>NC_081355.1:91618538-92866038 GCF_030684315.1 Stegostoma tigrinum
ACGAGCGGGGGGGGGGAGAACGAGCGGGGGGGGGGAGAACGAGCGGGGGGGGGAAGAACGAGCGGGGGGGGAAGAACGAGCGGGGGGGGGGAGAACGAGCGGGGGGGGGGAGAACGAGCGGGGGGGGGAAGAACGAGCGGGGGGGGGGAGAACGAGCGGGGGGGGGAGAACGAGCGGGGGGGGGAGAACGAGCGGGGGGGGGAGAACGAGCGGGGGGGGAAGAACGAGCGGGGGGGGAAGAACGAGCGGGGGGGGGAGAACGAGCGGGGGGGGGAAGAACGAGCGGGGGGGGGGGGAGAACGAGCGGGGGGGGGAAGAACGAGCGGGGGGGGGGAGAACGAGCGGGGGGGGGAAGAACGAGCGGGGGGGGGGAGAACGAGCGGGGGGGGGGGAGAACGAGCGGGGGGGGGAAGAACGAGCGGGGGGGGGGGAGAACGAGCGGGGGGGGGGAGAACGAGCGGGGGGGGGGGGAGAACGAGCGATAAGATAAATTGGTTTTGGAGGTAGTCTAAAGAAGTCACGAGAAGATCCCAAGTATGAGGCAATTTGCTTATGAGGTGAGATTGAGTAGATTGGAGATTTAGTTAAATGAGATGCAGTGTTATTGAAACATGTAAGACTCTCAAGATTCAAAACTGGGTTTGGCATTTACATGGGAACAGGAGAGGCTAGTTGTCATATCAACTCATTTTGGAGCATACTGGAGGAAGTGATTTGCCATAGGTTTTTTTAAGAGCAGACGTTTTCCTCCCGCGTGAGAAATATCACTATTAAATGGAAAATAAATGATTTTAAATGCAAAAGCCAACAGTCTGCAGGTCTGTACTCCCCCCCACCACCATCTCGCAAAGCAAAGATATTGTACATTCTCAGAGCGGCCTGAAAATACTCCTTTCAAGAAAGTACTGTATGCATAAGAATAAATAAATGTCTGAAACTTTAGGAATATGCATACCATACCGTGTCAAGTAACACAGCCAAATAACTCAGAATCATTACCAGGGATAAAAACTGATTCGAGCCATATTTCGATAGACACGTAGTCCTTCAGAGGATATTCCAATCTGCATCTCTAAATTGCCTTGATCCTAAAATAAATAAATCAGTAACTCACAACAGTATGCCCAGGTCAGTAAGGAAGGCAAATGAAGACAATATATTGAGTTGATACATCAATAAGAATTGAAAAGGTTTGAGCACAGCATACTGTTTTCATTAGGAAGTGAAATTCTTTGACAGGATCACACTTGACAAGGCGGATTGCTTTAAATTAGTTCAGGATTCTTTAAAGTTATAGGAGGGATAGGGGAGTGTAATTTGATGTGAGCCAGGATACAACAAAACAAAATTGGATAAATTAGAGATTATAGAAGGTGAAAGGTTGGAAGATTAGTCAGGAGAGCATTGGAACAGTTACGTCTGATGGCAGCAAAGTTAAGAATGAATGCTTCAGCAGATGAGTTGAAAAAAGGCAATTATGGCCAATATCACAGGTCAAATTAGATAGTCATTAAGAACAAACACAACTGATCGATAACAGCATACATAATACTCATCTGTGCAATAAGTAACCTCGTTAATACCAATCAGCATAGATACAGAAGCAGGAGATAAGCTTTGTCAATTTCCAAGAAAGTGACAACCCAAATGGGCTGACACGATGCTATGGCCTGGTTTATTTGGTTGATAACTGTCTTTTGATAAAGTCCTACATGAGACGCTGTTAATTTATCCCAACACTCTGTGGATTCAGGTTAAACAATGGAAATTGATAAGAAAGTGGTAAAGCAGCAGGAAATAAGGTATGATTGCAGTGCAGCTGCCAAAAGTGGGAGGAAATGCTGAATGAGGTGGCTCAGTACTGATGCAATTACTGTTTCTGATGTACATATAAATTACTTGCATTCATTAACACAGTGCCAGGTATCCATATTTGCAGATGGTACTATACTAGGAAGGTTGGTGCAATCAGTGGAGAAAGTTCACAAATTAAAGAATGGCTTGGACAATTCTGTAGAATAATGGCAGATAAAATTTGATGTTGCCAAGTATAAAAATAAGGAGGATAAATAGATTACACACAACCAGAAGTGTTAAGATAGCTATGAAGCTGAAGCAAACTTAGGATATTCAACATTCATAATTAATGTGGGGAACCAATCAGCAAGTAATAACAAAATATTGAATTAAACAGCTACAATGGTAAATTCTAAGTCACAAGAGGTAACAATCAAAATACTGTGATCAACTTACACCTTAAAAACCGTATCCAGTTCTGATAGTCAAGAACTGAGAGAGACAGTCAAGCTTCTAATCAGTGTAGACAAAATCAAGTGACTTGAGATATGAACAATCATTGGTGAATCTAGGACTCTAGTCTACACAGGAGGACTTCAAAGATGACCATGGTAATTTACCACTGTATTCGTCATCCTCCTGAATCACCTACAGGTGGTTTCTCTCAAGATAGATACTCTTAAGCAGGTCGAGGGATCTCTATTGTCTGCAGGGCTATATTTGCCTTGATGTGCACAGGAGCACATTTCCTAATTCTCTCAAGTCAATTAAACATACTGAATGCAGAATAGAGAAACTGTTTTTTCTAATGTCTAAAATTCATCATCTTCATGAACAAAATACCAAATAGTTCTATCATCTTTTTACAAAAGTAAATCAAACCACTCTTCCTCCACAATTTTGATTTGCAGGAAACAATCTCTGTATTAGCTTTTAAGATAAAAGGGCCAAATCTAATTATTTATTTATTTTTACAAGTTTTGTTATGCCAGACGGCTGCAAAGAATGAAGAACATAAAATTGAGGGCACATCCCAAAAAGCAGCATCTATACCGTGGAAGTTACCTAACTGAGAAGAAAACTACCTTTAGGATCGATGTCAATGCAAAGTGCTGGACATGTTCGGCACGTCTATCAGCATCTGAGGAAAGAGAAACAGAGTTAACACTTAGAGTCTGAAATGGCTTTTCTTTGGAACTGAATTTTCCGAAGAAAAGACATATTGAACTCGAAATGTTATCTCTGTTTTCCTCTTCACAGGTGCTGCCAGACCTGCTAAGCTTTTTCCCAATGCTTCATTTTGTTTGAGATCACCAATATTTTGCTTTTACTTTTGATGTCATTTATTGCAGCTAAAATATCAAAACAGGCAAGCTTCATGCACAACATCATTGCTGAAATTGAATGTATTCCTCCTTTTGGTGAAATATTGCATTTATAATATTAGTCAGTCCCACCATTCATACAGGGAATAAGGTGCCTTCTAAACAATGCCATCAAACTCACACTGTTGGATCTCCTTACATAATGTTAAAGTATGGTTGCCTTGTTATTAATTTCATCCATATCTTTAAGGTTACCGGTCCAGGTAAGCAAGAGGTATTCTGGCATGGCTTTAAAAAAAATAATTTTCCAAAAGCCATAAATCACAACAGAACAATACCTCACAAACTGACAAATAGCAGGCTAATTCTCCTGTCTAACGCTGGTGAAACATCGTGTAGGGAAATGAGACAGATCTAGCAACACAATGGGAAACTCAAAACTGCATTCTAATTAAGTTCTGTAACATGGCTTCTAGTTTATTTGTGAAGATGCCAGAAATTGAAAGCTAAGATACGTGCAATCGTCAGCTGGAAAACTGCAAAACTACAAAACTGCCCCCAAATAATTTTAAACAATCAAATCAAATTGGAATGAATATCAATTACAAAACTGAATATTTGCAGTGACAAGCTTACCCTTGCATTGTGCAATTCCACACCATAAAATTCAAGGGTTTTTGCTCTACTTAGGTAACCAAGTTCTGCTTCTGATTGTTTAAGACCTCTAGAAAATTAATTAAAAAAAACAAAGTTTGCCAGAGGAACAACAGAAAAAAAATTGCACAATTGTTCTAAAATGTCACAATATTTTACATAATACAAAATTAAATTTACTGTGTCAAAGATTTATATACAGAACTATGTTAAACAGGTTAATGAACTAAGACCTAGGCTGCAAATAGATCTCAACAGCAACACAGAAAACCTTCCAGTACCTTTTTAATGAGTTTCAGTTGATTAATTACTAAACACAATTTGAGGAGATTATTTCCAACAGCTCTTAAGCCACAGAAGACATTAAATGGTAGTGCTGACATTACTGTAACAACAGAACAGATAAAATGGATGCAAAATGAAATTAAGTAATTATTGAGCTACAACTGCATAAAATTCTTAAATAAACAAAAACTAATTAGAAAGCAGCTAGTTTATTTTTACTTTAGTCCCTTAATGAAAGCACTTCGGTTCTACCTGTGTTGTTTGTGCAAGGACATCACAGTGGTTTGAAATTCTTGGTTTTTATCAAGTACAAAATGGAAGTCTTCAATATAGCCAGGATGATGCTCAGAAGGATTGTATTCTCCAAGTTCAGCTGTAAGATTTAATTCATCATCAATATGCATGCTAACAGTTACCATTTAATCACTCCCTTCACTTTTTAAGCAGTCTAAGTTTTCTTGACATATTTCATACATTAAGTGACTATTGCAATTGGAAAATTTAAGCTGAAAGTTACCAATACTAGGACTTTTCAGTTTCAATAGTAACTCTGCTTTTATGAATTATATTCCGTTTGCTCTATGCAATTTTGCATTAAACTGTAAATAATATTTAGCTTCAGATGAAATCAAATTCACCAAAAAACCGGATATCACTTTTTTAAAAATGAAATTTTTCTTAATGTATTGCTATTCCTATCCTAATACAACAACCGAAATTATATTGATCTTACCGGACACCTTCCAAATTTGTTTATTAAATTATGGCTCTAACATTAGTACTTTCTAAACTTATGTAAATATAGGAAAAGTAGACCATTCATCCCCTTGAACCTGCTCAGCCATTTCTAGATCAGAGCCAATCATCTATCTCAAAACTATTTTCATGAGCCATTCGTACTTCAAAACCTATCAATGCCCATCTTGAACATAATTACTGTTTCAGCTTTCACAAGACCATAAAACACAAGCACAGAAATAGGTCATTCAGGTCATCAAGTCTGCTCTGCTAATCAGTGATATCATAGCTGGTCTGATAATTTTCAACTCCACTTTCCTTTTTTTGTATTAACTCTTAATTCCCCTACTGATTAAAAATTTGGCTATCTCAGCCTTGAATATACTTAAATGGCCCATCTGCAACAGGCCTCTGCTGCAAAGAATTTCTCAAATTCATTCTTCATAGTGAAGAAACTCCTCCCCAACTCAATCTTAAATGAGGCAACCCTACATTCGGAAATTATGTCCTCAGGTCCTGGACACTCCCTCAGGGGAAGCACCCTTTCCACATCTATCCATAAGTCCCTACGAATCTTGTATGTTTCAATAAAGTTGCCCTCCAATCTTCTTATTCTAATGAGTGTGTGCCCAATCTACACAAATTCTCCTCTTAAGACTATTCTTCCATACCTGCTATCAGCCAAGTGAACCTTCTGTGGACTGCCTCCAATACCAGTGTATCTTTGCTTGAATAAGGGAGCCAAAACTGTTCGTAGCATTCAACCACGGTCTGACTCGTGCCTTGAGTAGTTTTAGCAAAGATTTTACGTGCCACTCCTATTGAACTAAAGGCTAACACTTCATTTGTCTTCCTATTACCAACTGAACCTGGATGCTAACATTTTGTGATTCACAAACAAAGATTTCCAAATACTTCTGTTCCATAGCTTGCTGCAGTTTTTGTCTATTTAAACAATATTGAGCTAAAGCCTTCCAACCAGACTGCATAATCTCAGTCCTCCTCATCATTCTTTCTGCCAAGCTTTTGCCCACTTGCCGAACATGTTGATATCCCTCTGAAGATTTTGTTATCCTTTCTGCTTGCTTTCCCACCAATTTTTATGTCAGCTACAATCTTGACTATAGTATCTTCATTTTCCACATTCAATGCACAATTCAGAAATTTTACTTCACCTGAAGTGAAGAAATCTCCTGTAGTGTTTTGGAGCCCATCCATACAAACCATTGCTGAAAGGGACAACTTTTTTTGAAATCAGTAGGTCCCTTTTAAATGGATAAGCATGAGCTAGGTATTTACACAACATACGCTGCTAGCCATTCTGCCTGGGGACTGTTTTAGGGTATGACAACGGTAGTTTTGTTTTAAGAAGTTTATAATTTACAGATTTGAAAGTTCAAGGAGGCTCTTGACAAATAATTAAACTGGCATATTGAAACACTTTGAAGAAAACACTATGTACATTGATAATCAAATCCCAAAACCATATTAAAGCTATTGAAAATATTACACATTATATTTTCACCACTTACACTGGACTGCATAGGAAGCAAGTAAGGCTGCTTTATTGTGAGGACAAGGTAACCTGGAAAACACAAACTTGGAGATTATATTGTCACAGTAATGTGATAACCTATAGTTAATCACATATGCATTAAATATGAATTGTGAAATACACCACACTATTCGAGTTTATAATAGATTCTTAACAAGTACTTGTCATTATTATGTAGTTGCACTGTTAGACACTCTAGCAAGTCTTTTGCATCTCCTTGCGCATCTGTACATTTTTCAAATTAATTGAAATAAATGAAACTAATTACAGGACTTTATGCAAAAAATATTCTGAAGCTGTTCATCGATAAAAGGTTGAGAAAAATCATTCATCAGAACTTACTTCAAAAACCAACATCTGCATGTGTCAGTCACCTAATCAAGCTTACCCTTAGGCCTTAAGGCTGGAAGTTGAAGAAATTGAAAACTCCATGATGGCACAATAAGAAAGGATACAGAATTTTTCCTCTGTTTTAGGCTCAACACCTGGTATTTAGGCTCAGTGCAAGGAATCACTGACTTAAACACAAGGAATGGTACAAGCAAGGTATACTGCAATCAAGTACCTACATCAAAGCTCCTGCTACAAGGTTCTGCCACACAAATGTTGCACCACAAGTAGTTTCAAAATGATTTCAGAGAGCTAGGAACCTTCAATCATAAGCACTGTCTGTCTCTAGGATACCTCACCAACACAGGGGTTAGAGGATCCCAACATATTAACACAATTAGAAGAAATAAGGAATTGGAAGAGACTATTTAATTCTGATCATGCTCCATTGATCAAGATCATTGCTGATTGTTACCCAAACATCCATTGTCGTCCAACTTTAATATACCTAAAGACTAATAATATTCTCAGCTCTCAGGGTAGACAATTCTGAAGTTTCACCAATCTTTCAGTTATGTGAATTCTCTAGGACTGAAGTACTGACCCCCTGTTCTGAAACTGTGAGCCCATACTCGATTCCGCAGCAAGGGAACCATTTTCTCATCAACATTTGGAAAACTGTGCGCAGTTCTGGTCACCCTGCTAAAGGGAAGATATTGTTTTACAAGAAATGTTTCCAGGTTTGAGGGTTTGAGCTACAGAGAGAGGCTGAATAGGCTGGGGTTATTTTCCCTGGAGCATCAAAGGCTGAGGGGTGACCTTATAAAAGGTTTGCAAAATCATGAGGGGCAAGAATAGGGTGAATAGACAGTGACTTTTCCCCAGGGTGAGGGAGTCCAATTCTAGAGGGCATAGGTTTAAGGTGAGAAGGGAAAGATTTAAAAGGAACCTGAGGGAAACATAGAAGGGGAGTCACAGCGGACTCAAAATGTTAATTCCGAGTCTCTCTTCACAGATGCCACCAGATCTGCTGAGATTCTCTAGCATTCTTTGTGCTTGTTTTACATTTCCAGCATTTATAGTAGTTTGCTTTTACATACTGCTTGATCAGTAGGAATGAGGTGCAGTAAAAGATTAATCCTGGTTAGTGTATTATGAAAAATAGTTACCAAGACAGTAAATCAAGTCTACTTACACCTTCTGCAAATATTCATCTGCATTATTGCTCCTACCTTTTGGAACTAACCCTGACCCTAGCCCTACCTCACTCCGACCTAATACTGTCGAATTTTTTTAACTCAAATCTTTGGCGTTTGATGTCATATCAATGGAATATCACATGTACTTAATATGCATTTTATAGATTTTACAAATAAAAAATACACGAATAAACTTGGAAGCACTATTTGCAAGATGATATTACCGGCACAGAATGAACTATAAACTTTTTGATGATATCTTATATATCAAATCAGAAAAAGATTACACACTTCATGTTCTGGTATAATTGATCTGAAACCTCACTAAATGATGTAAGATCTGTGTGCGCAGGAGACAATTTCAAAAGTTTGTAGATGACAAAACTCGGAAGCATTATAAACTGCAAGGAGGGCTGTGTAGAACTTCTGCCGACATTTCAGTGTCCTTCCGATGATGTTCAATGCAGGGAAGTGAGGTGATGCACTTTGGTACACAGAACATGGAGAGACAGCTTAAAATAGAATACCATTCTAAAGTATGTGCAGGAGCAGACAAACATGGGTATAAACATATTTAAGTAATTAAAGATGGCAGGACCAGTAAAGAGAGCTATTAATAAAGCGTTCAGTATTCTTGACTCTACAATCATGGACAGAGACTACCACAGCAGGGAAGTTATGATGAGCTTCTTTATGATTTTTTACACCACAGTTGAAATATTGTATGCAGTTTGGTAACACGCTATAGAAAGGATGTGATTTCATTAGTGAGAGCCTAGAAGAGGTTTACAAGAATAGATTCAGGGATGAGGTTCCAGTTATGAGGAAAGACTGGAGAACTTAGGTGCATTTAAACGGCTATTAGACAGACAAATAGATGTCAGTATAAGGTAGGAGGTTAGACAGACCTTAGGATGAGGGTAGAAGTTCGGCACAACATTGTGAACCGAAGGACCTGTACTGTGCTGTACTGTTCTGTGTTCTATTAACTTGAGATTGTATTCCTGTTAGAGGAGGCGGCCAAAAAAAAATCAGAAATATTCAAAATCATGATGGTTGGACAGGTAGGGGAGAAACTGTTCTCACTCATCAGATTGAAAATGTGTCCTCTGGTCCTCAAAAGAACCAAAATACAAGATGAGAGGAAGTTTTTTCACACAATGAGTAAGTAGGGTATAGAATGTACTGCTTGGAAGTATGGTGGAGACAGGTTCAATTTAGGCATTCATTAAAGCATTGGATAATTTATTAAATAGAAATAATATGCTGCATAAAGTGGGAAAGGCAGAAAATTGGGAAAAGGTGAAATACTCAGAGCGAATGCAGATACGGTGGACTGAATGATTTCCTTCTGCACCATAACATTTCTGTGATTCTGGGAATTCAGAAAAATTGCTATCACTAAGAAAATAGTACTGTGGAAACCGTTAGAGCTATAAGCTGAGATAACCTCGAGCCCTGGGTGATCTCCACTGTGGGATCTTTAAAAAAGCAGTAAGTGAGACAATTGGCCCTGGGATGTTAACCCAGTACAGACTGACAAACTAATTCTGGGAGGTAAGAGCTCCCCAGTGACTGGGGTTCGAGTCCCCAGGTCAGTGCAGATTGATAAACTAATTCAGCAGGGAGGTTAGAGTCCCCTGGAATTTGGCAGGAAGGTTAGAGTCCTCCAATACCAGGGTTCGAGTCCCTGGACTGTAGTACCTAAGGTAAAGGGTAACCACAGTGTCTGTCTCAACCATCCTGCCTTAGACTGGTTAAGAGGGGAAATCCCCCACGCAAAGGTCAGGATCCTAAGTGAGTGTAGAGACCAAGGACACTGGACTAGTATACAGGGATAAGCGAGAAGTTGAAGCGTTAAAATGAGTCGAACTTTGGATAAGTCAGGGGATGGGACCCTATTATATAAGTTGTGTCGCGAAAACCCAAAGGACGAGGAGTGACTCAGATGTTTATTGGGGTGCCTGAACAAAAAAATTGGGAAATGAGAATTGGCCATTAGGGGGAACGTGGGATGTAGATCAACGTATTAAAGTCAAAGAGGCCATTTGGAAATGTAATGCGGGAAGCAAATGGAAGGGTTTAATGTCATCTTGGAGAAAAAGAGCTGAGGAGCTGACTGAGAAAGCAAAACTGACCAGTTGGGTGGATAACGCACGTAGAAGAGGGATTAGTGCCTGTGATAATGAGGGGAAATCAAAAAACCTGGGCGGTTTTCAAGCTGCAGAGAGAGGATCTGGAAATGAATGAAAGGGAAAGGGTTAAACAAGAAAGACCGGAAAGGGAAAGGGGAAACAGAAAACAGATTACAGCGGCAGGCCGAATTGACGAAAAGAGAAAAAAAAATTGGAGGTACCTCCTGACATATCTAGCTTCCTGATGTTGTGCTAAAGTAATAACATAGACAAGCAAGACAAGGAGGACTGGAGAAGGCACCCCCCTGCCCCACCGGGCACGCCCATCCAGAATTCTTTGTATGTCAAAACCTTCTCTCCAGGCAATCCTTCCCCCTAAACAATTCGCTAACAAATGCGCTGCCCAAGCCTCTGATGACTCTGTAGTTACTCAGGGCAATGCTCAGGCTGCCAAACAGGCTGCTGCAGATCACAGTTTTATTGTGCCCTCTATGAGCAAGCAGGTGATAAATTGCCGCCTTCTTTGAACATAACGGGCATGCCAGATATTATCACTGTTCAGAGCTGGCAGGGGGACGTCCCTGCCTCTGAAAAGAACATTTGGAAGGCGCATGGATGTTCACATTCTGTGTCGTCACTCCAATTGGCCAAGTGCGTACACCCGATGCTTGTTGTCTTTGCTTATTTATTGCCTTAATTCTGATAACCACCTTTGCAAGGAGGGAAACGAGTGGTAGCATGCTCCGTACGCGGTGGCATCCCTGTCTGGCCTAGGCAGTCCAGTCTTGTATAGCATCATGTTTGACATGCCAGCAAAACAATGTTAGCCAAGGGGTGAAATGCTCACCAGGAAGAACACCCTTGCCAGGTAGACCATTTGAATGTATTCAGCTAGATTTTATTGAATTACTGCATGTACATTGCTATACGTATTGTCTTGTGATTGTTGATGTATTTAGCAGATGGACTGAAGTCTTTCCAACCACTAATAATAAAGCCTCAATGCTGATAAAACTACTGACAGAGATCATACCAAGGTTTGGAGTGCCTCAACAGATTAGTTCAGACAATGGCCCCCACTATGGGAGGTGCTGCATATCCAGCAGCAATTCCATTGTGTTTATCACCCGCAGGCGGCAGGAATAGTGGAAAGGGAAAACGGGATTCTTAAAACCAGAATAACTAAGTTAATGTTTGAAACAAGCCTCGACTGGTTGAAGGTCTTGCCTTTAGTCTTGTATCATATGAGAATTAACCCACACTTGACCACTGGACTGTCAGATGCAGAAATAATTTATGGCCGACCCAGTAGGATACCTTGGGATGCCGACAGACCCACCTGCCCATGTAGACTTACATATTATGGGAGAGAAAATGCAAAGATACTCTCAGCAACTAACATCTCTCCAAAGTTTCTCCATTCACAGATAAAGCACGCCTTCGGACCACCATCACAAGCTATGGATCAGAGCTCGGACAACCAGAATGAATCCCCCAGACTGCAACGGGTAGACCACGTGCTGATTAAAGACTGGGATCACTCCAAGCTTGGACCCAGGTGGAAAGGACCCGTAAATACTCCTTCAGATGCCAACAGCAGTCAAAGTCTGAGGACAGAGTCGCTGGATCCATCTGAGTGACTGTAAACGACAGGGCCCTCAGACGGTTTAAAAGACTACACTCGCACTCTGCGGTATCATGGCCGCTTTCACGGTATTAGTTTGTTATTAATTTGTTTTGTAAGACATTATATCCAACTGCATGGTAATCAGGGTGTTATCCGCTAGCACAATCTGCAGAGGCTTTATTTGTAGCAACCCTAGGATGAAACCCTCGCCAACTCTATGAAATAGATTATTCTGGTGAGTTTTGCCAAGGGGGAGGAGGAACTTGGAGGAGGGGTGTATAGGGTTATGTGTGGAATTGATAGTTAATGGCCCATCCAATTGTACAGATACTAAACCCAAGTCAAGGAAGGAATGGGCCAACTGTAAGGATCCTACCAGCTACCCGCTTTGTTTTAATGGTACTGCAAGTTGTTGTGTATATGCCTTAGTAAACATCACCAACCATCCCCATGATGCTTCCTGGCCGCGTCAGTGTGTAAAATGAACTTGCACAACTAAAGGAGGGATATATTTAACTGCCCCTGTTTGGAATCAGAACCGGTAAACGAGATTTCAAGTGTACATTGGACTTGTGGGAGTTGTAATGGCATCCATGTAGAAACAGGGTATTGAACGTTTCCATTTAACTCCTCAGACTTCCAACCATTTAAGGGTCGATCCTCCTGGAATAGTTACAAGATAGTAGGTGAGTCCGCTGCCTGCCACCGTGCTAAGAAGGGATTCATTTTCCTTCTCAGTGGGACCTTTTCTACTGCTACTCCGACTTTACCGGTGCTGTTGCTATTAGGACCACTGGGCCTCTCACGGTCCCTTGTCCCCAGTAAGCACATACTTGACGATGAATTGTCACACGCTCCATAAGCAAGGAGTTTTGTGTTGAGTGGCAGGATTCAGTAACCTTGGGCTCTCCCTTGGGATATGGCTTCCTGGGAACTGTCACTTTGGGAGTGTCCTCAGGAATGGTGTCTGCTAAAAACCGAAATTACCATGTGTGGAATCACCATCCTGGGAAATAGCATGATGTTGGCATTGGAAGCAGTAAAATCGAGAATTAGCCAAACTTCGGCTCTATGCTCAGCAAACCCGGTATGACCATCAGCTGGCTCAACAAGGAGGAGTATGTACAATTGTAGGGGATGAATGCATTACCCATGTTACCGATGAATCCTACAATATTGCTCAAGCTATCCAAGCCATACAGGGTCGGTTGGGCCAGCACAGAGAAGGACCCCGACCTGGGGAAGGATGGATGGGATGGCTTCTGGGCAGTTCTTGAGGCTTATAGCTACTGTATGGGTTGGTTGTCTTAATGACTGTCCTAAGCGTTTGCTGCCTGATCCTGGTATGCCTGAACTCTTGTTGCAGAATTATTACCAACAGACTAGTAGCTCCGTTCTCAGCCCCGATATAGGTTATCATGGAATGATAAAAGGAGGGAATGAGACGTTAATGGGTTACCATCCCAAGAATTTTTATGCTCCTCATACAGGGGTATGTGAACACTGCCTCAAATTCCTGCCCCAAATAGGACTGGGTGTGCAACATATGTAGGGGCGTGAAACATTTGCAAAAACAAAGTGGCATTAAGCTCTGTAATCTTTATGGCTGTACCCCGACACTGCTGCCCACCCCTGTTTCTGCTGAAATGGCCAGTTCAGTGATCTTTGATTAAGCCAGGCAGTTGTCACCACTCGAAATCACATCCTGTCGTTATCATACACTTCATAGAACATAACAGCACAGTACAGGCCCTTCGGCCCTCGATGTTGTGCCGACCTGCCATACCGATCTCAAGCCCATCAAACCTACACTATTCTATGTACGTCCATATGTTTATCCAATGACGACTTAAATGTACCTAAAGTTGGCAAATCTACTACCATTGCAGGCAAAGTGTTCCATTCCCTTACTCTTCTCCGAGTAAAGAAACTACCTCTGACATCTGTCCTATATCTTTCACCCCTCAATTTAAAGCTATGCCCCCTCGTGCTCGCCGTCACTATCCTAGGAAAAAGACTCTCCCTATCCACCCTATCTAACCCTCTGATTATTTTATATGTTTCAATTAATTCACCTCTCAACCTTCTTCTCTCTAATGAAAACAGCCTCAAGTCCCTCAGCCTTTCCTCATAAGACCTTCCCTCCATACCAGGCAACATCCTAGTAAATCTCCTCTGCACCCTTTCCAAAGTTTCCACATCCTTCTTATAATGCCGTGACCAGAACTGTACACAATACTCCAAGTGCGGCCGCACCAGAGTTTTGTACAGCTTCACCATAACCTCTTGGTTCCGGAACTCGATCCCTCTATTAATAAAAGCTAAAACACTGTATGCCTTCTTAACAGCCCTGTCAACCTGGGTGGCAACTTTCAAGGATCTGTGTACATGGACACCGAGATCTCTCTGCTCATCTACACTACTAAGAATCTTACCATTAGCCCAGTACTTTGCCTTCCGGTTACTCCTACCAAAGTGCATCACCTCACACTTGTCTGCATTAAACTCCATTTGCCACCTCTCAGCCCAGCTCTGCAGCTTATCTATGTCTCTCTGCAACTTACAGCATCCTTCGTCACTATCCACAACTCCACCGACCTTAGTGTCATCTGCAAATTTACTAACCCATCCTTTACTCATCCAGGTCATTTATAAAAATGACAAACAGCAGTGGATCCAACACCGACCCTTGCAGTACACCACTAGTAACTGGTCTCCAGGATGAACATTTCCCATCAACTACCACCCTGTCTTCTTTCAGCAAGCCAATTTCCGATCCAAACTGCTATATCTCCCACAATCCCATTCCTCCGCATTTTGTACTTTTTCGTGACGATCAAAGCTGTATCCTGTTCTCAGATGTAGTAATTGTTTTATGTATCTGCCAATTCAAAGGGTATAAAAGCAGGGACTGTTCCCTGCTCGGGGAGGATCGCTCATGATACTCAGCACTCTGTGCAGAGTTGCGTACAGCGATCCTCTGCAGCTTGTACTTGCTTAATAATAAAGGATTGTATTTTTCTAACCAGGTCAGTGTCTTGCTCTTCCATCAAGTCCGTGAGGTTCTCTGAAAAACTAACCTAAAAGCCCACTAGTTTATTTTTCCATTTTAAATTTGGGAAGGTTGCATTAGATTAGAAGATAGAAAATACCAGTTGTTTAGTGAAAAAGGATCTTGAATCTTTGGAAATTCTATATCCCAGAGGATTATGGATGCTCAGTCATTGAGAATATTAAGAGGTTGACAGATATTTATATACCCGTGATACAAAAGGATATGGAAACATGACAGAAAAGTCCATTGAAGTGAATGATTTGCCATGGCTGTACTAAATAACAAAGCAAGCTCAATGGATTACTCTTGCTCTTAAGTGCCAAAGATCTTATTGTATTGTGAAGCAGGCTTGAGGGGCCAAGTCTTCTCCTGCTCTGATTCACAAAGAAACATGAATAATTAAGACAGACAGCCTTCCTAGGAAACTGAAGCAAAAGTCAAGGTATTGACAGTCTTAGACTTCATAAGATTAAAATGGGTTATAGGAAAAGCAGCATGTGAGAAGAAACAAGAAATCTTTTTCAAGGTAGTTTTCGCAATACGTTTGAAGCCAGAACTATCGACTCCAGAAAACATCAATGTCTCCCAGTGGTCATATAACTTGTAAAGTAAGAATTAGTTCACAGGTTTGAAACCTACTTTAGAAATTTCAGTACAATTAGGCTGACATTTTTAAAATTTCATTCACAGGGCATGGATATCACTTCCCTGGCAAGTATTTAATACCCATTGATTTCCCATCCTTAATGGCCCAGAGGGCAGTTAAGAGTCGCCCACATTGCTGTGGGTCTGGAGTCACATGCAGGCCAGAGCAGGTAAGGATGGTAGTTTCCTTCCCCAAAAGACATCATTGAACCAGATGGGTTTTTGCAATAATCAACAATGGTTTCATCTTCATCATTGGACTCTTAATTCCAGATTTTTATTTGATTTAGATTCCACCATCTGTTGTGGCAGGATTCGCACCTGGGTGCCCAGAAAGATACCTGGGTCTCTGGATTAACAGGCCAGTGATAATATCATTAGGACTTCGCCTCCCCCTGTTTCAATACAGTATCATGGAGGGTGTTGCAGTGTTAATGATGCCACTTTTGCCCAATAATATATTAAAAAATGCCTACCAGCTTGGTCACATCACCAAAGAGGATATTGTAGCACAACTCAGGGTAGGGAAAAGCTCATGAACTAAACAACATATTTTCTTAACCACTATTGTCATAATGAAGTAGCTGTCTCACAGTAGATGTCCTAGTGGCATTATCACTAGACTGTTAATACAGAGACACAGGTATGTTCTGGTGACCCGGGTGCGAATCCTGCCACAACAGATGGTAGAATCTAAATCAAATAAAAATCTGGAATTAAGAGTCCAACGATGAAGATGCTTGCAATTTGTGTGGCAGTTGAAGCAGTGCTGCATTTACCCCTTGCAACACACCCACTCCTACTGCACCCCTGCCCATTCTCCCAAATCTGGGACATTTCCTCTTTTTTATTCTTTTATTAAAAAATGCATAAAATAGTTGGGTTTTTGTACTGTTTCCCAATACGGGTGATTAGAGCTGTAATTCAGTAACATGTATGCACAAGTAAACTTTAATAGAAATCTCATTATGCCAATAATGTAAATATGTTATCCTGGGTCTTTTTTTTAGTTCTTTCATCAGATGTTGACATTGCAACCATTTGTTGTCCATCTCTAACTACTCTTGAATGAGCGATTGCTAGATCACTTCAGACGGCAGGTAGTTGACCACAGATTGCTTTGGATCGAAAGTCACATCAGAGCAAACCAGGTAAGGCGGCAGACTTCCTGGATGTTAGTCTGGTTAGACTAGCTTTAGTATGAAAATTATTGATTTCCTTCCTTACAGCATATTAGTGTGGTTAGATTAGCTTTAATGTCAGACCCGTTAATTGAAGTTAAATTCAACCAGATGTGATGATGGGATTTAAAACCTTTTCCAGGGCTTCTTAATTACTACTTCAGTGGCTTTACGACTAGACCACCATCTGCTCAGTACAATGATTAGAATCAGGATTTAAGATTATATTCAATCTAACAACTTTTTCACTCATAGTAGATGTACCAAGCAATAACATGCAATCAAACTATTTTTGCTTATTATTGAAAATGGAAATTTTTATTGGAAGGAATCAACGCAGGTTAAAACTTATACTCTGCTCATTATAGGTAAGAATGCATGCTGCACACAAAACAATATTTACCTTCCATCAATAAAGTCCTTCTTCAGTTGTAAAAAATATAAGTGTCTGAAAAATAGATGATAATGTTAAATATCAGCGCATAATCTAAATATTGATGTTGCTTGAAAACAGGATTCCAATGTGTATCAGCATTCAGATCTACAAGTTTGAATGGGATGCTTTACAAGATCATCATTCTGGAACAAATGTACTAACAGTCACAAGCATATAGAGTTCTGAACTTACATTGCATTTCATCTAAAACTTTGATGCTTCTTAGGCCACAAATGACTGAAACAAATAATTTAGAAGCAGTTTCTATTTGCTAAAATGATGTAAATGACTGCAACTTTTAACCCAACATTTTCAGTTGGACCAATAACGCTCCTACTAGCAATAATTCAGTTAAGAACTAAATCTATAACACATCTTGTTCCATCATAAAAGATCAGATCAGAGCTTAGGTTTTCCAATTTAAAGGCCAGAGTTTGTTTTCATTTCACACAGTAACTGGATCTTAGAGACATATCAATATACATTCTGAGAGTCAAACTCTTGTGGCATTGTTCGCAGGGAGGTAACATCAAGAATCAGACACAAGTCCCAAGTAAGTTCTTTAAAGAAAGAAATGAATGGACATTGCATGGACAAGCCCAAGACATATCATATATCATTCCTGGGGAAAGCACAAAGAACAAAACCAAATCCTGGGAAATCTGACAAAAATTAAACAGCAGAGCACTAAAGCCAATATGTTTGTAGTTGGAAATGGGTATAATTATGGGTAATCTTAATTTTCTTTTGCAGGTATTTATGTGATTTCTGTGATCCAAACTGTATTTCAGTGTCTCAATAAAAGTGCTACTGGATTGTAAGTGGAACGATGAACTTTTTCCTAGGGTAAGGGAGTCCAAAACTGGGTGGCACAGGTTTAAGGTGAGAGGGGAAAGATTTAGAAAGGATCCAAGGAGCAACTTTTTCATGGAGAGGGTGGTGCATGTTTGGAATGAGGTGCCAGAGATGGAAGAGGAGGTGGACACAATTACAAGGCATCTGGATGGTACATGTATAGGAAGGATTGAGGGGCCTATGGGCCAAATGCTAGCAAATAGGACTAGATCAGTTTACGAAATCTGGTTGGCACAGAGGTGGTGAGCTAAAGGGTCTGTTTCATTGCTAATATAACTTTATAATTCCATAACTGGAAGAAAAGTAGAGAGATTTGATTGCTGTATTTTTGCTTTATTTTCTGTATTTTAATTTACTGTATTATTATTTTGGTGCATAAACAGGCAGCACAGTGGTTAGTCAGGGGCGACACAGTGGCTCAGTGGTTAGCACTGCAGCCTCACAGCACCAGGGACCTGGGTTCGATTCCAGCCTCAGGTGACTGAGTGTGGAGTTTGCACATTCTCTCCACGTCTGCGTGGGTTTCCTCCGGGTAGTTTCCTCCCACAGTCCAAAGATGTGCAGGCTAGGTGGATTGGCCATGCTAAATTGCTATAGTGTTCGGGGGTGTGCGGGTTATAGGGGGATGGGTCTGGGTGGGATGCTTCAAGGGGCGGTGTGGACTTGTTGGGTCGAAGGGCCTGTTTCCACACTGGAGGGAAGCTAAAACTCTAGTGATTGACAGCCAGGTTCAATCCCAGTCTTGGGTGCCTGTGGAATTTGCACGTTCTCCTGGTATCTGGGTTTCCACTGGGTACTCCGGTTTCCCCCATGAGTCCAAAGATATGCAGGTTAAGCAGATTGGTCATGTTGAACTGCCCTGTCGTGGTCAGGGATGTGCAGGCTAGGTGGATTAGCCATGATAAATGTGAAGTTACTGGAATAGGGTGGGACACCTGATTGGCTTGTTTTAGAACTGGAGGAGTTGTGTGATTCTTCAGAATGGAAATGGTGGAAATGGAGATCTGCATGTGACAGGCCGAAAGCGCAATGGTTGAAGGAACGTGCCAATAGCAAGAGAGGACAAAACCTGGTCAGCACCTTTTAGGAGTCAAAGGCAAGTCAGCTATCCCCCATTTTCATAACTCTACTAGTCTAGGATTTCTCAAAAAGAAACCTCTTTGTGGAAAAGTCCTCCTGTCTGTAGCCATGATTTTGCCATTTTTAAAAATCATGTAGATCACTACACCATGGAATGTGTTAGATGCAAGGCTTAGAATTACATATTGAGTCTGAATTTTGAAATGAAATTTCAATACATCAAAATTCTGTGCATTAAGCAATAGCCAATTGACTAAATATCACTATTTACACTTCTTGGTTCTGCACATGCACAATACAGAAGTATTTTGCCATATATTGTACTTACATGCACATAGCCTACCTTGTCTGTTCTTGCTGCAGAGCATTTGGGTCTGTTACAAAAAATCTCACTCGGAAATTTACTGCACCTCCTGAAATATTTTGGGTATTAAAAGACATTTAAATTGTTGAACCATTTTTTTTTCCAAAAAAGATAAAAGAAGTTGTGTGCGCCAATGTTTGGGCTTCTTGCATTTTAAGCGCCTAGCATCTGCATCACGTACACTTCCAGTCGAATATAGCAAAGCAAGGCATTAATATATCTCTCTCTACACTACTGCAAAAACATGCTTTATCTGTAATTACATTTTGTTGCTCAGAGATTAATGTAGTAACATGTCCCAAGGTATTTTGCTGGAGTTTTAAATTATAAAATTCGGTACTATTCCACTAAGGTTAGGGCAGATGTTCAGAAGTTTGGATAAAGAAATATCCAAAATGTGAAAAAGGTGGAGAAATGAAGGAACTTCCATGAACTAGTGCCCTAACAGCTGAAGGCCTGGCCACTAATGGTGGAATGATTAAAATTGGAGATAATCAAGAGGCCAGGACTAGACAAGTGCTTATATCTTGAAGGTATATCTAAGAATTCTACTATTGTTGAAGTGAAACATCCACACTCGCTGGAAAAGGGATTAATACTGATTTTCTACTAAACTCCCACAGTCAGCAGCTTAGGAAGATTGTATTCTATTTTCCACAGCATTTCTTGCAGAGAGCATCTAATGTTGTTTCAGGCACTAGAGTAGACCTTTTTCTCCTCCCAGCAAGTGTCTCAGCTTGATTATAAGTGGTGAGATAGGAAAACACAGAGTGGCAATGCTACATAACATACTTAATGACATGAAAGCCTGGTCCCAACAATTAAAGGACTCTTTCTCCAGAATATGGAGAAGGTTACAAACATCTACAAGACAGTTAGATAGAAGTTCTATTTCTAGTGGTAGAGTAACACTACTGGACTTCTTTTATTCATATGCAATAAAGTGCCCAAAGTCAACAGTATCATCTTATAGGCTAAATACTACATTAATGTACTTTTGATCAATACCACGGTTTGAGTCAGAGTACAGGAAGCTCCTTGGTTTAGTTACTGGCCTGTTCTCAGCTCTGTGTCATTTGGGCCACACGAATTGTTTTCAGCATTCCTGTCAAGAGTTTCATTGTTTAGCCAGTCACTTCTTTTAAGTCCACAAGTAGATATTGAATAAAAGCAAGAACTCAACAGTGACGTGTAAATATTCCAACACTCAACAATTCAGGCTCATAGTTAAACAGCCATATATGTTAGATATGGCAGAGAGAAGCCAAACAATATTTTTGGGCATAGCAAGAAAATTTTTTATTGTGAACAAGTACTGTAAGGTGCAGCCAAGGTTGTGATAGTATGGACCTAACTTGAAACTACCAGCAAAGCTAATTACTGGAGCATCAAGTACTCGCTCAAACACATTAGGAGAGAAACACTGCAATTAAGAAAACAGGTTTGGTGTAAAGTGAAATTTCATTGCCTGTTTCCTAAAGCACATAACTTGTTCATATTTACCTACATTTTTAGTCCAGGCATAAAAAGTTAACTGCATAATTTCTCTTTGAAGAAATAAATTAAAACTGAAATAAAGGCTAAATGATTCAACTGAAGAGTTTTGGAAGGTCAATCATATTTAGTTATAGTAAGTCACTTGGCTTACCTTTAAACTGTTTCCTGATAGGTTTGCTAGGTTCAAGCCACCTCTGTGCATGAAATATTAGTAAATCCAGGTTAGATTTTACTATTCAAGTTAGTATGAAAAGGCATGCATCGAACAAATAATGTTGAAACTTTAAAAATAAAATGTACTTACAGGACACTCTATTGAGTCATCTATAAATTGTAAACCAAAATATTCTTTCTCGATCAAGTCCAGGTGTTTATAAACCATATCCAACAGAACTTGACCGACATCTTGTTTCTGTAAAACGAAACATGTTTTTTGATAGCAAGAACAAAACATCCTGGGACTGTACGACCTGGGTACTTGGTTCACACAAGTGGTCTAACTGAATATCAGAAATAAAAACAAAATTCTGAAAATATTCAGGTCATACTGCAATTGCAGAGAGAAAAACAAAAATTAGCATTTCAGGTCAATAAACTTGATTAGATTTCAATTTCAAGAACCAGGATAAATAAACAAATGTATACTTTACACTTGTCTTCACAAAGGAAGTGGATGATGTAATAATTACATTGAAGGTGAAGGGAATTTATGGCCATAATAATGAGAAAAGTATAACAATAAAACCCAAGAGTTGCCAAATCCTCTAAATGCTGAATTAAGACTGAGTGCAAATTAGTTTGCAGAAAAAAGGGAGGGGCAGAAATAGTTGGAATACTTATCACAATTTTCCAGTCCTCATTTGATACATGGATCCCACAGGCAAACTGGAGAGTTACACATCAGCATTCAAAAAAAAGGATGAGGATAAACTAGGAATTTACAGGTCAGTCAGCCTAACATCAGTGGAGGAAAAGTTACAAAAAACCACCAAGGCCAAAATAAATCTTTATTTTCAAAGGCATCAGTTAATCAAGGAGAACTAGCACAAATATATGTTAGAGACAAATCATTTATGAATAATTTGACTAAATTTGTTGATGAGGTAACAAAGAAGATTGATCAACTTAGTGCAGTATGTTTTATATATGTGCACTTCCAGAAAACATTCAATAATGTGCCTCACACAAGCCTTATTCTGAAACTGAAAGCCCATGCAGTTGAGGAGAGAATGGAGGCATGGCTACAATACTGGTTCAGTGTCAAGAAACAAGTATGATAGTGAGCAGATATTTTTCAGACTGGGAGGTGAGCAATGGTATTCCCCAACAGTCAGTTTTGGGTTCATCTGCCTTTGCAATTTTTGTATGCAACTTTGACCTGGGTGTAGAGAGCAGTATTATAAAATTTGCCAACTTCTTCCATATCTGCAAAGTAGTACAGTGCATAGTGGAGGGGGCAACTGTATACTTCAGAATGACAGACTGGTTGAGAAACGAGCAGAGCTGATTCAATAAAATGGAAAGGTATAAAGTGATAAAATGTGAGGCTGGATGAACACAGCAGGCCAAGCAGCATCTCAGGAGCACAAAAGCTGACGTTTCGGGCCTAGACCCATCATAGAAGGGGATGGGGAGAGGGAGCAGGAATAAATAGGGAGAGAGGGGGAGGCGGACCGAAGAGGGAGAGTAAAGAAGATAGGTGGAGGGAGTATAGTTGGGGAGGTAGGGAGGGGATAGGTCAGTCCAGGGAAGACGGACAGGTCAAGGAGGTGGGATGAGGTTAGTAGGTAGATGGGGGTGCAGCTTGGTGTGGGAGGAAGGGATGGGTGAGAGGAAGAACCGGTTAGGGAGGCAGAGGCAGGTTGGACTGGTTTTGGGATGCAGTGGGTGGGGGGGAAGAGCTGGGCTGGTTGTGTGGTGCAGTGGGGGGAGGGGGCGAACTAGGCTGGTTTAGGGATGCAGTAGGAGAAGGGGAGATTTTGAAACTGGTGAAGTCCACATTGATACCATATGGCTGCAGGGTTCCCAGGCGGAATATGAGTTGCTGTTCCTGCAACCTTCGGGTGGCATCATTGTGGCAGTGCAGGAGGCCCATGATGGACATGTCATCTAGAGAATGGGAGGGGGAGTGGAAATGGTTTGCGACTGGGAGGTGCAGTTGTTTGTTGCGAACTGAGCAGAGTTGTTCTGCAAAGCGGTCCCAAGCCTCCGCTTGGTTTCCCCAATGTAGAGGAAGCCGCACCGGGTACAGTGGATGCAGTATACCACATTGGCAGATGTGCAGGTGAACCTCTGCTTAATGTGGAATGTCATCTTGGGGCCTGGGATAGGGGTGAGGGAGGAGGTGTGGGGACAAGTGTAGCATTTCCTGCGGTTGCAGGGGAAGGTGCCGGGTGTGGTGGGGTTGGAGGGCAGTGTGGAGCGAACAAGGGAGTCACGGAGAGAGTGGTCTCTCCGGAAAGCAGACAGGGGAGGGGATGGAAAAATGTCTTGGGTGGTGGGGTCGGATTGTAAATGGCGGAAGTGTCGGAGGATGATGCGTTTTATCCGGAGGTTGGTGGGGTGGTGTGTGAGAACGAGGGGGATCCTCTTAGGGCGGTTGTGGCGGGGGCGGGGTGTGAGGGATGTGTTGCGGGAAATACGGGAGACGCGGTCAAGGGCGTTCTCGATCACTGTGGGGGGAAAGTTGCGGTCCTTAAAGAACTTGGACATCTGGGATGTGCGGCAGTGGAATGTCTTATCGTGGAGCAGATGCGGCGGAGGCGGAGGAATTGGGAATAGGGGATGGAATTTTTGCAGGAGGGTGGGTGGGAGGAGGTGTATTCTAGGTAGTTTTCTGTGGGAGTCGGTGGGCTTGAAATGGACATCAGTTACAAGCTGGTTGCCTGAGAGGTCCAGGAAGGTGAGGGATGTGCTCGAGATGGCCCAGGTGAACTGAAGGTTGGGGTGGAAGGTGTTGGTGAAGTGGATGAACTGTTTGAGCTCCTCTGGGGAGCAAGAGGCGGCGCTGATACAGTCATCAATAAACCCACTTGGTGTAGACTAATGAGGAAATACAGTACATTATAAATAACAATATTTTAAAAAGCATAAGTGAGCAGAGACACTGGTGTCCAAATACAAATATCATGAAAGGTAGCAGGCAAGTTAATTAGATGGTTCAAAACTTATGGATTACTTGGGCTAGTATGAAGAGCAGAATATAACAAAGAATACATGAGACAACTCGTTAAATCACTTGTTAGACTTCCAGTTGGTGCACTGTACAATTCTGGGCACCACACTTCAAGAAAGATGTAATTGTATTTAGAAAGAACATATAGGAGACTTAAAACCATTTTAGCAGAGATGAGGCACTTCAGTTAGGAAGTTGGAAGAGTTAGACTGAAATCCTTGGAACCAAAAAGGTGAAGAGGTAACTCAACTTAATAGAGGAGGACATTCAAGATACAGAAAGATTTTAATAAGAGTAATTAGAGAAAAATTATACTCACTGACACACAGTTTAATAACCACAGGTCATAAATTTGAAATAATTGGGAGAAAATCTAGTCTGGAGGTAAAAAACATTCACTTAGTCACTGCAATTCGGAACACACTACTTGAAAACGTGAAAACATGACTCTCAAGTTATTTTGAGAGAGAACTGGGTTGCTATTTGAGCAAGAGCCTAATGTTGAAAAAAAAGTGAAATGTGAGGATAAGTATGACTCTCCCCAAACAGCCAGCAGTGACATTTGGGCCAAAGGTTGTAAAGTCTCTGTTTGCAGATCAACGAAAGGACATATTTTTCTCTACAACCTAGAGCCCAAATTTGCACGGTAGGTCTCAGTTGACTTATTTCCCACTACAACATACTAACAAATAAAAAGAAAAAGCAAGAACCAAATAAATTTGAGATATGAACATGAAAGCAACTCTCAAACAGATTCAAGAGGGAGACCATGTTATTCAACTTGTCACAAGCACCTTTCAGGAGGCATGTAACATGTTAAACTAGTTAACTACAGCAAATTTGATTTTTTAGAAGAAATCTAAGTACTTGCATCAGAGAAAATGGGAACTGCAGATGCTGGAGAATCCGAGACAACAAAGTGTGGAGCTGGATGAATACAGCAGGCCAAGCAGCCTTTTTTCCGATGAAGGGTCTAGGCCTGAAACGTCAGCTTTTGTGTTCCGAAGATGCTGCTTGTCCTGCTGTGTTCATCCAGCTCCACACTTTGTTACCTAAGTACTTGCAGTTGGTCCTTAAAGTAGCACTGTGGTAGGGATTTTCAATGCCAAACGTGTCTCACTGTGTGCACACATTACTTCATTAATCACGAGGTCCATCAATTTTCACAGTTGCAGAATCTGGCCAGAGCTCCCATAAAACACTGAAAAAGTGATCATATCCCTCCTTTGCACTTTACTAAAAAATGTGCAACACTCATTTCTACCCAAATAAAAGTCAAAGTCAATCAGCATCCTGTTGTAGACCTCAATTTACAAATTTAAACTACCTTCGTGTTATCCATTTACAAGAATATTTCAATAAGAAACCATAAAGTGCCTAAGATAGCAGTCATGTGCTGACTCCCCTGCTGCTACTCATCCTTATGATTTTCCATTGCTGATAGACTGTTCTTCATGTGAGAACTGAGGGGTTGGCAGATGAAAATCATTCCTTTCATATCAATGTTTGATTTTTGCCAAAAATAATGGTTAAATTTTCAAAAGGTAATTGATGATGCTTTACACCTGTAAGATAGACCCCACCTCTTGACATTCAGAAGCACTAAGTAAAAGATGCAAAGACAAGGGGTGTCTAGAATGCCACTCTACTGTTAAATAAGCAGATGAGAATGCAGGTTTTATTGGTTTTTGACCCCTTATCACGTTTGCTGGTCCTCAAACATTGTTACCGCATGCCCATAGTTTTGGAGTCTTTACAAAAGTGTGGGTAGCACAACTTGAGTCAAAAGGGAGCTATGCCCACAATGGGAAGGCTGAGACAGAACAGGTGGCAGGTGCGTATCAAGTGCAGACGAAGGGAATGGTGGAGGGATGGCAAAGGCACTGGAGGGCACAAAAAGGAGGATGCAGGCACTGCAGGGGAGGTGGGTGGGGATGTGTGGTATTAGTAACAAGGACAGGATGGCATTGGAGGGCTGGAATGGAGGATGGATATTGCATAGAATAAAAGAATGAAATGTTGTTGATAGGAGGAATGAGAAATAGGGAAGAGTATAGAATGGAGACTGATATCATGCAAAGGATCGGAAGGTACTCGATGGGGATTTAGAGAAGTACTAATCCAATAAGACATATAATTTCCTTTACCACAAAAGACGACCACGTCATACAGAACAGAAACAGACCCTTCGGTCCACCTTGTCTAATCCCAACCAAATTTCCCAAACTAAACTAGTCCCATTTTCCTGTATTTGGCCCACATTCTTCTAACCGTCCCTACTTATGCATTTGTCTAAACGTCTTTTAAATGTTGTAACTGCACCTCTGACCACCACTTCCTCTGGCAGTTCATTCCACATACCAACCAGCCTTTGAGAGAAAATATCTGCCTCCTCAGGTCCCTTTTAACTCTTTCTCCTCTCACTTTAAAAATATGTCCCCTAGTTTTGTACTCCCCCGACCCTAGGGAGAAGACCTTTGTTATTCACCTTATCTATGCCCTTATCAACCTCAAGAAAGTCACTCCTCAACCTTTTATCGTGCAATGAAAAAATCCTAGCCTATTCAGCCTCTCCTCATAAATCAAACCCTCCAGTCCCACAACATCCAGGTGAATCTGTTTTGAACCCTCTCCAATTTAATAACATCCTACCCATAACAGGGTGACCAGATCTGTGCACAGAGATAGCAGGAACTGCAGATGCTGGAGAATCTGAGATAACAAGGTGTCGAACTGGATGAACACAGCAGGCCAAGCAGCATCAGAGGAGCAGGAAGGCTGATGTTTCGGGCCTAGACCCTTCTTCAGAAAATGAAGGAGGGTCTAGGCCCGAAATGTCAGCCTTCCTGCTCCTCTGATGGTGCTTGGCCTGCTGTGGTCATCCAGCCTGACACCTTGTTATCTCAGAGAACTGCACACAGTACAGGTGCTTAGAGTCAAAGATGGCAGCGGCATTTGGCACCTATGTCAGAGCTTGTTTTTGTTTTCTTTCCTGTTTTCATCTCTTTTTCTTAAACTAACTGACTTCTTGTCCGAGCGTGTACAATATTGGCAGCAGTGAAAACCCAGTGTGCAGACCTCAAGTGGGCACAGGGAGGAGGAGTGTGAGCCTATACTTATTCTTCTGGAGCAAGCACTGGACCTGGAATCAACAGGGGCTACATTGCCAGATGTGACATTGACAAGGTAGGCCCAGCACAAAAGATGGCACCTGAGGATCATGGCTTTGTTGTTGGTTGGGTCAGAGGGAAAAATAAGGCAAGAGAACAAACAAATAATAGTGAGGTTTAGGGTGAAGGAAATGTGTGGGATTCTTTTCCTTAACAGTTGAGACTTTGAAGCAGAAGAACCAATGGAAAGTTAAAGACTTGAAACTTTAACTGTGCTTGTTTTATGTCAGATTTCTAGCTCTGAAGATTTTTGCTTTCAAATTGGTTTACTCTAGAACCATATAGAACAGAAGTCTGACAACAGCTAGTGTCTGGTCACCACAATATGCAAAGAATGTGAATATAATAGAGGGAGTACAGAGGAGATTTATAAAGGTGTTGCTAGGAATGGATTTTTGTAAATGTAGGTATGAGGAAAGATTAGATAATTTTTGTTGAATCATAGAAAGTTGAGGGGATGAATGGAACTATAAAATTATGAGGGTCTTCGATAGAATGGATAGCAAGGACCAAATTTCCTTTAGCAGAGACAGATCAACACCAAATGGGAATATATTACAAATATTTTTCAAAGGGATGAGTGTGCAATTGTTGAGAAAACTTTTCATCAAGGCTGCATCAACAGGGTTGGAGCTCACTGCTTGTGAAAAGGCTGGCTGAGGCAGAAATCTTCATTACATTTAAAAATTACTTGGTCATGCCCTTGAAGTGATATAACCTACTGGGCTATAGACCAAGGGTGAGAAAGTGGGATTAGATTGTATCAAAGAGCCCGAGCATAAGGAGATTGCTTTAGTTAAGGTTCTGGTCAATGTTAGCCTTCAGGCCGTCAAAGGTTCAAGGAGTTAAATCTCTAACATGCTTATAATCCAATAAATCTCACATGCTTCACTGCAGACCACTATTGATCAATTCACCTATTTGTTCAATAATACAAACTGGAAGGAAGAGGTTCTTGTGGCACAGTGGTAGTGTTTTTACCTCTGAATCAGTACATGGGGTTCAAGTCCCATCTGCTCCAGAGCTGTGTAATAGCATCAGAGATAGTAGGAACTGCCAATGCTGGAGTCTGAGATAACAAGGTATGGGGCTGGATGAACACAGCAGGCCAGGCAGCATCAGAGGAGCAGGAAAACTGACGTTTCAGGTGTGGACTCTTCTGAGATGGGGAAGGGGAAGGGGGCTCTGAAATAAATAGAGAGGGGGAGGCGATGATAGAAGATGGATAGTGGAGCAGAAAGGTGGAGAAAAAACGGACAGGTCAAGGAGGCAAGGATGAAGCTAGTAAAGGTGAGTGTAGGCAGGGAGTTGTGATGGGGGTTGGTCAGTGAGGAGGGAGGGGCGGTTAGGTGGGTGGGAAGACAGACAGTTCAAGGTGGGCATGGAACTGGTCTTGGGATGAGGTCGGTGGGTGGGGACATTTTGATGCTCGTAAAGTCCACAATGAAACCATTGGGTTGTCGGGTTCCAAGGTGGACTAGGAGGTGCTGTTCCTCCAATTTCCAGGTGGCATTGTTGTGACACTGGAGGAGGCCCAGGATGGACATGTCACCCAGGGAGTAGGAGGGGGAGCTGAAGTGGTTCGCAACTAGGAGGTGCAGTCGTTTGTCCTGAACAGAGTGTAGATGCTCCACAAAGCGGTCTCCGAGCCTCCATTTTGTCTCCCTGACGTACAGGAGGCCACAACGGGAACAGCGGACACAACAGACACAATAACATATCTGAACATCTTGATTTAAATAACTACAAACTAGAGGGGCATGCACTTCATTCTGGGCTGGTGTGGCTCAAGCTGTGCCACAAATACGTAGCTCCTCGTAATCACAAGAATCTAAAAGTTCAAATAGTATGCACAGTCCCAACTGAAAGCTGCTGATAAATTAGGCAAAGCAATTCAATCAGCCAGTTAAGTGTTATCAAAATAAATGAACATACTTGGATGTCCTCATTTCTTCCTCTGGCGTTTTGGACTTAAGTGGAATTTATTGTTGGAAGACATTAGCATTCAGTTCTGTGGAAATAAAAGCCCTGCAAGTGGCTCTAAATTTTCACCATCCAGCTTCCCTCCCAAACACATCTTGGGATACTCCCTTAACGGAAATTGTTGGTGGGGATTGGGCTGGATTCAAATGGACACATGCCAATTGGACTTTTCAATAGCTATTGAAAGGGAAGCTTCCATTAAAATTGGGTGAGGGAATCCAGGTACTGTTCCTCTTGGAACTTCAACATCCAAATCGGAGCAAAACAAAACTATTCAGATATTCTCTAGAATCTCGCTGACCTGAAATATTAACTGTGTTTTTCTCTGTCTTTCCACAAATGCAGTCTTCACCCAAGGAGTATTTCAGGCATTTTAGCTTTTATTTTGTCCAGGAATGATTCCGAGAGGAACTTCTTCACATTAATGGTTGTGAATATTCTGCACTCTCCTCTGCAAGAATCTGTTCTTGTTAATCAATTAAAACTTCAAGAATGAGAAATGTGTGTGCTTGTTACTCAAAGGTATTCTTTATGGAATGAAAACGAGGGAGCTGTTTGATAAATAGATCTATCATTTAATTCAACTGAGGAAAAGACTGAATGGCCTTCTCTTGCTTCTGTGGTCTCTCTCACAGTGCCACTGATTGTTGCGGTATTTCTTAGTTGTTGGCACTAACTAGTATGGCTCTGATGTTCTGCTATATCATGAGCAGTATGTACAAAACACCACAACATTTTGCAAATGGGTTGACTTTGTTTACATTTGCTTATTTCATGGGATGTGGCTAATCACTGGCAAGGTCAACACTGGTTACCATGACTTGTGAGTCATCCCTCCATAAATTTTTATGACAATTGATGATTGTTTCATGGATATTACTACCATGATTAGCTTTCAATTCTAGATTATTTTTCTAATAATTTGAATTTAAATGCTACAAACAATGATGGTTGGAACCGAACATCTACAACTTGTTTTAGCCTCTGGATTATTACTCCAGTAACGTTACCATTAAATACTTTCTAAATCAACATATTCAGAGACGTTACTGTGCATTTTTGGAGCAGGCAGGGCTTGAACCTGGGCTTCCTGGCTCAGAAGGGGCACTACCATTGCCCGTAAGATCCCTCAAAAAGGTTCCTTCAGGCTGTGGTTACCTGGTTTGCTGACTTTTCAGAGAATTCTACAACACTTGAAGAGGTTATGGTTTTTTTTTTAAGTCAGATCCACTGGAGCAGGTGGGACTTGAACCCAGGCTCAGAAGTAGGGACACCAACACTATGCCGCAAAAGTCCTTGCCATGAGCACTGCATCACAATCTTCTATTGCCACTAGCTAGTGCAATTAATTCAGTTCTGGAACATTGCACTTGAGCACATACACACCAATTTACCAACACGATATGGCAAATGTGGTTAGGAATATAGTAACCAGCTGATCTCAGCTTTCTTGAATTCTTTGAAAAGACAATAACACTGCACAATTATGGCTGCACACATCCTCTACTTTTATTATGCAAAATGCATTAAAAATTTATGTCCAGCTACATTCTGCTCAAAGGTTTCCATTGGCTTTATTACGAGGACCTTGTAACTCAATGGTAGTGTCGCTACCTCTTTGTGAGGAGGACTGAGTCAGATCCTTTCTGCCCTACAGGTATATCATTCCAAGATGATTAAAAATAATTCATAACTTCATAGCTTTATCCACAAAAAGACAATTCATAAAGAGGTTGAGCATATGACAATAGCAATAAAGCACTGCATATTGGACTCTGCGACATCAATCCATTACCAAGTACGTAAACTGAATTAAGATAACACTAGTCCTAGAAAATGACATCTTTTGGTAAAGAAGTGCAAGACAAGGCAGTGTCGGTAAAGTAGCAAGGCTGAAGGTGATTCCAATTTGATGGCTGCATATGATATTTGCACTGTATATTTTCTCCAAAATTAATGAAATTGCCATGTAAATTTTAGGATGACAATGGGTGTTGTGAATTGAGGCAGCAGAATAGAAATGCTCACGATCAATTAGATTACATACTAATATAAATGAAATATGTCAAAGGCTTGCTTGTCATTCTCTGATGTCACAAATTTAACTTGGCTTAGTCAAGATGAGGCATTTAAGTTTTCACTCAGTTACAATATTCTAAAAGTAAATCAACAGACCTGGCAGTTACAAATATAAAGCATATCAACCTACATTAACTTTGAAGCTCTGCAAATTTCCATCAAGGAACTGGACATTACAGACGATCTCTGACCGATGCTTGTCTCTTGGTATTTCAAAAGCACGTGTATGGTTTGTTCTCCCACCCAGCACACGAAATCGTGATGTCATCACTAACCTTCCAACACCTAAATAAAAAATTAAGATTAAAGCCAAGGATGCAAATGAAGAAAATTCCAATCAAGTTTTCAATGCTGAATTAACTTCCTTTAGATCATAATTTCTTTTGTACTGAATAGACATCAGAAGTTATGCAATCAATAATACTATCACATTGAACGTATAAATGAACACTCAGCTGTTAAGTGAAGTTTTGCCTAACTTTTGAAGATACTTAGTAATTGTAGGGCAGCCAATTCAAATTATGACAACTGACACACGCGCACGCACAAACTGCTTGTAATACTGCGTTTATGGAAGTAAAGATGTAGTTTTCAGGTTGGGTTGGGGGTGGGGGTGGGGGTGGAATGTTTGGGAAGGAGAATCATTGAATCATGGCACAGATATCATTTGGGGTAACAGCGCATTAATGGTAAATGTCACTAGGCTAGTAATCCAGGGGTCTAAACAAATGCTTCGGGAACATGGGCACAATTCTCATCTTGGCAGCTGATGGAATGTAAATTCAAACTAACAAAAGTCTGATGTTGAAAACTAGTTTAAGTAGTTATCTCTATCAAATATCACTTATTATTTTAAGTACTTATCTGATCTACAAATTAGGGAAGGAAAATCGGTCATCCTTACCTGGTCTCACCTACATATGACTCTAGAACATGAGCAACATGGTTGAACTCAACACCCGTATCCAACCGGCAATACAGAAAGCCAGCCAGGTATGCTCTGTCCATAAAAAGCATTACAGATTCTATCTGGCCAATTGCTGTCCCAACAGTCTACTCTCAATCAGAGTGATAGAAGGCTCCCTGAACAGTGCTATAGAACAGTAGTTACTTGGTAATAGCTTGCTCACTGATGCACAGGTTGGAATCTGCCAGGCCACACTACTTCTAAACTGCTTTGGTCTAACCATGAACAAAAGAATTGAATTCCAGAGGTGTAGCGAGAGTGACAGTCTTTGACTCAAGGCAGCATTTGACCGAGTATAACTTTAAGGAGCCTTAGAAAAACTGGAATCAATGAGAATTGGAGGAAACTCTTGATTGGTTGGAATCATATCCAGCATAAAAGATGATGGTTGTAGTTCCTGGAGATCAGTCACTTCAGCTCTAGGACATCTCTGCAGGGTAGTAAAAAGCATAGTTTCCTAAACCCAACAATCTTCAGCGACCTTATGATGGACGCAAGGTTGTTTAAGGGGAGATATTTGCTGAGGAGTGCATAACGTTCAGCACCATTCAAGATACTTCAGACACTAAAGCAGTCCATTTCAAATGCACAATGACCTGGGTAATGTGCAAGCTTTGGTTGACAAGTAACATTTGCATCAGACATGCACCAGGTAACGATCTTCTCCAAAAAGAGACAATTTAAGCAGCTTGACATTCAATGGTATTATCATTGCCGAATCTCCCACCATCAATATTATGGTCACTCTAAACTGACTCTAAACTTAACTTGATGATGCAAATGGTGGCTAGAAGAGCAGATCCAAGGCTAGTAATTTGGCAGTGAGTAACAAGGCATATAAGTTAGAAGAATAATGGAATACACTGTTCGTTTGGATGACAGCAGTTCCAACAATGTTCTAGAAGCTCAACACTACCCAGGCCAGAGTAGCCTGCTTGTTTAGCAGACCAAGCATGACCTCAAATCATTTACACCTTCCATCACCGGCATACAGTAACAGATGTGTGTATTGTATACAAATGCACTACAGCAACTCAACAAGACTCCTTTATCTTCACCTTCTAAACTCAATACTGGAAGCACCTTGAAGGACATGGGCAGCAGATCCATGGGAACATGAACACCTGCAAATTCCTATCCAAGCCAAATTATTCTGTCTTAGAATTGCATCTGCATATCTCATGGTCACTGTATAGAAATCTTAAAATTACCTTCCTAACACCACTTTAGACTTTATTACACTACATGAATTGCAACAGCTCAGAAAGGCTGTTCACTCCTACCATCGCAAGGACACTTTCAAGGGCAATTAGGAATACACAACAAATGTTGGCCATGCTCGTGATGCCCACGTTCTATGATGAAATTTTAAAATTCCTAATTGTCCTTCAGAATGGCATACTAAGTCACTTAGCTTAAAGGAAATTAGGGATAAGCAACAATTGCTGACCTTGCTAACGATGTCCTAATCCCAAAAGGAACAACATCTTTAAAAAGATTTTTAAATCATCCATTCCATCATCAAAAAATTCTGTTGGTCTTGACTCTGCAGTATATAAGGGGTATTATTGCTAGACTATTCGCCCAGAAACTAATGTTCTGGGGACTTGGGTTTGAATCTGCCATGGCAGATGGTGGAATGTGTATTGGAATTAAGAATCCTTTGACCATGAAACCATTGTCAATTGTCAGAAAAACAATCTAGTTCACTACTGACTTTCAGGGAAGGAAATCTGCCATTCTCACCTGGTCTGGCCTACCTGCAACTCCAGACCCTCAGCAATGTGGTAGATTCTCAACTGTCCTCTAGTCAGTTGGGATGGACAATGAATGCTGGCCTAGCCAGCAACATCCTCATCTTGTGAACGAACGAAACAAAAATCGAGAAAACTTGTTTAGAAATATAGAGACCATATAATGCAACGGAATAACAAAGAGGGAACATTGGGCCACAGAAAGAAAGACAGCATGCTCGCTCAAACTGGATAAGAAAGTTTGGAGCTGGATGAACACAGCAGGCCAAGCAGCATCTCAGGAGCACAAAAGCTGACGTTTCGGGCCTAGACCCATCAGAGAGAGGGATGGGGAGAGGGAACTGGAATAAATAGGGAGAGAGGGGGAGGCGGACCGAAGATGGAGAGAAAACAAGATAGGTAGAGAGGAGAGTACAGGTGAGGAGGTAGGGAGGGGATAGGTCAGTCCAGGGAAGATGGACAGGTCAAGGAGGTGGGATGAGGTGGTAGGTAGGAAATGACCTACACTCTCCTCTCTACCTATCTTGTTTTCTCACCATCTTCGGTCCGCCTCCCCCTCTCTCCCTATTTATTCCAGTTCCCTCTCCCCATCCCCCTCTCTGAAGAAGTGTCTAGGCCCAAAACGTCAGCTTTTGTGCTCCTGAGATGCTACCTGGCCTGCTGTGTTCATCCAGCTCCGCACTTTGTTATCTTGGATTCTCCAGCATCTGCAGTTCCCATTATCTCCGCTCAAACTGGATATCAGGTTTCCTGCATTACAATATTCACCCCTACCACAGGTCAGGCAAGGAGGAAAGTCCTGAATCCATCCCAGGATCTTCATCCCAGTCTGATTCACATTCACAGCCCGAGGAATACAAGCAAGTGATAAAAAACGTACGCTTTTAGAGCATGATATAGTCTGGAATCAAGAAGTAGAGGCTCCAAGTCCTTTCCATCAACTGGCTGACTCGGACTTGTTCCTGCTCTTAGTGCCTGACATTGACATGTACTTGAAGGACCTTCATGTTGACATTCAACCTGTTTGACTGCATTGTCAACACATTTTTGTTGGATATCATTTGCCGGCGTGGGATTTGAACCTGGTATTTCTGGTTCAGAGACAGGAATGCTACCTGTCGTTTGACAAGAGCTCCTCAAAACAAAGACAACTTGAAAATATTTTATTGAATAGAAAATGCTTTGGAACATCCTAGATCATGGAAAGCACAAATAGTAATCATTTCCCCATCCGCCCAGTACTCCACTCACATAATTCTAATTAGACATTTCACATTACAGTCAAAGCAGATACCCAAAATTTTGCTACTTAATGCTGTTTTTGACAGTGAAGTTGCTTCCTAATTCACAGCCGCTAACACACATGAACAACAACCACAGAAACACCTGCAATGAAATAACCAAAGTCTAGCATCATTCTTGAAGATAATTCCATCTACAGAAATGAAGCTAAGATTTTAGCAGCAAAAGAGTATAACAATGCATGAGGAACTGGACCAATGCTCTGGAGGTAAACAGTAGAGATCCTAGCAGATTGCAATTAGAGGTGAAAAGCAATGCATGAGCACACAAGTTCAACCAGGCAGGTTAATGGAATTAGAGCTAAACATTTGTAGGTACACATGGGAACCAAATAGAATAGGTGCTTCCTCTTCCAGTTGCTTGGTTCCAAACAGTTAACTCATCCAAGTTCTGACATCATGCAGACAAGCAGTCCTTGAATCAATGATGTTGGCAGCCAAAAATTGCATATGGAAGTTGACTTACCGATGATGCTTCCATGGAGATAAAAAGAGAACCATTTCTGGAGATATAGGAAGGTGATTTTGCAAGGCAGGTACAGAAAAGCAAACTGTCTAACAAAGCTTAAAAAAATACGAAAATGTAAAGCTAAAAGCATAGATCCTGGTGAATGAGAAAGATACAAAAAGCAGCAAAATGTGACAAAACTAATAACTTGAGTTATGGAAAGGAAGTATGAAAATAAACTAGCAAGGGATATCAAAAATTAACACAAAACATTTTTAAAACATTAGGGAAAGAGGATGAACAGAAAAAATGTGAATGCCTTAAAATGATAATGGCAAGATCGTCAATCAAATAAGGAATAACAAACATGTTGAATAATTAGTCAGTATATACAGTAGAGGACAGTATGCTTGACATCGCAAGGAAACTATTACTGAATAAAGGACAGGGACTCCAAAAAATGTAAATAATGTAACAGCAAAGAAGTAATTCATGGGAATAAAAATGGCAAACACCCAGGACCAGATGGTTTCCATCCTACAGTTTTAAAAGGTGAGAACACTGAAAGAATATCATTAGTGTCAGCAAAGTTAATTAAACTTAAGGATTATTCAAGTGTAAAAATAGTTCTTTCCAAGGGTGTTTCTTGAAATTTTCTTGAGCTACTTTTTGACTTTTACTACTACAGTTTTCAGGGGCTCTTTTCTTAGCCCTTCTGTGGACTGTTGAGGTCACAGCTAATGCATTTTTGTTGTGTACACACAAAGCAATAAGATTTCAAGCAGTTTTGGCACTATTCATTGTAATAAGACAGAAAGAGGATACACAAAAAAGATTCCTTGGACAAATCTACTCTAGCTTTTCAAGAAAGTTCTCATTACAAAAATAGGTCAACACCAAGACCACTGTTGCATCATTACTTAATTACAACATACCGCGCAACGACTCAACAAACAAAGTGGCTAAGAAATTTTCTGAAAAACAGGGACTATCAAGTTTTGAAGGAGACCAAAACTTACGTAATTTAACAGTTAGCGGCAGATTGAGGGCACAAAGAATCTTATTTCCCAAACCCTACAGACTTTGTCTCTCATTGCCTTGAAAATTATACTGCTTCCTCACCAACACTACCAACTGGTCCAGACTCCAGACACAGTAATTTGGTTGACTCTAAATACAACTGAGTAATTTAAGAGTGCATCAGTTTGTTAAAAGGGTTCAAAAACAAAAGGGAATGAATGGATGGTCAACCAAGGACACAGTGTTAAAGTTCTCATCAGGATCTGGGGGGCAAGTCCCACAATCAAGACAGCTATCTCACAGGCTGGTTAAGTAACAGCTTTATATAATCATACCCTAAAGACAATATTCCAGATAACACCACCACCGACCCTGGGAATGATCTGTCCCAAATGGTAGAACAGACCCAGCACAGGCTCCTGTCCACATTCAGGACACAGAGTTGCCCCAATAGTCTTCAGCATTGACTCCAGCTCCCATGTTTCCAAATCCCATGCATCATGTCAAACACTGGCAAAGAAATCTGCTGACAAACAGCAAGTAACGTTCACTGCACTTAAGGCTAGGCCAGGATCATTTTGAATGAGAATATCTAACCACGACCCTATGACATTCAATAGCATTACCATCTCTAAATGCCACTGGGTCAAAATCCTGGAATTCTCTCTCTAAGGGAATTGCGGGTCAACCTACAGCAGTATGCAGTGGCTTAAGGTGGCAGTTCACCACCACCTTCTCAACAGCAACTAGGGGGCAAACAATAAATACTTGCCAGCCAGTGACATCCAAGTCCCATTAATGAAGAAGAATAAAAGCCCCCACTGCCAACATCCTACAGGTTACCCTTGACCAGAAACTGAACTGGACTAGCCATACTGTTAATATAGCAAGTCAGAGGTTAGAAATCCTCCAATGGGCAACTTGTCTCCTGATTCACCACAGCCTGTCTAGCATCTGCAAGGCACAAATCATGATTGTGATAGAATACTTCCCACTTGCCTGGATGGCACAACATTAACAGTCAAGAAGCTTTACACCATCCAAGACAAACAACTCTCCTGATTAGTATCACATCCACATTCATTCACTCCCCCAGTGAAACTCAGTAGCAGCAGTGTAATGCTGTGAAACTTGAAAGGGCTTGGAAAAGATTTACAAGGATGTTGCCAGGGTTGGAAGGTTTCAGCTATAGGTAGAGGCTGAATAGACTGCGATTATTTTCCCTGGAGCATCAGAAGCTGACGTTGCACAAGTTTACAAAATTGCGAGGAGCATGGATAAGGTAAATATACAAGGTCATTTCCCTAGGATTGGTGGTGGGGTGGGGTGGGGGGGTCCAAAACTGGAAAGCATAGCTTTAAGGTGACAGAGGGGAAAAATTTAACAGGGACCTGATGGGCAACTTTTTCACAGGGGCTGCTGCGTGTATGGAACGAGTTGCCAGAGGAAGTGGTGCAGGCTGGTACAATTACAACATTTATAAGGCATCTGGATGGATTTAGAGGAATATAGGCCAAATGCTAGAAAATGGGATTAGATTTACTTCGGCTATCTGGTTGGCATGGACAAGTTGGTCTGAAGGGTCTGTTTCAGTCTTAGAGATATACAGGATTATCTACACAGCAGAAATTCACCTACACTGCTTAGACAGCCCCTTCCAAACCTATGACCTCTATCCACCTACAAGTACAAGAACAGCAGATATATGGGAACACCGACACCTGCAAGTCCCCCACCATGTTAGTCAGCATTCTGACCGAGAAATGCATCACCCTTCCTTCAAAGTTGTTGGGTTAAAACTGTGGAACTCTCTCCCAAACAACACTGTGGGGCACCTATACCAAATGCACTCTAGCAGTTCAACAAGACAGCCCATCAGCACCTTCTCAAGGGCAACTAGAGATGGGTAATAAATGCTGGTCTAGCCGGCAGTGTACACATCACATAAATGAAGAAAAATTAGTTCAATATCTGTTCTCGTCAAGCAAGTGAAATTTATAATTAAATATAAAGCGCCAGAATAACCTCAAAAACTTTCAGATGATAAGAGGCAGCAGGAATTTTCAAAGGGTAGGGAATGCCTGATGAACTTGCTTACATGTTCTGAAGAGGGGACCTAAAAAGTGACAGGAAAATGTCTATGAACGTTATTTGTAAATTTCCAGAAGAATTTGATACTTTAATTGGCTTTGACAGAAATTTAAACTTCATGGAGTTGAATGCAAATAATCAACTGGCTACATGGAAGAATGGAAAGGTATAACTGGAAAGTACTCTGATTGGCATAGTGTGATTAGTGGTGTCACGTAAGGATCCATATTCGGATCTCCACTACTTATACTTGTTAATAGCTTGTATACTAGAACAGGAAAGCCACATATCAAATTTTGACAATGATACTAAGAAAAATAGTATTATAAGCAATGTATACAGAAGCATAACATTGCAAAGAAATACTGATGGGTTTAATTAAATGGAAAAAACTACATCAAATGTAGTTCTTTGATGTAAAAACAGAATAAGTTACTTTCCAAATGGTGAAAAGCTAGAAACAGTGAAAGTGCCGAGACACTTAGCAACCTAGATACACAGATCATTTAAATTATATGATTTGCAACAATAAGTATTCAAAAGGGTAGATGGAATGCTAGCTGTTGCATTCAAGACAACTAGAATACAAGAGATAGGAGTCATGGTTCAAATACGTCAAGATCTAGTTAGACCACACCTGCATACTATAAACAGGTCTAACCTGGTAGATTACTAAAATGGTTGCTGGAGTCTAAGGGTTAAGCTATAAAGGGAGATTACATAAACTGGGACTCCAATTTTTGGAATATAAAAGGTTAAGGGGTGATTTCTTCAAGATATTAGCCATAACAGTTTACAGAATCTCAGAATTATTACAGTGCAGGAAGTGGCCATTTAGCCCATCGGGTATGCACTAGTTCTATTAGATAATGCCAATCCCCAACCTTTACCCTATATTCCTTCACACCTTACAAATCTTTAAAAAATCCTCTTGAATGCCTCAATTCAACCTGCTTCCAACACATTTCCAGGTAGTGTATTCAATATCCTATCTTTGAGGAAAGTGTTTTTTCCTCACAGCACTCCTGTTTCATTTGCATGTCACTTTAAATCTATGCCCCCTCATTCTTGTTTCTTTTATGAGCGGAAACAACTTTATCCTATCTACTTTATCCAATACTCTCATGATTTTTAAGACCTCAATTTGATCTCCATTCAAATTCCCACCAGGGAGAACAGTCTCAACCTCTTCAATCTATCCTCAAAGCTAAAATTTCTCACACATTGAACCATACTAGTAAATCACTTCTGCCCTCCACTCTATTCACATATTTCCTATAGTGCAGCATCCACACTGCACTCAAAACTCCAGTTGTGGTTTAACAAGTGTCTTGTTCAAATACAACATCATCATCTCCTTGTTCTTGCACTCTGTCTCTAATAAAGCCAAGAGTGCTACATTTCATTTACTGCTGTCTCCACCTGTTCTGCCACTTAATGATCTGTGCACATATACACCAGGTCTTCCTGCACATCTTTTGGAATTATACCCTCTACGTTATGTATTATTTTAATGGTCTTCCAACCAGTGCATCATTTCCATTTCTCTGCATTCAGCCTCATCTGCCACCTATTCGCCCACTCAATCAACTTGTCAATGACCTTTTGGAGTGTTGACCATCCGAAGTGTTGACAATTCTTCCAAAATTTAGTGACATCTGCAAACTTGGAAATTGTCCTCTGCACACCAAAACCCAGATCATGAGTATACATCAGGAAATGTAAGGGTCTCGCTACTGACCCCTGTGCAACTCCACTACAAACTTTTCTCTATCCTGAAAAATACCCAGTAACCATTAACCTCTTTTTTTATATCATTCAACCAATCCTATAACCATGTTGCCACTGTCCCTTTCATACCGTGTCCAACAAATTTGATCAAATCTGTGAAGCAATGTATCAAATGCTTTCTGGAAATTCATCTGTACCATGTTTTAAACTGTTACACATTTGTTACAACTTTCGAAAACTGTAACATTTTAGTAAAATATGATTTCATCTTTGCTAAGGCTCCCTAATCAACCCATCTTTTTCGACATGGCCACTGATTCTATCCGGAGTAATTGTTTTTAGTAATTGTTTTTACAATTATTTAAAATAGCTTTACGAATTATTTTGAACACTAACGTTGGTAATTTTCTAGCCTTCTGGAACCTCCCTAGAGTCCAGGGAATACTAAAATGTTATGGCCAGTGCCTCAATTTCTACACTCACTCCTTTCAAAATCCTTGGATGCCTCTCGTCCAGTCTCAGTGCCTTGTTAACTTTAAGTGTCAAAGTCCATTCAAGACTTCTTCTTGACTAATTTTGAACTCTTCTCACGACAAGATTTCTTCCCCTTTCGTCATTGCCTTGGCAGCATCCTCCTCTTTCATAGAGGGATATAAACATTTACTATTTCATACATGACCCCTGCCTGTGGCAGAAAATCCTTTTTTTGACCTCTGATCGGGCCCTGCTCCTTTAACTGTTTCTACTGTTTATATGCCAATTACAGCAGACTAACACAAACTATTTCTGCTAGTCAGCGAATCCAGTGCTACGTGGCATAGTCAAAAAACTTTGCAGCCCAGACCTTTCAGGCATGAAATTGGCAAATACTTTCTTCCACAGAGTGGCGTATGCTTGAAACTCTCTTCTGAAAGTAATGATCAGTGTTAAAACAATTGTGAATTTTGGAACTAAAACGCATAGAATTTTTTTGGTCAAATATATTTTATAGGATATGGGGCAAAGACAGTATGGAATTTCACCACTGATTAGTTATGGCCTCTTTGAATAAGGGTGTATGCTGAAGGAACTAAAAGCTTCACTGTTCACTTGAAAATATGGGGAGGTGGTCATCCACTGAGAAATAGTCACCATTGAAATTGCTTGTAACCACACAGATGATCCAACGTAAGGCCAGTGTTCAAAAGTAACAGTTCAGTGTAAAAGTTCTAAAACCACATTTCAAATATTCATCAAAAGCGTTATTAATATTTCTGACACAACTTGAACTCTAAACTGCAAGGACATGCAGAATTCTAGAATGACAGACAAATTGGTGGAGTGGGCAATAGATGGTAAATGCGTCGTACTTGAAACTTGTATAAGTTGTTCAGTAGATCACAGCTGGAGGACTGGTTATAGTTCTGGACGCCGCATTGTCGGAAGAATGTGAATGTATTGCAGAAGCAATTCCACAGATGAAGGGCTTCAGTTATGAGGATAGATTGAAGAAGTTGAGACTGGTCTCCTTGGAGAGAAAGCTAAGGCAACATTTCACGTGGGCTTTAGACTTCACAAGCAGGCTGAATAGAATAGATAGAAGCTGTGCCTACTCATGAAAGGAACAAAAAGAAAAGGGCATAGATTTGAAAGTGATCTGCAGGAGAAACAAAGGTGTAGAGAGGAATTTTTCCCCCACTCAGCAAGTAGTTAGGGTATGGAATGATTGGGGGGGGGGGGGGGGGGGAAGAGGAGGAGGAGACTAGCGTTAGGTAACAATACTTGTTTAATGAGCTGATGCAGATGGGCCAAATGGCTCCTTCTGCTTAATAACTTTGCTGTGATTCTAATGTCACACTCTTCCCAAAGTTCCCACGTTCTTGCTTCATGTGACAAATGGAGTACATACATTTGAAATTTGTTCATATTGCATGAAGCAGCAGCATGAATCTGCCAGTAAAATAACACTTTTGCATTTAAGTAGAACATTAAATTATTTGTTCTTCTAACACTCCCTGGCCCAACCATGAAAGTCAAACGGAATACCTAATCTTTTAAAGTAATGCAAAAAAAAAGTAGAGTCTACAAAGATGTATACAAAGTTCCCAGCATGAGGGCACAAGGAAACTTTCTAAAAGATTTACTGTGGTTCTAACTCACCCAGTTTTATCCTGTGACCAGTAACTGTTAAGTAAGAATGGCCTTGTGGAAAGAAATACATTGACATACATGCATTGCATAATCTCAAGACTGCACTTAAAAACTGAAATTGCATGCTACCACTTGCCTTGTCTTAAAAGAAAACGCATAAAGATAAGACAAACTATGCCAATAGAAAGATCAATTATGAGCAGATATTTTAATTAACATTTATAGAGCTCCACACCACACATTTGTCTTAGTTTTGTGCATGTGATTAAACCGGATTGCGACAAACCTGTTCTCCGAGAGAAATACAGCCAGGCTTAATGTGAATCACAAACAAGGCGAGAGATCCAGTATCTTTCTGACTACACCACAGTTCAGCACATACTTTCACATTCTCCTGATTTCCTGTCCACATGACTAAAAAGATAGCTTTATGGTAGGTACACTAACTTGATATTTTACAGTCACTGCCAGATGGATCAAATCCAATTATGATGCACACAGCATACAAATACCTTGTAGCAACACCTATTTTTACTTGTTGATTCTTCACCTGCAACTCTGGAAAGCAGTCTCTGGTGAAGATTTTAAGAACAGCAAAAGAAAACAAATTCACTGAAACCATATAAATTAACTTCCTAGCAATTAACACTGAAAATCAATATGAAGAATGTATCAGAATCAAAATAGTCATACAATTCTACAAGTAGACATCTAGAGGTACTTCTATATATAAAGTATTTGAGTACATCAGCATTTTAGATCTTCAAATTGCAAGAAGTATCAATATGGTTTTTGGTAGGTAAATGACAGCGACGAAAAAAAATCTAAAAGTGGGCTAAGCATGGAAATGGTAGAACAGGTGGTCTGTTAAAAGATAAATTAAATAAAACAATTACAGGAGATCAGAATATGTCAGAGATTTTGAACATATTCTTCATCTCTACATTTACTGAAGAGGAATATAGATGAACGAAATGGGTGAGACACATTAAATTTAGTAAAACGTTATGCGAAAAATGAAAGGACTAACTACCGTAAGGCTCCTAGATACGACAGAACGTATTATGGAATCATAACAAAAAAATGCTGAATTTAGTTATGCTTTCGCTGAGAGTTTGTACAGTTCCATCAGTGGTTTGGAGAATTGGAGGCAAACAAATACACAATTAATTTTAAACGGAGTTCAGTAAAACCCTGGAGAAAATGCTCAAAAGCAATCAATCATTCTAGAAATGCCAGAAATGAACATGTGCCAAAGCACAGGTGTCAAATGGCTTAGTTAGTGCAGTACAAGAATAGGTCATACCTTAAGAATCTACTAGAATTCTTTGAAGTAATTAATTCAAGAGTGAAATAGCTTCAATCAGAAAACGTGGTTGTACAGTTACTACAGAATAGAAATGGGGCATTAGGTCCAACTGGTTTAGATTAGATTCCTACAGTGTGGAAACAGGCCCTTTGGCCCAACAAGTCCACACTGCCACTTGGAGCATCCCACCCAGACCTATCCCCCTATAACCCTGAACACTATGGGCAATTTAGAATGGCCGATTTACCTAGCCTGCACATCTTTGGACTGTGGGAGGAAACTAGAGAACCTGGAAGAAACCCATACAGTCACGGAGAACGTGCAAACTCCACACAGACAGTTACCTGAGGCTGGAATCGAACCCGGGTCCCTGGTGCTGTGGGGCTGCGGTGCTAACCACTGAGCCATTGTGCCACCCTAAAGTTCAGCTGACACACTACTATTTATACTTCATGAAAGCCTTCTCCCAAATTAATTACATATTTCTACCCGGTCTTGATCCGTATATTTCCTCTTATGCATCAAGCCTTCTCAAATGTATCAATACTACCTCAATCACTGTACATAAAAGAAATCTGCCCAAAATTACTTATCTTTATGCCCCTTTGCTCTGGGTTCAACCACAGGTGAGAATAGTTTTACACCACACTTATTTTCAATGTCCTTCTTAATTTTGAACATTTTGCCAGTTCTCCATAGTGTATTTTTCCAAGGTAAAATAGTCCTTACTGGCTCAAGCATTCACATAATTTAAACAGCCTCGTAAACCTTCTACACAGTTGCACAAATGTTTCAACATTCTGTTTGTAGAAAAGCCGTGAAAGAACTTTGTTAGATTTTGTCTGAAGCGGAACACATAAAGCAGTCAGTCAATCTAAAGTTCAGACAAACCTAACATCAAATCTGATTTCCAAAGGTTTTCAGGCCCTTAATGCAAGTAATAAGGAATATAATTTATCAATGAATTGATGACAAATCAACCTAGCAAATGAAAACAGAGAGCAGTGAAACAGAAAAGTGTCATCTTTGGTTCAGTAGTAATACACTTGGTTGAGTCAGAAGATCGTAGATTCAAGCCCCATTCCAGAGATTTGGCATGGGATCTCGGCTGGCATTTCAATGAATGTTGAGGAAATGCTACAAGCACATAGGTGCCACTTTTCGAAAAGACATTAAACCTCGGCTCAGTTAACCTTCTCACATGTACTTAAAATATCCCACAACACTATTTGAAAGGGGGTCAACACATTAACTGTCTTCTAACACTGATAACAGATGACTTGATTGTTTCACCGGTTTATGTGGGAACTAGCTGTGCACAGATTGGCTACTATTTTAATGTGTGACAAAATGAAAATATTCTGGCACCTGGATTAAAAATTCCAGATTTGGAGTCCTAGACCGGGGCTTGTGGACCCGAATGTCTTCGACACAGTTAAAAAGACTGATAACTAGCCTGGGAATCCTTCTACCATCTTCTCACCATTCTACAAAAGACAAAAAAAAAGTGTAAAGGTATACCAAAAATAATGACAACAACTACGTATCAAAAACAAACTACCTGATAGGATGCAAAGTTCTTTGGGTTTTCCTGAGGTGCTATTTTCCCAGAATCCAGTTATTTTGCTTTTTTCCCCCCCACTTTTTAAGCAGATATCTAGCACTTTATAGATATTTAATTTTGATTTTGTTTTTATTTTAAGGTTAGCATTCTAGATCATCACATCTCACTGCACAAAAACCCTCATCCTTCCTGTGATTGCAGAAATAGTCATCTTAAATTTGCATCTCTCCCAAGACAAAAGTATATTCTGAACAGATTCTGAATTGGTCCTCTCAAAACCTTCACGGTTTCAAACATCTCTATTAAATGTCACCGTAGCAGTCTCTGCTCTAAAGGAGAACAGAGGCAACTTCACTAGCCCACCAACATACCGGAAATCTCTCAGCCTTGGTGCCATTCAGTTAAGTTTGCTCGGTACTCTCTCCAAGGATTTGACATCTTTCCCAAAGTTTGATACCCATTGGTGGTCATTGTATCCAACTGATGCCTCACTTTACAAAATCTAGGATTCCCCCATGGTTTATAATACTCTTTGAAGACTCAATAGTTTCCTGGCATGATGAAGTTGTTCCACTAGGAGAGATTGAGTGGAATAGGTCTTTGTTCTCTGGGGTGAAGAAGAATGAGAAGTAATCATATTGATACGAATAAAATTCTTAGAGGGTTTTACAGGGTAGCAGCTGAAAGCCTTTTTCATATAGCTAAGGTTTAGAACTGGGTGCTGGTCAGAGATTCAGGATAAAGGGTCACCATTTAGGACTGAAATGAGGAGAAATTTCTTCATGTTGATCGTTTGGAATCTTTGGAATTCATTGCTCAGAGTGTAATGGCGTTCATTCCACGAATACATTTGAGACGGAGTTCACCAGATGTTGGACACTACGAGAATAATGGCATGTGGAGTTGATGTAGAAGTTAGCTATGATCCGACTGAATGGTAAAACACGTTCAACAGTCCCAACAGCTTTCAACTAAAATAAAAACTGAAAGAACTGTGGATGCTGTAAATCAAACAAAAACAGTTATGAGGAAAGGTCACTCAACCTGAACTGCTAACTCTGATTTCTCTCTACAGATGCTGCGAGATCTGCCGAATTTTTCCATCAATTTCTTTTCTGGATTTGTTCTGCCAATAATTCCAATGAGTGAACCATTAGGTTAGTTCTTGCAACACACTTTAAATTGTACCAAATTAGTTTGTATGGTGTCCCCTCATCATTCCTTCTAAAATGCATCAGCTCACATACTAATCTATATTACATTTCTTTCGTTAAATTGAACAAAAATACAAGTATAACAGACTCATTGTTGATTCATGAAAACATCTATTCCATAAATCAAATACTAGAGTATATTCAAAGAAAGAGACCAAAGGAAGGAAAGTGAAAGAAAGAGAAAATGCTTGAGGGAATGAGTATGAGTGTGTGGGCACAACGACGAGTGGGACAAAAAGTGGGCCACAAAAAACCCAAATTAAAACAGAGTGAAGTAACACAGAACACAGAACACAAAAGCAGGCTGTTCAGTTCAATTGGCTTATGAAAACTTGTGCTCCACACAAGCCTCCTCTAAACAATATTTTCTCATTTTATAACCATAAATGGACTCTACCAACAAAAATAAATTGCTGCTGCAACTCAGCAGTTTCTCTCACTCACTCAGTGCATTCAGACCTGCTGAGTTTCTCTCGCAATTTCTGCTTTTGTTTCAGGTTTCCAGCAACTGCAATTCTTCATTTTATTTTGTGGTCTATTCCAACCTCCTCCTATTAATCGAGTTTCTCCTTAAATGCATCTTAAGTATATGTGGCAACCAGATCTACATACTCGTCAGTTTTGGGTAAAGAAGTTTCTTCTGAATTGATATTATTAATAACCACCTAATATTCATGTCCCTAGTTTTGATCTCCCCTAGGTGTAGTTCAGAGAAGGTTTACTAGAATGGTCCCCAGAATGAACAGATTATTTTGTGAGCAAAGATTTGGAATCTACCCATGGGAGTTTAGAAGAATGAGAGGTGACCTCATTGAAACATTCAAGATTTTTGAGGGGAATAAACGTTAAGTAAATGTTTCCCTCATGAAGGGTCTAGGACCACAGGGCACAGTCTGTGCATAAAGGGGCACCAAATTAAGTCTGAGAGAAAGATGAATTTCTCCTCTCAGAGGTCGAGAGCCTTTGGTACTCCTTGCCACAAAGAGCTGTGGCACAACTCTTACCACTTAAAGCGAAGACGGCTGGATTCTTAATCAGTGGGGGAAATCAAGGGCTCCAGGGAAAGGGCTGGAAAGTGAACGTAAGGAATGTTGGGTCAGCCATGTCCCTATCGAGTACTGGAGCAGGCTCAGTGAACCAAACAACCTACTCCTGTTCCTATTTATGGTCTAACAGTATTAAATAATTTCTCTACATCTACCTTAGTTAAACCCTCCATATTGCTGAAGGCATCCATCATGTCACTCCCAACCTTCTTTTAGAAAACAGAGTCCCATCCCATTTCATCCTTGTCTGTTAAGTATAATTACTCACCCTCAGGAAACATTTTTTGCACTTCTACCAGTGCCTCTATATTTCTTTTATAGCACAGTAACCAGAGCCGAGCACCAGGTTGCTCCAAGCAGTTACATATATTTTAACAAAAGTAACAGAAGGTGAGATTAGCTTCTACAAATCTGCTATTCCTGTATCAGAGATAATGGGAACTGCAGATGCTGGAGAATCCAAGATAATAAAATGTGAGGCTGGATGAACACAGCAGGCCAAGCAGCATCTCGGGAGCACAAAAGTTGACGTTTCGGGCCTAGACCCTTCATCATGAAGGGTCCAGGCCCGAAACGTCAGCTTTTGTGCTCCCGAGATGCTGCTTGGCCTGCTGTGTTCATCCAGCCTCACATTTTATTATCTGCTATTCCTATATGACATGTTTCAAAATGTCTAAGCAATCTCTACAAGGAAAACTGAATGTTTTAATAACATAAAATTTGCCAGAAAGCAGCTGACTTACGAATTTCCATGATAGGTGCAAAAGTTTACACTAAGTTTCTCTAGACTAAATAGGGGGTTTTCATTCATGGTACATTCAGGTTGGCAGGGAACCATCTACACCACTCAATGCTAGAGATAATCAGTTAAGGTACTAGCTTTGTATATTAACTCATACACCGACATGAACCTAGGTGGCAGGTTCGGGATCTTTCACAGCAAACAGCTTTATTACAACAAAGGAGAGACAGAAATCATACGTTGGTGATGTCTGAACAAAATAAGGAAGCATGAGGCAGCATGACTTTCTGGCAATATCTTAACCAAGAGGATATGATTTGGTTTGATATTTTACTGCGATTTTTGTTCAGAATTGGTTGGCTTAGTCAACGGTTGGCACTGCTGCCTCACAGCGCCAGGGATCCAGGTTCGATTCCAGCCTCTGGCGACTGCCTGAATGGAGTTTGCACATTGTCCCTGTGTGTTTGCATGGGTTTCCTCCGGGTCCTCCAGTTTCTTCCCACAGTCCAAAGATGTGCACGGTAGGCGGATTGGCTATGCTAAATTGCCCAGTGTCTACAGTGGGAAATGCAGGGATAGGGTAGGAGGTGGGTCTGGGTGGGATGCTCTTCGGAGGGTCAGTGTAACTCAATGGGCTGAATGGCCTGCTTCCACATTGTAAGGATTCTATGACATGAGCAACTGATAGCGCAAGTTGATTTTCTTACCATATATGGATACTAACACAACTTGAGCCTAAACATTAATTCAATGTTAGCTCAAAATTATCACAAACATGTAGATTAGAACACAAAAAATTAACTACATGATAAGCCGAATTTCAATTTACCACTCCACCATGTTTTCAATGAAAAATTGAAAACTGTGCATTCCCCTTCAACGGTCCTGTGTCAACAAAGGGATTGTAAACTAAAGTGTTCGCTTAGTGATCTGAGCTTCTCTGGCAAACAAAACTTCTGTTCTAACTGCACTGATAGCTTGACTGCTACATTCGCATGTATCCAGAGCGACGCCTTTCCATACCAAGTAAGTTTGCAACTAAAATTTGATTGCTGATTGTTTTGTAAGTACAGGCATAAAATATGGGTCTAGCAATAAAAATCACGAAAATACCATGTGCAGCATTTATAAGTCTGTACTTGGTTTCACACCCACAGATTCATGGAGCATTTAAACTATAATAGATATGCTGAAACAAAAACTGAGGTTACTGGAGAAATTCAGTAGATTTGGCAGCATCTGTGCTGAGAAAATAGAGCTGACCTTTGAATCTGGTGACTCTTAATTTAAAAAGGACTGGAAACATTAACTGCTTTGTCCCCATAGTTGCCAGACTTGTGCTTCTCCAGCAGTCTGTTTTTGTTTTGGATCTCCAAGCATCCAAAGTTCCTGTTTTATTTTAGGCATTCTGGAAGATTGTTTGTTTTAAAGATGCAGAAACAATCAGTTAATATTACATTTAAAGAGAGTGTTTTAGGCAATGATGATGACCCATAAATTATTAAGTAATCATAAAATGCAAAAGCGTAGAAGTGATTTGTGCAGATGCACAAAAGATTAGAAATGGCTGTGTTCATGGACCATTATACAACGTTTAGCAGCAATGATTTCTCAGATATTGAAGCAATGTACATCAGAATTGCCACTTCTAAAGGAGAATATAATCAGTTCCCCCTTATGTTCAATTGGATTACCAATGCTGAATCCCAACTATTCACATACTGCATATTATCACTAAACTGACCAGAAACTGAAGTGGGTGAGCTATGTGGGTTCAAGACCAGGTCTTAGACGACAATTCCTGCGGTGAATAACACCTTCTGCCTGCCTAGTCTGGTCACCACCCAAAAATCAACAGTAGGGTGGAATACTCTTGAATGGGTGCATCTGTGAGGCTATGCGCTTTATTAGGAAGGAGGGAGGTGTGGACTATTTTCTAAACAGAGAATGTGTTTCAGATTTCTGAAGCCTAAGTGATTTCGGAGTCCTAGTTCAGGATTGTCTGAAGATTAACAAGCAGGTTCGGTTAGCAGTGACCAAGGCAAATTTAAGTTGAGCATTCAATTGAAGAGGGCTAGAAAACAAGAGCAGAAAGGTATTGCTGAGGTTGCAAAAGGCTCTGGTCAGACTGTACTTGGAATATTGGGAGTAGTTTTGGGCTGCATATCTAAGGAGGGATATTCTGGCATTGGAGGGAATCCAGAGGAGGTTTACAGGAATGATCTTGAGGACGAAGAGCTTGCCATATGAGGAGCGGCTGAGGACTCTGGGTCTGTGCTCAATGGAGGTTAGAAGGATGAGGGGATCTGATTGAAACTTACAGAATATGGAGAGGCTTGGATAGAGTGGGCATGGAGACATTTCCACTTGTAAGGAAGACTAAAACCCAAAGACACAGCATCAGAATGAAGGGATGACCCTTTAGATCTGCAATGAGGAGGAACTTCTTCAGCAACAGGGTAGTGAACAGAAGGAACTCATTGCCACAGAGGGCTGTGGAGGCAAAGTCATACAGTGCATTTAAGACAGAAGTAGGCTCTAGATTGGTAACAGGATCAAGGGTTATGGGAAGAAGGCAGGAGAATGGGGTTGAGACAGTGGAGTATGCCCCAGAGTGCCAAGTGGTCTAATTCTGCTCCTCTATCTTACGTTTTTATGATCTCCAATGACACTCAATACTTGGCATCAGCCAAGACAAGGCAGCCCACTTGACTGGCACCCAGCCCACCACGTTCAACACTCACTGTCCTCATTACGACTGCAATAACTTGACAAGGCTTCTTCACCAGCACATTCTATACCTATGTCTTGCACTATCAGGAAGGTCAAGGCCAGCAGATGCACGGCAACACCATTACCTGCAAATTCTCCTCCAAGCCACGTACTAAACTAACTTAAAACTAAACTGCCATCCTTTCACTGTTGTCCATTCAAAACCTAACAGTACTGTGGTGTCCCTTTATTCCAAGGTCTGTGACAGTTCAAGAAGGCAACTCATCACCACATTCTCAAAGGCAGTTAGGGATGCACAAATAAATGCTGACCTAGGCAGCAAAGCCCACATCCTACGAATAAATAAAAATTCTTCTCCATAGACAGATTTGTTCATTGCTTGTGTGATTGCTCGCAAATGTCTAATTACTGACACAATTTCAGTTGTTATCAAAGTTAACAGCTGAACAGCAAGCTGCCACTGAATTTCTTCAAACTTTCTCTGCCATATCAAGCAAATATTCTCCATTGTACCAACTATCAAGCACTGCCAGGGCTTCTTTTTACCGATCACCTTTCCACAGCTTACACCTCCATTCCTTGAGACTTTTCCTAATTCCTCACTGCCTGGAATATGCTTACAGCTGCAACTAGTCTGCCCGGAGCCACTATTTCTGCTGCAGCACTCAGCCAGCTGCAAACTGAACTAACTTAGCCCAGCAAACAGGCAACTTGATACAAAAACCAAGTTGCTGGAAAAGCTCAGCAGGTCTGGCAGCATCTGTGGAGGATAAAACACAATTAATGTTTTGGGTCCTGTGACCCTTCCTCAGAATGGATAGGCAACTAGATAAACTGAAATGAGGGCATCTCATTAAAATTCACCTATGTCCATGAAGACAGTCTGTTCCGAGCTATTCTTATTCAGACTTTGAAGTATCTCTTATTTACAATTTATTTCTTGACTTCATGAAGTAAGGGGGTTTGTAGTCTTTCAGCATTTACAGAATGCTTTCAACTAGTTTAGCAATAAAAACAAACATAAACAATCCTACAGACTATCGTTCTTGTAATGAGAGTAGATACCAACTGTATAGTTCAGCTGGTCTATTTGCTGCTTCTGATCTTACTTTGAAAATTGTTAACATCTTAAAAGCAAATGACCACAACTTTTCAAGTATACCAGACTTCAAGGGATTTATTCTATGTTCTACAGTTTAAATATTAATTCTCAAACTAGACACCATATACTAAAACACATGAGCAATCATACATCGAATAGTATTTGAAGAAACTGAACTGAATTAGGTTTATTGTCGCACGTACTCACTTAGAAGTTTACAAGTCGCCATTTACAGTGTCATCTTAGGTACAAAAGGTACCAACTTGGTACAAAGCAGCAAGATAAAGAAAGTTAATAGTAGAAACACAAACAAACAGTTAACAGTTCAACATCACAGCCATAAGTGCCTGACCGCGTTCAGCTCACACTCCTCACAAGGCCTCGACCTCACCCGCGCCAGTCACCGCGGGCTGCCTGCTCCCACGCGCCGCGCCAGTCACCACGGGCTGCCTGCTCCCACGCGCCACGCCAGTCACCACGGGCTGCCTGCTCCCACGCGCCGCGCCAGTCACCGCGGGCTGCTTCCAACTCTGCAGCAGCTGTCTCCTCTCACCATCGGCTGCAGGTTCCTGCTCTCATAGCCACTCAGGATGACTGCGTTTGTCGCAGGGGACCTCGTTCACTGACTCTTGGACTCATCCTTTCCATGATGCACAAACTCACACATCAAATAAGGCAAGTAAATTAAACTAAGAAAAAAAATGCAATGAAAGAAGTAAAAAGATGAAAAAAATTTTTTAAAAAAAGTAAAAAGCAGACAGGGCAGACAAACCCAGAGCAGGAGCCTGCATGCTGTGCTGCAACCCTGCTGCTGTCATCTTGAGGGTCGTTACTGGAACCGTGAGGGAGATCTTGATGTTAGGTTTCATTCCTTCAAGACCAGCAGCTGGAGCTGGAGCTACATTTGGAGTGGGCTAGTAGATAACGAGAATCCTACTGAGGCAAGATAAAGAAACAAGCTGAATTGCCCATGGAGGAAAGGCACCGTGACATGATATTGTCAGTTTGGTCTGGATAGGGTAGACAGTAAAAAAGATTTACCCAGGTGGATTTATGTTTGTAAGTAGCAATATGTCATCAGCCACAAACTAAATTTTAGGCAAAGGCATAAGATCAGAGAATTCACCCACAAAAATCCTGAGAGAGCAACAGCACAAAAACAAGGATATGCTGTAATTTTATAAACGATTGTTAGGTCCAAGAAGCCAGTTTTATAGCTAATTGTTCTGGGGAAGACACTTTAAAAAGAAATCAAAAAGAGCTTTTAAAAGATACAAAGTATATTAATTGGGATGTTCAGCTTAGAGAACGTTTTAGAGAAATTTAAGAAGTCTTCAAAATCTTGAAGGGAAATGATAGAGTAAATAAATAGAAATGGTCTCTAGTAGCAACAATCCGTAACTAGAAGATATCTATACATGAAATAGGACCTGGAGGAGGCAATTGAGCCATTGAGCTGCTCCACCATTTGATAAGATCATGGCTGTTCTCATTGTGGCCTCAATCAAAAATCTTCCTGGTTATCCCTGGTATCTTCTGTTGTCATTTAAGAATTTATCTACCTTGGCTTTGAAAATGTTGAGAATTGGTGCAGATGGAGGAAAATAAAATACACAGCAGTTAGTTGTAATCTGGATTGCACTGCCTGGAAGGGTGATGGAAATAGATTCGAATGCCAACTTGAAACGGAAATAGACTGATGCTGGAAAAGAAAAACTTAGGAGGCCCATGAGGGAGGAAAGGGAGTGACAATAATTAGCTCTTCCAAAGATCCTCCTTTAAAATCAACAAGCCTAAGCATTAACACTGTTTCTTTCTCAGATGCTCCCAGATCCGCACAGCACTTTGAGAATATTCTATATTTAAACAGTGCAGTAGTTGTATAGAGACAAAAAGCACAAGAAACCCTTTGTCCAACTCATTCAAAACAGATCAGACATCCCATTCTGATCTAGTCCCATTTACCAGTATTTGGCTCATACCCCCTAAACTCTTCATGTTCATTAGGTGCCTTTTAAAGGCTGTAATCGCCCATACCTCCACCAATTCCTTGAAAGTTTATTCCATATATGCACCACTCTCTGCATGAAAAAGTTATTCCTAAAGATCCTTAAATCTTTCCCCTCTCACCTTAAAACTACACGGTCTAGTTTTGGACTCCCCCACCCTAGGAAAAAAAAACCTTGGCTATTCACCCTATCCATGCCCCTCATGATTTTATAAAACACCCCTCAGTCTCTGACACTTCAGGGAAAAAAGCCCCAGTCAGTTTAGTCTCTCCCGATAGCAGAAACCCTCCAGTCTCAGCAACATCCTTATAAATCTTTTCTGCACCCTCTCATGTTTAACAACATCGTTTCTATAGAAGGGTGACCAGAACTACGCACAGTATTCCTATACCAATATCCTGTACAGCCACAACATGACATGTCAACTCCTGTACTCAATATTATGACCAATGAAGGCAAGTAGGCTGGGGAACTTTGGTGATAATCGCTACACATGACTGAATGTAAATGCCAGAAAATGGGCAGCATTAGAAGAGTCTGGAAACAGAACTGCAATGTTCTCTCAGGAAGAAACATCAAAAACGCGTGAGCATACAAAAAATATAGAAGAGTCCTTACTTAAGTCAGAGCTGGACACGTCTATGATTACCATCTATAAATGTATTATAAACAGCATTACTTTGAAATCTAAGCCTTAACATGGAATTTGACTTTGCCTTCTCCTTGAACAATCTTTGAAAGGACCTAAACGCAGCCTGGTATCGAACTACATTATGAGAAAGAAAAAAAGTTCTTCAGTGTCAGGAGCATAAATGTTTTGTCAACATTACTGAACAGTCACTTTTCATTAAAAATCTTTTAGTGACATCCTATTTGAATTCATTAAAGATGTGTTTTGCAAGCATATTTTGAAGCTTCAAAATTGAAACTAAAATGAGGTTTATAATTGTGAGGAATATACTGATTTGAATTTGCTCTGTGTCTCTTTTTAAAATGGCTTGATGAGGCCTAACAAGACAAAATATTTGGAATGCTCATGCATCCTAAAACACACCTACAGCACTTCCAACTAGAGATGACGCAATGTTAAAATAGTACACACAATGAGCCACTAAATTTATGAACATCTCAATGAAATTGTTGAATTGGAATGGAAAGCTGAAGTTTATTCTTGGCATTCATACTGCCAAGAGTTAATCTGGAAGGATAGCAAGTTATCAGCTACAGTTATAAGGATCAAAAATAAAAACTATTTTTCCTTTTCAAAATTGGACATTATTAATGATAAAAGACAGAACTATTTCACACCCTAAGCAATACAAATGAACGAACAATACTCTCCTTTGGCTACTTCTTGCACAGCTGAACATTCCAAACATTAGCCAAGACAGGGGACAGGCAACTAGTTTCTGAACGTTTCCCACTGGTGCTTTGTAACCATTTGCGCACTGTGTACCAAATATTCTAAGTGGCCTGCAATCTCTAACAAAGTAGATCCTCCACTCAGAGTAAAACAATTTCATAACTACCTGCATTTACAAATTAATCTAACAATTGCACATTTGCACAAAAATTTGCACATTTTAAATCTTCTAACCTTTCATATTGAACATCAGTGCTAAAATAATTAGCAAGAAATTTTTGGATCAGTTTTACAATTCCACTAACAATGCATTCCTCAATGTCTGCACCCATTTTTCTGGACTTTGAATAATTTATGTAACGATGCATTGGACTCACAACAATTTTTTTTCTTTCCTGGAGGCAAAACAACACTTAAAACTTGTACATTATTCAAAATATGATTGTCAATGATAAAGTGCAGGCATGTCAGAGTCTTTTTGGTTCTCAGCCATTAAACATTCAAATTTACTACCTTTACTTGGGCATTTTAACAAATTTAACTTCGATTCTCAAATTTGCTTCTGCAATTCACTTAGCCTAAATATATTTATATAGCCAGTTAAATGGTATCCAGAAGTCTGGTACATAAACTTATCAGGAAATATAATGCTGAAACTGGTTGGCAGCATAAAAACAAATCATTCCTTCATCATGGATGAAATAAATATTCTTTCAATTGGTTGTGCCATAGTCTGTATTCATATCAGGAAAATGGAATAAGGAGTCCTTTGCATAGAGTAATGCTTTAATAATACTTTTTTTGAGCTCCTTAGTGCAATGCAGCTCGATTGAAGGGTTTTGCCACACACTGGTTCAAAAGCTGGCAGGCATGTAGCTTGCTAATACTTTATAGGAATGTGTCCAAGAAGAGATAAAAGCAAGATAATAAAATGTGAGGCTGGATGAACACAGCAGGCCAAGCAGCATCTCAGGAGCACAAAAGCTGACGTTTCGGGCCTAGACCCTTCATCAGAGATGGGGATGGGGTGAAAGTTCTGGAATAAATAGGGACGGGGGGGGGGGAGGCAGACTGAAGATGGAGAGAAGGGAAGATAGAGGAGAGTATAGGTGGGGAGGTAGGGAGGGGATAGGTCAGTCCAGGGAAGACAGACAGGTCAAGGTGGTCGGAAATGGAGGTGCGGCTTGGGGTGGGAGGAAGGGATGGGTGAGAGGAAGAACAGGTTAGGGAGGCAGAGGCAGGCTGGGTTGGTTTTGGGATGCAGTGGGGGGAGGGGACGAACTGAGCTGGTTTTGGGATGCAGTGGGGGAAGGGGAGATTTTGAAGCTGGTGAAGTCTACATTGATACCATTGGGCTGCAGGGTTCCCAAGCGGAATATGAGTTGCTGTTCCTGCAACCTGAAGGTGGCATCGTTGTGACACTGCAGGAGGCCCATGATGGACATGCCACCTAAAGAATGGGAGGGAGAGTGGAAATGGTTTGCGACTGGGAGGTGCAGTTGTTTATTGCGAACCGAAGCGGAGGTGTTCTGCAAAGCGGTCCCCAAGCCTCCACTTGGTTTCCCCAACGTAGAGGAAGCTACACCGGGTACAACGGATACAGTATACCACATTGGCAGATGTGCAGGTGAACCTCTGCTTAATATAGAAAGTCATCTTGGGGCCTGGGATAGGGGTGAGGGAGGAGGTGTGGGGGCAAGTGTAGCACTTCCTGCGGTTGCAGGGGAAGGTGCCGGGTGTGGTGGGGTTGGAGGGCAGTGTGGAGCGAACAAGGGAGTCACGGAGAAAGTGGTCTCTCCGGAAAGCAGACAAGGGTGGGGATGGAAAAACATCTTGGGTGGTGGGGTCGGATTATAGATGGCGGAAGTGTCGGAGGATGATGCATTGTATCCGGAGGTTGGTGGTGTGGTGTGAGAGAACGAGGGGGATTGAAATAAAAGCCGTCACTTTTCTCCAATGGAAGAAAATAACCCATCTTGTGATGGTCTTTCTTCTGATAGCATTAACAATGAGGAAATTCACAACTATTTTAGAACCTGCAATTGTTTTCAAAATGTTTTTGCTAAAGATTTTAAGCATTTGTATCATTTGTGAAAATATCAACAACGATGTTTGTGCAGTAAGAAATAATGATCCACAGCAAGTCTTGACCCAGACCCAATAAGGAGGAAGTAAAAATACAGAAACCATTTTACAGAAAATCGAAAAAAAAAATGGGACCTGTCTAAACAGATGCCACTTACAGTCAATCCAAGCTGCCACAGCTGATAAAAAAAACAAGAGAAGGTTCTGGGAAGATGAGCATCATATAGTGATTACCTGCACTGAACCACAAACTTTAGCTGTGGAGAATCAGTTAAGTCTTTAAAGAAAGGGACTAGAGTTCTGCTTGGGAGGGCTTTCCAGCTGAAGCTGAAACCTCAGAGACAGTGTAGACTATCTTATAACTCCATGTGATAATATCTGTGATGCCATGCGAAATGTATAGTTCATACCAAAAATGATATTCCTGTTAAACAAAATTGATTCTGGCTTGCATTAAAACTGAAGTTACAAAAAAATTGTTAAATCTTGACTAATAACTTTATCATTTAGAAAGTTTGGTTATTTTGGGTAATGTATCTTCCTGGCAATCACAACAATTTAAACACAATTAGGTGTGGAAAAAGATGATACAATAACATGAAGAAAAGGCTTCCAGCAATAATGTTTGAGCATTTTACCAAAATATTCATATAAATATTGAACATACTTTGTACAAGTGCAGGCAGATTACCTTTCAGAGATCATTACTACAGTAGTCCCAGAGATAGTCCCATTCTGCTGGCTCTGTTGTGTTTGTTGCAGCCTCAGTCCAGTGTTTTGCCCAGTATTTTAAATGATAGCGATTTTGGCCTGATCCTACAACAAAAGTCCTGGTGTATAGGGTAGTTATAACTATACTGCTGTACCGCAATGAGACATTAGTTAATATCAGCAAACATGGGAGCCTTAGAAATTTTGTTAGAAATGCCTTTGCTACATCGTTTAGTTTTGGTGGGAGGATTGTTGGTGTCAGAGATTTGTTCGCTCTTACTCATTTTAAGACGTCCAGCATCATTGTATCTAGAATCATTGAATCCATATTGTGCGGAAATAGCCCCGTTGGCCCAATAAGTCCACACCGACCCTTGCAGAATCCCAACCGGATCCATTCCCCACCTAAGCTGCATATCCCTGAACCTTATGGGCAATTCAGCATGGCCAATCCACCTAGCCTGCACACCTCTGGACTGTGGAAGGAAACCGGGGCACCCGGAGGAAACTCATGCAGACACAGGGAGAATGTGCAAACTCCACACAGACAGTTGCCCGAGTGTGGAATTGAACCCGGGTCCCTGGCACTGTGAGGCTGCAGTGCTAACCACTGAGCCACCATGCCACCTCTAACATAAACATTTTTCAAGATGATTGGGATTGTGAACATCGAGATATGATTAGTAAATTTGTGGATGACATCAAAATAGATCATGTAGTGGACAGCGAAGGCGGTTACCTCAGGAAACTGCAGGATCTTGATTAGATGGGTCAATCAGCCAACGAGTGGCAGATGGAGTTCAATTTAGATAAATGTGAAGTGCTGCATTTTGGAAAAGCAAATCAGGGCAGGATTTATATACTTAATGGTAAGGACTTGGGGAGTGTTGCTAAACAAAAGATACCTTGGAGTGAGGGTTCATAGTTCCTTGAAAATGACCAGTTATATAGGCACGTTGTATGCTTGCCTTTGTTGGTCAGCGCATTGAGTACAGGAGTTGGGAGATCATTTTGCAGTTGCAAAGGCAACTTTCAGAATGCCGTATTCACTTCTGGTCTCCCTGCCGTAGGAAAGTTGTGAAAATTGAAAGGGTTCAGAAAAGATTCACAAGGATTTTGCCAGGGTTGAAGGGGTGGAGCTTTAGGGAGAGGCTGAACAAGCTGGGGCTATTTTCCCCAGAACAGAGGCTGAGGGGTGACTGTAAAGAGGTTGAGAAAATCATGAGGGACATGGATAAGATAAATAGACGATTACTTTTCCCTGGGGTGGGGAGTCCAAAACTACAGGGCACAGTTTAAGATGAGAGGGGGAAAAATTGAAACAGACCTAAGGGGCAACTTTTTTTTTTAAAAAAACACAGAGGGTGGTATGTGTATAGAACGAGCTGTCAGAGGAAGTGATAGAGTCTGGTACAATTACAACATTTAAAAGGCATCTGGATGGATATATGAATACCAAGGGTTTAGAGGGATATGGGGCAAATGGGACAAGATTTATTTAGGATATCAGGTCAAGTTGGACCAAAGGGTCTGTTTCTGTGCTATACATTTCTACGATTTCAAATGTTAATGTTCTTCTGTTAAACTGTTCACCATACAATAACATTTGTAGTTTTTGTAGTCATTTCAGTTTGAATAACGATGGACACAATTAAATCCAATTCAATGGATTGTCTTCATATTACGTGTTTGCGGATGGCAGATAAGGCCAATTGTTGAGATAAAAGAAAACATGTCCTGTTCTGAAGAGGAGATACCAGGCTCAAATTCTGCTTTCTTCCCACAGATGCTGCCAAACTGGCTGAGTTTCTCCCAGAAGTTTTTGTTTTTTTTCTGTTAATCACGGAGTCAGGCTTTGCTACAGTTGTAACAGACTACAGAATATCATGTGGGTTGTTATTTTCAAATTGGCATCTGGTACCAATCTGCTGAAGCTGCTTGTCACAATTGTAGTGTATGCTAGCACAGTGGAGGTGCCATGATTTTCTTCAGACATCAGCAAGTGACATCCTGGCTCTCTGATGAAGGGTCTAGGCCCGAAACGTCAGCTTTTGTGCTCCTGAGATGCTGCTTGGCCTGCTGTGTTCATCCAGCCTCACATTTTATTATCTTGGACTCCTAGATGTGACAGTCAATATTCAGGGAATTCATGTCACACTTGAAAGTATTCCAGAATCAGAGTTTTGGCTGTTTCACTGGCTGCAGTTATGCCACGACACAGAACATCCCTAGGTATGTTACCTTCCATACTCAATGTGCCCAAACTGACAAGTCACCTGAGTGCTAAAAAGTTGGGAGCTCTGCCTTTTTTGTTTTGTCCAGTCAGGATCCCACAATGTATCACAAAGAGGAAAATGAGCAGAAGAGCTAATGTAAAACTTTACTTCTGAACAGCGAAGCACACCAATTACTGATCACTGTTACGCTAGCTAACCCACACTATCCCCATTTCAGCAACAGATGCAAACTGATACCAACAATGCGGGTTCATTTCATGCACCAGCTGAGGTTACCAAGAAGGTAAAGCCTTCTCAACTTCACCTCTCGTCTGAGGTGTGGTGACCCTCTGGTTAAATCACGATCAGTCTCTGCCTCTACTGAGAGAGCAGGTCTCTGGTCCTCTGGGACTATGGCTACATTACCTCACCTTATTAGTAATGCATTTAGACTCTCAAGTGAAACGATGCTTGGTGGAAAAGTAATTGTCATTGATTGATAGCAAGCACCTCCCAATCATGAATGTCGATGCTACTGTACTTCAGGAATAGCTCCAGAGCATCTTAATAGCATTTTATCTGTCTTCCACTGAAGCTCTGAACATTTCGGATGAGAAAACATGACCTGGTGGAAAAAGCAGCTTTTTAACCATTCAGACAATCCATTCCATCATAGTTGATTTCATGGGAATTCTGCCCACATTAGTAGAGCTGGCTATCCTGGTAATTGAACTCTTTTATCATAGCTTCTTCTGTACTACAAATTCTATTAGGTCAATTGAGTCTACATTACCAAAAAAAAACTCTATAAACCTAAACTGTGTCCCACTTAGAACTATTCTTATGCACCTATTGTCCATTCACATGAAAGTCTTAATAGCCATTTCTACTCAACTCAATAGTAGAGTATTGAGTTACATGTTAAATGTTTTATAACAGGTCATCATCACCTTCTAGAATTTTATACTTATGCTTTCCTTGCAATCCAGGATCCCATCAGAATTGCATCCTTTAACTGGTATTAAATTGTATTAAATGTCATCTCCAACATATTTGCCCATTCTGCCAACATATCTCCTCTTGAAATCTTGCCAACTTCCTCAATATTCACAATACTTCCAAACGTTGTGTCATCAAATTTGATCATGCCAGGCACAAGTCATTAATATGGATGTTGCTAAACTGTAAATTCCAAGGTAGCAATAGCAACTATAGAACTAAGACTAGATTCTGTTCGCTACAAGGCCCCTTTGAACCTTTCTGGGTTATTTTCTGTCTAAAGGTGAGGCATAATTGCCTGTTTTCTGAGGCTTCATTATGACCACAACCGTAGCCAACTAAAAATCATCTTAGTTTTGCTTTTTTACAGGACAACACCTGGCAGTTTAATCATCCCCTTCCTCCACAGTCAACAACCACCCAGAATTTGGATTCTCACAAAGTCAAGGGCATTCATGTCTGTTGTACATAAAGCAGGGCAAATTGGCCAAATACCATTACATCAGTTTATTATCAATCAACAGTAAAGTGATGTAGGGTATCATCAACATTGCTGTTACCAGCACTTGCCCAGCAATCAACCACTCAGTGATGCCCAGTTCAGGACTACTCAGTTCCTGGCATCAATACAGCTTTGGTCCAAACGTGGACAAAAGACATGACGTGACAGTCACCGCCTCTGGCTTGAAGGCCACATGTGAAAGACTGTGCCGTCAAGAATTCAAGCAAAGCTAGGGTCAATGGGAATCAGGGGAATACCTCCACTGATTGGAGTCATACCTGGCACAAAGGAAGATGGCTGCGGTGGATGAAGGTCAGTCATCTCAATTTCAGGGCATCCTCTCGATAATTCCCTCATCAATGGCATTCCTCCATCATAAGGTCAGAAGTGGGGATGTTCGTTGATGAGTGCTCCGTGTTCAGCTCCATTTGCAACTCCTCAGATATTGGTGCAGTTTCATACTCAAATGCAACAACGTTTGGACAACATCACGGCTTGGACTGACAAGTGATCAGTAACATACATGCCACACAATAACAATCTCCAACAAGAAAAAAATCTAATTGTCACCTGATTGATATCACCAATGAGTCCCTCACTATCAACATCTCCAAATTTTGCTACCAGAACCTGAATTGGATTAGTCCTATAAAAGTAACCGGGCTATAAGAATAGGTCAAAGGCTAGAAATCTTGCAATGAATAACTCACCACAAGGCTCCCAAACCTTACTCTACATCTACAAGGTGCAAGTCAGGAGTGTGATGCAATATGATTGAGTGCAGTTCCAACAAAAAAAACTCAAGAAGCCTGACGCCATCAGGATAAGGCAGCCCACCTGACTGTCACCACAACCACCCGCTGCTCAATCGCAGCAGTGTGTCCCATCCACAAGATGCAATGCAGAAATTCACCAAGGCTCCATGGGCAATACCTTCTAAGCACATGATCACTTCCATCTAGAAGGACAAGGGCAAAAGATTTATTAAGACACCACCACCTTCAAGCTCCCTTCCAAAGCAATGATGATCTGGACTTGAAAATATGTTATCATTCCTTCAATTTCACTACGTCAAAATCCTGGAACTCCCTCCCTAATGGCATTGTGGGTATACTGACAGCAAATGGATTATAGCAGTTCAAGATGGCAGCTCACCATCACCTTCTCAAAGGCAAGTTTAATTTAGACAAATACAAGGTGTTGTGTTTTGGTGGGTCAAACCAGGGCGGGACTTATACAGTTAAGGACCCCGGGAGTAATATAGAACAGAGATCTAAGGGTACAGGTTAATAGCTCCTTGAAAGTGGAGTCACAGGTTGACAGGGTGGTGAAGGCAGCTTTCAGGATGCTTGCTTTCAATCGGTCACAGCAACGAGTTGAGGCATCTTGTTGCATCTGTACAAGATGTTGGTGAGGCTACATTTACAGTATTGCAGTTCTGGTCCCCCTATGACAGAAAAGGATACAATTAAACTAGAAAGACTGCAGAGAACATTTACCGGAAGCTTTGAGTTTAAGAAGAGGTTGGATGGGCTGGAGCAAATTACTGCAAATGCTGGAATCTGCACTGAAAACAACAAATGCTGGAGATCACATCGGACTAGACAGTATGCATGGACAGCAAATGAATGCTGAGCCTAGATGAATCTTCAGAGCTGTAACGAAGAGTCATCTAGACTCAAAACATTAGCTTCGATAGGCTGGCATTTCCCCCGGAGCGCAGTACACTAAGAGGTGACGTTATAGAGGTCTGTAAAATCATGAGAGACATAGTTTAGAGAGATAGCCAACTGTCTTTTACCAGGGCAGTGGAGTGCAAAACTAGACAGCTTAGGTTTAAAGGTGAAAGGGGAGAGGGGAAGAGATGCAAAAGGGTCCAGAGGGGCAATTGTTTCATACAGATGGTGGTGGGTGTCTGCAATGGGCTGCCAGAGGTAATGCCGGAAGCTAGTACAATTTTGTCATATAAAAAATATTTACATAGGTACATGGATGGGATACGTATGGAGAAATATGGACCAAATGCAGGCAAACGAGGCGAGTTTAATTGTGAAAACTGAGTGGCATGGGCACATTGGACCGAGGGTTTGTTTCCATGCTGTTGACCTCGACAACTCTAACTAAAATATGCAATAAATGCTGAACAACTCAGAACCACCCCTCGAAATTGGGCTCTCCAAGTCAGAGATATTAGAACATCTTCACACTGGGTGCAGGTTTGGGAGCACTATAATAACATTTATTAAAAACAAACAGTGGCCCTCGTACCCTTGGATAAACCAATTATATGCCTTCATCAGTCCAGAAAATAATTGTTCACTACACTGCTCTTTAGCCAATTTTAAATTCAAACTGCCACAATTGCTTTGAGCGTTTTAACTTTACTAGCACGTCTATTTTGGGGCACTATAAGCGAATATCTTTTGGAAGTCCGTATACACCACATGCCCTTATTAACCCTTCTGCAGCAATGTTTAACACCATTAAAGGCTCCTTAGGTGCTGAAGCGGTCCATGTCCAAATTCAGCAGCACTGGAACAATGTCCAGGCTGGATTGACATGACCACCTCAGCACTGTCTCTTGGCATTCAATGGGATTATTGTCACCGAATCCCCCCCACCCCACCCCGCAACTATCAACAAAAGGTGAACTGGGCAAGCCACATAAATACAATGGCTACAATAGCAGATCAGAGGCTAGGTATCCTATAGCGTGTAATTCTCCACCTAAATTCCCAAAGCCTGTCCACCAATAATTGAAGGCAACAGCTGAGAGTGATGGAAAACTCCCCATTTGCCTGGATGAGTGCAACTCCAACAACTTTCGGAGGAGACTTTTAAGCAACTCTTGGATAGGCACATGGAGGATAGTAAAGCGTAGGGTATGCAGGATAGATTGATCTTAGTAGGCTAATAGATCGGCACAACATCGTGGGCTGAAGGACCTGTACTGAACTGTACTGTTACATGTTCCATGTTCTTTGTTAAAACTGAAGATGCTTGACAGCAAACAAGACTAAGCAGCCTTCTTGATTGGCACCACATCCACAAACATCCACTCTCTCCATCAACCTTTAGCAGCAGCTGCATGCACTGTCTAGAAGCCGCACTGCTGATATTCACCAAGGATCCTTGTGCAGTACCTTCTCAACCCATGACCACTTTCATTAGAAGGACAGCACAGGAAATACATGGGAACACCATTACCACCACCAGCAAGTTCCTCTTGATGCACCTCACCATCCTGACTTGGAAATAAACTGTCATTCCTTCAGTGTTACATGGTCAAAATCTTGAAATTCCCTCCCTAACAGTATTGTGGATGTACCTATAGCACATGGACTGCAGCAATTCAAGGAGGCAGCTCCTCACCATCTTCTCAAGGGTATCTAGCATTGGTCAATCCCTAGCAATGCCCACCTCCCATGAATGAATATTAAAAATTTAAGATTAAGGTATACCCATCCAGATGTTAAAGAGATCAATAGTTTCTAGAAAGTGGAATTGCAGGAAGCCAAGATGGTGAAGGTGGTGTTTGGCATGCTTGCCTTCATTAGTCAGAAGACTGAGTACAGGCATTGGGGCGTCATGTTACAGCTGTAGAGGATATGGATAGAGTGGAAAGAATGAGGCTCTTTCCCACCTCCTCCCGCTTCCCCAAGGTGGATGGGTCAATTACTAGGGGACACAGGTTGTTGGGGGAGGGGAGCGTTTAAAAGAGATGCTCGAGGCAGGTTTTTCCACACAAAAGAGTGGCGAGTGCCTGGAACACGCTGCCAGAGGTGGTAGTGGAAGCAGACGCAAAAACAGCATTCAAGAAGCACCTGGCTGAATACATGAATAGGAAGGGAATAGAGGGATACAGATCCTGTAAATGAAGACAGTTTTAGTATGGAAGGGCAAAATGTGTTGGCGCAGGCTTGGAGGACCAAAGGGCCTGTTCTTGTGTTGTACTGTTCTTTGTTCTTCAACATCAGTGAGGCCACTTTTCGAATACTGCGTACAACTCTGGTCACTCTTCTGTAGGAAGAATGTTGTTTAAACTTGAGGTTTACATGGATGTTGCCGGGACAGAAGGGTTTTAGTTATGGGGGAGACTGAATAGGCTGGGCTTTTTCCCCCCACAGCAGAGGCCAAGCGATGACATTACACAGGTTTATAAAATCATGAGGATCACGAATATTGTGAATAACCAAGGTCTTTTTCCTAGCGTGGAAGAATCCAAAATTAGGGGGCACAGATTTAAGGTGATAGGGGAAAGATTTAAATGGGACCCGAGAAGCAATTTTTTCCAGACGGTGCTGCTTGTATGGAATAAGCTGCCAGAGGAAGTGGAGGAGGCTGGTACAATTACAACATTTAAAAGGCATCTGGATGGGTACACGAACAGGAAGAGTTTAGAGGGCCAAATGGACTAGGTCAGATTGGTCTGGTCAGCATGGATGAGTTCGGACAAAGCATTTGTTTCTGTGCTGTATGACTTTATAACCTGAACAAGTAATGTTCAGATCCAAAATGGATATAGAAAAACACACCATTTAAAGTTTATTGTGCCACTATAGTGCATCTTTCTCGCCTGCTTCTGTGGAGGCAATCATACCAACATATTGGCAAGATGACAGTTGGGGGTGCACAGGGTTAGAATTGGAAGGGTTACAATGGCGGTTGACATTTGAAGAACCTGCTACAAGCCTTCAGCCTGTACGCCATTTTCATAAAGCATTACAAAATTGCTTTCCTTAGCTATGAGTGTGCAACAATTTCCAATGCCCCAGTTCCAATTCTGGGCAATCTCCAATGTGGAATTTCTTTATGTGTTCATGTGGAATAGTCTGAGAAACTGGTCTCAAACCAAAGCAGTAAAATACTGGAGCAAGTATCACAACCTCATCACATTCTAAAACACTTTATATACGTAATTACTTATTTGAACTAGAGGCATTTACTTACACAAACATGGAAACAATTTTACAAACAACTAGACTCCAAATTAGTTTGGAATAAAAATAGTTTGCACATTCTCCCTGTGTCTGCGTGGGTTTCCTCCGGGTGCTCCAGTTTCCTCCCACAGTCCAAAGATGTGCAGGCTAGGTGGATCGGCTAAATTGCCTGTAGTATTCGGGGGTGTGTGGGTTATAGGGGGATGGATCTGGGTGGGATGTTCCAAGGGGCGGTGTGGACCTTTTGGACCGAAGGGACTGTTTGCACACTGTAGGAAATCTAATCTAAGCAAACAGCAAATGAGATGAATCACTGGTTTGGAAGCTTAAAGGAGGAATACTAATCAGGACCATAACCACATCAGATTTGTCATAACTACCAGAAACAGAAAATGGGGCTTGCTTCACTGTTTTATCCACGAAGACAGTACATAACAATACTGCACTGGGCAGCCTAAACACAATTCCTGATCAGTAGCAGGTGTGTTAGTTGCTCGTACACAAACATGGAAGCATGTTTACACGAATGTCTGAATTCAAAATACAAAATGCAAATTCAAAAGCGCTTTAGAATGCCCCGAGATTAACATAATTTCTTCTATATTTTACAATTTTGTTTTGAGCTAACTTTCTCAGACTACTGTGCAAATACATAGAAAATTGATCAGTACAGCACAGCAATAGGTCCTTCGGCACACCATTCTGTGCCAACTATGATGCCATCTGCCTGCACGCAGTCCATATCCTTCCATTCCCTGCCTGTTTATGCTTTTTGAATCTTTTTAAATGTCTTGAACATTGCCAGCATATCTGATCTACCACCTACCCTAGCAGCATGTTTAGGACACCTATCACCATCTGTGTAAAAAATAACCTTGCCTTGTGCAACTCCTTTAAACAGTCCCTCTCTCACTTTAAACCCATGCCTCCCATTGTTTGATATTTCCAGCCTGGGAAAAAAAAACTAACTATCCACCCTATCCATGCCTCTCTCAATTTTATGGACTTCCACAAGGCTGCCCCTCTGTTTCCCACACTTTAGCAAAACACTCCATTAAAGTCCAACCTCCCCGATGGCTTACAATTTAATCCAGGCAAATTCTGGTAAATAAAAACTGAAAGAACTGTGGATGCTGTAAATCAGGAACAAAAAACAGAAGTTGATGGACAAGCTCAGTAGGTCCGGCAGCATCTGTGAAGAAAAAAAAAATCAGAGTTAATGTTTCTGGTCCTGGCCTTCAGTTCTGAGGAACGGTCAAAGGGCCAGAAACGTCAACTCTGATTTTTTTCCTCACCGATTCTACCAGACCTGCTGAGCTTTTCCAACAATTTCTGTTTTTGTTCCATGTTTAACTTCCGGGTAAACCTCTTTTGCACCTTCTCTAAAGCCTCTACATCCTTCCGGTTGTGCTACATTTCATACAGAATGAGTGACTGATATTTTAACAATCAAAAAATGCCAGCATAACACTGAACGGATTTAGAGGACAAATTGAGGTTTATTTTTAAAACTGATCTCAAAACTAAAAATATTGCAGTCAAGATCATACTGGCCCATGGAATAACAGGATACAAGTTTGATTCAAACTTGCCCTCATGTTGAATTTCTTATGTCAAAACAGCTGTGTTGAGTATATGCCAGATGCAACAGCATTGGAAAGAATGAATAAACGGGGAAAAAAAACAAATGATATGGGCACTGTACAGAATTGCCTAGCAACTGAGATACGGAGATAGAACAATGAGAAGGATTACTTCCAAAAAGGTAAAACACATCTATTCATATTTGATATAGTATCTGAATAAAAAAGTATTTATTTCAAACAGTCAGGAATAATTTAAAACAAAATCTGTGTTTGTAAATATACCATGTTATGCAAAGATATCATACAGCCATCATAAGTGAAGATAAATGCTTACATGGTAACACTCTTAAATCAAATTCAACATTCTAGGTTTAAGTCCAACTTATCAAGAATCAAGGGAGTGTAATGTTGAGGGAATGTTGTACTTTGGAACCAGTGTCTGATCAGAAAGATCTTAAGTAGGTGCCTGTTGCATTAGTGCTTGTTTTTCCGAAAAACATCCAAAACAAACAATTTGGTGGAGTTTGTCCCAAGTAATTGGGTGAAGAATAATGTTATGCACTATTTAAAAGTAGAATATTGATCATGTAGCTCAACTTAAACAAATGGTTTGCTGAATTAAAAGCAAAATAACACAGAAAAGTGATCTCTGTAATTCCTGCTCAGAGGGGGCAAAATTTACAAGGATGAGGATAAGAAAATACAGAGCCAAAACAATGATTTAAAGAACAAAAAACTGTACCATTAAAAACATTCTTGAAAAATTCAGCAAGATAATAAAAGGTGAAACTTGGTAAGAGTTTGAAACTATAAGCTTTGGAAATGGAATCAGAGAGGAAGAAACAGAATATTTTTGGGAATAACTACTTCCTCCAAGTATGCACCGAGATTACAAGTAACCTTCCCACTGTGAGGAGGTAACCATGAAGAACTTGAGAGACCGGTTAAATGAAAGTCACAAGAAGGCAAGAAAGAACTCTGAAAACAATTACCAGATACAGATGGTACTTAAAGATTCCTAAAATAGAGTAGCCTGGAGATTTGGATGGAACTGATCACAATGGACACAAGGAATCTACTCAATGAACTGTAAGTAAGTGAATGAAGTCCCTATATTCAAAAGGAAATGTCAGATTACTATTACCTCTATGCCTTGTACAATAATAAAACTAGTCAAAAGCAAACATTGGTACAAATAATTCAATGAACCATGACCAACATAGGTTTAGAAGCCCAAGATCATGTCTGAGCAACATCCTTGACTTGAGGAAATGACATTCCACTTGGGACAGTAAAACATCCGAGCACAGTCTTTTTTAGTCTACTGGAAGGTATTTGACAAAATACTACATTGAAAGCCTTCACCAAAATTTCAAGCTCAGAAAATTCAGAATAAACTAGGAAAATGCAGATGAATTAACCAAAAGTTGAGAAGTACATTTGGACAGATACATACGTTCTTGATTATTGTTTCAAATGAAAGAGGCATGTTTTCAAAACTTTTCATTCTGCACTCATCAGAACAGATGCAGGAATGCCAAATTTTGATAAGGAACAATGATTTATATTGAAATAAAGCAAAATGTTGCACATGCTGGAAATCTGAAACAAGCACAGAAAGTGCTGGAGAAACTCAACCGATCTAACAGTATCTGTCCAGAGAGAAATAATTAGCCTGATATGACTGTTCTGAAGAAGTGCTGAAGAAATGTATACTGCATGAAAAAAAATTGATGAATCTACAAGTTGATTTTGCTTAGTCACAGGATTGCCATGAAGTATCCATCTGGGTACTAATATCATTAGTGACAAGTTTTAAATTCAAGAAAAGTCAATATCTGAAAATATTCTTTATGTCTGCAGAGGAGAAGTTCCTGTCTACGAATATATGTAACTTCTGGCTAGCATAATTGAACCACGTCGTGAGCCCAGCTGAGAATCTTACATTGTTCATGAGTGCAATTCTTAGCGCATTGGGATAGTTCAGCAAGTGAATCAACCACACGCGATTCTGAAATAAGGGTTAGTCTTGACAGCAGTTGGCATATTTCAGATGTAGTTATGTGTAGCTAAGCCAATATGTATAGTCAAGTCTGAAACTATAGAAGTGTTTTAATCAAAGTGAATGCTGCATTGTGGTGAATGGAAGAAAAAGGTTAAGGTTTTGGGCTTTTAAAAGTGCTGACATGTCTTGAGCGAGGGAAATAGCCTCCCTGCAGAGGTAGGTGGGGAAACAAATGAATTGGAAAGGAGTAGGTGAAGACCCCATTTCAAGGAACAATGCGGAATGAAAAGCTGTGGTCAAATATGGCCATGACAGAGAAGGGGGGCAGAGAGGAAGAAAGAAAAAAAAGAGGGAGAGAGAGGGTTCAGTGAACTCATTTTGGGGATGAGATATTTTCCCATGAGGAGATATTCAGAATTTTGAACAACAAGCTGTCACTAAATGAAATAAATTCTTAAAGGATGTGTCAGGTTGAATGCTGGAAACATACTTTTCCTGACAGACGGCGCTAGGATAGGGGTTGCAATTTCAAAACACATCAGCCACCTTTCAAACTATGATGAGGAGGAACCTTTTCACTAAAAGTAATTTACAATCTGGAGAAGGCCATTAGGCAATTCAAGGTTGCTGTGCCATTAAAAAAGATCATGGTTGATCTGACTGCGGTTTCAATTCCCCTTTCCTGTCTGCACCCATAACACTCGACTCCTTTGTCTACGAAAACTCAGCTCAGCTCTGAATAAATGCAATGGTTCAGTTTCCTGTTCTCTGGGGAAATGAATTCTACAAACCAATGACTTTCAGAGAAACAAACATCTCATTATTTTTCTTAGAAGGGTAACATCTTACTTTTGAACAGTTTTCTCTAGTTCTCTGCTGTTCTTTGTGCGTTTCCTCTGGTTCTCATCTCTCCTACATGGAAAGCATCTACTCAGAATCCAGCTGCCCAGTTCCTCACATTTTACATATTTCAAGCATATCACCTCCTGTTCTTCGAAATCCCAATGGTTAAAGTCCCAACCTAATCTACTTTTAGCATAAGCTTTTCTTTCCAGGAATCAGTCAAATTGACCTCGCTGGGTTTCTGCCAACACAATTATATCCTTTTTGAAATAAGACAACCAAAATTGCCCATAGTACTCCAGATGTGATCTCATCAAGAACCTGTACAGCTGCAGTAAAATTTCCCCAATACATTCTTCTTTCAAATAAACACCAGCATAACATTTATCTTCCTAACAATGTGCTGTACTTGCACACTAACATTTTTCTGATTCAGGTACCAGAACACCCAAATCCCTTTCTACCTCAGTGTTCTCCAAACTGTCCAATTAAATAAGATACTGCTTTTCCATTCTTTCAGCCAAAGAGGACAAATTTACATATTGTCACGTTACGCTGCCATATTTGTGCCTGCTTACTCGTCCACATTCATTTAGGAGACACTACCTCCACTTGTTTGCTACCATATATTTGGTGCCTGCATCTAAGTCATTGTTATAGAATGTAAATATTAAGATCCCAACAATGACAATTGTGGCACCCTATTTGCTACATGTTGTCAAACTGAAAAGCACCTCAATTACGTCCAGTCTTATTATTTGCACTAGTATGCTTTCCCTTACACCAACAGTTCTCATTTTCTGCAGCAGACAATGATGTGGCACCATATCAAACACTTTTTGGAATAGCAAAGGTCTCTTCCTTAGGGTGGGGGAGTTCAAACCATGGAACATATTTTTAAGGTGAGAGGAGAAAGATTTAAAAAGGACAGGAGGGGCCACTTTAATTTTTAAACAGCAGTCCGTATGTGCAATGAACTGTCGGAGGAAGTGGTAGAGGCACATACGTTTACAACACTTAAAAGACATTTGGGGACAGGTAGATGAATAAGAAAACTTGAGGGATATGGGCAAAATGGGACTAGCTTAGATTGGGAAACTTGGTCGGCATGAACAAGTTGAACCCAGGGATCTGTTTCTGCGCTGCATGACTCTATGAAAGGTGTCCTTTACCCACATTGCACGTTACTTAAGAAAAATACTCAAGTTAGTTAGGCAAAATTTGCCTTCTATAAAACTACGCGGACTACAATGACCTTGCAGCAACCTCGTCAAGAATGAATTCTAGTAATTTCCCCACAACCGGTTTCAGGTAAATGCCTATATTTTTCTACTTTCTGGTATCCTCCTTTCTTGAACAATTGCGTTATGTTATCCATTAACAAATTCACTCGGACACTTCAATAATTTAATTAATTTTGGAAAATTGTAACCAATGCCTCTACTCCCTCTGCAGCTACATTTTAAGACCCTAAGACACAGGCTAAATGGCCATGAGAACTTCAGACTTTAATAACTTTTCCAGCACGATTTCCCTGGTGATGGTGACTATTTAAATTCCTCCCTTCTCTTTATCTTACGATTGTGAAGTGTCTTGGGAAGTTTTCCAAGTCTTCAATAGTGAAGACAGACCAAAATACCTGCTCAATGCCTCCACCTTTTCCAGATTTTCCATCAACAATCTCCTGGACTCACTCTCTAGACTGTGAACACTAACTTTAGTTCCTTCTTTCTTATTCAAATTCTTGTATAAATGTGTTTGATATTACTAGCCAGTTTTCTCTCAGTCTCCCTTCTCCTGCTTTTCTTTTTGGAGATTATTTGTTGCTCTTTCAAATCTGTCCAACCTGCTAACTTCTTGATAACCTTCACAGTATTGTACTGAGTCCTTTAAACTTGATATTATCCTTAACTTCCTTAGAAGTGACAAATGATGCAGAATGTCTTTCTTTGTTTCTCAACGGGATAACTTTTCACTGAGAATTACTAAATACCTCCTCAAAGGTTTTTGCCCAATGCACCTCTGGTGTCCTACCTTGTAATTTACTTTTCCAGTTCCCTCTTATCAGCTCTGCCTTCATACCATTATAGTTATACCATTATAATTACCTTTCTTTAGCTTTAAAACAATAGCTTTAGAACCAAATTTGCCCACTGCCACCCCCCCACCGCCCACATTAAGCAGAATATAAAATTCTACCATCTTATGAATGTTGTCACCTTGAGTCCCCTTCACCCTGTAGTTGTTAATTAATTCTGCCTTAATGTTCATTTATCGGGTCTACCTGCTCCCTAGATGGCTCTAGAACATCCTACTCTATAAATTGTCACACATACACTCTCTGGACTCATTTTCTGAGTTATCTTTGCCAATTTGGTTTGTTCAAACTACGTACAGCTTCAATTCACTCATGGTTATTGGGGTACATTTCATTGATGCCCCATCTGTTTATTCCCATATAATCACAGGATCAAAAGATGTTGGCATGGAAGGAAGCCAGTCATCCCATGAGCCGAGTCATGGCTAACCCGATAACCTTCAACTTGACTTTCTTGCCTTTTCCCCCACACCCTCGATTGCTTTTCTGATTAAAAAGCTGTTGAGCTCACCCCTGAATATACTCTGTGATAAAGAATGCCACAGATTCATTACTCTCAGAGGACAAATTCCTCCTCATTACTGTGTTAAATGTGATCCCTTATTCTGAGATCATACCCTCTGATCTAGACTCTTCCCATATAGAGAAACAAACTTTTCACATCAAACCCGTCAAGTCGTCTTGTATATTTCAATAATGCTCATTCTACTAAATGCAAATCAGTACAGGCCAAACCTACAAAGGATTGTGAATCATTTTAATTTGCCATCCTAGAAAGACGGAAATGTTCAATCACTAAATATATTCAGAGATTAATTATTATTTTGGGTTTGAAGGCAATTAAGATGCATGGGGAGAGTGCAAGAAAGTGGAGTTCAGATAAATCAGCAATTAACCAAATGGCCAAGCACACACAAATGACTGAGTGACCTACTTCTACTTTTTAACATTAGATTAGCGAGGTGATCCTCAGAAGACACGAGAGAGGATGGAATAGGATTGGCAGTTGAACTTGAAGTCCAAAAAGACGGTGACTGATATCTTGAAGGGCCTTTTAGGAAGCAAGAAAGTGACAGAGGACAAATTTGGGATTTAACAAGGTACATTCAATCCTGAAATGGTGACTGAAATAGAAATCCAGGCAAGTATTAATGGATCGTGGTGAGAGATCAAGAGGGGTGGGATCTTTGTTGCCAACCACAATATCTGGAAATAGTCAGATTAAATGATTAGCAAAAAAAATGGCAATTGAATATAATGTCAGAAAATGAGAGGCTGTGCACTTCGGCAGGAAGAGGAGCTGAATATTACTTAAATGGAGAAAGACTGCAGAAAGTTGCAACATAGAGGTATTTGTGGGCCCCCAAGCATAAATCACAAAAAGCTAGTGTATAAACTCAGCAGGTAACAGGGAAGGTAAATGAAATATTGGCCTTTACTTCGAGGGGAACAACATACAAAAATAGGGAAATCTTGTTAAAAATACAAGGCCCAAGTCAAAACCACATCGAGAATATGGTGAACTGATTTGGGTCCATGAGTGAAGGAAAAATATATTGGCACTGGAGAGAATCCATAGAAAGTTCACTTAGTTGATTACAGGTTTGGAGGGATTTTCATAAAACCGACTGAATACATTGGTTCTGTATTCACTGGGGTTTAGGAAGAACCAGAAGCAACACTGCTGCAACACCTATGACATTCTTATTAGGACAGATATGGGAGAAGTGGCTTCCCCTTGACTGAGCATGTAGGACCAGAGGCCAAATCTCAAAGTAAAAAAAACTGAAAGAACTGCGAATGCTGTAAATCAGGAACAAAAACAGAAGTCGCTGGAAAAGCTTCGCAGGTACAGTAGCATCTGTGAAAAAAATAAAAATCACTTCATGTTTTGGGTCCGTGAACCTTCTTCAGAACTGGACAAAAATGAGGAGCAATTTCTTCTTTCTGAGGGTAACTAATCTATGGAATTATTTACCATTGAGAGACATCTGAGATAGATAGATTTTTAATCTGTAAGGGAATCAAGGAATGGTGGAATAGGCAGGAAAGCGGAGTTGGGGATTATCAGTTCAGCCATGATCGCATTGAACAGCGGAGCATACTCATACTGAATTGCCTACATTTGTGCCTATGAGTTATGGTTATGTTAAAGAATGAATGAGGATATATTAGGACGTGGTGTAACTATGAGGACTATTACTTCTAAAAAAAAAGTTCAGGATTTGGGAAATATTGTTCAGCTATTTAAAGACTGACCATGAACTCATGCACTAATAAGTCAATTAGATTTTAAGGTGCCTCTGATTATGCAAAGAGATTATAGATAGCAAGGTTTAAAACTTGGGTTTCAGTGGTTCAGTACACAAGAAGGAAACATTTTGACAGAAGAACTTCAGCAAACATTTTTGTTGCTGGAATGGGTCTTGTTAAAAATCAGGACTAGTAAAATTTAGATTGGCTCTTCCAAAGTTCAAGTCTGTAATTACAACTAATTTATGTTTTACAATTAACATTAAAGAGCACCCCAAAATCTCTCACCACAGCTCCTAATTTTAGCTCACCCACAAACATTCTCCCATCATCCACTTAGTCCAGTCTCTTCATGACCTTATTTTTCAATAAAATTACTTCCCATTCTTCTAAGATCCAATGCATACGGGTCTAATCTGTTCAACCTTCCTTCCCAAGATAAGCCCTTCAATCCTGGGATAAATGGCAAAAATTTCCTGAGCTAATTCTAAAGTAATTATACCCTTCTACCAAATAAGACAACAAAACTATACAGTATTCCAGATGCATTCTCACCAAGAACCTGTACAGCTGCAGTAAAACTTCTCTACTCATGCTTTATTCCCCTTGCAATAAATACCAACATTTCACTTGCCTTCCTAATCACTTGCTGTACCTACAAATGAATATTTTGTGATTCATGCATGAGGACTGCCCTATACATTGTAAGACCCAATCTCTTTCCATTAAAATGGTATGCTTTTTAACCTGTCAAAACAGAGAACTCATTTACCAACACTTCACCAATCATTTCTGTACTGTATTTATAATCCTTTCAAGATTCTCTATTTCCTTCTGACAACTTATTTCCAACCTATCCTGGTATCTTCAGCAAATTTAGTCATGATACATTCAGTTCCCTCAACCAAATCATTGATATAAATTGTAAGTAGTTGAGGACCCAAAAATGATCCATTTATTCCTACACTCTGCTTGCTGTTTAGTTCTCTGGCTATGTAAGTATGTTACCTCCTACATTATATGTACTTGTTCTGAGGCACTTGCCATTAAGGCATCCTGCCTTAATAACTGATTCTAGTAGCTTCCTTATGACAAATGGTTATCTAATTGATCTATACTTTTCCTACTTTGTTTCCCTTACTTTCTTGAATAAGGTGCAACATATTTTCCCATCTCCTCAGCTTTCCAGAATTTAAGGAAACTTGGAAAAATAAAACTAGCATATCTATTACCTCTGGCAATGCTTCAGTACAGGCTAACTGCACTTAGGACTTAGACTAAATAAAAACATAAAGAACTGTGGATGCTGTAAATCAGCCACACAAAACAGAAGTTGCTGGGAAAGCTCAGCAGATCTGGCTGCACCTGTAAAAGAAAAAAAAAATCAGAGTTAATGTTTTGGGTCAGGTGAGGAAGGGTCACCTGACTTGAAACTCTGATTTTTTTTCACAGATGTTGCCAGATCTGCTGAGCTTTTCCAGCAACTTCTGCTTTTGATCTTTGGGGCTTGTTAGCCTGTGGGCCCGATAGTTTTCCCAAGCACCTTTTCCCTAGCAATGACTCTTTTTTTAAAATTCACCACTCTTCCCAACACCTATTGATTTTCAACTATATTTCAGACTGTTAGATTAATTTCCAATGTGTTTGTATATTTTGCTCAACATTCACCACAGCTTATTAGCCAAATGTGTCATTATTTTTATATCAGGAACAACTCCTTCACCACCTTGCAAATATGATGTATTCTCTGTCATTTATAGGGACATGCTAAAACGCTGGCAAGTGGGATCAGTTCAGTTTGGAAAACGTGGTGGGCATGGACAAGTTAGCTGAAAGGCCTGTCTGGGCTATCATCTTACCTACCTTACAAATGAAAGTTAATTAACACACTAACATCTTGGACTATCACTTGTAACTCCCACAACATTCTTGTGCAAGTACTTTCCTCACTAATTGATTGCTGCAAAATAAACAAACCCAGTTCATAAAACATCTTGGCAGTCCTGCCTACTGCCAAATCACATGGGCGCAAATAGGCTGCTCTGCCTCCCTGTGATCACTCTCAGGTACAAACTGAGCGGAAACTGCAAGGCAGTAATCAGGCTTCAACTAATTTGTCCTGATTCCAGATTAATTTGCATCTTATTTATAATCTTGGGGCGCGGATATGGACTTACAAACAGTTCTCCGACATTCCTTTACCTGTGCTGCACCCCTACGATTCCTGAACATTGACTGAGTGACTAGCTCCCTCTGGGGTTTTCTAGATTGTACCAGACGTGAGGTGGAGACAGTACCACCCAGGCTTTACTTTTTTAAAAATATATATAACACACATATAAATACATATTTCAGCCCTTCCCAATGTTGCCAACTCCCTGCAAATATTGACAAGACGCTTGCGCGCGCACCCTCTCCGCCTCCTCCGGCTGTACCTTGACCACACACTCGGAAAGTAAAAGGATAGCTGCCGCCGGTATAAGTTCAGCGATGGCAGCTCACTGAACCCGAACTGCCCACCTCCACATTCAGGAGACACGGTGTCGCTGGCTGTCAGTTACAATCAGTCTCGCTCCACTGTTCGATCTTCGCTCGAAACTCTCATCACAAAGCTCGCGAGCAGGTGTGCAACGTCACGAGCTCTTCTCTCCCGTGTTCGCGGCTCCGCCCAACCCACCGCGGCCGCGCGCCTTCGCCACTCCTCCCAACCTCTCAGTGGCTCCGCCCAGCCTTCCGCGGCAGCGCACGCGTTCGGAGCGTTGGCTGTTGTTGAGGTTTGCAAAGGCAAAGCGAAGCCATCGTCTGTTTTAGGCATGGCAATCTTTTACTTCATATTTTCTGCACTTCACCGGCTATGACACAGTTCCAAAATGTGCCGGGATCAATTTGTTATCTAATTGTTTTGTTTTATGGTTCGTATCATGTTTTTAGACAAATGTTGGATATAACGAACGTAAGTTTCCGGACCTCCTTGAATGGAGGAGCAGATTCGATGGACTGAATGGCCTACCTCTGCTCCTGCTCTATTGTCTCACCCTATGTCGCTCGACGATATATAACTGAAAACAGGCTGTTAATGAAGTAGAGATAAGCTTGAAAGCAATGTATTGGAGAAAGGCGGCAATGAAAAAGGATAGTAAGAATTTCTACATGTATTTGAATAAGAAAGGAATAAGGAATGCTACTACTGGGAATTGGTAGTGAATAACAAAGATACGGCACAGGCTTTGACAGGAATTTTTGTCTATCTTAGCGTAGAATACTTTGAAAACTTCCCGAAGATAATTGAAAAGCAATAGGTGATAAAGAAAGATGAATATAAAACAATCACCATCACATTAGCCCAAAAGGTTGACTAGTCTGTAGGTTAGATGCTCTGCATCCTAAGTTTTATATGGCCTTGGAAATCACAAGAATATGAGTATGAAAATTCATTTCAGGAGCAAATGTGTTGTCAAGACTAGACAAGTTTAATCTTTTTTCGTTGTGGCCAGTGAGTGGGGTGGAGTCAGTAGCTCGGAAATGTTATTTTGGGCAACATAGTGCATGTACCATAAGAAGCCTTGCATAAATGCCTCAATTGCTTTAAGGACAAACGTCCATTATATATTTGTTATTATTAGCATTAGCTATAACATGGATGGAATTGCACTATGACAGTTACTATAGTTACAATACTGACTGCATGTCATTTGAACACAAACTCATCCAAGATTTGAGATTTGCTGTAAACTGGAAACAACATGACAAAACCATATTTGCTGATTTGACAACCAGCTTTTAAAAGATTTTCTATATTTATAACCAATTGGAAAATAGATGCATGCTGGTTACATTTAACCATTTCAAATGGTGACAAGATGTCCATAAAACTAAACAAAGCTGCTATCAAATATAAAAGATATTATGTTGCAGCATTTGCTAATTTTTGAATTCTATTCATTTTTCTTTTTCCTGCAACTTTTGATTCAACACAGACTCATTTGTATAGAAACTGGACACCAAATTGAAGTTCTGGAATAGTTGCATTATTTATGAGAAGATATTTAAATGTCTTTAAGCAGTCTAAACTCACAAGCTATAGCTCACGGAAACTGAATGCCAGGAAGCAGAGTAATGATTAATGAATGGTTTTTAGGCTGGAAAAATGTTTGCAATGGATTTTTCCAGGGGTTAGAGTTTAGGGCTTTTCCTTTATAAACGTAAGTTACCTAGATCTTGGTTAAAACTTAAGGTTTGTGGATGATACAAAATTTCAACATGTGACTGGTGAAGAGAAGAGTATAGAACTTTAAAAGGGTGTAAGCAAGTTGATGGAATGAAAAGATGAGTGGCTGGTGAAGTTCAATGTAGAGAAATGTGAACTGATTCATTGGGAAATGAAAGACATTGTTACAAAGGTGTGGTTGACACCTCTCTGATAATTAAAACCGAAACCCCCATAGAAGCTTGCTTGGCCTGTTTAAAGATGTGGTTAAATGAAGCCCAATTTATAGTTAACAAGTAGCAATTTATTTATCCAACTCTAAAAGTTAACACATTAATAGAACTATTCACGAACAGAAGAATTCTCCCTTAGCTACTAACTATTCCCTAACACAAAATTCTAGTGGTATGCTGTTCTAATAGATACAATTGTCATGTGTACAAACAAATTAATTTTTAAAAATGAATGCTTAATTTCTCAAATACAGCCAGAATAAGTTTTCCAGAATGTTCTTTGCCTTCTCCGCTGTCCTCCAGTCAGGAACGCCTTCCTCTGTCAAATTCTTGTGTCAGGAATATTAGCTAAGAGTGCCACTGTGCCTTTATTTAGATGGTGCTAACCCTGAGATCTTACAGATTTCTGAGAGCCAGTGATTTTGCATTTCGTTAGAGCTGATTGCTATTGAGAGATGTTCTCTTAACAAATGGCAATTTGTTCTCATACCCAATGTAAAAATGACCTCTTATACTCTTGATGACCTATTAATGTCTTACAATAGGATCACCAGAGTTGATGGTGACCATCAAATTTAAATTTAATTGGACTGTGGTATCTTGGGCCTGGTTTAAATTAATTGGCTAAATTCAAAAACATGCTCTCTTGGTAAAAATGCTGTTTTTTCTGCTAATAGTAAAGCCTTTTGATATAATGTTTCAATTTCAAGAAGTCTATGCATTTTCTGCTGCCTGCAGATTTTTTTTTAATCTCCAAGTCTTTTAAAAAAAAGCTTTTTTTAAAAGGGACCATGCACTCTTCCCCCTATCTTTTTACAAACAAATTCTAATGTCCTGTCTTCCAATCCACAGATAATATATCAACTTTGCAACATCTCTCCCCTTGAGCAAAAATGAACATCATAATGAAAAGGCTTCTTTTTTCCTAAATCTAAACATCATTATTATCAGATACATAGGTCATTAATCTAGTGTTGCACATTTCATATTAATTCTATATACATATATATCACATGTAACACTACTATGTCTATCTTGTACACACATTTTCCGTTTAAACTCACAACAATGCACTCACAATAACATTTTCATAATGTGCAACATGTATAATCTGTAAATTAAGTGCTTGTAACGTAAGATTCCAACAAAATAGTCTGGTGTTGTTCTCTTTTGTCTTTACAAAAATGTCAAAGGGTTGTGATTAGTATACACAACTGTCTCCAATATATTGTTTTTGCAACATAAACATTAAAATGTTTTAAGGCCAATACCAAACCAATAATTCTTCTTTAACAGTTGAATATTTTCTCTGGTGGATGTCGAGGTTTCTATGAAAAGCAACCAATTGGCCTTGCAATTCCACAACCATCCTCCTGTAACAATACAGCTCCAACTCCTATATCGATTGCACGATAGTGACTTGTAAGGGTTTCAAGAAGTCTGGCGTGGCTGAACGTTTTGCAGTGGTTAATACAGCTTTAAAATTCTCTAATGCCTCCTGGCCACTAAAATTCAGTGTTCTTCTTCAACAAATCCATCAGTGGTGCACCGTGCCATTAAAGTTTCATACAAACTTCTGATGGAATCTGCTCAGTCCCAAACATCGTACCACTTCCTGCTTTGAGGATGGACTTGGAAATTCCTTGATGGCCTTCGTCTTCATATTCCTCAGTGTCCGCCTTCCATGACCAATGTTGTGTTTAAAGAGCATCACATCCACCTTTGTGAATTCTGTCTGGCAAATTTATGGCCAACTGTCCCTCATGTAATATCTCAGAGCTGTGCCAAATGCACCATGTGATCTGTTCATGGATGGCGAAAGATCATGAAGTCATCTATATAGACAACTCAGTTAGTTAATCCAGCCACAACTCTGTTCATAAGTCTTTGAAATGTGGCTGGTGCGTTCTTCTTTCCAAAAGGCATTACTTTAAATTGATGCAACCCATTCGGGGTTACTAATGCAGAAATTTCTTTTGCTGTCTCCAACAAAGGTACTTGCCAGTAACCACGAAGTAACTCCAGCTTTGTAATGTAAGTGTCTTGTCCAACTTTGTTTACACAGTCCTCCAGCGTTGGAATTGAGTATGAGTCTGATTTAGTCATGGCATTGACCTTCTTATGCGTTAATGCCAAATTGTTGAGTACCATCAGGTTTAGTAACCAACATGATTGGCAAACTCCACTCGCTATGACTCAGTTCAATGATGTCTTCTAGGACCATTGCTTCCACTTCCTCTGTACCAGTGCTGCTTTGAGATGATTAAACCTGTAGGATTGTTGTTTCATTGGAACATATCATGGGGGAGGCAACAGCCTAGAGGTACCATCGCTTAAGTGTTAATCCAGAGTCCTGGATAACCATCTGGGTACCCGGGTTCAAATCCTGCCATGGCAGATGATGAAATTTGAATTCAATAAAGTATTTGGAATGAAGAGTCTAATAATGATTGTGAAGCCATTGTCGATTGTCAGGAAAAATCCAACTGGTTCACTAATGTCCTTCCGGGAAGGAAACTGCCGTCCTTACCTGGTCCGGCCTGCATGTGACTCCAGGCCTACAGCAATGTGGTTGACTCCGAACTGGCTTCTGAGCAATTAGTGTTGGGCAATAAATGCTGCTTACCCAGTGACACCCTCATTCCATGAATTCATAAAGCACATCATTTACTATAGTATTAGTCCTCCCATTCTGTTTCTATATATGTCCTCTTAGTGCTGTAACAAGCCTTTCAATTCAGTTCTCTGTTCCTGAGGCACACAGCTTATCCCATTCTTTAAGGAGTTCCTCATTATTCAATTTATTCTGAATCCAAATAATCTGAATTTCATTCCTCATTCTGCATAGCAGTAACTAATACCCATTTCTCTGGTTTCCTCTTCCTGTCACGGTAAGGTTTCAGCATGTTCATGTGACATACCCGATAAATTTACTTTCCTGTCTGGCATCTTTACCAGATAAGCGACCTGACTTAACTCCTTCTCAATCTGATAGGGACCACTAAATCTAGTTTTGAAGGGATTTCCTACCACTGGTAACAGCACTAGTACTTTGTTCCCACAGGCAAACATACAAATTTTAGATTGCTAATCTGCTTCTTGCTTCATGATGCTGTGCCACCTTCAGATGTTGTCCAGCTAAATCACTTACTCCATTTAATCTTTCTCTCAGCTCATGTAGATAATCCAATTGTGAGATCTCTGACTTTGGGCATATCAGTTTTTCCTTAATTTTAAAAGCCCTCTTATTTCATGTCGGAATGTCAATTCAAATGGAGTAAACAGTCGATTCATTTGGAGTATCTCTAGTAGCAAATAATATCAATGGAATGCCTTTATCCCAACCATTTGGGTAATTCTAGCAATAAGCATTCTGCATAGTCTTTAGGGTCTGATGTTACATTTCTAATGCTCTCTGGGATTCAGGATGGTATGCACTTGATTTAAAGTGCTTGGTGCCTAAACTGTTCATGACCTTCTTAAGCAATTTGGCAGAAAAATTAGACCCTTGGTCCGATTGAATCTCCCTGGCTAGTCGATTATGGACACAGAAAGCAAGAAACTCTTCATGCAACCTATTTTTCCTTGACATTCTGTAATGGAGTTGCTTCTGGAAATCTGGTAGACTCATCCATTATGGTTGGCAAATACTGATTCCCATTTTTTGTTTTAGGGAGAGGACATACACAATCAATCATAACTGGTGTGAAAGCTTCTTCTGATGCAGGAATTGGCATTAAAGGTGTTGGTCTTATTACTACCCTCACCTTTTCTACCATCTGACATGTATGATAGGTATGGTAAAATTCAGCCACATCTGTATGTAATTCAGGCCAATAGAAATGCTTCTGTATCTTAGCTTGGGTCTTCCTCACTCTTAGATGACCTCCTACAAATAATTTGTAAGCTACCCGCAATACTTAATCTTTGTATGCTACTGGCAACTCAATCTGGTGATCTTCCGCCTGTTTCTCCTCTGCACTAGCCTGCCAAGGTCTCCATTTCTGCCTTAGGCTTTTATGAATGCATTCTAATTTCTTTTCTGAGTAGGCTTTATGATACAAAATCCTTTATTGTCTCATCTTTTTGTTGTAATCCCATCAGTCTTTCAGAACTAAACACCTCTATCTGCTTAGGTTCTTCCTTTACTATTTCATCAAACAGGGTTTCAGGTGGACCTGAATTCCTTCATCTTTCTCTTTGGTTTTGACTTCTTGCTTTAACTTATGACTATGGGATCTTATCACAACACAGTCCGGAAAAATTCCACAGTATTTTTCTTTTAATTCTTCAGTTCCCTGGTTTTCTTTCAGCTTCTCCACAACAATGGGCATCGCTCCCACCATTAATCCAGGTGGTTCGTTCCCAAGAACAAACTATATTCCTTGAATGGACTCTCCTTCGATCACTGCCGATATCACTTCCCTAGTCTTGATTGGACATTTCAGCCTTATCTTGCACAGGGGAATGCTAAATCTCTCTATTTATTCCACAGATTATCACTGTCTTGGGTGATATTTCAGAATGTGTGCCAATTCTTTCATCTCTTACTATTAGAGACTGACCAGCTTCTGTATCTATCAATGTTATAACTTCTTTACCTTCTCACCCTGTTCTACCTGAGTAAACCTTACCCGAAGAGGTGAAGTGTTTGAAAATATCAGGCACTGACTTACTTTCCAGCCTATGACTAGGCTGTCCCCTCAGCTCCTTGACTTCTCCTGGGATTTCCTTCAGTACCTCAACTATTCCCGATAGTTTAGGCCACTTTTCCCACATCCTTTTTGCCTAGTGCCTCTCTTAATTCACCAGCACTGACTTTGTGTGTCCCTGCTATTATAGAGGAAATATGTGAGGTCTTTCACCTCTTTTTCACTCTCTTGGGTTTCTTTTTTCACATGTGGTAAACTGTTCCCAGTGTGATCTACTTTTCATTTTTCAATGAAGGATCTTCCTTTTTCACAATTTCTATCCCTCGAGGAATAAAATTGCTAGCGGAAGCTAGATTTCGTTTTATGCACTAATATGTATTCATCCACTTTTTCTGCAGGTATTCTCACTGTTTTAACTTTCTGTTCCTCAGCATGAGTTCTTATGATTTCTGGAAGTGAGTTTTTGAACTCCTCCAAAGGAATAATTTCTCTAAGATCCTCGTATGTCATTTTCTATCTTTAATGCTCTCATCCATGTATTGAAGTTGCTATATTTAATTCTTTCAAACTCAACCTAAGTCTGACCTGGTTCCTTTCTTACATTTCTGAACCATTGTCCAGATGCTTCTGGTACCAACTCATAGGCATTCAAGATAGCCTATTTTACTTCTTCACACCTCTTGACACCTCTTCCGACAACGCTGCAAACTCCTCACTTGCCCTGACTACCAACTTGGCCTGGTTTGAATTAATATTACCCACACGTCCTCTGGCCAGTCATCTGTTTTGCCAATTTCTCAAAGGAAATGGAAAAGGCTTCTACATCTTTTTCATTAAATTTTCACAATGTTTTGACATACTTGTACATATCCCTATCAGGCTGTTGGCTACAATGAGTTTGCTGATTCTCACTTCTGTTTTGTACTTCTCCTTTTTCCATTTGGAATCTTTTTGCTTCAAGTTCCAACTTAATCTTTTTCCAACTCGAACATTCTTCTTTTTTTTCTTTTCTAACTCCAGTTGTTTTCTTTTCAATTTATTTTTTTCTAACTCCACTGCACCAGCCTGTTTCTCAGGAATACCTAAATGCTTCACTAATTCCTTTAAAATTTCAGCTTTCCTCTAATCTCTAGCTAAACCCAATTCTACCCAATTCTGTTTGCTAAGTCTTAACATGTGTGCTTCCTCTGTCTTTCTAAACTTACTTGGCAAATTTGGGAACCTTCAAACCCCAGAACCTCTTTAGCAATGTTAAGAGCCATTTCCCCCACTTTTGATGAATCTGACTGCAAGTAATTCAAATTAAACAGATTTTCCTCTTCGAACACAAGTTTTATTTAAAGATCTAGGACACTATCCCTAAGTCTGTTTTAAATCTGTCCAAATCCATTCAAATCCTGTAGACGAACCGGCCAGATCCCAGACTCGAGCCCCCAATCTGATATGGGGAGGATGGTTAAATGAAATGAATTCCCTGATGCTCACTTTATAATCGAGTGACAATTTACTTATCTAACTCCAACAATTAACAAACTAATAGAACTGCTAACAAACTAATTTCCCCCTACACTACTAACTATTCCCAAATAAAACAAAATTCTAATGGTATGCTGTTCCAGTGGATATAAGTACTGATTATATAAACCAATTTAATAGTAAACAAAAATTAAAGCCTTAATTTCTCAAAATTTCAGCCAGGATAAGTATACCGGAATGTTCTGTGCATTCTCTGCTGTCCTCCAGTCTGGAACGTCTTCCCCTGTCAAATTCTTGTGTCAGGAATATTAGCCAAGAATGCCGTAGTACCTTTATTTAGATGGTGCTTACACTGAGATCTTACAGATTTCTGTGAGAGCTAGTGATTTTCTGTTCCATTAGAGCAGATGGCTGTTGAGAGCTGTTCTGTTAACAGATGACAGTTTGCTCTCTCAAAGATTACCAAATGCCCTCTTCTTTTTCACCCTCTGACCTATTAATTTCTTATAATAGGTTTGGTCCAAGGTTGTCAAAATCATCAGATTTAAATTTAATTGGGCTTTGCTATCTGGGACCTAGTTTAAATTAATTGGCTAAATTAAAAAGCTATTTGTTTTTGGTAAAAATGCTGCTTTGCCTGCTTACAGGAAAGCCTTTTGATACAATGTTTCAATTTCAAGAATTCTGCATCTGCTGCTGCCTGCAGATTTATTTTTAAATCTCAAAGGCTTAAAAAACACACCTTTTTTAAGGGAGAAACAAGTTCTAAAATCCTGCCTTCCATCCATAAATACTGTACCAACTTCACAGTACACACAAAGACAACATGAAATAAAGGACACAATACGAAAGCGAATGCTGATGCAGAGGGTGTTTATGTGCAGAAGTTATTGAAGACAGCAGAACAGATTGACAGCATAGTTAATATACATATGGTATCCTTGGTTTTATTGATCAGGGTATTGAATATAGGAGCAAGGAGCAATTCCGTCCTGATCTGGATGCTGCAATTTAGGAAGGACACAAAAGCATTGGAGAGAAAGTAGAAAGGTTTTGTGGGAATTGTGCCAGGATGACAAATTTCAGTTATGAGGGTAGTTTGAAGAAGTTAACCATGTTTTCCATAGAGAAAGGTAGGAGAGGTAATTTGATAAAGAAATACAAAATCTCTTCAAAATTAGGTGTCTGGACTGAGTAAAATAGGGAAAAACTGATCATCTGATGTCAAGAAGAACAAACAGGAACAGGAGTAGGCCATCTGGCCCATTGACCCTGCTCCACCGTTTTAATAATAACATCATGGCTGATCTTTACACAGACTCAGCTCCACTTACTCACCCACACACCATAACGCTTAATTCCCTTACTGTTCAAAAATCTATTTATCTTTGCCTTTAAAATATTCAACAAGGTAGCCTCAACTGCTTCACGGGGTAGGGAATTTCACAGATTCACCACCTTTTGGGTGAAGATGTTCCTTCTCAACTCAGTCTTAAATCTGCTGCCTCTTATTTTGAGGCTATGCCTCTTAGTTCTAGTTTCACCTGCCAGTGGAAATAACCTCCCTGCTTCTATCTTCTCTATTCCCTTCATAATTTTATGTTTCTGTAAGATCCCCCCTCATTCTTCTAAAAACAGCTTTGCGAGTGATGATGTATTAGATTGCATAATGAAGACACTCTGAAGATAGAAGCAAGGGTTCAGACCTCATCTTAAACATACATTATTAGTATGATGCAAATAAGCAATTTGAAAAGGCCTTAGCCTGTAGCAACAGTCTACAGAAATGAAATATATATTCTCTTCAAGTCTTTTCTGAGGCAACCCATTAATCAGCAGATGGTGACAATAGCTGAGATACCTAGCAATGGACCCCAAAATTTATTTTCGAGGCCTCTTCTTGAGATGTTCTGGAAGGGCATTTTTGATTTTTGTTTTAGTGACTACTGTTTGCAATCATGTAACAATATCTTCTATGTTTTTTGTTCAGGCAATGTGAGGTGGGGGAATAGGCATGATACAGAATCACAGAAATGCTACAGTGTAGAGGAAATCAGTCAGCCTAAAGTGCTAACACTGGCTCATTAAATGAGCATTATTACCTAGTGCAAGGTTTCTGCATTTTCTCCATAGCTGTGAACATTATTTTAAACTAAATAATCACCCATTGTCCTGCTGAATGTCTGCAGCCACCATGCCAACAATTCTTCAGTTTGAAATTAAATATTTAGTGTCTTTGAAGTGGTTGATTTTAAACCTGAAAGCAGTTGTTTAATTGTTGACTGAATTTCTGGTGCAGTGGTAAAGTTTGCAGATATCCTTGAGTTCTCAGTGAATGATTGATTTGATTTTCCAAGTTGCTTCTTCATTGGATGTTAGCTTTTGAGGCTGAGAGACAGGAAGAGATATCATTCAGACTTGTTATCAAGGGTGACACAGTGGCACAGTTATTATCTCTGTTGCTCATGGAGATTCTAGTCATGGGTGACTGTGCAGAGTTTGCATGTTCTCCCCTTGTGTTGGTTTCTGTTGGGTGCTTCCATTTTCTCCCATAGCCCAGAGATGTGCAGGTTAGATGGATTGGCCATGCTAAATTGTCCTGTAGTGTCCAGGTGGCATGCTGTTCGGAAGGTTGTTGCAGACTTGATGGGCGGAAAGGCCTCTTTCTGCACCGGACAGACTTTGTGAATTCATATTTATTTTTTCATTTGTTTTGCTGGTCAAATCATATTTCTTGAAATTAAATTCCTTTATGAATTCCAATGCCTGACATCATTCTTTTGTTGAGGCTGGATGCTCAGCAAGTGATGTACATTCCAACGTACAACTTCCAGAATGGTGTGAATCAACCGGAAGAGAAGAAATCTGATTTTCAGTGTCCTTAATGGCGATGTTAATTTTAGCTGAGACCTATCATGTTTACTGATGCTTGGTGGACGTGAGTTTGCTCACTGAGCTGGAAGGTTAGTTTTTAGACGTTTCATCACCATTCTAGGTAACATCATCAGTGAGCCTCCGATGAAGGTGATGCTTGGTTTTACATGTTTGGCTCAAACTACTTAGTAACTATTTTAGGTCAGTGTTTGTAACTTTTAAACATCACTTAATTCCATGGAAGTCTTGGATATTAAAATATGATTAGAAAAGCTGAATATCAATAATCCATTTTTACCATTACTATAACATATTTGAATTCACACAAAAGCAGAATTTGAAGAAATCATCAATATCCATAATAATTACCAGTCCTCCATTAAAATTAAAGCCACAACACAGTAGGAAATTATTAAATACTTTGACTCCACTTTCAGTTAGCACAGGACAGTGGGCATAGGTGAACAGAAGGGATTTTTTTTCAAAATAACTGATGTATATTTTGGCAAACAAACAACCACTGCCCGAAACAAATCTTCCACAGACTGGTGAGGTCGCATTAGATGTGTTTCTATCAAAAAGCTGGAGATTTTAATCAGCAATTACTACCCTTTTTTAACTGCATCTCAGATCTCAATGTCAGATTTACATTTAATAAATGATGGTGTGTTTGTTACAATAACATTCATTACACATTTTCACTAATAAAAAAGGGCTCTTGAACATATGCAGCCTTTAAAGCTAGAGATTCCACATTCATTTGCAAGGAATTTATTGCCTAAGTGATTTCAAGTTTTCCTGTACCAAATTAACAAAGTTTTCATTTGTTGTCCTCTTGCAGCCTACCCTTCTCTCTCCTCATCTCTTTCAGCCTCCCCATTCTTTCCACTCCCCCCTCTTCACCCCTACCTTCTTGTAAAGAATTTCTACCCCTCAAAATCCTTGCAGTTGCTTTCTTCCAACCACTTCTTTATAGCTTCCCCAAACTGTTGTGTCTGCTCCCCATCTAATGAGTGAATCTTTTGTTCCCCCACACCCTTGAAGCGACTTTTTCCCTCATCCCCTTTCTGACTTTTTCTCTCCCTGACCCAGACAGACAGATTGTCTTCCTGCCTCAGACATATTCCCCATTCCCTCTTCCTCCTTTTCTCCCTCCTTATTCCCCCTTCCTTTTGTTTCCTTTACCTCCTTCTCTCCCCTTTGTCTTTCCCTTCCCTCCCTTTCATTTTTCTCCATTCCCTCCCCTTTCCCCATTCAGTCCCTTCCTTTTTCTCTCATTCCCTCCCTACCCTTTTCTCTCATTTTGTCCCTGCCCTTTTCTCCCTTCTCTTTTTCACCACATACCTTGCTCTTTTTCCCTTCTTTTCCTTCCCCTTTACCCCTCCTCCTTTCCTCCTTCCTTCCTTCCTTCCTTCTTTCACTTTTCCCATTTAGCCCTTTCCTCTTTACTCCCTTCCTCTACATCTCCCCTCCAGAAGCAAATGTAAGGGAGAAATGGCCTGTGATTGGACAAGCAGTCTTTCAGAGATTCTGCCCTTTCACTTCTACTCATGGGAATGACTTATCTCTGGTGCTTCCGTGGATAAATTTTCCCAGAGATTTTGCACTGAAATTGTGCACTGCCCTGTATTTTGAGCGCTATTCATCAAGCAAGACACGTCGGCTCAGGCATGGAGGGCCAAAGGGCCTGTTCCTGTGCTGTAATTTTCTTTGTTCTTTGTTCATCACTGTGAAAAAGCTTGAAGACTAACCCAGCAGCAAGGCGCTACAGCCAGAAGTTTTGACAATCATCCCAAAAACAGAACCAAGTGGTGAGAGAATCAATAAGGAAGCAATTCAGTAATTGATAACGAAACATGTCAAGTAAAGGTAGGTCATAGCACAGACCTTACTGCTATAAGATTCTTCCAAACACTTGCAATCCCTTGGCAAACTTTAAAATTGCAGAATTGGCCCAAATGCTTCATGTGATACAGGAACACTTAAGGGCTGAGAATAAACTCAAATAAAAATTGCATTAATGCCTTACTTTGTCCACTATACTGCCAATCATAATGATTTAGCAAGATGCATTGAATGGCGGTCAGCCTTTTATTAATTCATTAATGGGACAAAGGCATCACTGACCAGGGAGCATTTATTGCCCATCCCTAACTGCCATAGGGCAATTCAGAGTCAGCCACATTGTTGTGGGTCTGGAGTCACATATAGGCCAGATCAAGTGGGGATGGCAGTTCCCTTCCCTAAAGGAGTCAGATGGGGTTTTTTTCCCAACAATCAACAATGGATTTATGGTGATTAATTCCAGATATGTTGTTGAATTCAAATTCCACCATCTGCTGAGGTAGGATTTGAACCTAGAACCCAGAATGTTATCAGAGTCTCTGGATTAACAGTCTAGTGATAATACCACTAGGCTCTCACCTCCACTTCATATTCAGGTTTTCAGAATCTTTGCTACATTGTATTGCACTGAATACAGAATAGTTATTGTAAGAGCAAAATTTAATAAGCAAAGACCAGGACGGAACAAAGATTAATTTATCAATTATGTAATTTAGCAGACTACTGTGAATATGCAGCATTAGAAGATGACCTGAGTAAAGATTGGGTCATAGAGTTTTCGAGCAAACTCTCAGATTTTTTTTCAGTGTAAGGAAGATTTAACTAAAGTGGTGCAATTAGCAAGACAAGCTGAAGTGAAGGAACAAAGTAGTCTTTACTAGTCGAAATGGAGAGGTCTCATGGAAATAATCATTCAAGACACCATAATATGTTGGACACAAAAAAAAGCTGAAGCTAGGGATATGTGACTAAAGGGAGGATGATGCCATTGTGCAGTGTTCTCACTATGGTGTGAAGATTATCCTACAAAAATGTGAGTGCTGTACCCACAGAGAGATTAGCCCTTTTAAAACAGTGTGTTGCAATAAAATGACTTTAACCTGGAAACAGAAGGGATAAAAATCATAAGCAAGGGCACAAAAATCATATTCCTAGAGGAAGTAGTACAAACAAATGAGAAGTATTGGAGTGCTGATATTGAAGGTAATGGGCACCAAAGGAATTTGAAACACAGCATTGGAGCAGTCCTCTGACACAGTGAAACTGGCTGATTCAAGAAATATTCTACCCATCCGCAATTTCACTCCAGAGACTAGGAACTATCCAAGGTGAGATGGGTAGTAAAGCAAGTAAGTTGGTGAAGTTGTACGGTGAAATGTGGATGGCTAAAGGGCTAGGGTGCCAGATGGACAGCATAGCAGGTTGTGTGAGTGAGGTGGTGAGGTGGAATGATTCAGTGAATTGGCTGGGACATAGTTGGATTTGCTTGGTTAAGTTTGGTTGGATGAATTAATTGGCCTGAGGTAACAGGGTCAGGGCGAGGGGGCGTATAGGATGCTGACCATTGTTTTTGTGTCCTCAGGGGCTCGAACTCAGGTAGCACTGCACCTCTTTGTGCCCAATCAAAGCAGCGTTGTATCAGTTGTGAGAGAGAGAATCTGTGAGGAGTTGCTTTCCAATGAGAGGCTGCTTCTCCCCCCATTTGCTTCTAACAAATTTCAACAACTATTGAGCCTACCAGGATCCCGTACAAGAACGAGCAGTCTGTAGAGGAGCAGCTTGGAAGGCAATAGGCTGTGGTGAATGAGTCACTTGGATTCAACAAGGAGCAGACCATTCATGTCCTTAAGCTTGCTCCAGCATTCAATAAGATCTTTGCTGAGTTTGTTTAAATTCAACTCCTCTGCCAATACCTGATAACCTTTACCTCCTTGCTTACCCAAGAATCTATCTGTCTCTGCCTCAATAAGAGAGTTAAAGATACTGGATTCACTACATTTTCAGGACAGTTTCAAGGTTCATGACTCTCTTGAGAAAAAAATGAAATCACTACAACTGTTTTAAATAGGTGACCCCTAATTTTAAACAGTAACACCTAGTTCCAGATTCTCCCATAAGAGAAATAATCCTCTTCATATCCACCTGTCAAAAATATTCATGATCTTGTGTTTCAATCAAGTTACGTCTTACTCTTCTGAGCACCAGCATATACAAGCCTAGCCTCTCTAATGTTTCCACATAAGAACACACCTATATTCCAGGTATTAATCTGGTAAACCTTGTCCAAATGACGTCTACCACATTTTTCCTTAAATAGGAGACTAATACTGTGTATTGCATGTCAGATGTGACTTCACCAGTGCCCTTTATAACCATATTACTATTGTATTAAATTCCTTTTGATAGCATGATATTTGCTTATCTAGCCATTTGCTTTATCTACATACTAATCTTTTGCAATTCGTGCACTGAATCTGCATTTTCTCACCATTTGAAGAATATGCATTTTTATTCTTCCTGTCAAAATAATCAGTTCCACATTTTTCCACATTATATTCCACCTGCCCAATCTTTGCCCATTCATGTAACTTACCTTTTTTTCTGTAGTCTTATATTATGGCATCAAGGAGCTCTTGCAAAACTGGAGGGAATGAACATCAGGGAAAAAAAAAACTCTCCACTGTTTGGAGCCATACCTTGCACAAAAGATGATGATTATGGTTGTTGGTGGTCAGTCATCTCAACTCATATATCTCTGGAGGAGTTCCTCAGGGCAATTTCCTTGACCCAGACATCCTCAACTGCTTTATCAGTGACCTTTTTTCTGTCATATAGTCAGAAGTGAAGATGTTTGGTGATGACTGCACAATGTTCAGTCCTACTTGTGACTCCTCAGATACTGAAGAGTCCATGTTCAAATGCAGCCAGATTTCGAACATATCTAGGTTTGGTCTGACAAGTAGCAAGTAACATTCAAGTCACACAAGTGCCAGACAATGACCAAGTCTAACAAGAGCAATCTAAACATTACCACTTGACATTCAGTGGTGTTGTCAATACTGAATCCTCCATTATCAACATTTTGATAAGTTCCTACCTTTACAAAAGATTAACTGAACTAGCCATATGAAAACAGTGGCTACATGTTCAGGTGAGGGGCTGGGAAGCTTGCAGCAAGTGATTCATCTCCTGACTGTCCAAAACCCCATACAAGGTACAAGTCAGGAGTTTGATTGAATACTCCCTAGCTGCCTGTACGAGTGGAGATCCAACAATGCTATAGAAGCTTGATGCCATCTTGGACAGAGCAGCTAGATTGATTGACATCACATCCACAAACACTCAATCCCTCTCTAACAGATTCAGTATGAGCATTGTTTGTCATCTACAAAATGCACTGCAGAAATCACCAAAGTTCCTCAGACACCACATACCAAGCCCACAATCACTTCCATCTTGAAGGACAAGGATAACAGAAAAATGAGAACACCACCACCCACAAGTTATCATCCAAGCCACTCACAATCCTGACTTGGAAATATATCACTCCTCCTTCAATGTCACTGGAGTTGTGGATGTATCTACGTTAAATGGTCTATAGTAGTTCAAAATGGCAGTTCACCATTGCATTCCCAAGGGCAACTAGGGATGGGCAATACAAGCTGGCCTAGACAACAACATCCTAATCCCATGAGTGAATTTTTAAAAAATGCATCAAAACAGAATGCTGAACTACCTGGGAGACAGCCAAACCTGGAAGCATTGAGGAATGAATTCCTTCAAAATATATCTGGAATTTCTAACTGAAGGCTGTATAAAATAAGGAACTATTATTATAATGAACATTGTCAATTATTACATTTCAATCTGTGATTGAAATCTAAGATGCTGTAAGTTGTATCAATCTGTATTGCTGTATCTGCCTATGTAAAATGTTGCACCTTCATGTGACTGAAAGTGCATTAGCTATGACCTCAATAGTTTGTGTAAAGTGTCTTTAAAGTGGTGGCTTTTTCTGAGTGTCTGTCAGTTACTTTAGAAAAAAAGTCTGTTATTGCTAATGTAAACCTATTGTGGCCATTTTAAATAATGTTATGTCAGGGAAATGAATGCTTTCCTTGACTATTGTGTACTTATATTTTGCTGAGAATTGTTATTGATGAATCCTTAAAGATCTGCGTCTGTGTGAGTCTAAATACCTCATATGTCAACTCAAATGCAGAAGGTATCATTACAGCATGAGTGCATCACTTAATAAATGGGTTAATGGGAATGAAAAAGGAACCCCTTATAAATCAAAATAAAGCCCGCAAAAATTATTACGTAGGTCGAAAAAAGCAGAGGTTGCTCTCCAAAGATCCAACAAGTCGGAAGTGATTGGACTGAGGTAGATAAAATTATGAAAGGTTTAGCTCGAATAAATATAAACTGTTTACATTAGCTAAAGGTTGATAATCATTTGACTCAAGATTTAACTTAAATTGTTTAGCAAAAGAACATGAAGTGACACGAGGAAAACGTTTTACGCAGATAGTAGTCAGTGTTTGGAATACACTCCCTCCCTAATATTTAGGTGGATAGAAACCCAAATTAGCTATCGAAATGAAATTGGATAAATACTTGAAGAATAAAATTAGGGAAAGAATAAGTAAAGGAGGAGGTTGGGATTTGGTAGTTGTAGGATTGCTTGGATTTTTTCTGTGAAAGAACTGGAGTAAACTTGATTTCCTCCTTCTGTGCTGGTATGCTTTTGGACAGAATGCATACAACAGAAGCTGGAAACAGGAGAATGATTTCCCTCCTGGTCCTTCCACTTGTCAGGTTAAACTTCGTGGTCAATTATTTGTCCAGGGTCCAGAAGCACAGCTTTCTGGCTATGTCTGGTAGCTAACTGTCTGAACAATGGGAAGTCTGGGCCTGTAATTTTCAAAATCCTACTTCCTCCTCCAGAAATCTGCCCTCTTTTCAGTGGAACGGAAAGCTGAACGCTAATCTCTTTTTCAGGTGAGCTGCCTGTTAAGACATGACAATTGCCAAAAGCTCGTGCCGAGTAAGTTGATGGGCCTGGTGATTCATGTTCATTGATTGTTGAGTATGCGTTTGGACATGTGCTAAAATGCACAACATAGAATTTATTCTCAAAGTTGGCACTATGCCAAAATCTACTCTTTGACAATGATGTCAGTGAGAACTTGTAAAAACCTGACCTTAAAGCTTTCCCCAGTAGCTTTCATGCTTGTTTCTTGAATGACCGTATATCTCACAGAAATGTTGTTAAAGTCGAGTACTTTTCAAAAATGAACTCCAGAAAAACACATATTTTGTCACACTCCAGAAGTAAACTTCATTGAGACCATGAGCAAAAGGGAAACTTATTTTACCTTCACAAAAAATTATCCAGGTACTAATTGTGTTAATGAATTGGTTGATTCCTTCATTTTTAAAAAAAAGTAATGCAGAAAATACAAAGCACTAATTAGTCTACAATTTAAGGATTTTCAAAGGAAGTGTTTGCATGTTAATGTATGAATTTCTGTATATAGATGTGTTTATTAATATTTGTGACAATTTATTTAAGATTATGAAGGATCTGAATAAATCAGCAAAACTCTGTAACTAGGCATGCTGCAACACGTGTATTCCACTTTAGACATTTATACTGGAAGGATTAGGAAAGCATCAGGCTATAAGAAGTCTGATTGTTAAATTTTAGGGTTTCTGCTGTTGATGTTTTCCTCAAATTTGGTGTTACAGGCTACATTTGTGAATGAGCATCTATATGAGGGGTGTTCAAACTTTGCAAACCCTCGTGGAATTGTGCTAAGAGTAATGAACTCCAACACAGCAATGGCAGCTGTACAGTAGAGATTCACACTTGATAGTCCTGGGATTGGCTGTGTGCAATTTGTAAAGCTCCATCACTGATACCAACAGAGTTTGCAGAATGCTAAGACTTTGTTTCTCAATCTGAAATCCTGCTGGTTGAATCCCCACACCTGTCAATTTTCACTCTGTTCACTCTGTGGCTGCACCAAATGTGAAGCATTGAAATGAAATCACAGCAGAAAATGCTTGGGAAACACTGACTTCTTAATTATGACTTAAGGATACTTTGGTTTTGTTTGAGCACACACAAACGTGCAGGTTAGGAGCAAGGTAGGGCATTTGGCATCTTGAGTCTGTTCTGCCATTTAATACGATAGTGGCTGATCTGATTGAAACCTCAGCTTCATATTCCTGTATACACCAATTGCCCATCAAACCCTTGGTTGTCCAAGAATCTGTCCACCTCTGCCTCAAAAATATCCCAAAGACTCTGTTTCCACCACCTTATGAGGAAAAGAGAGGAGAAACCTCTCCTCATCACTTCTTAAATGGACAATATCTTTATTTAAATGTGGAACCCTTTTGCTAGGCTCCTCCATAAGAGGAAACATCCTCTCCAGATATACCCTGCCAAGACCCCTCAGGATCATATATGTTTCAATCAAGTCAGCTCTTGCTCTTTCAAACTCCAGTAGACATAAGCCTGGCTTGTCCAAACTTTCCTCATAAGATAACCGTGCCCTCCCCATCATTCCTCTGTAATTATCCTTTTTGTTAGTTTAGCATTGTTGTTTCTAATCTAAGTTTCTCACTCTCAAACTGAATGCTAAATTCTACCATATTATGATCAATGGTCCCTATGGGTTCTTTTACTGACAGATCATTTATTAAATTAGCTTCATTACACATTTCTGGATCCAAAATAGCCCAATCCCTTGTTGGATCTGCAAAACATTGTTCTTGAAAACTGTCCTGAATACTGTATGAATTCTTCCTTGAGGTTACCTCTGTTAATTTCATTTTCTCGATCTTCCTGAACATTGAAATCACCTATGATTAATGCACTGCCTCTTTCACGTGCCCTTGTTATAATTTTTTATTCACTTTGTGGGGTATGGACGTTCCTGGCTGGCCAGCATTTATTTCCCATCCCTAGTTGCCCTTCAGAAAGTGGTGGTGAGCTGCCTTCTCAAACTGCTGCAGTCAGCTGCTGTGGGTTGACCCACAGCACCATTTAGGGAGGGAATTCCAGGATTTTGACCCAGTGCCAGTGAAGGAACGGTGATACCTTTCCAGGATGGTGAATGGAGCAGCTTGTGAATTTTATATCCCACACAGGCCCCAAATCTGTAACTAAGACCAAAAAGAAGAAGCAGGAACAGATGTAGTGTCCTTGTTCTGCCATGAAGCCACAAGACCATCCACCTGCCACCATGAATGAAAGAACATATTGGGGCAGTTCTTTGCCATGACTCTGTTTAAGTTCCTACCTCTGAATAGGTGCTAGTACAAAAATAAAGTACACCCTCTTTACCTTGCAAGTCTTTGTTTTACGATGGACTCTGTTTTAAAATATTTTTCTAGAATAATTATGACTTAGACCCGATGTGAAATGGTGTTATATAATATTTCTGCGAGAAGACTTGGAAACTATTATTTTTTTGGGTTGACATATAAATAAACATGCTGATTTGTACGTGCATCAACATTCCTTCATCTCATTACATAACTCAGTTACAGACATACCTACTCCACAGGAAATGGCTCACTCTCACTTTCTCAATGGGTACATAGGCATTGTCAATAACTGTCTCATTAGTAGTATTCAAATCCCAAGAATGAAAGGAAAGAATCTTTATATATGGGAAATGGATTAGAAGCCTCTGTGGAAGTACCCTAATGCAAGATGATTTCATAATGAATTGACCATCTGAAAACATAATCTCCCTGAAAGTCTGAGATAACAAGGTGTAGAGTTGGATGAACACAGCAGGCCAAGCAGCATCAGAGGAGCAGGAAGGCTGAGGTTTTGGGCTCTCCCTGAAAGTCTACCTTCCTCAATGGACTCAATTGGAAAATGTTGGCCCCCAACTAATTTAACTAATTCTTGTCCTCAGTCTCCACTCCAGCTCAAATTGACAAAAAAACAACTCACATGAGAGACAATTGTCTGACCTCACACCCACCTTAATTTAAATTGCCTAATTGGTATTTCCAGATCCAGTTCAACATGGCTCCATTTTCTTTCCATTGTTACTTTTTACCTCTACCCATATGGATTCTATTTCATTTGATTTAAAATCATTTCCTTATTTATCAGTATTTATTCCATCTCATATTAACAAAGTTATCCCACTTAGCTGGCTTTCCTGTCAGTCCTTCTGAAAAATGACATATGCCTGAATATTTAATTCCCAGATTTTATAAACTATTTCTCCATAATGGCTACTAACTCATGCCATGAATATCTATTTGTGCCATTAAGTCATTGTTCAGAATACTGTGTGCATTCAAGTAAAGAGCCAATAATCTAGCTTTTTACCATTTTCCCCTCTGACACTATTTGCTGCTTTTTTAAAATGCTTGTACAGTCTATTCCTTTCTGTCCCACTCTAGTTATTATCTAAATAGCTATCTTGCAATGCTGACTAATCTTTTGCTCTGTGAGCCCACATTTCCACTTTTTCTACTGTCCTTTTAAGCGAAGGACATCTGCTGTCTTTATGGTCTGGCCTACATGTAAGTCCAGACCCAGAGCAATGTGACTAACTTTTAATTGCCATCTGAAATAGACTAGCAAGACACTCATTTGTATCGAAACTGCTAATAAGACTCAAAAGATTGAAATTAGATGGACCACCCAGCGTCTACATAGGTACTGTTAACAACAACAGCAAACATAGCCTGTTGACCCTGCAAAATTCTCCTTAGTAACCTTTGGGAGGCACTGCTAAAATTGGAAGAGCTTCCTCACAAATCAATTAGGCAACAGTGTGACATAGCCATTTTCATGGGAATTGTAGCTTATTAACAATGTCCCAGATGTCACCATCAACATTCCTGGATATTTGCTGTCCCATTGGCAGTTCGGACCCTGCAGAGGGAATGGTGCAGTATTATACAGTCAGGAGAGAGTTGATTGACATTAGCACTAATGGTGGACTCCACAAAGTCTTGTGGCACCAGATCAAACATGGACAAGGAATCTCCCAATGATTATCATTGAACCTTCCCCTGTCCTTGGCTGATAAATCAGTTCTCCTCCATGTTGAATATCACTTGGAGACAGGACTGAAGGTGGTAAGGCCGAAGAATTTGCTCTGGTGTGGGACATAAAAATCTGTTATCAAGAAAGGCTTGGCGAAACCACTACTGACCTAACTGGTCAAGTCCTAAAGAACAAAATTCCTAGACTGTGTCTGTGGCAGGTGGTAAGGGAACCAACAAGAGGGAAAAACAGACTCGACCTCATCTTTATCAATTTACCTGCTGTCAATGCATCTATCCATGGCAATATTATTGAGAATGACCAGCGCACGGTCCTTGTGGAGACAAAATCCCATTTTTACATTGAGAATACCCTGTGTGGCATGACCACTGTTCTAAATGATATTAATTTCAAATAGATTTACCAACATGAGTCTGGGCATCTGTGGCCCAGCATATGTTCCACTCTACGATTACAATCAAGGCAGGGGATGAATCCTGATTCAACAAAGAATGCAGGAGGGGATGTTAGGGGTGGCATCGGGCATACCTTAAAATGGGAAGCTATAAAACAGGATTGTTTGTGTGTCAAACAGTATAAGTAGCAAGTGAATGACAAAACTAAGCAATCCTACAATCGGCAATTAGGACTGTGCAGTCCTACCCCATCCAGTTCTGAATAGTGGTGAACTTTTAAACAACTCACTGGTAAAAATGGCTTCACAAATATCCCCAACCTCAATGACAGGAGAGTCCAGCATCATTGTAGATTAGGGTGAAGACTTTGTGACAATATTGAGCCAGCAATAACTAACAGGTGTTCCATCTCAGCTTCCACGTGAGGTTCCCAGCATTACAGATGTCAGCCTTCAGCCAATCTGATTCACTCTATGTGAAATCAAGTAACGTCTGAAAAAACTGGATTCTAATGTCAGGAATGACAATCTCCAACAAGGAAGAATCTAATCATCATCCCATGACATTTAATGGTATTACTATCATTACAACCCTCACTGTCAACATCCTGAAACTGAATTGGACTGGTCACATGAATACTACAATAGAAGCAAAGTACTATCGAAATTTGAAATAAAACCAAAAATGCTGGAGACTGATGGGGTGGAAAGTGAGAACAAGGGGAACCCTATCATTGTTCTGGGATAGAGGGGAAGGGGTGAGTGGGAATGTGGGAAATGTGTCAGATACAGCTGAGGGCCCTCCCTCTCAATCACAGTGGGTGAGGGGTTGGAATTTTTGGTTGAGGAAATAGGAGAATACATTTGAAGTACTCCTGTGGACAAATGCAGTGGAAATGGAGAAATTGGGAGAAAGGGATAGACTCTTTGCAGGAGGCAAGGTGTAGGAAACGTGGTCAAGATAATTGGGAATGGATGGATTGGTAGTTGATATTAGTGGACAGCCTGTCCCCAAAAAAGAAAGCAGTGAAGTCATGGAAGGAAACAGTCAGAGGTGGATCAGGTGATGGTGAATAGGGATGGAAATTCTGAGCTAAACTAATGAATTTTTCTAATTCTAGATGAAAGCAGAAAGCAATACCAATGAGAGAATATGGGAACTGAGATGCTGGAGAATCCGAGATAACAAAGTGTAGAGCTGGATGAACACAGCAGACCAAGCAGCATCTTAGGAGCACAAAAGCTGACGTTTCGGGCCTAAACCCTTCATCAGAAAAGGAGAGGGGGAGACGGTTCTGAAATTAATAGGGAGAGAGATCCCCTGAGGTAGCAATTCCAAAGACACTGCTGATATACTGGAGAAAGATTTGTGGGAGGGGGCCCTGAGTAGAATTGAAACAGGGAATATTCCATTCATCACACAAAGAGACCCATAAATGGGACCCATAGTGGCACCTCTGACTTGGAGAAATTGAGATCATCTAAAGGAGAAACAAAAACTGTTGCAGAAACTCAGCAAGTCTGGCAGGATCAGAGGGAAACCCAAACATGGCTCCAAAACCTATGGCCTTCTCAACATGATTGGATTGTTACAAAAATGCATGTATTTGCTGGCATTGGTGATTATCTTCTTCCACTAATGACCCACAGACAGAAGGCTCTAGAGGATCTCTGGAACAATCCCGAGGCATAAGTATCCAGTGGCACAACAACCTTCAGCACCACAGCAATTGGATACTCTCCAATTTCCATCAGGTTCAGTTCATCCACCATCACGGCATACAACTTCATGCCAACCTCTCTGGAGAGTGATTTATGGTGCTGCTGCTTTGAAGATAGCTGAGCCTTTGGCATTAAACCCTTTCTTTATAGATAAGCTCTTCTGCAAACAGGGTGCTATTTGCAGAACCTCTGAGCCCTGTCTTGCATTCCTCAAGGCTGAAGCTTCTTTTAGACTTCAAGTTGCTGCTGGCCTAAATCCTGTGGTTGCAATTCTTTCCATCTGTAAAGCTCCTCACTACATGTCTTGAAATCTGAATGACAGTTTCACTCAGCTTTCAGGGTCTTTTACATCCACTGCTGCTTGTAGCAGCAACCAAGCAGTCTATCCCTGATATGATGGCATATTTGTCACACCTCTTAACTGCCATTACCCATACTGTATAATCCTTCCTGCCAAGTCATGCTAACAATCACAAAAGCTACTCTCTGTTGTGCTGCTGACTTACCCCTTCCATCTTTGAAAATTTTAATTTGAAATTTATTAAATCACAGTTCAACAGATTTAATTAACTTCCTGCCTTGCATTAATAGGGTGTCTATCCACCATGTCCCCACCTTCAGAATATTTTGTTGTGGCATAAAAACATTAAGCTTTTCTGCCAACCCTTTCTGTTATGATATTACAAGCCCTCCCACCTTCCAGCCCAACTGCCAAAGTACTGGTAACATTCATTTTGACAGCGGATGCAGACTTTCAGATTTGTAGCTGTCATTGAGGCATGGATCTTCCAGCTATGATAGCCACCTTAACTAGCAGCTGAGAGGCCTCTTCTATGGTGCTGCCATGTTCTGCACTCAGTGGGACTCAGATAAGTGTTGATAAATGTTGGAGTCCTTCCAGTCCTCATCGTTTGTGTCTCAATTATTAGTGCAATTACCAGTAGCTGTTGCTTATGTTTATCAAACTCCAGCAAGATTTTTGGGAAGCAAAAACAGGTTGGACTATCATCTGATGCCCTTACACCTAATCTTGTTCCCATACCTGCCCACAAACAATTCTGGCCACAAACTGCCATCACAGTTATCTTAGGCTGAATGGCCTCCTATGATGTGACAATTCCATGGCTCCATAAGTTATTTTCAACCCTGAAGAGTTTAGTAGACCTTCCTCTTGGAATTATTAGTGATTGGGTAAATGAAGAGTGGTCATGCAGAGCAGGTTCATGTTCTGTGGGGCCACTGTAATCGCTCAGGGTGGTGACTCTGCATTCCTTCTGATCTCGTGAAAAACACATTTCCAGAGTTTTATGTGAGGCTGTCAAAGATCCTTTGACTACATGAGCCATATCTGCAAATACAGAAGTACTTGCATCTCTGATAATGGGAACTGCAGATACTGGAGAATACGCGATAACAAAGTGTGGAACTGGATGAACACTGCAGGCCAAGCAGCATCTTAGGAACAGGAAGGCTGACGTTTTTGGGCCTGGACCCTTCATCAGAAAAGGGGGATGGGGAGAGGGTTCTGAAATAAATAGGGAGAGAGGGGGAGGCGGATCGAAGATGGATAGAGAAGAAGATAGGTGGAGAGGAGACAGACAAGTTAAAGAGGCGGGGGTGGAGCCAGTAGAGGTGAGTATAGCTGTGGAGGTAGGGAGGGGATAGGTCAGTCCGGGGAGGACAGACAGGTCAAGGGGGCAGGATGGGGTTAGTAGGTAAGAAATGGGGGTGTGGCTTGAGGTGGGAGGAGGGGATAGGTGAGAGCAAGAACAGGTTAGGGAGGTGGAGACGAGCTGGGCTAGTTTTGGGATGCAGTAGGGGCAAGGGAGATTTTGAAGCTGGTGAAATCCAGATTGATACCATTGGGCTGCAGGATTCCCAAGCAGAATATGAGTTGCTGTACCTGCAACCTTTGGGTGGCATCGTTGTAGTGCTGCAGGAGGCCCAGGATGGACATGTCATCTAAGGAATGGGAGAGGGAGTTGAAATGGTTCGCGACTGGGCGGTGCAGTTGTTTATTGTGAAACAAAGGTGTTCTGCAAAGCAGTGCCCAAGCCTCCGTTTGGTTTCCCCAATGTAGAGGGAGCCACAATGGGTACAGCGGACCCGCCTGCCCTGGCCAACCCATTGTCTCCACTTGCTCCTGCCCCACCGAACTCATCTCCACCTATCTGGATTCCATTTTCTCCCCCTTGGTCCAGGAATTCCCTACCTACGTCCGTGACACCACCCACGCCCTCCACCTTCTCCAGAACTTCCAATTCCCAGTTCCCAACACCTCATTTTTACCACGGACGTCCAGTCCCTATACACCTGCATTCCCCATACAGATGGCCTAAAGGCTCTCCGCTTCTTCCTGTCCCGCAGGCCCGACCAATCCCCCTCCACCGACACCCTCATCCCCCTAGCTGAACTCGTCCTTACCCTCAACAACTTCTCTTTTGATTCCTCCCACTTCCTACAGATAAAGCGGGTGACCATGGGCCCAAGCTATGCCTGCCTCTTTGTAGGTTATGTGGAACAGTCCCTCTTCCGCACCTACACAGGCCCCAAACCCCACCTCTTCCTCTGTTACATTGATGATTGTACTGGCGCTGCCTCAAGCTCCCAGGAGCAGCTCGAACAGTTCATCCACTTCACCAACACCTTCCACCCCAACCTCAATTTCACCTGGACCATCTCCAATACATCCCTGACCTTCCTGGACCTCTCTGTCTCCATCTCAGGCAGCCACCTAGAAACTGATATCCATTTTAAACCCACCGACTCCCACAGCTACCTAGAATACACCTCCTCCCACCCACCCTCCTGCAAAAATTCCACCCCTATTCCCAATTCCTCCACCTCCACCACATCTGCTCCCAGGATTAAGCATTCTACTCCCATATATCTCAGATGTCCTCCTTTTTCAAGGACCGCAATTTCCCCACGCAGTGGTTGAGAATGCCCTCGACCGTGTCTCCCGCATTTCCCGCAACTCATCCCTCACACCTCGTCCTGGCAATAACCACCAAAAGAAAATCCTCTTGTCCTCACATACCACCCCACCAACCTCCGGGTACAAAGCATCATCCAAACTTATGACATAGAAGGAAGTCATGTTGTCTTTGCACTAGCTCTTTTTCCATAGCCCTGTATATTAAAACACTTCAAGTGAATATCCATGTACCCTTTTTATTGAAATGTAATGATGATTTCTAAATCAAAATTTCCTCATAGGTAGGACTGTCCAGGCGTAATCACTGGACCTTTTAAACATTTCACCAGCTGCCTGGTCTGACTTGAACCCAGCTTTTTCTACATCCCCAAGGTCTTACCAAGTACCACCCACATCCCCACTAACAGGCATCACCCTCTCACGAGTAGTCTTTGATTTCAGTCACTGCTTGTCCTCGCTACTCAAGATGAGTATCCTACTGGAGTGGTACGGTAGCTCGGTGGTTAGCACTGCTGCCTCACAGCACTAAGGGCCCGGGATAATAAAGTGTGAAGCTGGACGAACACAGCAGGCCAAGCAGCATCTCAGGAGCACAAAAGCTGATTGCTGAGATGCTGCTTGGCCTGCTGTGTTCATCCAGCCTCTCATTTTATTGTCTTGGATTCTCCAGCACCTGCAGTTCCCATTATCACTAAGGGCCCGGGTTTGATTCCAGCCTCAGATGGTGGAATTTGCATATTCCCCCTGCATCTGTGTGGGTTCCCTCTGGGTGCTCTGGTCTCCTCCCACAGTCCAAAGATGTGCAGGCTAGTTGGAATTGCCATGCTAAATTGCCCATAGTGTTCAGGGATGTGTAAATTAGGTTGGTTATAGGGGAATAGGTCTGGGTGGGATGCTCTTGAGTGTCGTTGTGGGCTTGTTGGGCCAAAGGGCGTGTTTCAACACTGTAGGGATTCTATCATTCAATGAACTGTCTGTTCCTGGCAACAGGAATTCTCACAATTCTTCTGCATACTCTCTGGTATGACTACATTCTTCCTGTAATGTGGTGAGCAGATCTGCATACAACATCTTTTCTGTCACCTAATTATACACTGGAGGAAACTTTGCAATTAAGTTCTCCAAATTTAAATGGTGGTTTTCTCTTCCTGGCCGCAGGTGTTGGGAATTCCATCTGCATGTATTTGAAGACAGGACAGCTCAACACTAGATTCTGATGCCTGGACCACTCAGGAATTGCACTACAATAAATATCAGAAAGAATATCCCACATCATCATTTACTGTTTCCTCCACAACCTTCCCCTACAAAGTGGTAACATTTTGGGGGTAAAGAGTGAGAGGTCTCCTCTGATGAAAAAGAGGAAGGCAGTGATTCTGAGATGGGTCAGAGATTTCTAACAGAAAAGAAGTAAGAATGCTGAGCCATCAAGGCATACAGATCCATGAAAACCTTATTCTGAAACAATTCTAGACTGGATGAGCTACTGACATACATTCACTTTTATGTTATGGTTGTTAGAAAACAGCTGGCTGGTAGCCAACAACTTCCTCTTTACAATGTAGATCATTGGTTGATGAGTGTTGCGTTTCATATTGTTTTAAATAAAGACTTTATACTGACTTCCATTGTGCTGGTACTGTGATCACTGAGAAGCATCAAAAGACAAGATCAAAATTAACCTTTGTGGTGATTATGCAGAATTCTACTTGCACAAGACCAGATACTCCTATGATGATCTGGAAGGAGATAATGGGAACTGCAGATGCTGGAGAATCCAAGATAACAGAGTGTGGAGCTGGATGAACACGGCAGGCCAAACAGCATCTTAGGAGCACAAAAGCTGACATTTCGGGCCTAGACCTTTCATCAGAAAAGGGGGATGGGGAGAGGATTCTGAAATAAATAGGAGAGAGGGGGAGGCGGACTGAAGATGGATAGAGAAGAAGATAGGTGGAGAGGAGAGTATGGTTGGGGAGTAGGGAGGAATAGGTCAGTTTGGGGAGGATGGACGGGTCAAGGAGGTGGGATGAGGTTAGTAGGTAGGAAACGGGGGTGCGGCTTGAGGTGGGAGGAAGGGATAGGTGAGAGGAAGAACAGGTTAGGCAGGCGGGAACGAGCTGGGCTGGGTTTGGGATGCAGTGGGGGGGGCGGGGAGATTTTGAAGCTGGTGAAATCCACAATGATACCATTGGGCTGCAGGGTTCCCAAGCAGAATATGAGTTGCTGTACCTGCAACCTTCGGGTGGCATCAAAGTGGGACTGCAGGAGGTCCAGGATGGACATGTCCATCATGTTAGATGACATGTCCATCATGGGCCTCCTGCAGTGCCACAATGATGCCACCCGAAGGTTGCAGGAACAGCAACTCATATTCCGCCTGGGAACCCTGCAGCCTTATGGTATCAATGTGGACTTCACCAGTTTCAAAATCTCCCCTTCCCCAACTGCATCCCTAAACCAGCCTAGTTCGTCCCCTTCCCCCACTGCACCAAACAACCAGTCCAGCTCTTCCCCTCCACCCACTGCATCCCAAAACCAGTCCAACCTGTCTCTGCCTCTCTAACCTGTTCTTCCTCTCACCCATCCCTTCCTCCCACCCCAAGCCGCACCCCCATCTACCTACTAACCTCATCCCACCTCCTTGACCTGTCCGTCTTCCCTGGACTGACCTATCCCCTCCCTACCTCCCCACCTATACTCTCTCCACCTATCTTCTTTACTCTCCATCTTCGGTCCGCCTCCCCCTCTCTCCCTATTTATTCCAGTTCCCTCTCCCCATCCCCCTCTCTGATGAAGGGTCTAGGCCCGAAACGTCAGCTTTTGTGATCCTGAGATGCTGCTTGGCCTGTTGTGTTCATCCAGCCTCACGTTTTGTTATCTTGGCTCATGTGGCTGATTGCTTTACTCCCTCAACATTTCTACACACCTAGAAAATACTGGGTCCCATGACTACTGTTGAATTGAACATCATCTCAGTGATAGCTTCCACTACAATGGAGGGGCAAATTTAAACACTTCCCTTCAATCCTTTACATCTCAGTTGTGCATTGCCTGTTACTGTGAGAATATACCAAATGACATTGGAGACCCTAAATATGTGAAATATCTTTCCTTTCTGCACCTTGCCATTGCCTGGTCACATTTCTCCATCATTCATTCTGATTGTCTCTGCAGTGTCCGTACTGTGGCACTTCAATGTCCTTGTTTTGACCTCATCAGACAAGGTCACAATCCTGGAAGTCAATGTCATGAGCCTCTTTAATTGTCAAATGCTAGCTCCTTACTTCACAGGGTCATGAGAAACTTTGGGCACAGACAATGCTGATGATGTTCCTGGCTTTCTGCTTTCTTCCTTGCCTCCTCTGGATCTGGAAAGTTCTGACTTTAGTTTCCAAAGTATTGCAGAATTCATGAAGTCCCTCTTCTGTCATGGTGGGTGAGGAACTTAACAAACCCTGATAATCCTTTTATTTGACAGATGTTACATTCAACTGCACTGAATATTTTTGTAAGTTCCCCATTGCATGATATTGGAGACAAGAGTGATTAAAAGACAGGATTTTAGGGCGGAATGTCAAATTCGGGGCCTCTCAGTTGGGAAGAAGGCCTGCTGGAGTCTACTTAAGTATGTAATGGTCTGAAAACTCTCGGGGTGACTGTGGGTGATTAGATACTTCACAGGCAACGTGAGGGACATCTGACAAACAAGGACGGTTTCTCTCACAGTGTGAATAAATCCCTTTGGTATCCATTTTCCCAGCAGTCTCTTGGGGACATCTTTCAATGATGTGCACCGATTTTATCTCAATGATCAAGACAGAATATATAAAGGAATGCAGGGAATATAACCAGGGTCAACTGTTAAAAGAGATAGCTGTAAAGAATGAAATTAGATCTTAAATACAACAATCTGCAGCACCATGCAGAAAGATCATTTCCAAGTTATACATTGCAAGTTCTGAGTTTTGCACATGTTCTAATTTCAACACACTGATGACAGCTGGAGGGGCCACAGCCAGGTGACTTGGTCTACATACCATATCCAACCAGCAATCTGGAATATCACAACAAACATGGCTGCTCTCACAATCCTGCAGAAGTAGGTCAGTGCCTCCTGAAAAGAGGTTTCATTGTGCGATGATTAGGTTAACATCATGACTGTTAACAGGTCAATTTTCTATGACAGAGTGGAGCTCCATTTGTAACACATATAGGGAATCTGCCAAGGAGAATATGTGTTGTTGTCTTCTAATTGAAATTGTAAAAATACCAAGCAGTCTGATTATTATTCATCTGGAAATTTACTCAATGCAATTCAATATAGTAAACTACGCATAGATGTGAAAGGAATCTACCTGAACCAGTAAGGAGAACACTTCTCCACAAATAATAAAATGTGAGGCTGGATGAACACAGCAGGCCAAACAGCATCTCAGGAGCACAAAAGCTGACGTTTCGGGCCTAGACCCTTCATCAGAGAGGGGGATGGGGGGAGGGAACTGGAATAAATAGGGAGAGAGGGGGAGGCGGACCGAAGATGGAGAGTAAAGAAGATAGGTGGAGAGGGTGTAGGTGGGGAGGTAGGGAGGGGATAGGTCAGTCCAGGGAAGACGGACAGGTCAAGGAGGTGGGATGAGGTTAGTAGGTAGCTGGGGGTGCGGCTTGGGGTGGGAGGAAGGGATGGGTGAGAGGAAGAACCGGTTAGGGAGGCAGAGACAGGTTGGACTGGTTTTGGGATGCAGTGGGTGGGGGGGAAGAGCTGGGCTGGTTGTGTGGTGCAGTGGGGGGAGGGGATGAACTGGGCTGGTTTAGGGATGCAGTGGGGGAAGGGGAGATTTTGAAACTGGTGAAGTCCACATTGATACCATATGGCTGCAGGGTTCCCAGGCGGAATATGAGTTGCTGTTCCTGCAACCTTCGGGTGGCATCATTGTGGCAGTGCAGGAGGCCCATGATGGACATGTCATCAAGAGAATGGGAGGGGGAGTGGAAATGGTTTGCGACTGGGAGGTGCAGTTGTTTGCACCTCCCAGTCGCAAACCATTTCCACTCCCCCTCCCATTCTCTTGATGACATGTCCATCATGGGCCTCCTGCACTGCCACAATGATGCCACCCGAAGGTTGCAGGAACAGCAACTCATATTCCGCCTGGGAACCCTGCAGCCATATGGTATCAATGTGGACTTCACCAGTTTCAAAATCTCCCCTTCCCCCACTGCATCCCTAAACCAGCCCAGTTCATCCCCTGCCCCCACTGCACCACACAACCAGCCCAGCTCTTCCCCCCCACCCACTGCATCCCAAAACCAGTCCAACCTGTCTCTGCCTCCCTAACCGGTTCTTCCTCTCACCCATCCCTTCCTCCCACCCCCAGCCGCACCCCCAGCTACCTACTAACCTCATCCCACCTCCTTGACCTGTCCGTCTTCCCTGGACTGACCTATCCCCTCCCTACCTCCCCACCTACACCCTCTCCACCTATCTTCTTTACTCTCCATCTTCGGTCCGCCTCCCCCTCTCTCCCTATTTATTCCAGTTCCCTCCCCCCATCCCCCTCTCTGATGAAGGGTCTAGGCCCGAAACGTCAGCTTTTGTGCTCCTGAGATGCTGTTTGGCCTGCTGTGTTCATCCAGCCTCACATTTTATTATCTTGGAATCTCCAGCATCTGCAGTTCCCATTATCTCTCCACAAATAATGTCAGGTTAAAGAGCTTTCTTGGGCCTTAAAATGTGTCCTTCACTTTATAACAGCTCACTATGCTTTCCTGAGTTCTTTGAAGAGCTATCCATTTTGTCTCATGCCCATGCTACATTTCCAAAATCATGCACAGTTTTTCTTTGTCAAGTGTTTATGTTATTCCCTTTACTTTCAGGCAGTAAATTTCACATTATAACCACTTGGGACAACAAAAAACAAAACTCATCTCACGTCTGCTTCTGTTGCCAACAAAATTAAATCTTTGTTCTATAGTTACCGACAGATTTCTCCTTCTGACTTGTCAGTAGCACCCACCCTGAACTGCCAGGAAGAATTTTGGAATCTTGCTTTATCCATGATTACAAATCTCACCCAAAGGAAAAGGAATCTGGGTGAGGTACAAAAGGAGCTACTGATTCAACGTCACCTGTTTTTCAGCCAGTGATAAGAACTAACATTAGTCCCGTTGGGTGTGGGGGCAGGAAATGAAGCACAAATGATTCAGAGAGAAATGATTCACATTTTGCATTCAAATTCCGTATTTTTAATCATGTTGATATGCTGATAATCTTATACATAAGTGTTATAAAAATAAAATTAACATTCATGCCAAAAACCTTTGACAATCATGACAAAAATTGGGGAATTTAAAGAATGATTGCCCAGTATGTTAGACATAGTAAAAGGAGATTTTCACAATCAACGCTATTCTAAAATTCAGTTATGCATTAACAATACTACGTCAAATTGAAATTTGTGTTAGTTTAGCTTACTCCAAACAAATTGTGAACTTTGTGCAGATGCTTTTGTTGAGAAAGATGACTTAGAGGGCATATTGGAACAAGTAGTATAGTGAGTACATAATTTGGGGAGGTTGAAGGCAATGTGAGAATTTGATGCAACAGGTAAGAGGCACTTTTTGCTTGCTTCCTTTGGCCAGTAGTTTGTAAGGTTTTTATCACCAAGAGAGTGACATCACAGTTAAACCATGTTCACTGGATGGTGATAGCTACAAATTCATTTTTTATTCATTAATGGGATGTGAGTGTCACTGGCTAGGCAGCATTTATTACCCATCCCTAATTGCCCAGAGGGCAGCTAAGAGTCAACCACATTGCTGTGGGTCTGAAGTCACATGTAGGGCAGACTAGGTAAGGATGGCAGTTTCTTCCCCTAAAGGACATTAGTGAACCAGATGCATTTTTCTGACAATTGAAAATGGATTCACGGTCATCATTAGACAAATTCCACCATATGACCCGGCGGGTTTCCAAAATGGGTCCTTAAATATATATTACAGGTTATTTTCAGATTGAAGATTAATAGGGCAAATATTTATAAATCAGTGTGAAATTTTAAAAACAAAATTAAGAACTGAATAATGAAAAGAGAGAGTCTTGGCCAGGCAATGTGTTGTTACTGCATGATGCGGACCCCTTTGTGGTTCACAGTGACAACATCTACACAAGTGTTGGCTGCTTGAGGAACTCCAGCTCAGTGGTCAGGGACAGAAGGGTGTGACAATGAGCAAAGCAGGAAGATGGATTCAGGGGGTAATGCTGAAAGAGCCTCAGCCCTTGAGCTTGTCTAACAGGTTTACGATTCTTTCTCCATGTATAAATGAGATTGGGGACTGTAGTAAGGATGAGTAAACTGAACATAGCGCCGTGTTACGGGGAGCCATCTAAGAGAGGGGAGAAAAGAGAAATGTAGTTATAATCAGGGATAGTGTGTCAGGGAATAGACACTCTTTTCTGTGGCTAGGATCAATAATCCTGAAGACTGTGTTGCCTGCCTGTTATCTGGTTCAGGATATCTCATCGGGGCTAGAGAAGAAGTTGGAGTGGGAGGAGAAAGATCCAGTTGTCATAGTTCACCTAGAGGCCCACAATATAGATAGAAAGAGGAAAGAGGTTCTGCCGAGAGAATGTAAACAGCTTGGGGCAAAATTAAAAAAGCAGAACCAAAAAGGTGATAATCTCTGGGTTACTGCCTGATCCTCAAGCAAATTGGCACAGAGTCAAAGACTGGTATCAGACAAACAGGTTGAATTCAGTTGACCTAGGCACCAGTACTGGGGAAGGAGGGAGCTGTTCCAATGGGACAGGCTGCATCTGAATCATGCTGAGACCACAGTCCTGGCAAATAGCATAACTGGACTGTGGATAGGGTCTTAAACTAAATAGTTAGGGGGTGGTTCAGTTGCATGGAAAATTATGGGAGAAATTTAAAGGGGGAGGGCTCATTGGGGGTTAAGGTTTCCAGAACATGTAACAGGGCAGGGATTATGGATAGCATCAGGAATCTAACTTCAGGCACAGCAGATAAGGGGATAACTATGAGAAAGTGGGAGGTAAATGCAGGACTGAGGGAGTTGTATTTAAATGCAGACAGTATACACAACAAGGTAAATAAGCTTGTACTGAAGATTGAAATTGAGCTTGTAGGTTGTGGGTATCACAGAGACATGACAGCAAGGGGAACCAGGGCTAGGAACTAAATATCTGAAGATACATAACCTACCGAAAGGACAGGCAGACGGGCAGAGGGGCCCGGTTTGCTTGTTAGCAAGAAACAAAATAAAATTGATAGCAAGAAGGTGATATGGATTCAGAAGGTGTAAAGTCTGTGTGGGTAGAGTTGAGGAACTGAAAAGGAAAAAGGGCCCTGATGGGAGTTCTGTACAGGCCTCCTATCAGTAGTCAGGAAGAAGGGAAGAAAGGAAATCAGGAGATTGAAATGGCATGTAAGAATGGCACCTTTACAATAATCATGGGGGACTTCAACATGTGGGTGGACTAGAAAAATCAGGATGGGAGCTGATCTCAACAAGAGGAATTCATGGCATGCCTACAAGATTTTTTTGGAGCAGCTTGTGGTACAGTCCACCAGGGATTTAGTGATGTGTAACGAGCAGAGCCTGACAACCCTGGCTGTGGAGGGAATTCAGGGACAGCACATTAGCAAAAGAAAAAGCATACAATGTGGCGAAGATCAGTGGGGAGACAAAGGACTGAGATGCCTTTAAAAACCAGTAGACAATTACTAAAAAATCAATAAGGGAGACAAGAAGAAATATGAGAATGATCTAGTTAGTAATATGAAAGAAGATTGCAAGAGTTTGTTTGAGATGTCTAAAGGGTAAGAGTGAGGAAACAGTGGACATTGGACCGCTAGAAAGTGAGGCTGGAGAAGCAGTAATTGGGAACAAAAGAATAGGGGAGGAAATAAAGAGGTATTTCACAATTGTAGACACCAGCAACATAAGGGGGCCAGGGTGAGTGTAGTGGCCATACTAAGGAGAAAGTACTGGAGGAGCTGAAAGGTCTGATGGTGAATAAATCACCCGGACCAGCTGTACTATACCCCAGAGTTCTGGTGGAAATAGTTCAGGTGATTGTGGAGGTATTGGCGGTGATCTTTCAGGAATCACTGGAGTCAGGGATAGCCCCAGAGGATTGGATAATGGTTAATGGCAACAACCCTGCTTAAGAAGAGGGAAGCAAGGGACAGAAAACTATGGGGCAGTTAGCCTGACCTCGGTTGTTGATAAGGTTTCAGAATCTGTTATCAAGAATGAGATTGCACGGTAAAATAGGGCAGAGTCAGTACGGCTTTGTCAAGGGGTGATCGTGCCTGATAATTCCCCTCAACAATAAGTATACCGTTTTGGATACTGTTGGGGGGGACGACTTACCAGGGGAAAGCAGTGGGGCACAGGTCTCTGGCACAGAGTCTGTCCCTGCTGCTCAGAAGGGAAGGGGGAAGCGGAGCACAGCAGTAGTCATTGGGGACTCCATAGTTAGGGGGACAGATAGGAGGTTCTGTGGGGACGAGAGAGACTCACGGTTGGTGTGTTGCCTCCCAGGTGCCAGGGTGCGTGATGATTCTGACCATGTTTTTGGTTTCCTTAAGGGGGAGGGGGAGCAGCCCCAAGTCGTGGTCCACATTGGCACCAATGACATAGGTAGGAAGAGAGATGGGGATTTAAGGCAGAAATTCAGGGAGCTAGGATGGAAGCTGAGAGCTTGGACGAACAGAGTTGTTGTCTCTGGTTTGTTGCTTGTGCCACGTGCTAGTGAGGCGAGGAATAGGGAGAGAGAGGAGTTGAACACGTGGCTACAGGGATGGTACAGGAGGCAGGGTTTTGAATATTTGGATAATTAGGGCTCTTTCTGGGGTAGGTGGGACCTCTACAAGCAAGATAGTCTTCACCTGAACCAGAGGGGTACCGATATCCTGGGGGGGAATTTGCTAAGGCTATTTGGGTGGGTTTAAACTAATTCAGCAGGGGGATGGGAACCAAAATTGTAGTTCGAGTACAGAAAAGGTTGAGAGTAGGGTGGTCCGAAATAAAGTTTCAGGGACACAAGATGGCACTGGCAAGCAAGAAGTTGGTTTGAAGTGTGTCTACTTCAATGCCAGGAGCGTCCGGAATAAGGTGGGTGATCTTGCAGCATGGGTTAGTACCTGGGACTTTGATGTTGTGGCCATTTCGGAGACATGGATAGAGCAGGGACAGGAATGGTTGTTGCAGGTTCCAGGATTTAGATATTTCAGTAAGAACCGAGAAGATGGTAAAAGAGAGGGAGGTGTGGCATTGTTGGTCAAGGACAGTATTACAGTTGCAGAAAGGATGTTTGGGGACTCGTCAACTGTGGTAGTATGGGCTGAGGTTAGAAACAGCAAAGGAGAGGTCACCCTGTTGGGAGTTTTCTATAGGCCTCCGAATAGTTCCAGAGATGTAGAGGAAAGGATAGCAACGATGATTCTCGATAGGAGTGAGAGAGACAGGGTAGTTGTCATGGGGGACTTCAACTTTCCAAATATTGACGGGGCACACTATAGTTCGAGTACTATAGATGGGTCAATTTTTGTCCAGTGTGTGCAGGATGGCTTCCTGACACAGTATGTAGATAGGCCAACAAGGGGCGAAGCCACATTAGATTTGGTACTGGGTAATGGGCCCGGCCAGGTGTTAGATTTGGAAGTGGGTGAGCACTTTGGTGATAGTGATCACAATTCTGTTATGTTTACTTTAGTGATGGAAAGGGATAGGTGTATACCATTGGGCAAGAGTTATAGCTGGGGGAAAGGCAATTACGATGAGATGAGGCAAGATTTAGGGAGCATAGGATGGGGAAGGAAACTGCAGGGGATGGGCACATTAGAAATGTGGAGCTTATTCAAGGAAAAGCTCCTGTGTGTCCGAGATAAGTATGTACCTGTCAGGCAGGGAGAAAGCTGTAGAGTGTGGGAGCTGTGGTTTACGAAAGAGGTGGGATCTCTGGTCAAGAGGAAGAAGGCGGCTTATGTTGGGATGAGATGTGAAGGCTCAGTTAGGGCGCTTGAGGGCTACGAGGTAGCGAGGAAAGACCTAAAGAGAGAGCTCAGAAGAGCCAGGAGGAGACATGACAAGTTGTTGGCGGATAAGATCAGGGTAAACCCTAAGGCTTTCTATAGGTATTTAAGGAATAAAAGAATGACGAAAATAAGATTAGGCCCAATCAAGGATAGGAGTGGTAAGTTGTGTGTGGAGTCAGATGAGATAGGGGAAGCGCTAAATGAATATTTTTCAACAGTATTCACTCGAGAAAACAACACTGTTGTCGAGGAGAGTACTGAGATACAGGCTACTAGACTAGGTGGGATTGAGGTTCACAAGGAAGAGGTATTAGAAATCCTACAGAGGGTGAAGATAGATAAGTCCCCTGGGTCGGATGGGATTTATCCTCGGATCCTCTGGGAAGTCAGGGAGAAGATTGCCGAGCCTTTGGCATTGATCTTTAACTCATCTTTGTCTACAGGAATAGTGCCAGATGACTGGAGGATAGCAAATGTGGTTCCCCTGTTCAAGAAGAGGAGTAGAGACAACCCTGTTAATTATAGACCAGTGAGCCTTACCTCAGTTGTTGGTAAAATGTTGGAAAAGGTTATAAGGGATAGGATTTATCGTGATCTAGAAAAGAATAAATTGATTAGGGAAAGTCAGTTGAGTTTTGTGAAGGGAAGGTCGTGCCTCACAAACCTTATTGAGTTCTTTGAGAAGGTGACCAAACAGGTAGATGAGAGTAAACCGGTTGATGTGGTGTATATGGATTTCAGCAAGGCGTTCGATAAGGTTCCCCACAATAGGCTATTGTACAAAATGCAGGGGAATGGAATTGTGGGAGATGTAGCAGTTTGGATCGGAAATTGGCTTGCTGAAAGAAGACAGAGGGTGGTAGTTGATGGGAAATATTCATCCTGGAGACCAGTTACTAGTGGTGTACCGTAAGGATCGGTGTTGGGTCCACTGCTGTTTGTCATTTTTATAAATGACCTGGATGAGGGCGTAGAAGGATGGGTTAGTAAATTTGCAGACGACACTAAGGTCGGTGGAGTTGTGGATAGTGACGAAGGATGCTGTAGGTTGCAGAGAGACATAGATAAGCTGCAGAGCTGGGCTGAGAGGTGGCAACTGGAGTCTAATGCAGACAAGTGTGAGGTGATGCACTTTGGTAGGGGTAACCAGAAGGCAAAGTACTGGGCTAATGGTAAGATTCTTAGTCGTGTAGATGAGCAGAGAGATCTCGGTGTCCATGTACACAGATCCTTGAAAGTTGCCACCCAGGTTGACAGGGCTGTTAAGAAGGCATACAGTGTTTTAGCTTTTATTAATAGAGGGATCGAGTTCCGGAACCAAGAGGTTATGGTGAAGCTGTTCAAAACTCTGGTGCGGCCGCACTTGGAGTATTGTGTACAGTTCTGGTCACCGCGTTATAAGAAGGATGTGGAAGCTTTGGAAAGGGTGCAGAGGAGAATTACTAGGATGTTGCCTGGTATGGAGGGAAGGTCTTACGAGGAAAGGCTGAGGGACTTGAGGCTGTTTTCATTAGAGAGAAGAAGGTTGAGAGGTGACTTAATTGAGACATATAAAATAATCAGAGGGTTAGATAGGGTGGGAAGGGAGAGCCTTTTTCCTAGGATGGTGACGGTGACCACGAGGGGGCGTAGCTTTAAATTGAGGGGTGAAAGATATAGGACAGATGTCAGAGGTAGTTTCTTTACTCAGAGAGTTGTAAGGGATTGGAACGCTTTGTCTGCAATGGTAGTAGATTTGCCAACTTTGGGTACATTTAAGTCGTCATTGGATAAGCATATGGACGTACATGGAATAGTGTAGGTTGGATGGGCTTGAGATCGGTATGACAGGTTGGCACAACATCGAGGGCCAAAGGGCCTGTACTGCACTGTAATGTTCTATGTAAAACTATGTAAATTCTTTGAGTAGGTAATGAGCATGTTAGACAGAGGAGAACCAATGGACGTGTTCTTTTTGGATTTCCAAAAGGTCTTTGACAAAGTACTGCACAGGAGACTGCTAGATAAGATATAAGACCATGGTATTAGAGGCAAGGTACTAGTATGTATAGAGGATTAGCTGGCTGGCAAAAGGCAGATAGTAGGGAGAAAGGGGTCTTTTTCAGGATGGCAGCTGGTAACTAATGGTGTTACGCTGGGGTCAGTGTTGGGAAGTTATAACATTTATGTTATACATTAACAAACTGGACAAGAGAACTGAGGGCATTGTTGCTAAGTTTGCAGATAACACAAAAATAGATGGAGGGACAGGTAATGTTGAGGAAGCAGGGAGGCCACAGAAACATTTGGATGTGCTATGGGGAGTGGGTAATGAAGACATCCATGGAATACAATGCAATAAAGTGTGAGATTACGCACTTTGATAGGAAGAATAGAGGTGTAGACTATTTTCTAAATGGACAAAGCCTTCGGAAATCTAAAGCACAAAAAGACTTGGGAATCCGAGTTCATGATTCCCATAAGGTTAACATGCAGGTTCAGTTGGCAGTTACGCAGATAAATGCAATGTTGGCATTAATTTCAAGAAGGCTTGAATATAAGACTAGAGATGTGCTGTTGAGGCTGTATAAGGCAATGGCCAGACCACATTTGTAATACTGTGAGGAGTTTTGGGTGCTGTACCCAAAGGAAAGATGTGCTGGTGTTGAAAAGGGTCCAGAGGAAGTTGACAAGCATGAGGAACATTTGAGGACTCTCAGTCTACACTCAATGAATTTTAAAAGGATGAGGGCAGATCTGATTGAGACATACAGAATACAGAGGGACCTGAAGAGAGTGGACAAGGAGAAGATTTTTCCATTCGTAGGACAGACTGGACCTTGAGGTCATAGCTTTAGACAGAGGAGATGTCTGTTCAGAATTTAGGAATTTCTTCATCCAGAGAGTGGTTAATCTGTGGAACTTTTTGTCGCAGAGGAATGTGGAGGCCAAGTCATTGAGTATATTTATGATAGAAATAGATAGGTCCATTGTTGGCAAGGGGATCAAGGGCTATGGAGTAAAGGCAAGAGAATGGGGTTGAGAAACATATCAGCCATGGCCGAATGGCAAAGTAAACTTCATGGGATGAATATCATAATTCTGTTCATATATCTTACGGTCTTATCATAGAAAATAATCCCTATAGTGCAGAAAGAGGTCATTTGGCCCAGTGAGACTGTACTAACCCTCACCAGATCTTTCCACCCAGTCAGCCCCCACATTTCCCAAAGCTAATCCAGCTAGCCTCCATATCCCTCAGCATTATTGACAATTTAGCATGGCCAATCCACCTAACCTGCACATCTTTGAACTGTGGAAGGAAATCAGAGCACCTGGCCGGGCAGGAACCTATGTAGATACATGCAGAAAGTACAAACTCCACACAGACAATGAGCCAAAGTTGGAACTGAACCCAGGCCCCTGGTGCTGTAAGGCAGCAGTGCTGACCACTGAGCCACTAGGTTGCCCTTAGGTGAAACTTCGTCTGAACCTTTAGTCAATCCATACCGAGACAATGAGTGTTGTCAGGCCATTAAATGGGAAATGATACAAAATTATACATCTTCACATGCATTTTCCAATCAAGGTCAGGACATCAATGGTAAGATTCTGCGTTCAATTTTGTACCTTGGCATGGAGCTGAGGGTCAGTAGCAGCATCTTCAGTATTGCTGAGGTCAGATTAATCAAGCAAAATCAATTTTAACAAAGTTAAAACTATTTAAAAACTACTGGTCTAAATTTAGGGCACAGACTCAAGGTGAAGGGACAAATCTGTTGAATTGAGTTGACGAGGAATTTCTTCAGCTAAAGAGTGGTGAATCTGCGATCTCATCGCCACAGAGAGCTATGGAGATTAGGTCATTAAGTGCATTTTAGGCAAAGGTAGGTTCTTAATTTGTAAAGGGGTGAAAGGTTACAGAGAAAGGTGGGAGAATAGGCTTGAGAAACATGATCAACTGGCGAAACAGATCTGATGGACCAAATGGCCTTATTCTACTTCTATACCTTGTGGTCTTATGGTTTTGATACAAAGCTAGCAAAGAGACTCAACAAAGATTAGTGCACATTCATAAATTCTGGGTGAGGGTCAGGCAATTGTCATAATCTCTCTGACCAACAACTGTAGAAGATTTATATTATGTTTGCATATGTCAAAGAATCAGCTAATCACAATGATGTCTTGAGTGCTGGCTAAATAAAACCATTTAAATAATATCTTTAAGATGTTATGATTTTAACAGCAAGGGAGACGAATAAAAACAAAATCTTTGTGAATGTAACATGAATAATATACATGAAAAATCAATAGATATTAATTGATCTGTACAAATTCTTGAAACTAATTTGCTACTATATCAAAACTATCGTGCAGAATGATTAAGTATAAAGAACAACTGAAATAACTTAGCATTCAGATTCATTTGGACAATTCCTACTTCTAAGGATTTCATTCACAGTTAGAAACAATTGTATTTTCATTTTTAAGTCAGGAAATAGTGCAGTACCAATAGATTTTCAAACCAATAAACTGGAATTAACATAGGCTTTACTTTGGAGAACTATAAGTGAACATGAATTCATAACGTTGTCCAAGTTACTGAAGCATTTTTCAGAAACAATCATTTATTCTTGCCTATGGAAGTTGCAGAGAATGTCATTGGCCAGCAGGAGGAGTAGAAGTTATTTTCTCTCTTCTGACATAGACCTGAGATCCGACAGTCAGTGTTGCACAATCCGCTATGTTTGCTGGTAGCTGATGAAACAGGTACGCCCCAAAGGTCATCTGAGAAAAATATGAAATCAGTTAAAAGGCAATAGATTATTTTTTGACAGGCTAACTAGGCTAGGTAAGAAAAAAATAGCTTTAGGAATTTTTGTAACAAGGCAACATTTGAAACTGATGATACTGACTTCAAAAGCATTGTTCCAGGTACAAGAAATAACACAAATTTATCTTTTACTCATCAAAATTCATGTTTTTCTATTATATTTGTTTAGGAAAATAAGAATACATGGAAGAAAAATAAATTCTTCATCTATGAAACTAATTACTTTAATCTGTCAATGTACAAAAAAACTCGGCTATTGTTTCAGAGAGAATGGGAACTGCAGATGCTGGAGAATCCAAGATAATAAAGTGTGGAGCTGGATGAACACAGCAGGCCCAGCAGCATCTCAGGAGCACAAAAGCTGACGTTTCGGGCCTAGACCCTTCATCAGAGCTGCTATTGTTTCAACCCCTTTTAGACAAGCCAAAGAAATCTGATGTGAAAATATTCCTCAGTACTCAAAGACAAACAAGCATTACTCTAGTCTATCTTGTCAACATTTTTAATATGCCTGAATGACCTCAAAGATAATGCCCAGCCCAAAAATAAAAAGAACATGCTGTTATAATAGATTTCTCATGGCCATCAGACATCAGAAAAAAAATTACAGCCAATTAAGTGCTTTTAGTTCAGTCACTGCTGTAATTTAGAAAATGCAAGAGCCAATTTCAATAGTGCAAACTCGGTCAAACTAGAAAGCAATGATGAGCAGATAATGTTTTTGTAATTGTGGTCGATGGACAAATATTGGCCAAGAAATCAGGGATAACTCCCTTGCACTTCTTCAGAACAATGCCATGGGATATTTTACATCGACCGAAGCAGGCTGTTAGCAGTAGAGTGTCAACCTATGTTTTTGTGTTAAAGCCTTGGACTAGGTCTTGAACCCAAAATGTTTTGGTTCAGAGACTTAAATTAACACAATTTAAAATTATTAGTAAAACTTGCCTAATTATACAAAAGGAGCAAGGAAACTCACCAGCAGCCAGTGCATATTAATAAATTGTGAATGAGGTTCAAGCACAGTTGACACTGAATGGAGAATAATAAACTGCGATAGTAAGATAGTTCAGGCGACCCACAATTTAAATCTTAGTTTATAGACAAGACTGCATTATTTCATAGCCATGTCTTTTGCTGGTGCCTAGCATACCAGTTTGATCCTACTGCTAAAGCCAATCTTGTGTGCATATCTCTGCAGTTTTCAGTTTCCAAATAATGAAAATATTGAAGTATTCAATATAAATAAAATGTGTTTTGTGTAAAAGTAACTAAATATGAAATGCCTACTTTTTTAAAACTGCCTGACTGTTTTCAGTTTGGAAGGCTTCTGGTCACATTTGCAGGATAAAAATTTGAAGGCCCAAAGCTGGACCTGAGTTATTCCAAGCTCCACACTTTAGAGAAACACATTTTAATAATATATTCATTTGATATTTGAGGAAAATTTTATCATCCTAGGTTCTTTGATACATTGTACATTTTCTTTTCCTTCTATCAATTTTTCTATTGTTCTGTTCACTCCCTTTAAGTTGAAACATTGTTTTAATAGTCCAAGAATTAAAATTCATGTGATGATCATATGAATACAGAACTATTAAGTCTAAGAATTTATTCCCTTTTCTCTCCTGTATAGTGAAAGATTAAGATGCAACCAATGCAAAGTTTTCAAAATCAAGTGAAAACTGCAAAAAGGAGCCAATTAAGTCACACAAACTGCAACATGAAAGCAAAGCATGCCCATTGATTTGCAGGGGATTTGAACATTACTGATCGAGAATAAGCATTTTGCTCCCTTGAAGGATTAACCGATAGGAGATACAGATTTAAAGGTAAAATGTAAAAAAAATCCTAAACCCAATCCACAATGAAGCTGCCCACTTTTAATTTTAAGAAGTGAAACTAACCAGCTCCCAGGAGGCAGGATCTTCATTTAAATGTTTGAAAATTTGTCAGCATAACATTCTTCTCTATTCATGCTTTCATGGTGGCTGATTGCATCTCCTAAGCCTCTAAATTCCTATCCACGAGGAGTCAAGAACTGCTATATGAAACAGGTAAATGTATTTTACTCACTCGTGGGACGTGGGTGTACTGACTGCCCATGAGATAGTGGCGGTGAGCTGCTTTCTTAAACCACTGAACTCAATGTGCTGTAAGCTGACCCAAAACCAGTAGCTTTTCCATTTTATTTTTGTGCCAGACGGGAATAAAACTTGTTGGAGGTTATCCATGTGCTCTTTAAATATTTGCCACTGCCTATCCACCGTCATCCCTTTAAGTAAAATCCTCCAATTTATCAAAGCTAGCTCAACCTCATACCATTGTAGGTCCTTTTATTTAGATTCAGGACCCCGGTCTCAGGATCTCCCCACTCAATATCTCAATCATATTATGGTCACAGTTGCCCAAGGGGCCTTGCACAACTTGATTGCCAATTATTCCTTTCTCATTACACTGTACCCATTCTGTTCTCGAGTTGGTTTTTCAGCATACCAATGCAGAATATCACACATGCCAGAAATTTGTCCTCCAAAGTGGTGCTACTGATTTTATTCAATCAATCTATATGCAGATTAAAGTTGCCCATAATTGCAACTGTATCTATCATTTGTGGCTTTAATTTCCTGTTTAATGCCTTGCCCAACATTACAACCTCTATATACAACCTCCAATAAAATCTTCTGCCTCTTGGTGTTTGTAATTTCTAACTATTTCAGATTCTAGTTCACCAGAGCAGATATTCTTCCTCACTATTGTGTAAATTTTTCTTTAAACAGCAATGTTACTTCAACCCCTTTTCCTTTTTATCTGGCCCTTATAAAAATTGAATATCCTTCAATATTCAGTTCTCATCCTGGCCCTCCTACAGCCATGTCCCTCTAATACCAATGATATCATACATGTTTCTATCTATTTGTACAACTCATTCATTTACTTTATTGCAAATCCTTGATGCATTGAGACACAAGCCTTAAGACTTGTCTTTTTAGGATTCCCAATCATGTTCACATTATTTTGTACTGTGGGCCTGTGTGATTCTTGCCTTTGACTTCTGTCAATCACTGTTATTTCCCATTCTGTCTTTTGCTTGCCCTATTTCCCTTTCTTTGTCTCCATGTGTAGGTTCCCAACTACCTACCATTTTAGTTTAAACCCTCCCCAACTGTATGAGCAAATGGTCCCACTAAAACATCAGTTCTGTCCTGCCTAATTGTAGTCCTTTTTCATTTGTTCATGGGACAAAGATGTCACTGGCTGCCAGCATTTATTGTGTGTTCCTAGTTGTCCTTGAGAAGATGGTATTGAGCTGCCTTCCACATGCTAAAGGTTGACCCTCAATGTACTGAGGGGACGAGTTCCAGGATTTTGATCCAGCAACAGTGAAGGAATGGTGATTTATTTCACTGACAGGATGGTGAGTGGCTTGGAGAGGAACTTGCAGGCGGTGGTAATCCCAAGTGTCTTCTGCTCATGCCCTTCTAAATGGAAGTGGTCATGGGTTTGGAAGGCACAGCTTAAAGATCTTTGGCAAATTTCTGTCATGCATCTTGTTGAGAGTACACGCTACTGCTACTAAGCGTCAGTGGTGCAAGGAGTGGATGCTTGTGAATGTGCTGCCAATCAGGTTAGCTGCTTTGTCGTGGATGGTGTCAAGCTTCCTGAGTATTGTTGGAGGTGCACCCATCTAGGCAAGTGGGGAATATTCCATCACATTCCTGACTTATGCCTTCTAGATGGTGGACAGATATTTTGGGAGTCAGGAGGTAGCTTACTTGCCACAGTATATCTGACTTCTGACCTGCTTTTGTAGCTGCTGTATTTATATGGTGAGTCCAATTGAGTTTATGATCAATGGTAAGCCCCAGGATGTTAATAGTGGAGGATTCAGAGATGGAGAAACAGCATTGAAAGTCAGGGAGTGGTGGCTAGATTGTCTCTTAATAGGGATGGTTATTACCTGCGTTTGAGTGGCATGAATGTTACTTGCCACTCGTCAGCTAAGTCTTAGTATTGTTCAGATTATGTTACATTTGAACATGGTCTACTTCAGTATGTGAGGAGTCGCGAATGGTGTTGAACATTGTGCAACCATCAGAGAACATCCCTCCTTCTGATCTTATGATGGAGGGTAGGTCATTGATGAAACAGCTGAAGGTGGTTGGTCCAGGAAACTACTCTGAAGAATGCCTGCAGAAATGTGCTGGAGTTGTAATGATTGACCTCCAACAATTACCTTCTTATGTGCCAGGTCTGACTCCAACCAGCAGAGAGTTTTCCCCCAATTCCAACTGATTCCAGTTTTGCAAAGATCCTTAATGCCACACACAATTGAATGCAACCTTGATGCCAAGAGTTGCCATTCTCACCTCACCTCTGGAATTCAGCACTTTCATCCATGTTTGAACTGAGGTTGTAATGAGGTCAGGAGCCGAGTGGCCCTTCTGGATCCCAAACTTGTCATAGATAATTGCTGAGCAGGTGCTGCTTGATCACACTTTTGATTACATCCTCCATCACTTTACTGATGATTGAAGGTAAATGATGGGGTGGTAATTGACTGAGTTGGATTTGTCCTGCTTTTTATGTACAGGACATACTTGGACAATTGTTGGTAGATGCCAGTGTTATAGCTTTACAGAACAGGTTGGCTAGGTGACCATCAATGCTGGAGCACAAGTCTCCAGTACTATTGCCGGAATATTGTCAGGGCACATAGCCTCTGGAGTATCCAGTGCTTCCTATTGTTCCTTGATTTTACATGGGGTGAATTGAATCAGCTGAAGGCTGATGTCTGTGATGCTTGGTACCACTGAAGGAAGCCAAGAGGAATCATCAACTTGACACTTCTAGCTAAAGGTTGCAATCGATGCTTCTGTCAATGAGGATGGGATATTTATAGAGCCTGTTGTCTCTTCCATTACCAAGAATAGGGATATTTATGCAGTGTCCTTCTCCACTGAATTATTTAATTGTCCACCACCTTTCATACCTGGATATTGAAGAACTGCAGAGCTTATATCTGATCCATTAGCTGTGTAATCACTTAGCTCTGTCCATTACTTGTACTTACGCTGTTTGGTTGCAAGTAGTCCTGCTGGTAACTTCACCAGTTTGACAGTCATTTTTAGGTATACCTGATGTTGCTCCTGGCATGCCCTCGTGCACTCTCCATTGAACCAGTGTTGTTCCCCTGGCAGTATGGTAGGAGTTAAGTGGGGGATATGCTAGGCCAAGAGGTTGCAGATTGTGCTGGAGTACAATTCTGCTGCTGTTGATGTCCCACAGTACCTCCTGAATGCCCAGTCTTGAATTGTTAGATTGTTTGAAGTCTGTCCCATTTAGCATGGTGATAGTGCCACACAACATGACAGAGAGTCTTCTCACTGGGAAGGCAGGACCTTGACTCCATGAGAACTGTGTGGTGATCACTCTTACTTATTCTATCATGGACAGACGCATCTGCAGCCGGTAAATTGGTGAGGATGAGGTCAAATATGTCTTTCCCTCTTACTTGTTCCCTCACCTTTAGGGTCCTTTAGGATCAGTAGTGCTGCTGCTGAACCACTCTTGGGGTCAACATTGAAATCCTCTACCCAGAATATATTTTACACTCTTTAATACAACAAACCACAACACAATTGTCAGTTCTACTTTTGTATTAAAAAGTGGGTACTGCAATTACCTTTCTGTTCCTGGATAAATGTAGAGTCTGCAGGGGTTCATTGCTTCTTTTTCCATTCAATTGGTTAATGCAAATCATTTGGCATCTGTTGCACAGACCCAGAATCTGCAAAATTTTATAGACATCATGACAGTGCATATTTTAGAACTGTAAGGACAAGTACATCAGGATATTATGTCATTTTGTAATCAGCTTTCAGCTGGGAACAAGAGTTCAAAATCAAGTGTATTTCAGTATTAGAAAACAGAAAATGTATCGGCATTAGACTTAGAAAAGTAATCAGTTTGTGGTTATGAATTTTGGGGTAACCAGTTGCAAAGAAATTAAAGAATCCTTACATAGCTCAATCATATAATTTTTATTCCTGAGATGTGATGTACAAAAGATTCCGAGATAACAAGGTGTAGACCTGGATGAACAAAGCAGGCCAAGCAGCATCAGAGGAGCAGGAAAGCTGATGTTTTGGGCATGGACCTTTCTTCAGAAATGGGGGAGGGGAAGAGGATTCTGAAATAAATAGGGAGAACGGGGGAGGCGGATAGAAGATGGATAGAGGAGAAGATAGGTGGGGAGGAGACAGACAGGTCAAAGAGACGGAGATGGAGCCAGTAAAGGTGAGTGCAGATGGTGAGGTAGGGAGGAGATAGGTCAGTCCAGGGAGGACGGGCAGGTCAAGGGGGTGGGTAGTAGTAGGAAGGAGGTGGGGTGGGGGTGGGGCTTGAGTTCAGAGGAGGGGACAGGTGGGAGGAAGGACAGGTTAGGGAGGCAGGGATAAGCTGGGTTGGTTTTGGGATGCGGTAGGTGGACGGGAGATTTTGAAGCTTGTGAAGTCCACATTGATACCATTGGGTTCCCAAGCAGAATATGGGATGCTGTTTCTGCAACTTTCGGGTGGCATCGTTGTGGCACTGCAGGTGGCCCAGGATGGACGTTTCATCTGAGGAATGGGAGGGGGTGTTGAAATGGTTCGCGACTGGGAGGTGCAGTTGTTTAGTGCGAACTGAGCATAGGTTTTCTGCAAAGCGGTCCCCAAGCCTTCGTTTGTTTCTCTGATGTAGAGGAGGTCACAATGGGAACAGCGGATACAGTATACCACGTTAGCAGATATGCAGGTGACTATCTGCTTGATGTGGAAAGTCTTCTTGGGGCTTGGGATGGGGTGAGGGGGGAGATGTGGGGGCAGATGTAGCACTTCCTGTGATTGCAGAGCAAAGTGCTGGCTGTGGTGGGGCTGGAGGGGAGTGTGGAGGCGGTAAGGGAGTCCCAGAGAGAGTGGTCCCTCTGGAAAGTAGATAAGGGTGGGGAGGGAAAACTGTCTTTGGTGGTGGTGTCAGATTGCAGATGGCGGAAGTGTTAGAGGCTGATGTGTTGGATCCAGAAGTTGGTGGGGTGAATAAGTGAGCAGAAGGAGGATTCTGTTTTGGTTGTTACTGCGGGGACGGGTTGTGAGGGATGAGTTGCGGGAAATGCGGGAGACACAGTCGAGGGCGTTCTCGACCACTGAGTGGGGGATGTTGCGGTCCTTGGAAAATGAAGATGTCTGAGATGTGCGGGAGTGGAATGCCTCATCCTGGGAGCAGATGCGGTGGAGGCGAAGGAATTGGGAATAGCTGATGGCATTTTTGCAGGAAGGTGGGTGGGAGGAGGTGAAATGGATATCGGTTTTCAGGTGGTTGCCAAGGGTGGAAATAGAGAGGTCCAGGAATGGGACAGAGGTATCAGAGATGGTCCGGGAAGGAGAGAGAAAAGATTTACACCATTTTCCACAGTGTTCTTATCCTTTTGTTCATGTTTCTCAAATTAGCATGCCTGAAATAATTTTCCAATTTTTGGGCTTTCATTCTTTTTCAAATGGAATTGGCTTAAGAATATAAAACACACTGCCTTGTTTACTTATCATTAATTTCTGTAAACATTCTACTGAGTGACCCCACAGGTTGAGAGAAGTATGGGGATGATGATTGCACAGTGGTTATTGGACTAGTAACTCAGTGAGACACAAACATGCTTCACTCATATGGAATAGTGCTTTACATCATTGATGTTGAGGGCAGATAAGGCATTTAATCAAATTAGATTGTAGCACATGTGGATCCCATCATCAACCATCTCCACCCTGTTTCAGTCCACAGTCTTCCTGTCCTGTCACCAGATGAGGACCTTAGGTAGCTAATTAATGCCCAATCAATTGCCCCCACCCCATCACTGATGGTGCTAATTCGGTGCTGAGTGGGCTGTGACAAGGACCATGATATGCAAAACTTACATGGGTTACTTGTGGTCTCCTAGATAGGTTCCTCGTTCAAAACATTTTTAGTGATTGTTACAGAGATCTGCCCATGGGAAGGGGGCTCTGATTGGAACCATTTCCCCGTTCTTGCAGCTGATATCTATACAAGCCATAGCCTGTGCCCTCCATAGTGCAATCATCGCTCATCTCAGCCCTCATGCTGGCTCGAAGGGCCGAATGACCTACTCCAGCACCTATTGTCTATTGTCATCTCAATCAATCTCATTGATTCTGACCATCCCCATGACGTGTTGTTTAAAGCAGTAGACTCCTCCTTCCCATTGATGCTGGTGAACAAAACAGTTACCAGCCTCTAATTTGCCAGCAGCTCTCAAAGGTGGCACATCCTACTCCTGGATTCTTAGTCCCAAGAAAGTCCTACTGGTCACGTTTGAACTGCCTAGTTGGCATATAAAAGTGGCAGGCGCTCCCAAAGGAGGCAGTCTATTGGTAGCTCTTCTATTGAGACCTGTTGCCTCCATAAAATTCCAAACATGATTTCAATTCCTACACAAGGATCTGGACAAATTTACATTCAATTTGTTAAAAAAATTTGAAACAAAAATTACTAGTCTCAGTATTAATAATAATCAAACTATCAGTTCACTATGAAAATCTATCTGGTTCACTAAAGAGGAAGAAATATATCAATCTTACCTGGCATGGCCTACATATAATTCCATCGAATTGTGGTTGACTCTTAACTGCTCGCTGTAATGGCTTAGCAAATCCAGACATACCACCAAATATTAACTTAGAGATGGAAAATGACAGAGATGCATCCTACACAGTTGCCCCTATAAAGCTGTCCTCACTAACAGTTGGAAACTTCTGCTAAAGTTGGGTCAGCTATCCCAGCTACAAACCAATTAACTGCATACTCACTCAGTAAGACCTTACACACAATATCCTACTCTCTTCATCACCATGCCTGAGTATATCCTGCTCAATGGCAGGTCATCCTTACCGGACATAGTGGCACAGTGGAATACAGCCAGGATGGAGTGGTCCTGAAAAGTCTATAGTCATAGGTGGTAAACAGGTGCTGCCTATTACCCACTCTCAGCTGATGAATCTGTGCCTCTCCATATTGAACACCACTTACAGGATATATTGGGGATAGCAAAAACAAAGAATTAAACTTATAAGTCCATGACCAAGAGTAGTTCAGTCGCATCAAGCTGCCAAATGCTTCAGTTTGTCTTTTGCACAGTCATGCATCAGTGAGGATGGATCTGATTTTGGAGTCTGCACCTCCTACCAGTTGTTTATTGATCATCACTACTCACTACTGACTGTTGCAGAACATAGAACATAGAACACAGAACATTACCGCACAGTACAGGCCCTTCGGTCCTCAATTTTGCGCCGACCTGTGAAACCAATCTGAAGCCCATCTAACCTACACTATTCCTTTATCATGAACAGAAAAGCTTATATCCTATACACTGGTTGTGGTAACAAGTTGTAGAGCTGGATGAACACATCAGGCGAAGCAGCATCAGAGGAGAAGGAAAGCTGACGTTTCAGGTTTGGACCTTTCTGAAGAAAAATCCAGACCCCAAACGTCAGCTTTCCTGCTCCTCTGATGCTGCTTGGCCTGCTGTGTTCACCCAGCTCTACACCTTGTTATCTCAGATTCTCCAGCATCAGGAGTTCCTACTATCACTGGTTGTGGTATTGCTTAAATCTGCCCACAGCACATTGTTTCTGTTATTTAACATGCATGTAGTACCATGCTGTAGCGACACCAGGTTGACAATCCAATTTTTAGTTAAAGGTATTGCTGTTCCTGTCAATGACATTCTTTCCAACATAAGCTGAGAAATGGGGATGTTTGCTGATGATTGCACAGGGTTCAATACAGATTGTGACTCTTCAGACACTGGAGCAGTGTGTGTCAGTATGTATCAAGACTTGAACATTCCAGTTTGGGCTGACAAGTGACAAGTATCACCTGCAGCACACATTTAGCAACTGTTCTTGAACATTCCAAGATAACAAAGTGTGAAGCTGGATGAACACAGCAGGCCAAGCAGAATCTCAGGAGCACAAAAGCTGACGTTTCGGGCCTAGACCCTTCAGAGAGGGGGATGGGGAAAGGGTTCTGGAATAAATAGGGAGAGAGGGGGAGGTGGACTGAAGATGGAGAGAAAAGAAGATAGGTGGAGAGGAGAGTATAGGTGGGGAGGTAGGGAGGGGACAGATCAGTCCAGGGAAGATGGACAGGGCAAGGAGGCGGGATGAGTTGGTAGGTAGGTGGTCCTACCTACCACCTCATCCCGGCTCCTTGACCTGTCCGTCTTCCCTGGACTGACCTGTCTCCTCCCTACCTCCTCACCTATACTCTCGTCTCTACCTAACTTCTTTTCTCTCCATCTTCGGTCCGCCTCCCCCTCTCTCCCTATTTATTCCAGTTCCCACTCCCCATCCCCCTCTCTGAAGAAGGGTCTAGGCCCGAAACGTCAGCTTTTGTGCTCCTGAGATTCTGCTTGGCCTGTTGTGTTCATCCAGCTCCACACTTTGTTATCTTGGATTCTCCAGCATCTGCAGTTCCCATTATCACTTGAACATTCCTGTTCTCTTTCAAAAACAATACATTTTTAACGCACACATTACAAAATCATTTCCTTCCAATTTTCTACTTTAGGCCTAAGCAACAATATGAAGTACCCTCAATTCTGGTATAATGTGGGGCAATTAAAGACTAATAACATTTCAAAATGAGATTGCAGATTTCTGAGGAACTGGCAATCATAAATATTAGTCAATGGGGTGTTACCAGAGAACTGGAAACAGATTAACAAGGTGTCCATATTCAAATAGACTGACAAATCAAACACGTGCACATACAGATCAATTACTTCTGCTTCTACTCTAAGTGAATCAGTGAAATTAATTATTACGCACTGACTTGAGGACCTCCTGTTAATCTTGACCTGGAACTTTAATGCTATTTCTTAATTGTTCTGGAAAAAATGCTAGAACTCCCTCCCTAATAACAATGTGGTTCTGCTTAAGATGGTTGGTCACATGGATTTTGGTGGGTTAAGAAAGAGGCTCACTACCACCTTCTCAAGAATTAATAGAGATGATGGTCTTCCCAGTGATGCTTATATCCCATGATTAATAATAAAACAAAATAACCTAATGACAGCATTAATCAGCACGGATGCTGCCAGATCTGCTGAGATTTTCCAGCAATGTCTGTTTTTGTTTCTGATATCTGCAATATCTGCAGTTCTTTCATTATTTTTAAATTTAGTGCTGTGATTACAACTGCTTCTAATTTACATGTATTCAGAAGTTCAGTAAGGTTCAAAAAGGTGAAGTCATTAAATTTGCAGAAAAGGTGTATTGGAATTGGAAGAGGATGTTCAGAAATTACAAAATGGGCTGGACAAGGTTTATAAATGGGTAGAACAATTGCAGGTGATATTTAAAACAACACATGGAAATTTGGCACACAGGAAGGAAAAGTGATAGATGCGCTGCTTCGATGATGGGACATAAAATTGCTAAGTATGAATCTCAGAGAAACCTACGTGTTCGAGTATATTCAGCACCCAACATACCCAATCCATTCACAACAAGTCAACAAAACCCAAAGATGTTGAATGAAATAGCCAAAACAGTAGAATATATGTCAGAGATGGTGAATTTTGAATTGTATCTGACATTGAGAATGCTATTTAAATCTGATACATGAGACAGCCTAACTGCCAGATGCTAGAAGTGTCAGAAGCCATGATATGACTGAGAAACCATGATATGACTGCAATTATTAGAGATCTGGATCTTGAGAAATTTGTGCAGAAACTAAGGTGGAAAAATTATAATCAGGTAAAGTGATGGCGATGCATGGTTAACCAATGCCCATTCACAGCATACGTAGTACATGGAAAGTTTCTGGTGAAGCAAATTTAAATGTCAGGGGGATGCTACAGTGATCCAATGAACTTTCTAAATTGTCTGCCTTTATATAAACAAACATAATGCTACCTACTTCTGCTTTGATTGCATAACTCATCGTGAGAAAGAAGCCCTGTTATGGTTGTGGAGTGGTAGCAACTTTGTGGACAGTTCTAAGGAACGTAAAAAGTCTGAATACATCAAACACAAAGAGACCTCGTTTGAATACAAAAGCAACACTATTAATTAATAGAGATAGTTAAGAACTGCCGATGCTGGAGTCAGAGATTACACAGTGTGGAGCTGAAGGAACACATCAGGCCAGGCAACAACAGGAGTAGAAAATTGAGGGGTCTTGACCCAAAACGTTAACTTTCCTGCTCCTCTGATGCTGCCTGGCCTGCTGTGTTCCTCCTGCTCCACAGTGTTATCACGATTAATTATTAGGCGTCTCCATGTACTGTAAACAAACAGTTCCAAACTTCAGAAAATAATATGTAAAAATGTCTCAGTTTTACTATTTGCTATCTTATGCAGTGATACGTAATGTGACGCCTGGAGAATGAATGGAATACTTAATTGCTAACATGGCAAATCCTTTTTAAAGGCTTTGCTGCAGTTATTCATTGTGTCCATGGACTAAATAAATCCTACAGTGGAATAAAACAAAGAAGTCCAAATATTGGAGATTTGAAACAAAACAGATACTATTTGAGAGATTCAGCAGGTCTGGTAGCAGCTGTGGAAGAAAGCAGAGTTAACATTTCAAGTTGAGTGACTATCAGAACACTGATTCTTCAGTGTTTGTAAACCTTTAGCTACAAGCTGGAAAGAAGAGCTTTTCTTTATTTTATATACTTTGAAGTGAAACATCTGGATTGTGACAGACATATTCAAACTTCTTTACAAATATATTTAAAAGCGGAAGTGAAAGTGATTATTTACCTGGAAAGATACACCATCTATATCTATTTCAGCCCAGTCATCTTCTTCATATGGCCTCAATGCACTTATCACAAGGTTGGCACGGAAACGATAGATTAGCTCTTCAGTTGCTAATCCTTCAGGTGAATTAGAAACACTTGTTCTATCTCTAGCGCAGAAAGACAATCACATTCACAACCATTTTGAATTGTGATAATGTAATTTAGTAAAATACCTCAGATAATCATTTTCTAAAACCATAAATACTGAAATGCGCACATAACTTTGAATAAATTGGTCACAATTAATTTGCTAAAATGTTTTCTATTACTATCCCAAAATTCAGAACAAAAAGAAATCAATTATTATGAAGATTTCAGTAGTTGATTCAAATTCACAGCATATTTCAGTACAAAAGTGTTTGGGTTGCATCCGACATTCCAGGTCTATTTCTATAAACTTGTACTCTACACTAAGCGAGATCTATAAAGATAGCCCTTGTTTGTCGTACATAGGATACAGTGAATTTGTAGAAATGTTTCCTTATTTTGAAAAATGTGTTATTTTTAGGATTCAGTAGCCCCTTACTATAACAACGTTAGAAGCCATTGAAAAATAATATCACCAAGTGGGATATGTTTTTGAAAAGTTGAAAAACACCCTTTCTTTACTAATCGAGAAACAACAATTTATAAATGTCACAACCATAATATATCGGAGATTCCACTGTTTCGTCAGGGGGTTGCCGGTTCAGAACTTAATGAAAATGGTGATGTTAATGTCAGAGAAAGAAGATTTGATTGTTGTTTTTTTTAAAGGTGATCATTAGCTGGAAAGGTAAATGGTACCTGTCACATGTTCACCCAAGCTTGAATGTTCTTCAGCCCCTGCTCAGGAATAGCATGGACAGCTTTATGTGGGCTGAATTATGCAGCATATACTAGTGACAAGTCTAACTCTTGATTTTATGATTTAAGGAATCATAACTAAATATAAAATAGCTGAAGAACTCCATGGGGAAACATGTCATAGTGGCAATGTTGCTGGACTGGTAACGATGAGGCCCAGGCTAGCGATTGGGAACATGAGTTTAAATCTAGCTACAGCTGACGAAGTTGAAAGCTAGCCTCAGTACCTTGAGATTGGAAGTCAGCAATCCTTGACTAATTTGGCCAAGGCATGACTTCAAATCCACAGCACAGTGGGTTACATGTAACTGCCTTCTGCAAAGGCCTGGAAAGATACTCAATTCATGGGCAAGTAGGGATGGGCGGCACATACTGATCTGCACAGTGATTATCAAATCCCACAAAAAAATTTGAAAAACTCTTGTGGCAACGTCCTAGAACACAGTCAGCCAAAACCACAACTAATTAATTGATTGTTCTACAGGCCTCCAACATTCAGAGGTAGATAAGAGGAGCAAACAGTAGGGAAATCATAGAAAGGTGTGACAGAAACAGGATTATAGTTGTAGAGACTTCAATTTTGCTAACATTAACTGGGATCATCTTAGTGTAAAAGGATTAAACTGGGTGGAATTCTTAATGTATAGCCAGGCCAGCTTTTTGTGCCAGTGCACAGTCGTACTAGAGATGTGGCAATGCTTGATCTAATCCTAGGGTATGAAACTGGTCAAGTGGTTGAAGTTTCAGTGGACAAGCATTTTGTGGATAGTAATCATAATTCTGTCAGTTTCAAAGTAATTACAGAAAGATAATGCAGAATTAAAGTGTCTGAATTGCAGGAAAACTGATTTCAATTTCATTAGACAGGATCTGGCAAATATACATGGGGAGCAGCTACTTCCAGATAAGTCTACATTTGGAAAGTTGGAGTTTTTTAAAAATAGCATGGTACGAGTTCAGGGACAGCATGTTCCTCTAAGGGTGAAGCATGAGGGCAGCAAGTCCAGGAAAATCTGGATGTTAAGGGTTATTGAGAGTTTAAAAAAGAAGGAAGCATGTGTCCGGCAGAGCACATTCAAAAACAAGGGAGGACCTTCAAAAGTATAGAAAGTGTAGGATATTGCTTTAAAAATGAAATTAGGAGGACAAAGAAGGGCCATGAAATATCTTTGGCAGATGGGGTCAAGGAAAACCTTAAGGCTTTTTATAAATACATTAAGAGTAAGAGGATTACCAGGGAATGAATGGGATCGATTAGAGAGGCACAACTGCGCATGGAGCCTATGGACATAGGTGAGGTCTTAAATAAATACTTCTCATCTGTATTTGCAGAGGAGAAAGATCTTACAGCTGAAGATATCCATTGGCATGGTGAGGATCAAGAAAACATTAGGAGGAAGTATTTGATGTTTTAGTGGGCATACAAGTGCATAAATCCCCCAGGGCCTGATGAGATATATCCCAGGCTACAAGAGGAGGCAAGGGAGGAGATTGCTGGGGCCCTGGCAGATATATTTAATATTACACTGGCAACAGGCCAAATGCCAGAGGTCTGAAGGGAAGCAGGGATAGGCTAGGTAATTTCAGACCAGTTAGTTTGACATCAACGGTCAGGAAATGAAGCTTTGAGGTCAGCTTTGAAGCTTTTTCAGGTTAGAGAGGTGGCCGTGGGCCCCATTTATGCTTGTCTTTTTGTGGGGTATGAGGAACATTTCTTGTTCCAGTCCTATTCCAGCCCCTACCCACAACTCTTTCTCTGATATATTGATGATATCATCGGTGCAGTTTCCTTCTCTTGTCTAGAATTGGAAAAGTTCATCGATTTCGGTTCCAATTTCCACCTTGTTCTCACTTTCTCCTGGTCTATCTCTGACTCCTCCCTTCCCTTCCTCAAAATCTCTGTTTCTATTTCTGTGGATAGACTGGCCACTAATATCCACTATAAACCCACTGACTCCGATAGCTTCCTGGACTAAACATCCTTACACCCTGCTTCCTGTAAAGACTCCATCCCATTCTCTAGTTCCTCCATCTTTGTTGCATATATTCAGATGAAGCCAACTTTGACAAGGGCGTCTCCGAAATGTCCACCTTCTCCCTCAACTGAGGATTTCCCGGCACCGTTATTGATAGGGCGCTCAACCGGGTCTGAACCATCACCCACACTTCCGTCCTCAACCTGTCTTTTCCCTCCCGCAACAACAGTAGGGTCCCCCATGTCCTTACCTATCATCCCACTAGCCTTCACATCCAGAAGGTCATCCGACACCACTTCTGCCATCTCCAGCAAGATGCCACCACCAGACATATTTTCCCCTCCCCTCCCTTGTCCGCCTTCCGCAGGGACCGTTCCCAATGGGATGCCCTGGTCCACACTTCCTTCACCGCCAATACTGACCCACAGCCTCACAGCACCTTCCCCTGCAACCAGCAACATTGGGGAAACGAAGTGTAGACTGGGTGACTCCTTTCACATCTACGTTCTATCTGCAAAAAAGCCCCTGCGCTACCCGTTGCCTGCCACTTTAACATATCACCCTCTTCTCTGGCCAACATCTCTGTCTCTGGCTTGCAGCAGTGTTCCAGTGAAGCTTGATGCAAGCTGGTAGAACAACACATAATTCTCCGCTTGAGAACCTGCAGCCCTCCAGACCCAATATCGAGTTCAATAATTTTAGGGCCTAAATTCTCCTATGTCCTAGCCCCCTATCTCACACACCAGGCCTTGTAATCAAGTTGCTTGCTATTACACACTACCTACTGTTAGTCACTAACAGTTGCAATTAACAGCTATTCATCCTCCCAGTCAGATCGTTATCAACTCCTTTGTCTGTCTAGTTGCTCTTCTCTGTCTTTGGGCTCTATCCTATCGTTTACTCTTTACTCCAGCACCTTCCTTATTTTCTGCATATAAACCAACGTCTTCCCAGCTACCATCAGAACTGAGGAAGAGTCAATGGACCCAAAACCTTAAATCTGAGTTTTCCTTCACAGACGCTGTCAGACCTGCTGAGGTCTTCTAGCAAATTCTGTTTTTGTTTCTGATTTACAACATTCGCAGTTCTTTCAGTTTTTAATGAAGTTTTGCATTTGGGACAAGAACAAGCTCCTCTGTTCACTAGTTCCTTTTGCTTTCTTCTTTTTTTCTCCTCTTTGCAGTATTTTTTTCTTTCCCCCTCCTGCAACTTTTAACTACCCCTACCTGGAGAATGGAGTCAAGGGAGAAGAGTTACGACTGGAGACCGGGTGGGAGCTGAGCACGCAGGCCGAATCCCTCAACGGCTGAAGAGCGAGCATGGGCCAAGTCACAGACCGAGTCCCAGAGCGTTGGCAGCAGAGCAAACACGGGCCAGGGCCGAGTCTGGGAGTGACTACAGCAGAATGAGTGCAGGCCAAGTTGAGGGCTGACTCCTGGAGCATGCGGGCCTATCCTGAAGTGGGAGCACAGTGAATGCGGGCTGGATCCCGGAGCGGCAGCAGGGCCAGATTTGGATGGAGGCCAGAGTTTGGAGGTAGCATTGCCTTATGTTCGGTAGCCAGCGGGCACACACTCATGTCGGAAAAGGATTATAACTTCTAAAACTTAAGAACATTATAGTCACTTTTATTATCATTCTGGACTTTTTAAACTCTATACCCATGCTTACCTATATGTTTTACTCTGTAACAACACTTAAAGTATCTGCGCCTAGGTACAGACGCAACATCACAAACTTTTCAGCACACTCATTGATTGCAATGTGACAATAAAGGCTATTCCATTCCATTCCAAATTATTGGAAAAAACATATTATAAAAGACAGGATTAATCAATACTTAGAAAGGCAAGAATTGATCAGGGAGAGTCAGCACAGGTTTGTTGGAGGGAGATCCTGTCTGACGAATTTACTTGAGCATTTTCTAAAACACTGATGAGATTAGTGCAATTTATGTGGTCAGCATGGACTTCAGTAAGGCCTTCAACAAGGACATGGAAGGCTGCTCCAAAAGGTAAAAGCCCATAGGATCCAAGGCAAGTAGGCTAACTGGATCCAAAATTGGCTTACAAATAAGATCTGGGAAGACGTTGGTGATGGTGAAGGGTCCTTTTTGTAATTGGAAGCCTGTGATCAGCAAAGTAGCCCAGAGATTGGTCCCAAGAGTTTTACTGATTTCTACATACGTTAACAGCTCAGACGCACATATCGAAGGTTCAATTAGTAAGTTTGCAGATGACACAAGAATTGGGAGTGTCTGATATTGATAAGCTGGTAAATTGGGCAGAGCAATGGGAGATGGATTTTAATCCTGATAGGTGTGAGGTGATGCATTTTGGAAGGTTGAATAAGGAAACGATATACATAATGAATGGTAGGATCCTAGGTAGTACTATGAAACAAAGGGGCCTTGGTTTACACATCCACAGATCCCTGAAGGCATCAGCACAGTGGGACAGGGTGCTGAAGAAGGCATATGGGATGTAGAACATAGGAGCAAAGAAGTTTTGTTACAATTTTATTAAACATTGCTTAGGCCACAGGTGAAATGTGCAGTTCTGGTTGCCACATATTGGTAGGATGTGATTGTACTGAAGAGGGTGCAGGTGAGATTCACCAAGGTGTTGCCTAGGATGAAAAGTCACAGTTATGAGAAGAGACTGGATAGGCTGGGTTTGTTTTCCTTGGAGCAGAGGAGGCAGATGGAGGATCTGATTGCAAAATACAAAATTATGAGGCTGGACAGACTAGTTTGTGGAACATCTTCCTGTGGCTGATGAGTCTAAGATGTGAAGTCATAAGTTTAAGGTGAGGATCAAGTGGTTTAGAAAAGATCTGTGAATTATTTTTTTCACCTGGAGGGTGGCAGATATATAGCACATGTTACTTGAGAGAGAGATTAGAGGCAGGTACTTTAGCAACATTTATGAAGCATCTGGGTGAATACCTAAAATACTGGGGGATAGCAGGCTATGGAACAAGTGCAGTAAATGGGATTAATGTAGTTTGATGCTTGTTAGTCAGCACAGACATGGTGGGCCAAAGGGTCTGTTTTGTTGTTGCATCACTTTACTTCCTTCTGTGTCACATATAACTGCAAAAATGAGCATTTGCACTGACTTCAGTTTTGCTTGGTTTCTTGATGGTACGTGATGTCAGTTATGGGTCAAACTCCTCTGCATGTCAAGATTTAATTCTGCCACCTATTCTTTGGCATTCAGCTCATTTGAATCAAGGTTGTGATGAGGTCTGGATTTGATTAGACGATCTCAAGCTTCACATCAGTGAGTAGGTGAGTACTTGTTACTTGATAGAACTTTATACTTTGTTCATCATTTTAAGTTGATTGGGAGAAAGCGGATAGAATGATAATTAGAGATAATGGGAACTGCAGATGCTGGAGAATCCAAGATAACAAAGTGTAAAGCTGGATGAACACAGCAGGCCCAGCAGCATCTCAGGAGCACAAAAGCTGACATTTTCGGGCCTAGACCCTTCATCAGAGCCTGATGAAGGGTCTAGGCCCGAAACATCAGCTTTTGTGCTCCTGAGATGCTGCTTGGCCTGCTGTGTTCATCCAGCTTCACACATTGTTATCTTAGAATGATAATTAGTTGGGCTAGACTTGCTATTGTATTTGTGGATAGGACAATTTTCTGCATTGGTGAAGTCAATAACATAACCACATTGGAACAGTTTGGCTAAGGGCTAGCTAGCTCTGGTGTATCAGTCTTATATAATGCAACCAGGATGTTATCAGGAGTCACAACCTTCATTAATCATCTGCTTCTTAATGTCACGTGGAGCTAAATGTCCATGCTGAAAGATTCCTTTCTCACTAAAAGAACTAAACTGAACGTGTTCCAAATGCCTTAAGTTGTTTGCTTTTCATGACTATATGTTTGTGAAATAACTGCACAGAGGTCGGTATCCCATCACCACATCACCCTTTATTTACTAGTGCACAGTACGCTGGCTATGGCCAGACAGCTCAGAGTCAGCCCTCACCTGAGGAGATTCTAACCTCCTGGATATATTGGTCAGCCAAGGCTTCCATGATTGGCCTGTGTCAGCAACTCCAATCAAGAACCTCATATCTCACAAGGTCCACCTGGTTCCAGATACTGCATCTTTCCCATCCTTAGACTGGTGATGTAGGCCTGGTCTTTCACTTGTAGCTTCTTTTGCGAAATTTTCGCCCCAGGTCCAGTTTCTTCAACTTGGACGTGCGCAAGTAATGTGTACCAAACTGTGGAACATCTCTTGTGTGTGGAACAGTCTCCTCCTCTTCTTCTGTTGGCAATTGAATTGAGGCTGCATCCATTTTGTATTCTGAGGTTTCTGCGACACTAGACGGGGTGGGAGCACCTGCGGTTTCTGCCAGGCCTTCGGTTTTGCTCCTGCCCCGTTTGTGAGGTAACGGCTTTCAAGTGATCCACAGTTCTGACCTGTATCACCCACCTGAATCTTTGTAAGTCACAGGAGCTGACCTTGCGTCATCCTCGCCTCTCACCCATACAGGGCCATTTGCATGGTTCTGGCACCAAACATCATCCCCTAAGTTAAACTGTGTCTCTCGTTTAGAGGGGCCATTTGGCCGCCACTGGCGTTCCTGCTGCCATTTCATCCTCCCTCCCAGGACTGGAAATATCAGGTTTACCCTGGTGCAGAGTCTTCTCCCCATCAAAAACTTTGTTGGAGCTATTCCTGGTGTTGCAAATGGGGTGGTCCTACAATTGAAAAGGAACGGGCACAGTTTGGTGGTCCCAATTGACGTTGTAGGCTGCTTCTTTAAGCTGGGCTATTGGAGGACAGATGGTTTTGAGCTGTCCTTATGTGCCTAATGCCAGTGAACTTTAGGAAGTACTTGAATTCTCTCATGGTAAAAGATGTCCCATTGTCCATGACCAGTACTCTCAGGAGCCTGTGCATTACAAACAATGCTCACAACTTCTCAACTGTCTTGTTTGAGTTTGCTGAACGAATTTTATTCACGTCCAGCATTTTGAATGGGCATCCATAATGAGCAGGAATATCGAGACCATAAAAGGTCCAACACAGTTGACAGTTGAGCCCAGGGTTTACCAGCCATTCCCCTGAATGTGGGGGTGCTGTTGGTGGCAATTTTGACCTTGTTGGCACTGTGGGTACTTCCCCACCAACGCAGCTATGTTGGCATCCAACCCTAGCCACCAGAATAGCTTCTTGCCAGCATCTTCATCGTGGAAATCCCTGGATGACCCTGGTGGAATTCAGCCAGTACCAGCCAGTACTCAGGACAATCACTCAAGCTCTTCATGGTAATATGCCATCCTCTACGGGGATCTAGTCTCAGCAGATCCAAAAAGATTTCAATCCTGGTTGTGGGGCCCTTCAGTTTCCCCTATTACCACAAGCTGGTTCAGTTTTGTTCGGATGAGATCTTTTTTTGCTCACAGTCAGGCATTGCCCGCAGTGACTGGAAGGGTGTCCAGAAAGTTTAAAACCAAAATGGATTCTTCCAAAACCGAGTTTGAGCCAGTGGGAGCGGCTCAGGGCATCCGCATTAGCCAACTGGCTTCCTGGATGGTGTTCTTGCTTATACCTGTACACACTGAGAATAAGGGCCCAACGCTGAATTCCACTGGAAGCTATGGGCAGTACTGCCTTGTCTTCCTTCAGTCGTCCTAGCAGGGGTTTGTGATCGGTTACTATGACAAATTCCCATCCATAAAGATGGAACTTCCTCACACAAGAGGTGACCACCAAACCTTCCTTCTCTTTCTGGGCATATTTGCGTTGGCATCAATCAAAGCATATGCTACTATCAGGCATTTCTCTCCATTGGGCCACCAGCGAGCCTACACCACCCTGACACCGTATGGGGCATTGTGTGTTAGCACTACTTCTCACTTTGGATCGTAGTGAACCAACACCTTAGAGGACGATAGCTGCTTTTTCACTTCCCTAAAGCCTGTTTCTTGGCTACGCAACCATTTCCAAGGGTGACTCTTTTCAATAACAGTTGTAAGGATGCTGAGGAGGAAGCCAGGTTATGTACGAATTTTCTGTAATACTCTACTAAACCAACGAAAGACATAAGCTCTGGTATAAATGTGGGACCTGGGGTTCCTTTAATCGCCCTCACTTTCTCTTCCAGTGGGTGTAATCCAGCTTTTCGACTCTGTAACTCAAGTAAGTCACTTGGAGCGCCTAGAACACACACTGTCCCTTCAAAAGTGCACGTCTGCCTGGGAGAAACATTTAAGCACTATGTCCAAGTTCTCTTAATAAGTCATCCAGATAAATGGCAACCTCGGTTAGCCCTGGTCTGTTGGAAAAGAGCGCATGCTGATGACACCCCAAATGGCAGTCTTGTACATAGATATAAACTCTTACTGGCGTAAATTGCAACATACTTCTGAGATTCCTCATCCAGTCGCAAATGCAGGTAGGCGTGGCTCATCTCCAGCTTCGTAAAGGATAGCACCTCCTCTCCCCTCTACTAACTTTGCGTACAAGTCCTCTATGCGAGGGATCGGGTATTTATTCAGCTGCAAAAAGTGGTTTGCCATTTGCTTAAAATCCCCACACAGGTGAACAGAGCCATCAGGTTTTATAATCAATATGGCCGGTACTGCCCATTCTATAAATGGCACTGGTTTGATGATTCCTTCGCTCTCCAGCCTTCTGATTTCCACCTCCATTTTGCCCACAAGGCAAAAGACACCGGGCTGGCCTTGCAAAATTTCAGAATTGCTTCCTGGTCAACATGTAAAATGGTTTTGGCCCCTTTGATAGTTCCAGGCCCTTCTAGAAAAACACCTGGGTATTTCCCTAGGACTTCACTGAGGCAGCCATTTTCCAATTGAAAAATGTTGAACCAATCAGGGTGAATCTTTCTCAATCAATTCTGTCCCAATAGGCTTGGGCCAGAACCTTTCACTACATCAATACGTAGGATTGCGCGAAAGTCTCCATCATCTAAAATACTGGACAAAATCCTGAGCTCAAGCTGCAACAAATACACACAGAGCCAGTCTGATTTTTGTCTGGGACTACTGTTCAACTTGGAAGTCCAATTTACAACCTCAACAACAATAACAGCAGTTGCTGGAAATGCTCTGGAGGCCTGGCAGCATCTGTGAAGAAAAAAATCAGAGTTCATGTCTCGGGTCCGGTGACCTTTCCTCAGAGCTGATGGTAGCTGGGAAGATGTTGGCTTATATGCAGAAAATAGGGAGGAGGATGAAGTAGTGAGTAAATGATAGGAAAGTGCCCAAAGAGAGAGAGAGCAGCTGGATAGACAAAGGAACTGATAATGATCTGACTAGGAGGGCGAATAGCTGTTAATGGGACTGTTAGTGACTAGGTAGTGTGTAATGACAGTCTACGTGATAATAAGGCCTGGTGTATGGGGTAGGGGGTTAGGACATGGGAGAGTTTAGGCCATAAAATTATTGAACTCAGTATTAAGTTTGGAGGACTGTAGGGTCCCTAAGTGGAAAATGAGGTGTTGTTCTTCCAGCTTGCTTTGAGTTTAGTTGGAGCACTGCAACAATTTACACGTCCACTCTAAGACAGCAATCAACTAAACCTAACCCTCTAGACCAAAACTAACTTTTATACCTGGGGCTACCCAACACAGACATTATGGAGCCTGTACAATCAATATTCATTCATTGAGATATCAGGCATTCAACTTCAATCAAAATCGATTTACACATAATCTTAACTGTCAGGTAGCTAATTAACCTAAAAGGGAACACCAGTAACACAACAGCAAGCACAAATATGTGCAAAGAAATGAGTCCCACAATCAGTATAATTGCAAGCCCCCATCTCACCTGAAGGAGCTATTTCCACAGCTATCTCCAGAGGAGGGATCCCAAACAGCTATCCACCTGACAGCAATGCCCCAGCAGCTATTCCCAGGGGGTGCTCCAAACAGCAATCCCCAGAAGAAGAATTCCAACAGCTAATTCCAGCAGCTATTTCCTGTCCGGAAGGGGGATCTCGACAGCAATTCTGAAAACTATCGACACAGACCTGTTCCGCATTAAGGGAACCAGTAGCACCCGACCACGACCAGCAGATCTGAGAACCAACCAATCCCGAAATTCACCAACCTGACCTACACCACAAGGCTTCAGACACATCCTGAGGTGAAAACTGGCCTGCAAAACCACCAAGTATTCATCCAATAAATGCAAATAAGCATCCTACTGCATTAGCAGACTCAACCCAGGTGGAAGGCCGACGCAGTCTAAAGTCATCATTGATGCACTGCATGCGGCAAGTGGGAGCAGCCATGTGTACTTCAAAACTGTGCTTTTCCCCAGTGGGGAGCTTAAACTCTGGAGACCCCAAATTTTCCAACCTAGCTCGCAGGGAGGGGTTAGGTGGGTGGTGACAGTGCAAGGAACCCCAAGGGTAGGATGCCTGATAAAAGTTTGTAATTAAAATTGCTGTTTAGCTTCTAATAATGTTTAACCTGTGTCTAATGTGATAGTGTATTTAATTACTGTCCTCTACAGTTGATTGTGTCAATTTCTCTGTTTATTATATTTGAGTTTTCTTCTTTTATTAAACATACATTTTGTAATAAATAAATGCAAAGGATTTTTTTGCCCTGAAACACCTGTCTACTGTATTCTTCATTTCATATTCCTAATTAAGTCAGGTGTCAGAACTAGGGATCTGGGAGTAATTCGAACCACCAAAAAAATCGGCAATTTACTGATCGCAAAACAGAACCCTACGTGTGGTAACTACACCAACTGGTTCTCACAGGAGACTGGAACCAAAGTCATTACCTTCTGCCTTGAGAGCCTACAACCCAATGGTCTCAATGTGGACTCTACCAGTTTCAACCCCGATCTCATCCCATCACAAACCCTCCCTCTCACCCCCGCCTCCTTGACCTGACACAATCTGTCCACCTTCTCTCCCACCAATCCACTCCTCCCCACCATACCCTGGCTGCACTCACCTATGACCATCGCACCTACATTCCCCAGCCCCACCCCTCCTCTCTATTTATTTCAGAGTTCCCTTTCCCCTCTCCCATTTCTGAAGAAGGATCCTGACCTAAAATGTCAACTCTCCTGGTCCTTGAATGCTGCCTGGCCTGCTGTGTTCCTCCAGCTCCACACTGTGTTATCTTGTACCCTTAATTTGCAACATTTCCACCATATTGGTTTTCAGTCTGGCTGAGAACTTGTACAAGTCTAAAGGTTGGAGTTCTGAGCGAATCTTGTTAAAGACAAAATGCAACCACAGATACAGCAGAAAGATATCGACCTACATGGCAACTGGGTGACCATTTAACAAAACATTAATTTTAATCAGTCCTGATTTGGGTGACAGTAAGCAATTTAATTATTCCATTGGCATGTAGTGGAATTTTCTAGAGTGTTCATTCTCCTGGGTATTCATCTCCATGTTTTTCTACTCAAGTTAGGCATTGTAGGACTCCTTTACTGTTCTTAAGACCACATACCAGCAGCAACTTCGATGTCTTGTTGGCCCAGATCCTGAACGACTGTTTATCGACTTGGCCGAGGCTCGGCTTTATTGTGGGGTTCTGCTGTGGCCTGGCCTAGATTCCCTCTGCTCAGAGATGCCCTGCATGGGGCTCTGGGATTACCTACACTGAAATGGTGTTACCTCAGCTCAGTGCTCAATTGAGGAGATTCAAATCTCCTGGTTCTATTGGTTAGCCAAGACCTCTGTGATCGGGATCCTCATAATGAGACTTAATTAGATCTACCTGGTTACAATCATTAGTTTGGGATTATTTTGCAATTGTTTATTCCCGACGAAGAAAGTGTCCTTCCTGGATAAATCTTACCGTTGTAATAATTGTTCTTTGATGTGTAGAACGCTTGCCATGTTTATGAGAAGATACTGAGCTTCATTCACTAATGAAAGGGATGGTGATTCAGTCAAAGCTTGGTCTTGAACTGAAAATTTAAAGACACCATAACTGCACATGCGGAAGATACTAAGGGCAACATTCAATCTCTGCAAAATTATCTTGCGGCAAAGTAATTAGATGTTATGTTTCAGATTTGAACATTTTGAACTTGAGTATTACTGAAAAAGACATTTGGCAAAACATTTCATCTTGCACGCATCAGGACATTTCACAAGAATACAAATTCAAGAGGAAAACCAATATTGCTATTGCATGAGAAGACAGTGGTTTGTTGGCAAGTGAATTCTGGTTCAGACAGATTCTGTTTAATTTTTAAACCAAGCAGATTGACTCTGATTGCTCAGAACATTAACTGGAATCAGAATCAGAAAGGTGCATTTCAAGACATCCCCAAATGTGTTATGTATCAAATTGTAAGTCTTCCCAACATATACCAATGGCAGGTAGTAAAGATGGCAGAGATTCCCTGTCGGCAATGTATTGCGAAGAAAGTGGAGTCTTTACCATCACTTTTCACAACTCCCTAGAACTTAATTACAAATGTGTACATTGCCACAGCAACACAGCTTCACTGGAAGACAGGTTGTCTCAGTTGGCTGAACAGTGGTGTGGATCAGGTTCATGCCAACTGTATGGCTATGGTCACTATTCCCCTGAGTCCTTCCCTTACTCGTAATGGAGGTCACAGCACTGGGAGTTAGTCCTAACATTGGACAGATAAGTCAAGAGGAAATGAGATAGTGTCGGGGTATTCCCACATATTCTCCCTGACTAAAATAATATTTTAAACAATAGTTGCTGTTCATAAAGAATAAGGAAACCTAACGTATAATCAATCACGTTACTAACTGTGAATGAAAGGGATTGTCAAATAATCTATTTTTGATCGTTTTGACTCAGGGAGGATACTGGAGAACGCCACTTTGTTCTTCAAATAATGCCATAAGCTGCTTAATGTGTATTGGAATGTGCAGCACAGGATTAAAATTTACCATTAAAACAAAAACACTTCTGTAAAGTAAATAAACTGAAACAGTCAAGTGGAATTTATTGGTCATGGTATTGACCCTATTGACCAACTAACAACTGTGTTCTACCTATTTCCAGAGGGACCGATTCAGTCCCACTGACCTACCTGCTATCAGGCTTCTTGCCTCCTTTGAGAGGAATTTTCAAGCAGAAATCATGGCACTGGAGAGATAATCTGCCTGTAAAAGCTGTTGACGTATCAGAGACTGGTCCAGTACCAGCAGAAAAGTAATCTCAGCCTGTCCTAGAATGAGGCTTACACAAGGGATCATTGCCAGAACCCCATGAAAAGGCCCTAAATGAAGGTACAATGGGTGTTTGAATCTAGTTCCTAGTATTAATGGAGCCTCCCAACTATACCATCCCAATTCAGCAAGTAAGTCAGGCTATCAATTTGGTGATTCTGGCAATGAAAAATGTTCTGACATCGACAGAAATCCATTTCTGGCATATGTTATGAGGATAAAAATGCCTGGCCTTTAATAAGCTCCTAACTTAATATCTACTAATTACTAATTATTAATTTGAAAGAGTTCCATTTCCCAACTTAAATGTTCTTCAGCATAATTAGTAAAATGTAATCAATTTTTAACCCCACATTTAAGTAACATTTTTCCTATAAATTTACCATAAAGGTTAATATAAATACAAAGAATGATTGATAAATGAACAATGCTATAGCAGATTCTTGACAATGCAGAGATAAGTGCTACTACTCCAATACCACTAAGCTGAACAGGCAGATATTTCACTGTAAGAATCACAGCTGATGGAGAATAGATTTAGAGAGGTCATACAAGGAATATAATTTCAACAACACAAATTGAAGTTGAATTGCAGATGCTGGAAACCTGAAATAAAACTGAAAATGTTGGAGAAACTCATCAGGTCTTGCAGTACCTGTGGAGACAAGAAATGGTTAACTCTTTCAGTTAAGTATGGCTGTTTTTCAGAATATCATTAATTTTCTTTGAAGGGATGTCCTGCCTAATGAATTTTACTTTATGAAAATCTTCAGATTATGTTACTTAAAAGTCCAAGTCTTTCATCACAAACTAATTGAGGGATTTTAATTCGGGGCATGTTTCTGATCATAAACCACATGGATTAATTAATTTTTCTCCAGTTGGAGCATGAAATAACTATGATTTTAATAACCCTGTCTCATTATCAGCTTGCCAGAAACAAACTGAAAATGGGCTTTCAGTGGCCACCAGCATACAGAAAACCTGTTAGCCAGGACTGACTGTGACATGCAGTTACACGAGGATGTAGACTTGCTCGCCGAGCCTGTGTTTGATTGTGGACGTTTCATCACCCTGCTAGGTAACATCGCCAATTTGCTCTGGTGAAGCATTGGTGCTCTGTCCTCCTTGTTATTTAGATGCCTTAGTTTGCTGGGGTGATTTTGTTTATCAGTGGTTTGTACATCAGGTCCTGTTCAATATGTGTGTGTGTCTGGAGTTCTAGCTGGAATGCCTGGCCTCCAGGAATTCTTTGGCATGTCTGTTTGGCTCGTACTTTATTGGATGTGTTGTCCCAGTCGAATTTATATCCTTCTTTGTTGGTGTGTATTGAGACCAGTGAGAATTGGTCATGTCTCTTGGTGGCTAGTTAGTGTTCATGTATCCTTATTGTCGGTTTTCTTCCAGTTTGGCCTATGTAATGTTTCTCACAGTCCTTGCATGGTATTTTGTATATTACATTAGTTTTATTGGTTGTGGGTAGGGGATCCTTGACATTCGTGAGTAGCTGTCAAGGGTGTTGTTGGTTTATGGACTACCCTGATACTTCGAGATTTGAGTAGTCTTGTGGACATCTCTGATGTCTCTGTTGTACAATAGTGTATCTAGTGTGTCTGGCTGTGTTGTGTCTTCTTGTTTGTGGTCTGTCGTGGAGGTAACAGCACATTGTGCTTTTTGGGTATCCATTCCTTTTAAAAATTTGTATAAGTTATAGTATATAACTCCGTATAGTATATATCAACGGATTCCTACAATCGCCTCCACAAAAATGAGCAGGAAATTGCATGCCAAAATACTTTATATTCCAGCGCAACTGACCAAGTATTGACTACCACACTGGAACAAGCCCTCACTAGACAACAACAAAAAACCGGAACAAAGAAAAGAAAGCCTTACAACAAAAACTATCCAAACTCACTCGCAACAATGACATGGACAACACAGAAACGTGGATCAAGAACATCTCAGACCGACCACTTAGAGACACTGAGAAGACTGTCCTAGTCCGAGGACTTAGTTATAACTACAGAGATGCCAAAAAATCTAACTTCCTGGTTGCAGTGGAATCAACACTAAAGAACAACAGATTCACAGGGGAAATACAATAGACCATCAGACAGACAATAGTCCCAAAACTGAGCAGAAAAGGTAAGTGGAAGCCCTGTAAAGATCCAAGAAAGACAGAAATATTGTAATCTTACCAGTAGATGAAGGATGCTTGACAGTAATCCTTTAATGAAGCTCAATACATCGAGAAAGCTGATGCACTACTAGCAGTTACTGACACCTACCAACAGATGGCAATAGACCCAATGTCACCGTTAGAGAACCAGATCAAAACAACCCTGAAGAAATTACTCAACTCAGGAGATATCAGCAAGACAGACTAACAAAAAATGAAGCCACAGGTTCTAACCCACCCCACTTCTATGGACTTCGCAAGGTACACAAATAATCAAGAGTCCCCCTCAGACCTGTTGTCTCACTACCAAGCACGCCAACATATAGATTTGGCAAAGAACTACAATGGAAACTGAAATACTTAGTTGACAACACTATCCACTCCTCCCAAGAATTCTTCAACATCATCAAGGACACCAGAATTGACAAAGACAACAGAATGATATCCTTTGATGTAACAGCACTATTTACATCCATAAACATTGACCTAGTCAAAGAGACAACTGCCACACTGCTGGGTGAATCAGGAAGGCAGGTACCCCACGATACCAACAGCATCAACATACACAGCGCCCCAAAACTGCTGGATCTGTGCCTCATAGCCAAATCCACCTTCAGTGACTGTATATTCAAACAAATCAACAGAACACCAATGGGATCTCCAATATCAGGACTGATTGCAGTTGCAGTAATGCAAAGGTTAGAATGAACAGCGCTCCCCACCATACAACCCAAATCTGCAATGTAGATGACACCTTCGTGATTACCAAACGAATAAGACTGAAGAAACCCACCGACATACAAACAACATCCTCACCGGAATAAAATTCACAAAAGAAGAAGAGAACAATAACCGACTACCCTGGTAGAATGTAAGAACAACGGGGAACTCCAGACTAGCATATACAAAAAGACCACACGTACGGGCTAGATGCTTAATTACGCCAGCAAACAGCCCAACACCCCATAAACAGAGCTGCATCAGGACATTATTCAAACGGGCCACAACACACTGCAGCAACCTCGAATTGCACAAAGCAGAACAGGAGCACTTGCATGGAGTTTTTAAATGGAATGGATACCCAAAATTCACAATCCGCTGTTACCTCCACAACAGACCATGACAAGAAGACCGCCAGAGACAACATGGCCAGACAGACTCGTCACCTTACATGTACATCAAAGACATCAGAGATGACTACAACACTACTCAAACCCCTAGGGATCAGGGTAGCTCACAAACCAACAACAACCTGTGACAGCTACTGACGAACGTAAAGGGTCCCATACCTACAATCAATAAAACTAATATAACACACAAAATACCATACTAGGACTGTGAAAAACATTACATAGGCCAAACTGGAAGAAAACTGACTATAAGGATACGTGAATACCAACTGGGCACCAAGAAATATGACCAATTCTCACTGGTCTCAATACATACCGACAAAGAAGGACATGAATTCGACTGGGACAACACATCCAAAATATCACAAACCAAATAGAGACATGCCAATGAATTCCTGGAGGTCTGGCATTCCAACCAGAACTCCATCCACAAACACATTAAAATGGACCCGACATACAAACCACTGAAAAACACAACTGGAAATAATGCCAACCACCCTAGCAAACTAGGCATACAAATAACAAGCAGGACAGAACACCAATGCTTCACTGGAGGTGCACTGATGATGTTACCTAGTAGAGTGACAAAACGTCTGCAAACAAACACACTGGCTTGCAAGAAAGTCTACAAACTAATCCACAACCCAAGCTACAAATCTTCTCAAAAACTTTATACAGTTGCATGTTTGGAGAAATGTGGTTTCTAAGGCTATCACAAGAGATGCAGGGCAGAGCCTATAGGGCCAGTTCTACTTCTCTGCTCACAAAAGAAAGTAAGATTTTATCTTTCAGGGATTTTTCACATCCTGATTCTTTTTTTGGCCTCCTTCAGCCTGTCTGAGTAAGAACTGTAGCTAATGTTGTCAAACTTCACATGCACTTTTGTCTTAAGGTTGACTCATTAGCAACAAATGAGCATATTTGTCACCTTATCATTGATTGAGATTGGTTTTGCAAAGTTTGATTCTTATCTATGTATTTGTAGATCATCATTACTGGCCAGCTCTTATTTCTGATCTACATGTTGTCTCATGCGATATTCTTACTTTTCAGATATATACCGGCAGTATCCTGCTGTATGTCACTGCCATTTTTATTGATTCCTCTACTTTGGCTAAATTGGAAACGGTCTATTTGAATCCAATCATGGAAGAGCAGAAGTGTCTTCCAATTAAGTACTGGTAAGGCTGAAGCATTGATTTTGGTCTATGATTCAAATTCTGTCACTTATTATCAACTCAATCCCACTTCCTGGCAAAATGTGAGATTAAGCAAGTCTCCTCACAACTTTAGTGTTAAATTTGGTTCTGAGATGAGCTTCTGACCTCGGCTTTAGGCTGTCTCTAAGACTGTCTCTTTTTACCTCTATGATATAATTTGATTTTGAATCTGGCTCATGAATAAGGAGTCTGTTATGTCTGGATTTGACGATTCCAACGCACTTCTATATTTCACACACATACCCAACTTTGTAAACTTGTAGTCAGCTGAATTTTCTGCACGTGTCTGTGACCTAACATGCTTCAAGCCCCATTTATTCACCTATATGGTTGCTAACCTACATTGACTCCAGCTCAAGCAATGTCTTGATTTTAAAATTTTCATCTATCATTTCAAAATTGTCCATGGTTTTGTCCTACCTTATCTCTGTAATTTCCAACACCAACCACCAGAGGCATCAATCTTGTACATTACCAATCATAACTGCTCCACATTTGATGGCTACGCATTTTGTGACTGGACTCCACACTTTGGAATGCTCTTCCTACACCTCTCACCTTTCTTTCCTGTTTTAAGATTCGTCTACCTTTTAACCAATCTTCTGATCATCTGGCCTTACGGACGGAATCTTATCAAAGGTAGCAGGAACTGCAGATGCTGGAGAATCTGAGATAACAATGTGTAGAGCTGGATGAACACAGCAGGCCAAGCAGCATCACAGGAGCAGGAAGGGTGACATTTTGAGCCTAGACCCTTCTTCAGAAATGGGGGAGGGGAACGGGGTTCTGAAATAAATAGCGAGAGAGGGGGAGGCGGAAAGAAGATGGATAGAGAAGAAGATAGCTGGAGAGGAGACAGACAGGTCAAAGAGGCAGGGATGGAGTCAGTAAAGGTGAGTGTAGGTGGGGATGTAGGGAGGGAATATGTCAGTCCAGGGAGGATGGACAGGTCATTGGGAACCCTGCAGCCCAATAGTAACAATGTGGACTTCACAAGCTTTAAAATCTCCCCTCCCCCAACGCATCCCAAAACCAGGCCAGCTTGTCCCCACCTCCCTAATCGCTCCTTCCTCCCACTTATCCCGTCCTCCCACCCTAAGCCCCACGCCTATCTCCTACCTACTAACCTCATCCCGCCTGCTTGACCAGTCCGTCCTCCCTGGATTGACCTATCTCCTCCCTACCTCCCCACCTACACTCACCTTTTCTGACTCCATCCCCACTTCTTTGACCTGTCTGTCTCCTCTCCACCTATCTTCTCCTCTATCCATCTTCTATCCACCTCCGCATTTCTCCTTTTTTATTTCAGAACCCCCTTCTCCTCCCCAATTTCTGAAGAAGGATCTAGGCCCAAAACGTCAGTCCTCCTGCTTCTCTGATGCTGCTTGGCCTGCTGTGTTCATCCAGGTCTACACCTTGTTATCTCGGAATCTTATCAAAGTCTGAATAACATGGGATAAGGTGAGACTGTAGCAGGATAACATGAGAAGTTCAGCAAGGTCTGTCTTGATGTCAGGAGCATTTCACGTTCTATTTTACAACTCAGATAAATAATGTGGTGAGTTTCTCAGTAGGCACTGGCAAACTGCCAATTAAGTGCGAATTATCATTTATTACACATTTCTTTGGCCCAACTCACCTCACGAACATTCAGCTTTCTGTTCTACCAAAAGTGTCAAACAGTGAGTTGTTGAGAAATCTAGATATGGAAATCAAAGAGGGTAGCTGGCAAATTCAGCTCACCACCTGTGCTGAGGGATCCCTATGTTGGACACTAAAAGGGCATGTTCACCCTTTATTTTCTCTTGATGAGATGATACTCAGGATTCTTTGATTAAAAGTTTATTCATGCATGGGAGATGATTGCAACAAGAAAACAGCATACAACTCAAATCTATATCACAAGAAGGTTTTATGTCATTTTTACAGATAACAGGCCAAACATATTCTTTATGTCTTTACATCTCCCAAGTGCTATACATACTTGTGGATTCAAACAAGCCTATTCTGTTCAGTTTTCCCTCTATCAGTCACCAGGCACCACCATCTCAGGGTACGCACCATAGGTACCAACCACTTGCACCCCAAAGCAGAGGGCAGGCAGGCTTTGTGGTGCTGAGGGTTGGGGTGGATTACAGTGAGTTGACGGAAGATATTGTAGACAATACTGACAGTGAGGCTTGTTGGGAGGTGAAAAGAAAGACAGAGTGGCTGTGAGATATTGGAGAGAAGATGGTGGCACTTACACTAGCGAAGTTGAAAAGGTCAGTGAACTTCTCCCACAATGCTAGGCATTCTTCCAGATGGCTGGGATTGCTGTAACTCAGATGATAACCTCACAGCAAACTGGCATGGCCTACTGTCACGGCCTCCACTGCTGGTCCTGGGGGAAGAGGAAGTCTCATCTGTGTACTACCCCATTCAGTAAGACCTGCTAATCCCTGCCCATGGAATAGGCACTGATTTCCCTCCATCTGTTAAGTTTTGGGCACATGTCAGGTACTGTGCAGGGCTGCTGTCGACTGACAGTCATTGGCTGGATGCACAACAGGCTTTTATAGATGAGGCAGGCATGAAGGACGTTGGTAACTTCTGGGACATCCCAGCAGTGCTGTGTTGTTATGAAACAGCACACGGTAAGATGGGCTGGAATCAGATGTGAGCGAGTTCACAGGGGGTGATAGGTAATTGATGAGGCAAGTGATAAGATACGGCAAGAAAATTCATTAAGTCTCGTAGTGAAAATCACTCCCAAAAATTTAATGAAATGCACAGCCAGAAAAAAGTAAGATTCAGCTATTTATCTTCTTCGTAGCTCAGAGTCCTATTTTGCTTTATCATGCTTCTGTGAAGTGCCTTGGAACAATTCATTATATTAGAGATTTTATAAATGTAAGTTACTGTAAAAATGTGATTTCTTTAACCTGGCACAATGGCATTGAGTAATGTGAGTTACTTAGTGCATAATGCAAATGCTCCACCCTTTTAATGGTTGTACTTGGCAAAGTCAGTACTTTAATTTATATTCAGCTTCTTACCTTGTGTATGCTGCTTTTTCGAGGCTCTGTGAAAACTGGAGCTCTGTCTGATTAGAAAACTTTGCCGTCCAAGAAATGTGGAGATCCATTTTGCAACACTTTCCCCACAGTCCAGTCCTTTCACTCTGCATAAAAAAGAGAGGTACCAAGTTTTTGAGGGTATAAACAGACAAAAGTGTCTGGTCCATCCAGTCTGTCTCATACAAATGTGATCACAAATCTGGTAGACTCCAACTGGAGAGAGCTGAGAAAACAGGTAGGTCTGCAGTTTACCATGTTAACTTTGTTCTTCTGCTGTTATTTCCCTTCCTGTGCTATTCCCTGCAATTGCCGGGGGGTGAGGGGGGATTGCCCTCATATCACAGGAATTTCATTCTGGTCTACTACCAGAAGCTGTATGAATGTGGCCTACTGTAGGCTTCTTCTCAGCGTAGTATCTCCACCGTCTGTCTCAGTGGGATGGGAATAAGAAGTCAGTAAAGAAGGGGGAGTAAATCTGCAGTGCACCAGTGTATAGCGCTCTGTAAGCATTTCAAGAACTCCGAGATAATGGGAACTGCAGATGCTGGAGAATCCAAGATAATAAAGTGTGAAGCTGGATGAACACAGCAGGCCAAGCAGCATCTCAGGAACACAAAAGCTGATGTTTCGGGCCTAGAACTCCCTTGTGTTTGTACATTGTCGTCATCCAAGTAGGTTTAAAGTGAATGAGCACGAAGAAAACAAGTGAAGAGCCCTGAGATGCACCTTGTTCTGATGCATAAAATACGTGCCTGTCACATATGCAAAGTAGCCTGGCATCCGCTTTGCAAACTAAGGTGTTATTGAGTTTCAGCGTATAGTACTAAAGCGGTGAACTATATTATAAGTGACACAAAGATGCACCATGATGATGAGGTGAGGCTGGTGCATGTCTGATGCAAACTTCTGGGGATTGAGGGGTGTATGCACTTACTATATGTGGTACGTGTCTGAAGGTGGTGGGGAACATTACTAAGAAAGAAGTCTGGAGGAGAAAATCGTGAGATGAAACTATCAAATACCCACTCAAGAGTTTCATGTTGGAGCTTGCTGATGTCTAGTTTTAATTGTCTTCCTGTGAAAATGAACATGCATTTAATGAGGTGGATTGATGTAATACTGAGATGTAAATGCAAAAAGGGTCCTCACCATCCACTAGCAAGATTCTTGCCTCATCGTTAAAACAGAGTGGTAAATTGAACCCTTTTTTCAACATTGAGAATCTTTTTTCCATACTACCCTAACTGACTCACTATTGCCCACATTGTTCAGGAGCTAGGAAGATGCCATTCTTAATAGCTGATAATTTGTCTATTTTTTGTGTTGCTATAGGTTTAAAACACAAGTTTTAGACCCAATCTTCTCACTTTCAAACTGGGTGTAATATTTAGTCATGTTATGGTTACTGGTACCTAGGGGCAGCTGGCTTTCCTCTGACATTAATAATTAATCTTGTTATATTACAAAATCTGCTCTCTGGTCAGTTGGGGAATATGCTTCAGTAGGAAAGAATTCTGTGAAGTACCATTCAGGTTCCTATTGCCAATCTGATTTTTTTCAAGTTTACATGCAGCCTAAAGTCATCCATGATTATTGACATCCATTCATCACAAGCACACAGTATTTCATCTTGCCTACTGTGTCCCACATTGTGCTTATTGTTAGGAGCCTGTAAAGCATTTCTCCTAGTGACTTATTTTCCCTACTTTTCCTCACTTCATCCAATCCCCATTCCTTCCCCCACTCCATCCTGATATCCTGAACACAGGTAATCTCTAACTATTGTACAACTGCCTCCACCTTTATCTAACTTCCTATTCTGCTTGAATGACATATATCACTCAATACGCAAGCCCCAGTTGTTGTTATCCTATAGTCATGTCTCCATAATGGCTATCAAACCATACTTAATTACTTAAATGTCTGCTACCAATTTGTTTACTTAGTAATTATTGCGGTATATATTCAGATTTAGAACCTTTAGTATTGTCATTTTGTTACCTTTGTAAAATCTGGTCTTGATTGTTGGTGTATTCCTGTCTTTTTTCTCTGCCTCTTCCTGTCACTCTCTGATCCTCATTTCCATATTACTATTTTCTGTCTTACCTTCTTTCCAGTCTTTGATATACAGCAAACTTTTTATGAAGTGACACCTAGGGGATCAGGAGTGTGCTGGTTGATCAAATATTCTGGATAATCAGAGGTCCACATAATCAGTGTAAAAAATACACACTAAGGTTTAGAAATGTAATGCAGGGGGTGTAAAGTCATTGTTATACTTTATTTACAGCACAAATCACTTAACTAATAATGTAATTTTGCCTTAAATAAAACTTACTGGCAGAGAGCCTTCTCATTCACACCCACAACTGACTACTTGGATAGTGCAATTTGAGGAGAAATTGAGTCAAAATTGAATCAACTGTTGTTATTTCATGTGACTTTCAATTGAACAAGTATACTTACATTGAGGTAAATTAATTAAAAAACTATAATAGCTGGACAATAATATAGTAAACTTCACAGTATTTGAGATAAATAATTTTTGCTGGTTTATTGACAATGCTATTTCATATGATGCCAGTTAAAACAAAGTTTTCTGTACCACATTCTTCCATATTTGATGTTTTGCTCTCACTGTTTAGTTTAAATTCTGCTTTACTTCCCCAGTTACGTGGTACGCAGAAACACTAGCCCCAGCATCATGAAATGGTAAAGTCCCCCCTTTTCCCAGGTATGAACTGGAACCCATTTCTCCCACATGGGTTTTTGAACCATGCATTCATCTCTCTAATTTTATGTACCCTAGGTCCAGAGATTATAAACTTTGAGGTTCCATTTTTAAATTCAGTGCCTAACTCCTTGTACTCTCTTTACAGAACTTCTAGTCTAAGCTATTTCTTGGTACCTACATGGACCTACTATCCCTGCCATTGCAAGTTCTTTCCTAGGTCTGAGCAGGCATCCCAAGCCTGGCATCACGCAGCTAAGACAGCTGTCTGGACTCTTGTTCTTTGCTGCAGAAAACTGTTCAATCCCTGTCACTGTATAATCTCTTTCTAATACCTTAAGTTGCTCCCCTCATGAAATGACACTGATTGTTTGAAAAACATCTAGTTCATTAGTGTCCTTTAAGGAAGGAGCGTGTTTATTCACTCTGTCTTACATGTGATTTCAGACACATAGTAAAGTGGCTGACTCTTTACGCTCTCTGAAATGACCTTGCAAGTCACTCAGTTATCAAGGGTGAGGAAACAAAAGATGGCCTTGCCACTGACTTCAGATCCCTTGTGAGAATAAAAATAACAACTTTCACCTGTTCCCACATTTCAGCATAAGTAAAACCATTACTCTTTAAGATTCATTTCACTCCTTTAGCAGCTGAATTTATCACTGTAAGTATCTGCCACAGGGAATATACTCCTTCTGTCAAAAGGTGGCAGACTTGTTTGATGTTTTCATTAAAACTCCGAAATACTTCTTTGTTTTTAAAACTGGTTACATTATTTTACAAAGTGATTTATATAATTTTCAACAAATCATCCAAGATTAGTTAAATAATGGTGCTATTTGTTGTTAAATAGCAAGAAGGAATTCTATCTCTTTTTGTCCAAAATACTGTAATAAAATCACACCGCATTCCATGCTGGAGCACAGTAAAATCTACAAGAAATAATGGACTAAGTCTTCGTAGGGAGGACAAAGGAAGGCTTTTTTTTTCAAAATCAGATGCTTCATCATTCCATGTTACAGCTGCCAGAAAGGGTATGGGAGGAGCTAGACAAATTAGAACTAAGTATTCAGCTACAAAAGACAAATAACAAATGGTTTCCTGGAACTTGAGATGATAGTAATATCAGAGATGCAGCCATGTTACATTCTGGGGCACAAAGCTAACAAAAGAACTTTTCCAAAATGTATCCCTTCTTCAATTTTGCTCCTGTCTTATTGGTAACTATTGATTTCTAAGTCAGGGATAGTTCTATTAAAATCACAATATGTCAAGTATTTTGCATATGCTAATATGCCAGTGGCATAGCCAAATCCAATCTTGCCCTTACTGAAATTTGTTGGGTTGATGTTTAATTCTTATATTTGCAACTTGCAGCACTGCTAAAACCTGTACATGTCAATTTCTGCCAGAACCATCTGAAATGCCTTGTGTAGATTCACTGTCATCAATCCTTCTTATGGGCATTAGTCTACATTATTGATGTCCATAGGGGAAGGATACCTACATGATGTCTTTGGCAGAATCTAGGCTTGATCTTACTTTAACAGTTTGCTATGTAATGCTTAATATTGCAGCTAGTTACATTACATCAGACATAAATGATGATCTCTTATGTGACTTAAGAGTAGGGCGACAAGGTGGCTCAGTGGTTAGCACTGCAGCCTCACAGCGCCAGGGACCCAGGTTTGATTCCAGTCTTGGGCAACTGTCTGTGGGGAGTTTGCACATTCTCTCCATGTCTGCGTGAGTTTCCTCCGGGTGCTCCGGTTTCTTCCCATAATCTAAAATGTGCAGGCTAGGTGGATTGGCCATGCTAAATTGCCTGTGGTGTTTAGGGGGTTGGGTCTGGGTGGGATGCTCCAAAGCGCGGTGTGGACTTGTTGGGCCAAAGGGCCTGTTTCCACACTGTAGGGAATCTAATCTAATCTAAATGCACGTTACTACTCTAGCTGCACACACGCTGGGCACCTCTGCCAACTATGTACAATTCTGTTTAGCTGCTCCCAAGTAATCCTTTATCTCTTGAGAGATAGCGATCATTTTGCAATGTCAATTAACCCTTTCAGGTATTAAATATCTTATGTAACATTTCCAATAAACTTGTTTTGGTTATTAAGTTTTATGACTTGACTGGGTTGGAAGTCTGTTGCTTTAGGATGAAGCATTCAAGTACAGTTCATTGTCACACTGGATCCCTGCTGAATGTGTGGTTTCCTGGATGTTCTTTGCTGATGACACCTCTTTGCTGAAGACATTCTCTGGCATCAATGTTAACCGTGAAGGTTTGTTTCCTTTGGAGGATCCTTAATTCCTTCAAATCATGACAGAGGAAATGGTTGTGTTTTCACAAGAATTAACCATTTTTACATTGCAGACAGGTATTCTTTTTGATCAACTTAACTATTTTAACATGTTCATATACAAGCAATAAAGCTGACTGTGGTGTTTTGGTATTGCTTCTTTTAAGCAGCTGAATTGCCCGTATCAAGAATGCACTGCTAACACCTGGGTGTTGAGGCGTCAAGGATATCTGATGATAGATTTTTAAGAATTGGATGCAGTCGGGAGACAAGTGAATAATATATCCAAATCAGTGAAGTCTGTTGTATCATCTCATCTCAGCCATCAAGAATTGTTGGATACCTTTTGAGTTTCCTGCCGCTTTTCTTTATCTAAATCTATCAGCATCTCTTCTTCATCATACATTTATCTAATTTCCCATTAATTCAGCTGTACTATTTATCTTAAGGTACTAGGGAAGTTGGAAGCAAACAACTTAGTTATTGTAAGCAAACAACACACAGAAGTACTATGTTATAGATCAGAAGGTTTCTAATGTAACCCCTCTCTAGGAGGTATCTCTCTAACTCCTTCTCATTCTCTCATTCTGTCTCACAGGGAAGTATAGACTAGTTTGTCTTACATCAGTAGTGGCAAAAATGCTCAAGTCCATTATGAGAAACCCAATAGCAGATTACTTGGAAAACAGTGACAGGATCGGACAGTCAGAATGGATTTGTGAAAGGCAAATCATGCAGTCTTTCAATAATGTCCTACATAAGCAATTAACATTTAAAATCAAAGCACATCAGATGGGAGTATAGTGACTGCTGAAAGGGCAAATAAACCACATCCACTGGGTCCCCCTTACCAACTCTACTTGTTCCATTCTTGAAAAATTCCAGTAGTTTCATCAAGCATGAATTTCCCTTTCACAAATCCATTCTGACTCTGTCCAATGGATAGAAAACTGTTTGGTAGACAGGAAACAAACAGTAGGAATAAATAGGCCAAGCAGCATCTCAGGAGCACAAAAGCCGACGTTTCGGGCCTAGACCCTTCATTCTTCACATTTTATTATCTTGGATTCTCCAGCATCTGCAGTTCCCATTATCTCAGTAGGAATAAATAGGTCTTTTTCCTGAGTAGCAGGCAGTGACGAGTGGGGTACTGCAGGGATCAGTGCTTGGGCTCCAGCTATCCACTATAAATATAAATGATTTAGATGAGAGAACTAAATGTAATATCTCCAAGTTTGCAGATGACACAAAACTAGGTGAGAGGGTGGGTTCTGAAGAGAACACAGAGATGGTTCATTGTGATTTAGACAAGTTGAGAGTGTGGGCAAATTTATTGTAGATGAAGTACAATATGGGTAAATGTAAGTTATCTATTGTGGTAGCAAAAACAGGAAGGCAGATTATTATTTGAATGGAGATAGATTGGGGAAGGGGCAGGTGCAACAAGACTTGGATGTCTTTGTATGCCAGTTGCTAAAAGTAAGCATGAAGGTGCAGCCCTCATCAACTTTTATAGATGCACCATCGAAAGCATACTATCTGGGTGCATAACAGCCTGATACAGCCACTGCACTTCCCAGAACTGGAGAAACTACAAAATGTGTGCACAGCCCTGACCATCACTGAAGCCAACCTCCTATCCATGGGCTTCATTTACACTTCTTGTTGCCACAGAAAAACTACCAACATCATCAAAAACCCAACCCATCCTGGTAATGCTCTCCTACAACCTCTTCCATCAGGCAGAGGCTTTGGACACAAATACAAACAAATTCAAGAACAGCTTCTTCTCTGCCATTATTAGACTGATGTATGGACTCACTAACTTCAAATAACATATATCTTGTTATTGTTGATCTTGTTTTGTGCACCTCCTGTGCAGTGTAACGTGTATGCCTTACTCTGTCTAAACACCCTATTTTTTTTATGTCCTTGCTTACTATAATCTGCCTGTACTGCTCGCAAGCACAGCTTTTCATAGTACTTGGGTACACGTGGCTGCAATGAGTCAAATCAACTGATGCAGGCAGTGAAGACAGCATGACAAAATAAAATCTTTTATCCCTGAAAGTATTATTGTAAATTGTTTCTGTACCTTTTAAAGCCTTTGCATCCTTTCTAAAAGGACAGTGCTTAGAATTGGATATAATGCAGTTGAGATCTAACCAATTAAATATAAAAGTTCATATTAACTGATAACTGTGTCTCGATATATGAAACTCAACATCTGCTGTTTTTAATTCAGACTTCCAATATCCAAAGTATTTTGCCTTCAATACCTCTTAAACTTTCAATTTCTAAAAACTGCCATACTTAAATTTGCATTATATAGCATATCAGTTCTAAAGGGCAGATGACTGATTTTATTAAATTAATAAGTAATGTCCGGCCTTTGCATCAGTGATTTTAAAACAAATGACTATCCAGCAAGTGCTTTTAGTTTAACACACTGCCAGGAGTGCCAGAGTACAAGTATTAGCTGATATAGTTATGAAGATAAATTTAAGAAGCTAAGTAGTGTGTGGAAAATCACAGAAGGTAATTGGCAATAAAGAATTAAATATGGAAATACTGTAAAAATAAATTAACACGGTAGACACAAAAGATTGTTTCCATGGCTGGGGAACAGAGCAACACCACTCAAAATATAGGGTTGATCATTTAGGTCAGAGATAAGGAGAAATTCCTTTACTCAAGGATAAGAGATAATGGGAACTGCAGATGCTGGAGAATTCAAGGTAATAAAATGTGAGGCTGGATGAACACAGTAGGCCAAGCAGCATCTCAGGAGCACAAAAGCTGACTTTTCGGGCCTAGACTCCTTTACTCAAACCTTGTTAATCTTTGGAACAACATAGAACATAGCACATTACAGCACAGTACAGGCTCTTCGGCCCTTGATGTTGTGCCGACCTGTCATACCGATCTCAAGCCCATCTAACCTACACTATTCCATGTACATCCATATGCTCATCCAATGACGACTTAAATGTACCTAAAGTTGGCGAATCTACTACCGTTGCAGGCAGAGCATTCCATTCCCTTACGACTCTCTGAGTAAAGAAACTACCTCTGACATCTGTCCGATATCTTTCACCCCTCAATTTAAAGCTATGCCCCCTCGTGCTCGCCATCACCATCCTAGGAAAAAGGCTCTCCCTATCCACCCTATCTAACACTCTGATTATTTTATATGTTTCAATAAAGTCACCTCTCAACCTTCTTCTCTCTAATGAAAACAGCCTCAAGTCCCTCAGCCTTTCCTCATAAGACCTTCCCTCCATACCAGGCAACATCCTAGTAAATCTCCTCTGCACCCTTTCCAAAGCTTCCACATCCTTCTTATAATGTGGTGACCAGAACTGTACACAATACTCCAAGTGCAGCCGCAACAGAGTTTTGTACAGCTGCAGCATAACCTCTTGGTTCCGGAACTCAATCCCTCTATTAATAAAAGCTAAAACACTGTATGCCTTCTTAACAGCCCTGTCAACCTGGGTGGCAACTTTCTAGGATCTGTGTACATGGACACCGAGATCTCTCTGCTCATCTACACTACCAAGAATCTTACCATTAGCCCAGTACTTTGCCTTCCGGTTACTCCTACCAAAGTGCATCACCTCACACTTATCTGCATTAAACTCCATTTGCCACCTCTCAGCCCAGCTCTGCAGCTTATCTATGTCTCTCTGCAACCTACAGCATCCTTTGTCACTATCCACAACTCCACCGACCTTACCGTCGTCTGCAAATTTACTAATTTGGATCTTTGATTTATTGTACAGAGTTGTGGATGCCCTATCACTGAGTACATTTAAGGCAAATATAGATTGTTTTTCCCTCACAGACAATCAAAAGATATGGCAAGATGGGGAAAAACCATGGCAGATGGATTTCAATGTGGGACAATACACTGCGGATTCAAAAAGCACAGAATATTTGTTATAACAAGGTGTAGAGCTGGATGAACACAGCAGGCCAGGCAGCATCAGAGGAGCAGAAAGGCTGACGTTTGGGGTCTAGACCTTTCTTCAGAAAGTGCATTCTCTGAAGAAGGGTCTAGACCTGAAATGTCAGCTTTCCTGCTCCTGTGGTGCTGCTTGGCCTGCTGTGTTCATCGAGCTCTACACCTTGTTATCTCAGATTCTCCAGCATCCTCAGTTCCTACTATGCCAGAATATTTGCTGAATGTCGCAGGCAGATAGGATAGTGAAGAAGGCCTTTGGCATGCTTGCCTTTATTGGTTAGTGCATTGAGTATAGGAGTTGGGAGGTCATGTTGTGACTCTACAGAACATTGGTGAGGAAACTTTTGGCATACCGCGTGCAATTCTGGTCTCCCTGATATAGGAAATACGATCAGAAATACCTTGGCATGCGTGGCCTGATTGCTTCAATATTCTTGGCTACAGACCTGTGTCACAGGTCACTAAAAATATTTTGAGATAGTGGGAACTGTTGATGCTGGAGAATCTGTGATAACAAGAAGGGTCTGGACCCGAAATGTCAGCCTTCCTGCTCCTCTGATGCTGCTAGGCCTGCTGTGTTCATCCAGCTCTACACCTTGTAATCTCACTAAAAATATTTAATTGTGTTCTAAATAATGGGATCAAACCAGTCAAACTTTATGTCATTAAAAGTATGCTGACTACCTATATGAGAGCAATGTTTCAGAAGCAGTCCAGAGGAAGTTTATAGGATGATCTTGGGCATGAAAGAGTTTTCTTATAAGGCGAGGGTAAGTAGGTTGGTTCTGAACTCATTGGAGTCTAGAAGAATGAGAGGCAATTTCATTGAAACAGATTTGTAGGGATAATAAAACAAAGAAATGCTAATTTGGAGATCTGAAACAAAGCAGAAATTGCTGGAGAAACTCAGCTGGCTCATCAGCATTTGTGGGGAGAAAACTGAGTCAATGTTTTGGGTCCAGTGGCCCTTCACCAGAACCATTAATTTCTTCTGATGAAGGGCTCCTGCATCTGAAGCGCTGATTCTGTTCTCTCTGCACAGATACTGGTAGGAGTCCAGCAATTTCTGTTTTTGTTTAGGGAGCTTGACAGAGTCAATGCTAAGAGATTGTTTCTTCTTGTGGGTGAGGCCAGGACCAGACACCATAATCGCAAAGTAGGAGACCACTCATTTAAGAGAGAAATGGGGAAGAATTTCTTCTTTCAGAGGGTAGTCAATCTGACAGATTCTTTATCACATTGGGCTGGACAGGCTGGATTCTTAAGTATATTCAAGGTTGAGAGAGACAGATTTTTAATCAATAAGTAATCAAGAGTTGTAGATATTAGATCAGCCATGATTTCATTGTATGGCAAAGTAGAACTCAAAGGGACAAATGGCCTGCTCCTACATCTTATGGTCCTACATTTCCATGAGAGTTCCATTCCAAATTTCCTGAATGACTGACCGACCTATAGCTATTCAGCACCTTCAGATATCAACTTAAGGGCTATATAAATTTAAGTTATCGTTGTATCAAAAATTGAAGCAACTTTGCTTTCCCGTACACCTGTAAAAAATGTTCAATATCCAGGTGCATAGCAGAAGAAAAAAATCTGGAAATCTGTGATAACATCAGATTAAACCAGATTAAGTTGCTTATTTTTTGAAAGGGAGAATAAAATGAGACAGTATTATTTAATGCGGGAAAAACTGCAGAAAGCTGCAACACAAAGGGATTTGAGGCTACTTCTGCATGAAACACACAAAGCTAGCAGTTTTAGTCCCTTATTTAAGAAAAAGAATTATCCATTGGAGGCAGTTCAGATAAGGTTCACTCAGACGATCATCAGTACGGAGAGATTGTCTTCTGAACAAAAGTGAAATAGGTTGGTACTCTATTTGATGGAATTTAAAAGAATGAGAGGTGATATCATTGAAACATATTGGATTCTTAAGGGGCTTGAACAGATAAAGAGGAATTTCTTCTCTCAGATGGTTGTCAGTCTTTGGAACTCCTTGCCAATGAGAGATGTGGGGTAGAGTCTCTGTGTATATTTAAAGCTGGGATAGACAGATTCTTGATCTGTAGGGGAATCTAAGATTCTGGGGGAACAGCAGGGAAGTGGATGTGAGGATTGAAAGATCAACTGAGTTTCCTGTCGAATGGTGAAGCTGGCTCAAGGAGCCAAATAACTTATTCCTGTTCCGAGGTTGTATGTTGGTAGTGGCCCTTGAAGTTGGTCCCTCTCAAATTGGAGATTAGTTTCTTTAACTGATTCCATTTTGGGCCTAGAGGCCTCCAGATGACTTCTGTTTTTTGAAACAAAGTTGATACTCATTAATAAGATAATAAAATGTGAGGCTGGATGAACACAGCAGGCCAAGCAGCATCTCAGGAGCACAAAAGCTGACGTTTCGGGCCTAGACCCTTCATCAGAGAGGGGGATGGGGGGAGGGAACTGGAATAAATAGGGAGAGAGGGGGAGGCGGACCGAAGATGGAGAGTAAAGAAGATAGGTGGAGAAGGTGTGGGTGGGGAGGTAGGGAGGGGATAGGTCAGTCCAGGGAAGACGGACAGGTCAAGGAGGTGGGATGAGGTTAGTAGGTAGCTGGGGGTGCGGCTTGGGGTGGGAGGAAGGGATGGGTGAGAGGAAGAACCGATTAGGGAGGCAGAGACAGGTTGGACTGGTTTTGGGATGCAGTGGGTGGGGGGGTAGAGCTGGGCTGGTTGTGTGGTGCAGTGGGGGGAGGGGATGAACTGGGCTGGTTTAGGGATGCAGTGGGGGAAGGGGAGATTTTGAAACTGGTGAAGTCCACATTGATACCATATGGCTGCAGGGTTCCCAGGCGGAATATGAGTTGCTGTTCCTGCAACCTTCGGGTGGCATCATTGTGGCAGTGCAGGAGGCCCATGATGGACATGTCATCAAGAGAATGGGAGGGGGAGTGGAAATGGTTTGCGACTGGGAGGTGCAGTTGTTTGTTGCGAACTGAGCGGAGGTGTTCTGCAAAGCGGTCCCCAAGCCTCCGCTTGGTTTCCCCAATGTAGAGAAAGCCGCACCGGGTACAGTGGATGCAGTATACCACATTGGCAGATGTGCAGGTGAACCTCTGCTTAATGTGGAATGTCATCTTGGGGCCTGGGATGGGGGTGAGGGAGGAGGTGTGGGGACAAGTGTAGCATTTCCTGCGGTTGCAGGGGAAGGTGCCGGGTGTGGTGGGGTTGGAGGGCAGTGTGGAGCGAACAAGGGAGTCACGGAGAGAGTGGTCTCTCCGGAAAGCAGACAGGGGTGGGGATGGAAAAATGTCTTGGGTGGTGGGGTCGGATTGTAAATGGCGGAAGTGTCGGAGGATAATGCGTTGTATCCGGAGGTTGGTAGGGTGGTGTGTGAGAACGAGGGGGATCCTCTTGGGGCGGTTGTGGCGGGGGCGGGGTGTGAGGGATGTGTCGCGGGAAATGCGGGAGACGCGGTCCAGGGCGTTCTCAATCACCGTGGGGGGGAAGTTGCGGTCCTTAAAGAACTTGGACATCTGGGATGTGCGGGAGTGGAATGTCTTATCGTGGGAGCAGATGCGGCGGAGGCGGAGGAATTGGGAATAGGGGATGGAATTTTTGCAGGAGGGTGGGTGGGAGGAGGTGTATTCTAGGTAGCTGTGGGAGTCGGTGGGCTTGAAATGGACATCAGTTACAAGCTGGTTGCCTGAGATGGAGACTGAGAGGTCCAGGAAGGTGAGGGATGTGCTGGAGATGGCCCAGGTGAACTGAAGGTTGGGGTGGAAGGTGTTGGTGAAGTGGATGAACTGTTCGAGCTCCTCTGGGGAGCAAGAGGCGGCGCCGATACAGTCATCAATGTACCGGAGGAAGAGGTGGGGTTTGGGGCCTGTGTAGGTGCGGAAGATGGACTGTTCCACGTAACCTACAAAGAGGCAGGCATAGCTGGGGCCCATGCGGGTGCCCATGGCCACCCCCTTAGTCTGTAGGAAGTGGGAGGAGTCAAAAGAGAAGTTGTTGAGTGTGAGGACAAGTTCCGCTAGGCGGATGAGAGTGTCGGTGGAGGGGGCCTGGTCGGGCCTGCGGGACAGGAAGAAGCGGAGGGCCTTGAGGCCATCTCCATGCGGAATGCAGGTGTACAGGGACTGGACGTCTATGGTGAATATGAGGTGTTGGGGGCCAGGGAATTGGAAGTTCTGGAGGAGGTGGAGGGCGTGGGTGGTGTCACGGACATAGGTGGGGAGTTCCTGGACCAAACTCCCCACCTATGTCGTCCTCACTCGTCCTCACACTCAACAACTTCTCTTTTGACTCCTCCCACTTCCTACAGACTAAGGGGGTGGCCATGGGCACCCGCATGGGCCCCAGCTATGCCTGCCTCTTTGTAGGTTACGTGGAACAGTCCATCTTCCGCACCTACACAGGCCCCAAACCCCACCTCTTCCTCCGGTACATTGATGACTGTATCGGCGCCGCCTCTTGCTCCCCAGAGGAGCTCGAACAGTTCATCCACTTCACCAACACCTTCCACCCCAACCTTCAGTTCACCTGGGCCATCTCCAGCACATCCCTCACCTTCCTGGACCTCTCAGTCTCCATCTCAGGCAACCAGCTTGTAACTGATGTCCATTTCAAGCCCACCGACTCCCACAGCTACCTAGAATACACCTCCTCCCACCCACCCTCCTGCAAAAATTCCATCCCCTATTCCCAATTCCTCCGCCTCCGCCGCATCTGCTCCCACGATAAGACATTCCACTCCCGCACATCCCAGATGTCCAAGTTCTTTAAGGACCGCAACTTCCCCCCCACGGTGATTGAGAACGCCCTTGACCGCGTCTCCCGCATTTCCCGCGACACATCCCTCACACCCCGCCCCCGCCACAACCGCCCCAAGAGGATCCCCCTCGTTCTCACACACCACCCTACCAACCTCCGGATACAACGCATTATCCTCCGACACTTCCGCCATTTACAATCCGACCCCACCACCCAAGACATTTTTCCATCCCCACCCCTGTCTGCTTTCCGGAGAGACCACTCTCTCCGTGACTCCCTTGTTCGCTCCACACTGCCCTCCAACCCCACCACACCCGGCACCTTCCCCTGCAACCGCAGGAAATGCTACACTTGTCCCCACACCTCCTCCCTCACCCCCATCCCAGGCCCCAAGATGACATTCCACATTAAGCAGAGGTTCACCTGCACATCTGCCAATGTGGTATACTGCATCCACTGTACCCGGTGCGGCTTTCTCTACATTGGGGAAACCAAGCGGAGGCTTGGGGACCGCTTTGCAGAACACCTCCGCTCAGTTCGCAACAAACAACTGCACCTCCCAGTCGCAAACCATTTCCACTCCCCCTCCCATTCTCTTGATGACATGTCCATCATGGGCCTCCTGCACTGCCACAATGATGCCACCCGAAGGTTGCAGGAACAGCAACTCATATTCCGCCTGGGAACCCTGCAGCCATATGGTATCAATGTGGACTTCACCAGTTTCAAAATCTCCCCTTCCCCCACTGCATCCCTAAACCAGCCCAGTTCATCCCCTCCCCCCACTGCACCACACAACCAGCCCAGCTCTTCCCCCCCACCCACTGCATCCCAAAACCAGTCCAACCTGTCTCTGCCTCCCTAACCGGTTCTTCCTCTCACCCATCCCTTCCTCCCACCCCAAGCCGCACCCCCAGCTACCTACTAACCTCATCCCACCTCCTTGACCTGTCCGTCTTCCCTGGACTGACCTATCCCCTCCCTACCTCCCCACCCACACCTTCTCCACCTATCTTCTTTACTCTCCATATTCGGTCCGCCTCCCCCTCTCTCCCTATTTATTCCAGTTCCCTCCCCCCATCCCCCTCTCTGATGAAGGGTCTAGGCCCGAAACGTCAGCTTTTGTGCTCCTGAGATGCTGCTTGGCCTGCTGTGTTCATCCAGCCTCACATTTTATTATCTTGGAATCTCCAGCATCTGCAGTTCCCATTATCTTTGATACTCATTAATTTGTTTTACGGTTCTGGTTTCTCTAAACTACTTTCATAGTTTTGAAAACTTGCATCAGATTCAGCCTCACCTTCCCTGATACAATTTAAAATGCCCCAATGTTTTGGGCCTTCCTTCATCAAGTGATATATACTTCCAGTGAAACTTTGCTACTCCCTTTTCAAGGATGCATACTCTGAAATGCATACAAAATAAAACTTTGGCTGAATGGAAAACTATACAAATCACGTCTTTGTTTCTGCATTCAATGTCCCTACATTTAAAATCCAGAATCCCGTATACCTGACACTTTCTTCTTACATTTTCATTTATTAAGATCTATTTGTCTCTACACTTAGATCTCTTTGATACCTCTGTGGCACTGTTTCACTGCTTCTTGGCCCAAAATGTACAACTGCACTTCTCTCGTCATTGTCACCCATTTGTCTACTCCATTAAGTACTCCATATCCTCTTTATAGCTGCCACTGTTTCCAAATTTGATGTTATCAATGAACTACCTCTAGTAAGTCTGAGCCAATTATATAAATACAAAATAAATACAAATAAATCCTAGCACAAAGCATTAAAGAAACATTCTTCATTTTCATTAAAGGTGCTTTTCTGTGCTATATCGAATTTCCATTCTTTGCCTACAGTTTAATCAATTCAATGGTAGCCCAACTTTGTTTTTCCATTGAAGCAGTCAGACTTGGTTGTGAAAAGGAATGATGAAAATGGAGCAAGCAATACCCTTTTGTAAGCTTGTCTTAATACTTACCTGTCTCCACAGACTCTGGTTTGACAGAATTGAGGTGAAAATTCTTTTCTATCCTCTCCTTCTAGAGGCACATCTATGGGATCCATTCCTGAGGGATTGAAGTAAATTAACCATTAATGTTTTAGCAAGACAGAGTGCACCTGCAGTCACTCTGAATGCATTTCTGGAATGCCCCTAGATGATATCTTGACCAGATTCTTTCCCCATCAAATATGATCTACCTTTTGATTCAAAATGGAGGTGTAATGCATTTACTGAACTTTGAGAATTCTTCATTTGGAGGCTGAATGCGTTGTAAAGAGAGGCTTATCTTGTCTTCAAGAAATATTAAAGGGTAAATTATTCAGGTGAAGTTACTTTTTGTATGTTACAAATGTACATTGAGGAGTTACAGACCTATCCTCAATGTTCCCAAGTATAGTGAAGGTTCATGATGTATATTGTGATATTCAAAGACACAGAAAATTTACCTTTAGATGTCTTTTCCAAGACCTAAGCAAACCTGGAAATTCCTGATGTCAGTGAAACAATATAAAAGGTTGAAAGTGCTGTCCTATCTGCTATGTTCCAGGATCTATTTTCTGTACGCACTTCACAATATCATTCTGCATGCCATCTTCCCTTGGGTGGAATACAGCAGATTTATGTCCTCCTTATCTGAATAGGATGTCCTGACTATGGAGAGAGTACCATAAAGGTTTGCCAGACTGATCTTGGGATGACAGGACTGACGTATGAAGATAAACTGGATTAGTTAGGACTTTATTCACTGGAGTTCAGTAGAATGAAGTAGGTAGGAAATTTCTTCATTGAGAGAGAGGTGAGCCTGTGGAATTGTCTGTCACAAATTGCAGTTTAGGCCGAAGTACTGAATGTTTTCAAGAAAATGTTAGCCACAGCTCTTACTATCAAAGGCTATGGGGAAGAAAGGGGAACAAGGTACTAAGTTGGATGATCAGCCATAATAGTGGCTGATTGAATTTGAATGGTGGAACAGGCTCAAAGGGCCAAATGGCCTACTCGTGGTCTTATTTTCTATATTCTCCTGATTTACTTTGCTTTATGCCAACAGAAATATCACAATTGTTCACAAATTAGATTTCTGCTGGTGGGTGGCAATATGTTTTTAAACAATAATTCATTCCATGCCTATTTTCCTAGCTGATTTTCTCATCTTGACAATGTTGTTAAAATGCATAAGCTCCAATAAGTACAGCTGGAACTCTGTCTAAGAACAACCTTCTTCTAATTTCAAATCTAATAGGAATATACTAATCAGTATTAGTTTCCATGCAATTAAAAAGTGATCTTTTTCCTATCATCCTGTTTCAGTGTAGAAGACATGCTACTGGTATAATGTCATCTGCCCTGGGGAGTAGTTGTCCAGTTCTACAGAGAAACAAAGACTCTACTTATGATTGACGTTCACTAATTACCAGTTGCTAACCCTGGGAGTTCTCATTGCCCTTTTGCATCTTTCAGTAGAAACTCATTTTCTATTGTGTAGAAGTAGCTGTAGAATATAATTTTATTTAGTTATGTTAGAATACACAATTAGAAAAAAAGTCCATCACCTCAGATTACATAATTTTCTATCTAAGTGAATTTTCAATTCGTAAGAAAGTGCTGTTTCCGGACATGGTAAGGCTAACTATGCCACATTATGTTTGATAGTCTAATTTTATTTTCATGGATAAAATGCAAAATACAGAACCAGCTGGAAATGTGGAACCCTGACAGGAGATGCTGAAACATCAATTTAGGTAGAATTTGTTAAATAGCAGAAGCAATATTCACACTGAGACAAAAATGGGTGTAATAAGATAATGGAAAACAAAACAAATCAAAAGACACAGAAGACACAGAGAGGCCTGCATTTTCACTGCGCTTAAAAAAATAGCAGACAGGAACTAATTCCAGGATTCCTGTACTCAAGACGTTTCTGACAAATTATTCCCATGCAGACATAGCACGCCAATCCTTACCAACTTCCTTGCAGGAATAAGCAGTCTAAACCTCATGAGGAGGGATTAAACCACAGAGAAGTAATGAACCATGATGATTCCCAGTTCCAAGATGGGAAAAGAATAGAAAACAATAACCATGTCTTGCCACTGAAATATAAAAGAAAGCTGTTCTTTCAGTTTTAGTACATGGATTCTATATTGTAAATTGGTTGTGTGATTGTGCTGATTGAACATAAGGCTCTGTCCTGCTAAGGAAGGTTTTTAATAACGTTGATTAGCGTTTGCTGTGTGTCGTGCCGCATTAGAATATTTTGCCCATTGGATAAAGTGCCAATGTCTGTTCAAAACTGATGAAAACACTGTTCAGAACTCTTCTCTCAAGCTTAAAAGACATTTGTTATGAAGCAGAGATTGCACAACAACATACATTAGGCTATTAGGAATATACATTCAAAGTATTCTCAAATAGGATTATCAAATGTGTGAAATGCTTAAGAATAAACAGAATATTTCACATTCAACATATTCTAAAGCATTACAGCATATCTTAAGATAACACGGTGTGAAGCTGGAAGAACACAGCAGGCCAAGCATCATCAGAGGAGCAGGAAAGTTTGACGTTTCAAGTCGGGACCCTTCTTCAGAAATGGGGGAGGGGAAGGGGATTCTGAAATAAATAGGGAGACAGGGGATGGATAGAAGATGGATAAAGGAGAAGATAGGGTGAGAGGAGACTGACAGGTCAAAGAGGTTGGATTGGAGCCAATGAAGGTAAATGTAGGTGGGGATTTAGGGAGGGGATAGGTCAGTCCAGGGAGGACGGACAGGTCAGGGGAACGGATGAGTTTAGTCGGTAGGGATGGGGGTGTGGCTTGAGATGGGAGGAATGGTTAGGGAGGCAGGGATTAGATGGGCTGTTTTGGCATGTGGTCAGGGGAGGGGAGATTTGGAAGCTTGTGAAGTCCACATTGATATCCTTGGGCTGCAGGGTTCCCAAGTGAAATATGAGATGCTGTTCTTGCATCTTTCGGGTGGCGTCATTGTGGCAATGCAGGAGGCCCAGGATGAACATGTCATACGAGGAGTTGGTGGGGGGGTGGAATTGAAATGTTGCGAACCATTTCAATTACTCCCCCAGCTCCTTGGATGACATGTCCATCCTGGGCCTCCTGCATTGCCACAATGATGCCACCCGAAAAATGCAGGAACAGCATCTCATATTTCGCTTGGGAACCCTGCAGCCCAAGGATATCAATGTGGACTTCACAAGCTTCAAAATCTCCCCTCCCCTGGCCACATGCCAAAACCAGCCCATTTAGTCCCCGCGTCCCTAACTATTCCTGCCATCTCAAGCCACACCTCCATCCCTACTGACTAAGCTCATCCTGCCCCCTTGACCTGTCCGTCCTCCCTGGAGTGACCTATCCCCTCCCTACCTTCCCACCCACATTCACCTTCTCTGGCTCCAACACCGCCACTTCAACCTGTCTGTCTCCTCTCACCCTATCTTCTCCTTTATCCATCTTCCATCCGCCTCCCCTGTCTCCCTATTTATTTCAGAATCCCCTTCCCCTCCCCCATTTCTAAAGAAGGGTCCCAACTCGAAACGTTAAACTTTCCTGCTCCTCTGATGCTGCTTGGCCTGCTGGGTTCATCTAACTTCACAGCGTGTTATCTCGGATTCTCCAACATTGCAGTTCCTACTATCTCCGTAACAGCCTATTTTAAACGGACTTATTCACTGAGTTTAACAGTTACATAAGGCCCCACTGTTGAATACATAGCACCTATTTGAAACACTGGCCTTACCAAAGTGCATGTTAACAAGCTTGAAAGAATTTAGGCATCAACAGTGAAACTGATCCTATGTGCTATGTACCAATCAAACAATTGCTTGTGTGTTGCCTTGCTGAAGACACAAAAAGCTCTGTTTGGGGAGTAAAGAGCAAGGCGGCGCTTTGGCCCACCAAGCCTACTCTGATGCATGATGCCTTTCTAAACTAAAAATCTTTTGCCTCTATGCTGTTTGTATCCTACTATTCCCTGCTTATTCATATCTGTCAAGATGCCTCTTAAACATTGCCATTGTATCTGCCTGCAGTACCTCCTCTGACAACGTATTCAGGCATTTACTACTCTGTGTAATAAAACTTGCCTCTCACATCTCCTTTAAGCATTCTCCCTCTTACCTTCAACTTATGCCCCTTAGTAACTGATATTTCTACTCTGTGAAAAAGGTTCCAACTATCCATTCTATCCATGCCTTGCGTAATTTTGTAAGCTTTGATCAGATTGCTGAACATCCTTCAATGTTCAAGTGAAAACAGACCAAGTTTGTCCAAATTCTCCCCATTTCTACTACTCTCCAAACCAGGGAATATCTTAGTAAACTATTTCTGTACCCTCTCCAAAGCCTCCACGTCTTTCTGGTAGTGTGGCAACCAGAACTGTACCTAATATTCCAAATGTGGCCTAACTAAACCTCTATATGGCTGTAACATGACTCACCGATTTTTCCGCTCTATGTCCCAACTGATGAAGGCAAGCATGCCATTCACCCTCTCAACCACCTTTTCCACTTGTATTGCCACTTTCAGGGAATTGCGAACCTGTAAACCAAGATCCTTCTGTATGTTGATGCTACTAAGGGTTCTGTACTTTATCGTCCATTTACTGTATCGTCCCTCCTGCACTAGGTCTTCTGAATGCATCACCTCTCATTTGTCTGGATTAAACTCCAACTGCCATTTTGCTTCTCTTTATTCATTCAATGGAATGACGGCATCATTGGCTAGGCAGCGTTTGTCTGCCCAGCTCTCCAGACTATCTACATCCTGCTGTATCCCCTGACAATCCCCCTCACTATCTCCTTCAACCTTTGTGTTGTATGCAAACTTACTAATCAGACCACCTACATTTGCCTCCAAATCATTTATATCTATTGCAAACAACTGGGGTCCTAGCACTGATCCCTGTGGAACACCACTGGTCACAGAACTCCAGATGGAAAACCACCCTTCTACTTCTACTCCCTCTCTTCTATGACTAAGCCAGTTCTATATCCACTAACTCACTGTGGATCCCATGTGACTTCACCTTTTGTGTCAGGCTGCTATGAGGAACTTTGTCAAAGATGTTGCTGAAGTCCATCCGGACAATTTATCATTCATCTTTGTCACTTCCTCAAAATACTCAATCAAGTTTATAAGGCACAACTTTCCCTGCAATTAGCCATGCTTCCTATTGCTAATAAGTCCATATTTTTCCAAATATGAGTAAATCCCATCCCTAGGAATCTTCTCCAAAAAGTACCTTACTACTGAAGTAAGGCTCACTGGCCTGTAATTTCCTGGATTATCCCTGTTGCCATTTTTAAACAATGGAACAATGTTGGCTATTCTCCAGTCCTCTGGGACCTTTTCTGTGACTAAAAAGGAAGCAAAGATTTTGTACAAGGCCCCAGCAATTTCCTCACCTGCCTCCCTCAGTTCTTTGGGATAGATCCCATCAGGCGTTAGGGGCTTGAACACCTTGATGCTTTTCAAAAAACCCAACACCATCTCCTTTTTCATACTGACATGCCCTAGAACATCAATATATCCTTCCTGAAACTCACCATAACATGTTTTTCCCTAAACATTCAGATTTTCAAAGGTGTGCAAAGACAGACTACTGCAGCAAGAAAAGGACAAATATCCAGATACTGGTGAAGTATTTTTATTCACATCAATATCAGTAAAGCTTCATCTAACTTTACCTTTATTGTAACGCCCCTGTTTAAAAAGGGAGAGAGAGGTTGAAGATGGGAAGTTATAAGCTGATTAGCTTTGGTCATTGTTAAGATTTTAGAATCTATTATTAAGGATGAGATTGCAGAGTATTTGGAAATGAATGGTATAAGAGGGCTGAGTCAGCATGGATTAATCAAGGAGACGTCATGCCTGACAAATCTGTTAGAATTCTTTGAGGAGGTAATAAGCAAGTTACACAAAGGACAGCCAGTGGACATGATCTATTTGTGTTTCCAGAAGACTTTTGACAAGGTTTTGCACAGGAGCTGCTAAATAAGGTAACAGCTCATGGTGTTAGGTGCAAGGCACTGGCATAGATACAAGATTAGCTGACTGGTAGCAGGCAGAGATTAGGGATAAAGCAATTTTTTTTGGATGGCAGCCGAAAAAATTATTAGTGGAGTTCTGCACGAGTCAGTGTTGGGACCACAACTATTCAGGTTATTCATTAACAATCTGGATGAAAGAACTGAGGGCATTGTTGGAAAGTTTGTAGATGAAACAAAAATAGGTGGAGGGACAGCTAGTGTTCAGGAGATGGGGAGGCTGCAGAAGGACTTGAACAGGCAAGGAATGTAGGCAAAAAAGTGACAGATAGGATACATAAATATCTCAGGATACACTCCAGGGGCACTGATCTCAAGCACCCTAGGTCCACAGCCATTGGCATCTGACATCCTGCACGGGCAGCCTTTGAAAACCCTTGAGGCATAGTTCCAATCCACTTCTAAGATGCATCTGTGTTTCAATGCTGTATCTCTGGTTGGTTCAGCAATTATCAATGTAATATGGCCGCAAGGACACTGTGCACTCAGGGACACGCGCTGAGCTCATGGACAGGAACAAGTTGCATTGCTGGATAGTCTGACAGCCCTCACTCAATCTGGGTTTATCAGGATGTTCACAGAATCATGCCTTCTATTGTTTTTCCTTGCTTATTTTGCGCTTTGCCCCCTTAGCCAGAGATACCGGCTCATACTGCTACAGTCCTTAGTCAAGTCAAGGGATAGCCTTTGCTCAGATTTCCTGGAACAATGAGTCAAGGGCAGTCCCTGGTACCAATCCAAGCCTGTCCAGAGTGGTCAAAGTCAGAATGCAAAAGAGATTCACAGTTTCATGATGGGCTGCATACCACCCAGCTTGACCTCATACCCCATTGTGGGCTGAAATAAGAAAGAAGCAAGTATTATTGGACTCGAAAGTAGGTGGCACAGCTATTACAATGGAGCAGGTGGGAAAGTTTCCCACGTGAATTAGGCAGAGCAGATGCAAGTAAAGTTAGTGGTGTTGGGATGAGTGATAGCGGGTAGGAAAGGCATTGCAGGCAAAAGTGAGAATGGCAGTTCATGAGGCTTGATGGGAGATGGGTATAGTCGCAGAGGTAGAGTGAGTGTGAGGCATCACCTGTTTCAACTTATCTAGCAGTGTGGTAAAGGTCATTGACCTCCTTCTTACATTCCTCCCAATGATTGAGACTGTACTAACCCAGATAGGAACCGTTGGTATTGTCTGATGTTGTGGTCTCCACTTGCTGGAGGAGGAAGTCCCGCATCAACAGCATCATGTCCAACCCTCCCACAACGCAGGATGCCAATTCTCCTTATGCAGTCATAGAATCTTAGGATTGCACAGCACACACCAGTCGGTCCACTTGTCCATGCTGACCAAATAGCCTAAATTAATTTAATCCCATTTGCCAGCAATAGGCCCATATCCCTGCAAACCCTTCTTGTTCATTTACCCATTCAGGTGCCATTTAAATGTTGTAATCATACTAGCCTCTACCACTTCCTCTAGCAGCTCATTCCATACACACACCACCCTCTGTGTGAAAAATTTATTCCTCAGGTCCCCTCTCACCTTAAGCCTACGCCCTCTACTTCTGGACTTTCCTACCCTGGCAACCGGGGTCAGGAGAAGGACATGGGAGAAGCTCAAACTCTAAAGTTGTACAACTCGATATTGAGTCCAGAAAGCTGTGGCGTTCCCACACGGAAAATGAGGTACAGTTCTTCCAGCTTGCTGTGAGCTTTATTGGAGCACTGCAGGAAGCCTGAGACAGACATACTGGCCAAAGAAAATGGTGGTGTGTAGAAGTGGCCCAAAGCCCACACATGAGACCTTGTTACCACTTCACAGGGAGACAATGGCATAGTGGTATTATCACTGGACTGTTAATCCAGAGACCCAGCTAACATCCTGGCCAGAGTGGCATCATGGCAGGTGGTGGAATTTGAATTCAATAAATATCTGGAATTAAGAATCTAATGATGACCATGAATCCGTTTTCAATTGTCAGGAAAAACCCATCTGGCTGAATAATGTCCTTCAGGGAAGGAAATCTGCCATCTTTATATGGTCTGGCCTACATGTGACTCCAGACCCACAGCAATGTGGTTGGTTCTTAACTGCCCTCTGGGCAATTAGGGATGGGCAATAAATGCTACCTGGCCAGTGACGCTCCTCATCCCGTGAATGAATAAAGAAAAGAAAAGCTGCCTTTACACATAACGCATTGCCACCCACTAACAGTCCCCAATAGTAGCAGTTCATTTTTTAGCCTGATTGTTATCCATCCTTTGCCTGTTCATTCTTGACTCTCTTTGGGCTCTATCTCCACCTATTGTTTATTTCTTACTTGTTCCCCCCACTCTATCTCCTGCATTAAAACCAATCTTTTCCTAGTTACCATTAGTGCTGAAGAAGGGTCACTGGCCCTGAAATATTAAGTCTGATTTCTCTCTACAGATGCTGCCAGACCTGCTGAGTTTTTCCAGCAATTTCTGTTTTGTTTTCTGATAATTTCTAATGTTGCCTGCTTCTAAGGGAGCAAAAATCACCGCTTTTGCCAGCCCTTCAAAAAGTAATTAGATTGCTTTTCTGTATCTTGTTCCACTTCAGCAAGAAACACAATACCCTGGGACCCTGGGGGTGCCAGCAACATGAACTTTTTAAAGAAGTTAAGGCACAAAGAAAACATTAAAAAACATATTGATGAAAACGAAAAGTCAAACTATCATGCAGCAGGGATAACTAATTGAACAATTTTGCCTTTTCCCTGAAGAAACATACCTAGGGAGAGAAAGTCACGGCTCCAAGTCCTAATTGCCTGCAAATGGGGACAGGCCAGAGCTGAGCTAAGAAGCAGAATTTAACTAACACCTATCATGTGTTTTACCTCTGGCGGCTCACTCTCCAAGTTGGTCTTAGTGGGCAATTGCTTGGGCGCATAAGTATATATGTCAGTACTCACACATGCTCACAGACATTCTCACACACTCTCAGTGTCTCTCACACTCAATCCCTCTAACACAGTCTTACGTCCATTTGCCTTCTCTCACACATTCACTCACTTACTCACTGTCTCACACACTTTGTCACACTCTCTCCCACTCCCTCTCAATCACTGTAGGTCTGAAAATTAACACCTTGATGAAAAGTTTTGGAGAGCTGTTTCCTCCTCGCTATGCCCGAAACTCCAGGTGCTCCAGATCTTTCAGCTGCTGCAACTCCTACTTCTTATGGCATCCTAAAACACTCCATCATCTTAACTTAAGTAGCCCTTTAGGGCCTGGCACCTGCATGGGAAGGTCAGTGTATAGCCGAAGGCAGACAACTAAAGTCAGAATCCATCCTGTCACAATACAGCTGCCCAGATCTGGGCTTGTTCCAATAATGCACACGGCAGGGGATACAATGCGTTAATTCAATAGTGTCACAGCATACGTTAGGAAAGGAACCTCAGCACAGCAAGTTCAGACACATCAATTCTCAAGGGAACAAGATGAGGCTGCATGACCTCTACTTAAATGCCAGAAGTAGTATGGGTAAGAAAGATGAGCTAAGGGCATGGATTGTCACATGGAATTGTGATATCGTTGCTTTCACACGAGATGTATTTGAGGTAGGGACAACTCAATATTGAAGGATATTGGGTATTTACGCATGACAGGGGAAGGTGTAAAGGGGAGGTAGCGCTGCATTGTTAATTAAGGAGTCAGTTACTGCAGTAAGGTGGGACGATAAATGGAAGGGTCATCAAACGAGCTTTTGTGGGTACAGCTTAAGGGAACAGTCATAACGCTGAGAGTGTATTATGGCTCTCCAGTTGACAGGGAATACAGGAACAAATATGTAGACAGTTCACTGAGTTGTGTGAAAATAACAAAAGGGTAATTTCGTTAGAAGATTTCAACTGCTGTAACATTAATTGGGATAATCATAATATAAAATGTTTACAGAGGGGAGATTTCTTGAAATATAGTCAGGAGAGCTTTTTATATCAATATGTGGATGGTCCTACAAGGGGCAGTGCAATGCTGGACCTAATTCTGGGGAACAAAGCTAGGCAGTTGTTTCAGATGGCAGTGAGGGAGCATTGTAGTGGTAGCTACCATGACACCTTAAGTTTATGTTTATTACAGAAAAAGATGGTCTGCAAAAAATACAGTTTGGTTTTGGGAAGGCAGATTTTACTAAATTATGGCAGGATCTGGACGAAGTAGGCTGGGAATAGCTACTTGAGGGTAAATCTACAGCAGAACAATGGGAGACATTTAAAAAGGAATTGGTGGGAGTACAAAGCACACATCAGTATCTTCACAATTCTCTTCAACAGAAAACGTCTACATCCCAACTCACTGGCAGAAAACCTCTTCCCCTATTCCCGCAGTACAATAACCTCTTTCCTTCAACTAACTTGGCAGCTTGTGAGTGAAGTCTTTCATCCCCAGTCTCCCGCCTCCACAAACACACTGCCACTCCTCCATTCTCAGACTGAGTGAAACCACTCACCTTTGTACCGTTCACTGATCTTCCAGTCTCAATACTGAATCAATCTGTGTCCAAATGCAAGAGGACTTGGGCAATATCACTGCTTAGGCCACAAGTAGCTAGTAACATTTACGCTGCACAAGCACCAGGCAAAGACCACCTCCAAAACCAGAGAATCTAACCATTGTTCCTTGACATTCAATGGCATTACCATCCCTGAAGTCATCAGTATCAATATCCCGGAGTTACCATTGACCAGAAACGAAACTGAACTCGCCTTGTAAGTACCAAGGTTACAAAATCAAGTCAGAAGCTAGGAAACCTGAAGACAGTAATTCACTTGCTGATTCCCCAAAGCCTGTTCACCATTTACAAGGAACAAGTCAAGAGGGTGATGAAGGACTGCCCATTTGCCTGGATGAGTGTAACTCCAACAATACTCAAATACATGACATTTTTCAGGAGAAAGCAGCCCATTTGATTGGCAACACATACACAAATATTCACTAATGATGTCCAGTAACAACAGTGTGTATTATTTACAAGCTGCACTGCAGAAATTCATCACAGCTCCTTCGACAGCACTTTCCAAAATCAAGACCAAGACCACTTAGAAGGACAATAGCAGCAGCTACATGGGAACACCACTACTTGCAAGTTTCCCCGAAGATATTCAGCATCCTGACTTGGAAATATATTGCAACTCCTGCAAAATCCTAGGACTCTTTGCACTAACAGTGTAGTGAGTGTACCTGCATAAAATGGACACCCACTGGTTTCAAGGGCAGTTAAGGATGAGCAATAAATGCTTGTCTAGCAAATCATCTCAATAAATTGGAAACAAATCACAGACTGTGGACACAACTCTACAGTTGCTGATAAATCTTGTCGTGGAGGAACGGCTCCTTGCAGAATCTGTTGCCTTCACTTACCTGTATTTTGCACATTAGTCTACAAGTGGGCCAAATGCTGGCTTGCAGGCCATATTGTATACTGCATTTTCAGAGACCTATACAACCAAAGCATCATTTAGATGTGTTCTTAATGTTACAATCCTCATAGCCTCTGATAACTTTAAAAAAGAAATTCAAAATTCCATTGAATGACTGAATGGATCATCCAACAAGATTTCAAATTTTAAGACTTCCTCAACAAGTTAACAAAAGCAACTTTGACTAAACACTTTCCTGTGGGCAACATACATTGTAAATTACAATTAAAACCAACCATTTAACCTTCACAAAAATTGAAAATCCCCCACCACAGTTTTATGAAAGTCAACACTTCATTCTCCAGGAACCTTTCCTTAGCTACTGATAATTTCTCTTCTCTTTTCCAGCCAGACGACATATTCTCCACTAAATGACATTCAGGGTCTGGGACAAATCGTGGATCCCTCCCTTGAGCCAAAGCTAGTTGAATTGTCCATCTTCATTTCAATAGTTTCTTTTTTTAATTGATTCATGGAATGAGGGCGTTGCTGGCTAGGCCAGCATTTATTGCCCATCCCTAATTGCCCAGAGGGCAATAAAAGGTCAAACACATTCCTGTGGGTCTGGTGTCATAAGTAGGCCAGACAAGGTAAGAATGGCAATTTCCTTCTCTAAATGATGTTAGTGAACCAGATGGACTTTTCCAATAGTTGACAATGGACTCATGGTCACCATCAGATTCTTAATTCCAGATAGTTATTCAATTAAAATTCCACCAGCTGCCATGGCGGGATTCGAATCCAGGTCCCCTGAACATTACATGGGGCTCTGGTTTAACAGTCCACTGATAATCCCACTAAACCTTGGCCTCAACCTGAGAGAGAGCTCCCACTGCATTCTGGATAGCGAACAATTAAATGTCAATGCTTCTATCTCTCTGCCACATTGCTCACTTGTATTTTTGCAGTCTGACCTTGTCTATGTGGCATTCAATGATAATTTTAGAAAACCTGCAATCCAAATTTACAATGGCTTCCTGTGAACTCTTCGCCTCCCAATCTCCAACTCCACGGCAGCATGAATTACATGGGCTTTGCATCCAGCTAGAATTGTTAATTAACTAGTCTCCTGACACACAAGTCCATTCTATATTGGAATCAAATAAGGCAGTTTAAAGTATAGTCATTTATAAAACCTGATATTCAATACCCAGGCATAACATCCTCAATTTATCCATTTTATCTTAAATTGAAAAGACAGTCCCAAAACATAACAATCTTACAAATTTCATAACTTGGCAGTAATTAACTGGTCCACCCAACTTGTTCAAACATCTGAATTCATATCACAGAATGTTAACCTCAGAAACCTTGTTTCCACTGACAACTATATAATATGTATTCCGTTTTTTTAAAAAGAGAAATGACAAAACGACATTGCAAAATTAACAAAATTCCTGGTGTGCAGGTGTACCTCACCATAAGTGTTTCTGTAATTTAAGGTTCATATTTTACTTTTAATAGGTTACAGACAGAAGAAATCTTGCAGAGACCTTGGACTGTCATATATTTAATGGAGGATTGGAAAGTCCAGCCTAAAAACTAGAGTAATTAGATGGCCTTAAGTTGTCTTTTCCAATAAACGTTTCTTATTTTTATAGAGTTAGTAGGAACTGCCGATGCTGGAGAATCTGAGATAACACAGTGTGAAGCTGGATGAACACAGCAGGCCAAGCAGCATCAAAGGAGCAGGAAAGCTTCCTGCTCCTCTGATGCTGCTTGGCCTGCTATGTTCATCCAGCTTTACACCGTGTCATTTCTTATTTTTATGGCTATTTTTGAGCTTATGCCTCTAAGGGCTATTGGTCTGGCTAACCTTCTGCACTGATGGTCATGATCCCTTCCTCTAGGTCAATGTGTGGATGAATCAAACATAGTCTGGGCTCTTGCTTTTGGCTAAGGCAGACAGCATTTTGGTTGACAATCATCCAGGTACGATCATATAATAAGCCATGCTTTCCAATAGGCCACTTTTTAACCTGTAAATGGATAAAATAAATAGGACAAGATGAAAAATATTGGTAAATTTTCTACACTGTAAATAGACTAAAAAATCATGGCAAATAAGCTAAAACCACATTCATTCATACAAATCTTAGCACAAAATTGAATTGCTTTGTAACAGTGTGATAAGTCACCGAAAGAAAAATATTTTTGGAATATGGAAAGCACTGGAAAATCTGGCATTTATTGCCCTTCCCTAGATAAAAGAATTGAACAAGTTACTTGCTCAATCATTTTAGAGTTGTAAAGAGCCAAAAACATTGGCAAGAGACTTTACTCTTGATCCCACACCCTGTCCCTGCAATAACAACCAAAAGAGAAATCCCTTGTCCTCACATACCACCCCACCAACCTCCAGATCCAATGCATCATCCTCCGACACTTCTGCCATCTGCAATCGGACGCCACCATCAAAGACATTTTTCCCTCCCAACCCTTGTCTGCTTTCCGGATGGACCACTCTCTCCATGACTCTCTTGTCTGCTCCACACTCCCCACCAGCCCCACCACACTCGGCACTTTTCCCTGCAACAGCAGCAAGTGTTACACCTGCCCCCACATCTTCTCCCTCACCCCTATCCCAGGCCCCAAGAAGACTTTCCACATCAAACAGAGTTTCACTTGCACATCTGCTAATGTGGTATACTGCATCCGCTGTACCTGGTGTGGCCTCCTCTACATCGGGGAAACCAAGCAGAGGCTTGGGGATCACTTTGCAGAACACTGACGCTCGGTTCGCAATAAACAGCTGCACCTCCCAGTCGTGAACCATTTCAACTCCCCCTCCCATTCCTCAGATGACATGTCCATCTTGGGCCTCCTGCAGTGCCACAAAGATGCCACCCAAGGCTGCAGGAACAGCAACTCATATTCCGCTTGGGAACCCTGCATCCCAATGGTATCAATGTGGACTTCACAAGCTTCGAAATCTCCTCTCCCCCACCACATCCGAAGACCAGCCCAGCTCATCTCCACCTACCTTACCTGTCCTTCCTCCCACCTATCCCTTCCTTCCACCTCAAGCTCCACCTCATCTCCTGCCTACTAATCTCGTCCCACCCCCTTGACGTATCCATTTTCTCTGGACTGACCTTTCTCCTCTCTAACTCTCCACTTACACTCACCTCTACTGGCTCTATCCCCGCCTCTTTGGTCTGTCCGTTCCATCTCCACCCATCTTCTAATCCATCCATCTTCTATCCGCCTCCCCCTCTCCCTATTTATTTCAGAACCCTCCTCCCCTCCCCCATTTCTGATGAAGGGTCTAGGCCCAAACCATCAGCTTTCCTGCTCCTCTGATGCTGCTTGGCCTGCTGTGTTCATCCAGCTCCACACCTTGTTATCTCTCTTTATTCTTGGTCCACACACCTTCAAAGAATGTGAAATCAATGTACAACAAAGAATCCGCTTGATAGCTGATCACTTTTTAACATGCAGAATGAATGATGAAATTTTAGTATTATTGTCACCAATCACCCTCCAGTATGGCAGCCGTGCAGTAACATAAGATTATTATTATTCTGTAGAAATTGTGATGACTGCTGATACAGGCAACCATCACCTAAATCACCAAATGATTCTTTCCAGCTTGCAATAGGATGTAGCTAAATCAGTACTTGGATGTCAAAGGATAGTGGAGGACAGAAGGAGGGCAAGTAGATGAATTTGACTAACACACAGAATGGAATCTTCTTAGACCTGCAGGCTCAGCTTGGAGGTGGGATCAGGAGGGAATGCAGAAATCCTAGCATCTTTAGATCAGAGATGCCATGCACTCCTATCCCTTGATGATCTTTCCAGAAGTGGTCATCACTTGAATTGACTACCAGCTCAACAGCAGCATGAAGCAAATTTGAACAAATGACTGCTGATTTCTAAACAGTCTGGGGGTACCTCCAGAAGTGACAGACAGAAAACACATTGATTGCCAAGCACAGCAGGTATCCTGAGGTGGTTGGCTGCAGCTGGGTTTTGTCAGGCTACCTGTTCTTCCTCTCTGCACCGGAGCAGCACTGATCAGCAGCTGCAGGCAATCACTTGACTGATACCTGGGCGAGTTGTCTTGCGAGGAAAGGTTGAGCAAATTGGACCTGAGACTCATTAACATTTAGAGGAATGACAGGTAGCTTTGTTGAAACATGTAAGGTCCTGAGAAGAACTAGGAGGTGAATGGTGGAGGGGGCTTCTCTCTGTTGGGGAGTCCGGAACTCCAGAACACAGAAAATGAGATGTCTCCCATTTCAGACTGAGGAAAGGAGAAATAGAGGGTCCCTGGCCTGTACAATTTTCTTTACCAGAGATTACTGGAGAGAAAATCAACGAACACATTCAAGACTAAATTTGATGGATTTTTGATCAGCAGGGGTGTTAAGGGTATGGCGATTGAAGGCACTGACAACTGGGCATAAGTTCCCAATCACATCATCCGTGTTGTAACTGAACAGTGGAGTTGGCTTGAGGAGCTGAAGTCTTGCTCCTAATGTTTGTGTTCTTATGCTCATCTAGTGCAGGGGTGTAGCCATTAACTGAAAGTACAGTTACATTTTTAAAAATTTAAACTTCTTCAGAAAGTGAGATGGAGTTAACCTCGCAGTCCCACATCCTGCAAAACAAGTACTCAGCTCTGCAATTGGGCTGCTGTCCTTCCAGTATCAGGCCCTCTGATTGGGCAGCAGATCAGGAAATAACCTGTAAATTGGCCTCCAGGAAAGGACATGCAGCACTTTCAGATCCAGAAATGATCCTGATACAATTATTTTTAAATGGGATGAGATTTCACTAAGAACGTGCCATTCCTATGCTTCTAGTTGTTTCCTGGGGTCTTAACAGATCTGCAACTCTCTGAGAAAGTGTCTGTTTTGAGGAACACGTTTCCAATGTCATCGTCAGGCTGGCATAACAGCGGTATAGATAGGTCTGGTGATCTCTGTCAAGTGGACTTGGCTATGTGATGATTCACCTGACATATTCCTTCTTTTTCCAATGTAATCATCAACACTATTTTTATGTCGATTGAAAACCAATGCCCAAATTAATGTCTACAGAAGTTATTCACTTAAATGAAGCTTGCATGGGAGCTGTTGTGAGTCAAAATCTTGAATTTTGGGAAACTTCAATTATGGCAAAGTTGGTCTTTACTCCCAAAGGAACTTCACCCCAATGTAGAAAGAACTGAGCTACCACTTTATAATGAAAACCAAAAGAACTGCGGATGCCGTAAATCAGGAACAAAAACAAAGTTGCAAGAAAAGCGCAGCAGGTCTGGCAGCATCTTTGGAGGAGAAAACAGAGTTAACGTTTTGGGTTCGGTGACCCTTCCTCAGACCCTTCTAAGCAAGGGTCACTGGACCCAAAATATTACCATTTTATAATATTCTTTAAATGTTTTGAACAATACTTGCTTTAACGACACTTAACAATAAAATAACAAGCAGCAGCACAAATGCAGAGCTGAGTGCTTGTGTAGCAGGATGTGGGACTGTGAGGTTATCTCAATCTCACTTTCTGAAAAAATGTGGATCTTAAAAAAAAGAACTCTAGTTTCAGTTGCTGGCTACACCCCAGCACTAGATGAACATAAGAACACAAACATTAGAAAGACCTCGGCTCCTTAAGCCAATTCCACTATTCAATTACTTCTGTTTTTCTTCCTGATTTACAGCATCTGCAGTTCTTTCAGTTTTCATGTAGAGCAACATTTCAGCTCCTCAAGCTAGCTCCACTATTCAATTACATTAGGGATGATGTGATTGTGACCTTATGACCAATTTCCTGTTCTTTCATTCCCCATGCCTTTAATTCCCTTGCTGATCAAAAATGCATCTAATTTAGTCTTGACTGTGTCTATTTCCACATTTTTAGAACATCATATTTTCCTGAGCAGTCAGATTCATCGATTTGAGGCTTCCATTTCAGCTTTCTATGTTCACTCATGTCACCACTACTTTTAATAGAATCCTTTATATTGCTGTTAGACCTCAGAGAACACTTCAAAGCAGCTCACTTTCAAAAACAGCTTTGATGATCAAAAACATACTAATCTAAAATGACATTTCAAAAAAAATTAAAAAAGAATTCACTGCTATCCTCTGACTCACGAAACCAAACATCCAGCAATACTGTTTCATTAGAAAATTTAAATCATGACAGAAATAGCTACTAATTTAAATAAAACATTGCTCACAAAGGACTTTGTCCTTCAGTGGAGCCAGACATATAGTTTTCTGCAGGAATTCTATGGTTCATAGATCAAGCAATGGAAAACATTAAGAATAAGTGAAAATCCTGGTTACTCAATTTCTTTGAGTTTCCACAGATCTATTATCAAAGTCACATCAACTGATTGACAGAAATTCCCCGAAACACAAACCTCAGCAGATCATCAGCACTGATTTTGAGCTTATGATAACATATTTGGGCGGCACGGTGGCTCAGTGGTTAGCACTGCAGCCTCACAGCGCCAGGGACCCGCGTTCGATTCCAGCCTTGGGCGACTGTCTGTGCGGAGTTTGCACATTCCCTCCGTGTCTGTGTGGGTTTCCTCCGGGTGCTCCGGTTTCCTCCCACAGTCCAAAGATGTGCAGGCTGGGTGGATTGGCCATGCTAAATTGTCCATAGTGTTCATGGATGTGTGGGTTAAAGGGGGATGGGTCTGGGTGGGATGCTTCAAGGGCCGGTGTGGACTTGTTGAGCCAAAGGGCCTGTTTCCACACTGTAGGGAATCTAATCTAATCTAATTACAATTTCCAGCAGCGGAGCTTGGTCAACCTTGTTAGAACAGTCAACGTTGGGGGAGGAAACTTCAACTTCGTCATACCAGTCTGCACAGTCCCTCACCAAATTACAATGGTAGATCAAAACCAAACAAACTGCAGATGCTGTAAATCAGGAACAAAAACAAAGTTGCTGGAAAAGTTCAGCAGGTCTGGCAGCATCTGTGGAGGAGAAAACAGAGTTAACGTTTCTGGTCCATTGGCCTTTCTCAGTTCTGGAGAAGGTGGAGAATGTAGAGAGTGAGTGATCAGGTGAATTTTGGGGTAAGGAAACATGGTGGGGAGGAGTGTGGGCAAGCAAATTCAACAGAAACGCTCAATTTTGCTGCATGTTTTATGTAAAAATAAAGATCCCGAGGTATCTGTAAAGGATGGGCTAAAGGGCTATAAGTTAATGGTGATATTTGACAGCTGCCTGAGAAAATAGGTAGGAAAATAGGCTGGGCAAGTTTAGAACAATACTTAGCAAGCTGCATGACCTTGAATGAATCCTGTGAAAATTCCTTTAAGAGCTGAAGATGACATCTGCACTTGTTTTCCCATCTTGCGTTGCCTGTCCCAGCCAGCAGTTTTGTCTATTGTGTCTGTTTTCTTTATGCTGGCGGTTTGTCATACTGTATAAGAGAGAGGCAGAGTTTTGTTCCAAGCTGCTGCTGCCGCTGTACTTCACCTCAGGCCGGGATCGTGAACAGTGCCAGGAACAAACCGAAGCTTTCAGACCAGCCATTGATTGCTGGGACCCAACAAGCAGAACATGATATGAGATGATAAAATGTGAGGCTGGATGAACACAGCAGGCCAAGCAGCATCTCAGGAGCACAAAAGCTGACGTTTCGGGCCTAGACCCTTCATCAGAGAGGGGGATGGGGGGAGGGAACTGGAATAAATAGGGAGAGAGGGGGAGGCGGACCGAAGATGGAGAGCAAAGAAGATAGGTGGAGAGGGTGTAGGTGGGGAGGTAGGGAGGGGATAGGTCAGTCCAGGGAAGACGGACAGGTCAAGGAGGTGGGATGAGGTTAGTAGGTAGCTGGGGGTGCGGCTGGGGGTGGGAGGAAGGGATGGGTGAGAGGAAGAACCGGTTAGGGAGGCAGAGACAGGTTGGACTGCTTTTGGGATGCAGTGGGTGGGGGGGAAGAGCTGGGCTGGTTGTGTGGTGCAGTGGGGGGAGGGGATGAACTGGGCTGGTTTAGGGATGCAGTGGGGGAAGGGGAGATTTTGAAACTGGTGAAGTCCACATTGATACCATATGGCTGCAGGGTTCCCAGGCGGAATATGAGTTGCTGTTCCTGCAACCTTCGGGTGGCATCATTGTGGCAGTGCAGGAGGCCCATGATGGACATGTCATCAAGAGAATGGGAGGGGGAGTGGAAATGGTTTGCGACTGGGAGGTGCAGTTGTTTGTTGCGAACTGAGCGGAGGTGTTCTGCAAAGCGGTCCCCAAGCCTCCGCTTGGTTTCCCCAATGTAGAGAAAGCCGCACCGGGTACAGTGGATGCAGTATACCACATTGGCAGATGTGCAGGTGAACCTCTGCTTAATGTGGAATGTCATCTTGGGGCCTGGGATGGGGGTGAGGGAGGAGGTGTGGGGACAAGTGTAGCATTTCCTGCGGTTGCAGGGGAAGGTGCCGGGTGTGGTGGGGTTGGAGGGCAGTGTGGAGCGAACAAGGGAGTCACGGAGAGAGTGGTCTCTCCGGAAAGCAGACAGGGGTGGGGATGGAAAAATGTCTTGGGTGGTGGGGTCGGATTGTTTACAATCCGACCCCACCACCCAAGACATTTTTCCATCCCCACCCCTGTCTGCTTTCCGGAGAGACCACTCTCTCCCTGACTCCCTTGTTCGCTCCACACTGCCCTCCAACCCCACCACACCCGGCACCTTCCCCTGCAACCGCAGGAAATGCTACACTTGTCCCCACACCTCCTCCCTCACCCCCATCCCAGGCCCCAAGATGACATTCCACATTAAGCAGAGGTTCACCTGCACATCTGCCAATGTGGTATACTGCATCCACTGTACCCGGTGCGGCTTTCTCTACATTGGGGAAACCAAGCGGAGGCTTGGGGACCGCTTTGCAGAACACCTCCGCTCAGTTCGCAACAAACAACTGCACCTCCCAGTCGCAAACCATTTCCACTCCCCCTCCCATTCTCTTGATGACATGTCCATCATGGGCCTCCTGCACTGCCACAATGATGCCACCCGAAGGTTGCAGGAACAGCAACTCATATTCCGCCTGGGAACCCTGCAGCCATATGGTATCAATGTGGACTTCACCAGTTTCAAAATCTCCCCTTCCCCCACTGCATCCCTAAACCAGCCCAGTTCATCCCCTCCCCCCACTGCACCACACAACCAGCCCAGCTCTTCCCCCCCACCCACTGCATCCCAAAAGCAGTCCAACCTGTCTCTGCCTCCCTAACCGGTTCTTCCTCTCACCCATCCCTTCCTCCCACCCCCAGCCGCACCCCCAGCTACCTACTAACCTCATCCCACCTCCTTGACCTGTCCGTCTTCCCTGGACTGACCTATCCCCTCCCTACCTCCCCACCTACACCCTCTCCACCTATCTTCTTTGCTCTCCATCTTCGGTCCGCCTCCCCCTCTCTCCCTATTTATTCCAGTTCCCTCCCCCCATCCCCCTCTCTGATGAAGGGTCTAGGCCCGAAACGTCAGCTTTTGTGCTCCTGAGATGCTGCTTGGCCTGCTGTGTTCATCCAGCCTCACATTTTATCATCTTGGAATCTCCAGCATCTGCAGTTCCCATTATCTCAGAACATGATATGTGTTGTTTTTTCTCGAATGGCGTGAGACTTATTGCTTTCTTTGCTCTTTTCTTTTCCATTTATTATTACCATTTAAACCATTTATTATTACTTAATAAACATTTATATTTAAGCAAATTGCTGTTGTTCAGCCTTCTTTTAACTACATTTACCCGGATCTGTATACACGATGTGATCCAAGACAGTATCTTATAAAATAATGCATAAAGAAAGGACATTAGGATAAGCTATTAGCAGGGGTCACAAAAAGCTCAAAGATGTGGATCTTTTGAATGTTTTAAGGAAGGAAAGGGAGAGGAGTTTAGCATCTTAAGAGGAAACAAGCTCACAACGGGAAACTTCTTGTGAGAGAGCTGTCTCTCAAAGGGTTTAAGAATCTTGGTCTGCAAAATGAAATCTATCATTTTAAAAGGATCTCTTAAAGATGTCCAGTAACACAGTACACTCAAATTGACTTGATGCCTTTACAAGAAACATCTTGAATAATATGTGACAAAAATAGAATTTGCTGGAAAATCTTAGCAGGTCTGACTGCATCTGTGGAGAGAAATCAGAGTTAACGTTTCAAGTCAAGCGACCCTTCCTCTGTACAGTCTGTGATTGCAAGAAATTAATATTTACCCAAAATGGCATAAATAATGACATTCTGGACTGAAAGCAGTTGAGATTGTCCTTTTATGAGGCATTATCACAATTAACTACCTTAGCTTCACAGGAAAATAGCTTTACTAAATTGGTCTTAAGGTATATTTTTGTGACAGTGATGAAGCAGACAGCAGCAATTCATTTTACCCAAATGTACCATTGTCTCAAATAAACAAATAAAATATTACACAATCAAAAGTCAGGTACAGGCTGAGCAACACTCCAGAAGATGAAGAGGGAATTGGTGACAGGGAGGGGACGATGCGGGTTTGAGTAGGTTGGGGTCGGGGGGTGGTCTGCTGGTGCAAATATTATGACTTATTCGAGAGATAGTGGTAAATTGACAAAATTTAACAATTCAGCATATTGGACTTTACACTAATATTGCTACAAAATTGGTTCGCATTTATAACAGTGATAATGAGAACTGTTACCTTCCCCTGCAACCGCAGGAAATGTTACATGTGCCCCCACATCTCCTCCCTCACCCCTATCCCAGGCCCAAAGATGACTTTCCATATTAAGCAGAGGTTCACCTGCACATCTGCCAATGTGGTATACTGCATCCATTGTACCCGGTGTGGCTTCCTCTACATTGGGGAAACCAAGCGGAGGCTTGGGGACCGCTTTGCAGAACACCTCCGCTCGGTTCGCAACAAACAACTGCACTTCCCAGTCGCGAACCATTTCCACTCCCCCTCCCATTCTTTAGATGACATGTCCATCATGGGCCTCCTGCAGTGCCACAATGATGCCACCCGAAGGTTGCAGGAACAGCAACTCATATTCCGCTTGGGAACCCTGCAGCCCAATGGTATCAATGTGGACTTCACTAGCTTCAAAATCTCTCCTTCCCCCACTGCATCCCAAAACCAGCCCAGTTCATCCCCTCCCCCCACTGCACCACACAACCAGCCCAGCTCTTCCCCTCCACCCACTGCATCCCAAAACCAGTCCAGCCTGTCTCTGCCCCCCTAACCTGTTCTTCCTCTCACCCATCCCTTCCTCCCACCCCAAGCCGCACCTCCATCTCCTACCTACTAACCTCATCCCACCTCCTTGACCTATCCGTCTTCCCCGGACTGACCTATCCCCTCCCTACCTCCCCACCTATACTCTCCTCTCCACCTATCTTCTTTTCTCTCCATCTTCAGACCGCCTCCCCCTCTATCCCTATTTATTCCAGAACCCTCACCCCATCCCCCTCTCCGATCAAGGGTCTAGGCCCGAAACGTCAGCTTTTGTGCTCCTGAGATGCTGCTGGGCCTGCTGTGTTCATCCAGCCTCACAATTTATTATCTCGCATTTATAACAGTCCTACAAATTTTGATGATACTTGACATTAACAGGGTTAATTTCTCTGTGGTACAAATTTGCTGACTGAAATGTTTTCATTTTGTTTTATGATTGAAATATTATTGTATCAGGGTCATATGGACGGAATTCTACAGAAATTTCCAGAAACATCCACATCAAAGACATGAACTGTTTTCCCTTAGCTACTATAGGTAAGAACAATTCACATGTGAAAAATAAATTCAGAATAGTTAGTATGACAGGCAGTTATCCAGTAAATTATTGGAACAAATGTCAAATTAACAATGAAGACTGAAACTATAAAAGCAATGACATTTAGAAGGTGGCAATAAAGAGCTGTTCACCTGATTTTTTTAACCGTCTTCTAAACTTACTAAACCCATCACGTGATATTTTGACATATTGGAATTAAATCTGGCAATACCTGAAAAGGGGTGATAGGTCATTCATCTATTAACCACAACACTTCAACATTTTCATGCCTGTTTTTTAAATGATTGCAGATTCTATCTAGTACTGAACATATTTGACTAGTTAGAAGCCTTAGCAAAGGTCTAATATGGTGAGTGGCTAATTGTATATTCAAGCTGGTTGGCACTCTGGGTGCAGCTGGTGCTGTCAGTCATGCAGTATCTGAGTCTTGAGATGCAATTCACTGTTTGAAGGTGCATTTGACCACTGCTGTGAGTACTTCATCCAGACCCTCAGGGCTTATTCTTTCCCTGGATAGCTGGTCTCACTGTCTTCTGAGCCTACGTCTTGAGGATTTTCTTGGCCTCCTTTGGATGTAGGATGTCTTTTTCTTTCCATCTCCAAAAATGCTACATATCCAAACCTTGATGTCCAGTTCTTGCCCACACCAATATTCATTTAAAAGAGCCAGGGGTGACTTAATTGAAACATGTAAGATACTTAGGAGACTTGTCTGGGTGGATATGGAAAAGAATGTTTTCTCTTGTGAAAGAATCTAGGGCAAGGGGTCCAATTTTAAAAATGAGGGGCCAGCCATTTAAGAGAGAAGGATGAGGAAACATTTTGTTCTCTCAGAGGGTTGTGAGTCTTTGTAATTCCCTTACTACAATATTTCATAAAAAGACGAAGGGTGAGAGATTAAATGATAAAATGAAGGATGATGCAAAGCAAAGGGAATTATCATCAATCTGTAAAGAAGAAAAAATGGGTCAGAAGGAGGCATAGATAGAAAATGTAGAATCATCACCGATGGCCTCCTGTCCAAAACCTAAAGCGAACAGAAGAAACATATAAAGGAAGTGCAGAGATAGTGTTGGGACTTTATATCTCTACTTATGAACAATGTGAAAAACTGGAAGGAATTAAACTGTTCGGACATTTTCTGGATTAAACAGGTTTGTTTCACAAGGATGGAGAGAATCCATGTGGTTTCTTGGAAATGAGGGCACCAGCTTAATGTGGGGCTAATATACTGCTCTGAGCAACTCCTGTAGTGATGTCCTGGCACTGAGATGATTGACCTCAAACAACCATTAACACTGCCTTTGCTATGGCAGAGTTTTTCAATTAATCCATCTTGATTTAATTGTACTGGGGTTCTTTAGTATCATATTCAGTCCACCTTTGCATTGATTTCACACGTAATTGCTCTCAATGACCTCTGGAAATCAAGGGTGCATTAAGGTCTTCAATCAGTCCTCCCCATTGATAAGCAGATTATTGATAAGGAAACAACACTGAGCAGCATTGCTTTTTTAATCACTTAGCTGATGATTGATGGTCAACCTGATCAAGAAATAACTAGTTAATTTGGATTAATAACTGTTTTTTTTTTGGCAGGATATATCTAATGAACAGGAGCTCTTGTGGTACATTGGCAGTGCTCTCATCTCAAAATGAGAAGCTTAGGTTCAAGTCCATCCAGTTCTGAGGTGTGTCATAACATATCTGAACAGATTGATTGAAAGTACATGTATCTGATGAATTTTTATGTACTAGTTTTCTACTGGAGCAACTCAGCTAGGATATGGTGAACTCTGCAGCACTGGCCTTCAGGGCATCAGCAGGATGTCATAGTGGCTTTATGCCTCTGATGCATCCAATGTTATGCAAAGCAAAACAAATGGACTGAGGAATGACATCTGTTGTGGTGGATACCTTAGAAGAAAGCGCAAGCATGGTCATCTCTGTTAATGTTATCATGAATAGATGCAAGTGACAGAGATGAGGGTGCAATCAAGTACATTCTCTCACTGCATGTCTCAAATGCAGTTAGACTGCTGTGTCTTTTAGGACATGATGTTCAGTCAGTGATTACACCACTGAGCCACTTAGATGCTGTAACACTCACCATTCTGTACCATTCAGGATAAAACAGTTTGCTTGACTGACACCCTTCTAGTACTTCCTGAGGTCATGACATACGTTATATAAATACAACCTTTTCTTTGTTTTTGTGCTAGTTATGTAGTTAGAATTGTGAGTCTGCTCTTAAGTATCAATCTTCAAATGTAGACAGATAGTAGGAACTGCAGATGCTGGCGCATCTGAGCTAACAAGGTGTAGAGCTGGATGAACACAGCAGGCCAAGCAGCATCAGAGGAGCAGGAAGGCTGACGTTTCGGGAAGAAGGGTCTAAGCCCAAAACGTCAGCCTTCCTGCTCCTCTGATGCTGCTTGGCCTGCTGTGTTCATCCAACTCTACACCTTGTTATCTCAAATCCTCTTATGTACCGCCTTTTCATTTAATTAATTGGCAAAGCATTGTGCTTTAAATGCGTGTGCATTTCACATATACACTATGTGGGAGAAAAAATCTTCAAATCATTAGTTTTGCTTGAGGTATGTTAATTTTAAACAGATTTCCTCTAGCCTTACAGTTGGAAGTGAAATATTTAACTCCCACACTAAGCATACCTTTTAACAGTGTAAAGATTTGAATCAAGTTCTCTCGCAGCCATGTGTTTTCCCATGGGAAATCATTCAACTCAGCTGGCCAATTTTCAGAATAATCAGTCCTCAAGTCCCATCAGTAATGTATATGTGATTCCACAGGAAGTCAATAATAGCTTTCAAAGTAAAATCAATTAATTCATTTTTTTAAAATGAAGTTGGTATAAACCAATTGAAGAATACTGAAATTTTAAAGTAAACTATTAACTCTTCACAGTTTGTTGGCAGTTGTCAGAAATTATGTACCCTGGGAACATACAATTTTGTGTGTTTCCAGTTCAAAATACTGTGGTGAAATTACAGTAATAAAGTTTGTCAAATATCAGTGGTGGGTTTATTACAGAAATGTTAATTCCAAGTTTCAAAAATATGTACTTCAATTTAATTCAAAATTTGAAAGTCTAGTTGTACCTCAATTTTTGCTTCTTTCCTTTTGTTTCCTGCCTATTTTCTCGTAACTATGTAAGTATAATTTTATTCTTTTTGTATTTTTTGGCACTGGGACATTGGGAGTAGTGTGAGGGTGTAACTTCTGTGTCATCCTAAAATTAAGAAGCAATGCAAAACAAAATGAGGGAAAATGCAGATACTGAAAGGCGTTTTGTTATCTGACAGTTTATCTGCCCCATGCTTCTATACTGCAGGACATAGCTTGTTTCTTCCCAACTTCCCACATGCAAATAACATGTTTACATGAGCGTGCTAGAGGACGAAACTGGCAGAAGGAATCTGGCTCACTAGATGAGTTCCTACATGTATTAATATTGATTTATGGGGCTGGGATGTGTAACATGCTGGTGAATTCAAGAAATGATGACAAAGTCCTTAAGTTCCTTGTTATGGAGGCATACAGCCATACAGTTAAAAAAAAGGTAAAAATATTACACAGATGTAAGCAATGTTAGGTTTCTGGGCTCCTCTGACATATCTTACAACTGATTCCAGCATGGATCTGATAGAAATCTTTGCTACTTCCAATATTCATAAGTTAATGAAAATATTAAATCTAAATTGAGATGACTATACCAGTAGAGTGCATCAATAACAGTGATGTCACAGCAAAAGAGAAAATAGTCGAGAAACTGGATGCAAAAGTAAATGAATTAGGCGAAAGATTAGCGATATTCAAAGTAGAAAAGCTATCCTGTCTGAAGGCATGGATCTTAGGCTATCGATGGAAGTAAGGGTGAAAACAGTGGAAGCTCTGACTGCGACCTTACAATTCTCCCAAGTAGGAGAATGGTGGTATGGGATGAGAGGAATGCAAATGCTCAAAACCTGTTGCATAGGATGGGCCGAAGGACGACAAGTTAAAGATGAAGTTTGACAGCTGCATGAGAAAACAGATTGGACAGGATAGGCTGAAGGGCTAAAATTGTTGATGATACTCGACAAGCTGCATGACATTGAATGAGGCTTGTGAACATCCCTTTAGAAGCTGAAGACAACACCTGCTGCTTGGTTTCCTATAGCGGTGCTTTCTGCACCAGCTTTTAAGGGTCAGTGCCCAAAGGCCGCTACAGTCATTAATTTGATTATACACCCTATTATTGTATTCTTTGCATTGATGCTAATTATTTTCATTGCAGTTTTAATCTTCTACTGTATGTTACACACTCTTATTATAAGTTCTTGCGCGGCTGTCGCTGATTTGAATCTGCATCTGCAATTGTAATGTGCTGTCAAATATCGTCTGGGGTGAAATGTACAGGATGGGCCAAAGGGCTAAAAGTTAATAATGATATTGAACAGCTGCATCAGAAAGAGATTGTATAGGATGCACTGAAGGACTAAAATTGTTGATGATATTCAACAAGCTGCATGACCTTGAATGAGTTCTGTGAACACCCATTTATGAGCTGAAGACAACGCCTGCAGCTTGTTTTTCTGCAGCTGTGTTTTCTGTACCAGCCAGTAGGTTTGTCTTTCTGTATCTGCTTTCTTTGTTACACCGTATAAAAGAAAGACAGTTTTGGTTCAAGTTGCTGAACTTTGTCGCAGCTCAAAATCGTGAACAGTGCCAGGAATGAAGCTAAGCCTCCAGAACAGCCTTCGATCAAGGGGGTCAGCAATGGGCAGAAGGGCATGAGAACTGTTGCTTCTTCTCTCTTCTTTTCCATTTATTATACTCCCTATAATCATTATTTTTACTTGATAAACATTCACATTTAAGCAAATTGTTGTTAGACGAGCCTTCCCTCAATTATATTTAACCAAATCTGAAAAGAACCACTTGGATACACTCTGTGATTTTTGGTGATGTGGAATAGGATTCAAGAAAATATTTAAGAGGAGGAACAATGTTTAAGAGGAGCTACCTGATGCTCCAGAGACCTTCCGTATTGCAGGGTGGAATGAGGCAGATTCCAGATACGGGCTAGCACAATTATGACTCCTGCGAGAGTGGACAATTATACCTGAGAAAAGGGAGAAAGGAGGGTTATTCATACAGGCTGCCCTACACTAATGCTTACGTGAGGCAGGCTTCCCCAAAAGCAAGGACAATGTACCACAAATGGGATGGATATTGTTAACAACTTTGCGTTTCCTTTGCATAGGGAACTGGAAAAGTGCTAGGCCAGAAACAGGCAGCTTGAGGCCGCATTGGCAGCAGTACAAAAGCGTAACATTATTTTAACAGAAGCAGTTAAGCCAGTGCAGGAGACAATCAAGAAGGCGGCGGAGGAACAGAACCAGATGGTGTGCTGTCTGGCGAAGGTACAACAGAAAAAGAGAGCAAAATGGTGCAATTGGCAAGTTGACCCAGTCAATGGTCCCCCAACCATTGGAATTGAGACATTTGGTACTCATCTAACTCACGGTCTGAAATGGATGGACAGGGAAGAGGGTACTCTACCTCCGGAGCCATCCTCAGAGAAGGGACTAACAGCATGACTCCTAATAACAAATAAGGCAAAACAGGTAGGAGGACAGAATCCCTAAAATTCAAAAATAGTGAGAGATTACTCAGTGTCCGAATTGCATGATTTGGGGCCCCGCTTTAAACAGAAGTTGGGTGAACCGTGCCCTCTTGGCTGTTGTGGTCAAGGGGACAGGCTGCTGCCCATATTATACTGAGTGTTACAGAGCAAAGGAAACTGGGAGCACTTAGTTTTGATCTATATGTGAATAGTGCCTTTAGAAACTTAACGCAGACTGGATTGTTGTGGAATGCACTGACACTAGCAGTAGGAAACAAGTACTCTTTCTTAATAGACTGGGAAGGTGATGTTGAAAAATGAGACAGTATACCAGAAGGTATAAAATGTTTGAGGGATTTCGCTACGCAAGTGGGTATGTACTCTCTGCAGTTTCAGGGTCCAGACCAGGAAGCGTTCTCAGCTAGGATGAGGAGCTGACTGCTGCAAAGTGGTCTGGGCTGGGTGAGAGGTCACCTTTTGGCCCTATTAGGGCCAGCTCAGAGACAGGCAGTGGGACACGTATGCTCGTTGTTATGACAGTTAGAGGATGTGGAGGCTGGTACACAAAGATTGAGGCCCACCTGAGCAAGCGGAAAACATGGACAACAAGTTGGAGATGGGTGGGTTCAAATGTGAAACAAAAGATAACCAGAAGGGAAATGTTTGCAGCATAAGTGAAAGCATGAATGGAGAGGAGTAAGATAGGCAGAATACCTGCAGGTGCCATGTACAATATGTAGAGAACACACTGTTCTCCGAACTGTAAGGAAGTAATAGAGATCAAATCAAATGTAGAGGGCGGAAAGGAAAACCAACAGAAGACTGGCTTTGCACTCCACTCCAACACAGAAAATGTTGAAAATAATTTAATACATAAGGAAGCTGAAGCTGTTCCAAATCTGAATTCATTCATTAAAGATAGCCTGCCTTTCACACTGACAAGCAATGTCCGACTGCAAATAATCATTTTCCACAAAGTAAAATACATTCACTTTTTGTAAAAGATGTCGTGATTCCCAGTCCTCCATGTGATCAGTCAGTTAACGCATCTGTGACCTTTGCAATCAACCCAATTTCGCCTTTATTTTCAGATTCTGTTATAAGTCATGTAACTGCTACGAAACAAGGTGATGGCATCTCACATAATTTATGTGCCTCAAATCTGCGTACAATATCTGTTGCATCCCCTCCTGTTACTGAAACAGTATTTTTGACACAGTCAGAATTTTTACCTTCCTTTCACACAGATTGCTTCAATACCAAAACCAATAACAACATGTTTGGAGCTGTCAAAAAATTCAAGCTCATCATTCAAAAGCCTATACAGAAAGATGAGTGCTGACACAGATCTCTAATGGAAGCTATTCAATCAGGGCAAAACAAAGAATGGCTTAGAGATATTTCTGATACAGTGATAAATGGTAACCTTAAAAAAGATTCATTTATTGCACCAGAGAATGAACTCTGCACATTTCTGCAACAATTGGAGCACATAGTAGAATTATAAACCTGAAAAAGACAGCTTCTACAGTACCAAAATAGCTGCAGGGAACATTCTCAAACAAGTCAACCAGCCATTGCGTCTACAATGTGGAAACAGGCCCTTTGGCCCAACAAGTCCACATCAACCCTCAAAGCGTCCAGCCCAGACCCATCCCCCATAGAACATAGAACAGTACAACACAGTACAAACACTTCGGCCCACAATGTTGTGCCGAACTTTTACCGTAGTCCTAAGGTCTATCTAACCTCCACCCTGACCTTATACTATCATCCATATGCTTATCAAAATAGACACTTAAATGCCCCTAATGAGGTTGACTCCAGCAGCCTCTCTGGCAACGCATTCCACGCCCTGACCACTGAGTAAAAAACCTACCTCTGATGTCTCCCCTATATTTACCTCACTTTAAAACTATGCCCCCTCATAATAGCTACCTCCATGCTAGGAAAAAGTCTCTGGCTGTCTACTCTATCTATACCTCTGTTCATTTTGTACACCTCTATCAAGTCACCTCTCATCCTTTGTCATTCTGAAGAGAAAAGCCCTAGCTCTCTTAACCTTTCCTCATAAGGCCTTCCCTCCATTCCAGACAACATCCTGGTAAATCTCCTTTGCATCTTTTCCAACACTTCCACATCTTTCCTGTAATGAGGTGACCAGAACTGCAGACAGTACTCCAGCTGTGGCTGAACCAGGCTTTTGTATAGCTGGAACATAACTTCACAGCTCTTGAACTCAATCCCTCTATTGATGAAAGCTAACACATATGATGCCTTGTCAACAACACTATCCACCTGGGTGTCTGCTTTCAAGGAACTGTGGACATGAACCCTGAGATCCCTCTGCTCCTCCACACTGTCAAGAATCTTTCCTATATTCTGCTTTCAAGTTTTTCCTTCCAAAATGAATCTCCTCACACTTTTCAGAGTTAAACTCCATCTGCCACTTCTCAGCCCAGCTCTGCATCTTATCAATGTCCCTTTGTAACCTAGAACAGCCCTCTGCACTGTCCACAATGCGATCCACCTTTGTATTGTCTGCAAGGTTACTAATCCACCCTTCCACTCCTTTGTCCAATCATTTACAAAAATCACAAATAGAAGAGGACCTAGAACAGATCCTTATGGTATACCACTCGTAGCTGAGCACCTTGTTGAATATTTTGCATCCACTACCACCCTTTGTCTCGCAAAGGTCAGCAATTCTGAATCCAATCTGCCACGTCTCCCCCTATCCCATGCCTCCTTACTTTCAGCATGATCCTAGCATGGGAACCTTATCAAATGCCTTGGAGTTTTCCTTGATCCTATCTGCCAAGGTTTTCTCATGCCCCCTTAAAGCTCTCCGCCCTTTCTTCAGCTCCTTCATGGATAACTTGTATCCCTCTACAGCCTCTTCTGCTCCTTGTTTCCTATACTTTACACAAGCATCCTTCTTCCTCTTAACCAGTCATTCGACCTCTCTTCAGAACCAAGCCTCCCTCACTCGACCGCATCCTCGCTGCCTGCTACGGGCAACTACATCGAGCATACGCAATATACATTCCGTAAACAATCTACACATTTCAATAGTGCTCTTCCTTGACAGCATCTGTTCCCATTTTATGTCACCCACTTCTTGCCTAACAGAATTGTAGTTAGCCTTCCCCCAATTATTAACCTTGCCCTGCTGCAGGTACCTATCATTTCCATGACGATTGTAAAAGTAACAGAGTTATGATTGCTATCGCCAAAATGCTCTCCTACCAACATGTCTAACACTTGGCCGGTTCATTGCCAAGCACTGAATCCAAAGTGGCCCCTCCTTGTGTTGGTCTATCTACATACTTTGTCAGGAATCCTTCCTGAACGCATTGAACAAAGTCTGCTCCATCTAAACTATTACAACAAAAATGTTTCCAATCAATATTTGAAAGTTGAAGTCACCCATGATTATAAGCCTGTGACTTCTGCACCTTTCCAGTATCTGCCTCCCAATCCGCTCTTCTACTTCTCTGCAACTATTAGGTGGTCTGTAAAACAAAACCCTAACACAGTGACTGCTCCTTTCTTGTTCTGGACCTCAACACAAACTGACTCTGCAGACATATCATTCTCGAACTGCCTTTCAGTAGCGGGTACACAAGCCCTGGCTAGCAATGCCACTTCCCCTCCTCGTTTTCCACCCTCCCTATTTCTTTTAAAGAATCTAAATCCCAGAACTTCCAACAACCATTCCTGTCTCTGAGTTACCCAAGTTTCTGTAATGGCCACAACATCGTAGTTTCAAGTATCGACCCATGATCTAAGTTCATCCAACTTATTTCTGATACTTCTAGCACTGAACTATACACAGCTCAAACCATCTCTGTGTCCACAATTATGCTCCATCGACTGCATTTCTTTATTCACAACTTCACTCCGTGTTGTATCTGTTGGAAGATGAATACCTCATCCTCTGAATTACAAATCCAGTTCTCCATCCCCTGCCAATCTAGTTTAAACCATCCCGTATAGCTCGAGTAAATCTCCCTCCCAGGATATCTGTGCTCTTCCAGTATAGGTGCAACCTGTCCTTAGTGTACAGGTGCCACCTTCCCCAGAATGTGCTCCAATTATCCACATAATGGAAGCCCTCCCTCCCTCACCAGCCCTGTAGCCATATGTTTAGCTACACTCTCTCCCTATTTCTTGCCTCATTATCATGTGGCACTGGTGGTAATCCAGAGATAACTACCCTGTACTTGTTTTTCACATTCCCTGTCCTTTTTCTACCTATGTCACTGGTACCAATGTGTCCCATGGCTGGTGGTTGCTTGCCCTTCCCCTTAAGGATCTTGAAGATACGATGCGAGACATCACAGACCCTGGCACCTGGGAGGCAACATACCATCCGTTCATCTCATTCGTGTCCACAGAACCGCCTGTCCGTGCCTCTTACTTTTGAATCCCCCGAAACAATTGCTCTACTATTCTCTCCCCTTGTAACTATGTGCAAGAGTTTATGTCCCACCCTTTTCTTTTTGAATCCAGAGTAGATTAATAATAATTAACACATTCTGCTTGATGTAGAATGGATGGAGCTTGTTTTTTTTATATTGGAGACACTGAAGGCTCAACCTGTTTGCAGAATTTCAACATCGTAACACAGTGATGGATCAGGCACCATCAACCCATCAAGCCATGAATATCAAGAATCTCAAAGCCACTGAGCCTGTGTACATTTGAACACATCATGACAAGGCCTCTAGTAAGACTTACATACCCTGGTATTCTAAAACATTTAAATGGATAGTTACTTGAAAATGTAAAGGGATTCTGGGAAATGATAAAATGCATGTACGCAATCTCAGTCATTTCAATGCCTACAAAAATAGTTAGTAACTTTAAAGGAATAAATAGAATATTGAATGTGAACAAATTTTCATTGAGATATACCAAATATCTAAAATGAATTATCAAGTAACTTTGCAAAAAAGTGGGTCATCTTAAAAAAAATGGAAGTATGCTCTGTCTGAATCAAGCATAAATGCTTGACTTCAGTTTTAAAATATTATAAGACTATGTTCCATGGACTACAAATCTCTACAGATCTCTGGAATTAGATATGTTGGTAATAATTACGCTGCAAAATTGGATGAGACAAAGTGGCAGAAGACAAAAAATATTAGAATAATGTGTTGAAACAACAATTTAGGTTAAAATAAGTGAAAAGGAGATTTACATGACTGATATCTTTTGCTAGGTGATATTTGTGTCCTTGTCTTTCCGTTTAAGAGAATTGAATTAGTGATCAAGACACTACACAAGGCATCAGGACCATACGTGCAGTGATAAGTAAAACCTCACAGATCCTTCGATAAGATCACGTGGGAGTCAGGAATAGGTGACATGGTCTTGGGATACCGATGTAAGCAAGCAAAAGTGAATGTTACATCGGAGGTAACAAACATGAGATGGAAAAAAAATCATACACTAAAGAACAGGTCTCAGACATGTACACCTACTTGATGTAAGGCCTAGTGTGGCTTGGAAAAGCACAGAAACAATATAGTTTAAACAATAAGATACTGACACAAAATCCAAAGAGAAACTGATTTTAAAACAATGTAAATAGTATCAGTCAAAGGGATGTAAAATGAATTACAATCAAAATAAAAAGTATGATTGGCTATTTTGTCAAAACGTTGCAGAAATGAAAGTGTACAGATTCTGGGAGGAGCAGTGGTGAACTGAGTGAAAGGGCCTACTGGAATGACATACAGATATCCCATTTTGAGCATTTGTATGACCAAACCAGTAGGTGAAATTGTAATGTCTTACAGCAGTTAGTGTATGTGGAGAAAAGACTGTGCTAAGACTCAGGTGGTGTAGGAGTCTGTGGATAGGGAACTGGAGAATTTAAAAAATCACAAATTTAGGAACCTGCATCTGGAACATACAGAATTTTAAAGCAAATTATGTAAACAGATTAACTGAAAAAGAATGTAGGCGATATTCTGGTCATTTCAATTAGGTGGCATGTGTTGCTAGTTCCATCAGGGCCTTGACCGTACCTCAGGGATGGGATATATACTTTTAAGGGTCAGTCCCCAAAGGCTGCTACAATCATTAATTTGATGATACACCTTATTATTGCATTCTTTGTATTGATGCTATTTATTTTCATTACAGTTTTAATCTTCCAATGTAGGTTACATACTCTTAATATAAGTTCTTGCGCGGCTGTCGCTGAGTTGTATCTGCATCTGCAATTGTAATGTGCTGTCGAATATCGCTTGGGGTGGAATGCATAGGATGAGTCAAAGGGCTAAAAGTTAATGATGATATTCAACAACTGCATGAGGAATTAGATTGCACAGGATGGGCTGAGGGGCTAAAATTGTTGATGACACTCGACAAGTTGAATGACCTTGAATGAGTTCTGTGAACACCCATGTATGAGCTGAAGATGACACCCACAGCTTGTTTTTTCTGTAGCTGTGTTTTCTATGCCAGCAAGCAGGTTTGTCTTTCTGTATCTGCTTTCTTTGTGCTAGCTGTTTGTTACACCACATAAAAGAGAGACAGTTTTATTCCAAGTCACCAGACTTTGCTGCAGCTTGGATTCACAAATGGTGCCAGAAATGGAACAAAGCATCAGACCAGTCATCATCTGAGGGGTCCCCAACAGGCAGAGGGGCATAAGACTTGTTGCTTCTTCTCTCTTAACCACTTACCATTATCACTATAATCATTCATTATTACCAGTACAATCATTATTGTTAGTTAATAAGCATTCATATTTAAGCAAATTGCTGTTAGATGAGCCTTCTCTTAATTCCATTTAACTGAATCTGAAAAGAATAACTGGGATACACTCTGTGATGTAAGACACCTGTTCAAAAAAGGGAGCGAATAAACCAAGCCTGGCATCTACAGGCTACTAGTGTTGCTGGTGGGGTAACATTTGGAGAATATAACCCAAAAATTGCCACTTGGAATATTGAATTAATAAGAAGAAAGCCTGGATATCTCTGTCGAGGGAAACTGCTTTGACTAACCTGATTAAGTTCCCTCTGGTAGCACAGAGTTGATTGACAATAATGCAGCTAATGGTAGCTGTGTGAATTTTTAAATGGTATTTGTCAAAATACCACACAGAAGATAGTTAGTAAAATTGAAACACATTTGATTAATGCAGCAGTGGCTCTATTGTTGAAAAATTGGCTAAGGGATAGAAAGCAAAGGATTGTAGTGACAAATTGCTTTTTCAGAATGGAAAGAGGGAATCAGTGGCATATCTCAGGGGTTAGAATTACAACTATTTCTGTTGATATTTCTGTTGACGTATGCTGTAGTATACAGTGAATACTTACAAAGTCTTGATTCAAACATGAAAATTTTATTAAATAGGGAGGAGCACAATAACCGACTTGAGGAGGACATGGACAGACAAATGAAGTGATTCATTTTGGTAGGTTGATTGAGAAAAGGCTAGATGGACTATATGGTACAATTTTAAAGAGGGTCCAGGAATACAGCAGCCTGGGGTGTAATCTACAAATCTCTGAAGGTGACCAGACTAGTTGAGAATGTTGTTAAAAAGCATATGAGATCTTGGACTTTAGTTAGGAACAGGGGTTTGAGATTCCAGGATTTTGACCCAGCAACATTGAACGAATGGTAATATTGTTCCAAGTCAGGTGATTAATGCCGGATACAACGCATCATCCTCCGACACTTCCGCCATCTACAATCCGACACCACCACCCAAGACATTTTTCCATCCCCACCCTTGTCTGCTTTCTGGAGAGACCACTCTCTCCGTGACTCCCTTGTTCGCTCCACACTGCCCTCCAACCCCACCACACCCGGCACCTTCCCCTGCAACCACAGGAAATGCTACACTTGCCCCCACACCTCCTCCCTCACCCATATCCCAGGCCCCAGGATGACTTTCCATATTAAGCAGTGGTTCACCTGCACATCTGCCAATGTGGTATACTGCATCCATTGTACCCGGTGTGGCTTCCTCTACATTGGGGAAACCAAGCGGAGGCTTGGGGATCGCTTTGCAGAACACCTCCGCTCGGTTCGCAATAAACAACTGCACCTCCCAGTCGCAAACCATTTCCACTCCCCCTCCCATTCTTTGGATGACATGTCCATCATGGGCCTCCTGCAGTGCCACAATGATGCCACTCGAAGGTTGCAGGAACAGCAACTCATATTCCGCTTGGGAACCCTGCAGCCCAATGGTATCAATGTGGACTTCACCAGCTTCAAAATCTTCCCTTCCCCCACCGCATCCCAAAACCAGCCCAGTTCGTCCCCTCCCCCCACTGCACCACACAACCAGTCCAGCTCTTCCCCTCCACCCACTGCATCCCAAAACCAGTCCAACCTGTCTCTGCTTCCCTAACCTGTTCTTCCTCTCACCCATCCCTTCCTCCAACCCCAAGCCGCACCTCCATCTCCTACCTACTAACCTCATCCCACCTCTTTGACCTGTCCGTCTTCCCTGGACTGACCTATCCCCTCCCTACCTCCCCACCTATACTCTCCTCTCCACCTATCTTCTTTTCTCTCCATCTTCAGTCCGCCTTCCCCTCTCTCCCTATTTATACCAGAACCCTCACCCCATCCCCCTCTCTGATGAAGGGTCTAGGCCCGAAACGTCAGCTTTTGTGCTGCTGAGATGCTGCTGGGCCTGCTGAGTTCTATTCAGTGCTATTTTCAGAATATTGTCACAACCCATAACCTTTACAGCATTCAATGCTATCAGTACTTTCTTGATATCAAGTGGGGTGAATGTGAATTGCCTGCAGGCTTACATTTTGTGTGCTGGTCAATATTTTAAGTGCTGCTCGACCCGGTGAAGTTTCTTGCTGGGGTCATTGAGGTTAATCACTTCTGAAGTCACCCACCCCAATACTTAATGCACAGAGCACTACATCCCAGTCTACACATTGATTATGTGTCTTTAATAATAAATATTTCATATTGTTTGTATCAGCACTCTGAAATGCAGATACTTAAACATCTAATTCTGTAACTCAATATAATGCAAACTGTATTTAGTATGTAACAGTACAAAGAAACAGTAATTAAAATGAATAGCCCTTTTACAACATTGGCAGAAGCCCTTAACTAAAGTCCCAATTAGAATGGTCTTGCAATTGCAACTGAAAACAAAGTCAGAACCTGCCATTAGGTCACACACAAAGTGGTTTCATGATCAGAAAAGAATAAGAGGTCTTGATATACAGAAATAATAGAACAGTCTAGAGATGTAACTGAGTTGAGAGTAAACAGCTTCACTACATGGTATGAAAGAAAGTGTCCAGAGAAAGATACGTGAAGAAGGTCTAGGCTCAAAACATCAGCTTTCCTGCTCCTTTAATGCTGCTTGACCTGCTGTGTTCATCCACCTCTACACCTTGTTATCTAAGATAAGTGATTGTCATATCGACTGTTAAACTTCGATCAGAAAGCATCATCAATAGAGTTGTAAACTCATTATCTGACGATTATTAAGTATGAATTTACTTTATAACAGACATTCTGGAAATGTTATTAAAATACCTGGTTGCCTTGTTGATTTTATTCTTAATTGGATCAAGCGTTAAGAGTGAATTCACCTTCAATAAGCTAGGGAACACAAGGAAGCATTTATCTTTCCCTGGCTCTAAGATTCCACTCTCGATCTCCTCATTAATCTCTTGAACTCAGACCAATCCAGCGTCAGGCCTTTTGCCCTTACACTTTGCGAGAAACCATCCCAAAAGGTGTCCAGATGTAGTGTTCTGCTGGTGTTACCTCCTGCTAGCTCAGAGCTAGAAAGTGTTAATAGATTTCTGAGAACCTTCACCTCCTCAATCATGTCAAATTCATTTGTCACTTTCATTCTCACCAATGTTCTCCCTGTACATTTCACATATGCCTTGTTAAAGTTTAGGAATATATTGGCTGGACACGATAAAATAGAGCATTTTGCCACAGATAATTAGTAAACAGGACTCCTATCTCCACAGAGAGAGCAAGAACTGCAGACGCTGGAGTCAAAGACAGCACAGTGTGGAGCTGGAGGCAGCATCAGAGAAGCAGGAAAGTTGATGTTTCAGGTTGGGACCCTTCTTCAGGTTCAGACCTGAAACGTCAACTTTCCTGCTCTTCCGATGCTGCCGGCCTGCTGTTTTCCTTCAGCTCCACACTGTGTTGTCTCCTATTTCCACAGATGCAATGCTTAAAAAAATGACTCACTGTGGATCTCTGAGCTTCATAAATTGAAATATAAAACTCTTCTAAATATGCCAAAACATTGCACTTTTTAAAATGAATTCATTGTGTGATTTACTTCACAACTTAGTGGACATAATGCATGAAAGTAAGATGCAAGGCTATTTGCCACATTGTAAATTATTTAAAGCACATGTAGGATTACATTCTTCGTCTGCCTGATTTCCTGAAAGAATCTGATTTACTATTGAGTTTCAAGGCTCTTAAAGCTCTGAGCCAACACAAAAACTCAAAAATGTTTGCAAGTTAATTGTATGAGGACAGAAGATGCATTAATTGTGAGATTCCTGAACTAATGGCCCAGAATAGCCTGAGACTAATGGCAATTGTCAAACCCAATTTACAGCACAAACTTTTCAAGAATTAAGGCTGGAGTGAGTTGTGCATTAATTATGCTGTAAATGACTGGTGCTGTTTCCCTTCCTGAAACAGTGAAAAGAGGGGGCCACTCCACCTTGATGTGCACACAACAACTTTAAACAATTTTGAATTAAAAATGGCCACAGCTGTTGAGCTATAGAACAGACTGTGGCTGGAGCTCTGAACAGGTGGGAAGATGAGATCTCAAAACCTGTCTGAAGTGCTCGAAATGCAGTCCGCCTCCAGCCAACTGGCCTGTTTATGATGCCAGAGGACCTAAGGTCAACTGGAAGCTTCAATTAGGTCTTTAAGAATTTGCCTATTACTTACTTTAATTTACTACCCACCCATTTCTACCTATATGTGGATAGGTGGCCCTTTCATTCCCCGCCAGTCCAACAAAATAACCCAGGATAGCATGGTGACAGCAAACTGCCCATCTACCGAGCATAGTTATATATCTGCCCACTTCCATGCTCACCCCTAGACCAGGTGAAAAGTCATCTGTCTGAGACAAGGTCAGCAGCTATGAAACTGCATTAATTTTACTGATCGTGAAAAATAAATGGCAAAAATTTTATACACTAACACTTTAATTGTGTTCTGGGATGCATTTCGGTGCATAAGATTCATTTGGACAAGATTAGTAGGTTGGAAGTCAAAGATATATCTAATTAAATATTGATATTAATTCAGGCATGACACCACTATTTGTCTTTCACAGGCCTTTTTACACAAACCTGTTTGCAAGCTTTATTTGTAGACACAATTGTAGTGAGTGACATCAATCTTCAGTATAGAAGTACAAATGCTACTTTGAAAAACATTAAGTGATTTCTACAATTAAACTTACGTTTTTTTTCCACTCTACTGCGGGTTTAGAATTTGGACAGCTATGGACGTCAACTATCAGATCAATCTAGGCCTTTAAATTAATTTAGTACTTGGATTACTTGCAGCAGTCGATCCTTTCATGACCATATCATTAAAGGAAAATAGCAATTAGAATGATCAAAGAAGTAGGTCGAAATGAGCTTGTCTCAAAAATTTAAATGTCATATCTCTTTCCCAGTATAGCTTTAAATGTCTTTATAATGTAGGTCTGTTTAATATATGAAGTAACTGTTCTCCAAAGACATGAGCATTACAAATGCAGTCATTCCACCATATGACACTTTATGGGAATACTAATTGCTTATATAATTAAATTATATTATCAGGCTGGATTTTTAATTAAACTGTGAAGTATTTCTATATATTTAGTATTGATATTTTATATACTTTAAGGTTCACAGGATGTGAACATCACTGGCAAAAAATAGCCTATTCCTAACTGCTGAGAATACTACTAGAATGCGACTGAATAGATTATTCAATCATTTCAAAGGGAAGTTAAGAGTCAAACACATTGCTCTGATGATACCAGGCAAGGTAAATCTGGGAGATTTCCTCCTGTAAAGGATACCAGTATCATTTGGTTTTCATGACAATTGGTATTTATTTGGTATAAATTAGTATTTTAAAGTGGCCATTTCTTATTTAGTTTGTTTAAATTCGAGATGTATTTCATTAATTTAATGCGGCATTCAAAAATTTTGAACTCTTTTCTCTTAATGAATAGTTCAACAAACTGGATTGTTATGGAATCAAGAGTTACAGGGAGACAGTAAGAGAATAGGGTTGAGAGCATGATTGAATGGTGGAGTAGACTTGATGGGCTGAATGGCCTAGTTCTGCTCCTCTGCCCTATGGTTAGGCTAGTGACAGAGCCACATTCTAATCACTATGCTTATTAATAATTTCTCTAATCAACAATGGTTAAAATAAAGTCACCCACTGTAAAGACCCACTGTATTTACAGATATATTCACATATTGACACATTAATATGGATGAAGTCTTCATATTTTGTCAATACAATACTTCCCAATATCTTCTTTCTTTCCATATAACATATTTTAACATAATTTTCTTTAAAAAGTTAGACATCTAAGATTACACATTGCTGGTTTAAAGTTCATTACTGCTTAAAATAAATTCTTGATATTTTGCCATTTAATCCACCAACAAACTTACTGGGCTGAACCTTACATTTTTGGTTTAAATGCTAGTTGTGTCAAGTTTTGCTTTGACAGCATATTTTGCCACAAAGCTAGGTGAGCTTTATCGTGCATATAAATTGCCTCATTAACCAGCTATCCCACTCTAATTACAGCTCTCACATCAGGTTCTGGCCCCCATCTTAGAGCAATGTTCCTGAAACAGCTCACCACTCAGTGGATATCTACCAAAATACCAGCGAGCCTGGTGCCCACAGTATACTTAAAGGGTCACTATGCACATAGGAGAGCACTGACATTCTGAAGCTGCACTGTTCAGTGACTGAAACATGAGAAGATTTTGGAAAAGGGAAAGATGACACTGCAATTCTCCCACTGGGACCTGGAGGTGCTGGAGGACGGAGTGGTGCAAAGCAGGGACACCTGATTTTTCCCAATTCCTTCACCTCCACCGCATCTGCTTCCAGGATGAGGCATTCCACTCCCACACATCCCAGATGTCCTCTTTCTTCAAGGACCGCAACATTCCCCCCCGCAGTGGTCGAGAATGCCTTTGACCGTGTCTCCCACATTTCCCGCAACTCATCCCTCACACCCTGCCCCTGCAATAACCGCCAAAAGCAAATCCCCCTAGTCTTCACATACCACCCCACCAACCTCCAGATACAACACATCATCCTCCGACGCTTCTGCCATCTACAATCCGACCCCACCACCCATTTTTCCATCCCCACCCTTGTCTGCCTTCGGGAGAGACCACTCTCTCCGTGACTCTCTTGTTTGGTCCACACTCCCCTCCAACCCCACCTCACCCAGCACCTTCCCCTGCAACCGCAGGAAGTGCTACACACCTCCTCCCTCACCCCCATCCCAGGCCCCAAGATGACTTTCCACATCAAGCAGATGTTCACCTGTATATCTGCTAATGTGGTATACTGCATCCGTTGTACACAGTGTGGCTTCCTCTACATTGGGGAAACCAAGCGGAGGCTTGAGGACCGCTTTGCAGAACACCTACACTCGGTTCACAATAAACAACTGCACCTCCCAGTCGCGAACCAGTTCACCTTCCCCTCCCATTCCATAGACGACGTGTCCATCCTGGGCCTCCTGCAGTGCCACAATGATGCCATGCGAAGGTTGCAGGAACAGCAACTCATATTCTGCTTGGGAACCCTGCAGCCCAATGGTAACAATGTGGACTTCACAAGCTTCAAAATCTCCCCTCCCCCCACCGCATCCCAAAACCAGCCCAGCTCGTCCCAGCCTCCCTAACCTGTTCTTCCTATCACCTATCCCCTCCTCCCACCTCAAGCTGCACCTCCATTTCCTACCTACTAACCTCATCCCGCCCCCTTGACCTGTCCGTCCTCCCGGGACTGACCTATCCCCTCCCTACCTCCCCAGCTATACTCACCTCTCCACCTATTTTCTCCTCTATCCATCTTCGGTCCGCCTCCCCCTCCCTCCCTATTCATTTCAGAACCCAGTCCCCATCCCCCATTTCTGATGATGGGTCTAGGCCCGAAACATCAGTTTTTGTGCTCCTAAGATGCTGCTTGGCCTGCTGTGTTTATCCAGCTCCACACTTTGTTATCAGGGACCCCTGGCTGATGTGTGCCTCTGTGCACTTTAGCAAGGAATACTCCCCTCAGACTTTGAAACGTGACTGCTTGCTGCTGCATGCGCAGCATCTTTGCAGCTGCTAGAACACAGTGCACGTGTGAGATAGATGTTCAGCAAGATAACTTAAATGAGGTCTGCTGACCCGCACTGATAGATATGGGAAGGCAAGGCACGTATGATGAGCATGCAGGCAGGTACTAATTGAATGAGAATTAAAAGAGCGAGCGAGCAGTATTGAAATGCAGCTGGATGCCTGTCTCTGCACACAAAGTGTCCATGCAGCAGCCTTTGAATTCTAGTTGCTAGTGCATCCTGAAATGCAAGTCTGTGCTTCCTTAATATCCAGTAAGGGGTGCCATGATGGTCATGTGGTAGACATTCTGATTTCTATGTTGAGACTCCTTGACTTTTAGCTTGTTCAATGTAATTAATAAGCAAGGAAGATAAATATTTAATGAAACAAGTTGTGGCATTAGTAAGGCATTTAACATGGTATTTAACAAGTTATAACCCCTCTTAATTGGTAACTCCCCAATGCCTCATGAGAAACTTGCCACACTGCTCAGCAAGTGCATAAAAGGTGCAGCAAGTTGTTCGAGATGTTGAGATGGGCCTCACCAGACTTTTCACATGCTCTGTGACAATTCTCACCACATCCCACATCCCACATCACGCAGGCCCCCATAAGATTCTGCCCACGGATGAGTGGCTATGTGAAACATTTCTTGTTCTAGTTCTACTCAGGTCTCCACCCACACCTCAGGAATGATGAAGGGTCTAGGCCCAAAACGTTGACTCTCCAACTCCTGTGATGCTGCCTGACCTGCAGTGTTCCTTCAAGTCAACACTGTATGGACTCTATCTCTGATATATTGATGATGTCTTTGGTGCTATTTCTGCTCTCATCCTGAATTGGGAAAAAAAGATCAATTTTGTTTCCAATTTCCATTCTTCTCTGACCTTCACCAGGTTTTATTCTGATTCTTCCTTTCCCCTCCATAACTTCGCTGTTTCCATTTCTGCTGATATGTTGCCCACTGATATACATTACAAGCCCACCAACAGCACCCCCCCCAAATTCACTTGACTTACACCTCCCCACACCCTGTTTCCTCAAGGAGTCCATTCCATTCTCTCAATTTCTCTGTCTCCATTGTATATGTTCTAGTGGCGCCGTCTTCTAACAAGCTGCATATGATTTTGATGTGATTAATTACTGTCACATGTGTCAACCTGGCAGGCAGGTTTGCCACTGCAACACAGCTGTGTCTAAACTAAGTAGTTGGGGGGGAGGGGTCAAACTGGAAATTTAAGAATGAAGTTAAAGGGAAAGTGAGAATAAGAGAAGTTAAGGAAGACAACAGAATCAAGGGAGCAGAAAACTCAAGAAGGGATCATACAGTATGGCCAAGTGAAATAGGGATTGATAGGAAGGGTGAGGGGAGAAACATATTAAAAATATTATATATGAATGCACGAAGCATAAGAATTAAGGTGGATGAGCTTGAGGCTCAGTTGGAAATTGGCAAGTACGATGTTGTGGGGATAACTGAGATGTGGCTTCAAGTGGACAGGGCCTGGGAAATGAATATTCAAGGCTATACGTGCTATCGAAAGGACAGACTGATGGGCAGAGGAGATGGGTGGCCCTGTTGGTGAGGAATAATATTCAGTCCCTTGCGAGGGGGGGCATAGAATCAAGAGATGTAGAATCAGTATGGATAGAGCTGAGGAATTCTAAGGGTAGAAAGGCCCTAATGGGAGTTATCTACAGGCCCCCAAACAGTAGTCAGGACATAGGGTACAAGTTGAATCAAGAGTTGAAAATCGGCCTGTCGCAAAGGTATCACTATAGTTGTTATGGGAGATTTCAACATGCGGGTAGACTGGGAGAATCGGGATGGTACTGGACCCCAAGAAAGGGAGTTTGTAGAGTGCTGCCTCCAAGATGGATTCTTAGAACAGCTTGTACTGGAGCCTACCAGGGAGGAGGCAATTCTGGATCTGGTGTTGTGCAATGAACCGGATTTGATCAGGGACCTCAAAGTAAAGGAGCCATTAGGAGGTAGTGACCATAATATGATAAGTTTAATCTGCAGTTTGAGAAGGAGAAGGGAGAATCGGAAGTGTCAGTATTGCAGTTGAATAAAGGGAACTATGGAGCTAAGAGGGAGGAGCTGGCCAAAGTTCAATGGTACAAGACCCTCGCAGGGATGGCAGTGGAACAACAATGGCAGGTATTTCTGGATATAATGCAGAAGGTGCAGGATCAGCTTATTCCAAAGAGGAAGAAAGATCCTAAGGGGAGGTGGGGGCAGCCGTGGCTGGCGAAGGAAGTTAAGGACTGTATAAAGATAAAAGAGAAGAAGTATAACATAGCAAAGATGAGCGGGAAGCCGGAGGACTGGGAAACTTTTAAAGAGCAACAGCGGATAACTAAAAAGGCAATACTCAGAGAAAAAATGAGGTACGAAGGAAAACTGGCCAAAAATATAAAGGAGGATAGTAAAAGCTTTTTTAGGTATGTGAAAAGAAAAAAAATAGTTACGACTAAAATTGGTCCCTTGAAGTCAGAAACGGGTGCATTTATTATGGGGAACAAGGAAATGGCAGAAGAGTTGAATAGGTACTTTGGACCTGTCTTCACTAGGGAAGACACAAGCAATTTCCCAGATGCAGTAGTGGCTGAAGGACAGAGGGTAATGGACGAACTGAAGGGAATTTATATTAGACAGGAAATGGTGTTGGATAGACTGTTAGGTCTGAAGGCTGATAAGTCTCCGGGACCTGATGGTCTGCATCCCAGGGTACTTAAGGAGGTGACTCTAGAAATTGTGGACGCATTGGTAATCATTTTCCAATGTTCTATAGATTCAGGATCAGTTCCTGCGGATTGGAGGGTGGCTAATGTTGTCCCACTTTTCAAGAAAGGAGGGAGAGAGAAAACAGGAAATTATAGACCGGTTAGCCTGACATCAGTGGTGGAAAAGATGCTGGAATCAACTATAAAAGATGAAATTACGACTCATTTGGATAGCAGTAACAGGATAGGTCAGAGTCAGCATAGATTTATGAAGGGGCATTTGTGCTTGATTAATCTTCTGGAATTTTTTGAGGAAGTATCTATGAAGATGGACCAGGGAGAACCAGTAGATGTAGTGTACCTGGACTTTCAGAAAGCCTTTGATAAAGTCCTGCATAGGAGATTGGTGAGCAAAATTAGGGCACATGGTATTGGGGGCAAAATACTGACTTGGATTGAAAATTGGCTGGATGCCAGGAAGCAAAGAGTAGTGATAAACGGGTTCCTTTCGGAATGGCAGGCAGTGACCAATGAGGTACCACAAGATTCGGTGCTGGGACCGCAGCTGTTTACAATATACATTAATGATATAGACGAAGGCATTAAAAGTAATATTAGCAAATTTGCTGATGACACAAAGCTGGGTGGCAGTGTGAAATGTGAGGAGGATGTTATGAGAATACAGGGTGACTTGGACAGGCTAGGCGAGTGAACGGATGCATGGCCGATGCAGTTTAATGTGGATAAATGTGTGGTTATCCACTTTGGTGGCAGGAACAGGAAGGCAGATTACTATCTCAATGGAGTCAAGTTGGGTAAAGGGGAAGTACAACGAGATCTAGGTGTTCTTGTACATCAGTCAATGAAAGCAAGCGTGCAGGTACAGCAGGCGGTGAAGAAAGCTAATAGCATGCTGGCCTTCATAACAAGAGAAATTGAGTATAGGAGCAGAGAGGTCCTTCTGCAGCTGTACAGGGCCCTGGTGAGACCGCAACTGGAGTATTGTGTGCAGTTTTGGTCTCCAAATTTGAGGAAGGATATTCTTGCTATTGAGGGAGTAGGTTCACAAGGTCAATTCCCAGAATGGCGGGACTGTCATATGTTGAAAGATTGGAGCGACTGGGCTTGTGTACACTTGAGTTTAGAAGGATGAGAGGGGATCTGATTGAGACGTATAAGATTATTAAGGGATTGGACACTCTGGAGGCAGGAAGCATGTTTCCGCTGATGGGTGAGTCCAGAACCAGAGGGCACAGTTTAAAAATAAGGGGTAGGCCATTTAAAACAGAGTTGAGGAAAAACTTCTTCACCCAGAGAGTGGTGGACATATGGAATGCTCTGCACCAGAAGGCAGTGGAGGCCAAGTCTCTGGATACTTTCAAGAAAGAGATGGATAGAGCTCTTAAAGATAGTGGAATCAAGGGTTATGGGGACAAGGCAGGAACAGGATACTGATTGTGGATGATCAGCCATGATCATAATGAATGGTGGTACTAGCTCGAAGGGCCGAATGGCCTACTCCAGCACCTATTGTCTATTGTCATACAGTGAAAAGTATTGCTTTGCATGCTAACCAGACAAATCATTCTTGACACAAGTATGTCAGGGTAATAGAATAGAATGCAGAATATAGAGTTACAGCTGCAGTGAAGGTGCTGAGAAAGATCAACTCTAATATGTAAGAGGTCCATTTAAAGTCTGATAACTGCAGGGAAGAAGCTGTTCTCAAATATGTTGGTACATGTTTTCAAACTTTTACTTTCTTCTGCCTGATGGAAGAAGGTGGAAGGGAGTATAACATGACCCACTTTATTCTCAGTCAAGGATCCTCCCATACTGACAGAGTCTACAGCGGTGCCCAACCCACCACCTGCACTTAGAGTCATAGAGTCATACAGCATGGAAACCTTCGGCCCAACTTGTCCATGCTGACCAGGTTTCCCAAACTAAACTAGTCCCTTCTGCCTGCATTTGACCCATATCCCTTGAAATCTTTCCTATTCATGCACGTGTCCAAATGTCTTTTAAATGCTGTAACTGTACCTGCATCTACCACTTCCTCTGACTGTTCATTCACACCTTCCCAGAACAATGATAGGGTTCTGTTGAGTTGGTTGGCTTGCTGAGCTGGTTTGTTGTTCTGTAAACGTTTTGTTACCGTGCTGGGTAACATCCTCAGTGCAGTCTCTGATGAAGCGTCAATGTGTCTTCCCAACTATTTTTTAACCTCTGGGGTCCATTGCATTCACATTCCAACATTTTTCTGTTCTAAAGAAGAATCAGAACAATCTAAAAACATTAATTCTGTTTTCTGTCCAGACCTACTGAGTTTTTCCAAGCTCACTGTTTCTGTTTCATCATTCACTGATGATTCCATTTTATGATAAAGTGAAGCCTCATTTCATTTGCAAGAAAGCTAATTAAAATTACAATTGGGGTAATTTTATTGTAACTATTGGTTGATTGTTATATATTAGACAATCATTTGTAAATGCTGTAATCCCTATTTGCCTAATCTGTGAATATATTGCACTTTGTATTTATTAGCATTTTGTTTGTGATTCTTTTTCAATAATTGTCATGCATTATTTAACAGCTGGGAAGGAAGCTAAATGTGCGATATATTTCTGCATAAATTGTCTGCAAATAATTACAATAGAACTTGGTTGAACAAAATGAAAACATTTTTATTTGTGGTGCAATCCAAAATCAGGAGCCATGAATACAAAACTGTTATCAAAAATTTCCACGGGAAGTACAAACTGTGATTAGGATGTGGAACTTGTTACCATCAAAAGTAACTGATGCAAATAAGTTAAATGCTTTTAAACATAAGCTAGAATAGGATATGATGGAAAGGGAATAGAAAGATATGCTAAAGAATTCAGGTGATACAGATAGGGTAGAGAATAAACACCAGCACAGACTAACTGGACCAAATAGCCTGTTTTCTTGGCGTTACGTTCACTACGAAGGAATGTAATTTAAGTGTTTCATGAAAGACACAGCACAGCACAGCTCTTAATTTCTGTTTTATTTCTAGAGTTCTCCCTGAGAAGGCAAACATTTACAAAAGAACTGATAAATTTGTTTCACTAATCTGAGCCTTCATTTAAATTGCTGCAGCTTCATCTTGGGCGATGTTGTGAAATCAGAATTTCAAAGGTGAATTAATTCTTTGTTTTACTCCTCTTGCACTTCTGTGATCTTTTAAATGGAATTCAGGCAGTGAAACTAAATGGTGACCACTAAGTACTCCCTTGAAAAAAATTAACTTAGTCTTTTGAAATCTTCATCACAGGAAGGTTTAATTTATGTGTCTAGGGGATCTGTGCCAAGTCAATATGTGTAAAGAAGAGGTCCCTGGTAAAATTTTCCACAATGCAGGAAAACTATACACTATATATGTATAAACATAATGTTTTTATTAAAATTTGATTGTGATGTTGTGGTCGATGTTGCCCTAAAGGCTGGGTAGTTTGCTGTGAACAACGGTCTGTTTAAGATTTGGTGGTTGTTTGAAAGCAAGAAGTGGAGGTGTAGGGATGATCTTGGCAAGATGTTCGTTGCCATCGATGACATGTTGTAGGCTGTGAAGAACATGGTGTAGTTTCTCCACTCCAGGAAGTACTGGATGGTTAAGGGTACTTTGTCGATCATATCTTGTGTCTGTCTTCTGAGGACACTTTGCGGATTTTTGCTGTGGCATGTCAGAACTGGCAATTGATGAGTTGAGCATTGTATTCCTTTGCTTGAGAACATCCTTCAAAATCTTTAGGTGTCTGTCATGTTCCTCCACATCTGAGTGGATCCTATGTATGCACAGGCCTTGTCCATAGGGGATGACTTCTTTAATATGTTTGGTGTGGAAGCTAGAGAAGTGCAGCATTGTAAGGATGTCTGTGGGCTTGTGATAGAGTGAGGTACTGAGGTATCTGTCGTTGATGGAGATGCACGTGTCTAAGAATGAGACTGATTCTGAAGAGTAGTCCACGGTCTCCACTTCTTGCCTTCAAAAAACCGCCAAATCTTAAACAAACCATTGTTCACAGCAAACTACCCAGCCTTCAGGATAACATTCACCACAACACCACAGAACCCTGCCACAGCAATCTCTGCAAGACATGCCAGATCATCAACATGGACACTACCACCACATGTGAGTACACCACCCACCATGTACACGGCAGATACTCGGCCAATCTTGCCCATATCAAATGCTGCAGGCAAGCATGCCCCAAGATATCGTGTATGGGCAAGACCATGTAGATGCTACAAAAACGGATGAATGGTCACTGTGCAACAATCACCAGGCAGGAATGTTCCCTCCCAGTCAGGGAACACTTCAGTGGTCAAGGACGGTCAGCCTCTGATCTTTGGGTAAGCATCCTCCATGACAGTCTTCGAAAAACACTGCACTGCAGAATCGCCGAGCAGAAACTGGTAGTCAAGTTCCCTACCCATGAAGACAGCCTCAACTATGATCTTGGGTTCATGTCGCACTACATATGATCCCACCACACTGTCCTTTATCTGTGATTTTCCTGAATCGCTCTGTTATGGCAGTATCATCTTGATAAATTATTATGATTTCTCCTTTAATTTGTACAGTTTTGGAATACTTAGACACTTGGCATGAGATTTTTATAGCTATCCTGTTATTCCGGTCATTTGGTCTATCTCCAGAATCAGCTGATTTTTAATGTTTTATAATTATCTCTCGGCCTCATTTAATCATATCATAGGTCACCCCTTTGCTTCTTATCCAGCTGTTGACACTATACTCATACCGTCTGTCACTCTTGCTCATCTGCAGCGACCCATTATTCGGCCTGTCAACACTCCACTTACACCATTCGTACGATCTTTTGATCTTTCTGCCTGTAAATTCTATGCTTGTGTGCTTTTCTATCACTTCACCTGGCGGAAGGGTAACACTCCAAAAGCTTATGATTTCAAATCAACCTTGTGGACTATAACCTGGTGTTGTCTGACTTCTGACCTTGTCAACCCCACCTCCACCTCATTATTCCTCTCTCAAACAGACACTCAGTTTTGGATACTTTTGAAACGGATAGTCTCTCAGAGAAAAATAGAAGAGGCAGTCAGATCTTGGGCACTAAGAATGAATCTTAAGTTAGGTGGATTTTAACAAAATTTAGAAGAATAATTCTTATAGGGGACTATCCTGTGAAAGCACAAACAGGAGATTCTGTGGCAATGAGCATGCATCTATAGTAGTATGTTGCTTTTGTGGTGCCAGGATTAAGAGTATCTCAAATTGTTCGAAGCATTTCGTTAATGGGGAGAGTGAGAAACCAGAAGTTATTGTGCACATTGATAGGCATGACATAGTTAGGGAAAAGATTAAGGCCTGACAGAGTGAATACAAGAGATTAGGTGGATGATTTAAAAAAATGACCTCAAAAATAGTAATCTCTGGTTCACTCCTGGTGTCCAGCTCAAAGGAGGGAAAGTAAAGGATGAAGGAGATAAATCAATTGCTGAAGAGATGGTGTAATGGACAGGGAGTCAGGTTCTTGCATCATTGGGATCTCTCCTGAGGGAGAAAAGACCTATTCAAAAAGGATGGGTTTCCCCTTCACTGGAAAGGAACCAATATCCAAGTAAGAAGATTTGCTAAATTCTCTTAAGAGACACTGTAAACTATTAGAGGGTGTGAAGGGATCCTAAGCAGCAGAGTAAATAGAAAGATAGATAAGGTGGGTATGATCCTGAAAAGAACACGTTAGTTAGAAAAGAGCAAGTCAGAGAACAAAGTAACTCTGAAGAATTTATTTCAATGTGAAAGGTCTTACAAGCAAGGCTGATAAACTCAGAGCGTGTTTGCAGACACGAAATGGGACATCATAGCAATTATAGAAACTTGGCTGAGGAGTGGATAGGACTGGCAGTTCAATGTTCCAAGTTTCAGATGCTACAGGAAGAATAGAAAAAGAGGCAAAACAGGAGGTGGGGTGGCATTTTTGATTCAGGAAAACATTAGTGTTGGAACTAAAGAAGATAGTTCTGAAAAATCAGTGAAAATGTATATGTTGAAGTTAGAAATAAAAAAAATCACCTTGATGGGATTATAATTTAGACCCTCCAATGGTCAGAGGAAAATTGAGGAGCAAATATGTGATAAAAATAAGATTGTAATAGTAGGTAATTTTATTTTTCCAAAAATTGAATTGGACTACTATAATGTCAAAGGTTTGGATGGTGAAGCATTTGTTAAATGTGTTCAAGAAAATTTTCTTTATCAATATGTAAATGTTCCTACTACAGAAGGAGTAAAATTTGATCTTTTCTTGGGTAATAAGACAGGGCAAGTGATAGAAGTGCTAGTAGGGAACATCTTGGGTCTAGTCATCATAATTCTATTGGTTTTAAAATAGTTATAGAAAAGAATAAGCCTTCCATAAAAATTCAAGTTTTAATTAGAATAAGGCAAATATTAATGGTATGAAAAAAGAACTTTGAAAAATTGATTGGATTAGACAATTCACAAGTAATGGGACATCTAATAAGTAAGAAGCTTTCAAAAGTGTGATAATGAGAGTTAAAAGTCACAACGTTCCTGTTGGAGTGAAAGGTAAAGCTGCTAGGATGAGAGAACAATGGATGAGTAGAGCTATTAGGGTTTTAGTGAAAAATAGAAAAGAATCACAAATTAGATATAAACAACTGAGTTCAAATTTATCCAATTGAACAGTGCAAAGAGTGAAGGGGCAATCTTAAGAGAGAGGTCAGGAAGGCAAAGAAGGGTTTGCATTAGCCTTGGCAAATAAGGGTAAGGATAATCCAAAGAGAGTCTCCAAATACATTAAGAGCAAGAACAGCAACCAGAGAGAGAGTAGGGCCCCTTAAAGATGAAAGAGGTCATCTTTGTGTTGAACCTTAGGAGATGGGAAAAATATTAATAAATATTTCATGTCAGTTTTTACTGTGGAGAAAGAAATAAAGGCTAGAGAACTCAGGGAACTAAATATTGATGTTTTGCAAATGGTACACATTACAGAAGAGGAAGTGCTGGAGGTCTTAGAAAGTATAAAGGTGGATACATCTCCAGAAACTGATCCAGTAAATTCCAGGCCTTTGTGGGAAGTTAGGAAGGAAATTGCAGCGTCCCTTGCAGAAATATTTGTTTCATCTATAAGTATGGTTGAGGTGCCAAATGACTGGATAGTGGCTAATGGTGTGCCTTGTTCAAAAACGGATGTAAGGAGAAGTCTAACAAACATATACCTAAGAGTCTGACTTCAGTGGTCGGTAAGTTGTTGGAAGTGATTCTGAAAGATAGGATGTATGTGCATTTGGAGAGGCAAGGAATGATTAGGGAGAGTCAGCATGATCTTGCACAAGGGAAATCATGTCTCACAAACTTGATGGAGTTTTTTGAAGAAGTAATCAAGAAGATTGATGAAGGCAGAGTGATAGGTAGTGATTACCTGGACTTTAGCAAAGTCTTTGACAAGCTGCCACATAGTAGACTAATTTGTAAAGTTAGATCATATGGGATTCAGTGTGAGCTTGCCAGTTGGATACAAAATTGGCTTAATGGCAGGAAACAGAGACTGCTGGGTGGAGGTTTGTTACTTTGACTGGAGGCCTGCAACCAGGGATTGGTGCTAGATCCACTTTTGTTTGTCGCTTCCATAAATAATTTGGATGAGAATGTAGAAAGCATGTTTTGTATGTTTGCAGATGACACGAGGAATGGCAGTATAGTAGACAATGAAGAAGATTATCTAAGATGACAAAGAGATCTTGATCAACTGGGACAATAGATTAAAGAGTGGCAGATGGAGTTTTATTTGGATAAATACAAAGTATTGTATTTTGGTAGAATACCAAAGGCAAGATTTACATATTTAGAAGGAGGGGCCTCTTGGATAGTGTTGTAGAACAGAGACCTAACAGTTTAAGTACATCATTCTTTGAGGTTTATGTCACATATAGTTAGGGTGATTATGAAGATGTTTAGCATGCTTGCCTTCATTGCGCAGACCTTTGCTTACATGAGTTGGGATGTTATGTTATACAGGACGTTGGTGAGGCCTCTTCTGGAGTACTGTGTCCTGTTGTGGTCACCCTGTTTTAGGAAGGATATTAAACTACCATTGTTCAGAAAACATTTGCCAGGAATGGAGTGTTTAGGTTATAAAGAGAGGCTGGGTAGGCTGGTACTTTTTTCACTGGAGTGTGGGAGGTTGAGAGATGGCCTTATTGAGGTTTGTAAAGACATGAGGGTTCTGGATAAGGTGAATAGCAAGTGTCTTTTCCGTACAATGGAGGATTTCAAGACTAGAGGGCATATTTTTAAGGTGAGAGGATAAAGATTTTTTAAAAAAGACATGAAGGGCAGTTCTTTTACATAGTGGTTCAGAGGAAATGGTGAATGTGGTATAGTTATGACATTTAAAAGACATTTAGATAAGTACACAAATAAGAAATAATTAATGGGATTTGGGTCGAGTGTCGACAACTGGGATTAGTTTACTTTGGGATTATGATCGGCACAGACTGGTTGGACCGAAGAGTCTGTTGCCGTGTTGTTTGACTCTATGACTATAAACTGCAAATTAAAATATATTATTGTTAAGGAATGCTGTCAGAAAGGGAACAGCAGTCATCAGATTCCTTACATTTCAAATACATTTCTTCAAAGGATCCATAGGGGCCCTGAATAATTAGTGACCCTAGGGTGGAAGTATTTTCATTGACATTTCAGTTGACAATGAGATCAAGTAATTATGGATCAGTAGAAGCAAACGTGATTTTGTCTGGAGTTTGCTTTTGCTGTAACAGTGGGCAGGATCTTGTGTCCTCCCTGTGAGAGGTTTGGTAGCACAGGGGCCATATAATCAGGTGAAAGGTTGGTGGATGGCGATCCCGTCTCCTTCCTGCTTCCACCTCAACAATGTCGAAGGATGGCCCTTTTGTCTGCTGACAGTGGAGATCCTTAAGGGCTTCATCCCTTAATGGGAGACGCATACCAGAAAAGCAGCATTATAAGCAATCTCATGCAGTGTTATGTCCAGGATTCAGAGAGGCCCCCTCATTCAAAACCACTCACTGTCTGGTCGAGGGCTCCCGCATTCAAAACAGGGCTTGTTGAGAGCCAATCCTTGCCCTTCAGCAGTTCTCCTCCTTCCCAACCCTTCTTCCTCCATATCCCACCAATCACCCGTCTTTGACCTTGAACCAAGAAACAATCCTGGGCTTCATGTGTATGGTTTGCTGAAGCAGAAACCACTTCCCCAGTGGTACTGCAATTCAGGAGAATTGTTAGGTTCTTCATTCTCAGGAAGGGTCTGCCACTTGGTTATCAAGTGCCTAAGTGGAAGATGATACGGCAAGCTTTCTCAGAAAGTGTCATCACAGTATTCTTGCCAACTCTCCAGATGGCAACTGAGACTCCTTTCACCTCCTGACATTTCACACAATAAATCTAATTAGGAACTAATTATTTATTGCTGACAGAATAGGAATAACACTCCACAGATGCAGTCCCATTAATTATGTCTGACTTAAGCTGGTATCCAACCGTTCAGATGACATAAACCGTGGGGTGTTGAACAGAATTCAGCTCCAGGTGCACCAATGAGATGTTGGTGATTTGTCATGGGATTGACTGGAAAACAATAGCTTCAAATAAACCTGACTTCTAGCTGTAACAGTAAATAACATTTTAAACACAAGAGATTATGGCTTTGAGATATCAGGCTCCAATGTCTTAAAATAACAGAGGAAACATAAAATTGGTGTCACTAAAGTTGAGAATGGTGATACAAATGTATTTCTGCAACATTACAGCAGCAGAATGTATGGTATTCTGGTATTTGCTGCACATGATCATTTTCTTTTCAAATGTAATCAATAAGATAACTTTTACCAGCATGTCCTCCCAACTAATGACCACCTGCACTGAGAGTCATAGTTTACAACATCATTGCTAATAATAAATGCTTTGTTAAACTTCACTTATTTCACATCACTGCAACAAAACAGCATACTTAGAATTCAGGAAGATTATTGGGACATAGAAATTAATTTTTACTCTTCAGTAAGTATTGTTTGATGCTATGGAAAGCTAAAAATATCAAATATGATCCAATCTCCTGCAAGGACAATTAGGACTTTAAAAAGAGTAATTCTATCGTCTTCTCCCTTCTATAAAAAGACCAAATAAGATCATAAGATATCAGAGCAGAATTAAGACTTTCGGCCCATCGGGTCGGCTCCACCATTTGATCATGGTTGATAATGTTTCTCCATCCCATGCACCTGCCTTCTGTTTGTAACTCTTGATTCCCTTACCAATTAAGAACCTCTCTATCACTGTCTCTGTCAATGATTTGGCCTCCACAGCCCTATGCAGCAATGAGTTCTACAGATTAACCACCATCTGGCTGCAGAAATTCCTTTTTATCTCAGTTCTAAATGGTTGTCCCTTCACTTTGAGGCTGTGCCCTCAGGTTCTATTCTTTCTAACTCGTGGAAAGATCTTCTCCACATCCACTTCACTCAGGCCTCTCAATATTTTGTAAGTTTCAATCAAATCCGCCCCACCCCACATCTTTTGAAACTCCATTGAGTACAGATCGAGAGTCCTCAGCAGCTTCTTATATCACAAGCCCTTCATTCCCAGGATCATTTCGTAACAAATTATGATCTGAAATTCACCCTTCACCTCTTTCTTTCAGGATCAGGTAAACCAAATATAACTGGTTATTGAACACTTGAACACTATTAATGTTGTTCAGCGTAAGTGTTCAGGTACTCTGCTACAATGTTGCATTTACAAATGGCAATTCATAATTCTGAGACTTTACACCATTACTGAAAGCAAATATGCATATATTGTCTTGAAACAAGTGCTTTTATATCCTAGTCATGTGTGGGCTTGGGTGACTGGCTTGGATGGGTATTGCACATCTAATTTCCTTTTGAAATCATTAATCATCTTTGCTTCCACCACTCTCTGAGACTACAAGTTCCAAGCCATTATCACTTACTGTGTTAAAGAAGTTCTTCCTGATTGCGTTCTCCTTGCGTATCTTTCCTAACCTTAAAATTGTTTCCCAAACATTGCACGATCAGCTAATTTGAGCATGAGAACATCCAAAAATAAGGAGCAGGCTCTTTGGCCCATTGAGCCTGCTCTGCCATTCAGTAAGACCATGGATGTAAAGTATCAGAAAAATCACAGATGTATGTGGGAAGAGACTGGTCAAACAGAAAAAGAAATCATGTCAAGGTAGGAAGAAATAAATTCAGTGTGGCAGGAGATTAGGGTTGGCCATTACAGGCCAGGGGTAGATGCTTATTGAAATGGTTACCTAGTCTCCGTTTGGTCTCACCGATGTAGAGAAGACCACATCGGGAGCACCAGATGCAGTAGACTAGGTTGGAGGATATGCAGGTGAAGCTCTATCTAACCTGAAAGAACAGTTTACAGCCTTGAATGGAGGTGAGGGAGGTGCTGTGTGGACAGGTGTTGCATCTTTTATGGTCACATGGCAAGATACCAGGGGATCTGGAGTGGCTGGTGGGGAGTGTGGCATGTACTAAGGAGTGGCGAAGTGAATGGTCCTTGCGGAAGGCAGAGAGTGGTGGGGAGTGGAGAATGCTTTGGGTGGTGGGGTCTAATTGGAGTTGGTGGAAGCGTTTGAGGATGATACGCTGGATGCAAAGGCTCCATTTTCTCCCCCTTGGTCCAGGCAATCTCCATCTACTTCCAGTTCCCTGGGCCCCAGTGCTTCATTTTTACTATGGACGTGCAATCCCTATACACGTCCATATCACACAAGGGCAGCCTACATGCCCTCAGAATTTTCTTCTCCAACAGACCCAGATCCAGGCACACCCCTAAATCCCCCCTCCACCCACCAATACCCTCCTCTGCCTTGCCAAACTAGCCCTCATCCTCAATAACTTTTCCTTCAGTTCTTCCCACTTTCTCCACATCCAGGGGGTTGTCATGTGTGCTCGGATAGGCCCCAGTTGTGCCTGCCTCTTTGCTGGTTATGTTGAACAGTCCCTGTTCAGTATGTGCACCAGTACTGTTCCCCAACTCTTCTATGGTTACATTGATGACTGCATCGGTGCTGCATCCTGCACCCAGGCTGAACTACAGCAGTTCATCGACTTCACTGAAAACTTCCAACCTGCCCTCAAAATCAATTGGTCTACCTCAGTCACCTCCCTCTCCTTTCTTGACCTCTCCGTTTCCATTTCAGGTGACTGTTTACAAACCAACATTTACTAAAATCCCACATTTACTATAATCTTCTGTAGCTACACAGACTACACCTCCCTCCACCCTGTATCGTGAAAAAACTCCATCCCGTTTCTCACAATCGCATTTGGTCCGACGAGGAGATGTTCCACTCCCGAGCAAAACCGGATGTCCTCCTTTCTCAAACAACGTTCTTTTCACCCCTCTGTCGTCCAGACAGCCTTCCACCATGCATCTTCCATTCCCTGCTCCATAGCTCTAAACTACTCACCCGCCTCCAAACATAAAGATAGGGTCCTCCTTGTCCTTACTTTCCACTCCATCAGACTCCGCATCCAACATATCATCCTTGAACACTTCCGCCAACTCAAATTAGACCCTGTCACCCAGAACACTTTCCACTCCCCACCCATCTCTGCCTTCCGCAAGGACCATTCCCTTCGCCATTCCTTTGTTTGTGTCACATTTGGTAACCATCTCAGTGAGCATCTTCGCATGGTCTGTAACAGTCAGCTTGACCTCCCAGGCACTACATTTCAATTTCCCCCCTTCACCCCCAACATGTCTGTCCTCAGCTTCCTCCAGCATCATAGCAACTCAAAATACAAATTTGAGGACAATACCTTACCCTCTTCCTGGGCACCATATTGCCCGGAGGACTCAACATTGAGTTCTCTAATTTCAAATAAACTTCCCACTCATCCTCCGGTTCGCTTTCCAACCCCAATGCCTCCCTTCCATTCCAGTTCCTGTTACTCCCTTCCAGATACCAACCGGATTCATCCCTCTTCCCATCGATCAATCACCTATCACTACCATTCTGCTGTCCCTCCTTTATCTGCAGCTCTCCCCTACCACCACATCCAGTCCTGAAGAAGGGCAACATATGAAGCATTGACTTCTCCTTTCCTCCAGATGCTGCTTGGCTTGCTGTGTTTTTCGAGCCTCCTGTTTGTCCACCTTGGATTCCTGAATCTGCAGTTTTTTTTTGTATTTAATCTACTGCAGACCCACATCTTCTCATGGTCCAGCAGGGGTATATCACATGCCAGCAAGCAAATGAACAATTTCAAACATGAGCTTCTATTTAGGGAATGAAAAGGGAAGATGAACAAAATTAACAGAGGCTGAAGTTTGCCCTCACAATGCTAACCAGATTTGTGTATCATGATCGAAGGTTAATTTACAATTCATGATTGCCTGCAACATCCAGCTCTCATCTACTGGAAGGGAGTTTCAATGATCTTTTATCTGGCTCGTAGAGCATGATGCAGCTGAGCTCTGTCATGGACAATGACAGCTTTCTTCTCCTCAGTGTCATTGTACTCCTCTTCCTTGAAAGACTGCAGCCATTCTCTCAGTTCTTCAGTATCTGGGACCTGTCCTCAATCCCTGCTCCAATCGTGCAGAGCACAGCAATATGGAACATTCTGTCCCGACTAACGTGGTCCAAGCAGCAGAACTGCATCTTCAACTGTGCTATACTCTGCTCTTCCTGATGGAGGTATGGTTGGCATTAAACCTGCAATGCACATCAGTTAGGGGACTGTGCTATGATGTCATCAGCAATGCTCACCATGGATACCCCTTGATCCCAGTAATCAGCTTCATTTGGCACCTGGATCCTCAAATGCACCAGGTACACAACAGTGCTCCAGACTGCAGGACTTATGCCAACTGCCAGAGTAGCGGGAACACACTTCCAAAAAGTGGTAACTTTGATCACCTGAACATTAATCAAACGTAATCAACCCTAACTCTTTCCTGTTGATGAATTCCACAGCATTGTGATATGGCTGTCTCAGTGCCATGCTTGTACAGTCCGAAGCAGCCTGTACTTGGGGGGACACGGCTACGTCTTCAAATCCTACCTCGACACTACAGCACCGCCTTCATCACTGGGAAATGAAAGCACAGATCGTATTGGTCACTGTCCTGATCCACTTGTGGATGCATGATTGAATATCCGAAACAGGTCACCTGTTGCAGCCTAGAAAAAGCCAGCAGCAAAGCTGTTCAGTGCAGCAGTAACCTTCACAGCCACATGTGGAAGATGGTTTCTCACTCCTGCAGCCCGCCAGCACCATGTTTTGGTATATACGAAGCCTGTTAATAAACCTCAAGGCATCTGTCCCAACAAAAACGCAACTCTCTGTGGTATATCCTACGTGAACTAGCATATAGAAATCACAGTGTGCATTAATGTCAATTTGGGGTGGCATGGTGGGTCAGTGATCAACACTGCTGTTTCACAGCTCCAGGATCCTGAGTTCAATTCCACTCTTGGGACAATATCTGTGTGGAGATTGCACAGTCTCTCTGTGTCTGAGTGGGTTTCCTTTGAGTGTTCCGGTTTCCTCCCACAGTCCAAAAACGTGCAGGTTAGTTGGATTGGCCATGCTAACTTGCTCACAGTTTCCAGGCATGTGTAGGTTTAGTGGATTAGCCAAGAGGAATGCAGGGTTACAGGGATAAGGTAGGGGCTCGGTCTGGGTAGGATGCTCTTTGGAGGGTCAATGCGGAAGTGATGGGCAAATGGCCTGCTTCCACACTGTAGGGATTCTATGAATATCAGTATCTCAATAAGAGTGTAACATAAAAAGTACATTTAAGATGCTAAATTTTACCCAAATCACTGTTTTCCAAAAACATTTTATCATATTTGCTTAACAGTATAATCCTAAATCCACATTAATACTGGAAACGTCATATGCAAATTTGTCATGCTGCATATACAGTATCTGAAAAATGAACGGCGCTGTATAATCTTTTCCAAGCTAAATGACTTCTGCAAATCCTTTGTTACCATTTATCCACAGCATCTGAAATTTATAATGTTAAAATTAGTGCAACTTCACATTATCGTCTTGTTGGAGTTGCAACACTAAGTACCCTTATGGAAAATGATGAACAATGTAATTATATAACATATACTTATTAATCTCCAGCAGTACTGTATGTTCTAAATCACACAAAACAGCCTTTCTCTCTCTGTCCTTTGTCTTTTGTTACCATTTCTCTTGTGTTTGTGTCTTTTTTTCTCTCACTGATTTGTTTTTCATTTTTCTCTTTCTCTTCCATTTCCTTACCCAGTGGCATCATGTTATGTGACAGAAAAAGAAGCCACCAAATGTACCAGAGATAACAAAGTGTGGGGCTGGATGAACCCAGCAGGCCAAGCAGCATCTTAGGAGCACAAAAGCTTGAGGGTCTAGGCCTGAAACGTCAGCTTTTGTGCTCCTAAGATGCTGCTTGGCCTCCAGTGTTCATCCAGCTCCACACTTTGTTATATCAGATTCTCCAGCATCTGCAGTTCCCATTATCTCTGACCAAACGTACCATCTGTATTCCGGGTTGGGTTGAGGTTGTGGCTGAAATGTAATCTTGAATGATCTGTTAACATTCTCTCTGCTGCACTCACTTTTTATCGCCTTTCCCCATAATTCTAAAAAGTTATTTCTCAGAATTCATCTTCTCAACCCAGCAATAAAACTCTGTAAACTCTTGCTTAAAATTTAAAACAGAATTAATGGGAGTATCCATTCTTTACTACTATATTTGTGCATTTGGTTTGTACAACACTTACAATTACAAGATTAAGTTTGTGTAAGATGACTTCCACTAGAGAAGGATTCCTGTTTCTGCACAAACAAGCTAACTGCTCTTCATAATGAAGGCGAGCTCACTTACATAATTCTCAGCCATTCAGTTTACAGTTCACAATGCTCAATAGCTGCAGAGTGTAGAAAGTCAGAATGTAGTACAGTAGTGAGTAGAAGACATCCGACTGCTCGTAAAAATGTCATTTTATTGTTGTCAGTTGTGGAGATTTAGAGGGCCGTCATAATGGAAAGATAAAAATGGAACAAGTGCAAAAGGGTGGTCATTTAAGTAAATGGTTCAATGAGATTCCTCAGGTAACAAAACCATGAATGATCCTTATCAGTGACTTGTTTATGTCCGTATTGAATCATAATTATCATTAAAACAACAGCATGAATGGCAATAAAGAACTTCATAATACTAAAACATTTGTAAGAGTAAAAGAAAATTCCACACTCACCTCAACAGCAGCACAAGACTTGATTGGGTATAAGTAGATGTTGGTGAGTGTGATTGACTCACCGCTGTTGATTAATTTGGAAGTTTCTCGGTTTTCTACCAACTCGAGCTGATTATCAGAACAGTTCTGAGATAGGGGAATCTCAATCCTGGCAGAATTTTGTGCTACAGCAATTTCTGAAGAGATTTTAGTTGTTTTTTCATCTGTTAGATGTTCTGCCTGCGATTCGTCACATTCTGTCATTGTTCCACACCTTTCAAGCTTGGACAAGGTGTCTTTGTCAAAGCAAACTGGCTGCTTAACAAAACAACCAAGAATAAACTTCAAAAATTTTTGTGCATCGTCAAATGTGGACATGTAGCCAAAGGATATTCGGACTGATCCTGTGGGGCGGCCGTCAATCAAATCCAAAGAATCTCCACAGACATGACCTGCCTATTGGAAAGAAATGAGAATATTTAACATTCTATGCAGCCTGTCCAAGATCTATAAGGCACAAATCCAAAATGTGATGGAATACTCTCCATTTGCCTGAGTGGGTATGCTCCAACAACAGTCAAGAAACTCTATCCACTCCAGCTAAAACAAAGTAACCTGACTGATCTGCCCCTGATCTTAAATATTCACTCCCTTCACCAGCAGTGCACAGTGGCAGGAGTAGACATGAGACATAACTCACCAAGATTCTACTGGTGCCACCTACCACTTCACAATCTTTACCATTGTGAAAATCAAGGCCAGCAGGTGCAAAGTCATCGATAAATTCCCTTTCAAGTTACAAACCATCCAGACTGGGAATTATATCACTATTTTTTCAGTGTCACACAATGAAAAATCCAGGAATTTCCTTCCTGACAGCACAATGCATGTACAGTACCTACATTACATGGACAGCAGGGAGTCTAGGTGGTGGCTCAGCACCAGATACCCAAGGGCAATTAGGGATGGGCGATAGATGTTGGCCTAGCTAGTGGTGTCTACATTCCAAGAATGAAAAAAAGACGCGTTCAGGACACTAGCAACCTCATGTTAGTGTGTATGCAACATTAAGAAACTTTTTACAGTCACGGCAAACGAAGACTTGCTGGTTACCACATCTGATGGACCCAACAAATTACTTTTGAAATCTGCAAGGCCTTTTAAAGGTCAAATTCATCAATGGTATTCTTACATATTCCCTAATTTTTGATTCAGATAGGCAATGGAAGATGCTTCAACGAAGAATAACTTCCCAGGTCAATTTTAAGAAATAACATGAGACTGGCGAGATTTATTTAAATTGGTGGAATAAGTGACTGCTGACTGGTGCAATCCTGCTATTAATTGTAGCACAGAATATTGACCAATGTGATAAGCTTTGTTTGTGCTCAGATCATAATCTTTGCTACATCTTTTTGTCTTGTGTATTAGTCTGTTGAGAGATAGGCAAAAGAAAAATCACATACACTTGAACGAAAATAAAATAAATATGAAAAATACATTAACCATTACGGATTATGGTATTATGGATGTACAGGCTAATTATACAACACTTCATGTCTCATACATGCTGGCATCCGTAAGTAAAAGATCAGGAAATTACTAACTTACAATGCTCATATTTGAATGAGCTAGAATAGAATTATGTAAAAATTGCCTGTTTCTAGCCCAGATTGTAAACATCCTTCAGTTGGGTTTTTGTTCAAGGCTCTTTTGAAATCAGAATCAGTGCATAATATGAACGATAAACTCAGTCTTGTCCAAAGTAAAAAAGGCTGGTTTAGCAGCTTTGCAAACTTCCTGTTGGAGAAAAATTAACTTCTGTTGTGCTGAGATTAAGAGTTGCAAAAATTTTCATCCTGTATTGTAATGATAATTTTTCTTTCTAGACGAACAGCAAAGCACTGGGACATAAAATACAAAATTCCTACACAGTTAATACTAACCTTTAGATTCTTTTTGACATCTTCGTTACTGATTCCGAGGTGTTGTTGACAACCTCCAGTGTTACAAAAGCAGCCAGTGCGCAGATGGATGTTGTACAAATTTGCCAGTTTGTCCACCTGTAGCAGGTAAAGAGTGATGGTGTTTTCATAAAATCACATTATCAACTAGATCATAAGTGATTTTTTTCAGGGATGTGTGGAATGGCTTATTTTGCACTTTTGGCATAAATTAGATTCAGACTGCTGTTTGAAGACAATGAGGTGATGATAAATTGAACCGTAAGTGAGTCTTCCGGTTTTTAGACATCGACCAATTAGTATAACATTAAATGAAAATTAGAATATATGTGGGTGCTATCCAAAACCAGGCAGGCCTGTGAGCCTGCTCACCCATTTAATATGATCACAGCTGATTATCCAACTCAGCATCTTGTTCCTGCTTTCTCCCCATACTCTCTGAACCCTTCAGAAGAAGGATATTAAACCACTTCTTGAAAATTTTCAATGTTTTGGTCTGAACTGTTTTCTATGGGAAGACAAATAGTTAAAATGCTGTTTATTACCTGAGCACTCTTTTCCATTTAGTGCCTCTGAAAGCATGAAATACTACAACTAGATGCTTCTGAAGTGACATAAAAATTTGTAATGAGTCAAACTGTCTCTTATAATAGTAAAGCCACTGGTATTCTGCCACTCTTGAGTTTTCTACTCCAGCATCATTTTCAAAGTTAAGCATCTATTTGTACAAATCAACTGCTAATCGAGCTTTTCATTCACCTTGTCTAAAAATATCAGTTTGCAGATGGGTGGACAGTGAGCATCTGTCATACACGACATTATCTACATTCCTTTATCTGGATCACTGGTGTTAGCATAAAATATAAACCAATGCATCTACGTGCACAAAGTACAACAAGAGATTACAAAACCAAAAACAAATTGGTTTTGAAATGGCTATAATATATTTAACTTGTGACTACTGTGCTATCTCAATGGTGTACATATACATTTACACATATAATATTGTCATAATCCAACTGGACGATAGGGCTGCAATAGGGTCAGGGTTAGGGTTACCTCTCAGTCTCCATCTCAGGTAACCAGCAAGAAACTGATGTCCATTTCAAGCCCACTGACTCCTACAGCGACCTAGAATACACCTCCTTCCACCAACCCCCCTGCAAAAATTCCATCCCTATTCCCAATTCCTCCGCCTCTGCCGCATCTGCTCCCAGGACGAGGCATTCCACTCCCGCACATCCCAGATGTCCAAGTTCTTCAAGGGCCGCAACTTTCCCCCCGCAGTGGTCGAGAACGCCCTTGACCGCGTCTCCCGCAACACATCCCTCACACCCTGCCCCCGCCACAACCGCCCAAAGAGGATCCCCCCCGTTCTCACACACCACCCCACCAACCTCCGCATACAACGCAACATCCTCCGACACTTCCGCCATCTACAATCCGACCCCACCACCCAAGACATTTTTCCATCCCCACCCTTGTCTGCCTTCCGGAGAGACTACTCTCTCCGTGACTCCCTTATTCGCTCCACACTCCACTCCAACCCCACCACACCCGGCACCTTCCCCTGGAACCGTAGGACGTGCTACACTTGCCCCCACACCTCCTCCCTCACCCCCATCCCAAGCCCCAAGATGACTTTCCATATTAACCAGATGTTCACCTGCACATCTGCGGATGTGGTATACTGTATCCATTGTACCCGGTGTGGCTTCCTCTACATTGGGGAAACCAAGCGGAGGCTTGGGGACCGCTTTGCAGAACAGCTCCGCTCGGTTCACAATAAACAACTGCACCTCCCAGTCGCGAACCATTTCCACTCCCCCTCCCATTCTTTAGACGACATGTCCATCATGGGCCTCTTGCAGTGCCACAATGATGCCACCCGAAAGTTGCAGGAACAGCAACTCATATTCCGCTTGGGAACCCTGCAGCCCAATGGTATCAATGTGGACTTCACAAGCTTCAAACTCTCCCCTTCCCCCACGGCATCCCAAAACCAGCCCAGTTCGTCCGTTCCCCCCACTGCATCACACAACCAGTCCAGCTTGTCCCCTCCCCCCAGTGCATCCCAAGACCAGCCCAGCCTGTGTCTGCCTCACTAACTTGTTCTTCCTCTCACCCATCCCTTCCTCCCACCTCAAGCCGCACCTCCATTTCCTACCTACTAACCTCATCCCGCCTCCTTGACCCGTCCGTCTTCCCTGGACTGACCTACCCCTCCCTACCTCCCCACCTATACTCTCCTCTCCACCTATCTTCTTTTCTCTCCATCTTCGGTCTGCCTCCCCCTCTCTCCCTATTTATTTCAGAACCCTCTCCCCATCCCCCTCTCTGATGAAGGGTCTAGGCCCGAAATGTCAGCTTTTGTGCTCCTGAGATGCTGCTTGGTCTGCTGTGTTCATCCAGCTTCACACTTTGTAATGTTGGATTCTCCAGCATCTGCAGTTCCCATTATCATTGGACCATAGGGCTGCTCTCTCATTAGCAAGAGACAACTGGTGGTGTTTTAACCTTAAGGTCACTATGCCTTGGGCGAGGGAAGAGATTGAGATTGAGAGTCCTTCATGGCAACCTAAGCTGGTGTGGGAATTGAACCCATGTTGTTGGTGTTACTTTGTGTCACAAAGTAACCAACTGAGCTGACTTATACCTTTACAGGTACACCATCGCCAAGAAAGTTTGTGTACCTATCTTAACGATTTATTTCTAATATCTTGTGTATCAGAATGGTAAGTAATTACATTGAATATACTTCTAAATTCATGGCCAAAAACTCAATGTCAGCAATAAAGCAACGACCTTCACAGTCAGCTTTGAAGAAAACTGCGCATAAAGATTTAACAATCTCACTGAATTGGATTTTCCTTTCCCCAAAACCAGATGCAACCAGGAGGTAAAGGAATCTCCAACCATCCAGCAATATAAACGTTACCAAACATAGTCACAGCCATTCACTTTGAAGTATTATTAAAGACAGCAGATCAGGAAGTAAATTACACTCAGTAATTCATTTCCAGTTGAAGTTTTACAGAAAATGAAATAACTGATTGGGACATGTGTGTGAGGTAGATGCCCAAAAATATCAAATAAACGTCTTTCTGCATTCGTTACTTTGAAATTTTAATTATTTTTAACACACGGAGAAAATGATATTTCACAAAATTAACAAAGTGTGAGTAATGAGATTAGTACATTACCAAAGACCAGTTACACCTCATTCAAGAAGATGCAACTCCTTCAAGGGTTTTACACCAAGACTAACAGCATTAAAGGGTAAGTTTTTCATTGTTCAGCCATTTCTATATTATTGCAATTGAGACAGCCCAACAGTGCCTTGCCTGAAGGAAGTACAGCAACCTCAATATTTCCCTGTTTAACTGCACAAACAAAGGGATCATAAGTGGCTGTTAGTTTCAGAGAAGAAAACATGGTCAACACAAATAGTTTTGTCCTTATTATGACTGAAAAATCTTGGTAAATATTTGAATGAAGCACCCTTCTTTTAGGTAAGTCTAGTCAATGTTGATGTCTTTGTTCCTCAGAAAATATATCAAGGATAGCTGGAGTTCAGTTTGAATGGGACCCCAGGCAATCTTAGAATACCGATTCCCTGATCCATGTAAGGAAGAAAATGGCCTGGTGGCAGTAAATATCCAGGACACTGTATATTAAAATAAGCAGGAAGTGGCCTGTTTCTGTTGATTTAGAAATTAAAACATAAAATAAGAATTTTCGTTTTCAAACATGTATACTTGTGATAGGGTTAGGGTGAGAAAATTACTATGACATTTGTTCCAACCTATACTTCAGCAAGGATCTTCCAGAACAAGTTTAACTGATACAATGTAACCAAAGCAGATATGTTTGACGATCGCATTATGGGTGGAAAACCATGCCCCTCGGAATTCCTGTGCATGTTTATGTTTGGCTTGGGCTACTATGGTTACCTTGTCCCAGTTAAACTGATGGCCTTCATTGTCTGAGTGTGCATACAAACCCATACAGATCAAAACCGTAAATGACATTACTTACCGTAACGGACTGGACAGTATAAATTTCAAGCAGAGTAGAACAATATACCTTCATCGGAGGCCTAACTGATGATGTTACCTAGCATGGTGATGAAACATATGAACAAAAGAAAACAAGCCAGCTCAGCGAACAAGTCAACAACCTCACCCACAACCCGAGCTACAGATCTTTGCTAAAACATGGAGTCCAAAACTAGAGGGCACGCGTTTATGGTGAGAAAGGAAAGATTTAAACAGGACCTAGGCGGCAACATTTTCATGCAGAGGGTGGTGCATATACTGAATGAACTGCTGGAAGAAGTTGTGGAAGCTGGTGCAATTACAATATTTAAAAGGTATCTGGATTGGTATAATATTAGGAAGGATTTAGAGGCTGGCAAATGTGACTAGATTTATTTAGGATATCTCGTCAGCACGGTTGAGTTGGACCAAAGGTCTGTTTCTCTGCTGTACATGTCTATGACTCTTACATTTTGACACGCTAGAAGACAGACTTTATTGGCAATCTCATTAATAGGGCTCAAGCCGTTTGCTCAACTTGAAAGTTTGACGCTGAAATAGGGATAATCAAATTCAACTTACCCTGATCAGATCACTTCTATTGTACACTGCACAAACAGCTAAATTAGGTCTAAGGCAACCATTTTACATCCAAAAACATGCCCAGTCTACCTCAAATAATCCAGGCAGGGTAAGGTGTCTAAAAAGCATGAGCAACAGATAAATAAAATGTGAGGCTGGATGAACACAGCAGGCCAAGCAGCATCTCAGGAGCACGAAAGCTGACGTTTCGGGCCTAGACCCTTCATCAGAGAGGGGGATGGGGAGAGGGAACTGGAATAAATAGGGAGAGAGGGGGAGGCGGATCGAAGATGGAGAGGAAAGAAGATAGGTGAAGAGAGTATAGGTGGGGAGGTAGGGAGGGGATAGGTCAGTCCAGGGAAGACGGACAGGTCAAGGAGGTGGGATGAGGTTAGTAGGTAGATGGGGGTGCGGCTTGGGGTGGGAGGAAGGGATGGGTGAGAGGAAGAACCGGTTAGGGAGGCAGAGACAGGTTGGACTGGTTTTGGGATGCAGTGGGTGGGGGGGAAGAGCTGGGCTGGTTGTGTGGTGCAGTGGGGGGAGGGGGCGAACTGGGCTGGTTTAGGGATGCAGTAGGGGAAGGGGAGATTTTGAAACTGGTGAAGTCCACATTGATGCCATTAGGCTGCAGGGTTCCCAGGCGGAATAGGAGTTGCTGTTCCTGCAACCTTCGGGTGGCATCATTGTGGCAGTGCAGGAGGCCCATGATGGACATGTCATCTAGAGAATGGGAGGGGGAGTGGAAATGGTTTGCGACTGGGAGGTGCAGTTGTTTGTTGCGAACTGAGCGGAGGTGTTCTGCAAAGCAGTCTCCAAGCCTCCGCTTGGTTTCCCCAATGTTCCGCTTTGCAGAACACCTCCGCTCAGTTCGCAACAAACAACTGCACCTCCCAGTCGCAAACCATTTCCACTCCCCCTCCCATTCTTTAGATGACATGTCCATCATGGGCCTCCTGCACTGCCACAATGATGCCACCCGAAGGTTGCAGGAACAGCAACTCATATTCCGCCTGGGAACCCTGCAGCCTAATGGCATCAATGTGGACTTCACCAGTTTCAAAATCTCCCCTTCCCCTACTGCATCCCTAAACCAGCCCAGTTCGTCCCCTCCCCCCACTGCACCACACAACCAGCCCAGCTTTTCCCCCCCACCCACTGCATCCCAAAACCAGTCCAACCTGTCTCTGCCTCCCTAACCGGTTCTTCCTCTCACCCATCCCTTCCTCCCACCCCAAGCCGCACCCCCATCTACCTACTGAACTCATCCCACCTCCTTGACCTGTCTGTCTTCCCTGGACTGACCTATCCCCTCCCTACCTCCCCACCTATACTCTCTCCACCTATCTTCTTTACTCTCCATCTTCGGTCCGCCTCCCCCTCTCTCCCTATTTATTCCAGTTCCCTCTCCCCATCCCCCTCTCTGATGAAGGGTCTAGGCCCGAAACGTCAGCTTTTGTGCTCCTGAGATGCTGCTTGGCCTGCTGTGTTCATCCAGCCTCACATTTTATTATCTTGGAATTCTCCAGCATCTGCAGTTCCCATTATCTCAGCAACAGATAAATAGCTGTTTCACACTGATAGTGTGCGAAAGGAACATATTCATTAACAACAGGATGCTTCCATAAGACAAAAAGACATTCTGTCCACCATGCAAATGAGTAAAATGTGGCCTAAAAATATCGGTGTCTGTGTGGGGCTAGGAATGTAGGCCTTATGTCCAAAAGGCTGATGGATTGTATCAAAGAGCATGTCCCCTTTCTGTTCACACCAGGCAAGTACTGACCATACTCAGCGAAACAGGTCCTGCAAAAATCAAAACTACATTCTAGACATGAATGTAGCCTACATAGTTTTTTTCTAAATAATCCTGAAGTAATCTAAGAGTTATGCTAATAAATAATTTAGGTTGTCAGTCAGGCTCACAGTGTGGAGTACCTGCACGTGTTGGACACTACATATATCTCCGCTTGTCAACTAACAGGCACTCTCTTCTCGTACAATATAGAGTGTCATTCCCCTTGACATTGGTATTCTTGCAAGTTGCCCCAATGAATACAAGATGAAAAGCTATGACAAATTGTGCCATTTCTTCAAAATGATATAAAAGTTTTGTACCCAGAAATGACTAATTATACAATGTACAAGCTTAAGCGTCTCAGAATCTGTATAATGCATATGTGGTTCCAAAATTAAGTGCTCTCAATTGAATGTGTGAGTCCCTTAAGTATCATTACAGTGTTGGTAATAATCATAATGGTTTTTTTACACCTTCATTATCTGACTGTAACTTTGCATATGGGTAGTTCTATGCAGTTCCCTGAGTTGGCTTGTTTATCCTCAATATTGTTTAATTTGTCATTGCAACTTCACAGGATCTCTGCTCACTTTGGGGTGCACGTGCGATCCTATGTGTAAGTTAGACAGTTCCGCATGTGCATTTCAGCCATGACCCAAATTCATTCTCCGTTGTTTGTCAAGAACTTTATCCTGTATTTCTGGAGATGTGGACAACTGGTTGCATTGCAGGATTGTTGCATCTTGCCTTTCAAGCATGATCTTCATATGGATGGTAAGTCCATATCCACAGAATTAACTCTTTGATGTAGCATTTCAAGACAGAAATCTTGTTTTGTCGTGCTGCATTTCCTGCTATGTACTTTAAAAGAGCAAACAATTTGTTCAGCAGGACTGTTTGATCTGGAATAATAATTCTAGCTACAGATAAAACAGTTAAAAATGATAGACATATAACTCTATATATTAAAACTCCAGCCCCCTTATAAACTGCTCTCTAAACATGCATAGATAGAGACAGAAGAAACAAAAATAAAAGTTGTGATGGGCAGAAAGGAAAACGAGAAGGCAATTCAATAACAAAGTGTGGAGCTGGATGAGCACAGCAGGCAAAGCAGCGTCTCTCTGCTCCCTCTGCTCCAATCCCAACCTCACCATCAAACCCACAGACAAGGGAGGCGCAGTTGTAGTATGGCGCACTGACCTCTACATCGTTGAGGCCAGGTGCCAACTCTCCGACATCTCCTCCTACCGCCCCCTGGATCATGACCCCACCTCCGAGCACCAAACCCTCATCTCCCAAACCATTCACAACCTCATCATCTCAGGTGACCTCCCACCCACAGCCTCCAACCTCATTGTTCCCCAGCCCCGCTCAGTCCGCTTCTATCTCCTTCCCAAAATCCAAAAACCTGCCTGCCCTGGTCGACCCATTGTCTCCGCCTGTTCCTGCCCCACCGAACTCATCTCCACCTTTCTAACTCCATTTTCTCCCCTTGTTCCAGGAACTCCCTACCTATGTCCGTGACACCACCCACGCCATTCACCTCCACCAGAACTTACAATTTCCCGGTGCCCAACACCTCATTTTCACCATGGACGTCCAGTCCCTATACACCTGCATTCCCCTTGCAGATGGCGTAAAGGCCCTCCGCTTCTTCCTGTCCCGCAGACCCGAGCAGTCCCCCTCCACTGACACTCTCATCCACCTAGCCGAACTCATCCTCACCCTCAACTTCTCTTTCGATTCCTCCCACTTCCTACAGACAAAGGGGGTGGCCACGGGTGCCCGCATGGGCCCAAGCTATGCCTGCCTCTTTGTAGGTTACATGGAACAGTCCCTCTTCCGCACCTACACTGGCCCCAAACTCCATCTCTTCCTCCGTTACATTGATGACTGTATTGGTGCCGCCTCGTGTCCCCAAAAGGAGCTCGAACTGTTCATCCGCTTCACCACCACCTTCCACCCCAACCTTCAGTTCACCTGAACCATCTCCAACACATCCTTCACCTTCCTGGACCTTTCTGTCTCCATCTCAGGCAACCACCTAGATGTCCATTTCAAGCCCACCGACTCCCACAGCTAGGCCAAGCAGCATTTCAGGAGCACAAAAGCTGACGTTTCGGGCCTAGACTCTTCATCAGAAAAGGGAGTTGGGGAGAGGATTCTGAAATAAATAGGGAGACGGGGGAGCCGGACTGAAGCTGGATAGAGGAGAAGATAGGTGGAGAGGAGAGTATGGTTGGGGAGGTAGGGAGGGGATAGGTCAGTCTGGGGAGGATGGACAGGTCAAGCGGGTGGGATGAGGTTAGTAGGTAGGAAATGGGGGTGCGGCTTGAGGTGGGAGGAGGGGCTGGGTGAGAGGAAGAACAGGTTAGGGAGGCTGGGCTGGTTTTGGGATGCAGTGGGGGGAGGGGAGATTTTGAAGCTGGTGAAATCCACATTGATACCATTGGACTGCAGGGTTCCCAAGTGGAATGTGAGTTGCTGTTCCTGCAACCTTCGGGTGGCATCATTGTGGCACTGCAGGAGACCCAGGATGGTCATGTCGTCTAAGGAATGGGAGGGGGAGTTAAAATGGTTCGTGACTGGGAGGTGCAGTTGTTTACTGCGAACTGAGCGTCGGTCTTCTGCAAAGCGGTCCCCAAGCCGCTGTTTGGTTTCCCCAATGTAGAGGAGGCCACAACAGGTACAGCGGATGCAGTATACCACATTGGTGGTTGTGCAGGTGAACATCTGCTTGATGTGGAAAGTCATCTTGGAGCCTGGGATGGGGGCGAGGGAGGAGGTGTGGGGGCAAGTGTAGCACTTCCTGCGGTTGCTGGGGAAAGTGCCGGGTGTGGTGGGGTTGGAGGGGAGTGTGGAGCGGACAAGGGAGTTGCAGAGAGAGTGGTCTCTCCGGAAGGCAGACAAGGGTGGGGATGGAAAAATGTCTTTGGTGGTGGGGTCGGACTGTAGATGGCAGAAGTGTCGGAGGATGATGTGTTGTATCCGGAGATTGGTGAGGTGGTATGTGAGGACTAGGGGGATTCTCTTTTGCAGGTTTTTGCTGGGGCAGGGTGTGAGGGGTGAGTAGCGGGAAATACGGTCGAGGGCGTTCTCGACCACTGCGGGGGTGAAGTTGCGGTCCTTGAAGAACGAGGACATCTGGGATGTACAGGAGTGGAATGCCTCATCCTGGGAGCAGATGCGGCGGAGGCGAAGGAATTGGTAAGAGGGGATGGAATTTTTGCAGGAAGGTGGGTGGGAGGAGGTGTATTCCAGGTAGCTGTGGGAGTCGGTGGGCTTGAGATCTGGATTGCAACAACCCTGAAGAAATTACACAACTCAAGAGATGTCAGCAAGAAAAGCAGAGCTTTGTCAAACACCTTGAGCTGGACTCTATGTACAAACTACTGAAAAACAGAACCAGAAGTGATGTCAACCACCCCAGCAAACTGAGGCATGCAAATAACAAGTGAACAGAACACCAATGCCTCACTGGAGGTGGACTGACGATGTTACCAAGCAGGGTGGCGAAATGTCTGCAACTAAGCACACTGGCTCAGTGAGCAAGTCTACAACCTCATCCACAAGTCGAGCTACAAATCTCCTCAAAAACTTTAAATCTAGAAAATTGCTTATGTTCTGGCCACAAAAAGCAAGTCAAATTAAACCTGGCCAATTATTCCATCAATCTACTACCAATAATCTGCAAAGTGACAGAAGGGTCATTGACAGTGCTAATAAATGAACATTTGTCAATAACCTGCTTGATGACAGCCACTTTAATTTCCAAATTGGTGACTCAGCCCCTGACCTCCAATACACTTTTGATTCAAACATGAAAATTAAAGCTGAATTCAAGAGATGAGGTGAAAGTGATTGCCCGTGTCATCAAGTCACCATTTGACCATGCATGACATCAAAGATAACCAGAAAAACTGAAGTCAATGGGAATCAAGGGGGAAAAAATACCACTGTTTGAGCAGCACAGTGGCTCAACAGTTAACAGTGCAGCCTCACAATGCCAGGACCTGGGTTAAATCCCACCCGACGGTGACCATCTGTATGGACTTTGTACATTCTCCCATGTCCAAAGATGCACAGATTAGGAGGTCTGGCCATGCTAAATTGCCTGTAGTATCCAGGGATGTGCAGGCTAGGTGGATTAGCCATGGGAAATGTAGAGTTACAGGGAGGGGGCAGGGGGAGTGGTTCTGGGTGGGATGTTCTTCGGAAGGTCAGTGCGCACTTGACGGGCCTGCTCCCACACTGTAGGGATTCTGTGAGTCACACTTACACAATGGAAGATGGTGATGATTGTTAGAAACCAATCACCTTGGTCCCAGTACAGTGCTGTAGGAGTTCCTCACAGTACTATACAAGGCCTAAGCATATTCACATCCTTTATCAATTACCATACCTCCACTGAAAGGAGTGAAATGGGAATGTTCACCAATGTGTGCATAATGTTCAGCACCATTTATAACTCCTCAGATACTTAAACAGTCCCTTTCCATATACATCAAGCAAGACACCATGCAGGGCTGATCTGAAGTGTGACAAGTAATATTTGGACCAGGTAAGTGCTAGACAAAAACAGCTTATATTTCAGAGTATCAAAATATCTTCCCTTGACATTCAATAATATTACCATTGCTGAATATCCCACTATCAGCATCCTGGGAGTTATCCTTGACCAGAACTTGACTGAATTAACAACTTAAATAGTGGAGATTCAGCAGCAAATCAAAGCTCAGCATTCAGCAGTGAATACTTCACTCCAACTCCGACTCCCCAAAGCGAACCACCATCAACAAGTTACAAGATCAGAGTGTGACAGAATACTCATCAGGTGTTCAGATGAGTGCAACTTCTACAATAATTATACAGTAAATGGCAGAGCCCTTAAAAGCATTAACATACTGAGAGGTCTAGGCATACAAATTCACAGTTCCCTGAAAGTGGCAACATGAGTAGATAAAGTTGTCATGAAGGTGTATGGCATGCTTGCCTTCATTGATAGGAGCATACAGTATAAAAAAATTGGTAAGTAATGTTGGCAGCTATATAGACCTTTCACTGGGCATTGTATGGAATATTGCATACAGTTCTCATTGCCTCATTACCAGAAGGATGAGGAAGCTTTGGGAAAGTACATAAAAAGATTACAGGCCTGGAGGGTATTGTCTATGAGGACAGATTGGACAACCTTGGCTTGTTTTCACTTGAACATCTCGCTGAGGGCCAACTAGATAGAAGTTTACAAAATTGTAAGAGGCATGGTTAGAATGGATTGTTTGAGGTTTCTTTTTCCAAGGGTAGAAATATTAATTATTACGTTTAAGGTAAAAGGAGGAAAATTTAAAGGAAATATAAGAGGCAAGCTTTTTACACAGAAGGTAGTAAATGTCTCAAATGCGGTGCCAGAAAAGGTGGTAAAAGCAGATACAATGATAATGTTTAAGAGGCATCCTGACAGATACACGAGTAGGCCAAAAAGGGAGGGACATGGATCACATGAAGGCAAAAGCGTTTTAGTTTAGAAAGGTGTCATGTGTCATGCAGGCTTGCTGGGCCAAAGGGTCTGTTCCTTTGTTGTACTGTCCTTTGTTCTATGCAAAACACTGAAACAGCTTGATATTATCCAGAACAAAGCCACCCATTTAATGGACACCATATCCAATATGTTCAGCACTCAGTCCATCTACCACTGACTATAGTGGCATCTATATGTACCATCTAGGAAGTGCACTGCAGGAATTCTTTCCGATGACTGAACCTTCTAAGCAAATGATCTCTATCACCTAGAAGGGCAAAGGCAGTAGATCTATGGGAACATCACTGCCAGCAAGTTCCCTTCCAAACCACACACCAACCTGATTTGAAACTATGTTATAATTTTATATAAAGTTTCTTTACTGTCACTGAATTAAGATTTTGGAGCTGCCTTCGTTTTTGCACAATATGAGTATTTATGCCACTTGGATGCAATAGGCCAAAAAGATGGCTCACCACCATCTAAGTCAGGGCGATTAGATTTGGGAAAAGTGCTGGCCAACTGTGACCAATGACCACAATACATGAAAAAATACATTTGAAACAATTCTTAGAAAGCATGCATAAATGCTACCAATGTTATTAATGACTCTTAGCAGAAACTGAGATGGTGACAAGATTATGTCATACCTTGGCAAATCCAACAATCCCACCTTCCTCATCAAGCAAATTCAGATTGATAATAGGTCCTTGAGCGTCTGGAGTTTCAAATTCATTATCACTGTAAATCCGAGCAACTGGTGTTCCATTAGCATGGCGCATTCCAGAGAGTATTATGTATGTATAACGGGCCAGACTAAATGTATGAAGCATAATATTTTGCATTCCACCTGAAATTAAGATGAAGAAACAACTATTAGGCTGTTACAATCAACTGCATCATAACACAGTAAGGACCATTCCATTTTCCATTGCACAAGGACCATTCACTTCGTCACTCCTTAGTTCATGGCACATTTCCCACCAATCACTCCGACCCACCTGGTACCTTCCCCTGTAACCGTAAAAGATGCAACACCTACCCAAACACCACTTCTCCCACCTCCATTCAGGACCGTAAACAGTCATTCCAGGTGAGACAGAGCTTTTGACCTGCATCTCCACCAACCTAGTCTACTGCCTCCGGTGCTCCCGATGTTGTCTTCTCTACATGGGTGAGACCAAACTTGGACTAGGGCAACCGCTTCGCTGAGCATTTTCCCTTGGCCCATAATGGTCAGCTTAACCTCCAAGTCACTGCCCATTTCAACAGCCCACCCACCCACCCACATGTCCATCCTCAGCCGCTTCCAGTGACACTGCAACTCAGAATGCAACACCTTATCTTCTGCCTAGGACCCTACAGCCCAGAGGACTCACCATTCAGTTTTCTAATTTCAAATGACCTTCCCACCCATCCCTTGGCTCCCTTTCCAGCCCCACCTCCTCCCTTCCATTCCACCTACCCTATCCTCCAGCCACCAACCAGATTCATCACTCCCATCAACCGACCACCTATCACCACCATTCCACTCCCCTCTCCAACCCGCTTCATCTGCAGCTCTCCCCACTCCCACATCTAGCCCTGAAGTAGGGTAATACCCAAAATATTGACTGTTCCTTTCCTCCAGATGCTGCCTGGCTTGCTGTGTTCTTCCAGCCTCCTGTCTGTTTATCCTATATTTCTGTTCCGTCTCTCAACCTTTCCACCACCTCTGTGCTGTTTGTCTCATGGTTTAATTGTCATATTCTTGTCAAACTAAGAAAGTTATGGGTTCAACTTTCACGCCAGAACTCCAGCATATAATATGGACTGATACTTTACAACAGTACTGAGGAAGAGTTACACAATAGGAGTGCTGTTATGAGGATAAGCTGGTAAATCACAGCTAGCTGTTATCTACAATGTATGTAAAAATTCTATGTCATTATCTAAGTAAAGAGTAGGTTTACAAGTGCCGTAGCTAATAATTGTCTCTCAACCAACATTAATTCTAAAGTAAAATCTTCTGGATATTTATTTCATTGCTGTTTAAGAGGCCTTGCTATGTGCAACTGGATACCGCTTTTTCCTTTACTGTAAGAATGACTCAGCTTCAAGAGTGTTTAATTGGCTGTCAAGTGCCTCAAAGCATCCAGATACTGTGAAACATGTCATATGAATATAACAGATGTTTTCTGATCCACCCAAGCTGAGTTTCTGAATTCATATCCTCTCTATTACAAAAACCATCTACTCCTACACGTGCAGATAAGCTTCAGCATGTTGGCTGCAAAACTCCCATTCATGTTTTTGCCATTTTCAGATTTTGCTATTCCAGCATTCTCCTGGCCATTCTGTCATCATCACTCAGCCTGGACATTTGCTCACCCAAAACTATACTGTTCTATCTCCATTGTTTCACTCATCCATCACCCTTTGACCTACACTGGCTCCAATTCCCCTTCTTTAATGTATGAATTTGCTTATTTAAATCAACTCATCTCCATAACAGCTTCCAATACTAACCCTTTCATCCTCCAACCTCTCCACTACAACAAATGAGGCCTCCTGTGTATTACTCCTCCCTAATGCCCCTGTAAGAGTGTTTTGAAGTGGGAATTTGATTTAACATAGAACATAGAACATTACAGCACAGTACAGGCCCTTCGGCCCTCGATGTTGTGCCGACCTGTCATACCGATCGCAAGCCCATCTAACCTACACTATTCCATGCACGTCCATATGCTTGTCCAATGACGACTTAAATGTACCTAAAGTTGGCGAATCTACTACCGTTGCAGGCAAAGCATTCCATTCCTTTACCACTCTCTGGGTAAAGAAACTACCTCTGACATCGGTCCTATATCTTTCACCCCTCAATTTAAAGCTATGCCCTCTCATGCTCGCCGTCACCATCCTAGGAAAAAGGCTCTCCCTATCCACCCTATCTAACCCTCTGATTATTTTATATGTCTCAATTAAGTCACCTCTCAACCTTCTTCTCTCGCACGAAACCAGCCTCAAGTCCCTCAGTCTTTCCTTGTAAGACCCTCCCTCCATACCAGGCAACATCCTAGTAAATCTCCTCTGCACCCTTTCCAAAGCTTCCACATCCTTCTTATAATGCGGTGACCAGAACTATACGCAATACTCCAAGTGTGGCCGTACCAGAGTTTTGTACAGCTGCAGCATAACCCCTTGGTTCCTGAACTCGATCCCTCTATTAATAAAAGCTAGAACACTGTATGCCTTCTTAACAGCCCTGTCAACCTGGGTGGCAACTTTCTAGGATCTGTGTACATGGACACCGAGATCTCGCTGCTCATCTATACTACCAAGAATCTTACCATTAGCCCAGTACTTTGCATTCCGGTTACTCCTACCAAAGTGCATCACCTCACACTTGTCTGCATTAAACTCCATTTGCCACCTCTCAGCCCAGCTCTGCAGCTTATCTATGTCTCTCTGCAACCTACAGCATCCTTCGTCACTATCCACAACTCCACCGACCTTAGTGTTGTCTGCAAATTTACTAACCCATCCTTCTACGCCCTCATCCAGGTCATTTATAAAAATGACAAACAGCAGTGGACCCAACACCGACCCTTGCGGTACACCACTAGTAACTGGTCTCCAGGGTGAACATTTTCCATCAACTACCACCCTCTGTCTTCTTTCAGCAAGCCAATTTCCGATCCAAACTGCTATATCTCCCACAATCCCATTCCTCCGCATTTTGTACAATAGCCTACTGTGGGGAACCTTATCGAATGCCTTGCTGAAATCCATATATACCACATCAACCGGTTTACTCTCATCTACCTGTTTGGTCACCTTCTCAAATAACTCAATAATATTTGTGAGACACGACCTACCCTTCACAAACCCCATGTTTTGTTTTGCATGGCATATATTTAAAGTCACCAATTTTTATCCAATCTGCATGGATATGTTCTGCCTGCTGCATGGTAGCACAGCTTACAGCAAATGTTTTGCTCATTCCTTCACTCTTCCACTGTTACTTACTGAAAACACTATGGACTTTCACTTCTGAACTCTGTTTAGTCTCACAAGGCTGTACTTGAAACCTATTTACTTGACCTAGCTGTTGGTGTTTTCTAACTGGTAGGAAAGTAAGCACAAGGATAAAGTAGAGGTTTCAACTCTGAGGACATAAACCAATTTAAATAAGTACACAAACAGAAGAAGCAATCAAAAAGATAATGGAATGTTAGCAGAGATAGTAGGAACTGCAGATGCTGGAGAATCTGAGATAACAGGGTGCAGAGCTGGATGAACACAGTAGGCCAAGCAGCATCAGAGGAGCAGGAAGGCTGACGTTTTGGGCCTAGGCCCTGCTTCAGAAATGGGGACGGCAAGGGGATTCTGAAATAAATAGAGAGAGAGGGGTAGGCAGATAGAAGATGGATAAAGAAGATAGGTGGAAAGGAGACAGACAGGTCAAAGAGGCTGGGATGAAGTCCTCTGCTCCTCTGACGCTGCTTGGCCTGCTGTGTTCATCCAGCTCCACACCTTGTTATCTCATAGAATATTAGCCCTTATCTGAAGAATTTATTTATTGCAGAGTCACAGAATTGTTACAAATGGAGGCAATTCAGTCAATCATGTTTGCATGGATTTTCTGGGCGTTATGATTTATTGCTAATCTCTTGCTATACCCCATAACCTTACACATAGCAACATACAACATACATACCAGATTCAAACTATTCAGCCATCTGAGTCTGTTCCACCATTAAATATGGTCATGCCTGATCTATTTGTTTTCTAAATTCCACAGTTCCAACTATCCCAATAACCTTTCATTTCCTTGCCTACCGATAACCATCACAACATTTAAGTAGTAGATACACAAACACGTAGAACCATGTTAGCAAACAAGAACTGTCGGCAAAGAATGGTGACATGGGATTGAGTAGAGAGCTGCTAATGACCACTTTAGACACGGTGGGCTAAGAGTAACTTTCCATGCTATAATACTCTATGACTCTATAATTGCTCTACATTATTCTGGCGGAATAATTTTCCACACCAATGACCTATAGACATGTTCTCATGAGACTTTCTCATTGTGATGACCTTTGGTGCCTGCCAATGTGATAAAGGGACAAAACTTCCAGTTCTGAAAGTGTTGAGATGAAAGGTGAGTAAGTGACCTTAGTTCTTTGGAGGCCAAAATTCAGAATCCCAATAGTGCAGTGCACATTGAAATTATGTTATACAGAGTTGAAAGGCTGGTTGACCTTCCAAATTCCAATAGTCAGGAAGGCTGTTTGCATGTATTTGCACCTCACTAAGAAGCTAGCACACTGCAGTGACGTGTTCCTTCCTGATTTAGAAATGCATGCAGTTAGGTATTTGACTGCATGTAAGAGGCTTGCATGTGAGCTTCAGGATAAGTATTTGCTATTTCACTCTTGCAGCAGCTTGTTTTTAAAGCAATGTTTGTGATGGGGGTGCATTGGTGTAGGTACTATCATTGGAACTGAGGTGACAGTCACTATGGCAAGGTGAAATGACAACATCATAAGGAAGAGAAAGCCAGTGAGTAAGGGAACAGCATTGTCCAGGAGAAAGGAGAAGCACGGTCCTACACATTGGTAGAACACTGACAGCATGTGGTGGCGTCATGCATTCATGGTTTTGATTTTGATCTTTTATTATCAGTGTATTTTACACTGGGAATACAATAAAATACAGTGAAAAGCTTTCATTTGCCACTACAAAACGGTGCCATTTTGAATAATAACAAGGGAGTCTATCAGTCCTGGCTCATCACCATCAATGCCACCTGCACTGCCATCCTTCCACCACTGCTTCACCACCATCTACACCAGACCTAACCAACATCTAAGTTTCTGATCCTCAGGTGCCAGCTTTTTTGATGGGCCAATACTCCTCCAACACCACCTCACCACAGCCTGTGCCGGACCAAACAACATCATAGTTGCATCGCTTGCCACTGGATCCACCTCATCGATGTTGCCGTGTCGCTTTCCCGCCGCCACTTCTCCACAGCCAGCGCCAGACCCAACCAACGACAAAACCGCTGATCCTCAGGTGCCATATTTTGCTGCCGGAGCCTATCTCGGTGACATCACTTCTGCTGAAGCAGCAGCCACCGATTCCAGGTCCTGTGCTTGGTACGGAAAAGTAAGTAGGGTCTTCACTTGAGTTCCACACTGGGCCTACTCTCTGCCGAGCTGGGCCCACTTGAGATTGTGCACTGGGCTCTCACCGTTGCTAACGCTTTCCAAGCTCAGTACAAGGTAAGTAATTAATCAAGAAAAATAGATAGAAAAAAGGAAAAAAAGATGGAAAAAGAAAGAGAAAGAAAAGCAGTCAGAGCGAATAAGCACCGGCATAGGAGCCCTATTCTGCCGCCATCTTCAACCAGGGGTTCAGTTCCCAAATTTTATCTGGTGATGAATTGTACACGATCTTTGACATCTCCCTTCCCTGGCATGGTTTATATGCTTTGTTGTTTACCATCTCAACATGTCCTACCATTTCCAAAGATTTACTGTTCAGTGTCTCTGTCTCTGCAGACACATCAGAACAGTGCAATCACAATGTTTTTTTAATCAAAGTCAACAATGATTCTTCTATCCATTAAATCTCATTGTTTTAACCAGCTTTTTTGGAGTGCTTTGTCAAGTGGTCAAAAAGGAATGTATTTGTTTCAACACAACAAAATGGATGACTGCCATTCTCTGGTCATTTCTCAGGACAATGCCTTGACTAATCAGAGTTAATCTGTCTTGCTTAAATGGATATCGAGTGCAGCTAACAGATAAGCTTGTGATCTAACCAAATTTTGTTTCTGCCTTTTATCATAACTTGCAGTAGGTCCAGGTCAAAAGCTATGTATTATTACTTGGTTTAAGTAGCATGTAATTTCTGCAACAAAACAGAATGAACACATTTGTTTAATGACTATGTTCATCAAATCTAAAGAAAGTAAAAGAACAATATATACATTTGTTGCTGATGCCACCAAATTGTGGAACAAACCATTTTGCAGCAAATAATGTAAAAAGTTGCAGATGAAGAGAAAGAGCTGAGAAAGATGAACAGTTAAGTAGTTGTTCAGGTTGCTAAGTGATAGTGGATTGTGTTTGACAGCGAGATTATGAAGGGAAGGCATTATCATGTACTTGCAGATTCCCCTAATGAGAAGCTATAAGCTGTTCCTTTAGTCATTAAAAAATTGACACAAAGGCCATGCTGCAAATACTACTTCAAAAACTCTTCAAAATCCATCACTGAGGCTTATTTGAGCCAACTGCCTCTTATCCATTTATTTTGTTCTAGGTTTGGCACAAGGGGGAAATGTTATCAGTATCCAGGGAAAATACAACAGGTTTACAAAAATACAGGGTGAATTCTGGATTTGATACATTAACAATTAAAAATTGAATAGTGCATCCCAGCCTCTCATACATAAGCTTCCAGTAATTTTTATAGTGATTTATTGAGTGGGAAATCTGTGTCCAACTGTTTAGAGGCAAGGTCACCTTCTTTATTCTTAAAAACATCCAGGGTGGGCAGAATCAGTGGTCAGCTTCATAGCGTACGCACACCTAGCAGCTAATTGGATATAGGTAGAATGGATGGAAGCATCTCCATATCAGAAGGTCTATAATAAATACCCAATGAAGTCACCACTTTCTTCCTGTTTCTGACCCTGAAACCAAATAAGATTCTAATTCAGGAACTTTATCTTGATCAAAGGCAATGATACCATCCTTGACCAAAACTGCTATACCTCCTCCCTTTTTACCCATCCTGTTCCTACAACAAGTCTTATAACCCAGAGTGTTAAGTATTTAGTCCTATTCTGGCTTGACCCATGTTGCTGTCACTGCTACTATGATATATCCCCCACAGCAATTTCAGAGAATCTCAAACAGTGTGGAAACAAGCCCTTCAGCCCAACAAGTCCACACTGACTCTCACAGCATCCCAGCCAGACCCATCCCCCTGTAACTCACCTAATCTACACATCCCTGAACACTCTGGGCAATTTAGCATGGCCAATCCACCCAGCCTGCACATCTTTGGACTCTGGGAGGAAACCAGAGCACCCAGAGGAAACCCAGGCAGACACGGGGAGAAAGTGCAAACTCCACACAGACAGTTACTCAAGGCTGGAATCGAACCTGGGTTGCTGATACTGAGAGGCAGCAGTGCTAACCACCGAGCCACTGCCCAGTTCTCCAATTTTGTTCACTGCTCCATTTATTTACATTCATACAATTGAGCCCTTTTCTTATCTCTTTTTTGCCAGTTGGAAAGTGAACATTTCTTTGTTCACTCAAGCTTTCCCTCACTTCCTTTTCCAGGTTCCCTATCTTCTCTCTTTTGTCCTTTCTGGTACTTAAAAATCTAGACCCACTAGTCAACCCACCCGTTCTCCTTCACGATCTCCTTCTCAGTTGTGAGCTGTTCCAATGGGACAGGCTCCATCTGAATCATGCGGAGACCACAGTCCTGGCAAATAGCATAACTGGACTGTGGATGGGGGTTTAAATTAAATAGTTAGGGGGTGGTTCAGTTGCATGGAAAATTATGGAAAAAATTTAAAGGGGGAGGGCTCATTGGGGGTTAAGGTTTCCAGAACATGTAACAGGGCAGGGATTATGGATGGCATCAGGAATCTAACTTCAGGCACAGCAGATAAGGGGATAACTATGGGAAAGTGGGCGGTCAATGCAGGACTGAGGGAGTTGTACTTAAATGCAGACAGTATACACAACAAGGTAAATAAGCTTGTACTGAAGATTGAAATTGAGCTTGTAGGTTGTGGGTATCACAGAGACATGACAGCAAGGGGAACCAGGGCTAGGAACTAAATATCTGAAGATACATAACCTACCGAAAGGACAGGCAGACGGGCAGAGGGGCCTGGTTTGCTTGTTAGTAAGAAACAAAATAAAGTTGATAGCAAGAAAATGATATGGATTCAGAAGGTGTAAAGTCTGTGTGGGTAGAGTTGAGGAACTGAAAAGGAAAAAGGGCCCTGATGGGAGTTCTGTACAGGCCTCCTATCAGTAGTCAGGAAGAAGGGAAGAAAGGAAATCAGGAGATTGAAATGGCATGTAAGAATGGCACCTTTACAATAATCATGGGGAACTTCAACATGTGGGTGGACTAGAAAAATCAGGATGGGAGCTGATCTCAACAAGAGGAATTCATGGCATGCCTACAAGATTTTTTTGGAGCAGCTTGTGGTACAGTCCACCAGGGATTTAGTGATGTGTAACGAGCAGAGCCTGACAACCCTGGCTGTGGAGGGAATTCAGGGACAGCACATTAGCAAAAGAAAAAGCATACAATGTGGCGAAGATCAGTGGGGAGACAAAGGACTGAGATGCCTTTAAAAACCAGTAGACAATTACTAAAAAATCAATAAGGGAGACAAGAAGAAATATGAGAATGATCTAGTTAGTAATATGAAAGAAGATTGCAAGAGTTTGTTTGAGATGTCTAAAGGGTAAGAGTGAGGAAACAGTGGACATTGGTCCGCTAGAAAGTGAGGCTGGAGAAGCAGTAATTGGGAACAAAAGAATAGGGGAGGAAATAAAGAGGTATTTCACAATTGTAGACACCAGCAACATAAGGGGGCCAGGGTGAGTGTAGTGGCCATACTAAGGAGAAAGTACTGGAGGAGCTGAAAGGTCTGATGGTGAATAAATCACCCGGACCAGCTGTACTATACCCCAGAGTTCTGGTGGAAATAGTTCAGGTGATTGTGGAGGTATTGGCGGTGATCTTTCAGGAATCACTGGAGTCAGGGATAGCCCCAGAGGATTGGATAATGGTTAATGGCAACAACCCTGCTTAAGAAGAGGGAAGCAAGGGACAGAAAACTATGGGGCAGTTAGCCTGACCTTGGTTGTTGATAAGGTTTCAGAATCTGTTATCAAGAATGAGATTGCACAGTAAAATAGGGCAGAGTCAGTTCGGCTTTGTCAAGGGGTGATCGTGCCTGATAATTCTGTTCGAATTCTTTGAGTAGGTAATGAGCATGTTAGACAAAGGAGAGCCAATGGATGTGATCTATTTGGATTTCCAGAAGGTCTTTGACAAAGTACTGCACAGGAGACTGCTAGATAAGATACAAGACCATGGTATTAGAGGCAAGGTACTAGTATGGATAGAGGATTAGCTGGCTGGCAAAAGGCAGATAGTAGGGAGAAAGGGGTCTTTTTCAGGATGGCAGCTGGTAACTAATGAAGTTCCGCTGGGGTCAGTGTTGGCATGTTATAACATTTATGTTATACATTCACAAACTGGACAAGAGAACTGAGGGCATTGTTGCTAAGTTTGCAGATAACAAAAAATAGATGGAGGGACAGGTAATGTTGAGGAAGCAGGGAGGTTACAGAAAGATTTGGACGTGTTCTGGCAAGTGGGCAATGAAGACATCCATGGAATACAATGCAGTAAAGTGTGAGATTACGCACTTTGATAGGAAGAATAGAGGTGTAGACTATTTTCTAAATGGACAAAGCCTTCGGAAATCTAAAGCACAAAAGGACTTGGGAGTCTGATTTCATGATTCTCTTAAGGTTAACATGCAGGTTCAGTTGGCAGTTAGGCAGATAAATGCAATGTTGGCATTAATTTCAAGAAGGCTTGAATATAAGACCAGAGATGTACTGTTGAGGCTGTGTAAGGCAATGGTCAGACCACATTTGTAATACTGTGAGGAGTTTTGGGTGCTGTACCCAAAGGAAAGATGTGCTGGTGTTGAAAAGAGTCCAGAGGAAGTTGACAAGCATCATCCTGGGGAGAAAGGGTTTGTCATATGAGGAACGTTTCAGGACTCTCAGTCTATACTTTATGAATTTTAGAAAGATGAATGCCGATCTGATTGAGACATACAGAATACAGAGGGACCTAAAGAGAATGGACAAGGAGAGGATTTTTCCCTTAGTAGGACAGACTGGACCTTGAGGGCATAGCTTTAGACAGAGGAGATGTCTGTTCAGAATTTAGGACTTTCTTCATCCAGAGAGTGGGTAATCTGTGGAACTTTTTGTCACAAAGGAATGTGGAGGCCAAGTCATTGAGTATATTTATGACAGAAATAGATAGGTCCATTGTTGGCAAGGGGATCAAGGGCTATGGAGTAAAGGCAAGAGAATGGGGTTGAGAAACATATCAGCCATGGCCGAGTGGCAAAGTAAACTTCATGGGATGAATATCATAATTCTGTTCATATATCTTACGGTCTTATCATAGAAAATAATCCCTATAGTGCAGAAAGAGGTCATTTGGCCCAATGAGTCTGTACCAACCCTCACCAGATCTTTCCACCCAGTCAGCCCCCACATTTCCCAAAGCTAATCCAGCTAGCCTCCATATCCCTCAGCATTATTGACAATTTAGCATGGCCAATCCACCTAACCTGCACATCTTTGAACTGTGGAAGGAAATCAGAGCACCTGGCAGGGCAGGAACCTATGTAGATACATGCAGAAAGTACAAACTCCACACAGACAATGAGCCAAAGTTGGAACTGAACCCAGGCCCCTGGTGCTGTAAGGCAGCAGTGCTGACCACTGAGCCACTAGGTTGCCCTTAGGTGAAACTTCGTCTGAACCTTTAGTCAATCCATACCGAGACAATGAGTGTTGTCAGGCCATTAAATGGGAAATGATACAAAATTATACATCTTCACATGCATTTTCCAATCAAGGTCAGGACATCAATGGTAAGATTCTGCGTTCAATTTTGTACCTGGGCATGGAGCTGTGAGGTCAGTAGCAGCATCTTCAGTATTTGGCTGGGGTTTTAAGATAGTACTAGCCCTAAGAAGATCAGTCTATTCTGGGATATCTGGTGACTAGCTACAACGATTGAGAGAATCAGATTAGCATCAAAAGAAATGGCACCTTTGGGGTGAGTTGAGTAGTAAACAAGGCAAGTTTGGGACAATGCAGCAAGAAACCCCTCTCAGCCTCAAGGATCGAAACTCTCAATGAAACTTGATGAAATTGACGCTTAGTGATAAAACCCATTACATTTGGCCCTCTGTCCCTACAGCGCAGCTTCTGAACGAAGAGGAATACTTGTTTCCTTTGAAGATTTGATCAAGGATTGCAGATTATCCAAAAACAGGAGTTACAGAGTCACTTATGGTTTAAAGAACTTTATTGAGAAATAAATGTTTTGTACAACACATAAAATAACTAGAATAAATATAATAAGTATGACAAAAACTGATGATCAGGTTTACTAATCCCACATCAGAATCATGAGGTTTCTGATACCTGACATAATGATCCATATTTAGGCTGATCAGAATGATAAGCCAAAGCTATCAGTCTTAAACAGCTTTCTTCTTTGCCCCTTTCCCTTTGCTCGTGGGTATATCATTCCTTCAACTATCTATTTCCATTTATTTACCCAATTAATTGGGATGGTCACCCAAAGGTGACACCTCCCATTCCAGCTCTTAGCCCACTACTTATCTCTATTTTAACACTCTGTCTATCCCTTGTTCGAACATTTTAAGTTCACACAGTCATTCAGATAAACAGACATAAAATTTCAACTTATCAAGCTCAGAAGTGACACATCCTAACTCCTGTGCTACAGTTATGTCTTTGACTAGATAACAGCCCTTGTGAGGCCTAATCTATCTACTCGGCTTCTTTTAGACTTTTAATAAGTGAGAGAAGAGAGAGAGCGAGACTATTTTCTCTTATTCAATTAATAACTTAGGACTCTACAGCATCACTAGACAGTCATTCTGTATATCCTCTGACCTCTTAAGCAAGTCTTCTGCTGACTGCAAATTCCTCTTGCTGCCATGATCAATCTCTCAGTGATGTCCTGATCTTTTCCTCCCTCTATTGCTGTGATGTCTTGACATAAACCTAACCATATCTCAACTTTGGCCTCTAACTCTTTCATGGTGGTGTTCCAATATCACCCGTTCACTGCAGTTGAATATTTTACTTTGTCTTTCCTCCTTCCTGTGGTTTAATACCTATTCACCTCCCCAAGCCTGACTCCAAGAGGTTCTGGGTTGCATTTTTCAATTCTGGTTTTTCCACCTAGGAATCAGCCAAACTTCCATCTGGCCTAGTGCCAAGAAAGAAATAGCATTTGAAAGCGATATTGTGGCTCTTAAATGTAGCAGGAACTCCACATTTCCAGGATTCACCCACACCAAACACACAACTGTACTCCTCATATGTTTCGTGACCCAAAGTTTTGTCAAGACAACATTAAAGAAAAAGTTTGACTTAAACCTGAGTTTATAAATGAGGCAGAATGAAGCTGAACCTTTCAGGCCCACTAAGTGAGTGCAAGTCAATCCCACTAATTACATTTTAGTGGCACAGATGTTAGGTATACAGAAGCGTTGGCAACAGGATAGTCATGATGGTATATTTTTAACATTTATCATGATCTCAATCATTATTATATTTGTACGCAATTATGCTGGAGGTAGAAAATGGTCAATCATTTTATAAAAGCATACGTAAATGGGTTTTGGTAACTGGACTTCCATTTACCACAGAAAATGGCAATGCATCCATCTGAACAGAATGGGGTCAGTGTTGGATGTTATATGTTTAAACAGAAACAACACTCAAAATCTTACATAATATGATGTATCAACAGATGTCTCAAGTACAACTGTGCCCTTGTCACGATTTATTCCTACTGCTTCGCAAATCTTGCTTGCATTGATGATGGATCTGTGGAATTTTATGCCTCCAACTATTATTTTGATAGATTGCAGTATTCAACATTTCAAAGAATATCCTTTGTACCATATTTCAAGTAAACATAATTAGAACACTGCCTGCATAGAATGCAGGTCTAATTTTAGCTCAGGGTATAAAATCACTTTAGTTTTATGTAATACTGCAATGGCAACTGAACAAATCCAGTGGAACAATTATTTTTTAAATTTTAATCACTCAATTAACCCAAGCTCTGAAATATTTACAATACAATCTGAAAATATTTAAATCTAACCTGGCACAGCCAGGAAAAAAAATGTATTAATAGTTTCTCCATTTATCCTATGAAATAACAGTTTGAAGTCAAGTAAAAGGAGGCAAATTATAAATCAACCACTACTACATCATTGAATGACAACCAGGGTTCTATTTGGAAATCGAAAGAAAGCTGTGGAACATCATAACTTGCTAATCATGGCAATTTGAACAACTTTTAATACCTTTAAATAGCCAGAACATAAACAGCCTGACAAGAGGCACAAAATGCAAACAAATTCACTGAGAGAGGTTACAAGAGTAAAGGTAACGTTGCTTTAATGGATAGTAAAGTACTACAAATGGTTACCATCTGGAATGTGCTGAGTACCTGGGATAAAAATACCTTGTATCATTCATCCTTGTACTCTCGAAAAAGCTCACATAACTGTAACACTGTAACATCACCGGACTTTAAGAAAACAGATTTTGGAGCTCTAAGAAACATATTAAGGAGATACAGGCAAAGATATCTCCATAACATTTGTTCAGCTGTTATTTTCAGGCTATTTTAGAGGAGGTGGTGATCCAACCCAGATGCGTAGGCGAATGCTCTGGAAACATGGGCTTGAATTCAATAAACTCTGGAAATTTACACAAAAACAAATAATCTGGTTTAATGGTGACAATGAAACCATTGCTGCCATTGTTCACTAATATCCAGGGCAGGAAATCTGCCATCCTTCCTTGGTTGAATGACATACAAATCCAGACACATAGATATACTGATGACTCTTAACTGCCTTCTGAAGTAGTTTAGACAGCCAATCAACTCAAAAACAATTAAGGATGAGCAACAATTGACCCTGGCCTTGCCAGGGTGCCCACATCCTATGTAAAAATGAAAGAATTGATAAGAATGTACATGAAAACCCAGGAAAAAAAAATGGCAAATTGGATTCAAATTTGGCTCAAATAAGGCAAGAAGCAAACAGTAATGGTCAATGGGTGTTTTCTGTGACTGGGAGGCTAATCTGAAAGGATCATTGTTAAATATATCATTATTTTGCATTTATTGAAAAGGGATACAGTTAAGAAGTTTGCAGCCAACACAGAAATTTGATATTAAGCTGTTAGTGAAGAGGAGGAAAACGAGAGTTGTATTTTGTAGACTGCAACTGGCCAACATCACAAGGTTCTATCCCCATTCCGGGATCTGGGTTGGGTTGAGAAACTGTCTCCCTTCCCCTATCTGTAATTGTCCTACTGAGGACTAGAAAGGCCATCAGGTAGAGGCCATCATCAAGAAGAAGACACCTCATTTGTAAGACCTTATTACATAACTTAAACATGTTATTTTCTGCACTTTTGGCATATAATTCCATGAATCAAATGTATCCAACCATAAATGCCTTGTGCGTATCCCAAGAATCAAAACATATCAAAACTATTTCAGCCCAGGGGAATGAGCAAAGGCTTGGATAATGCAGAAATATTGCCTGCTCTTCCTGTAAATGTTGACTGTTTTCCATTTGCAGTTACCTGATAAAGAGGATGTTTTGCTATATCTTATCAAGGACCTGCATGTGCATTTCGAAGAATGTGCTGCACAACAAATTCCTGGGTCCAAATTCATACCTAATAGGCTGTTGGAGCAGCAGCTTGTAGGTAACTAAATGGAGATACCAGCATAGTCAGAATGTGGAGAAGAGAAAGCAAAGGAAGTGCTATAAGTCATATCCATGTATTTGTGTAGGGTTGAGTGGAAGGGGTAATGTGCAGTCATCTAAAATTGCAAAATATGACTGCAATACAGCACTTTACAAAGTGAATCACATCTGCTGCATTTTCTGTCACAATCAAGTCAATAATTAAACACCCAGTAAGGAAAGTATTAACATTGATATTTAATTGAAATCAAAAGCTGATTACTTCCTAGCAGAGCTGCAAACAACATTGGAATACAGGACACAGGGCTTAGGAACAGGTATTGGCCATTTAGCCCTTCAAACCTGCGCAACTATTTAATAAGATCATGACTGATCTGTTTGTGGTCTCAAATCCGCCCTCCTGCCTGCATCCCATAACCTTTGACTCCTGTTGTCTATTAAAAATCTACTTAACTCTGCCTTGAATAAACAAAGACACCAATGCTTTTAAAAGAAGACAATTCCACATATTAATGACCTGCAGAGAAAAAAAATTCTCCTCATCCCCATATTAAAAGGGGGAAAAGCAGAAAGCTAGACAAAATCCGAACTTGCTCATGATGAGTGCTTTGCTTCCTTGGTTACTAAATTATTGTGGATATTTAAGTAAATATTTATAAGTGACATCAACTTACTTGCATTGTCAAGTGTCTTAAATCATTTTCCACTAAAGTTAATGGATACAGTTGGAATGATTTTGGCATAGCTTCAACAATGTTAGGGCAGCAGTTCCAATGTTCAACACTGCTCTTAAACTGAAAAATACTATTATGCTGACATTCAGTTAAAGACTTCATAGTGAACAAAAGCACTTACTATGGAATAAAGACGAATAAGCTCAAAGAGAAGCTAATACCACAACCACGATAAGAAGGGTACAAAAGAACTCCCATCAGTGGTATGGGGTGGGCATGCTGATTTCATATTCAGACAGGCAAAAGCATTCAAAGGCAGCTTACATGCAAGTTAACAACATGAGATGAAGCATGCAGGCTGTAGATTTCAGTGTTGCAGGACTGTGTCATAGGTGAAGGTCATCAAGAATCAACGTGTGCTAATTGGCACGTGCATGAAAATACTGTACAGCTCAAGGCTACAAACATCTTGCATGTGGAAGCATCAAGAAGGGGAAAACCAGTCAGGATGCACCTCACCACACAGAGGTGGTTGTAGAGCAGGTTTTCACCCAATAGATTGGTAAAGGCAGAAATGAAAGGTTGGTTATGTCAGAACCTCAAATAAAACACTCCATGGCAAATGTTTGAGCAACTTAGCCTAGCAGCCACATTAACGTTACTAAAGTAAAGGAAGGGGAGGAAGAGGAGAAGAAGGGGTGAAAAACACCAACAGAACCAGAGAAGGGAGGCTCAGAGCCTGAATGTGTGGATGAAGAAGGAGCGCTAGAAGAGTGTGGGGCTGGATGAACACAGCAGGCCAAGCAGCATCTTAGGAGCACAAAAGCTGATTTGTCGGGCCTAGACCCTTCATCAGAAAACGATGAAGGGTCTAGGCCCGGCACATCAGCTTTTGTGCTCCTAAGATGCTGCTAAGGGCTGGTTTGCAAGTGACAAAGGATACTCTAGGAGGCATGACTAACGTGCCCAAAACAGAACCTTCATAAATGCTGCACAGTGCTCCAAAACTGCCCATTCATCTACAAAGCTATCATTGAATAAACAACTGTCTTCTGAAGACCTCTTAATTACAAAGAACAAAGAAAATTACAGCACAGGAACAGGCCCTTTGGCCCTCCAAGCCTGTGCCAATCCAGATCCTCTAAGTCTGTCGCCTATTTTCCAAGGATCTGTATCCCTCTGTTCCCTGCCCATTCATGTATCTGTCTAGATTCATCTTAAATGATGCTATCGTGTCTGCCTCTACCACCTCTGCTGGGAATGCACTCCAGGCACCCACCATATTCACTTTCCGCACATATCTCCCTGAAACTTTTCACCCCTCATCTTGAAATCGTGACCCCTAGTAATCGAATCCCCAACTCTGGGGAAAAATGCTTCTTGCTATCCACCCTGTCTATACCTCTCATGATTTTTCTGACCTCAATCAGGTCCGCAACATCTTGGCACCCTCTCCAAAGCATCAAATCCTTTTGGTAATGTGGCCTCCAGAAGCGTATGCAGTATTCCAAATGTGGTCAAACCAAAGTCCTATTCGACTGTCAACTCAATGGGTCAATATCCTGCCTGATGAATGCCGTATGCCTTCTTGACAAGTCTATCCACCTGTGTTTCCACCTTCAGGGTGCCATGGACCTGAACAATTTTCCCCAGGGCTTTTCCATTTACCGTATAGTTTGCTCTTGAATCGGATCTTCCAAAATGCATCACCTCACATTTGCCTGGATTGAACTTCATCTGCCATTTCTCTGCCCAACTCTCCAATCTATCTATATTCTGCTGCATTCTCCAACAGTCCCCTTCCGTATCTGCTACTTCACCAATCTTAGTGTCATCTGCAAACTTGCTAATCAAACCATCTATACCTTCCTCCAGATCATTTATGTACATCACAAACAACAGTGGTCCCAACACGGATCCCTGTGGAACACCACTGGTCGCGGTTCTCCATTTTGAGAAACTCCCTTCCACTACAACCCTCTGTCTCCTGTTGCCCAGCCAGTTCTCTATACATCTAGCTAGTACACCCTGGGCTGCATGCAACTTCACTTTCTCCATCAGCCTATCATGGGGAACCTTATCAAACGCCTTACTGAAGTACATGCATATGACATGTACAGCCCTTCCCTCATCTATCAACCTTGACATTTCCTCAAAGAATCCTATCAAGTTGGTAAGACATGACCTTCCCTGCACAAAACTATGCTGCCTATCACTAATAAGCCCATTTTCTTCCAAATGTAAATCGATCCTATCCCTCAGTATCTTCTGCAGCAGCTTCCCCACCACTGACGTCAAGCTCTTCGGTCTGTAATTACCGGGACTATCCTCACTACCCTTCTTAAACAAAGGGGACAACATTAGCAATTCTCCAGTCATCCAGGACCTCACCTGTATTCAAGGTTGCTGAAAAAATCTCTGTTAAGACCCCAGCTATTTCCTCTCTTGCTTCCCTCAGTAACCTGGGATAGATCCCATCTGGATCTGGGTACTTGTCCACTCTAATGCCCTTTACAATACCCTACACTTCCCCCCTCCTTATGCTGACGTGACCTGGAGTAATCAAACAACTATCCCTAACCTCAAAATCTGTCATGTTCCTGTCCCCAGTGAATACTGACGTAAAGTACTCATTAAGAATTTCACTCATTCTCTCTGACTCCTCGCATAACTTCCCTCCTTTGTCCTTGAGTGGGCCAACCCTTTCTCCAGTTACCCTCTTGCTCCTTATGTATGAATAAAGGGCTTTGAGGTTTTCCTTAACCCTGTTTGCTAAAGATATTTCATGACATCTTTTAGCCCTCTTAATTCCTCGTTTCAGATTGGTCCTACTTTCCCAATATTCTTCTTAAGCTTCATCTGTTTTCAGTCACCAAGATCTTATGTATGCTTCCTTTTCCCTCTTTGCTAGTCTCACGTTTTCACCAGTCATCCATGGTTCCCTAATCTTGTCCCTTCTATCCCTCATTTTCACAGGGACATTTCTGTCCTGCGCTCTAATCAATCTGTCTTTAAAAGCCTCCCACATATCAAATGTGGATTTACCCTCAAACAGCTGCTACCAATCCACATTCCCCTGCTCCTGCTGAATTTTGCTATCGTTGGCCTTCCCCCAGTTCTGCACTCTTTCTTTCGGACCACTCTTAGCTTTGTCCATCAGTATTCTAAAACTTATGGGATTGTGATCACTAGCCTGATAATTACCTGATAACTATCATTAAATCTCAAAGAGCTCAAGGACAATTGTCTTTAAGTCATTCATTTAAGACCCTAATTTCAAGTCAGATGTTTCCTTTTCCCCACACTAAATTGGAGACAGTTTACTCAACATCAGGAGTGAGATGTAAGTAATTGTACCCACTTCTCCTCCAGCCCCTACCATCGTGCTTGCTGTGTTGCTCCTTTCTCTGTAGATGTTGCCTGCATAGTATGTTTAGCTATTTATGTTGTAACAGGTATTAAAATATGCCATATCCATCATTATTGAGGCTGTGATCATAAATCACAGAAATGCGTAAAACGTAGAAAACAAGGAGCTGAAATATTAAACACAAATAATGGCCTTGGACTATCTCTCATTATCTTCAAGGAACTTTAAACATTGACATTTTAAAAATATAGTCAGAATATGTTGGATAATAACCTGGGGACTAGAGACTGTTGTTTCATTTTTAAAATAAAAACTGAGGTAGTAGACTAGGGTTCTCTCATATTTGTAATGAACTTTTAATTCCATCTCATAAAGGTATTAAAGTAATACTTAGAAATGGTTGACAAATTGCAGAGCTTGATTGAGAACTGCCTTTAAAAGAAGATGGCAAACAATGGTGATAAATGGAAATTGGTTCACTGAGAAAAAGGATTATGTAAGATATTAATTTCAGGGAGTATCATATTAAGTTTTCAGCAATATAATGCGAATGTGATACTGGAAAACTTAAACATTTGCCATTCTAACCCGGAATTCTAATAGTAGACTGTTAGGGAGGTAATTGACTTGGTTGGATTTCGCCCACTTTTTGAGCAAATATGTTATCTGGGCAATTTTCCACATTAGATGCCAGTGTTCCCATGGCACTAAAGGAGCTTGGCTAGGGGCACAGCTAATTATGGAGGTCAGATTTCCAGCACTATTGCCAAAATGTTGTCAAAGTCAGTAGCCTTTGCAATATCTGGCGCCTTCAGTCATTTCTCAATATGGAGTGAATCAAATTTGCTGGAATCTTAGGAGGACTTAGATCATCCACTTTGGGCTTGTGGCTGAAAGCAGCTGTAAATGTTTCAGCCTCATCTTTTGCACTACCCCATCATTGAGGATGGGGATATTTATGGAATATCATTCTCCTGTTAGTTGTTTAATTGGTTATCACAATTCATGAATGGATGCAGGAGGACAGCAGAGCTTAGGTTTGATTCTTTTGTTGTCAGACCATTCAGCTGTGTCTGTTACATGTTGCTTATACTGTTTGACAAGACGATAATCCTTCTTTAGTTTTATCAGGTTGGCACCTCCAATTTTAGGTATGCCTCATGTCATCTGTGACAGTGACTATTATGGACTGCTACTTGATTAATGCCTGAGACAACTCTGCCAATTTTGAAAAAAATCACCAATGTTAGCATGGATGTCTTTACAGAGTCAACAGGGCTGGGTTTGTCACAGTCTTTTCTACTGCCTGGGTCAATGTTGAGTAGTTTATCCAACTTAATGCTTTTTTAAAAGACTTTGTATCAGCTTCATAGAATGGAATGACTTACTATGTCACTTCAAAATGCATTTAAAAGACATACCCATTGCTCTGACTGCTACAGAATTTAAAGGATGCATAAACCATAAAAAAAAGTCAGAGTGTGCGCTATGCCTTGAACCTGTCCCATTCTACTGGTCTTCATTCATTTCACATCTAGACTAACTCATCAAAACTGCTTGCATTTCAAGAAAGTTGGGTGAAATGAAAATAAGGGAGGTGGATTCATACACCTTGGAAGTCTGGGTTTACATCATAAATAACCTTAAAAATCCATTCATCTCATTTAACAGTGAAATTATATCATATGGTCTCAGCCAATATCCATTGATTTAGACATCTTGGACTAACCCATAGCTTCCAGGTTGGCACATGTGGCTTAGTCATTGCTACAGTTTGGTGTCAATGGCCATGTTCCACATGAATAATCAATAGCCAATCTACATGAAAAACCTGACATGTTTTGATGAAACAATAACTTCATTATCTTTTTGCAGATATTTCCAGTATTTTCTTTTTTTTTTCATTTCCAATTTCAAGCATCTGTGGTATTTTGCTTTGGCACATGATAAATGTGCCCATCATAAATCAGTGATGCTCTTTAACATCAAATCCATTGATCAATTCCTCTTCAGACTCGTGTGTGTGTGTGTTTAACCATGATGGGCTGAGCGCATTTGGTCTCTGGCCTGTCATCTTGCGACACCTTTCTGAGCCATTCTGCTCATCTATAGCTGTTGAACAGGAGATACTCTTAATTCTCATTTAAATCTAAAGCTTTGAACCAGAGGTTCTGTATGCTCCATCCTTTTCACCTGGTTCAGCCCTTGTTCCCCAACACATAACCAGCCTCTGAGGAATTTTTCTGCATTTCTCCTTTGTTACATGCCCTTTTCAGATAAATCAAGACTCTCTCATCATCTGAAGCTCAGTTTCTGGAGGACCCTGAAGTATGGATGTTGCTGATAAACCTAACATTGTTGCTCATCCCTAACGGCCCTTGAACTTGCAAGGGCATTCTTAAGTTAAGAATCAACTACATTGCTGTGCGTCCAGAGTAAACATGAAAATAAGCTTTGCATGAACAATAGGGAGGGAACACACACCCTGAATGAGAAACAGACCATATGTTTTGGGGAATTTGGAGCACCATGGGAAACACTGTGGAAAATCTTCCATAGGAAAATGGGATTAGAAGGGCAACTGGGTGTCTTTGGGTTGACATAGATAAGCCCCCTTCAGTGCTGTATCATTATTATTGTTTTATGGGAACTGAACTGGCAAGTCCATTTTTATCTCTTCTTTAAACATCTAAAGTTCAATAATCTAGTTGAAAGGTAATAAGGTGATGTGTTTTGAGGAATATTATTCACTGTAGGAAGAGGTACGTCTTTTTGAAAGGCTACGTCCTTTGGCTTCAACTGAGCAGACAGACTGGAGTCCTAGCTAAACAGCTGCAGCTTCAGGGGAATGAGTAAACAAATCAATCAGTGCCACCACGGGACTGTGTTGTATTGGTGAGTTCAGCATTTTGTGTGTATATATGTATAAATATTTTCTTTTACAAAAGGATTAACTAAGGGGCTTAAGGGGAGTCATGACAACAGAGCTTGAACCTATGGTATACTTCGCCTGTGTTATGTGACAAATCATCAAAGCTTCAGTTGTCCCTGGTGACCACGTGTGCAGGAAGTGTATTCACCCACAGCTAATGACTAACTGCAGATAAATACACTGTGGAGCATCTGTGATGCTGAGTATGTCATAGACAGCACTTTCAGTAATGTGGCAAAGGTACAGGGGAAAACTGAAAAAGCAGAAAGGATATGGGTGACCGCCAGTCACAAAAGAGGAAGGCAAGTAGTGCAGGAGTCCCATATGGCCATCCCCCTTTCTAACATGTACAGTTTTGAATACTGTGGGGGAAGATGGCAGGGGAAAGCAGCAAAAGCCAACTTCACAGCACCGTGGGTGGGCCTGCTGTGCAAGAGGTGCAGAAGAAGAATGGCAGGTTTAGAGTGGATGGGGATTCAACTGTAAGAGGAAGAGACAGGTGTTTCTGCGGCCATAGAAGAGACTTCCCTGGACTGACCTATCCCCTCCCTACCTCCCCATCTATACTCTCCTCTCCACCTATCTTCTTTTCTCTCCATCTTCGGTCCGTCTCCCCCTCTCTCCCTATTTATTCCAGAACCCTCACCCCATCCCCCTCTCTGATGAAGGGTCTAGGTCTGAAACGTCAGCTTTTGTGCTCCTGGGATGCTGCGTGGCCTGCTGTGTTCATCCAGCTTCACACTTTATTATCTCAGAATAGTATGTTGCCTCCGTTGTGCCAGGGTCAGGAATTGCACCGAACAGCTGCACGGCATTTTGAAAGGGGAAATCAAATAGGCAGAGATTGTGGTGCACTTAGGTACAAATGAAACAGGCATAAAAAGGGATGAAGTCCTGCAAGCAGAATTTAGGCAGCTAGAACGTAGATTAAGTAACAGGACCCAAGAGGTAGCAATGTCCAAATTACTTCTGATGCCACACCCTAGCAATTACAGAAATAAACAGTTATACCAAAGGGAGGACTTTAGGTCCATGGGACAATGGGACCCAATAGGCAGATGAACCTATACAAAGGAGACAGGCTACACCTGGACTGAAATGGGATCATCCTTGCAAATAGTTTAAATTCTCCCCAACCAAACGAGCAAACCTAACTAGGTAATAGAGCCAGGCAAGCGTTTGAAGTATTAGCAGGGGATCACTTTGCCAATAGTGGTAATAAATATGTTAGATTCAATACTGTTATGGAGAAAGATACGGATGAGCCCAAAATCAAAGTCCTAAACTGGGGGAAGGCCAATATTAATAAGATCAGGTATGATTTGGCCTGAGTGCATTGGGAGCTGATACGTCTAAGTAAATCTGTTGCAAGAGCAGCGGGACATGTTTAAGGAGGAAATGTGGGGCAGTACAAAGCCAACGTATTCCAGTAAAGAGAAAGGATGGAACCAACGAATTCTGTGAACCCTGAATATTGAGGGATATACGGAATTGAATAAAGAGAAGAAAGAAGTCTTATGGTTGATAGTGAGGGCTTAAATCAGCAGAAGCCTTAGAGGAGTACAAAATATGCGAGGGTGAACTTAAAAATGGAATTAGGAGAGCAAAAAGGGGACATAAAAGAATACTGGCAGGTAAAATAAAAGAAAATACTCAGTTAGTTTCGAAGTTCACGAGCAATAAAACGATAACTAGGGTCAGTATAGAGACCATTAAGGACCACAGAATGTGAAGTGCAGATAAGGATCTAAATGAATACTTTGTGGTGTTGTTCACCAGTGAGAGGGATGATGTTGCTATACAAAATAGGGAGAAGAACTCAGATACACTTAAATAAGGTAGCATAGAAAAGGGAGGAGGTTCTAAATGGTCTGGTAGGCTTAAAAGTAGGTAAATCTCCAGGGCTGAATGAAATGTATCTCAGCCTGTTGACTGAGCTAAAACAGGAAATAGCAGGATGTTGAAAATTTTTCAATCTCACCTTGGCAAAAGAACAGGTACCACAGAACTGGAAGATAGCTAATGTGACATCATTATTTAAGAAGGGATCAAGCGAAAAATAAAACAGGAAACTATAGCCAGGCAGTCTAACTTCAGAGGAGGGGAAACTATCAGCAGCAATTCTGAAGGACAGACTTAATTGCACTTGGATAGACAGGCATTAATCAAGAACAGTCAGCATGATTTTGTTAAGGGGAGGTCGTGTCTGACCAACTTGATTAAATTTCTCAGAGGTAACCAGATGTGTAAATGGGGGAACACAGCCGACATTGTTTACTTGGACTTCAGCAAGGCTTTTGATAGGTCCTACATGGGAAACTGATGGTAAAGCTATGTACCCATGGGATTCAAGGAAATTTGGCAAACTGGGCACTGAACTGGCTGAATGGGAGCAAGGAGTGTGTGAAAGTCTAAGGGTGTTTTTGTGACTGAAAGCTTGTGTCCAGTAGAGTTCTGCAGGGATCAGTGTTGGGTCCTTGCTGTTTGTGGCATATATAAACAACTTAGATGACTGAATGTAGGAGGCTTGATCAGTAAGTACAAAAATTGGTGGGGTGGTAAATAGTGGCGATTGCCTTAGATTTCAGGAGGATTTTGATGGGCTAGTCAGATGGGCATAATCAGTGGCAAATGGAACACAATCTGGATAAGTGCAAGGTGATACATTTGGGCTGGATAAACAAGGTAAGGGAATAAAATACATGTTGAGTAGTTGGGCCTTAGGAAGGCAGACCTTGGTATGCATGTCTACTGCTCCCTTAAGGTGACAGGACAGGTTACCATTACCTTAGCCACGTAGGTTAAGAAAGCATATGGGATATTTGCCCTTATTAGGCAAAGCATAAATTTTAAGAGCAGGGAGGTGATGATGAAACGGTATAGAACAGTGGTTAGAACACAGCTAACATATTGTATGCAGTTCTGTAACCCATATTATAGGATAGATGTGACTGCACTGAAAATGGAGCAGAGAAGATTTACCAGAATGTTGCCTGGGCGAGGGAGTTTTTGTTATGAAGTGGGATTGCATAGAATAGAGTTGTTTTCCTTGGAGGAGAAGAGACTTAGAGGGGGATGTGATGGAGATGTATAAAATTAATGAGAGATATAGACAAGGTAGATGGCAAGAAAGGTTTCTCATTGGTGGAGAGCTCAATGAATGGGGAAAAAATTTAAATTAGGGGGAAGTAGAAGGGGTATTAAGAAAATTTGTTTCACCCAGAGGGTGGTGGGTAACTAGAATTTGCTAGCTATAACTGTGGCGGATGCAGAAATTCATCTAACATTTTAAGAAGTTTTAGATGGACACTTGCAATACCAAGGATTACAAAGCTATGGGGCAGGTGCTGAATAAGGGGATTAGACAAGTGAAGTGGTTATTTCTGACTGATACAGACTTGATGGGTCAAGGGGCCTTATTTTTTCTGTTGTGGATCTCTAATTTTCTAATAAATCTGCTCAGAGCTGTTTTTATTACATATCTCCAGAACAGGTAGGACTTGAACCTGGACCTCCTGGCTCAAGGGTAGTGACACTACCAAGACACCACAAGAGCCTGTATGACTCTACACATGCTGGATTTTCTTCTTAAAAGGACAATAAATACACCAGATGAATTTTACAAAAATTGATATTAGTTACCATGGTCATCATCAATGAGGTTAGCCTCTCCATCATAAAAATCTCAGAGATTGACAGATTTTTGAACACTAAGTCAATTAATGAATATGGGGATAGTGAGAACACAAGAACATAAGAACTAGGAATTTATTTTGAAATTCATTTGTGTGCTCAGCATCAGCAATCTCCATAATGTTACAGATTAATCTCCAATTTTCACATAACTTTCTGTTCAACAGACAACACTCCTGATTCTGAATAACGTAGATACTTCAGGATTTCTCTGACAAGAACATAAGAATGTAAGAACTAGGAGCAGGAGTAGGCCAATTGGCCCCTTGAGCCTGCCCGGCCATTTAATAAGATCATGGTTGATCTTTTTGAGACTCAGCTCCACTTACTCGTCCACTCACCATAACCCATAATTCCATTACTGCTCAAAAATTTATCTAGCCTTGCCTTAAACACATTCAGCGAGGTAGCTTCAACCTGGGCAGGGAATTCCACAGATTCACAATTCTTTGGGTGAAGAGGTTCCTCCTGAACTCAGTCCTACATCTGCTTCCCTTTGTTTTGTGACGATGCCCTTGAGTCCTCATTTTACCTGCTAGCGGAAACAACGTCCTTGCCTCCACCTTATCTATTCCCTTCATAATCTTATATGTTTCTATAAGATCTCCCCTCATTCTTCTGAATTCCAATGAGTATAATCCCAGTCTACTCAGTCTCTGCTCATAATCCAACCTTCTCAACTCTGGAATCTACTGAGTGAATCTTCTCTGCACCCACTCCAGTGCTCGTATATCTCTTCTCAGGTAAGGAGACCAAAACTGCACACAACACCCCAGGTGTGGCCTCACTAGGACCTTATACAGCTGCAGCATAGCCTCCCTGTTTTTAAACTCCATCCCTCCAGCAATGGCAGACAAAAATTCTATTTGCCTTTTTAATTACTTGCTGCACCTGCAATCCTACTTTTAGCGATTCATGCACAAGGACACCCGAGTCCCTCTGCACAGCAACATGCTGCAATTTTTTTTACCATTTAAAACATAGTCTATTTTGCTGTTATTCCTACCAAAATGGATGACCACACACTTATCAACATTCTACTCCATCTGCCAGACCTTTGCCCACGCACTTAGACTATCTATATCCCACTGTAGACTTTCGGTGTCTTCTGCACTCTTTGCTCGACCCCTCACCTTAGTGTCATCTGCAAATTTTGACACACCACACTTCGTCCCCAACTCCAAATCATCCATGTAAATTGTAAACAATTGCAGTCCCAACACTGATCCCTGAGGCACACCACTAGCCACTGACCGCTGACCAGAAAAACACCCATTTACCCCTACTCCTCGCTTTCTACTCATCAACCAATCCTCTATCCATGCCAATACATTACCTGTAATACTGTACAACTTTATCAATGTAGCAGCCTTAAGTGTGGCACCTTGTCAAATGCCTTCTGGAAATCCAGAATACACTGCATCTACAGGTTCCCCATTGTCCACCATGCAAGTAATGTCCACAAAGAATTCCACCAAATTAGTTAAACATGTCCTACCCTTCATGAACCCATGCTGGGCGTTCCCAATTGGAGAATTTATATCCAGATGTCTTGCTATTTCTTCCTTAATGATAGATTCAAGCATTTTCCTCAATACTGAAGTTAAGCGAACCAGCAGGGGGATGGGAACCAAAACTGTAGTTCAACTATAGAAAAGGTTGAGAGTAGAGTGGTCCGAAATAAAGTTTCAGGGACACAAGATGGCACTGGCAAGCAAGAAGTTGGTTTGAAGTGTATCTACTTCAATGCCAGGAGTGTCCGGAATAAGGTGGGTGAACTTGCAGCATGGTTTAGTACCTGGGACTTCGATGTTGTGGCCATTTCGGAGACATGAATAGAGCAGGGACAGGAATGGTTGTTGCAGGTTCCGGGATTTAGATGTTTCAGTAAGAACAGAGAAGATGGTAAAAGGGGCGGAGGTGTGGCATTGTTGGTCAAGGACAGTATTACAGTTGCAGAAAGGATGTTTGGGGACTCGTCAACTGAGGTAGTATGGGCTGAGGTTAGAAAGAGGAAAGGAGAGGTCACCCTGTTGGGAGTTTTCTACAGGCCTCCGAATAGTTCCAGAGATGTAGAGGAAAGGATAGCAAAGATGATTCTCGATAGGAGTGAGAGACAGGGTAGTTGTCATGGGAGACTTCAACTTTCCAAATATTGACTGGGAACACTATAGTTTGAGTACTATAGATGGGTCAGTTTTTGTCCAGTGTGTGCAGGAGGGCTTCCTGACATAGTATGTAGATAGGCCAACAAGGGGCAAAGCCACATTAGATTTGGTACTGGGTAATGAGCCCGGCCAGGTGTTAGATTTGGAAGTAGGTGAGCACTTTGGTGATAGTGATCACAATTTTGTTATGTTTACTTTAGTGATGGAAAGGGATAGGTGTGTACCACTGGGCAAGAGTTTTAGCTGGGGGAAAGGCAATTACGATGAGATGAGGCAAGATTTAGGGAGCATAGGATGGGGAAGGAAACTGCAGGGGATGGGCACATTAGAAATGTGGAGCTTATTCAAGGAAAAGCTCCTGTGTGTCCGAGATAAGTATGTACCTGTCAGGCAGGGAGGAAACCGTAGAGGGCGGGAGCCGTGGTTTACGAAGGAGGTGGAATCTCTGGTCAAGAGGATGAAAAAGGCTTATGTTAGGATGAGATGTGAAGGCTCAGTTAGGGCGCTTGAGGGTACGAGGTAGCCAGGAAAGACATAAAGACAGAGCTCAGAAGAGCCAGGAGGAGACGTGAGAAGTTGTTGGTGGATAGGATCAGGGAAAACCCTAAAGCTTTCTATAGGTATCTAAGGAATAAAAGAATGATGAAAGTAAGATGAGGTCCAATCAAGGATAGTAGTGGTAAGTTGTGTGTGGAGTCAGAGGAGATTGGGGAAGCGCTAAATGAATATTTTTCAACAGTATTCACTCTAGAAAACGACAATGTTGTTGAGGAGAATACTGAGATACAGGCTACTAGACTAGGTGGGATTGAGGTTCACAAGGAAGAGGTATTAGAAATTCTACGGAAGGTGAAGATAGATAAGTCCCCTGGGCTGGATGGGATTTATCCTAGGATCCTCTGGGAAGCCAGGGAGGACATTGCCAAGCCTTTGGCATTGATTTTTAACTCGTCATTGTCTACAGGAATAGTGCCAGATGACTGGAGGATAACAAATGTGGTTCCCCTGTTCAAGAAGGGGAGTAGAGACAACCCTGGTAATTATAGACCAGTGAGCCTTACCTCAGTTGTTGGTAAAGTGTTGGAAAAGGTTATAAGGGATAGGATTCATAATCATCTAGAAATGAATAAATTGATTCGGGATAGTCAGCACGGTTTTGTGAGGGGTAGGTCGTGCCTCACAAACTTTATTGAGTTCTTTGGGAAGGTGACCAAACAGGTAGATGAGAGTACACCTGTTGATGTGGTGTATATGGATTTCAGCAAGGCGTTTGATAAGGTTCCTCACAATAGGGTATTGTACAAAATGTGGAGGAATGGGATTGTGGGAGATATAGCAGTTTGGATCGGAAATTGGCTTGCTGAAAGAAGACAGAGGGTGGTAGTTGATGGGAAATGTTCACCCTGGAGACCAGTTAATAGTGGTGTACCAAAAGGGTCGGTGTTGGGTCCACTGCTGTTTGTCATTTTTATAAACGACCTGGATGAGGGCGTAGAAGGTTGGGTTAGTAAATTTGCAGACGACATTAAGGTCGGCAGAGTTGTGGATAGTGACGAAAGATGCTATAGGTTGCAGAGAGACATAGATAAGCTGCAGAGCTGGGCTGAGAGGTGGCAAATGGAGTTTAATGCAGACAAGTGTGAGGTGATGCACTTTGGTAGGAGTAACCAGAAGGCAAGTACTGGGCTAATGGTAAGATTCTTAGTCGTGTAGATGAGCAGAGAGATCTCGGTGTCCATGTACACAGATCCTAGAAAGTTGCCACCCAGGTTGACAGGGCTGTTAAGAAGGCATACAGGGTTTTAGCTTTTATTAATAGAGGGATCGAGTTCCGGAACCAAGAGGTTATGGTGAAGCTGTACAAAACTCAGGTACGGCCGCACTTGGAGTATTGTGTACAGTTCTGGTCACCGCATTATAAGGATAAGGAAGCTTTGGAAAGGGTGCAGAGGAGATTTACTAGGATGTTGCCTGGTAGGGCGGGAAGGTCTTACGAGGAAAGGCTGAGGGACTTGAGGCTGTTTTCATTAGAGAGAAGAAGGTTGAGAGGTGACTTAATTGAAACATATAAAATAATCAGAGGGTTAGATAGGGTGGATAGGGAGAGCCTTTTTCCTCGAATGGTGATGGCAAGCACAAGGGGGCATAGCTTTAAATTGAGGGGTGAAAGATATAGGACAGATGTCAGAGGTAGTTTCTTTACTCAGAGAGTAGTAAGGGAATGGAACGCTTTGCCTGCAACGGTAGTAGATTCGCCAAATTTAGGTACATTTAAGTCGTCATTGGATGAGCATATGGACATACATGGAATAGTGTAGGTTAGATGGGCTTCAGATCAGCATGACAGGTCGGCACAACATCGAGGGCCGAAGGGCCTGTACTATGCTGTAATGTTCTATGTTCTATGGCCTATAGTTACCTGCTTTTTGTCTACTTCCTTTTTTAAACAGCGGCGTCACATTGGCTGTTTTCCAATCTGCGGGAACCACCCCAGACTCCAGTAAATTTTGGTAAATAATTACTAGTGCATTTGCTATTTCCCCCATCACCTCTTTTAGTACCCGGGGACACATTTCATCAGGGCCAGGAAACTTGTCTACCTTTAGCCCCGTTAGCTTGCCCAGCACTGCCTCCTTAGTGATAATGATAGTTTCTAGATCCTCACCTGCTACAACCTTGTTGCCATCAGTTTTCGGCATGTATTTGTGTCTTCCACTGTGAAGACCGGCGCAAAATAACTGTTTAATGTCTCAGTAATCTCCTCATTCCCAGTTATTAAATTGGCCTTCTCGTCCTCTAAAGGACCAATGTTTACCTTTGCCACTCTTTTACGATTTACATATTTATAGAATGTTTTGCTGCCTGTTTTTAATATTCTGAACCAGTTTACTCATAATCTATCTTACTTTTCTTTGTAATTTTTTCTGTGGTTTTCTGTTGGCCTTTAAAGATTTCCCAGTCTACTAGTTTCTCACTACTCTTTGCTTTTTTGAATGTTTTTTATTTCAATCTGATACTTTCCTTTATTTCCTTAGACATCCATGGCTGGCTCTCTCTTTTCCTACAATTCTTCCTTCTCACTGGAATCTACTTCTGCTGATCACTGTGAAAAATTGTTTTGAAAATCCTTCACTGTTCCTCAAATGACCCATCATAAAATTTTTGCTCCCATTCTACCTTAGGTAACTCCTCCTTGTTCCTTCATAGTCTCCTTTGTTTAAGCACAGGACACAGGTACTGGATTTAACCTTCTCACACTCCAGCTGTATTTTAAATTCAACCATACTGTGATCACTCCTTCCGTGAGGGTCCCTACCTGTGAGATCATTAATTATTCCTGTCTCATTACACAGGACTAGATCTAGGACAGCTTGCTCCCCAGTAGGTTCCATTACATATTGTTCAAGGCAATTATCACAGATGCATTCTACAAACCCCTCCTCAAGGCTGCCATGACTGACCTGATTTGGCCAATCGATATGTAGATTAAACCTTCCCCTAAACCTTCAGTATTTGTGTTGATTTTCATTGGTATTTTCTGCATTACAGTTCATAAGCGCTACTTTTCTTTCTCGTGTTAATTTTACCACAATTTCAGACTGTTTCTATTTATAAAAGCATCAGCTGAACAGCCGGTTCATGCCCACGACTACACATAATGAAATACAATCAATATGTCGTCAAAATGGTGAATTCTTTTTAAAAGGCCTTCAGATCCTTTGTCTTTTGCTCTTTCATGAGAAACTCCGTCACCTCAGGCCCAACCAATTAGGAAGCTCAGTGTAAGAACCTGTGAGGGAAGAACATGTGAGGGAAGGTAGAGTCATGGTAGAGGTTCAGTCACATTTTTGCTGAATGCCAAAGCAAGTTGAAAAAGGGCCAAATGACCTATTCTAGTTTCTACTTGTTGCACTTGTAGCAGATGATGCAACAACCTCGAAGAAAACTCAGATGAATCAGTCAACTTAACAAAGTGTGAAGCTGGATGAACACAGCAGGCCAAGCAGCATCTCAGGACACAAAAGCTGATGTTTCGGGCCTAGACCCTTCATCAGAGAGGGGGATGGGGAGAGGGAACTGGAATAAATAGAGAGAGAGGGGGAGGCGGACCGAAGATGGAGAGAAAAGAAGATCGGTAGAGAGGAGAGTATGGTGAGGAGGTAGGGATGGGATAGGTCAGTCCAGGGAAGACGGACAGGTCAAGGAGGCGGGATGAGGTTAGTACGTAGGAAATGGAGGTGCAGCTTGAGGTGGGAGGAAGGGATGGGTGAGAGGAAGAACAGGTTAGGGAAGCGGAGACAAGCTGGGCTGGTTTTGGGATGCAGTGGGGGGAGGGGAAGAACTGGGCTGGTTTTGGGATGCAGTGAGGGAAGGGGAGATTTTGAAGCTTGTGAAGTCCACATTGATGCCATTGGGCTGCAGGGCTCCCAAGCAGAATGCGAGTTGCTGTTCTTGCAACCTTCGGGTGGCATCATTGTGGCACTGCAGGAGGCCCATGATGGACATGTCGTCTAAGGAATGGGAGGGGGAGTTAAAATGGTTTGTGACTGGGAGGTGCAGTTGTTTGTTGCAAACCAAGCGGAGGTGTTCTGCAAAGCGGTCCCCAAGCCTCCTCTTGCTTTCCCCAATGTAAAGGCAGCCACACCGGGTACAATGGATACAATATACCACATTGGCAGATGTGCAGGTGAACATCTGCTTTATATGGAAGGTCATCTTGGGGCCTGGGGTAGGGATGAGGGAGGAGGTGTGGGGGCAAGTGTAGCACTTCCAGCGATTGCAGGGGACGGTGCCGGGTGTGGTGGGGTTGGAGGAGAGTGTGGAGCGGACAAGGGAGTCGCGGAGAGAGTGGTCTCTCTGGTAGGCAGACAAGGGTGGGGATGGAAAAATAGCTTGGGTGGTGGGGTCCCATTATCACTGAATCAGTCAACTTGTTTTTTTTAAAGTGAGAGCTGGATGATGTGTGGTGCACCACAGTGCAAATAAAAACAGGAAAAATTGTATTCCTCAATTACCCCTGTAATAACTACTTAATTTGAAGTAAACCATTTGTAGCAATTCATGTCAGTAAAAAGAAAAAGCTAAGTACTTATAATTGCCTCTTTTACATGTCAGAATGAGAACAAATACAGTATAATTATATAAATTGTGCTCCTTCACAGATATTCATTCTTTAGCCAGCCATTTATATCAAGTTCACTATAATTCTTAGAAGGTGACAAGAATAGTACATAATAATGAAAGGACATATGCTGTTAAAGTATTAACTTTTTACTTTTTTAGTAAATGTTAAGTCGCTGTTGACTTGCCTTCAGAGTTAATGATTAAAGGCTGTCCCTGTAAAATTACCATTATTGAAAGTTGGGGCGATAGTAATAGAGGTATCTTCAAGTACAGGGCTTTAGTGCAGGGAAAGCTCTTCCACAGAAAATGGCTAAAGCAGAGATCCTTGCAGGTTTTTGGGAGGATTGGGCAAGTAACTGAATTGGACTAAATATTCAAAGAAAAATATAGAGCCCTGGGGAAGAAATAGATGGTAGAAATAGTTTAAGATAAATGTTTCCAAGAACTGGCACAAAAACAATGCATTGAATAGTTTCTCACTGTGCTCTAAATATTTTGGATAAATGGTACAGTATTAATGTGAAATCTCATTTAGAATTTAACTTATGAGCATATTTATTGAACAAAAGATGAGTGAGTGATTTGCAGAAAATATGTAGAAGACAGGAAAGGAAAATGTCTTTTGACTGAATTACGCACAGTTTGAGCTAAAATATTATCCACCGTCGTTTTTAATATTTTTCATGAAGGCATGAGTTGAAGTAGCCTGGATTAATTCTGACAAGTTCCAAGCACATTCTTTCTGTGAGATTCAGCTCCACCCAATTCAGCTATCACAGTTACAACATATTCTACAAACAAGTATGTATTTGAAAAACTAACATTTGGATTTTTAAAAAGTGCTGGTTTCACACATAACTGAACAGAGCGCACAGGATACATGACTTACCTCCTATAAGGCCGACTGTTTGAAAACTAGTTTATAATTCATGCAATTTTTGCACTAGGCTAGGATACAAAATTTAACTACAGTTAGCTTTTAGCTATGCATTGCCACTATATTAATATTGTTAGCCACTAAATTAAAGAAGGCAAAGTTACTTCACCTCAGTTTTTTTTCCAAATGCCCACTATGTTTCTACTATTTTTTTGTATTTCATGCTTTCCACACCTTTTATTCATCTGTACAATTTCCACAATCCCTAATATTTGTAAAGTAGCATCTTATTATCTTTTGGCAGTTCTTGTATAAAAAACGATTCTCCCAAATCATTGCAAAAAGATGTAGATGTTACTGCGGGCTCCATAATTTAATCAATTGTTCGGCTGGAAAAAACACCATGTTCACTCAAAAAAATTAATTTAAAATCCTCACGTTATTTGCTCTATAAACAGTAATAAATGTCTCTGTTTTGAAATAAACAGCAAGACGAATTTCTGTAGTTTAACACGCATGTTTTTGCTGTAAGATTTGATGTATCAAAGTTGCATACTCATAGTTTAAGATGCATGCTTGATTATATAATAACCATGTGTCAACTTGACGAGAGAAGTGCAAATTTGAGCTGGGTTTAAAGAGACAAGAGCAAAAAGTTGAACTGAAGGGAACAGGGAATAGAGTGACAAGTTAACTAAAAGCTTTGGATGGAGAACGGCAACAGGTTGAAGAGGTGACGTTTATAAAATTTAATGCCTATAGCCTTGATGAAAATGATCTCAAGGTCAATCATTCCTAATTTTTATAGGCACACAGTAACTAATTCATATTTTCTTTTGCTACTAGACTATTTTGTTCTCTTCAAAAGTTTGAGGTATACAAATACAGAGAAATAAATTCTAACTTGAACAATTTTTTCAAGAAGCAAAAATGCTCAAAAATGTATTTTAAGAATTTAACTTATCTAGATGTCAGACAGAAAGCTATATTAGTTCTGGAAAGGCAGGTTCTCACACTGAGCTACCTAATTGGTTGGGTCTAAGGTGACAGTTTCTCACAAAAGAGCAAAAGACAAAGGATCTGAAGGCCTGTTAAAAAGAATCCACCATTTTGATGACATATAAATTGTGTTTCATTGTGTGCAGTCATGGGCTTGAGCCGGCCATTCAGCTGATGCTTTTATAAATAAAAACAGTCTGAAATTGTGGTAAAATTAACACTAGAAAGAAAAGGTGCGTTTATGACGTGTAATGCAGAAAATACCGATGAAAATCAACACAAATACTGAAGGTTTAGGGGAAGGTGGAAACAAATAAAGATCTGTGAGAAAAAGAAAGCTGCTAACATAAAGAGAAATCCCAAATTCTTCGATAAGCATACAACAAAAGGAGACTGGTTAAAAGAGGAGTAGGCTAATCAGAGATCAAAAAGGGGATTTAAAGACAGAGGCAGGGGCACGGCTGAGGTACAAAATGAATGCTTAGCATCTGTCTTTACAAAAGAGGAGGATCCTGTCCTGGCCAGGGTGAAAGAGGAAGAATCTCTGAAACTAGAAGGGTTCAGAATTAATGAGGAACAAGTCTTTTGGGTTAGAATGGCATCATGGTTGGCCAAGACTTGGTGGGCCAAAGGGCCTGTACCTGTGCTGTACTAGTTTATGTTCTTGGATAGACTAAAAAGTTAACAAGGCATCAGGAATAGATGAGATACACTCAAGGATTTTGAAGCAAGTGAGTGTAGAGATTATGGAGCCACTAGCCAAAATATTTCAGTCTTCTCTGGAGTATGGAGAGGTAACAGAAGACCGCAGAATTTTCAACATTATGTTGACCAAAGATTGGAAAGCTAATCCAAGCAATTACAGGGCAGTTAGTTTAACTTCAGCAGTGGGAAAACATTTGGAAGCAAGTATTTGGTAGATGGATGCAGTAGAAACATGGAAGAGCTGAGCTGATTAGGAAGAGTCAGCATGGATTTTTAACGGGAAATTGTGTCGAACAAACTGAAGGACGTTTTGGAAGAAGTAATAGAAAGGGTTGACGATGGTTATATTTTTGACATAATGTACATGATTTTTAGAAGACACTTGATATAATGCGTCACAACAAACCTGTGAAGAAAGACGTAGGCCACGATACGAAAGGGACAGTACCAATGTAGAAACAAGATTGGCTGTGCGACAGAAAATAGAGTAATGGTCAATGGATATTTTTCAGGCTGGAGGTATGTTTGTAGTGCAGCTCTGCAAGGATCAGCTGGCTGGCCAGCGTTTCTTGCCGTCCCTAGTTGCCCTTGAGGAGTTGGTGGTAAGCTGCCTTCTTGAACCACTGCAGTCCATCAGCTGTAGGTTGACCTACAATGTCATAAGGAAGGGAATTCTAGGATTTTGACTCAGCAACAGTGAAGGAGCAGCGATATGTTTCCAAGTCAGGATGCTGAGTGGCTTGGAGGGGAACTTGGAGGTCGTGGTGTTCCCATTTATCTGCTGCCCTCGTCCTTTTAGATGGAAGTGGTCGTGGGTTTGGAAGGTGCTGTCTGAGGATCTTTGGTGAATTTCTGCAGTGCATCTTGTAGATAGTGCACACTGCGACTGAGTGTCGGTGGGGTAGGTAGTGGATGTTTGTGGAGGTAGTCCCAATCAAGCGGGCTGCTTTGTCCTGGATAGTATCAAGCTTCTTGAGTATTGTTGGAGCTGCACTCATCCAGGCAAGCGGGCAGTATTCCATCACACTCCTGGCTTGTGCCTTGTGGATGGTGGACAGGATTGAGGAGTCAGGAGAAGAGTTACTCACTGCAGTATCCCCAGCTTCTGGCCTGCTCTTGTAGCCAATGTGTTTATGTGGTGAGACTAGTTGAGTTTCTGGTCAATGATAAACCCCAGGATGTTGATAGTGGGGAATTCAGTGATGGTAACACTACTGAATGTCAAGGGGTGGTGGTTAGATTGTCTCTTGTTGGTGATGGTCATAGCCAGGCATTTGTATGGCATGAATGTCACTTGTACTTGTCAACCCAATCCTGGATATCGTCCAGATCTTGTTGCATTTGAACACGGGCTACTTTGGTATCTGAGGAGTCACGAATGGTGCTGAACATTATCCAATCATTGACCAACATTCCCACTTCTGGCCTTATGATGGAAGAAAAGTCATTGATGAAGCAGCTGAAGATGGTTTGGCCGAGGACACTATCCTGAGGAATTTCTGCAGAGATGTCCTGGAGCTGAGATGACTGCCCTCCAACAACCATGACCATCATCCTATGTGTCAGGTATGACTCCAACCATTGGAGAGTTTGCCCTCTGATACCCATTGATGCCACACTTGGTCAAATGCAGCTTTGATGTCAAGAGCTGTCACTCTCATCTCACCTCTGGAATTCAGCTCTTTTGTCTGTGTTTGAACGAAGGCTGTAATGAGATCAGGAGCTGAGTGGCCCTGGTGGAACCCAAACTGGGCATTACCAAGCAGGTTACTGCTGAGCAGGTGCTAATTGATAGCACTGCTGATGACATCTTCCATTACTTTACTGATGGTCGAGAGTAGGCTGATGGGGCTGTAGTTGGCCGGGTTGGATTTGTCCTGCGTTTCGTGCACAGGACATAATTGAGCCATCTTCCACATTGTTGGATAGATACTAGCATTATATCTGGACTGGAACAGCTTGGCTAAGCAGCACAAGTCTTCAATACTACTTCTGGAACGTTGTCAGGGCCCATTGCCTTTGCAGTATCCAGTGTCTCCAACCGTTTCTTGATATCACCATGTAGTGAGTCAAACCGGCCAAAGACCATTCACAACTGGATGTGACAAAACAGCAGAGTTTAGGTCTGATCTGTTGGTTGTGGGATTGCTTATTTCTATCACTTGTTGCTTTCGCTGTTTGATGTGCAAGTATTCCTGTTTGGTGGCTTCACCAGGTTTGATACCTCATCTTCAGGTATGCCTAGTGCTGCTCCCGGCATGCCCTCCTGCACTCCTCATTGAACAAGGTTGCTCTCCTGGCTTGATGGTAATGGTTGAGTAGGGGATATGCTCGGCGATGAGGTTACAAATTGTGCTGGAGTACAATTCTGCTGTTGACAGCCCACAGCGCCTCATGGATGCCCTGTCTTGAGTTGCTAGATTTGTGCAAATTCTGCCCCATTCATCAAGGTGATAGTGCCATACAACACGCTAGAGGTTATTCTCAATATGAAGGTGGGACTTCATCTCCTCAAGGACTGAGATGGTCACTCTCACCAATACTGTCATGGACAGATACAACTACTGCTGGAAGATTGATAAGGATGAGGTAAAGTATATTTCTCCATCTTGTTTATTCCCTCGCCACCTGCTGTAGACCCAGTCTAGCATCTATGTCCTTTAGGACCTGACCAGTTTGATCAGTAGTACTGCTGCTGAGCCACTCTTGGTGGTGGACATTGCATCTCCCACCCAGGGAACATTTTGTGCCCTTGCCATCCTCGCTGATTCCTCCAAGTGTTGTTCAACAAGGAGTACCAGTTCATCAGCTGAGGGAGGATGGTATGGCATGTGGTAATCAGCAGGAGGTTTTCGTGCCCATGTTTAACCTGAAGCCATGAGACTTCATGGGATCTGGAGTCAATGAGCTACACCCTCTCAACTGTATACCACTGTGCCGCCGCCTCTGCTGGGTTCGTCCTGCCGGTGGGACAGGACATATCCAGCGATGATGATGATGGTGTCTGAGACCTTGTCTGTGAGGTATGATTCTGTGAGTTTGACTATGTCAGACTGCTGCTTAATTCATTTATGAGACTGCCACCCCACTTTTGACACTAGCTCTCAGATGTTAGTGAGGACAACTTTGCAGGGTCGACAGGGCTGTTTCTGCTGCTGCCTTTTCCAGTGCCATGGTCGATGCCAGGTGATCCGTCTGGTTTCATTTCTTTAAGACTTTGTAGTGATTGGTAGAACTGAATGGCTTGCTAGGCCATTTCAGAGGGCAAATGAGAGTCAACTGCATTTCTGTGCGTCTGGAGTCACATGTAGGCCAGACCAGGTGAGGATGGCAGATTCCCTTCCCTGAAGAACATTTGTGAACTAGCTGGGTTTTTCCAACAATCAGCAATGATTTCATAGTGATCAGTAGATTCTTAATTCCAGACATTTTTAGTTATTGAGTTATTGAACCCGGGTTCCCAGAATATTATCTGGATTTCTGGATTGATAGTCTAGTGATAATACCATTCGGTCATCACCTATCCTATCCTACATATTAATGATCTGGGTCTTGGTATGCAGGGGGCAATTTCAAAGTTTCTAGGTGACAGTAAATTTGGAAGAATCGTAAATTGTGAGGAGAATGGTGTAGAATTTCAAAAAAGGACATTGACAAGTTGGTGGAGTGGGCAGATAGGTGGCGGATGAGGTTCAATACAGAAAAGTAAGAGAGATGCACTTTAATTGGAAGAACAATGAAACACAATAAAAAGTAGGAGGAATCGTTCTAAAGGGAGTGCACGAGCACAGGGACATGGCTGTATATGTGTATAGATCGTTGAAGGTGGCAAGACAGATGGAGAGACCAGTAAATAAAGCAATGTTCTCAATTTTGTGAATAGAAACAGAGAATACAAGAGCAAGGAGATGAAAGTGAACTTCTACAAGATATGTATTAGACCCCAGCTGGTTAATTTTCTACAGTATGCCATTGAAAAGGTGGAAATACATTGGAAAGAGTGCAGAAGCAATTTACACGACTGGTTCTAGATATGAGAAACTTTAGCTACGTAGAAAGATTGAAGAAGTTGGGTATCCCTGGACAGAAGAAGGCTGAAAGGGGATGCAATTGAGATTTACACAATTGTGAGCGGAGAGAGTAGATAGAGAGAAGCCATTTCGGCTTGTAAGAGAAACAAGAACAAGAGAATACAGAGTCATAAATCATGGAAACAGGCCCTTCCGTCCAATTTGTCCAAGCCAGCTGCGCTTCTTCAGCTGAACCAGTCCCATTTGCCTGTGTTTGGCCCATATCCTTCTAAGCCTTTCCTGTACATGTACATGTCCAAATTTCTTTTAAATGTTATAACTGTACCTGCCCCTATGACTTCCTCTGGCAGCTCATTCTATATATGCACCACCCTCTGTGCAAAAAAGTTGCCCCTCAGGTACCTTTTAAGCCTTTCTGCTCTCACCTCTCACCTTAAGCCTATGCTCTCTAGTTTTGGATTCCCCTACCCAGGTGAAAAGGTCTTATCTATGCTCCTCATGATTTTCTCAACCTCTGTAAGGTCACCTCTCACCTTCCTACACTCCAGGGAAATAAGTCCCAGCCTATCCAGCGTCTCCTTGTAACTCAAACCTTCCAGTCTTAACAATATTTTTTATAAATCTTTTTTGCACCTTTCCAATGTAATAACGTCTTCCTACAGTCTGTTGACGAAACGTGCACGCAATACTCCAAATGTGGCCTTACTAATCATTTATAGGGCTGTGACATTAAGCCCAACTCCTGCACTCAATGCTCTGACCGATAGAAGCAAGTGGCAAAAGCCTTCTTCAATATGTACAAACAAAGCAAGGGTGATGTCAGAAAAAAGTTTTCACTCAGCAAGTAGTTAGGGTGTAGAATTCGCTGCCGAGAAATGTGGTGAAGGGAGTTTCAATTAAGGCATTCAGAAGGGCATTGTATGATTATTTGGATAGTAATGCTATGCATGGATATGGGGAGAAGGTAGGAGCCTGGCACTAGATAATAGAGCTGATGATGGTATGATGGGCCAAATAGCCTCCTTCCGCATCATAATAATTATAGCTTATTCTGGTTAGGAGAAATATGCTTGTGATGTGTAATTCTATAAACATAAAAGTGGGTAAAGATTGGTGCCAATTCTATGCTTCGTAAGCTGGCTTTTTGAAATATTAAACACCAATGGTCTGCTTCCAACATGTGGTATATATGCTCCGCTCATTTGCACTTGCAAATAGCAATCAGTGTCCTACAACAACATAAGGGTCTACTTTTCAGCTTTTCATGTCTTCTGTCTGAAAAAGACAAGCATACTGTTCATCAATTTTCTTGATTCACTTGAAAATTACACACTAATCTCCAGATGGCCACTGGCACCAGTACAGGGGTGGAAAGGAGCTGTTCCAGGGGATGAGTTTCACTTGAGCTGTGCTGGGACCAAATGTCCTGGCAATTTGAATAACTAGGGCTGGAGAAATGGCTTTAAACTAAGTAGACAGGGTACATGTGTAAAGGGGCAGAGTGTGGGGGGCAAGGATGCAGAATGCTGGTTTGGGAGAGGAGAAATGTAAGCTTACTGAGCAAGACGATATGGCAGCATTCCAGGGCAGCTACTTGGATAGTGATACGCCAAGTGGAACTGGAAAGGAGAGTATGCAGACTTCAAAAAATAGCAGTAAACAGGGTCAAAGGTGGAAAAATGGTAAAAAGGCAAAATTAATGTCTCTTGAACTTGAATGCTCACAGCATTCAGAACAAAATAAATGAACTGATTTTGGATTGACGGCATAAATACTGGTCAATGAGTATGATCATATCATGCAGACATGCTTATAAGGAGTTCAAAACTGGGAACTAAATATCCAGGGGTATTTGATTTTTTGAAGGTCAGGCAGAGAGGAGAGGTTGGGGGTAGCATTGTTGGTACAGGATGGAATAAGTACAAAAGTTAGAAGTGATCTTGGATAGAAAAATATTGAATCCGTATGGGTGGAGGTAAGAAATAAAAACGAAGAAAAGGATTCTGGTAGGAATAATCTATAAGCCCTCTAATAGTAGCTATCAGGCAGCACAGAGGATAAATCAGGAGATCATGAAGACATGTAATAAAGGTAGTACATTAGTCATGGATGATTTTAATCTTCAAATAGACTGAAATAATCAGGTTAGCGGAAGTAACCATGATGAAGAATTCACAGAGGTGTATTTGGAAGAGTTTCCTAAAACAATATGCTGTGGATCCAGAAATCAGGGTATTTTGGATCTGGCTATGTGTGATGAGGCAGGTTGAATAAATGATGTTAGCGTAATAGATGCCCTAGGAAGTAATGACCATAACACAGCAGAATTTAGCATTTAAATTGAGGTGGAGGAACTTGGGTCAAAACAGATAACAAGGTGTACAGCTGGATGAACACAGCAGGCTAAGCAGCATCAGAGGAGCAGGAAAGCTGACATTTCGGGCCCAGACCCTTCTTCAGAAAAACATGGGTCAAAAACATTTGTGCTAAGCAAAGGAATGGTATCCACAAAGGAATGAGTTGAATGGAGTGGATTGGGAAAGAAGTTTATTAGTAAAGGTGTTTTGGAACAATGGCAAATATTTAAGGAAATAGTTTATGGCTCACAGCAAAGATATATCCCAATGAGGGAGAAGGATTCTAAGAAGGGATAAGCTAACCATGGTTAACCAGGGAAGTTGAGGAGATGTTTAAAAAAAAGTCACCATAGTCTTACTAGACCAAAAGGTTGCTCTCTCATGAGAAGAGATGACTGGTAATGGTTTAACCTGAGAGTTACCACACCTCAGACTAAGAAAGAGGTTGAATAGGAGATTCCGTCATGGTAACTTCAGCTGGTGCAGGAATTGAACCCACACCATTGATGTCACTCTACATTGCAAACCAGCCATCCAACTACCTGAGCTAAACCAATCCAAATTAGGAGCAAATTAAAATTAGTGACTCCCCATTTGTGTGGCAGCTATTTTACAGTTATTTAATCAGAACCCGGCATCACAGTTTAAAGGCATGGGTTGGGTCATTTACAACCTACATTTCTATGTTATATTATCGCAAATTATTTATACAGTTAACATTATATAGTTAAAAAATCATTTGTTTGAAAACAGATGATTTTATCCTTCTGTGGAAATCATGTCTTTTTCAGCCTCGCAAACCTGGTGTTAACAGTGGTTTAAATAATACACAAATCTAATAAATGTCTGTGTTCTTAATTAGCACATTGATTAATATATAGTACCGAGTCAACCAATATAGCTTAGCAGCTGGTGATTAATATTCTGGACTTCTGGCACATTTCATTTTGTATTACAATTCACTAAATATATCAAAGTTGGCAAGAACAGTCCTTAATTGCAATGAAGTTTAATATTTCATTGGAGGACTGCGAAGATTGTTTGTGATCTGACCGCTAGATAATCTTCAACAGCCGAATTAGAGAAGATTTTTAAGTAGGCTAACCTGGTCCCTTGGTGCACTGGTTAAGTTTGCCAATAGCGGAACTATGCAAACCAGTAAATTCTCAGCTTTGATCAATGATGCATACTGAAATGTAGAAACTCAGAAAAATAGTAGCAGGACTAGGCTAGTCACTTCTTCGAGCCCAATTTGCCATGCAGTATGGTCATATCTCATCATCCAACTCAGTACCGTATCCCCCAATTCCTTTAATCCCTTTTGCCCTAAGACCTATTTCTATCTCCTTCTTGAAAACTTCAATGTATTGGCGTCAATCACTTTCTAAGGCAGAAAATTCACAGGTTCACCACTCTGGGTGAAGAAATTTGTCCTCCTCTCAGTTCTAAATGGCCTGCATATATCCTTAAACTGTAATCTATGGTTGTGGACTCCTCAATCATCAGGAAGATCCTTCTTGCATTTGCCATGTCTTGTCTTGATAAAATTTTATAGTTTTTTATCAGAGCGACCTTTATTCTCCTAAACTCCTGTGAGTATAGCCCCATCTGATTCAGTTTCTCTTCATATGTCAATCCTGGGATACCAAAATCAGGAACAAAAATAAAGTTGCTGGAAAAGCTCAGTAGGTCAGGCAGCATCTGTGAAGGAAAAACCAGAGTTAATATTTCGGGTCCAGCAACCCTTCCTCAGAACTGATGGTGGCTGGGAAAACGTCAGTTTATATTCAGAAAATAGGGAGGTGGGTGGGGTAGGTTGTAAATGATAGGTTAGAGCCAAAAAGAGAGGCAAAGACAGTTGGACAGACAAAGGAGTTGCTAACGATCAGGCTGGGAGGGTGAATAGTTGTTTATGGGGACTGTTAGTGACTAACAATAGGGGGTGTGTAGTGGTAGGCTATGTGGTAACAAGGCCTGGTGAGTGAATAGGGGGCTGGGACATGGGAGAGTTTAGGCCCTAAAATTATTGAACTCCATATTGAATCTGGAAGGCTGTAGGGATCCCAAGCAGAAAATCAGGCTTTGTTCCACCAGCTTGCACTGGGTTTTGTTGGGACACTGCAGCAAGCCAGGTCCAGAGACATTGGCCAGGGCGCAGGGTGGTGCATTGATGTGGCAGGCAACAGGCAGTTCAGGGTCTTTTTTGCGAGCAGAATGTAGATGTTTTGCGAAGCGCTCGCCAAGTCTATGCTTTGTTTCCCAATTGTAGAGGAGACCACATTATGAGCAGCGAATGCAGTAGACTAGATTCTGGGAAGTGCAGGTGAAATGTTGCTTCACCTGGAAGGTATGTTTAGACCCTTGGATGCTGGGGAGGGAGGAGATAGGTGGGCAAGGTGTTGCGCCTTCGCCGGTTACAGGGGAAGGTGCCGTAGGGCGTTGGGGAGGTGTTGGGGGTGAAGAAAGTGTGGACTTCCTGCCCCACTGAACTTATCTCCACTTATCTTGACACTGTCTCTCCTGCCCCCAACTGCCCCCAACCACCACCACACCCCCCACCTCCATCCCACTACCACCACCAGTCCAGGAATCCCCACCTATGTCCGGGACATCACCCACGCCCTCCACCTCCTCCAAGACATCCGATTCCCTGACCCCAACACCTCATCTTCACTACGGATATCCAATCCTGTGTATTTGCTTTCCCCACAGGAATAACCTAAAAGCTCTCTGCTTCTGGAGGGAACGATCCCTGCAGAAGGCAGACAAGGAAGGGGAGGGGAATATATGTCTGGTGGTGGCATCTTGCTGGAGATGGCGGAAATGGCGTCAAATGATCTTCTGGATGTGAATGCGGTGGGATGGTAGGTGAGGATAAGGGGAACTCTATTGCTGCTGTGGGAGGGAAGAGAAGGAGTGAGGGTGGAAGTGCGGGAGATGGGTCGGACCTGGTTGAGGGCCATGTCAACAACGAAGGTGGGCAATCCTCGGTTGAGGAAGAAGGTGGGCATTTCGGAGGGTCTCTTGTTGAAGTTGGCCTCATCTGAACATATGCGATGGAGACAGAGGAACTGAGAGAACGGGATGGAGTCTGTACAGGAAGCAGAGAGTGAGGATGTATAGTCCAGGTAGCTGTGGGAATCAGTGAGTTTGCCGTGGATATTAGTGGCTGATTTATCACCAAAAATGGAAACAGAAATGTCGAGGAAGGGAGAGGAGGAGTCAGAGATAGACTTGGTGAAAGTGATGGCAGGGTGGGAATTGGAGGTAAAATTGATGAAGTTTTCCAATTCCAGATGTGAGAGAATGAAGCAGCACCAATGATATAATCGATGTATTGGAGAAAGAGTTGTGGGTGGGGGCCGGAATAAGCCTGGAACAAGGAATATTCCACGTACTCCATGAAGAGACAGACATAACTAGGGCCCATGCGGGTAGCCATGGCGACCCCTCTTACCTGAAGAAAATGAGAGGAGTTGAAAAAGAAGTTGTTGAGGGTGATGGCGAAGTCCAAAGAAGCTACATCAATTGGTTTCCCCTCCTCAACTCTATTAGTCACGTTTTTTGAAAAATTCCAATAGATTTTTCAAGCATGATTTTGTTTCATAAATCCATGCTGACTCTGCCTAATCTTGACATTGTTTTCCAAGTTAACAAGGTGTGGAGCTGGATGAACACAGCAGGCCAAGCAGCATCAGAGGAGCAGGAAAGTTTACATTTCAGGCTGAGATCCTTCTTCAGAAAATTGCTTTCCAAGTGCTCTGCTAGTGAATCTTTTACAATGGACTTGAGCAATTTTCCTACTACAGAAGTCATTCTAACTAGTCTGCAATTCCCTGTTTTCTCACTTCTAATTTTTTAAACAGTGGAATTACATTAGCAGAATCTATAGAATCTTGAAAGGTTACAAGCAAAGGTGTCTGCCAATTTTAGGGTCACATCCTTAATCAGGGATGTAGGTTATTCGGCCTTAGTCCCATCAATTTCCCCAACACCACTTATCTACTAGTACTGATTTCCTCCAGTTCCTCCCTCACTACATGTGTTGCTCAACATTTTTGGGACATTATTTATGTCTTCTTTTGTGAAGATAGAACCAAAATGTTGCCACTTCTTTGTTCCCCATTACAACTTCCTTTGCTTCTGATTTGAAGAGACTGCTTTTGCCTTCACTAATTTTTTTGCCTGTATTCGTTTTTGCAATCGGTTTGCATGTTCCCTGTACACTTACTCTTGTACTCTATTTTTCACCCGATCAAACCATTTGTCCTTTTTTGCAGAAATCTAAATTGCTCTCAATCCTGAAGTCTACTACTCCTTTTGGCTAATTTGTACAAATTAGTTCCTTTCTGCTGGGATGGACGACAAGAGTACATGAATTAGTTCCATCATGTGTGAGAAATGCAATCAATTTTCATGATGACTAGGTAGTGGCATCAATCAGAAATTTACGCTGTTGGGCATCTGTTGGGTCTTGACCAGTACTGGCACGTGGGTGAATAATTTACCAATGTTCACAATCTTTTTATTCATTCATAACCTGTGAACATGTCTGCAAAAGCCAACATTCGTTGGCTATGCATTGCGATGCTGTTGATGAGCTGTCTTAAACCACTGCAGTCTATCTAAAGCAGGTACACTATCAATCCTAGATAATGAAGTGTGAGGCTGGATGAACACAGCAGGCCAAGCAGCATCTCAGGAGCACAAAAGCTGACGTTTCGGGCCTAGACCCTTCTTCAGAGAGGGGGATGGGGAGAGGGTTCTGGAATAAATAGGGAGAGAGGGGGAGGCGGACCGAAGATGGAGAGAAAAGAAGATAGGTGGAGAGGAGAGTATAGGTGGGGAGGTAGGGAGGGGATAGGTCAGTCCAGGGAAGACAGACAGGTCAAGGAGGTGGGATGAGGTTAGTAGGTAGGAGATGGAGGTGCGGCTTGGGGTGGGAGGAGGGATGGGTGAGAGGAAGAACATGTTAGGGAGGCAGAGACAGGTTGGACTGGTTTTGGGATGCAGTGGGTGGGGGGGAAGAGCTGGGCTGGTTGTGTGGTGCAGTGGGGGGAGGGGACGAACTGGGCTGGTTTTGGGATGCGGTGGGGGAAGGGGAGATTTTGAAGGTGGTGAAGTCCACATTGATACCATTGGGCTGCAGGGTTCCCAAGCGGAATATGAGTTGCTGTTCCTGCAACCTTCGGGTGGCATCATTGTGGCACTGCAGGAGGCCCATGATGGACATGTCATCTAAAGAATGGGAGGGGGAGTGGAAATGGTTTGCGACTGGGAGGTGCAGTTGTTTAATGCGAACCGAGCGGAGGTTCTATCAATCCTGTCAAGAAGGAAGTTCCAGTATTTTGACTCAGCACTAGTGAAAGAAAGGCAATATCATTCCAAGGTAGGATGATACAGTGGCTCTGCTTGGACGGGTTGTGCAGCTGGTGGTTTTCCTGTGCATCCGCTAATTTAGCAAATGATTTTGAAGTGGCTTTGCAAGTTGTTGCAGTGTCATGAAAATTGCGCTCAAGGTTGCAGAAAGTGAATGTGCTGCATAAAGTGAATGATTAGTGTAGGGGATGGTGAAGCAAACAAACAGGATGCTTTGTTCTGATATAACACGGTGTAGAACATAACAGGCCAAGCAGCATCAGAGGAGCAGGAAACCGGGCCTCCCACAGCATTCATGACCTCATCACCTCAGGGGACCTCCCACCCACAGCCTCCAAACTTATTATTCCCCAACCCCGCACGGCCCGTTTCTATCTCCTTCCCAAAATCCACAAACCTGCCTGCCCTGGTCGACCCATTCTCTCAGCCTGTTCCTGCCAACCCAACCCCTGCCACAACCTCCCAAAGAGGATCCCCCTCGTTCTCACACACCACCCCACCAACCTCTGGATACAATGCATCATCCTCCGACACTTCCGTCATCTACAATCCGACACCACCACCCAAGTCATTTTTCCATCCCCACCCTTGTCTGCTTTCCGGAGAGACCACTGTCTCCATGACTCCCTTGTTTGCTCCACACTGCCCTCCACCCCACCACACCCGGCGCCTTCCCCTGCAACCGCAGGAAGTGCTACACTTGCCCCCACACCTCCTCCCTCACCCACATCCCAGGCCCCAAGATGACTTTCCATATTAAGCAGAGGTTCACCTGCACATCTGCCAATGTAGTATACTGTATCCATTGTACCCGGTGTGGCTCCCTCTACATTGGGGAAACCAAGCGGAGGCTTGGGGATCGCTTTGCAGAACACCTCCGCTCAGTTCGCAATAAACAACTGCACCTCCCAGTCGCAAACCATTTCCACTCCCCCTCCCATTCTTTAGATGACATGTCCATCATGGGCCTCCTGCAGTGCCACAATGATGCCACCCGAAGGTGGCAGGAACAGCAACTCATATTCCGCTTGGGAACCCTGCAGCCCAATGGTATCAATGTGGACTTCACCAGCTTCAAAATCTCCCCTTCCCCCACCGCACCCCAAAACCAACCCAGTTTGTCCCCTCCCCCCACGGCATCACACAACCAGCCGAACTCATCCCCTCCACCCACTGCATCCCAAAACCAGTCCAGCCTGTCTCGGCCTCCCTAACATGTTCTTCCTCTCACCCATCCCTTCCTCCCACCTCAAGCCATTTCCTACCTACTAACCTCATCTCACCTCCTTGACCTGTCCGTCTTCCCTGGACTGGCCTATCCCCTCCCTACCTCCCCACCTATACTCTCCTCTCCACCTATCTTCTTTTCTCTCCATCTTCGGTCCGCCTCCCCCTCTCTCCCTATTTATTCCAGAACCCTCACCCCGTCCCCCTCTCTGATGAAGGTTCTCGGCCCGAAACGTCAGCTTTTGTGCTCCTGAGATGCTGCTTGGCCTGCTGTGTTCATCCAGCTTCACACTTTATTATCTAACGCTTAGCTGTTTTTTAACTTTCTCGAACTTCTGAGTTCTAACAGCACAGAGTTATCCAATTGTTTTTTGACTTCTCACAAAGTCCCCAACTATAGTCTCAGTGTACATACTTTTCAGCTGTGTGGCTAAACACTTCTTTTCTGTATAGTTTGCCACTGTCTCTGTCTGCCTCTAACCATAACCAGGAACTGATCCTCAGTGACCCCGAACTTTAAAAACATTGCAACGAGCCCCATCCTTATCCTGAGTAAAACTAAATATTTTGGATTAGTCAAATACAGCATTCATTCGTGGAACCCAAGTATGATAATCCCATGGAACTGCCTGTCCCCTGAATGTTACAATGTTCACCAAGTGTCAGCTCAACAACACATAAATGCAAACAAAAGAGTCATCGCACATAACATAGCACAAAATAATTTGATTTGATGGTTGAAAACTAAAATCATGTGACATTACTGCTGACGGCCGAGATCTTATTCATCTGTTTCAGATTCAGAACATATTTGAAATCAAATTTTCTGCATTACACCTCTTTAATGGATTTAATGAAGATTTAATGACTTCCTACAGTATATGGAAATTCCTACATTTGTGAGCCATTTATATATGTATGAAGTCCTTACTTGCTGGTATCACATTCCTTTCTGTCAATTTTTTGTATCAATGTTTTCTCTATAATTTCCACCTTTAAAATGAAACTTTCTCCATTAAATGGTCTAATGTCATTTCACATCCTGCCATTAACTGCTTGGCAGCATTATTTCCCAGCACCTCAACCTGTACTGTGAATAAATTACATACATACATAAATAAATGAACATAGTTATGAATTAAGAACAATAGATGATTTGGCCCCTTGAACCTACTGCACCTTTCAATAATATCATGGCTGATCTGATTGTGGCCTATCCCCAGTACCCTTTGACTTCCTCATCAATCATGAAACTATCTAACTCATTCCTAAAAATAACCATGATCAGCCTCCATTCCTCTCTGTGGAATAGAATTCCACAGATGAATGAGCCATTGTGTAAAAGAACTCCTCATTTAAGTTTTAAATTTAAGATCCCTAATTTTTAAACAGTGTTCTCTAGTTTTGTTCTCCCTCACAATGGAGAACATCCTCTCAGCATCAAACCTGTCAAGATCCCTCAGGGTGTTGTATGTTCCAATAAGAGCACTTCTCATTCTTCTGAAATCTCATGAATACTGGCCCAACTTGCTGAATATTTCCCCACAAAATAAACCCTTCATCATTGGAATTACTTGACTGAAACGTCTCTGAATTGCTTTGAAAGCAATGATACCTTTCTGAAATGAGGAAACTAAAACAGCATATATACCAGATGTGGTCTCAGAGAATATCACAAAACTTCCTACTTTTATACTCCATTCCTTTGCAATAAGCAAGCACATTCATTTTGTCTTCCTAATCTCTTGCTGTTTCTGAATGCAAGCTTTTTGTGATTCATGTACCAGGGTACCCAGATACTTCTCTACCCCAGTGTTTTGTAACATGTCTTCATTTAAATACCAACTGCTTTTACATCCTTCTTGCCAAAGTGGGCAAATTTACAATTTCCTGCATTATAAACGATCTGCCAAATCTTTGCCCACTCTCTATCTATTTGTAACCCTTTGCAAATCCTTAACGTCCTCTTCGTAACTTACTCTCTTCTCTAGTTTTGTGTCATTGGTAAATTAAATCATCTTACATTTGGCCTCTTCATCCAATCATTGGTAATGTTTGTAAAAGTTTGAGGCCCCAACACTGCTGTTTGTCACACTGTTTTAGTGACTGCTTGCCAACCTGAAAATGGCCCATTTATTTCTACTTTCTGCTTCCTCTTAAACAAGCAATGCCCCTCTATCCATGCCAATTGGTTACCCCTACCCTGGGAGTTCCTATTTTGTACAGTAAACTTTGACGTGGTACCTTATCAAAGACTTTTAGAGATCCAAGTACGCCATACCTACCAGTTCCCCATTACACGTTCTGTTTCTGAAACGATCTCTTAACAAACTAGAAAACTACGAATTCCTCTTCATAAAACCAAGGTGGCTCTGCCCAATTACTTTAAGATTTTCAAAGTGCCTGGTTATAACCTCCTTAATAATAATTTCTACCATATTTCTTTTAACAGATTTAGCGTTAATCGGTCCATAGTTTCTTCGATTTATCGCCCTCATTTCTTGAACAATATTTGCTATTTTCCATTCTGTTGGGTCATTATCAGAATATAAAGACTTTTGGAAAACTGCAATCAGTGCATCTCTTGCCTCAGCAGTCACTTCTTTTAAAGTCTAAGTTGCAAGCCATCGGGTCCTGGAAATTTGTAAGCCTTTAGTTACACATGTTTCTCAGTCCCTTTTCACCTGGTAATAGTGCTTACATTAATTTATCTCTTGTATTTTATCTCTAGGATGTCAAGTATTTTTGGCATGCTAGCTGTGTCCATCTACAGTGAGTACTGACTCAGAATATCTTTTTAATGCTTCCACCATTGCCATATTTCCCATTATTAATGCTGCTTCGTCAATGGCCTTGCCTCCATCATAAGGTCAAAAGTGTGGATGATTGCCAATTATTGCTTAATTTGCAACACCATTTGTGATTCCTCAAATACTGAAGCAGTCCATGTACAAATGCAAAAACATCAGGGCAATATCCAGGTTTGGGTTGACAAATGGTAAGTAACATTCATGCCACACAAATGCCAGGCAATTACAGTAATGACCATCTCCAATAACCGACAATCCAACCACAGTCCCTTGAAATTCGATGGTGTTTCAATCACTGAATGCCCCATAATCAACATCTTTGGGGCTACCATTGACCAGAAACTCAACTGGACTCGCCATATAAATCCTGTAGCTACAGAGCAGGTAAGAAGCTGGGAACATTCCAGCAAGTAGCTCACGTCCTAACTCCCTAAAGCCAGTTCCCCATCTACAGGGCACAAGTCAGGGTGTGATGGAATGCTCCCAATTCCTGGATGAGTGCTGCTCCAACAACCATCAAGAAGTTTGACACCATCCAGGACAAAGTAACTCACTACATTAGCACCATATGCTCAAGCATCCACTCCTTCCACCGACAATCAGTCACAGCAGTGTATCCCATCTACATGCTGGACTCCAAGGATTCTTACATAGCACCTTCCAAACTCCCACTCGCTTCCTTCTGGAAGGACAAGGGCAGCAGATGCCTCGATACACTACCACCTGCAATTTCCCCTCCAAGCAAGTCACCATCTTGACTCGGAAATATACCTCCGTTCCTTCACTGTCACTGGGTCAAAATCCTGGAATTCCTCCTGAAGGGCAGTGTAGGTAAACCTACAGCATGTGGACTTCAGTGGTTTAAGAATGCAACTCGACACCATCTTCTTGAGGGCAACAAGGAACGGTAATAAATGCTGGCCAGTGAGCAATATGTAAGTCCCACAGTGAATTAAAAAAAAATCCTCAGACTCACTCCCTTGGGGGTCAAAACTCCCTTTAGTTATTATTTTGCTTTCTAAATAGTTGTAGACCTCTTACTATCTGTTTATATATTTACGGATATCTCTCACTCACTGTGTTCTCACTTCTTTTGTCATTATTTACTAGTTCTAAATTCGGATTCATCTTCTTCATACCACTAGTCTTATTGATTTAGGTTTTGCTATTAATTAAGTATAAATAACAACATAAAATCAAGCTGTATGAAAATATGATTATATTAGTTTTAAAATAGCCATGGCAAAGGATAGACCAGATCTAAAAATTAAATTTCTAAATTGGAGGAAGGTCAATTTTTTTCTGCATTAGGCAAGAACTTTCAACTGTTTGGGGGCAGACGTTTGCAGGTAAAGTTTGCCAGGTTGCTTGTAACCTAGACTTTAAAAGAAGTGACTGCTAAGGCAGGAGTTGCACTGGTTGCAGTTTTCCAAATTTCCATAGATTCTGGTAACGACCTAACAGCTGGAAAATGGGAAGGCTTCAAAAATGAGATAACAAGAGCTCAGAAATAGTATATTCCTGTTAGGGTGAAGGGCAAGGCTGGTAGGTGTAGAGAATGCTGGATGACTAGAGAAATTAAGGTTTTGGTCAAGAAAAAGAAGGAAGCAAATGTCAGGTATAGAGAGCAGAAATCGAGTGATTCCCTGGAAGAATATGAAAGCTGGAAGAATATATTAAGAGGGAAATCAGGAGGGCAAAAATAGGACATGAGTTAGCTTTGGCAAATCAGGAGAATCCAAAGGGATTCTACAAATATATTAAGGACAAAAGAGTAACTAGGGAGAGAATAGGACCCTTCAAACATCAGCAAGGCCACCTATGTGCGGAAAAGCAGGAGATGGGGGAAATACTAAATGTGTATTTTGTATTCGTGTTTACTGTGGAGAAGGATATAGAAGATAGAAAACTTGGGGAAATAAATAGTGCCATCTTGGAAAATGTCCATATTACGGAGAAGGAGGTCCTGGGTGTCTTTAAAAGGCATAAAGGTGGATAAATGCCTGGGACCTGATCAGGTGTATCCCTGAACTCTGTGGGAAGCAAGGGAAGTGACTGCTGGGCCTATTGCTGAGATATTTGTATCATTGATAGCCACAGACGAGGTGCCTGAAGACTGGAGGTTGGCTAACGTGTTGTCACTAGTTAAGAAAGGTGGTAAGCAAAAGCCAGGGAACTATAGACCAGTGAGCCTGACACCGGTGGTGGGCAAGATGTTGGGATGAATCCTGAGGGACAGGATTTACATGTATTTAAAAAGGCATGGATTGATCAGGGATAGTCAACATGGTTTCATGCATGGGAAATTGTGTCTCACAAGCTTGGTTGAGTTTTTTTTAAGTAGTAACAAAGAGGGTTGACGAGGGCCGAGGAGTGGGCATGAACTATGTGGGCTTCACTAAGGCGTTCGACAAGGTTCCTCTTGCAGCCTTGTCTGAAGGATACAGTAATGAACTGAAAACATTTCCATGGCCTCACTGAAGTGAACAAGGTGAGTGAATATATTTGCATATCAGGCACATCAGTCAAGCACAATAATAAACAGCCCTCTTGCTTACAGGTGTACATGGTCACAACAGAGAAGAAAGCCACAGAACCATCAATTATTAATAAAAATAAAATTCAGGCACAATGAGAAATAGGCTTCCAATTCACTGTCACTTGTTTCACAGAATTGCACAAAGTCAAGATCAGACTTACTAACAGACTCCTCAGTATTCACTACTGACCATGCCTGGCTCAGACCTGTCATATGCCACTTACTTCCAGACACCCATTGTTTTCACTCATGCACGGAGAAATAACTACAGGGCTTTACTTTATTCACTCGTGGAATATGTACATTGTTGGCAAGTCCATCCCTAATCGCCCTTGAGAAGGTGTTCATAAGCCCCTTTCTGAACTGTGCAATCCATGTGATATAGGATCACACATGGCACTGTTAGGACTTCAACGCTCTTGCAATCTCTGTCACTAGTTTACTCAATAGAAAAATTCACCTTCGCAATGGTTTGGAATATTATGACCCATTTTCATGCAATTCTTATAAAGCTTAAATAGATTTAACATTATTCTTTGCAACTGACCTGTAAACTTATCCAGTGCATCAAATCCATGATTTACTGCTATTATATCAAGGAAAGAAATGGTGCCATCTTCAAACCTGGAACAAAATAATAATTTATCACACAAGGAATCTACTCACTTTATTCCAGCATAATAAGTAACAAAACTATTTTTTACTTCACCAGATTGGGATGCAGTCAGTCTTTTTTACAGCTAGAACATTTCAATCTTTCTGAATCACTCAATGTTTAATGAACTCATATTGTTCTTTTTACTTTAAAATTTGAGAACAATTTTAGGGAAAATCTTTAGGTATTCCAACAGAGTAACTGCATTATGGCCACATATTGCGCCAACAATACATCAACTATTTTTTTAAAAAGTCACCTATTTTTGCATTCTTGACTGTTGTGATTGACTATCCCCCCCAGGCATTCTTGTTGATCATAAAGAAATTTTACAATTGCAGCCATGTAAAAGCACAATATTAAAAGATCATGTATAGAAAAGGAAATTTCTAACTTTTTTGCGCAAAATAATTACTTTACAATTATTAACAGCTGGATTGCATCTTTTAGTTAGACATAGAGAAACTTGTATGCAAGGGTTTTGATTAAAGATCCAAAGGCCACAGCTAATACGGTGCAATTGTTCATGTCTAAACTCTGATGACATTACTTACAATGAGTGGCAAAGATATGCAGTAAAGAAACTGGGCTGGGCTATTTAGCTCCTCATGCCTGCTCTAACATTTGGTTAGATCAAGAAACGTGAAAACCATTTACCACCTTGGTTTCATATCCTAGAAAGGGCTTTGCTTAACAAAAAAATGTCAGCCATATTTTTAAACTTTCAATGGACCCAGCTACAACTGCTTTTTGGGCAAATTCCTACAACCATCTGTATGAAGAAATATGTTGATCAATCCTAAACTATCTAGCACTTATATAAATGTTGTACCCAATTTGTTCTAGACTTTACTGACTCTGGAAAAAATTTTTTTATCTATTCAATAAAATTTACAATAATCTTAAATGCATTAATCAGATTACACTAAAATCATCAATATTCTGGGGAACACAACATATCTTTGTAACTTCCAACAAAACAGGTACAGGTCAAATTCCTAAAGCTAGTTCAGAATTCGGTAGAGGGGGTGGTAGTCTTTTCATGAGTGATAAACTAACAACCACCAAGGACTTCATTTCAATTATTTTATGATCTACTAGTTTCAATCAGTCAGATCGAATTACAATTTATGCAAATACCGTGAATGCTAAAAATTTAAATAAGAACAAAAAATACTGAAAAAATGCAACAAAATATTCCTAGTTACTGATAGCAATAATTACCTAGCTGGAAAATGGTTGTCAATGTACATTGGTTTGCTATTTAAAAAACTAGTCATATATTTTTAATTTGATATATCTTTACCTGACTTTCATGCCACTCCCTCTCCATTGATTCATTAATGAGACATAGATGTCATTAGCAACATCTGCATTTTTTTTCCCTTCCTTAATTGCTTGAGAAAGTGGCGGCAAGCCACCTTCCTGAACACCTGCAATCATGTGGTTGTTGGGCCAAAATTCTGGAATTCCCTACATTGCAGCTCACAAACATGTTTTCGAAAGCATTTTGGAATGGACAGTAACCAGCAATGTTCATATTGTGTGGGCATTTTAAAAAAAAATTACAATTTGGAAGCTAATATTTCAAGACTAGTCTTTGTAATTCAGATGACAAGATAAATGCAGATATTTTTGGTTTTGTAAGGGCTGCCCATATTTGAAAGACACAAAATGGCCAAGAAGGTATAAACAGAATTAAAAAACCTATTCCAGCATTTAGGCACAAAATGGCAGATAAGTAATTATAACAGAATTAAACACCTGCTCCAGCATTTATGTGAAACTCAATGGTACCTCTGACAAGGGTTTACTCCAAGGCCAAACAACCATACTGCACAAACAGTCATCAGAGACAGTTCAACATGAGGATGTCTAATGATAGACACAAGTTCATTAAACTATGGCAAGTGATTCATTCCAGCCTCATTAATAAAAGGGTATTATCCTATTAGGTAAACAGTATCAGTTAGAACAAGTGATGCAAATCTCAGCCCATAAAACAGTCAGCCTTACTACTCATGCAGTTGTGAAAACAATAGCTAAAATTATTTTGTAGCAATCAGTTGTTTCTTTGAAGTTATTCATAATATTAAGAAATAGGGTTGTATTAAAGATTTTTCAGATAATCACAGGGAAAGATTTCAACGAAATTATGGATACACATATATCACCAAGATATAATAGAAACATTATGGGAAATCCAACAAACATAGATGTGAAAGCTAATTAGTCTCAGGAAACATTTTCTTTATCACTAAAAGGATGCCTGGTATGTCCTGTCCAAAACAAAATGCTCCCAATTCATCAGTTAAAGAGTGCTGTAAAACTTTACATCTAACTAACTTTATAATAGAATTAATATTACAAATCTTACAGCAGTTATTTAGAACCACCTGTCTTTAGTATTCTTTACATAGAGTTAGGACAGTGGGAAAGTATAAGAGGTGTAACAGAATTTGATAGAGATAGCAAAGGAATACAAGGGGCAACAGAATCCAAGCAGGCCTTAGAGATAAGTAAATCTTGGACTTTCCCGAAGGACTATAACTAGTGACTTTGGAATGCAAATTAATTGTATGCATCGAAAGATCACACGGCTTGGAGTTTACAATGTCTGTTAAATGCCATGAGATCATGGGAAGCTGGGGCTGTCCACGGGATTGGATGTATAGAATAAGAGGAAGGAACCAGTGACCACGTTGTTATATGATTATTGTAACATAATATGTATAAAAGGGTTGTGTCTCACTGTGAAAATCAGAGTGTCCTCTTTCTTCCAATCATGAGCCAAAGATTAAGGGAACAACTGCATTCTCACGTTGAGGTCAGATTAAGGGGAAGATATTTGCCTCTCTCCCTGCATAAACCGGTAATTACTTAAATAAGAATAAAGACTGCTACATGCCTAAATCCTGCCTGCCTACTCAACTTTTGCTCCTACAGGTTTCATATTAATACAGGACACCACCAGCATCATCAACAGCAAAAAGGAGCCCACGAGTGCAGAAGAGACTTCTGGTGACGTTAAGGTGGTTTGCTGACGAAGGGCCAGAAGTTGCCCTTATACGCTTCAAAGTTGACAGTGAAAGATAAAAGAGCCCCAGACAGGAAATGTTTAGTCCTCAATCAAGTCTGAGCTCTTAAAAAGATATGTCTGTCGGTAATCATCTAGGCAGGAGGATTTTTGTGACAGCCAAAACAAAGGTAACAACCTCTCCCTGTCCTCGCATTAAATCATTTAACAACATAGAAAAAGTTATATTAAGAATTCATTTAGCCCTCTGCTCCACAGGAAGCAATGTTAGAATCTCACATCATTCCTACCGACAAGCTTGCATCATTGACATTATTTGTTAGTCAATGTTGGGTATTTTTTGCAGTTTTAATACACTTCTTACAACACGAATCTTCAAATTGTGCACAGCACTCCAGCTGACCAGTAACCAATATTTAATATGAATGTCTGTTTAACTCTTTACTGTTGAATTCTATATCCTTATTTATTAAACTCAAATGCTTTGGTCTTTATTTAATGATCAACTTTACGCACCATTTGCCAGCACCTGTTGCCACTTTTGCTCGGTCATCTCTGGGATTGGCAACAGTGATAAGGAGAAAACGTGGTGTAATGATAGTAAGAAGTTGTCTGAGATATGGGAGAGAAGTTGGCATAACCAACTGATTTTGTCATCCTTTGCCACACTGGTGGTGTCCAAATGAAGGGTCTAGGCCCGAAACGTCAGCTTTTGTGCTCCTGAGATGCTGCTGGGCCTGCTGTGTTCATCCAGCCTCACATTTTATTATCTGGGGTTGATAACGATCTGACTAGGAAGGTGTGTAGCTGTTGGTGAGGACTATTAGTGATCAATACTTTGTGAAGAACTTGTTTAACACCTTCCCAATTTCGTCCATTCCATGCACAGTTTGCTCCTTTGGTCACTAATAGACCTTAATCTTTTCCGGGTTTTTCTTTCCCTTGATTTTCTTAGAGTATCTGGGGTTCTCCCTAATCTGACCCAACAGTGTTTTCTCATGGCCTCTCCTTGCTTGCCCAGTTGCTGTATGTTCCACCTTGTACTTTATGTACTCCACAAGGATGTTCATTTCCTTTGTACCTGTTAAAAGCTTTTTTTTGTTCCTTCTTATCCAGTACTGCATATTTGTAGACATCCAAGGTTCAAGAATTGTTGTTCCTATAATAATTATATTTCCTACAAATAAATTATATTTCATTCAAATGGCATTAAATCAAGGCTAATATTGAATGTCATTTTGTTCAAGGGCTGCTGTAATTAGTTTTTATTTCACCAAACAAACCCAACTTGTAAGGCATAAGTCCAAGAAAATTCCTGGAGTAATGCATATGGTGTTTTGGCTTTCATTAACAGGGGGATTGAGTTTAAGAGTCGTGAGATCTTGTTGCAGCTCTATAAAACTTTGGTTAGACCGCACTTGGAATACTGCGTCCAGTTCTGGGCGCCCTATTATAGGAAAGATGTGGATGCTTTGGAGAGGGTTCAGAGGAGGTTTACCAGGATGCTGCCTGGACTGGAGGGCTTATCTTATGAAGAGAGGTTGACTGAGCTCGGTCTCTTTTCATTGGAGAAAAGGAGGAGGAGAGGGGACCTAATTGAGGTATACAAGATAATGAGGGGCATAGATAGAGTTGATAGCCAGAGACTATTTCCCAGGGCAGAAATGGCTAGCACGAGGGGTCATAGTTTTAAGCTGGTTGGTGGCAAGTATAGAGGGGATGTCAGAGGCAGGTTCTTTACGCAGAGAGTTGTGAGAGCATGGAATGCGTTGCCAGCAGCAGTTGTGGAAGCAAGGTCATTGGGGTCATTTAAGAGACTGCTGGACATGTATATGGTCACAGAAATTTGAGGGTGCATACATGAGGATCAATGGTCGGCACAACATTGTGGGCTGAAGGGCCTGTTCTGTGCTGTACTGTTCTATGTTCTATGTTCTAATTCATCTCATCACTTTCAACCTAAAGGAGCTTCTGTCAGTCAGCTTGTCAGTCCGGCTCATGCCCGCCTCCCTAACCTGTCCTCCCACATCAAGCCCCAGCCCCATCTCCTACCTACTAGCCTCATCCTGTCCCCTTGATCTGTCCCCTCCCTAACTCTACACCTACGCTCACCTTTACTGGCTCCAAAGCTGCCTCCTTGACTTGTCTATCTCCTCTCCATCTATCTTCTCCTTTATCCATCTTCTATCTGCCTCCCCTTGTTGTCACTCATTGCTCATTTGGGCTTTGTTGACTTTTACAAGTTTGCCCACAATAGGTTCCCTCCCCTTTGTGGTGCCAGGCCCCTTAATCATGCACTGACTGCCTTTGAATGAGGCATCCACCAGCAGCCCTGTGTTTGCTCACTTGTCACATTTCCAACATTGTGATTCTCCCCACTACAAATATGCACACACAAAGATTGATTGACCCTTTATTAGCAGCAGGGCTGAAAGGCTGTCCACAAAACTTCCCAGTATACAGACTTAATGGAAGTGGTAGAGAGAATGTTATGGTGTTTTAGTTTTTGTCCTGCAACTGATGTAAGGTTAACAGATCCGTTAACCCTGTTGTTTTCCTTTGCTCCTTTCAGAAATAGTGGGGTGACATCTGCATGTTTCCAACTGTAGGAATCATTCTAGAACCTATGGCACTTCGGAAGATGACTACTAATTCATCGACTATTTCTATTGGGACCTTGCTCAACACTTTGAGTTATAGACTATCAGGTCCCCGGGACTGAAAAACTTTTGGCCTTGTTGATTTCTCTAGTGCAACCTGCTAACCGATGCAGATTTCCCTCAAACCCTCGTTCTCTCATGTCACTCAGACCTACAATTCAGGGAGGTTTCTTATACCTTCCTCAGTGAAAACAGACACATAACATGTTCTCCGATTCTGAGGGTCCACAATCGTCTTAGACAAATGGTTCTTTATATATACCACAGAGGTTTTCAGAGTTTACTTTTATCTTTTTTGCTAAATTGCACTCTTATTTTATTCTTCCCCTTCTATCAATTTCTTGGCCTCCTATGCTGTCTTCTAAAAACTTCCCAACCATCAGAGGCATGCTGGTCCAATGCATGAGCTGGCTGCATGTCACTGAGCACACAGCATCCTTGCAGTAGTATTACAATGATAGTCGCTGATACAGCCTGGGATGCAGCACTGAAGTTTACAAGTGTTCTCAGAGGCTGGCACATGTTGGACACCAATGCTTGTGGACGTGGGATGCATGTGGTGGTTCCCATAGTGCATGTCCTGCGATGTTACTGCCTAGTACATACCATGGAAGTCCTTCTGAACAAGTTTTGCCAATACCCACTTCAGTTTCCATGTCACAAAAATAAAAATTGCTACAAAAGCTCAGAAGTTCTGGCAGCATCTGTGGCGAGAAATCAGAGTTAATGTTTTAGGTAGAATGACACTTGCTCAGGTCTATTCTGAGGAAGGGTCACTTGACCCGAAACATTAACTCTGATTTTTCTCCACATATGCCGCTAGATCTGCTGAGCTTTTCCAGCAATTTCTATTTTTGTTTCTGACGTACAGCATCCACAGTTCTTTCAGTTTCTATTTAGTTTTCATGTTGATTTTTCTTGACATCTAGCTTGTATGGAAAGTTTACTGAGACAGAAAGGTGAATATTAACAAGCTGAGTTGGGCTGTCAACAAGAGTTTAACAAGCATAATCATCTGCAAGGTCTATAGCACTGGCAGGGACAGATGATGACGATTCCAGTCGCACATGACGAGAAAATCATGCACAGTCTGATGCACTCTGTTAAGAACACATATTTGTATTTAAGCACACTGTGAAGGGAGCTGGAAGAGATGGAATTATTTGGACATTTGCCTGGATTGAGCAGTGACATGTGATACCTTGGAATTGTACTCAGCAGTATATGGGCTCTGATCTGCTAATTACAGAAGTCAAAAGTTTAATGTATGCTGCAAGCTGCCTGCTGTTTTGCGAGAAATCAAGTGACTTTGGAGAAGCAGCTGAACAAAGCAAGGCATAAGAAATTTATTGCCTCAATTACTGAAGTAACAAACTGGCTTTGACAGGACTGAGGTCTTATGCTAATGGCTGCCTAGCAACTATCTCTGGTCTTAGAATTCTTCTTTTTTAAACCGAGAAGTTAGTGAGTTGAGAGGATATCCCAAAAGTTCCTATTTCTTCAAAGTCCTTGGGAAATGTAATAGAGTTTCCAAATACCAATATTTCTACCTAACTGACAGAACATGAATAGTGGATCTTGACTAACTGTCAGCCACACAAGTCCCAGTTGAATAGAATCAGAACTGACATTTATCATTTGAGGCAGCACCTCATTTTTCACTTGGGAACTCTACAACCTTCTGGACCCATTATTGAGTTCAGCTTCTTTAGTGCCTGAAGCACCTTCTCCCATTGTCCTGACCCCAAGTTCCACACACTAGACCTTGTGATCCCACAGTCTGCTATCACACACAACCCATTGTTAGCCACAAATAGTTCTCATTAGTAGCTAAACATTCCCCAAGGCTGATCATTATCCTCCCCTTTGTCGAACTGTCCTTCTCTGTTTGGGCTCTATTTCCACTTTTCATTTACTCTGTACCTTTCCTCACGCCCTACTGTCTGCCAAAAAAACAATGTTTTCCTAGCTACCATTAGTTCTGAGGAAGGGTCACTGGATCAGAAACGTTAACTTCGATTTCTCTCCACAAATGCTGCCAGACTTGCTGAGCTTTTCCTGCAATTTCTGTTTTTGTTTCTGATTTCCAGCACATGCAGTTCTTTCAGTTTTTATTTATCATCAATCTATAACTTCAACAACCCAGTTGCAGCAACAGTAAATTTCAAAAGACATGATAAGTTATTACATTTTATCCTTTTGTCTCCAGACTGTGGCCCATTAGAATGTTTCCCTCCTTTCCCCTTTATTTTAAATAAAACCTACCATCTTTGCTGAGCCTTGGCTTTTTGAGTTGTGAGTGTGTGTGGGATTAAGGCAATGCAGTTTTATTTCTATATCACAGGTTAAATGTTAATCACTAGTCGCTACTTGCTTGAAGAATAGGTTTTGTTCCTAATAAATAGATATTTTGAGTTCATTAAAGAAGGGCAGTCAATGCTTCTTCTCTTCCAGGTAGCAGTATGGAAGAGTGAGACAGGCCACTTTGCTAACTGAATCAACAAACTTAAACTAATAGTGTGACTGGTGGAGTGGTGGGGCTTGGCTAAAAGCACACATTACACCTATCACAGTCGAGACAGCTCTCAATACAGAGATTCTTCACTGGAACCCATATTTATGAAATTGCCTCCTTGTGATTCATGTGCAATATTTTAAAGAAAACCTTGCATTGATATAGCACCTTTCACAAGGTATCCCAAATTTGCTCAATTTAAGGTCCCACAAACAGAAACATGATCATGGCCAGAGAATTTGGTGTGTTGTTGATTCAGGGATAAATATCTGAAAAGTGATCAGTCATGATCAAACGGTGGAGCAGACTCAGTGGGCTGAATGACCCAATTCAGCTACAAAACGCTATGGTCTTATGGCCATGACATTGGGGAACCACCTTGTCCTTCTTCAAGATAATGTCAATGGATCTATTATGTCAACCTGAGATGGCAGATAGAATGTTGCTTTAACAGCTCATCCGAAAGATAACACCTGTGATAATATAGCCTTCCCTCCGTACTCTACTGGAGAATCAATAGCTGTGCTCAAAACCTCAAGTGAGACCTGCCGTGACTCAGATGAGAATATTCCTGAGCCATGGCTGACTATATAAATGAAAGTACTGTACAGTACACATTGAAATTAATTGGTAGTCAAACACAACACAAACATTCCTAAAACTCTAAAATTAACAAGATGTATTAAAAGGAAAAAACCTTTCGGCACATATCTAATGCATGAAACAGGCAATGACCTCAACGTGCCAAGAGACAAAGGAAGTCCTAACTGAAACAAATATTGTAATCAGCACTTTTTGAGAAGGATTAACTGGATTTATGCTCTTTGGCAATAGTCAGAATTTGTCCTGGTTTAATACAAAAGTATCGGTTATGGGACTGAAAAATTGGAGACATATTTTACTCATAATACAAGTATGAAAATGAAAAACAAATCCTTTTGCAATATTGCTCTTGCATGTGACTCAATCAAGATAAAAGTTGAAAGCTATTTGGTAGAAAAAAATTGAATTTTTGTAGTATATGAATGTATTTAAGCTAATAATAGACAAGCACACAAAGTAAAAGATAATATCTGGAAACTTATTCTGGAAGAGAAACACCTTACCTGTCACTTAATAACTGCTTAGGAACATAGAAATCTTCCCCCGACAAATAAGAAGCTGCAGTTCCTCCTCCAAAATATCTCTTTTTCAGCATATGTCCACTTTTATTATTCACCAACAAAGCTCCTAAGCCTGTTGGAAATCCAAATATTTTATAAAAGGAAATGGGGATGAAGTCTGCTTGATGTATACTGAGGTCAAGTGGCGACGTGCTCACCAACGAGGCTGCATCCACCAACACGTACCATTTTCCTGAGACTTTGCTGAATGGATACAGCTTTCTTGATTTAATATCGCTTATCCAAGTAAGTGGGTATTTTGTCCCTGAAAAGTTGCTTTGAGCAGGATAACAGAAGAGATGCGGAGTGTGACAATTTTCCTCCTTGCACACAGCAATGTTCTTGTTCAGGCTGTGTTTAACTTCATAAATTTCAGAATGGTTGACTGGGATAGTTAGAGCACCAGCTAAAGCAGACAATCCTCTTATACCAACAACGGATGTATGATTGTCAGTCAGGTAACAAAACTGACTCGCGCCTCCTGGCTCCGTGTGGGTCCACTGAAAACATTCTGCAACAAGTTTAAGAGCTGCTGTACTTCCTGATGTAAAAATGACAGTATATTCTTCTGGGCTGGTGTTGAAGTGCTGTAGAATTCTAGAAGTGAAATAGGCAAAAAAAAGTCATCAGCGTCTTTTATTTATTTTTAAGGAAATAAACATTGCATAAAACACTCAGCAAGGCAGGTAGCAGCTGTGGAGAGGAAATTTTAAGTCTCATGTTTGAGGTGATTGATATACTGTCAACTGTAATTCACTTTTCACTGAACTGCTTCTGTTATAAGTCTTCCATGCTTTTGTTGCTCTCATGAGACCATAAGATATGGGAACAGAAATAGTTAATTTGATCCATCGTGTCTGCTCCTCCATTCAATCATGGCTGATATTTTTCTCAACCCCATTCCCTTGCTTTCTCCTTGTAATCTTTGATTCCCTAATAATCAAGAAACTATCTATCTTTGTCTAAAGACATTCAAGGACTTGGCATCCACAGCCTTCTGCAGCAATAAGTTGCACAGATTCACCACCCTTGGGCTGAAGAAATTCCTCTTCATCTCAGTTCTAAATAATCATTCCTTTACACTGACACTGTTCCCTTGAGTCAGAGTCTCTCCTAGTAGGAAAAACATCTTTTCCATGTCAAGTCTGTCTAGGCCGCTCAGTATTTTGTAAGTTTCAATGAGATTCCTCATCATCCTTCTAAACAGCATCATATACAGACCCAGAGTCCACAACTCCTCATCATATGATAAACTCTTCATGCCCGGGATCGTTCTTGTGGACCTCCTCTGGAACCCCTCCAATGCCAGCTCATCCTTCCTTATATACAGGGCCCAAAACAGCTCATAATATTCCAATTGCAGTCGGACCAGAACGTTACAGCATCAGCAGTATATTTCTGCTCTTGTGTTCTGGCCCTCTTGAAATGAATAATAACATTGCATTTGCCTTCCTAATTGCCAACTGAACCTGCATGCTAACATTAAGAGAATCCTGAACTAGGATTCCCCAAATCCCTTTATGCCTCAAATATGTGAAGCCTTTCCCCATTTAGAAAATTTTTCATGCCTGTATACTTCATATCCAATTGCAATAACTCACAATTTTCCACAGTGTATTCTATCCGCCACTTCTCCTCCAAAACTCCTAGTCCTCGCAAGTCCTTCTGAAGCCTTCCCCATTTCCTCAAAACTACCTATCCATCCAACTATCTTTGTGTCATCTGCAAACTTAGCAATAATGCCCTCAGTTCCTTTGTCCAGGTGTTAGCAATTACAACAAATCTAAACTTAGGAAGCCTTTTGAGGGAAATAAACTTATTAGCGAATTGGGTTACAGCAAGGGCACAGAACCAACTATATTGTTCTACAAAAAGCTAATATGCGCTTTTTCGGCTAAATAGCCTCCTTCTATGACATCAATGATTCTTGTACTCTAAGTCCCATGGTGTTCAGCCAAAGAGGAAATTTAAAAAGTTAAGAAATTACTTGGTTGGTGGTAGGTTTTGAAAAGACAAGTGGTGGCCAGGTAGAAAGACTTGGGGAGGAAATGTGGAAAGTAGGTTGAGGGGGAGGAAGTGAGGGTTTCAGGTTTTGGGAAGGGAATGCTTCTCGTGGAATCAGACAAAGGAAGAGTTTCAGGGAGTTGTAAGGTTGGAAGAAGTAATATACAGGGAATGGTTCAGCAATGAAATGGAATTAAAGACAAGGATGAAAATTTGAGGTGTTCAAGAAATGTGAGCCAATGTCATTTATCTAAGTGGAAAAGCAAGTGGCTTGCTAACACACAATAGTTACTTTCAGCCAATTCAAAAAGCATTTGTTTACCCCTTACTCTTTGCTTTCTACAGAATTTACCTGATTAAAATTAAGTTCTATAAATTATAAGTCAATTACTGGAAAATTTGTATTTTCATCCTGTAGCATTCTCACATACATAGTGACAAAACGTTAGACCTCCAAACTGACACACAGTGCAGGTACTTCTTGCAAACTTAATGACCACAAAGTCAGGATCAAATGGAGGTCTCCAAGACCACATACCATGCTTAAGATCAACAGAGCTTTCTTCCGAGAGGAGTTCTTAATTACCCAATTAGGGCCTTGAGCAGCCTCCTGATTCTTCCAGTCCAATCAGAGGGTAATCAGCTCTTGAGCCTTTGCAGCTCACTGGGAGAGGTGAGCTTGGCTGAGGCAGTTTTCAGAATTAGAGTGCCTTAGTCAAAGGCATCTCAGGAAATAAAATACTTCCCTGTAAACAAAAGTTTATCTACAGCTGGCATCTTCTATTTTATAAAACTAGTAACATCATCTATCTACATCTAAGGAAAGACATTATTTCATTGGGGACAGTTTTGAAAAGATTCACTAGGATGATCCCTGGTATGGAGGGATGATCTTATGGCCAAACACTAAATAGGCTGGGGCTCTACTCATTGGAGTTGAGAAGAATGAGAGGTGATTTCAATGGAACACTAGAACACTTAAGGGGCTTGCCAGGCTAAATGCTGATATCAGTGATAATGGGAACTGCAGATGCTGGAGAATCCAAGATAATAAAATGTGAGGCTGGATGAACACAGCAGGCCCAGCAGCATCTCAGGAGCACAAAAGCTGACGTTTCGGGCCTAGACCCTTCATCAGAGAGGGGGATGCGGTGAGGGTTCTGGAATAAATAGGGAGAGAGGGGGAGGTGGACCGAAGATGGAGAGAAAAGAAGATAGGTGGAGAGGAGAGTATAGGTGGGGAGGTAGGGAGGGGACAGGTCAGTCCAGGGAAGACGGACAGGTCAAGGAGGTGGGATGAGGTTAGTAGGTAGGAGATGGAGGTGTGGCTTCGGGTGGGAGGAAGGGATGGGTGAGAGGAAGAACAGGTTAGGGAGGCAGAGACAGGCTGGACTGGTTTTGGGATGCAGTGGAGTGGTCTCTCCGGAAAGCAGACAAGGGTGGGGATGGAAAAATGTCTTGGGTAGTGGGGTCGGATTGTAGATGGCGGAAGTGTCGGAGGATGATGCGTTGTATCCGGAGGTTGGTGGGGTGGTGTGTGAGAACGAGGGGCTCCTCTTTGGGCGGTTGTGGCGGGGGCGGGATGTGTGGCGGGAAATGTGGGAGACGCGGTCAAGGGCGTTCTCGATCACTGTGGGGGGAAGTTGCGGTCCTTGAAGAACTTGGACATCTGGGATGGGCGGGAGTGGAATGCCTCATTGTGGGAGCAGATGCGCCAGAGGCGGAGGATTTGGGAATAGGGGATGAAATTTTTGCAGGAGGGTGGGTGGGAGGAGGTGTATTCTAGGTAGCTGTGAGAGTCGGTGGGCTTGAAATGGACATCAGTTACAAGCTGGTTGCCTGAGATGGAGACTGAGAGGTCCAGGAAGGTGAGGGATGTACTGGAGATGACCCAGGTGAACTGAAGGTTGGGGTGGAAGGTGTTGGTGAAGTGGATGAACTGTTCGAGCTCACTCTTTCCGTGACTCCCTAGTTCGCTCCACACTACCCTCCAACCCCACCACACCCGGCAGGAAATTCTACACTTGCCCCCACACCTCCTCCCTCACCCCTATCCCAGGCCCAAAGATGACTTTCCATATTAAGCAGAGGTTCACCTGCACATCTGCCAATGTGGTATACTGTATCCATTGTACCCGGTGTGGCTTCCTCTACATTGGGGAAACCAAGCGGTGGCTTGGGGACTGCTTTGCAGAACACCTCCGCTCGGTTTGCAATAAACAACTGCACCTCCCAGTCGCGAACCATTTCCACTCCCCCTCCCATTCTTTAGATGACATGTCCATCATGGGCCTCCTGCAGTGCCACAATGATGCCACCTGAAAGTTGCAGGAACAGCAACTCATATTCCGCTTGGGAACCCTGCAGCCCAATGGTATCAATGTGGACTTCACCAGCTTCAAAATCTCCCCTTCCCCCACTGCATCCCAAAACCAGCCCAGTTCGTCCCCTCCCCCAACTGCACCACACAACCAGCCCAGCTCTTCCCCTCCACCCACTGCATCCCAAAACCAGTCTAGCCTGTCTCTGCCTCGCTAACCTGTTCTTCCTCTCACCCATCCCTTCCTCCCACCCCAAGCCACACCTCCACATCCTACCTACTAACCTCATCCCACCTCCTTGACCTGTCTGTCTTCCCTGGACTGACCTATCCCCTCTCTACCTCCCCACCTATACTCTCCTCTCTACTTATCTTCTTTTCTCTCCATCTTCGGTCCGCCTCCCCCTCTCTCCCTATTTATTCCAGAACCCTCACCCCATCCCCCTCTCTGATGAAGGGTCTAGGCCCAAAACATCAGCTTTTGTGCTCCTGAGATGCTGCTGGGCCTGCTGTGTTCATCCAGCCTCACATTTTATTATCTTGAATGCTGATATTATGTTTCCCTCATGGGGGAGTCTAGGATCATACGGCATAGTGTCAGAATAAAGAGGCACCAATTTAAGAGAATATTCTCTCTTCTCGCAGTGGGTTGAGTCTTTGGAGCTCCTTGCCAGAGAGCTGCAGGGTGGAATTTTCGTGTATTTTTAAGGCGAGATAGATAGATAGATTCTTGTTCAGTAAGGGGAATCAAGGGTTCCAGGGAAAGACAAGAAAGTGGATGTAAGGAATGTTGGATCAGCTGTGATCCTATTGAATGGCACAGAAGGCCAAGGGGCCAACTGGCCTAACCCTGTTCCTTTGTCTACCGGGTCCGAACAAAGATTAAGTTGAACAATCCTGAATACAATTAACTGAACAATGAAGCTTATGATATACCTACACTGTGCAGAAAAAAGTTGTTATGCTGTCAATTTTAATGAACATTTCTAATAGTAATGACTTATGCTTACCACACATAGCTAATGGAAACCAGTAGTATTTTTTCAATTACAACACTGTTTAGCAAATGTCTGCTTTGAAATTCATAAACGAAAAATTCTAAGATCCTTTAACAAACACATGACTGAGTGGGATAGGAAAATGAGGCTCTACCATTACTACAATCCATTACTGACAGAAGTGACACTGCCAGGGAGATGAATCAGTGACCTTCAAGAATATTTTACGATCAGCAATATACTATATGCAGGGCTTATGAATAATGGGTGAGGCAGAAACTTTGAACCTAGAAAGTCGTAAGTATTATTTTAATCTTATCTGGTGGGACATAGAAAAAATGAGTCAATTTAAAATGATAAATAAGATTTTGAAAGGCATTATCAAGTAGCAATGCAGAGCATCAAATTTCTCAAAAATGCAAAGTAGCAAGCACCAGCTATTAGGGGTCTTCAGTTAGTACAAAAATAGAAAATCTTGTTGAAACAGATCAATAAATTATTTAAATAATTAACTTACATTTGAAAAATTCTCAGGAAGTGATCTGCTTTTACAAGAGCTGATAGACAAAATATGAAAAATTTCATATGACCATGACAGTTTACTTAACTTTTGAACCTCTTTCAATCTATCAATATTTCGACCCTGCAACCGCCACCACCCCAACCCTCAGAGATGAGACATATGTATAACTTTCTTAAACTATGTTTTGCTTTTAGAAAAAGGGGCTCTGATTTCATTATTAGTTGCAAGGATTAACTACTTCACTTATTTATAAATTAAATTCCTCAATTTCATTTGACAATACAAGTTGATAAATTACCAATTGATAGTTAACCTTTACACAGTTTTAGGATTTTGGACTTTTTAAGAACTGGCTTGTTCAGCAATCAAAAGAAATACAGCAGATAATTTAATCTGATCTCATCTCCGTAGTGAGGGTATATTCCTGTCATCATTTCCTGATAGCAGGATGCTAATCAGTTCTATCAAAGTCTATCCCAGTTCTGAGGAAGGGTCACCAGACCCGAAACGTTAACTCTGTTTTTGCCTTCACAGATGTTGCCAGACCTGCTGAGCTTCTCCAGCAACTTCTTTTTGTTCCTATCAAAAGTGGGAACTGAGTGGGTTAACTGCTCTCTTGAATATAAAGTAAAATTGGATGTGATATAAATCCTGCAGCTAATCCAGTCAATTTCCCACTGCATGACTTTGGTGAGCAACCAACGTGGTTGCTCAGCGTCCTTCACAAGAATTGGATTAGTTGCTTTGTGCTTTAATGTCACATTAGACAACTTATTTACACAAAGAAGGTTACATTTTAAAGACAGTAAAAATAGTTAATTTTCTTCAGGAAGAATTATTTTTAGTTGGTTGCTTGCCTTTTCATGAGTCAAATCAGCATGCCTCACACAAATGCACACACAATCTTCCTCCTATTTACTAATACAGACTTTTACTCCTATATTACATTTACAATTCTACAATATAGGGTCTTTTACCAAATTTATTCTAAAACCTGGGCCATTTCAAAACTAAATTAAAACAGCTGACTGGTAAAACTAACTGCACCATTTATAAATCAAACACAGAATTCAAAAGTTTTGAATTGCACTTTAATTTTAACTTATTTTAATTCAATTGGTGAAATTTTGATCTTTGTGCCAAATAAATAGGTCATAGGAGAGATGACTTGCACTGTGCATTGACAACTCACCTAATTGATTGGAAAAGACATTAATATTGTGTATCCTTGATACCATTTAAAGACCAAAAGATCATAAGACACAGGAGCAGAAATTAGGCCGTTTAGCTCATCAAGTCTGCTCCGCCATTCAATCATAGCTTATATGTTTCTCAAGCCTATTCTCCTGCCTCCTCCCTGTAACCTTCGATCCCTGTAATAATCAATAACCTATCTATCTTTGTATTAAATATACTCAATGACCTGGCCTCCACATCCTTCTGGGGCAATAAGTTCTATAGATTCACCACTCTCTGGCTGAAGAAGTTTCTCCTCATCTCCGTTCTACAGGGTCTTCCCTTTACTCTAAAGCTATATCCTTGGGTCCTAGTTTCTCCTGCCAATGGAAATATCTTCCCAACATCCACTCTATCCAGGCCTTTTAGTATTCATTAAGTTTCAATCAGATCTCCCCTCATCCTTCTAAACTTCATTGAGCATAGACCCAGAGTCCTCAAATATTCTTCATATAAGCCTTGCATTGCTGGGGTCATTCTCATGAGCCTCCTCCAGATCCGCTCCAGAGCTAGTACATTTTTCCTAAGATATGGGGCAGAAAATTGCTCACAATATTCTAAATGTGGTCTGACCAGAGCCTTATAAAGCCTCAGAAGTTGATCCCTTCTTTTATATTCCGGTCCTCTTGAAATAAATGCCAACACTGTATTTGCCTTCCTAACTACTGACTCAACCTGCAAGTTAAGGTTAAGAGCATCCTGGACAATGACTCCCAAGTCTCTTTGCACTGCAGATTTCTGAAATTTTTCCCCATTTAGAAAATAGTCTATGCCTCTACTCTTCCTACCGAACTGCATGACCTCACAATTTTGCATGTTGTATTCCATCTACCACTTCTTTGCCCACTCTCCTAACCTGTCTAAATTCTTCTACAGCCTCCCCATCTCCTCAATATTACCTGTCCCTCTACCTATCTTTATATCACCTGCAAACTTAGCTAGAAAGCCCTCAGCTCCTTCCTCTAGATCATTAATGTATAAAGTGAAAAGCTGCATTCCCAACATTGACCCTGGTGGATTGCTAGTCACCAGCTGCCATTCTGAAAATGACTCTTTTAACCCCACTCACTGTTTTCTGCCAGAGAGCCAATCTTCTAACTATGCTAGCACCTTGCTTCTAACACCATGGACTCTTATCTTACTCAGCACCCTCCTGTATGGCACCTTGTCAAAGGCTTCCAGAAGTCCAAGTAGATAACATCCATTGGCTCTCCTTTGTCCAACCTGCTTATTACCTCCTCAAATATTTCCAATGGGTTTGTCAGGCATGACCCTCCCTTGATGAAACCATGCTGACTTTGCCCTATTTTACCATGCACTTCCAAGTATTCAGATATCTTATCCTTCACTATGGACTCCAAACTTTTAACAACGACCGAGGTCAGGCTAATCGGCCTATAATTTTCCATCTTTTGCTTCATTCCCTTCTTAAATGTGGCGGGGGAGTCGGGTTACTAGCAATTTTCCAGTCCTCTGGGACTCTCCCTGACTTAGTGGATTCCTGAAAGACCACCACTAACACCTCTATTATCTCTTCAGCTATCATCTTCACAACTCTGGGGTGAAATCCATATGGTCCAGGTAATTTATCCACTGTTAAACCTTTTAGTTTTTCTTCTATCACCTTCTCCTTGGTGATGGTCATTCTACTCATCTCTGTCCCCCACCCCCGATGTTACTCATGTCTTCCACTTTAGACTGACGCAAAGTACTTGACCAGTTCCTCTGCCACTTCTTTGTTCCCCATTGCTACTTCTCCAGTGTCATTTTCCAGTGGCTCAATATCCACTTTTGCCTCTCTTTTGCCCTTTCAGATATCTAACTAAACTCTTGTAATCTTCTTTTATATTACTGGCTAACTCACCCTCATTATTTCTTTTTAGTCGTCCCCTGTTGGTCTTTGTAAGCTTCCTAATCCCCCGGCTTTCCACTGGCCTCACCGCATTAAATGCTTTCTGTTTTGTGTTTATGCCATCCCTGACTTGCGTTGTCAGCCACAGTTGCCTCATTCTCCCTTTAGTATGCTTCTTTTTCCTAGGGATGAATTTTTGCTGTGTCTCCTGAATTACTCCCAGAAACTCCTGCCAATGCTGTTTCACTGTCTTTCCTGCTAGGCTCCTCTTCCAGTCAATCTGACCAGCTTCTCCCTCATACCTCTGTAGTTGCCTGTATTCAAGTGTAATACTGCTACATCTGATTCCAGCTTTTCCCTCTCAAATTGCCAAGTAAATTCGATCATATTATGATCATCACCTCCTAAGGGCCCTTCGCTTTAAGGCCCTTTATCAAGTCTGCCTCATTGCACAACACTAAATCCAGCAGCGCCTGTTCCCTAGTGGGCTCTGCCTCAAGCTGCTCCAAAAAATCATCTCGTAGACATTCCACAAACTCCTTTTATTGCAATCCACTATGGACCTGATTTTCCCAGTCCACCTGCATATTGAAATCCCCCATGATTACTGTAACCTTGCCTTTCTCTGGCACCTTTCCTATGTCCTGGTATATTTTGTGCCCTACATCCTGACTACTGTTTGGAGGCCGGTATATAACTCCTGTTATGGTGTGTTTAAATCTTTGCGGTTCCTCAACTCTACCCCCACAGATTCTACATAAGCTGATCCTCTGTCATTTCTTGTTAATGATTTAATTTCATTTCTTACTAATAAGGCAACCCCAGCCCCTCTGTCCATCTGCCTGCCCTTTTGATAAGATGTTTATGCTTGAATATGTAGCCTCAAGTCCTGATTCCTTGTAACCATATCTCTATGAAGCACACTACATCATATTTGCCGATTTCAATCTGCAGCACAAGCTCATTTACCTTTGTCTATAATGCGTGCATTCAGATACAACACCTTCAGTCCCGTGTTTACTATCTCTCTTCTCATTGTCATCCCTTTATCTGTTGTTCTTGAAGTTAGATTCCTAATCCTTACCAAACACTCTGTCCTATTTTGTGTTCTGGAGACTTTAATAACCCCTCCTGAGTTCTTCTTTCTTTTCATTTTTTTCATACAATTCCATGCAGTTGAATCCACCTCCACAGAGGTTAACCTGTTGCTTTGTTTCCCATTGGCCATCACACTTCTTGGAGTTTTACCTTTCCTCATCCCCGCCCCACCCCAACCTTCTCATTTAAAGTCCTGTTGACCACCTTATTTACCCTTTTTGTTCGAACATTGGTCCTAGCCCGTTCGGGTGGAGACTGTTCCAGCAGTACAGATCCCTCCTGTTCTAACACTGATGCCAGCGCCCTATGCAAAGAAACCCATCTTTCCTGCATCACTTCTTTAGCCACGTGTTTACTTCCCTTATTCTATGCCAATTTGCATGTGGCTTTGGTAGTAATCCAGAAATTATAACCCTCGATGATCTGTTCTTTAATTTAGTGCCTAGTTCCTGATAATCTCCAAACAGGTCCTCTTTCCTAGTGTTGCCCATGTTGTTTGTCCCGACGTGGACCACAACAAGTGGATCCTCCCCCTCCCTCTCCAATATCCTTTCAAGCCAGTCAGACATATCCCACACCTTGGCACCAGGCAGGCAACATACCATGTGGGACTCTCTATACTGCAAACAGAAAATGTTATCTATTCCCCAAATTATAGAATCCCCTACAACTACCATTGTATTTCACCTCACCCATCTTGAATGCCCTCCTGTACCGCAGTCCTGTGGTCAGCTGACTCATCCTCCCTGTAGCTTCATTTCTCATTCACACAGGGAGCAAGTACCTCATACCTGCTGGACAAGGTCACGAGCTGAGGCTCTGTTCCTGAATGCAGGATTCCCCTACCTGCCTCACATGCAGTCACACCCTGCTGTCCCTGACCACTGACTGAATTTCAGGTACTTAATCTACCAGATTTGGCTGTCTCCTGAAACAAAATGTCTAGGTAACTCTTCTCCCTTCCAGATGTGCTGCAGTGTCCAAAGCTCAGACTCCAGCTCATCAATTCTGAGCCAAAATTCCTCCAGCAACCAACACTTGCTGTAGATGTGGTCACAGCAGCTCGCAATGAGAATCTGCCCGCTCCCACATTATTCAGCTACAGCACATGATTAGCACTCTTGCAGTCATAAACTCAATCATGTGTTTTTGCAGGAGTGATTCAAACAAGTTAATATGATTTCGAAGAAACAGTTTGATTAGAAAAGCAGTTTCAGTGTTCTAGTTTACAAAAAAAATTGGGTATCTCCATAGAACTCCAAATAAATTCATGCTTCCACAATCCTTTAAAACACAAGAAAGGCAGCTTTCATGTATTAAAGGGGTGGTATATATTAACTGTTGTACATTGTATCCTGTGAAAATGACTTCAGGCACGCCCGAAACACAAACACAAAAGACCCAAGGTTCCCAAATGCTGCTGTGCAGGCTCTAGGGGACACAGCACACAAGGAATGGAATAACAGTCACATTGTTGGGCTGATGAGTTTCATAACAAGTAGGCAAATAGTAGTGATGAAAGAACTCAGTGGAAGGAAGGTCAATGAAAAAAGCGACCAAAGCCTGACTGCAGTCACAATCATTTTCCAGACCAGGGATATTAAATTCCAAATGCATACTTGTGTTGCTTTCTCCTGAGCCCTTCCCACCTGTAACTCCATCCTTCAGAAATTTTCTGTCCTACTTTATTTCATGTTCTTCCCAACACTGCAGACATGTTTCTTCCCTCACACCTCACTATCCATTAGTATTACTTTCACATAAGTACTCTGTTCAGTATAACCGCCCTCCTTTCACCATATGACTGGCACCTACTGCATAACGCTACTTTCGTAATTAAATTTTATAGAACATAGAACATAGAACATAGAACAGTACAGCACAGAACAGGCCCTTCAGCCCACAATGTTGTGCCGACCATTGATCCTCATGTATGCACCCTCAAATTTCTGTGACCATATACATGTCCAGCAGTCTCTTAAATGACCCCAACGACCTTGCTTCCACAACTGCTGCTGGCAACGCATTCCATGCTCTCACAACTCTCTGCGTAAAGAACCTGCCTCTGACATCTCCTCTGTACTTTCCACCAACCAGCTTAAAAACTATGACCCCTCGTGCTAGCCATTTCTGCCCTGGGAAATAGTCTCTGGCTATCAACTCTATCTATGCCTCTCATTATCTTGTATACCTCAATTAGGTCCCCTCTCCTCCTCCTTTTCTCCAATGAAAAGAGACCGAGCTCAGTCAACCTCTCTTCATAAGATAAGCCCTCCAGTCCAGGCAGCATCCTGGTAAACCTCCTCTGAACCCTCTCCAAAGCATCCACATCTTTCCTATAATAGATAAAGATGGACTGGGAGCAGTTGTTCCATGGTAAGGGAACTATAGATATGTGGAGACTGTTTAAGGAACAGTTGTTGGGAGTGATGAGTAAATACGTCCCTCTGAGACAGGCAAGAAGGGGTAAGATTAAGGAACCTTGGATGACGAGAGCGGTGGAGCTTCTAGTGAAAAGGAAGAAGGTAGCTTACATAAGGTGGAGGAAGCTAGGGTCAAGTTCAGCTAGAGAGGATTACATGCAGGCAAGGAAGGAGCTCAAAAATGGTCTGAGGAGAGCCAGGAGGGGGCACGAGAAAGGCTTGGCAGAAGGAATCCGGGAAAACACAAAGGCATTTTACACTTACGTGAGGAATAAGAGAATGATCAAAGAAAGAGTAGGGCCGATCAGGGATAGCATAGGGAACTTGTGTGTGGAGCCTGAGGAGGTAGGGGAAGCCCTAAATGAGTTTTTTGCTTCTGTCTTTACGAAAGAAACGAACTTTGTAGTGAATGAAAACTTTGAAGAGCAGGTGTGCATGCTGGAATGGATAGAGATAGAGGAAGCTGATGTGCTGAAAATTTTGTCAAACATTAAGATTGACAAGTCGCCAGGCCCGGACCAGATTTGTCCTCGGCTGCTTTGGGAAGCGAGAAATGCAATTGCTTCGCCACTTGCGAAGATCTTTGCATCCTCGCTCTCCACTGGAGTCGTACCTGAGGACTGGAGAAAGGCAAATGTAATTCCTCTCTTCAAGAAAGGAAATAGGGAAATCCCCGGCAATTATAGACCGGTAAGTCTCACGTCTGTCGTCTGCAAGGTGTTAGAAAGGATTCTGAGGGATAAGATTTATGACCATCTGGAAGAGCATGGCTTGATCAAATACAGTCAACACGGCTTTGTGAGGGGTAGGTCATGCCTTACAAACCTTATCGAGTTTTTTGAGGATGTGACTAGAAAAGTTGATGAGGGTCGAGCTGTGGATGTGGTGTATATGGACTTCAGTAAGGCATTTGATAAGGTTCCCCATGGTAGGCTCATTCAGAAGGTCAGGAGGAATGGGATACAGGGGAACTTAGCTGCTTGGATACAGAATTGGCTGGCCAACAGAAGACAGCGAGTGGTAGTAGAAGGAAAATATTCTGCCTGGAAGTCAGTGGTGAGTGGAGTTCCACAGGGCTCTGTCCTTGGGCCTCTACTGTTTGTAATTTTTATTAATGACTTGGACGAGGGGATTGAAGGATGGGTCAGCAAGTTTGCAGACGACACAAAGGTCGGAGGTGTCGTTGACAGTGTAGAGGGCTGTTGTAGGCTGCAGCGGGACATTGACAGGATGCAGAGATGGGCTGAGAGGTGGCAGATGGAGTTCAACCTGGATAAGTGCGAGGTGATGCATTTTGGAAGGTCGAATTTGAAAGCTGAGTACAGGATTAAGGATAGGATTCTTGGCAGCGTGGAGGAACAGAGGGATCTTGGTGTGCAGATACATAGATCCCTTAAAATGGCCACCCAAGTGGACAGGGTTGTTAAGAAAGCATATGGTGTTTTGGCTTTCATTAACAGGGGGATTGAGTTTAAGAGTCGTGAGATCTTGTTGCAGCTCTATAAAACTTTGGTTAGACCGCACTTGGAACACTGCGTCCAGTTCTGGCAATTTGGCAATTTACTTGGCAATTTGAGAGGGAAAAGCTGGAATCAGATGTAGCAGTATTACACTTGAATACAGGCAACTACAGCGGTATGAGGGAGAAGCTGGTCAGTTTTGTTGAGGACCTGCTTTTTAAATAAGTGTGGAAACATGAAATTATTTTGAATTCTGTGGAGATATCCAACTCTTTTTTTGTAAACTGGAAAACTGGAACAGTTTTTCTAATCCAGCTGTTTCCTTCAAATCACATTTAATTGTTTGAATCACTTCTCTAAACACAATTAATTGAGTTTATGACTGGCAAGAGTGTGAATTCCTGTTTGGACAGTGTTTCGCAAGCAGTTGGAGATTGTTTCATTTAGAGTTTGGGAAAAAGCCTGCTGAGGAAAAGCCTGTCCAGGCCATCTCTTTGCCTTTGAAACATCCTTGATTTCAGTCCATCGTGAATCCCAGCATCTTGAAGAGCTCTGAATACTGTGTTTCCTCACCAAGCTGCATCTGCTAAGAACTCAGAGAGTTGCACTTGTCCAGTGACATGTCTTTGTGTACCAAATCAGCACCCATCTGAACATTCAACGTTTTCCCCTTTTATTTCCTTCAAGAACTAACTATTATTTGCCAAAGTGCTTTTCACAGAGTCACTCAGCATGCAAACGACCATTTGGTCCAACCAGTCCAAACCGAACATAATCCTAAACTAAACTAGTCCCACCTGCCTGCTTCTGGCCCACATCCCTTCAAACATTTCCTATTCTTGTTCTTATCCAAATGCCTTTTAAATGTTGTAATTGTACCGTATCCACCACTTCCTCAGGAAGTTCATTCCACATGCGAACTTTCTATGAAAAAAATTGGCCCCTTATGTGTTTTTTAAATCTCTCTCATCTCATCTTTAAGGAAGTGTCCCTTAGTCTTGAAATCCCCCATTTTGGGGAAAAGACAACTACCATTAACTTTATCTATACTTCTCATTATTTTATAAACTTCTATCAGGTCGCCTCTCAAGCTCCTAAGCTCCAGTGAAAAAGTCCCAGCCTACCCAGCCTTTCCTTCTAACTCAACTTTCAATACCTGGCAACATGCAAGTAAATCTCTTCTGAAACCTCTCCAGCTTGATAATTTCCTTCCTATAACTGGTTGACCAGAACTGGACACAGTATTCCAGAAGAGGCCTCACCAATGTTCTCTACAACTGCAACATAACTTTCCAACTCCTATACTCAAAGGACAGGGGTGGCCATTCGGCCCTTTGAGCCTGCTCCGCCATTCATCACAATCCTGGCTAATTGTCCAATTCAATAGTTTAATCCTGCTTTCTCCCCATAACTTTTGATTCCATTTGCTCCAAGTGCTATATCTAGTCATCTCTTGAATACATTCAATGTTTTTGGCATCAACTACTTCCTGTGGTAATGAATTCCACTGGTTCACCGCTCTTTGGGTGAAGAAATGTCTCCTCAACTCCATCCCAAATGGTCTACCCTGAATCCTCAAAGTGTGATCTCTGGTTCTGGACGCACTCACCAGTGGGAACATCCTCCCTGCACCTACCCTGTCTAGTGTTGTTCAAATTTTATAAATCTCTATGAAATCCCCCCCTTATTTGTCTGAACTCTAGCAAAAACAATCCCAACCTGGTCAATCTCTCCTTATATGTCAGGCCCACCATCCACAGAATCAGCCTGGTAAACCTTCGCTGCACTCCCTCGAGAGCAAGAGCATCCTTCCTCAGAAAAGGAGGCCAAAACTGCACATAATATTCCAGGTGTAGCCTCACCAAGGGCGTGTATAACTGCAACACATCCCTGCGCCTGTACTCAAAAGCTCTCGCAATGAAGGCCAACATACCATTTGCCTTCTTTACCACCTGCTGCAACTGTATGCTTACCTTCAGCGACTGGTGCACAAGGATGCCCAGGTCCTGCTGCACACTCTTCTCTCCTAATTTACAGTCATGCAGTCAGCTGTCTGCCTTTTTGTTTCTGCTTCTGAAGTGAATAACCTCACATTTATCCAAATTATACTGCATCTGCCACTGATTTGCCCATTCGCCCAACCTGTCCAGATCATGCCAAAGAATCTCTGTATCTTCATCATAGTTCACCCTCCAACCCAAGTTGGTATCATATGCGAAATTTAAGACGTTACAATTCGTTCCCTCATCCAAATCATTAATATATACATGTCCAGCAGTCTCTTAAATGACCCCAATGACCTTGCTTCCACAACTGCTGCTGGCAACGCATTCCATGCTCTCACAACTCTCTGCGTAAAGAAACTGCCTCTGACATCCCCTCTATACTTTCCACCAACCAGCTTAAAACTATGACCCCTCGTGCTAGCCATTTCTGCCCTGGGAAATAGTCTCTGGCTATCAACTCTATCTATGCCTCTCATTATCTTGTATACATCAATTAGGTCCCCTCTCCTCCTCCTTTTCTCCAATGAAAAGAGACCGAGCTCAGTCAACCTCTCTTCATAAGATAAGCCCTCCAGTCCAGGCAGCATCCTGGTAAACCTCCTCTGAACCCTCTCCAAAGCATCCACATCTTTCCTATAATAGGGCGCCCAGAACTGGACGCAGTATTCCAAGTGCGGTCTAACCAAAGTTTTATAGAGCTGCAACAAGATCTCACGACTCTTAAACTCAATCCCCATGTTAATGAAAGCCAAAACACCATATGCTTTCTTAACAACCCTGTCCACTTGGGTGGCCATTTTAAGGGATCTATGTATCTGCACACCAAGATCCCTCTGTTCCGCCACGCTGCCAAGAATCCTATCCTTAATCCTGTACTCAGCTTTCAAATTCGACCTTCCAAAATGCATCACCTCGCATTTATCCAGGTTGAACTCCATCTGCCACCTCTCAGCCCATCTTTGCATCCTGTCAATGTCCCGCTGCAGCCTACAACAGCCCTCTATACTGTCAACGACACCTCTGACCTTTGTGTCGTCTGCAAACTTGCTGACCCATCCTTCAATCCCCTCATCCAAGTCATTAATAAAAATTACAAACAGTAGAGGCCCAAGGACAGAGCCCTGTGGAACCCCACTCACCACTGACTTCCAGGCAGAATATTTTCCTTCTACTACCACTCGCTGTCTTCTGTTGGCCAGCCAATTCTGTATCCAAGCAGCTAAGTTCCCCTGTATCCCATTCCTCCTGACCTTCTGAATGAGCCTACCATGGGGAACCTTATCAAATGCCTTACTGAAGTCCATATACACCACATCCACAGCTCGACCCTCATCAACTTTTCTAGTCACATCCTCAAAAAACTCGATAAGGTTTGTAAGGCATGACCTACCCCTCACAAAGCCGTGTTGACTGTATTTGATCAAGCCATGCTCTTCCAGATGGTCATAAATCTTATCCCTCAGAATCCTTTCTAACACCTTGCAGACGACAGACGTGAGACTTACCGGTCTATAATTGCCGGGGATTTCCCTATTTCCTTTCTTGAAGAGAGGAATTACATTTGCCTCTCTCCAGTTCTCAGGTACGACTCCAGTGGAGAGCGAGGATGCAAAGATCTTCGCAAGTGGCGAAGCAATTGCAGTTCTCGCTTCCCAAAGCAGCCGAGGACAAATCTGGTCCGGGCCTGGCGACTTGTCAATCTTAATGTTTGACAAAATTTTCAGCACATCAGCTTCCTCTATCTCTATCCATTCCAGCATGCACACCTGCTCTTCAAAGGTTTCATTCACTACAAAGTTCGTTTCTTTCGTAAAGACAGAAGCAAAAAACTCATTTAGGGCTTCCCCTACCTCCTCAGGCTCCACACACAAGTTCCCTATGCTATCCCTGATCGGCCCTACTCTTTCTTTGATCATTCTCTTATTCCTCACGTAAGTGTAAAATGCCTTTGTGTTTTCCCGGATTCCTTCTGCCAAGCCTTTCTCGTGCCCCTTCCTGGCTCTCCTCAGACCATTTTTGAGCTCCTTCCTTGCCTGCATGTAATCCTCTCTAGCTGAATTTGACTCTAGCTTCCTCCACCTTATGTAAGCTACCTTCTTCCTTTTCACAAGAAGCTCCACTGCTCTCGTCATCCAAGGTTCCTTTATCTTACCCCTTCTTGCCTGTCTCAGAGGGACATATTTACTCATCACTCGCAACAACTGTTCCTAAAACAGTCTCCACATGTCTAGAGTTCCCTTACCATGGAACAACTGCTCCCAGTCCATGCTTCCTAACTCATGCCTAATCGCATTATAGTTTCCTCTTCCCCAATTAAATATCCTCCCATTTTGCCTAATCCTCTCCTTCTCCATAGCTATGTAGAATGTGAGGCAGTTATGGTCACTATCACCAAAATGCTCTCCCACCACAAGATCTGATACCTGCCCCGGCTCGTTTCCGAGCACCAAGTCTAGAATGGCCTCTCCCCTCGTCGGCCTGTCAATGTACTGCGTTAGGAAACCCTCCTGAACACACCTTACAAAAATGGCTCCATTCAAATCTTCTGCTCGAAGGAGGTTCCAATCAATATTAGAAAAGTTAAAGTCACCCATTACAACAACCCTACTGCGTCCGCATTTTTCCAAAATCTGCCGACCTATGCTTTCTTCAATCTCCCTGCTGCTATTGGGGGGCCTGTAGTAAACCCCTAACGAAGTGACTACTCCCTTGCTGTTCCTAATTTCCACCCATACTGACTCAGTAGGCAGATCTTCCTCGACAATGGAAGCTTCTGTAGCTGTGATACCCTCTCTGATTAGTAGTGCTACACCCCCTCCTCTTTTTCCCCCCTCCCTATTCTTTTTAAATGTTCTAAACCCTGGAAGATCCAGCAACCATTCCTGCCCATGAAAAACCCATGTCTCTGTTATGGCCACAACATCATAGCACCAGGTACTGATCCATGCTCTAAGTTTATCACTTTTATTCCTGATACTCCTTGCATTAAAGCAAACACACTTTAACCGATCCCTTGGTTCCTTCCCAGGAAAATCCTTCCCACTAGCTGGTCTACCTCTTGCTACTGCCTCACCTGCATCAACGCTCACCTCTGGTATACAGCTCAGGTTCCCACCCCCCTGCCATACCAGTTTAAACCCTCTCGAACTACTCGAGCAAACCTTCCACCCAGGACATTGGTCCCCTTCTAGTTCAGATGCAACCCGTCCTTCTTGTACAGGTCCCACCTTCCCCAGAAGGCATCCCAATTATCTACATATCTGAAGCCCTCCCTCCTACACCAGCTGCGTAGCCACGTGTTCAGCTGCGCCCGCTCCCTGTTCCTCACCTCGCCATCTCTTGGCACCAGTAGTAAACCAGAGAACACTACTCTGTTCGTCCTGCTCTGCAGCTTCCATCCTAACTCCCTGAAATCACTTTTTATATCCTCAATCCTATTTCTGGCTATATCATTTGTGCCAATATGTAACACGATTTCTGGCTGTTCGCCCTCCCCTTTTAGAACCTTATACACCCGATCGGAGACGTCCCGGACCCTGGCACCAGGGAGGCAACATACCTTCCGGGAATCCCGATCTTGACCACAAAATCTCCTGTCGATTCCCCTAACTATCGAGTCCCCTACCACGAGTACTTTTCTATTCTGCCCCCTTCCCTTCTTTGCCACATATCGTGAATGGCTGGGGTCCCAGCACCATTCCCTGTGGAAACCCACTGCCTACCAATTTAAAAAGGACCCATTAATGCCTTCTCTTTGTTTCCATTCTGCCAACCAGTTTTCTATCTCTCTCAATATACTTCCCCCAATCTCATGCGCTTTAATTTTGCACAATAATCTCTTATGTGGACTTTGTCAAATGCTTTCTGAAAGTCCAAATGTATCACATTGACTGGCTCCCCTTTGACAACCATCGTAGTTACATTTTCTTAGAATTCCAAAAGATTTGTCAAGCATGATTTTCCCTTCATAAATCCATGCTGACTCTGTCTGAGATAACAAACTGTAAAGCTGGATGAACACAGTAGGCCAAGCAGCATCTCAGGAGCACAAAAGCTGACGTTTCGGGCCTAGACCTTCATAGGGTCTAGGCCCGAAACGTTAGCTTTTGTGCTCCTGATATGCTGCTTGGCCTGCTGTGTTCATCCAGCTTCACACGTTGTTATCTTGGATTCTCCAGCATCTGCAGTTCCCATTATCTCTGACTCTGTCTGATCCTGCCACTGCTTTCTAAACGCTCCGCTGAAAAGACTTTGATCATGGATTTGAGAATTTTCCCCACTACTGATGTTAGGCTGACTGGCCTATAATTTAATGCTTTCTCTCCACCTCCCTTTTTGAATATCGAAGTGACATAAGCTATCCTCCAATCTGTATGGACCGTTCCAGAGTCTACAGAATCCTGGAAGATGACAACCAGCGCATCCACTATCTCTGGAGCCATTTTGTTAAGTGCTCTGGGATGTAGGTTATCAGGCCCCCGGGATTTATCCACCTTCAATCCCAACAATTTTCCTAGCACCATTTCTTTACTAATATTGATCTCCCTCAATTCTTCCCTCTCGCTAAATCTTGCATTCTCCAACATTTCTGGTATCTGATCTGTGTCCTCTTTTGGAAAGGCAAAACCAATGTATGTATTCTGTTGCTCAGCCATTTCTTTGTCCCCTATTATACATGCCCCTGTATCTGTCTGTAGGGAACCTAGGTTGTCTTCACCATTCTCTTTCCCTTCACGTACCTACAGAAACTCCTTACTGTCAGTCTTTATGTTCCCTGCAAGCTTAATTTCATACTGTTTTTGACTCTCCTTAATCAATTGATCCTTGGTCCTTCTTTGTTGAATTCTAAACTGCTCCCAATCCTTAGCCTATCTGTATACTACTTCCTGGATTGGATACTATCTTTAACCTCCTTTGTAAACGATGGACTGGCCCTCTTACCCATTTTGCTTTTGTGCCAGACGGCACTAAACAGTTGTTGTAGTTTCCCCATGCGTTCCTTGAATATTTGCCGTTGCCTATTCATTGTCATCCGTTTAAGTAACCCTCCCTAATCCATCACGTCCAATTCATACCTCATATCTTCGTAGTTTCCATTGTTAAGATTCAGCATCCAAGTGTCCGAATCAACTAACACACTTTCCATCTTGATAAAAAAATTCTATCATGCAATGGTCACTCATCCCCAAGGGGCCTCGCATGGCTAGGCCTGCAATGATTCACTTCTCACTACACAGTACCCAGTCTAAGATAGCCTGCTCTCTAGATGGTTCCTCCAAAGGAGGCGCAGTGGTAGTATGGCGCTCTGACCTCTACATCGCCGAGGCCAGACGCCAACTCTCCGACACCTCCTCCTACCGCCCCCTTGATCATGGCCCCACACCGAGCACCAAACCATCATCTCGAATACCATCCATGACCTCATCACCTCAGGTGACCTCCCACCCACAGCCTCCAACCTTATTGTTCCCCAACCCCGCACGGCCCGTTTCTATCTCCTTCCCAAAATCCACAAACCTGCCTGTCCTGATGACCCATTGTCTTCACCTGCTCCTGCCCCACCGAACTCATCTCCACCTATCTGGGCTCCATTTTCTCCCCCTGGGTCCAGGAACTCCCCACTTACATCCGTGACACCACCCACACCCTCCACTTCCTCCAGAACGTCCAATTCCCCAGTCCCCGTTTTCACCATGGATGTCCAGTCCCTATACACCTGCCTTCCTCATGCAGATGGCCTCAAGGCCCTCCGCTTCTTCCTGTCCCGCAGGCCCGACCAGTACCCCTCCACCGACACTTTCATCCGCCTAGCCAAACTCATCCTCACCCTCCACAACTTCTCTTTCGATTCCTCCCACTTCCTACAGACAAAGCGGGTGGCCATGGGTACCTGCATGGGCCGAAGCTATGCCTGCCTCTTTGTAGGTTACGTGGAACAGTCCCACTTCCGCACCTACACCGGCCCCAAACCCCACCTCTTCCTCTGTTACATTGATGACTATATCGGCGCCGCCTCTTGCTCCCAAAAGGAGCTCGACCAGTTCATCCACTTCAGCAACACCTTCCACCCGAACCTCAATTTCAACTGGGCCATCTCCAACACATCCATCACCTTCCTGGACCTCTCTGTCTCCATCTCATGCGACCAGCTGGAAACTGATGTCCATTTCAAGCCGACCAACTCCCACAGCTACCTAGAATACACATGTCCGCTTTCTTCAAGGACCACAACTCCACCCCACTCCCCCCGCCAGCCCCCGCAGTGGTCGAGAATGCCCTCGACCGTGTCTTCCGCATTTTCCGCAACACATCCCTCACACCCCGCCACCGCAATAACCACCCAAAGAGAATCCCCCTAGTCCTCACTTACCACCCCACCAACCTCCGGATACAACGCATCATCCTCTGGCACTTCCGCCATCTACAATCTGGCCCCACCACCCAAGCTATTTTTCCATCCCCACCCTTGTCTGCCTTCCGGAGAGGCCACTCTCTCCATGACTCCCTTGTCTGCTCCACACTCCCCTCCACCCCACCACACCCGGCACCTTCCCCTGCAACAGCAGGAAGTGCTACACTTGCCCCCACACCTCCTCCTCACCCCCATCCCAGGCCCCAAGATGACTTTCCATATCAAGCAAATGTTTACCTGCACATCTGCCAATGTGGTATAGTGTATCCATTGTACCCATTGTGGCTTCCTCTACACTGGGGAAACCAAACGGAGGCTTGGGGACCGCTTTGCAGAACACCTCCGCTCGGTTCACAATAAACAATTGCACCTCCCAGTCGCGAACCATTTTAACTCCCTCTCCTATTCCTTAGATGACATGTCCATCATGGGCCTCCTGCAGTGCCACAATGATGCCACCTGAAGGTTGCAGGAACAGCAACTCATATTCTGCTTAGGAACCCTGCAGCCCAATGGTATCAATGTGGACTTTACAAGCTTCAAATCTCCCCTTCTCCCACTGCATCCCAAAACCAGCCCAGCTTGTCCCCGCCTCCCTAACCCGTTCTTTCTCTCACCTATCCCCTCCTCCCACCTCAAGCCACACCTCTATTTCCCACCTACTAACCTCATCCCACCTCCTTGGCCTGTCCGTCCTCCCCGGACTGACCTATCCCCTCCCTACCTTCCCACCTATTCTCTCCTCTCCACCTGTCTTCTCCTCTATCCATCTTCGGTCTGCCCCCCTGCCTCTCCCTATTTATTTCAGGATCCTCTCCCCATCCCCCTTTTCTGACGAAGGGTCCAGGCCCGAAACGTAGCTTTTGTGCTCCTGAGATGCTGCTTGGCCTGCCGTGTTCATCCAGCTTCACACTTTGTTATCTTGGATTCTCCAGCATCTGCAGTTCCCATTATCTCTGGTTCCTCCACACATTGGTTAAGAAAACCATACACATTCCAGGAATTCCTCCTCTACAATATTATGTCTAATTTGATTTGCCCAATCTATATACGGATTAAAATCACCTGTGATCACCAATATTCCCTTATCACATGCATCTCTAATTTCCTGCTTAATGCTATTCACAAAATCACCACTACAGTTTTCGGTTTTATATACGACACCCACAAATATTTTTTTCCTCTTAGTACTCCTCAACTTTATCTATACAGATTCGATTTTGTCAGAGCTAATATCCTTTCTCACTATTGTGTTAACTTCCTCTCTAACCAGCAGTGCCACTCCACCACCTTTTCCATTTGTGCTTATATGACAACCATTTACTTCTATCTGCACAATTAGTTCATCCGCTTTATAACAAATGCTCCACACAAAGTTTTTAAGCTTGTCTTTTTAACAGTGTTTGTCTCGCTCTTATTTTTCTCAATAGCCCTGTTTGAATTTTGTCCCTGGTTTCTTTGTCTATCATTTTTCTTATTCCCTTTTCTACCTTTTGTTTTTGTCCTTGCTCCATCCTTCTCAACTCTTTACGTAGGTTTTCATCCCCCGGCATATTTACTTTAAACCCTCCCCAACCGCTCTAGCAAACATTCCCCCTAAGACATCAGTCCCAGTCCTGCCCAGGTTTAACCCGTCCAATTTGTACAGGGTCCACCTCCCCCAGAACCGGTCCCAATGCCCCAGGAATCTGAAACCCTCCCCCGAGACCATCTTTTCAACCACATATTTGTCTGATATATCCTGTCATTTCTACTCTGACTAGCCTATGGCACCGGTAATAACCCTGAGATCACTACCTATGAGGTCTGATTTCTTAACTTTCTTCCTAGCTCCCTGTATTCTGCTTTTAGGATCACGTCCCTTTTTTTTAACCGATGTTGTTTGTGCCAATGTGTACCAAAACTACTGGCTGTTCACTCTTCCCCTCCAGAATGTCGTGTGCCCCTCTGTGACATCCTTGACCCTGGCACTGGGGGTGGGGGGGGGGGCAACATACCATTCTGGAGTCTCGTCTGTGGCCACAGAAATGCCTGTCTATACTCTTTACAATTGAGTCCCCTATAACTATCGCCCAGGCACACTTTTTAACCCTGCCCTCTGCAGCAGAATCAACCGTGGTGCAACAGGGCAAGGGCCACAGGAGATTCCTGCACAATCTGCCAATCTCTCTTGCTCTGTCTGGTGGTCAACCATTCCCTTCCTGCCTACAGAGCCTGAGGCTGCGTTGTGACCTCCTCTCCAGACATGCAATCCATGATACTCTGCCTCATGGATGCTCCACAGTGTCTCCAGTCCCCTTCCCAGCTCTGATACTCGAGCTTCCCGGAGCTATAGCTGGAGACACTTCCTGCCCCCTTCCAGGCATTTGGAACTATCCCCGGCCTGCCACGTGGAACCAGAGGAGCAAACCAAGAAATTGAGCTCTCCTGCCATGGTTTACCTCTTTAAATTAAACCTTGGGGAGTACTTTATATTAGGTTAAACATGTACTACATGAGGCAGTAAATATTTATATTGCAAATTTCATGTTTTAACTGGCTCTGCATCTTCATCGAATAAGTTATGTTTCATAATAAAGTAATAATTTTGCATTAAAGGAACAAAACTGATAGATCTCTTTATTCCAAGTCTAAAATAGACAAAGAATATGATTAGTTATAAAGGTAAACGCGGAGGTCACCATAGTCCTACCAGGTCACAGAGCTGCTTTCTCATTAGAGAGAGATGTCTGGTAGTGATTTATTCTGAGGATCACCACACCTCAGCTGAGGGTAAAAATTGAGGAGGAGAGTTTTTCGTGTTAACCTCAGCTGGTGCAGGAACTGAACCCACACTGCTGGCATCATTCTACACCATAAAGTGGCTATCCAGTCAACTGATTTAGCCAACCCATGATTGGTATATCAGGAACTGGGCAAAAGCATTTATATTCATGTTATGATCCATGGAATAGCGGTCTAGAAATACAATATAATCTCCCATCTCAGTCTGCTACATACTGTTTGACGAATCAGTCAGCATCATTGAAGAGAAACAAAGTTAACATTTCAGGTTGATTTTAACATTCTAGTTCATGAGTTAACGTTTCAAATCTTTTTGACACTACCTCATGGGGTAGGGGAGTACAACAATATGGACAAAAGACTAGTCAGTGAATCGATAATAGGGATAAATAGTTCATTTTCTAGTTGTCACACTGTTACTAAGAGTGTGCCACAGGGATCAGTAGTGGGGCCTGAAATAGTTACAACCTATATCAATGACTTAGCTGCAAGGACCCAAAGTATGTGCTATTAGCAAATTTAGATAACTAACACAGGTAAGAAAGTAGGTTGTCAAGAGGGCAGAGTCTACAGAGGGACTTAGATTAAATGAATGAGTAAAACTTGGCAGATAGAGTTATAATATGAGAAAATATGGTTGTGCCCACTTTGGCAGAAAACAGCATGCTATTTGAATGAAGGAATACGGCAGAGCTGGGTGTCTTCATACATGAATCAAAAGCTGCTGGTAAATAGGTACAGTGACTTATTAAAAAATCTGAGGGAACCTGACAAGCTATACATTGGAAGGATTTTCCCCATGTGAGGAGTTCAAAATTAGAGAAATTATAGAAATCAGGGGCGTCCCTTCAAGATTGTGATAAGGGAACAGTTTTCTCTCAGAAGGTCATTAGTCTGTGTGATTATCTGCCCCACAAAGCAGCAGAGGCTGCGCCTTTGAACACATATATATATTATCTACATTTTTGGTCAACAATGGGACCAAAAGTTACGGGAGTGAAGCAGAAAAATAGAATTGAGGACATGGACAGATCAATTATGATTTTATCATTTGGCACAGCAGGTTTGAGGGGACAAATAACCCATTCCTGCTCCGAAATGATGTCTTCTTGTGTTCTGTTTGACCACACAAGTATTGTATCACATTTCATTTTTATTATAGATTTTAAATCAGAAACAATTTAGAAGGATGTTGCCAGAGTTGGAGGCTTTGAGCTATTGGAACAGGCTATTTCTCTGGAGCGTCGGAGGCTGAGAGGGTGACCTTATAGAGGTCTATAAAATCATGAGGAGCATTTTTGGGGTAAATAGAAAAGATCTTTTCCCCAGGGTAGAGAAGACTAAAACTAGAGGGCACAGGTTTAAGAGATAGTAGGATCGGCATAGGTTTAAGGCAAGAGGGGAATGATTTAAAATGTACCCAAAGGGCAACTTTCTCACGCAGAGGGTGGTGCATGTATGCTATGAGCTGCCAGAGGAAGTGGTGGAGGCTGGTACAATCACAACATTTAAAAGGCATCTGGATGGGTATATGAATAGGAAGGGTTTAGAGGGATCTGGGCCAGATGCTGGCAAATGGGATTAGATTAATACAGGATATCTGGTCAGCATGGACAAGTTGGACCAAAGGGTCTGTTTCCGTGCTGTACATTTTTATGACTCTATAACTGTCATAGTCTTTTGCTTTTGTATCTTTACCACTTGATTATGATAAGCATTTCTTTACAGCATTTAACTGAGCTATTATTAACACACTCCCTCCTAAATGGCAAAACACGAGGCCACACAATAACTAGGAAAAGGCATAGTCATTTCCAAAAGGCATTTGAAATATGTCACACAAGTGGTTGTTACACAAGACTGGGATTCGTGAACTTGGGAGTAATAAATTATAACTAAGAAAGAATTTGTTCGTGGGCATTATTTGAATGACAATGCAACTCCTTTCAGTGACACTCAAGCATATTTTCTAATCATTATCACTAACTTGTATTTCAATTCCGATTCAAAAATAGTACAGGGCTTGGGTAAACAGTAGAAGGGCAAGGCAGCACAATCCAAGTGGAAGCATCAAAAACAAAGTTGCTGGAAAAGCTCAGCAGGTTTGGCAGCATCTGTGGAGGAGAAAACAGAGCTAATGTTTCACATCCAGTGACCTTTCCTCAGAACTTGCCATCACTTGACATCCCTTTGAAGGTACTAACTCAAAAACTGGCATCCTGTGTAATTTAGAAGGTAGGCTAAATGATTCTGTACTATGTTGATTACAGATCACAAATATTCCGAATTTATAATAATAATGTTTTTACTGGTAAAAGTCTGTTAAGAACACCACAGCAGAAATGATGAAAATTTCAATTTCTATCATTGTCTGTGTGACAGAATTATGCTTCGCAGATTGACAAGATATCATCTCCAAGTCATTCTTGAGACTGAAGCTATTATGGAGATTATTTGAAAAGAACAACTTTTCTGCAGCAATTCATTTTCTGGTTTAGTAATTAATAGTTGAAAAGTGCTAAAGTTAAGGTAAATACACCAGAAAATTTGACTACAGTGCAAACAAAGTTAGCAGAAAGCATGAAAACACATTATTCATAATAGCTAGGGGAAAAAAAAATGATAGGTTAACTCAATAGTATATCACAGCAAAATATCATTACTTTAGAGGGGACTTGGTGGTGAAGAGGTAAGAAACAAAGAGGAAAGGAGATTGGAGGAGAAAGAAGAAATGGTACATCATTTGTAACTCATTATAGGATGGATGAAATGGGGAAAACAGGGGTAAGAATGGCAACAGAAAAAGGCAAGTACAAATAAATAAGAGACAGGAAGGAAAACAGAAAGAGAAAGCTGGTTATGATCAGAAATCAAAAATAATGAAAGGTGCCGATGAAGTTAGGAGTGAAGATTCCTTAAGTTACAGCTCAAAAATCAGGTAAACTTGATGGTTGAAAAGTAATCTCGAGTTTAGGAGAAAATAAATGGCATTCTAGACATTTTTACATATATTTGCCCATAATGTTCATATGTATGTAACTTCAAGCTATCTGACTTGGCAGCATAAAGTGTAATTTTATATTGTCAAACACATGCACATGACCTCCCTTTAATGGATTTTTAGGACACAGAGGACGAACTGTCAAATTTCTGCAAGAGATATTGCTTTAAAGGATATTGCTTTAATATTTATAAGAATTTGACTTTGACCGTAAGTGGGAAGTGTGCAAAGTGATGAAAGTAAGGGAATCAGGATAATAAATTCATGACAGCATTTACACTCCAAATACACAGTATAACCACTATTGATATAAATACTGTGAGCTCCACCCATGCAATAGTAAATGTGTAATAAATTGACATAAACCACAAAGACTTAACAATTAGTAGTTAGCCATTCAGCCCATCGAGTTTACTCTACCATTCAATGAGATCATTGCTAATCTGATAATCTTCGACTTCAATTTCCTTCCTTTTGCCCATAACCCTGGATTCCCTTAGTGATTACAAATCTGTCTCTCTTGGCCTTGAATACACTTAACAACCCAGTCCCTACAGCCCTCTGCATTAAAGAATTTCACAGATCCACCACTCTGCTGGAAGAAATTCCTACTCATCTGCTCTTGAGTCTGTTTCTGAAACATAAAAAGGCAGGTTGATAGTCATAGAAAGCTAATACAGTTGTTTAGTTTAAGGATGCTAAGCACATATCAGACCATAGGGTTAGCTCAATTGGCTGGACCATTGATTTGCAACATAGAATGAAGCCAACAGCGTGGGTTCACTTTCCACACCAGCTGAGATACAATGAAGGACTCTGCTTCAGAATCTCTCCCCTTGCTGAAGGCATGGCGATGTTGAGGTTAAACCAACTTAAGTGGTCTCTCTCTCTCAAATGAGACGGCAGTCCTATGATGCGGTAGGACTATAGAGACTTTACCTTGCTTTTATTTTGTTGAGGACAGAGCTTATTTAGATGATAGCAGGATAGCTGACAGAGTAATGGAAACTATGGGTTGAATTTTACCAGAAATTAGCTAAGTGCCAGTTGTGGAGTTATCATGGTAGGTTTTCTCTCTATGAGCCCGAGCTAGTTTTCTCATGCTATTCTCTACAGATTGTTTTATTAACAATGCACCTTGTGTCAGTTGTGCTCCACTTGCACACAGCCTTCCTCTCAGTAGATGCAGACTTGCTTGCCAGTGTCAGGATCTTCCAGGAGTCCAAGCAGCAGCACCATTGTTAAAATGCAGTTGTGCTCCAGATAAACCACTGTCTGTTCAGAGTTGCCCTTCACAGTTCCAGTGAACTGCCTCAGAGCTGGCGGACAGAAATTGGATAGCTTCACACTTTGCCAACAGCGACCGAGAAATTCTGGCATATGAAATTGTGCAGACGACAAGAACAGGAGGAGAAAAGTCACCAGACGCAACTCTGTTTTCCCTCGAAAGGTGCTTCCAGACCTGTTGAGTTTCTCCAGCAATTCTGTTTTTGTTTCATATTTCCAGCCCCTGCAGTGATTTGTTTTATTTTAAAATTCACTGTCCATTGCCATACTGTTCTCCCAATACCATCACTGTGAATGTACACTTAATGTGCTCAAATGCTCAAACCTATGACCCTGTTTCACAACTTGTCATCTTTTTGTCCCTCCTGCAGGTACCAATGATATCTGCACAGTGTCTGTCATCAAGGGGATAGCTCTGCAAAGCAGCTCCTCCTCCACCTCTAAGGAAGAAGCCTTCTTAGGAATATCTTTTAGCAGATGACTGGCAAAGCTTTGTCCCTGCAGTCTCCACCAGCTCTGACATTGATATCTCAGTGGATACTTTAGTGAGAGACAGGAGCACACACTATGAGCTTAGCTCTGTCATATTCCACAGTTGTGCAAAGAAGAAATGCCTCAGATCACAGGCACTCAGAGAATGGTTGGAGTCCAACACCTACTCAGTCCCAGTCAGGAAAAGACCCCATGGAGTTGGCCTTTAAGAGCTTCATGTATATGTACTAAATACTGCCAAAGTATAGCAGATCATTAAAAAAAATCTGAAAAATAAAGATAGGTGATAATATCTTGTATGTTCCATCATGTAAAGGATACAAATCCAACAGGTCAGGCTTAACTTTCTTTCCTCTTTACAGATACAAATTGACTACTGAGTGTTTCTAACATTTTATTTGTTTCCTTATTTTATTTTAACATATTTACAATCTGAAAATTTAATATGGATTTAAAAGCAAATGGAAAAGTGCATTGAATGTTAATGCACAATGTCCCAATACTTATTCTGAGCACTTAAACTGTGTATTAGCTCCAACAGGGTGAGTATATATGGTCATGAAAATCATACAATATTTTAATGGAGAATCATTTAGATGGAGATCCATATTCTTTGTTAACCAGAACTCTCCGTCAGTTTAAAATTGATAATCTAGCAAAGACATTAAGAGTGCAGCACCATACTCATAAAGCACTTAGTGGATTAAAAATAAACAGCAGACTTGTGACCCATGACAAGCAATATCTGTATGAAGTACCACAGTAATTGTATAGAAATGACAATCATCAAGGGCACAATGTCCCCTAGAAATGCTTTAGAAAAATGCGCAGTGATCTGATGCTCCATCCAAATTCCCAGCTGTATCACAATTACATCAATCATTAGCAGCAAAATCCATTACAGAAATATAGCCGGTTTTCCCACTTATTTTAATGAGCAAAATTCCTGTTTCAGAATTGGCAAAGAAATATTTTATTTCAGAATCAATTCCATATATCATGGAAAGCACATAAGAATTAGATTCACAAGTCTGATGAAATTTGAGATGACAAATCACATTTAACATATCCAATGTTAATATCTAACTTTTGCATTAGGAAAATGGGTACAGGTCTATGTCATTTCTGAAATTTCTGAAGAAGGATCTCTACCCAAAACGTCAGCTTTCCTGCTCCTCTGATGCTGCCTGGCCCATCCACCTCTACACCTTGTTATCTCAGATTCTCCAGCATTGGCAGTTCCTATTATCTCTGTAATAGGTCTATGTCATTCAGTTCCATCATTCAATGAGATAATTGCTGGTCTTTATCATAACTCCATGAACCTGCTGTGGCTCCATAGCCTTTTTGCGTATATTGTTGGCTAGTGAAAATTTATCAATTTCAATATAAAATTATTAATTAAGCAAGAAACTACTGCTTTGTGTGGACAGAAATTTTAAACTTCTTATCTCCTTTTGCATAATTAATTATTTCCCAACTACCCTCTAGCATTGCTCGGCTCTAATGTAAATGTTCAGACCCATGTCCTAGACTACTCCATCAAAAGAAAAACATTTTATCTACCCTGCTAATGTCTTTCAAAATCCTAAATTCCTCAATCAAATCAATTTTTATATTCCAGAGAATACAAACATGGTTTACGTAATCTCTCTTCATAGTGTGGTGTGTCAAAATTAGCAGATGACACTAAAATGAGTGGTAGAGCAAACTGTCCAGAAGACCCTGAAAGTCTGCAGAGGGATATAGATAATCTAAGTGAGTGGGCAAAGGTCTGGCAGATGGAGTACAATATTGCTAAGTGTGAAGTCATCCATTTTGGTAGGAATAACAGCAAAATGGACTATGTTTTAAATGGTAAAAAAAATTGCAGCATGTTGCTGTGTAGAGGGACTTGGGTGTCCTTGTGCATGAATCACTAAAAGTAGGGTTGCAGGTGCAGCAGGTAATTAAAAAGGCAAATGGAATTTTGTCTGTCATTGATAGAGGGATGGAGTTTATAAACTGGGAGGCTATGCTGCAGCTGTATAGGGTCCTGGTGAGGCCACACCTGGAGCACTGTGTGCAGTTTTGGTCTCCTTACTTGAGAAGGGATATACTAGCACTGGAGGGGGTGCAGAGGAGATTTACTTGGTTGATTCCAGAGTTGAGAGGCTGGGATTATGAGGAGAGACTGAGTAGGCTGGGATTACACTCATTGGAATTCAGAAGAATGAGGGGAGATCTTACAGAAACATAAAAGAGTATTAAGGGAATAGATAAGGTGGAGGCAGGGAGGTTGTTTCCGCTAGCAGGTGAAACTAGAACTAGAGGGCATCACCTCAAATGAAAGGGAAGCAGATGTCGGACTGAGGTCAGGAGGACATTCTTCACCCAAAGAGTTGTGAATCTGTGGAATTCCCTGCCCAGTTAAGTGGTTGAAGCTACCTTGCTGAATGTGTTTAAGGGAAGACTAGATAAATTTTTGAACAGTAAAGGAATTAAGGGTTATGGTGAGTGGATGGGTATGTGCAGCTGAGGCTCAAAAAGGTCAGCCATGATCTTATTGAATAGCGGGGCAGGCTTGAGGGGCCAGATGGCCTACTCCTGCTCCCAGTTCTTATGTTTATATAAGCTATCTTGAAAGCCCTGGCAAAATTCTGGTGAATCTGGATTCAATCCAGAATACATCTACCCTTTCTAAGGCATGGTTTCCAAAACAATGTACAGTAACCCAGGTGCAGTCTAAGCTTGGCTTCATACAGCTGTAGAAAAACTACCTCCCCTTCACACTAACCTATGTTACAGCAGGTATGGTTGTTCCCTAAAAAATTAAACACCAAATATCACAGCAATCTCAGCTGCACTTGAAATTTGTCAGCATCAACTTATCAAACTGGTCAAATGTAGGAAGCAAGACTGCCTTATTCTTTGCTTTAATTGCTTTATACCACTGTTCATTGCACTGAACTTAAGGGACTAATATTTTCAGAGAGATGTTATTATCTGAAGGTTACAATTATAAATTTGCCACTTGAGTGTTTCTCCTCAAAAATATTTTGCTATAGCAGTGAGCAATGACAAGGAGGATTAATTGTAGTCAGGTTATTTTTAAAATACAGTAAAAACTTTGATATAAGCACTGTAGTTATATGGGCCCCTTCTTAGCATGATGGTATGTTTGATTAAAGGCAACCTGGGTATGTTAAGAAATCATAGAGTAATACAGCAAAGACAGAAACCCTTATGTCACTGTGTCCATATTGGTCACAGCACTTGTCTTACTCTAAATTCGGTTCCCACAGGTCCGTAGTCTTGTGTGCCATAATAATTCCAGTGTTCATCTAAATATTCTTGAATATTCAAATATTTCTGCTTCTACGATCCTTTCAGGCAGTGAGTTTCAGATACTAAACATCTGGGTAAAAACAGCTTACTGAAATCCCCTGTCAACTACCTGCCCCGTATCTTATATCTATTGAATCTTACCTGATTATGCACCCCTCCACTAAATGCAACGTGTTTCTCTCTAACTACCCTTTCCATGCCCCTCATAATTTTGTACATCTCAGTCAGGCGCCCCCCTCAGCCACCTCTGCTCTAAGAAAAACATCACTGTCTAACTAGCCTCTCTTCATTGCTGAATTGCTCCAGCCAAGGAAATATCTTGATCAATCACCCCTGCACCCTCTCTTGTGCAATCATATATTTCGTACAATATGGGAACCAAACTCTAGCTAACACTACATTCAGCTCCATCATAACCTTCATGCTCTGTATCAATGGCCTTGACTAATACAGGCAAGTATCCCACATGTCTTCTTAACCACCATATCAACCCTTCCTGCTGCTTTCATAGATCTACAGACATGCACATGGTGGTACCTCTGATCTTCTACAGCATCCTACCATTTATCATGTACTCTCTTGCTTTGTTAGTCCAATCAAAATGCATCACCATGTCAGAGAGTCGGAAAGCTATGCAGCATGGAAAAAGATCCTTCAGTCCAACTCTTCCAACTGACTAGATTGCCTAAACAAACCTAATCCATTTGCCAACATTTGGCCCACTTTCCTTCTAAACCCTTCCTTTTCATTTACCCATCCAAATGTCTTTTTAAATGTTGATATTGTACCAGCTTCCACCACTTTCTTTGGCAACTTATTCCACTCATGCATCACCTTCAGCATGAAAAAGTTGCCCATTAGGTCCCTTTTAAATTTTTCCCCCTCACCTTAAAGCAATGCCCTCTAGTTTTGGACTCTCCCAGCCCAGGAAAAAGGCCAAATCTAATTACCCTATCTGTGCATCTCATGATTTTATAAACCTCTAAAAGGTCTCCGACACTCCAAGGAAAAGAGCCTCAACCTATTCACCCTCTCCCTACAGCTCAAACCCTTCAACCCTGGCAACTTCCTTGCAAATCTTTTCTGAACCTTTCAAATTTCACAACATCCTTTCTACAGCAGGGAGACCAGAACTGAACACAGTATTCCAAATGTGGCCTAACCAATGTCCTGTACAGCTGCAACATGGCCTCCCAACTCCTATACACAATGCACTGACCAATAAAGGCAAGCATATCAAATACCTTCTTCATTATCCCATCTATGCGCAACTCCATTTTCAAGGAACTATGAACCTGCACTCCAAGGTCTTTTTGTTCAGCACCACTCCACAGGACTTTAACATTTAGTGTATAAGTCCGCCCTGATTTGCCTTTCCAAAATACAGCACCTCACATTTATCTAAATTAAACTCCAACTGCCAATGCTCAGTCTCTTGGCCAAGCTGATCAAGATCCCATTATACTCTGAGGTAGCCTTCTTTGCTATCCACAACACCTCCAATTTTCATGTCATCTACAAACTTACTAATGATACCTCCTATGTTCGTATCCAAGTCATTTATATAAATGACAAAAAGCAGCGGACCCAGTACTAATCTTTTTGGCACATCACTTCAGGCCATAAGTCTGAAAAGCAACCCTCCAACACCATCTTCGGCCTTCTGCCTTCAAGCCAGTTGTATCCAAATCATTAGTCTCTCTGTATTTGTCAAACACCTTGGTGAAGTCCATATAGATCATATCCACTGCTCTGCCCTCATCAAACTGCTTTGTTACTTCTTCAAAAAACGTAATCAAGTTAATGAAACACAATTTCCCATGCACAAAGCCATGTTGACTATCCCTAACAAGTCCTTGTCTTTCCAAATACATGTAAATGCTGTCCCTCAGGATTCTCTCCAACAATTTACTCACCAACGATGTCAGGCCCACTGGACTGTAGTTCCCTGGCTTTTCCTTACCATCTTTCTTAAATATCAGTACCACGTTAACCAAGCTTCAGTCTTCCAATGCTTACCTGCAGCTATCAATGATCAGATTTCAACCCTAAAACTGATCAGGTCCCAGTGATTTATCCATCTTTATGCATTCTAAGATGTCCAGCACCACCTCCACTATGATAAGGTCATTTTTCAAGATGTTGCTATTTATTTCCTACATTCAATATCTTCCATATCCTTCTCTACAGTAAACAGTGATGCAAAATAATTGTTTAGATTCTCCCCCATCTCCTTGGTTCCACACATCTCTTCACATATTTTCAGATTAAACTCTGTCTGCTACACTTCTGACATTTTGGCCAGCTTATCCTAGAGTCTACGGCTTTCCTCCTCGCTAATTACCACGGCAAAATCTTTTGTGACACCTCTAAACTTACTGATCAAACTTCCTACATTCATGTTGAATCGTGAACATGCACGACAAACAGCAAAGAACCCAGCACCAAACCTGCAATATGCAATGAAGGCAATTTTGGATCCATTTTCCAAATTGCCCTGGATCCCAGAGGCGCTTATCTTCTTAATAGGTCACATGCAAGACTGATCATCAAAAACCTTGTTCCATTGTAGAATGTACAAACTGTAAATCTTTGAAAAATTCAATCAAATTTTTTAGACCTGTCCTGTCCTTGACAAAGCAATGCTGTGTTTTCTGGATTAATTACTGTCACTGCAAGTAAAGATTAATCCTGTCCCTCATGACATTTTGCAAACATGTGCCAACCCACTGGTTGTGATCCAAGATGGTGGCAGAGAAGCAGCGCTGAATCTGTGTTTCTGACCGGGGCGCATCTGCTTCCCTCTGCTTTCTTTGCTTTTTTATCTCTGTCTTTTCACTTTTGCTTTTTGTTTTTGCTCTCTTCTTTTGCTGTCTTTCTTTCCTTGTTTTTATTTTATCAGGGACTTTTACAGAGTCTTCGGCAGGACGAAAGTGCACCCAGCCTCCCGAACGTGTGTGGTAGCGGCAGCAGGAATTAGCTGCTTGGGGACAGCGAGTCCAGCGTGAAGAACAGCAAGTGCTTGAACAGCGCGGTGTGGCAGCAAGTGAGGACCCAGCAGCAAGAGATGGTGCTAGAGCATGGCAAATTCAAAGTTGGTGGGTCCAGCACAGGACTCAAAGCAGTGATGGCGGCATGGTTTTCAAAATTGCAACAACAGCAGGGCGGTCTCTGTGGTTGGTGGGGAAGGCGAGACTGCAGTTGGTGTCAGTCAGTTGCACCAATGCAGTAGGCCTGAACAGATACTCCTGGCAGAGTGACGGCAGCAGAAGTTGCACAGGCAGCAGCTTGGTAGGCCAGGAGTGGCGCTGTGATGGTGGAATGACAGCGGCGGTGGTAGCCCCAAAGCAGGAGTCCTGGATTGGACTGTGACGCGGAGGCACTGGCAGGCATGGAGCCTGTTGTGGAGATGCCCGCCTGATGTCGATCAGAGCACAAGAAGGGAGGAAGAACTCTATTTTTAGTTACAATTAGTTAGCTCTTTATATCTTGTGTAACTCAAAATGGTGCCAGAGCACAACATTTTATACTTTCCACTATTTATTTGCTCCATATAAGTCACAATAAATAAATCATTCATCATTCACTGATGTCACACTCAATAGCCTATAGTTCTCTGATTTACCCCTGCTACCCTTTTTGAATAATGAATGGGCCTTTTGCAAGTTGGAAAGCATAACTTGTGGAGTGCCACAAGGATCAATTCTAGGTCCTCAATTACATACTGTCTATATCAATGGCTTGAAAACAGGAATCAGAGCGTAACATATGCAAATTTGCTGACAATATAAAAATATGTGAGAGGGCATGTTGTGAAGAGGACATACAGGGGTCTACATATATTAAGTACATAAGCAAAACCTGATAAATACAGCCTAAGATAATTTAAAATCTTACCTCCATGTTTGGCTTTTAACACAGATTGCCACTAAATCCTTATGTGTCCTACTTATTCTTTGGTTATCCTCTTACACTGAATGTACTTACAAAATGCATTTGGACTTTTCTTTATTTCTCCTGCCAATATTTTCTCATAATACATTTCAATCTCCTAATTTTATTTTCAAATAACCTCCACTACTTTCTAAAACTCCTCTAGGGCTTCTTCTGTTTTGAGCCCTCAATATCTACCACAAGCTTCCATTTTCTACCCTGACATCTACCCTGTCAAGTCCCCTCAGAATTTTGTAAGTTTCAATAAGATCACACCTAAGTCTGCTAAACTCTAACAAATAAAGGCCTAACCTGTTTAGCCATTCATAATAAGTCAACTCCTTCCTCCCAGAATTCAGCCTCGTGATTATCTTTTGAACTGCCTCCAAAGCTAACAATTGCAGTTTTTGAATATGGGGACCAAAACTGTATACAGTACACCATATGTGGCCTCACCGACACTCTGCACAGTTGTTAACGGGACGTTGCTAATTTTAAATTCCACATCCCTATCAGTAAATGACAAAATTCAATTTGCCTTCTTACTACTTTTGTAGTTCATGCAGAATACCCAGGTCTCTCTGCACTGCACCTTTTTTGGAGTCTCTCTCCATTCAAATAATAGCCTGCTTTTTATTCTTCCTACTTCACACCTTCCCACATTCAACTCTATCTACCAAGTTTTGCCTACCCACTCAACCTATCTAGATTCCCTTAGTTTCCTTACGTCCTCTTCACAACATGCTCTCCCACCTATTTTTAGATTGTTAGCAAATTTGGATACATTACACTCTGATCCCCTCTTCTAAGTCTTCATATAGATGGTACAGTTTCAAGGAGCATGGACTAATCCTTGTGGTACTCCACTAGTTACACTTTCCAACTTGAAAAAGACCCAGTAATTCAGACTTATCTTTTTTGTGTTAACCAATTCTCAATTCATGAGGACTAACCACAATGTTGTGCAATCTTATCTTGTGCCTTCTATATGGAAGCTCATTGAAAACCTCCTGGAAATCTAAATCCACTGCATCTATCAGCTCCCATTTATCAATACTGCTTGTTATTTCCTCAAAGAAATCTAGCAAATTTGTCAAACATGCTTTTCATTTCCCAAACTGTGTTGGCTCTGTTTGATAGCATTAAGCTTTTCTAAATGTCTTGTTATTTCTTTCTTAATAATGGACTCTAGCATTTTCCTAATGGCAGAGGTTAAGTTAACAGGTCTATTGATTCCTGCTTTCAATTTCCCTCCCTTCTTGTACTAGGGAATGACAAGCAGGGTGCTGGAGCCTTTCACAATCTAGTGAGTTCTAGAATATTCTCAAGTTTTGCTAAAGGATCAAAGATTCATTATAAATATACTTTCACTTCCGTGTTGAAATACAGCATGTTCTGCTATCAATAGGACAAAGTATGGAAGGATGAATGTAACTGAAATTTTCTGTTTTAGACAAGATGTCTAGAAGTCTTATAAATCTCATTTTAATTTCAAAACAGAACCTACAAAGACCTCAGAAAAATAAAAAAATCAAGCAGATATTACATTTATTTTTGCCACTCAAAGATCAAAATACTATAAAAGTTTACAGCATTTAATTGTAGTTTGTTAAACATTTACGCTGCAACTTATGTTAAATGTTTAACTGAATAATTACACAAATAAACATACTTTAGCAGAAGGTTTCAAGTAATATTTGCTCTGGCTGCTTTTCAAAAGAAAACCAGACAGAGAGAAAAAGACTCGTGGCTGGAAGAGTCAACAAGAGAGATACAGAGAGAACTGCACAAATAGGTTAAAGCATACAACGAGGTGAGTATTTGGTAAAAGGCAAGTGGGGGGGAAAAAACTCATGTCACCAACTTCAATGCTGGTTCCCCAGCACAATTCTAAAGCTGAACTATTTTAAACAAGCTTGGCTCAGAATTAAATCATCTCGTAAACTGAAGTGGAGGCCAACTAAATACCATTATGGTGGACTCAAGACAGGGTGGTGAGGTGCCAATGGGTCATGTAAGGGACAACCCAACTTTCCCACTGGGCCACCTGGCCACAGCTGTGCCCTGTCCATCCTCTGGAAGAATAGGCCATTTTGGATCATGCTCTGGAAGCTGCAGCTTTATAAGAAAGTAAAACTAACTACCAGTGAAAATAATATCAGAGATAATGGGAACTGCAGATGCTGGAGATTCCAAGATAATAAAATGTGAGGCTGGATGAACACAGCAGGCCAAGCAGCATCTCAGGAGCACAAAAGCTGACGTTTCGGGCCTAGACCCTTCATCAGAGAGGGGGATGGGGGGAGGGAACTGGAATAAATAGGGAGAGAGGGGGAGGCGGACCGAAGATGGAGAGTAAAGAAGATAGGTGGAGAGGGTGTAGGTGGGGAGGTAGGGAGGGGATAGGTCAGTCCAGGGAAGACGGACAGGTCAAGGAGGTGGGATGAGGTTGGTAGGTAGCTGGGGGTGCGGCTTGGGGTGGGAGGAAGGGATGGGTGAGAGGAAGAACCGGTTAGGGAGGCAGAGACAGGTTGGACTGGTTTTGGGATGCAGTGGGTGGGGGGGAAGAGCTGGGCTGGTTGTGTGGTGCAGTGGGGGGAGGGGATGAACTGGGCTGGTTTAGGGATGCAGTGGGGGAAGGGGAGATTTTGAAACTGGTGAAGTCCACATTGATACCATATGGCTGCAGGGTTCCCAGGCGGAATATGAGTCGCCTGGGAACCCTGCAGCCATATGGTATCAATGTGGACTTCACCAGTTTCAAAATCTCCCCTTCCCCCACTGCATCCCTAAACCAGCCCAGTTCATCCCCTCCCCCCACTGCACCACACAACCAGCCCAGCTCTTCCCCCCCACCCACTGCATCCCAAAACCAGTCCAACCTGTCTCTGCCTCCCTAACCGGTTCTTCCTCTCACCCATCCCTTCCTCCCACCCCAAGCCGCACCCCCAGCTACCTACCAACCTCATCCCACCTCCTTGACCTGTCCGTCTTCCCTGGACTGACCTATCCCCTCCCTACCTCCCCACCTACACCCTCTCCACCTATCTTCTTTACTCTCCATCTTCGGTCCGCCTCCCCCTCTCTCCCTATTTATTCCAGTTCCCTCCCCCCATCCCCCTCTCTGATGAAGGGTCTAGGCCCGAAACGTCAGCTTTTGTGCTCCTGAGATGCTGCTTGGCCTGCTGTGTTCATCCAGCCTCACATTTTATTACCAGTGAAAATAAATTTACTTGGGCGTGTGCCTTGCAGTGCCTATTTTGACAGCGCCATCCCAGCTCAACAGACTGCCAATAACAGTGTAGCACAGCATCTCTGCTACTCTCCAGCCTCAGGAACGCAACCTCCACTGAATGTGAGCCCACTCCCCATCCTTTAATTGACAAGGATTTGAAAATCCCTGTCATTTCAAGTTCTTGAACCCAGATTGAAAATTCAGTACCTGCGTGTGTTGATGGTAGAGAATGTGGAACAGACACAGAAAAACTCAGGGATGTACAGATTTCCTAAATTTACAGGATTAAGTTTGAAGAAGTAGCTCGGTACATGTGCTAACACATTTTATACCTGTAACGAACTCGTTCAACAGTGTCATGTGTCAATCGACTGGCAATATTTGCACTGTGGGGGTTACCTGAAACATATCAGAAACACAAAGGATTAATTCTGAATAACAATTAATCTAAAATCATCGATAATTCCAATGCACTATAATGAAACAACTAAAAAATAGATAATAAAAGTGAGGCTGGATGAACACAGCAGGCCAAGCAGCATCTCAGGAGCACAAAAAAGCAACTAAAAAATAGCATGGCTTCTAAAAATGTACACAAATTTCAGAAAACTGGAATGCATGTTATTGGATGTCTAGGAAGCAGAGCTGTTTTTTTCAGCACCTGATTTTTATTTTTAGTTGATCTGAATCTGGTAACAGTAGCAACAAATAAACCATGTTACTTGCTGTTGTTAACGTTAACACAGAAAACTTTAAAATTATTGACTGATCTTCTGTACTTTTCCTTCTTTTAAATATTAACTTAGCTGTGTTGAGTGAGGGGAATTTAAAGATTGCAAGTTAATTATGGATTTCCAAATCAAAAAACTCAAAAGATTAACAGTAACATTCTACAGATGCTGGAAATCTGAAACAAAACAAAAATTGCCAGAGAAACGCAGCAGGTCGAGCAGTGTCAATGGTGAGAGAAACAGAGTTAACGCTTTGAGTCCAGTATGACTCTTGTTCATCCCATCTTCTGAAGAGGAGTCATATTGGACTCGAAATGTTAACTCTTCTCTCTCACAATGGATTCTGCCAGGCTTGCTGAGATTCTCCAGTACTTTCTGTTTTATTAAACTAAACTATCTGGTTCTCTTGTTCCACTTTTGGTCATAGCTACTGTATTTTCTCTACAAAAGTGGATCATTTTTGTCAAAACTACAATGCGTGGAAAACAATACCAATGATAGAAGAAGAAAGATTGAACTATTAAACAAAACACTGAATACTACTTCTAATTCAGGTTTTTCAAAATTTCATGGAAATTGAACTTAATATTTAAGGAAAATGTGTATCACAGAGCAATCTCTATTATTTTGCAAGAAAAGACTTTAAATTTGAAATGAGAAAAGATTCCTTAGAAATTATTGCTAAGGCCCACCATAGATATTTTCTGCAAGGTCTTGGTAAAAGCGATGAATTTGACTATGTGCATAAAGTGTTGCACCAGCATGATCCAGGTAAGTAATTCCTAAAAGAAAATCAAAACATGAGTTAACTTTTCCTTTATTAAGATATAAAAAATTATTGATAACAGAAAAAAGTCAAAAATGCTGGGAACATATTGCCAAATGTCCAAGAGAGAAAAATAAACTAATCTGCTGCCGTTCCATTTTTTCCTAACTATTAGTTATTACATGTACATGTACTGTACGACACCCACAGACTTTTTGACAACTAAGTGAAAACACTGTAGAAATCAATCCTGTTAACTCAACTTCTGCACGCTGTTCAGTCTGGGGATCAATGAATTATGAACTGCAGGATTTTGCTACAGTATGCATTGCAAGAATATCGGGAATGTAGAGCGAATCTGGAAAAAGGGATTAAGAGAGCTGAGAGAGGACATGAGATATTGCTGGCAAACATGGTTAAGGAAAATCCCAAAGCCTTTAATTCATATATAAAGAGCAAGCGGGTAACTAGAGAAAGGATTGGCCCACTTAAGGACAAAGAAGGAAAGTAATGCGCTGAGTCAGAGAAAATAGGTGACATTCTTAATGAGTACTTGGCATTGGTATTCACCAAGGAGAGGGACATGACGGATGTTGAGGTTGGGGATAGATGTTTGCTTAGTCTAGGCCAAGTTGACATAAGGAAGGAGGAAGTGTTAGGTATCCTAAAAGACATTAAGATGGACAAGTCCCCAGGTCCGGATGGTATCTATCCCAGGTTCCTGAGGGAAGCGAGAGAGGAAATAGCCGGGGCCCTAACAGATATCTTTGCAGTGTCCTTAGACACGGGTGAGGTCCCAGAGGACTGGAGACTTGCTAATGTTGTCCCCTTGTTTATAAAGGGCAGCAAGGATAATCCAGGTAATTATCGACCGGTGAGCTTGATGTCAGTGGTAGGGAAGCTACTGGAGAAGATACTGAGGGATAGGATCAATTCCCATTTGGAAGAAAATAGGCTTATCAGTGATAGGCAACATGTTTTTGTGCAGGGAAGGTCATGTCTTACCAACTTAATAGAATTCTTTGAGGACATGACAAAGTTGATTGATGAGGGAAAGGCTGTAGATGTCATATACATGGACTTCAGTAAGGCGTTTGATAAGGTTCCCTATGGCAGGCTCATGGAGAAAGTGAAGTCACATGGGGTCCAGGGTGTGCTAGCTAGATGGATAAAAAACTGGCTGGGCACAGGAGACAGAGGGTAGTAGTAGAAGGGAGTTTCTCAAATTGGAGACCTGTGACCAGTGGTGTTCCACAGGGATCTGTGCTGGGACCACTGTTGTTTGTGATATATGTAAATGATCTGGGGGAAGGTGTAGGTGGTCTGATCAGCAAGTTTGCTGATGACACTAAGATTGGTGGAGTAGCTGATAGTGAAGGAGACTGTCAGAAATTACAGCAGAATATAGATAGACTGGAGAGTTGGGCAGATAAATGGCAGATGGAGTTCAATCTGGGCAAATGCAAGGTGATGCATTTTGGAAGATCAAATTCAAGGGCGAACTATACAGTAAATGGAAAAGTCCTAGGGAAAATTGATGAACAGAGAGATCTGGGTGTAAAGGTCCATTGTTCCCTGAAGGTGACAACGCAGGTCAATAGGGTGGTCAAGAAGGCATATGGCATGCTTTCCTTCATTGGGCGGGGTATTGAGTACAAGAGTTGGCAGGTCATGTTGCAGTTGTATAGGACTTTGGTTCAGCCACATTTGGAGTACTGTGTACAGTTCTGGTCGCCACATTACCAAAAGGATGTGGATGCTTTGGAGAGGGTGCAGAGGAGGTTCACCAGGATGTTGCCTGGTATGGAGGATGCTAGCTATGAAGAGAGGTTGAATAGATTAGGATTATTTTCATTAGACGGAGATTGAGGGGGGACCTGATTGAGGTCTACAAAATCATGATGGTATAGACAGGGTGGATAGCAAAAAGCTTTTTCGCAGAGTGGGGGACTCAATTACTAGGGGTCATGAGTTCAAAGTGAGAGGAGGAAAGTTTCAGGGAGATACGCGTGGAAAGTTCTTTACACAGAGGGTGGTGGGTGCCTGGAACGCGTTGCCAGCGGAGCTGGTAGATGCAGACATGTTAGCGTCTTTTAAGATATACTTGGACAGGTACATGGATGGGCAGGGAACAAATGGACACAGACTGTTAGAAAATAGATGACAGGTTAGACAGAGGATCTTGATCGGCGCAGGCTTGAAGGGCCGAAGGGCCTGTTCCTGTGCTGTAGGTTTCTTTGTTTCTTTGTATGCCTACTCAGTATTTAGACTGCAGCAGATCTAGAATGTATCTCATGACCAAGATCTCACAGTGAACTAGGGATGGGCAATAAATGCTGACCCAGTGAGTAAAGCCCACATCCCATGAATGGCTCCCAGATCATGAAGAAGCAAAATCTATTGTCCTGCTCCTACTCAAACCAGTTAACTCATTGCACGCTAGTGACCAAATAGGAGAATCGCCACAGTGTGGAAACAGGCCATTCAGCCCAATTAGTCCACATATACTCTCCAAACAGTATCCCACCCAGACTCACCCCTCTACCCTATTCCTGTAATCCTGCGTTTTCCATGGCTAATTCATCTAGCCTGTACCTCTCCAGATACTACGGGCAAGTTAGTGTGGCCAATCCACCGAACCTGCATGTCTTTGGACTATGGGAAGAAATCAGAGCACCTGGACGAAACTCAAGCAGAAATTGGAAGAATGTGCAAACATTCAGTTACCCGAGGCTGAAATCAAATCCACATCCCTGGTGCTGTGAGGCAGCAATGCTTAACTACTGTGCCAACATGCTGCCCCTGTGGTCTCCCACCATATCTTACCAAACTTGCTTCAACAGCTTCTTACCCTGCTATAATGGATGCTCCTTTCACACAATTCCAGCCTATTCCACCACCGCTGTTCCTGGAACAACAGGAAGATCTGGGACGTTAACTATTTGCCTAGTTCAGCTTAAAGCTGTTTGAATTGCATGAATCTTCACATGAGGCTAAAATTCATTTCAGTGCTTTCCCTACCTACATTCCAAAGACATTTAATATTCTTTGTAAACAATACAAATAATTTTCATACCTTCTAAAAAAATTGGAAACAAAAACTATTCTTACAAAGATAATTTCAAATCAGTTTTAATTTTGAAGAAAAGAAACGCTATGTTTGTCTCATTTGAGTAACCATTGAAACAAAACAAGCCTGATTATTATAAGGAAAGCTCTATAAACAATTATTATGTTGAAACTAAACCATTTTAGAAGTATTACTGAAAGCTCATTTTCCATCAAATTCTGAAACATTTAAAAGAAACGTTACAACACAATGTTTGTGCTTTAATATTTCATTACACACTACAGAATCAATTGACAATAAGCCTTAGATAAGAAATAATTAACTATATGTGACTGTCCTTCATTCTTACAGGGCAGTATAGATTGCCCATTCCTAATAACCCAAGTGATTTAAGAGTTAATCATATCGGGTATTCGAGTTCTATTAAGGGGGTGATGGGCTGAACCCCTTCCTTAAAGCATATTACTAAATATGTTGGGATTTTACAAATTGCTGAAGTAATCGGGTTCTGCTACTGGCACACAGATTACCATACTGGTTGATTGCAACTTCACAACTTGGTCATTGTGGGAGTTGAGTGGAGTTCTTGCTTTTTAAAATATCATTTTAGTATCATAAATACTGAGATACAATACTCAAATTAACGCACACTGGATGGGAGACTTTAACTTCAGTCACGAGTGGCTCAGCCATACTATGCCAGATCAAACTAATCCTAAAGGGCCTGTGTCCCAAGGACAGTGAGTGGTATCCTCAACAAAGTTTGAAGAACATCTTTCAATGTGACATTTTACTGCCTACTGAAATGAACTCTTTAATTTAACAATTTCAGGACATAACCTTGACCTCTTTAATTTCAGATAATATTGATCTTGCTAACGTTAATCTTGCTTTATGCACCTCCTGTGCAGCCATATCCCTTGTATGCCTCGAGATAACAAGGTGTAGAGTTGGATGAACACAGCAGACCAAGCAGCATCTGAAGAGCAGGAAAGCTGACGTTTCGGGCCTAGCCCCTTCCGGAAACGTCACCTTTTGTGCTCCTAAGATGCTGCTTGGCCTGCTGTGTTCATCCAGCTCCACACTTTGTTATCTTGGATTCTCCAGCATCTGCAGTTCCCATTATTTCTACACCTTGTTATCTCAGATTCTCCAGCATCTGCAGTTCCTATTACCCTTGTATGCCTCGCTCTGTTTAGATACCCTACGATCTATTTACGTACCCTATGATCTATTTGTTCTTGTTTGCAATGATCTGCCTGTATTGCTCGCAAAACAAAACCTTTCACTGTACTTAGGAACATGTGACAACAATAAATCAAATCACATCAAAGCCTGTACCTTCACTTTTTCGGGTGGCAGGTGTTCGCAATGATTCTTCTAATCGCGTTTACAACTCCATTATCTTTTGTTTCTTGCTCCATTACCAAATGCTTTTGTCTTACAGCATCACACCATTGGTGATTTAATCTCTCCTGCCTTTCTCACTAAACCAGATCTTTCCTTTTGTTCAATACTACACTACTAATCCCTCTTTCCTTGCCCCATATTTATTTGCTTAATATCCAAGGTTTTCCTATTCTGATTGACCTCAAATGTTAATTCCGTTTCTCCCTCCACAAAGACTGCCTGATCAGCTGACCACTTACAGCATTTTCTGGTTTCACTGCAAAGATTAAACTTGACGTATATTTTATGTAGTTTTGGTTCAGTGTCATTTTCATCAAATGTCATGGAGAGTGTCCCTCCAAAAGTTCTACTGTGATCTCCCACCATATCTTACCAAACATGCTTCAATAACTCTTATCCTGCCACAATGGTGCCCCTTTCACGCAATTCCAACCACACTTTACCATCCACTGTTCCTGGAACAACTCACCAATCAACAGATATCTGCTTAAAGATGTCACACATGTCAAGGATACCAATCTTTCAAAGGTTGCTATGCACCCAGATTGGCAGTGGCATTCCAAAACCACCCTGCTTGTTGAAGGGCAGCCTTTCCAAAGATGTGGCTCAGTGGTTAGCACTGTTGCTTCATAAGACCAGGGACTGAGGTTCGATTCCATCTTGGGCAACTGTCTGTGTAGACTTTGCCCATTCTCCCCTTGTCTGCATGGGCTTCTTCCAGAAGCTCTGGTTTCCTACAAAGTTGTATACATTATTTGGATTGGCCATGCTAAATTGCCCACACTGTCCATGGATGTGCAGGCTAAGTGGGTTAGCCATAGAAAATGCAGAGATAGGGTGGGGGAGGTGGATTTAGTGGGATGTTCTTCAGAGGGGTGGCATAAACCCAATGGGCTGAAAGGCCTGCTTCTACACTGTAGGGATTCTTCTATTATATGTCTAAGAAAGGAAAAACAAGGTATGATTCTCTGACAGGGACTTGGCAGCAGTGGTGAATGAGATTGTGCAGAGGAGGGGCATCATTTTCCCGAGGAGGCCACAACACCAGTCCCTGACAACCCAGGTTGGTGGCTGATCTAAAGGAACGGCCAGCAGTGCTGTAAGACAGTCAAAGACCTTGTCCATTTTACCAGGGTAAGGACCACACTCTTCTTCCTGCTACCTCACACTCCATTTTTGCAACTGAAACCACCTTCCACCATGCCTCATGATGTACCACTCTCACTATTGCCTGCAACATCTTCTCCCACTCGATCTCATTCCAATTCCCCACGGCCTCCCACACAATTAACCTGCAATACTCACTCAGAACACGTCACCAGCTTTTGATCACATACACCAGAAAGTAATATGTAACAAGGTAGAAAGCCATGTGGGTGAAGAAGTGCTTGACATTTGGCTTCTCACCCATGCAAGCAGAAATTCCTGCCCTCACAGGAGGAGACCAGGACTGCTCCTGTAGGGATGCTGAGACATCCATGTCCCACTAACTGAGTAAGTGCCACCCTTTATTCCACTGCAACTCTCACAGTACCCAACTGTCAGCATTATTCAGTGCATAACACTTCCAACAATTGACCGTGAGGCTTTCTCTCTCTCAAATCTTGCAGATGCCAGTGGGATGCTCACAGCCCTACTGAAGAAATGATCTGGTCTGTCAGAAGTCACTTACTTGATCCCTTAAGAACAGTTTGGACACCTTAGAAAAAGCACAGGCCACGCAGCCTCCAGCAGCCCTCCTGGTCACAAACACCGACACCTCGGTGGCAACATAATGATTAGAAAGTTCAGAAGCACAAACTGGAGAGCACCTCATTGGAACTACTCTGCATTGATAGAGGGAAAAAAATGTCCCAGGTCATTAGCACTCAGAGGACGGCTGGAGAGCAAACACCTGCTAAGCTCCAGCTCTGAAGGGACCTGTCACCTTTTGAAGCAGGATATTCATAACCATGGATGAATCCCCTGCTTCACATTAGCCATTTCCATTATTGCTTTACCATAACCCCACTTAGAAATTCAGTCACCCTCTTTCACAAATGTCACCCCCTTCTCCAATTTTCCTTCCTGCATATATGCCTGTTCCCCACAATGCCTCCTCAACACCCTTCCCTCCAATTTCTCCAGATGGACCATAGAGTCTGACTCACCTTGTTAAGGTACCTAACCAAACAGCCAAAAAAAGTGTGCAGACTGCTGCCTGATAGCTGTACATATTCGTAACTGATAGCCCGTTCTATTGGACTGTCCACTACGGAGCCACAGGGCTTACTGTGACCCTTTGCCCTGCACAGCAGAGACGCAGACCCACTATCAAGAAAACCCAGACCAGCCATCTGACTCTGGCCAATCCCCTTACCATGTTAGGACCCCTTGATTGATGCGTGCCTCCAAGAACTTCAGTGAGGACTACTTGGAAAAGCTGCTGGTTTGCTGCACATGCAGTGTGTTAGCCATATCAGCTGCTGACACATGGTGCTGGTGTGACACTGATATAGCATGGTGCCTTTAAGCAAGATGTACATCCTCTTGATTGTGGCCTGCTGAACAACAAAGCAAGCTGCCTAGTCTGTAACTGTACTGAGAGGCAAAGCAAGGCGAGGCGAGGCAAAGCAGGGAACGTAGTGAACATCCAGGTATGTGCTAAGTGAATGACACTTAGAGAGCAAGCGAGCAGCCTGAGATGCAGCCTCGGTCAATCTGTGAGCTGGGTGCCTGTCCCTGCATGCAAAGTATTCATGCAGCAGCCTTTCAATACTGAGAAATAGTAAGAACTGCTGACACTGGAATCAGCAATAACACAGCGTGGATCTGGAGGAACACAGCAGGCCAGGCAGCATCAGAGGAGCAGGAAAGTTGCCGCTTCGGGTCGGGACCCTTCTTCAAAAATGGGGAGGGGGAACGGAGCTCAGAAATAAATAGAGAGAAGAGGGGTGGGCTGGGCAAGGTAGGTGGAATGGTGATAGGTGAGTGCAGGTAGGTTGTGGTGGGGATTGGTCAGTGAGGTGGGAAGAGTGGAAAGATGGGAGAGAAGATGGACAGTTTGGAGTAGTAAGGAGTCAGGTCAAGGAGGTGGGGATGAGAAAGGGTTGCTCATGGGATGAGGCCGGGGGTGGGGAGATTTTGAAACTGGTAAAGGACAGGATTGGCAGCTTAACATTCCAGGATACAGACGTTTTAGGCAGGTTAGAGGGGGATATAAAAGGGGCGGGGGAAGTGCAATACTCGTTAAGGAGAAAATCATAGCTATACTGCGGGAGGACACCTCGGATGGCTCATACAGCGAGGCAGTATGGGTTGAGCTAAGGAACAGGAAGGGCTCCATCACAATGTTTGGGGTTTACAATAGACTTCCAAACAGCTAACGTGAGATAGAAGAACAGATACGCAGGCAGATTTTGGCAAGATGTAAAAGTAGCAGGGTTGTTGTTGCAGGTGATTTTTAATTTCCTATATGTTGACTGGGACTCAGTACTTGGGGCACAGATGGGGCAGAATTTGTCAGGAGCATCCAGCAGGGCTTCTTGAAACAGTATGCAGATAGTCCAAATAGGAAAGGGGCCATACTGGACCTATTTTTGGGGAATGAGCCTGGCCAGGTGGTCAGCATCTCAGTGGGGAAGCAGGGTAGGAACAGTGGTCACAATTCACTAAGCTTTAAGGTACTAATGGATAAAGATAATTGTAGTTAACAGGTGTAGGTGCTAAACTGGGGGAAGGCTAATTGCAACAATATTAGGTAGGAACTGAAGTATGTAGATTGAAGACATTGTAATTTTGAGGGAAAATCAACATCTGGTATGTGGGAGGCTTTCAATTGTAAGTTGACAGAACTCAGGACTGGCATATTCTTGTAAGCATGGAGGATAAGTATGGCAAGTTTAGGGAACCTTGTATAACAAGAGATATTGCGAGCCTAGTGAAAAAGAAAAAGAAAGCATTTGTCAAGGCTAGGAGGCTGGGAACACACAAAGCAAAGGTGGAATACAAGGAAAGTCAAAAGAAACTTAAGTAAGGAGTCAGGAGGACTGAAATGGGTCATGAAAAGTCATTGGCCAACAGGATGAAGGAAAATCCAAGGCTTTTCAAACATGTATAAAGAACAAGAGGGTAGCCAGGGAGAGGGTCAGCCCACTCAAGGGCAGGGAAGGGAATTTAAATGTGGACCAGAGGAAATAGGCGAGGCACTAAATGAGTACTTTGTGTCAATATTCACCATAGAGGACTTGGTCTGAGAGAGGGTGTGTAGATAGTTTGGGTCATGCTGAGATCAAAAGGGACGAGGTATTGGGGTCTTGAAAAATATTAACGTAGACAAGTCTCCAGGGCCTGATGGGGTATACTCCAGAATACTGAGAGAGGCAAGGGAGGAAATTGCTGAGGCCTTGAGAGAAATCTTTGTATCTTCACTGGCTATAGGAGACGTCCCAGAGGATTGGACAATAGCCAACGTTGTTTCTTTGTTTAAGAAGGGTGGCATAGATAATCTACCTAATTACAGGCTGGCGATCCTTACATCAGTGGGAGGGAAATTATTGGAGAGGATTCTTCAAGACAGGATTTATTCCCACTTGGAAATAAGTGGGCATATTAGCAAGAAGCAACATGGTTTTATGAAGGGGAGGTCATGTCTCACTAACTTGGTTGAGTTTTTTTTGAGGAAGTGACAAAGATGATCGATGAGGGTAGGGCAGCGGATGTTGTGCACATGAACTTCAGAAAGGCCTATGACAAGGTTCCTCATGGCAGACTGATACAGAAGGTGAAGTTGCACAGGGTGATAGGTGAACTTGTGAGATGGATAAAAAGCTGGCTCGGTCATAGAAACAGAGGGTAGCAGTGGAAGGGTGCATTTCTGAATGGACGGCTGTGACTAACAGTGTTCCTTAGGGAACAGTGTTGGGACCTCTGTTATTTGTAATATATAAATGATTTGGAGGGAAGGGTAACTGGTTTGATTAGTAAGCTTGCCGATGACACAAAGGTTGGTGGAATTGCAGATAGCGATAAGGACCGTCAAAGGATATAGATTGGTTGGAGACTTGGGCATAGAGCTGGCAGATGGAGTTTAATCCGCAAAAAGGTAAGGTAGTGCATTTTGGAAGGTCTAATCCAGACAGAAAATATAAAGTAAATGAGAGAGCCCTTAAGACTACTGATAGGCAGAGGGATCTGGGTGTACAGGTACACAGGTCACTGAAAGTAGCAATACAGGGTGGAGAAGGTAATCAACAAGGCTATGGCATGCTTGCCTTCATTGGCTGAGCACTGAGTTTAAAAACTGATAGCTTTATAGAACATTAGACAGGCTGCATTTGGAATATTGTGTTCAATTCTAGTCACCACGCTACCAGAAGGATGTGGTGGCTTTGGACAGGGTACAGAAAAGTTTTACCAGGATGTTGCCTGGTGTGGAGGGCATTAGCTATGAGGAGAGGTTGGAGAAACTTGGGTTGTTTTCACTGGAATGACGGGAGGTTGAGGGGTGACCTGATAAAGGTCTACAAGATTATGAAGGACATGGACAGAGTAGACAGTCAAAAGCTTATTCCCAGGGTGGAAGAGTCAGCTACGAGGGAGCATAAATTTAAGCTGTGCAGGGCAAGGTTTAAAGGTGATGTACAAGGCAAGTTTTTTTACACAGAGGGTAGTGGGTGTCAGGAACTCGCTGCCTAGGGTGGTAGTGGAAGCAGATACAATAGTGACTTTTAAAGAGGGGCTTGACAAATACATGAGCAGGGTGGAAATAGAGGGCCTGAAAGCATAGAGGATTTTAGTTATGATGGGCAGCAAGTTGGTGCAGGCTTGGAAGGCCGAAGGGCCTGCTCCTGAGCTGTAATTTTCTTTGTTCTTTGTTCTTTTTCTTTGACATAAGACTGCCCAAGTAGGTGCTCTACTCCCAGCTCTGAAATTGTAGGCAAGCCCTAGGTAGACCAAGGAAGTGCTTTATTGATACCCTCAAGGCCTCACTGGTGAAGTGTGGCATTCCCACAGACACCTGGGAATCACTAGCCCAATGCCATCCAAAGTGGAGCAGGAGCATCCAGTAAGGCATCGAGCACGGTGTGAGTTGCTGTCGGGAAAAAGCTGAAGCCATGAGAAAACACTGAAAGGAGCGCACTGCCTCACTGACCCCTTCCCATGACCACCCTCTGCCCCAAATGTAATAGAGCCTGTGGAAACCACCTACTGACTCACCCTGAAAGTGGAACAGAATCATCCTCGCCTGCGAGGGACCACCGATGATGATGATGATAATAATAATGATGTTAGAATAAGAGCACAGTTCTAACTATGTTTGAGCTCCACAGTGGCACTGTTGACTCAGAGCACTGGACTCCTAAACTTTAGGCTAGCACCTCACTCTGGGTCTCAAGTCCCCACTTCAGGAAGCCCCAATTTAGAAAATAAGGAAATTTTACATGGAGTTGTATCCATCCAGTATAGAAGGTACAGGGCAATTTGACTGAAGTAAAATTTGAAGAGAAACATTGCTGCTGGGTAGTCAAGGAGAACATTAAAACAGAACTAGGCCACTTAATTAGAAATAACTTGCTAATACGAACTATGGCAGAACCCTTTCCTACATAGTAACTGGTTCTATTAATAAATTTTCAGCTGCAATTGATCATTTTTACTCACCAAGGCAGAATCTTTCTTTTTTTGGGCAAAGTGCAAGTTGTATTAAATTTTTTGCAGGAATTCTCATCGAAAGCAACAGTTATGGAGTCATCAAAGAGTTATACAGCACAGACACTGACCCTTTGGTTGAATTTATCCACTTGACCCATTTGGCCCATCTCCTTCTAAACCCTTCCTATTCATATTCCTACCAGATGCCTTTTAAATGCTGTATTTGTACAGGCCTCCAACACCTCCACTGGCAGCTCATTTCATACATTTACCACACTCTTCACGGAAATGTTGCCACTCAGGTTCCTTTTAAATCTTTTCCCCTTGCCTTAAACCTATGCCATTTAGTTCTTGACTCCTCTATGCTGGGAAAAAGACCTTGGCTAGTCATCTTAATTGTGCTCCTCATGATTTGATAAACTTCTATAAGTCCCTTCATCCTCCAATGCTCCAAGGGAAAAAAACCCCAGCCTGATCAGCCTCTCCCGATAGCTCAAACCCTCCAATCCTGGCAATATCCTCCCATCAAATATTTTGGAAGGATTCTCACTGAAAACACCAATAAGATTTCTTGCCTTACCTTGCCAAACGTGCCTCATTAACTTCCCACACCGGTATCCGTCAGATCTGATTCTTTTTAACACGTCATTTCCAGAAAAATTCACAACTTAGCAGATATCTGCCAACCCCATGCATCCACATCATCTTTAAAAGGCCTTTGTACTTGTCCAGGTGCATAGTCAGCATGAGTAGTCCCTCATATTTCTGGATATTTGTCTCAGGCATGGCAAGTGACACCTCGCTTTGCAGGTAAGGATCTGGAAATTCTGGAGGAATCAGATTTCAGGTGAACAGTTTTTCATCTTCACCCAGAACCAGTAGTAGAGGCCATGACACTAGGGCCTGTCACCATGATCAAACCTGGGCTAAAGCAGTCTCAGTCAACTGGAACAATGCCTACTGCTGTAGGAAGGAGATCAATATCCTTTCCTACTTTGTTAGCATAGTTGCTACCAACATCTCCCCCATATCTCACACTTAGTCAAACCTGGTCCAGTCTATGAGCTGGGTATATGTCCCTGAGCATACAGAATCCTTGCTGAAGCATTACAATGATCAGGATGCAGCATTGAAGTGCAGACGTGTTTGGTAAGTGGCGTAAAAATGTGTCATGTGGGTTCTCAGATGCTAATTTTTATTCATTCGTGGGATGTGGGCATCACTACGTGGCTAGATTAATTGCCCGTCCTTAATTGCCCTTGAGGTGATGGGGAGCTGCTTTTTTGAATCACTGCACTCCACCTGCTGTCAGTTGGGAATTCCATGATTTTGATCCAGCAATAGTGGAGGAACTGCAATGCATTTTCAAGTAAGGATGGTGAACGGCTTTGAGAGGAATTTGCAGGTTGTGGTGTTCTCATGTATCTGCTGCACTTGTCCTTCTCGATGGAAGCAGTCGTGGATTTGGAAGGTGCTGTCTGAGGATCTTTGGTGAATTTTTGCAATGCATTGTGTAAGCAGTACACATTGCTGCTGCTGAGCGTCAGTTTTGAAGGTAGTGGATTCTTATGGATGTAGTGCCAATCAGGCGGGTTGCTTTGTCCTGGATAGTGTCAAGCTTCTTGACTGTTATTGGAGCTGCATCCATCCAGGCAAATGGACAGTATTCCATTACACTCCTGATTTGGGAGGCTGAGACTTTCTTCACTGGAGTGTAGGAGGTTGAGGGGTGGCCTTGTAGTGGTTTATAAAATCATCAGGTGCACAGATAAGGTGAATAGCAACAGTCTTTTCCCGAGAATGGGGGAGCTCAAAACCAAGGGGCATATCTTGAAAGTGAGAGGATAAAGATTTCAAAAGGATCTGAGGGGCAACAGAGTATGGTTCATGTGTGGAATGTGGAATATAGGTATAGTTACAATATTTAAAAGACATTTGGGCAAGTATATAAATAGGAAAGGTTTAGCGGGATATGCCCAAATGCAGGCAAGTGGGACTAGTTTAGTTTGGGAAACTCAGTCGGCATGGACAAGTTAGACTTTCTATGCTGTATGACTCTATGATAACAATGAAGCATTAGCTCTTGCAATTAACATCAAAAATGAAATTCCTACAAAAGTTTAGCGATTTCTGTGGACAAAAACAAAGTTGCTGGAAAAGCTCAGCAGGTCTGGCACCATCTGTGAAGGAAAAAACAGAGTTAATGTTTCAGGTCCAGTGACCCTTCAGCAGAACGTCCTGAGGAACGTCTGTAATGAAACGTCTGCGGAACAACAAACCAGCTCGGCGAGCCACCAACCTCAAGGTCATTGGAATGACCTTTGCCCAAAGAAGTTCCATTTTATTACAAGAAATGCTTGTATTTAACATAAATCTGGTTATTTTAAAGTCAAGTTGAAAATCTATTGATTGGTTCACACATGCTTTCAGCTAATCAAAAAGTCAAAAGCAAAAAACTTGCATTAAATAGTGACTTTCATGTTAAGAAATTTTCCAAGTCACTTTACAGACAATAAAGTACTTTTGAGCTATTACCATAATGTAAGAATTTTCATACAGATAATTTATTTTCATGACATTGCTTGAGGAATAAATACTAGCCAGCAGACAAGTGGGGATTCTGCTGCTCTTCTTAAAATGGTCCAATAGGAGCTTTTAAGTTTCCCTGATAAAGCAGACAGGTACTCAATTAATTGCCTCATCTGAAAGTTAGTATCTCTAAGTTTAGCACTCTCATTTGGAAAGCATATACATTGATTTTGAACTCAAGTTTCCACAGTTGATTTACGTTATTTATTTAGATTATCAAGCTGTCAAAATAAAACATTTTGGCATTGAATTGGGAGGTCAGAGGACAGAAAAGTGGAGTAGGTGTGCAAAGAATGGATAAGCAGTTTCAGTTTATTCTGGACACTTGCAAGTTTGAATTTCACTCACTTTAGTCAAATTTGGTAACTGGATTTTTGCTTTGCCTATTGGTAAATTATTAATCCCAAATAATACGAAAGATACAGCCACAAATGGTTTGAGTGCTCAGTGAGTCAGTTCATTTGTATTTTTCTACTTTTCTGTAAAGATACATGCATTAGGCTTCTCTGCGCTCAGTGCAGCATACCCACGCATACTGCAAGTGGTACACATTAATATATAAGGCATTTTTTTTGCAGACTTTTTTAATCTCAAATTATCTCTTTTGCAACTGATCAAAATAGGCAACAGCCATTGTCTGGTTCATTTCTCAGGGCAAATCTTTAACTGTGTAGATTCAACTTGCCTGGTTTAGATTTAAATAAAGCTTGATAGTTAACGGATAGTCATTATGTAACTGATGCATTCCCATCACAATGACTCTTGCCAGAGACCACTGCCAAGTACTCATTATGCTATGCTCACAGAACATAAAAAATGTTGTTCACTTTTACATTTGTAGTTTTGCAAATTTCCAGATGCATGCAAGATGAAAAGCTCCAACAGAACATGCTTTTCTTCACCAATAATTTTGTAGATTCACTCTGCTGTTGGTGGCAAATGCCTGAACAAAGTATTTTTCTAGTGGCTAGTGTATGGAGTTCATTAGATAACAAGGTGTAGAGCTGGATGAACATAGCAGGTCAAGCAACATCAGTGAAGCAGGAAAGCTGACGTTTCGGGCCTAGACCCTTCCTCAGAAATGCAGTTCATGTCCACAGTAGCTCTATAGGCATTGAAACTGTACAGTGGGCAGACTCAGTCTGCAAGCAGATACAATCTTAGCATTCCCTGAGCAATATCTTCCCAATGACACTAAAGGGTGGGTTGTCCCTGTTTGTACTGCAATCTCCTGTCACCTTCGTTTTTATATAGTGTGATAATCTCACGTAGAATGGAGCCTACTTTCCAGCAGAGAAAGTCATAAAAAGTCACCCTAGATGAGAAATTTCATATTTGAGCAATTCAGCTGGGATTCCATGCTTTACACATGCCTTGCTATTTGCAAAGCAGTACAGACCTGCATGAATTCAAGCAAAGGGATTTCTCATCTAATTTATCCATGACAGGAAGCTGTAAGAGAATGTCAAGCATGGAGTGGGCAATGATTGTTTCACAGTCATTATCAGCTCATCTTTACCTGTGTCAGTGACTACTTCACCTTGCGCCGATTTCGGAGAATTCCTTCATACCGAGCTTGTTAATGTCCATTGTCTCATACAACTGACTGAGGCTTATTGGAACAGAATCTCTCTCTTTTGTATGATTGTCTTGGTTACTTTCAGTGTCAAGTACTGTTTAATTGTTGCATTTATCTTGTAGATCACGTAGGCTTTCCATAGAATTTCCATAGGATCCCTACAGTGTGGAAACAGGCCCTTCGGCCCAACAAGTCCACACCGACGTGTGAGCCCATCCCAATGTAACCCCACTAATCTACACATCCCTGAACACTATGGGCAATTTAGCATGGCCAATCCATTTAGCTTGCACATATTTGGACTGGGAGAGGAAACCAGAGCATCCAGAGGAAACCCACACAGGCAGTCGCCCAAAGGTGGAATCAAACCTAGGTCCCTGGCACTGTGAGGCAGCAATGCTAACCACTGAGTCACCATGCCACCCATAAAGACGATGTTTCACTGTGTTAACCAGGCTGCACTGCAACGTTTATTCACAGGCGCAATCTGACTACTGATGAGCATCGGGCTTTGACATGCTCAGTTTCTGACCTTGAACAATTCACTCCTCTTTACCCGATCTGGTGATCCCGATTCCTCCAGGGACACCATACCGATGCCCAACTTAGAGAGGACACCTCATCAGTATAGTCCACAGCAGTCCAGAACTCTTGGTCTCACGCAATTTACATCAATAGTAGATGTCATCTCCATTATGTAGATCTCAAACCATTCTTTCTTGTGCTTCTACCTTTACTAAATTCTAAACAGTTCCCTGAGAGAGTGGATGACTTTCTTTCATTTCAGACATGTCAGTCCTGAGGTGACTAAACAATTCTGAATTGCATACACCATCACAAAGTGGGCATATGGTATTTAAAGAGGTGGGTAGATGGACGGTCAGGCTTTTGCATGCTCCTTCCACAGTTTGCACTTAACCCACACCAAAACCTAAAATGCTTTGTTGATTGGCATTTTTACAAATATTTCTTCTGCAGTGTGGGCAGTCTTGGTCAAGAGATTCCCAGGTTCTGTAGCCATTGCAATTTTTTTTTAATGAGTTTTTAAGGACATGCTTGGAATGTTTATCTCTGCCCACCCCCCCGCAAGTAATTGCTTGCCTTGACTGAGCTTGAAGTGGGAGGTTTGGTTTAATAGCCTTATATCAGGCATGATGACAACGTGACACACCCAATGCAGCTGACTAAAAGTAAGCAGTGCTTCTATGGTGGGGAGAGAGATAATGGAAACTGCAGATGCTGGAGAATCTGAGATAACAAAGTGTGGAGCTGGATGAACACAGCAGGCCAAGCAGCATCTTAGGAGCACAAAAGCTGATGTTTCAGGCCTAGACCCTTCATCAGAAAAAGGGTAGGGGGAGCGGTCTCTGAAATAAATAGGAAGAAAGGGGGAGGCGGGTCGAAGATGGATAGAGGAGAAGATCAGAGGAGAGGAGACAGACAAGTTAAAGAGGCGGGGTAGGAGCTAGTAGAGGTGAGTGCAAGGTGGGGAGGTAGGGAGGGGATTGGTCCGGGGAGGACAGACAGGTCAAGGGGGCGGGATGAGGTTACTGGGTAGGAAATGGGGGTGCGGCTTGGGGTGGAAGAGGGGATAAGTGAGAGAAAGAACAGTTAGCGAGGTAGGGATGAGCTGGGGTGGGGAGTTGGCCCAAGAGAGGAAAACCTATTGTGTCAATAGATTTGCAGAATTTTGCAGGGGCGTCACAGTGACAATTCTCTGGGATTCTACTCAAAAATATATGTATGTTTAAGAGATAACAAAGTGTGGAGCTGGATGAACACAGCAGGCTAAGCAGCATCTTAGGAGCATATGCCTCCAACAGATACAGAAGGACATGCAAGATCAATACCCCGCACAGCAAGAGGCTAGTGCCAGGCTACGCTGGGACATTACGGACATGTTGAATTTCATGATGATAGCCCTTTTGAACGAAAGCTCCGAAGTGGGTTGATGTGCGTTGCGCAGTGCTCACTATGGATCTTGATCAACAGGGAATGGAGATGCATTGCAACATCAGGCTAACAGAGGATCAATGTCCTCTGATTGGTCAGCACAAATCTCATGCTCTCATACACCTCATGCATCAATAATAGTCTGAAGGTCAGCCTCAGAGTGTATGCTCAGAAAAGCAGCGTCTGCGTACTGCAGCTTAGTGACAGAGGCAATCTAGGCCCAAAATGTCAGCTTTTGTGCTCCTAAGATGCTGCTTGGCATGCTGTGTTCATCCAGCTCCACACTTTGTTATCAATGACAGAGGCTGCTGTGTTCTAGGTTCTGAACCGGAGGTCCCATCCTGTAGAAAAGCTTCCCTCCAGTGGGGATGTTTGTGGATATGACGTGGAGTATTGCGAAAGGTAGACAAGAGTGTTGTGCGATTGCACTGGCATTGTTTAAAATAAGCTTGCACACATACCATCTTAATTTATTCCAGTTTTTTCCCCAACCACTGTCAACTATTTTCTGATATTATTATTGACATGATCGCCTGCAAAATTCTCATACCCCAAAGATACATCTGGAACATTACTATTTTTACAAAAGCCTAAAACATCCAAATTTTTAAAAAAATCAAATTCCATGGCACAACTTTAATTCTATCAAATCCAAAAGGTCTTGGTCACTGCAGCATTAGCCAACGCAAAGATCAAACGATGCTGCCATGCTCTACAACAGCTGTATGTACTCTAGATCTCATCATATCCTCCAGAACCAAATATATCTTGTTTACCGCCTTCTGTACTGTCAGCTTCTGAAGTGAATCCACGGTTGACCAAATGCAGTTATTTACAATGCGCACAGATATATGCACTGGGATATGGGGGAAGGAAATTAAGACTGAAACCCAGCTGGTCCCGGGATCAGTGTGGAAGGGGAAGGTCATTCCCAGCGGTTCCCCGGAACAGTGCCAAAGACCGGGCCTTTCGCCCTTGCTCGGTCGGTTACCTGTGAGTCTACTGAATTCACGGGGCCGTATGGCTTCGATCGCTCCCCCGCACCCCTGCTGCTCGAAAGCTGCTGTAAACAGCTCCAGGCTGCTGCGCTCCGGCGGTGTCGCCTTCCCCTCCATTTGGTGTCAGCTGCGAGCCGGCTTCTCGCCACAGATCAGTCCCAGGATCGGGGGCCGTGCCGCGACTCCTCCCTCTCCTCGGCCTGGACCCGCCTGCGTGTGGGCAAAGAGATAGACTCAGAGTCCTTGAACCGGGCGAGGTAAAGGCGACTGTACAATCATTGACAGACACCCAGGCCGAACGGCAAAACAATTATAACCGTTAAAAAATAATTTCAGGACCGGTAGCCAAAGTCTCGCTGGGGTCATGAGGCTCCAGGTGAGGAGGTTATCCATTCATAGATCGGAAAGTTGAGTTAAGGATTGTCAGATCAGTCATAATATCGTTGAATGGGTTCAGAGATAGTCGGAACTGCAGATGCTGGAGAATCTGAGCTAACAAGGTGTAGAACTGGACGAACACAGCAGGCCAAGCAGCATCAGAGGAGCAGGAAAGCTGACGTTTCGGGTCTAGACCCTTCTTCAGAAAAGGGGGAGGGGAAGGAGGTTCTGAAATAAATAGGGAGAGATAATGTGTGAGAATCCCCCTCGTCCTCACATACCACCCCACCAACCTCCGGATACAACGCATCATCCTCCGACACTTCCGCCATCTACAATCCGACCCCACCACCAAAGACAATTTTCCCTCCCCATCCTTGTCTGCCTTCTGGAGGGACCACTCCGGGACTCCCTTGTCCGCTCCACACTCCCCTCCAACCTCACCACACGCGGCACTTTCCCCTGCAACCGCAGGAAGTGCTACAGTTGTCCCCATACCTCGTCACCCTCCCCCAACCCAGGCCCCAAGTTGACTTTCCATATCAAGCAGATGTTCACCTGCACATCTGCCAATGTGGTATACTGCATCACTGTACCCGGTGTGGCTCCCTCTACATTGGGGAAACCAAGCAGAGGCTTGGGGACCGCTTTGCAGAACACCTACGCTCGGTTCGCAATAAACCACTGCATCTCCCAGTTGCGAACCATTTCAACTCCCCCCTCGCATTCCTTAGATGACATGTCCATACAGGGCCTCCTGCAGTGCCACAACGATGCCGCCCGAAGGTTGCAGGAACAGCAACTCATATTCTGCTTGGGAACCCTGCAGCCCAATGGTATCAATATGGACTGAACGTCCATAGTAAAGATGAGGTGTTGGGGACTGGGGAATTGGAAGTTCTGGAGGAGGCACGGACATAGGTCAGGAGTTCCTGGACTTAGGGGAGAAGATGGAGTCGAGATAGGTGGAGATAAGTTCAGTGGGGCAGGAGCAGGCAGAGAGCAGGATTTCACAAGCTTCAAAATCTCCCCTCCCCCTACCGCATCCCAAAACCAGCCCAGCTCGTCCCCGCCTCCCTCACTTGTCCTTCCTCCCACCTATCCCTTCCTCCTGCCTCAAGCCCCACCCCCATCTCCTACCTATTCACTTCATCCCGCCCCCTTGACTTGTCCGTCCTCCTGGACTGACCTATCTCCTCCCTACTTCCCTATCTACACTCACCTTTACTGGCTCCATCCCTGCCTCTTTGACCTGTCTGTCTCCTCTCCAGCTATCTTCTCCTCTATCCATCTTCTATCTGCCTCCGCCTCGCTCCCTATTTATTTCAGAACCCTCTTCCCCTTCCTCCATTTCTGAAGAAGGGTCTAGCCCCGAGACTTCAGCCTTTCTGCTCCTCTGATGCTGCTTGGCCTGCTGTGTTCATCCAGCTCTACAGCTTGTTATCTCCCTCTCATCCCAGCCTCCTTGACCTGACACAACCTGTCCATCTTCTCTCCCACCTATCCACCCCTCCCACCTCACTGACCAAACCTCACGACTGCCTGCCTGCACTCACCTATCACCATCCTACCTACCATCCCCAGCCCCACACCTCCTCTATTTATTTCCCAGCTCCCTCTATCCCCTCCACATTCTGAAGAAGGATCCTTGAGTTGAAACATTACTTTTTCTACTGCTTTGATGGGCCTGGCCTGCTGTGTTCCTCCAGCTCCACACTGTGTTATCCCTGACTCCAGCATCTGCAGTTCTTACTGTCACTCATTGAAACATTAACTCTGCTTTCTGTCCACAGATGATGACAGACTTGCTGTGTTTTGCCAGTAATTTCTGTTTTTGTTTGTGCCTACTTTAGCTCCTGCATCTTATGGCTTTATGGTCTTAGGAACCTTATAAGGCACAATGAGGCATCAGACTACCCATCTCTGAGGAGACCTTGCATTGTGTTGTGCTGCACTACAACCATGCTAAATAAGACAGGTTTTGAAAAGATCCAGCAATTCAAAACTGGGCATACAGGTAGTGCTATGGCTCAGGTGGAGCAGCAGAATTAAAGTATTCAGTCACAATCTGTAACCTCATGGACCAACATATCCCCGGTTCCACCAGTACCGTCAAGCTTGGTCAGTAAACATATAAGAGGACATGGCAGGGGCAGCACCAGAAAAACCTAAAAATGCAAACCCGGAGAAGTTACAGCATAGTATCAGAGATAATGGGAACTGCAGATGCTGGAGATTCCAAGATAATAAAATGTGAGGCTGGATGAACACAGCAGGCCAAGCAGCATCACAGGAGCACAAAAGCTTGTGCTCCTGAGATGCTGCTTGGCCTGCTGTGTTCATCCAGCCTCACATTTTATTAAGTTACAGCATAGGACTGTTTGCCCGCCGAACTGCAAAGTCAGCATACAGTTCAGAGTTCGACAACCATAACCAACAAATCACATCTAAACTCTGCAGTTGTGATGCTAGTTATTCATTCATCCTTTCAACTTGTCAGCCCAGGTCTGGGTATTGTCCAGGTATTGCTGTGTTTTGACAAAGACTGCTTCATTGTCTGAACAATTGCAAATAGTCCTGAGCACTGTGCTTAATCAGTAAACAGCCACACTTCTGACCTTGCAGTGGAAGGAAGGTAATTGATGATGCAGGTTAAAATGAATGAGCCTAGAACACTGCTCTGAGAGTAGAGCTGTTGTCATGCAGTGGTAGTGGCCCTTCCTCGAGACCAGAAGACCTAGGTTCAAATCCTACTTGCTTCAGAGGTGTGATATAACATCTCTGAATAGGTTGGTGAGAAAATATCTACCCTGATGAGCTAATGGCTCTTGTGATGCAGTGATAATGCCCATATCTCAGAACCAAGAGACATCGGTTCTAATCCCACCTAGACCAGACATGTGTCATAACATCTTTGATCAGTTTGGTAAGAAAAATATCTACCGTGAGGAACTCCCACAAGGATGTTCTGGAGTGAAGATGTTTGATGGCCACACATCTTGCTTTGTGCTCGGCATGACTCCAACCAGTGGAGAGGTTTCCTCTGATTCCCATTAATACTAGTTTTGCTAAAGTCTCCTTGATGCCATATTCGGTCAAATACGGTCCGGGGATGAAGAAATCCCAAGTTGAAGGGCAATCTATTTCTTTGTCCCACTTTCACATGAATTACAACAGGGGTCAGCTTGCTGTGGGTGCCAGTCCTCTTTCTTTCCCTTACGACCAATTTTTGAGGCCTAGTCTGTCTCTTTAGTTCTGCTTGTTAAGCGAAATACATAAAATTTGTATTGCTAACTCTGTTGCTTGGCACTTTTTAAAGGTTACTTTTATTAAGTATTCATTTTATTAAATCACCAGTTCATCATGTTGAGATTTTTTTTGACAACTTATTTACTTTCTTTCGTACCTTTTTTTTAAGTTCAAGATTAATATTGTACCCCCCCATGATCTGCATATGTAGCATCAAATCATCTCTGATTTGTAAGAAGTCTAACAAGGTCTCATCTAAGTGCATGTGTGAATTACTTGTCTTTGGCTCTTCAAATGTGCAGCTCTCTGCTGGCCAGTAAAGGTCATTTATTGACAAATCCATGCTTTCTCCAAGCTGCCACATTCTTGAATTAATTATTTCTCTATTTTTGTTTGTTGAGAAAGTAAGATGCCATGATAAAAAAAACTGAGTGAGGCTGGCTGTGTGCCCACTCACAAACAAGAAAACATGACTTGTGTGCCACTCACTAGAATGCAAAGCACCTCAATCACCATTGTGAAATATCTGAAATGTGGAAAGAGCAAGTCACACAAATTGGAAGATTACCTAACATGGGAAGCACAGTGCCACAACTATAGAGACATTGGTTATTTTAGAAAAGTTTGCAAGTTTCAAATGCAGACAGTAGTAAAGTATAATAATCAAAGCAGAACAAGAGGTGGAAATATCACAATACAAGGAAAAGTTTATTTCGAAGAAGTCAACAACTCTTAAATATGGGGGTATCAAAGTAGAAACAAATATGTACACCACAGATCATAAACTAGGGTAAGACTCAGTATCATCAAAACAGCTTATACGGCTTAAAAGATTAAACAGTAGCTATCCTGAATGAAATTATCAGGACCTAGAAGAACACTGGAATAATCTTAGCAAAACGTAGGAACAAGGGAAGAGAAATCATGGAATCTCTTTATGTCATTAAAAATCAAGTAGAATTATCTCTATTAAGCAAAAAAGGCACTTTCAAGCTGAGGCAATGGCCTAGTGGTATTATTGCTGGATGGTTTGGGGATTCAGGTTCAAATCCTGCCATGGCAGATGGTGAAACCTGCATTCATTAAATATCTGGAATTAACAGTCTAATGATGACCATGAATCCACTGTCAATTGTCAGAAAAACCCATCTGGTTCCCTGATGTCCTTTAAGGAAGGAAACTGCCATCCTTACCTGGCCTACAATGTGACTCCAGACCCACAGCAATGGGGCTGACTCTTAATTGCCCTCCGGGCAGTTAGGGATGGGCAATAAATGCTGCCTAACCAGCAATGCCCTCGTCCCATGAATGAATAAAGGAAGCTGAAACAAATGTACAAAGTAGATGGAATTTCAGATGTAGACCAAGAAAGTAAATTTCGAAGTGAATTCCCAAAGTTGTAATCAATCAAGTGAACTCCTTTTCCTCATTGTATTAGTTGAGAAGTCTGAAAATGTATTCTTAACTGTTTACTGAAGGCCTTCATTCACTGGTCATTATACACACTAGCATTCCTACTGTTGTATGCACTATATGATCAAACTATTGGCCTCATGAATATAGCCATCTGCTTGCTGTAAACTGAGCACTGACATTGGCATATCAAAAACCATCTTGCATAATAATGGATACCCTAAGCCAGTCATCATCACAAAACTTTAGGATAGGTCTACATTCTTTTTCCCCTGACCAGAATGCAATCTACCTCAAATTACCTTGGAAGGTGAAGATCTCAAAAATATGGTGAACCTAGCTAAATCATGCTAATAATATAGAGTCATTGAGATCAATAACATGGAAAACAGCCTTTTGGCCCATCATATCTCTACTAGTCAAAAGCAACCACCTAACTATTCTAACCCTACTTTTTAGCACATACCCCATATACGTGTATGCCTTGACATCATGTTTGCTTATCTAAATACTTCTTAAATGTTTTGAGAATTCTCCCACTTCCACTGTTACAGACAGTGAGTTCAAGATTTGCACTGTCTTCATGGTGAAAAAGTTTTTCTTCACATTTCTTCAAAGCTTTTGCTCCTTACCTTAAATCTATGCCCCTGGTCATTAATCCCTCTCTCCAAGGGAGAGGTTTCTTCCTATCTACTCTATCTATGCCCCTCATAACTTTATACATCTTAATCACGTTCCCTTTCAATCTCGTCTGCTGTAATGAGAACAACTACAGTCTTTTTGGTCTGTCTTCATAACTGAAACTCTCCAGCCCAGGAAACATCTTGGTAAAATTTCCTTTGCACCCACTTCAGTGGCACATCCCACCGATAATGTGGATTCCAGAATTGCACACAATACCCTAGCTGCGGCCTGACCAACATTTTATACAGTTCCAGCACAACCTACCTGCTTTTCAACTCTATGCTTTGATTAATATAGGCTATATGATAAATACCTTATGCCTTTTTAACTATCTTATCTATCTGTCCTGACACATTAAGGCACCAGGTGTATATGCACACTAAGGTCCCTCTAATTGTTGGTGTTTCCTCAGGATCCTATCATTTGTCATGTATTCCCTTGCCTTGCCTATCCTGCCCAAGTACATGATTTTACATTTGTCTGGATTGAATTCCATTTGTCACTGATCAGCCAAACTGCTCAGCCCATCTACATCCTCTTGTAGTCTAAGGCTATTATCCTATTTACCACACCAATTTTTCTATCTCTACAAACTTAATGAACAACTTTCTAATTCAAGTTTAAATCACTTACATAAATCATAAACAACAAGGACCCCAACACTGACCCCTGTGGAACCTCACTGGACAAAGACTTCCAGTTATAAAAATACTTCTTAATGATCACCCCCTGCTTCCTCCCACTCAGCCAATTATGGATCCAATTTGCCAAATTTCCTCAGATCCCACGGATTCTTACATTTACTATTGTCTCCCACGTAGGATCTTGTCAAAAGCCTTGCTAAAGTCCAAATAGATTATATCAAAGGCATTGCCTTTTCTACAAACCTGGTCACCTCTTTGAAAAATTCAGTCAGGCTGGTATGACATTATCTCCCTTTAACAAAACAATGCTGACTGTTCTTGATTAATCCCTGCCTCTCCAACGCAGATTAATTCTGTCCCTCAGGATTACTTCTAATAATTTCTTCACCACCGAGGTTAAACTGATTATGCAGCAAATCCAGAGTTGTTTCCCTTTTCTTCCCATCAAAGCTATTTTGCATAATAGATAAATGAATAATGTGATATGAGTTCAGTGTCATCGTGATACTAGGTCTGTAGGCCTTATGTCCTACTGAAAGGTAGACTGCAACAAACACATACCGTTATCCAGTCATATCAGGCAGCATGGCAGTTGTGTTCAATTAGTTCATGCTTGCAAAGCCCAGAAAAGTATATCCACCCATTAGATGTGATTCTGCACTTGCAAGTCGTTTCATAGAACATAGAACAGTACAGCACAGAACAGGCCCTTCAGCCCACGATGTTGTGCCGACCATTGATCCTCATGTATGCACCCTCAAATTTCTGTGACCATATGCACCCAAATAATATTGACAGCTTGAGTTAATCAGAATCCAAATTTAGAAGATCAGCTGGGCTTGCAGTATTATGCATTTGTGCATGCTCGAAGCTACATATCTAAATGGTCAGGACACTGTTTTCTGTTGATAAAAAATAATTTGTGCATATATTTATATATACATTACACCTTTTGCAAAAAGTAAGGTCATGAAGGTAGCCAGAGTCTGCTGTATTCGCAGAACAGCGCACTGACCAATCAGAATTTACCTATACGGGATGAGAATTAAGATTTACAGTCAACTGTTCATGCTTCTTCTCGATACCAATGATGGCCCAAACAATATGCACCTTCTTCACATACTGTATGAAATGGTACCTCTTCTTTCGAGTCTGTTTCTTACATCCTGGTTCTGATGAGTACAAGATAGAATGCTTCAACTTCTAGGTTTTTTTTTAGCAAGTTTTTACTTTACCTTTATTTTTGAAAAGGGTTTTCCCTAACTTAACACACTTTCCCTGGAACACTTGCCTTCAGGTGGACGGTCAGATCCTCTATTCCCTCCTGTGGCTCTTCCAGAAAGTGAGACTTCACCTTCACTTTCTTCAGGGTAGCCTTGAGAAATCCTCTAGTCCAACTAAAATTTTGAAGGAGGTGTCTGTTAGATCTTGCATTCTGACCGTTCAAATTATTTGTTGCCATTCCTGCATCTTTCTTTCCTTGTTATGATTACTGGCCTAACTTCACTTTGACCCTTTCTGATACTTTTGGACTGTCATGCATTGTTTAAATCATGTGATTTTTCATAAACTACACAATTGTCGCAAAGTTGGGTATGGTACTTGGGGATTGGGAGGCAGGAAGTTAGAATTTGGTGTTTGTAAAATGCTGGTGGGGGGGGGGGGGAGTGGTGAAAGCATTACGTGGTTCCTTTAAAAGATGATGTGCAGTTTCTACGCTTAGAGATTTAAATGGATGCCTGTGAGCAGCAGCTTAAAAGTTTACAAGTAAACAGAAAGCACCCAAATTGAAAGATTTGTATCAAAAAAAACCACAGAGTTAGCAGGCCTAACAGCAGTTTTTACCAAGACAACACGTTTTTGAATTTGAACCAGGCACTTCGATACCAAAAACCAATTGAATTTAAATCTGATGGTTTTGACAACATAGAACCCATCCTAAGAAATACTGATACGTAATCAAGGGTTTAAATAAAAGGGGGCAGGTAGACAAAGTTGGAGAGCTAACTGCCACCTTTCATAATTAACAGTCCTCAGCTCTCGAGAGAGAATCGCTGGCTGTCACAGTTGCCTCTAAGTCTTAGAGAAAGCACCAGCTAAATACCATGGCACAATAAGTTAACATTCCTGACAGAAGAATTGATGGAGAAGGCATTAAGCTCCCCAGTGGTTAGCAAAGTGGCTCAGTGGTTAGCATTATTGCCTCACAGCGCCAGGGCCCTGGTTTGATTCCACCCCCGGGTGACTGGCTATGTGAGTTTGCACATTCTCCCTGTGTCTGTGTAGGTTTTCTCCAGGTGCTCCGGTTCCCTCCAACAGTCCAAAGATGTGCAAGCTAAGTGGATTGGTCATGCTAAATTGCCCATAGTGTTCAGGGACATGTAGATTAGGGAAATGGATCCGGGTGGGATGCTCTGAGGGTTGTGTGGACTTGTTGGGCCAAAGGACCTGTTTCCAAACCATAGGCATTCTATGAAAGACACATAACCTGGTTGTAATTTCAAGTGACTAAATTCTATGTTCTTTTTATTTGTAAGTAGGACATTTATTTATTGGAACAGCATAGTACTAGAATCTTGTTATATTCGGGAATAGTTAGTACTTAGAAGGGATTTGTTCGGTTTGTAAATATTTTAGTTAATTTGTTCATTGTTAGTTCAAAGAGGGGTGTTAATGTCTGCTTTGTAACAGATTGGGGCTCATCTGGGATCTGAACAGATTCGGATGGATCTGAATGAAATTGGACAGATTTGAACAGATTTTGGGTATGAAAGGTCCCAGCAGATTTAAACAAACTTGTGGATTACTGTCCTAGATCTTTAAATAAAACTTAAACAGGAAGTGGAAAATTTGATTAATTTCAGTTGCTTGTCGTCAGTTAAATCAAACATGGGAAAATGGTTCTAACATTGCTAAAGAGGTTCTGGGGTGTTGAAGGTGCTTCCCAAATTTCACAAGAGAGTTTTGAAAGACAGAAAAGGTGATACTTTTGGAATTGGCAGGCCGGCTAAAATTATATTTAACTAGTGATAATAAGCAAGCTGATATTATAACAGAGTTAGTCAAGCATTTAGATACAGCAGAGAAACAGTCAAAGGGAGTTAGAAAAAATTAAATTGCAAATGAGACAATTGGAGTTAGAAAGTGAATTCAAAAGGCTGGAGTGAGAGAAAGAAATGGAACTGAAACAGTTTGAATTATCGTTAAAAGTGGAGGAAAGAGAAAAGGGAAGAATCACTCTGGCAGAACAAAAAGAAAAGGAAAGATTTGCTCTGACAGAAGAAAGAGAAGGAGAGTTTGAACTTCAGAAGTTGATAATTAGACAGGAAAGTCGACATAACAAGATGGAGACGAAGATAGAATGTAGGCTTAATGAGGAGGACAGTGATGATGAGCAAACCCATTGTAGCCAAAAGCCTTGTAGGGATATATGCAAAAATATAAAAACCTTACCAAAATTTGATTTATAAAAAGGTGTAGAAGCCTTTTTTATTTCCTTTGAGAAAATGGCTAAACATATGAACTGTCCAGAGACTATTTGGGTCATGTTAATTCAGACCAAGTTGGCGGCCTTGCTGGTGAGGTGTTTGCAGTACTGTCAGAGGAGATGGCAAGGGAATATGAAGAAGTAAAACAGGCTATTTGAGTACCTATGACTTGGTGCCAGAACCATATGGGCACCAGTTCAGAAATGTCAGGAAGGAACCGACTTATATCGACTTTGAAAGAATTGAACAGAGCAACTTCAATAGATGGATGAGAACGTTAAAGATAGAAAAGACATTGAGGTTCTTAGAGATATTATTCTGTTGGAGAAGTTCGACAATTTACTTCCAGAAGTGATAAGAATGCATGTTGAGGAACAGAAAGTTAAAACAGTGAAAAGAGCTGCAGAGATTGCAGATGAATATGCATTACTGCCTAAATCAAAATCTAGCTTCCGACAGCAATTTCACCCTGTGAATGATAGAAATTGGGAAAGAGGGAGATCCTTCAGTGAAAATCAAAAAGTAGATCACACTGGGAACAATTTCTCATGCAGGAAAAAGAAACCCAAGAGGGTGGAAAGGACATGAAAGACCTCAGGTGTTTTCATTGCAAATAAAGTGGGACACAAAGTCCCAGTGCCAGTGATTTAAGAAAGGCACTGGGAAAAAGAATGTGGTAAAAGAAGCTAAACCATTGGGATTAGTTGAGCTAGTGAAGAAAATCTCAAGAGAAATCGAGGAGTTCCAGGACATTGCACAACCTAGTCAAGGGCTGGATAGTAAGAAAATGCTTGATCCTTACAAAAAAACATAGAAAACATAGAAGACAGGAGGAGGAGGAGGAGGAAGCCATTCAGCCTTTCAAGCTTGCTCCGATATTCTTCATGATCATGGCTGATCGTCCTACTCAATAGCTTAATTCTGCTTTCTCTCCATGACTTTCGATCCCATTCGTCCCAAGTGCTATATCTAATTACCTCTTGAATGCATTCAATGTTTCGACTGCTTCCTGTGGTAATGAATTCCACAGGCTCACCACTCTTTGGTTGAAGAAAGGTCTCCCTATCTCCATCCTAAATGGACTACCCTGAATCTTCAAACTGTGATCCCTGGTTCTGGAAACACCCACTATTGGGAACATCCTCCCTGCATCTACCCTGTCCAGTGTCATTCAAATGTAATAAATTTCAATGAAAACCCCCTTCATTTGTCTGAACTCTAACAAAAACAATCCCAACCTGATCAATCTCTTCTCATACATCAGACCCACTATCCCCAGAATCAGCCTGCTGAACCTTCGCTGCACTCCCTTGAGAGCAAGAGCATCTTTCCTAACAAAAGGAGACCAAAATTGCACACAGTATTCCAGGTGTGGTCTCACCAAGCCCCTGTATAACTGCAAAAACACATCCCTGCTCCTGCACTCAAAACCTCTTGCAACGAAGGCCAACATACCATTTGCCTTCTTTCCTGCCTGCTGCAATTGCATGCTTACCTTCAGCAATTGGTGCACAAGGACACCCAGGTTCTGCTGCACACTCTATTCTTGTGTGGGTAAGGTTTACTCAGGTCAAACAAGGTATAGGTAAAGAAGTTAAAATACCAAGAGATACAGGAGCTAACCAGTCTCTAATAGTAAGAGATGAAAATATTTGCACTCCTGAAATATTGCTTGAGAAACTGATTAAATGGTGAGAATTACTGTTTCCCTGTGTAAGATAAGGCTAGAAATTCCAGTCAAGACTGGGGAAATCATAGTGGGAGTGATTGAAAAATTGGTTATTCCAGGAATATAGTTTGTTCTTAGAAACAAAATAGCTGGATCACAGGTGGGAGTGATGCCTGTTGTAATGGAAAAGTCAAAAGAAAACCAGGAACTAGGAGTTAAAAGGAAAATACCCTAGAATCGTTCTGGACTGTGTGGTGTCTAGATCCCATAGCTGTAAGTTAAAATGTGAAGGGAAGATGGACGGGTCAAAGAACACCCCCTCCCATTCTTTAGATGACATGTCCATCATGGACCTCCTGCAGTGCCAAAATGATGCCACGTGAAGGTTGCAGGAACAGCAACTCATATCCCGCTTGGGAACCCTGCAGCCCAATGGTATCAATGTGGACTTCACCAGCTTCAAAATCTCCCCTTCCCCCACTGCATCCCAAAACCAGCCCAGTTCATCCCCTCCCCCCACTGCATCACACAACCAGCCCGGCTCATCCCCTCCCCCCACTGCATCCCAAAACCAGCCCAGCCTGTCTCTGCTTCCCTATCCTGTTCTTCCTCTCACCCATCCCTTCCTCCCACCTCAAGTCACACCTCCATTTCCTACCTACTAACCTCATCCCACCTCCTTGGCCTCTCCGTCCTCCCTGGACTGACCTATCCCCTCCCTACCTCCCCACCTATACTCTCCTCTCCACCTATCTTCTTTTCTCTCCATCTTCGGTCCGCTTCCCCCTCTCTCCCTATTTATTCCAGTTCCCTCCCCCCATCCCCCTCTCTGATGAAGGGTCTAGGCCCGAAACGTCAGCTTTTGTGCTCCTGAGATGCTGCTTGGCCTGCTGTGTTCATCCAGCTTCACACTTTATTATCTTGGATTCTCCAGCATCTGCAGTTCCCATTATCTCTAAAGCAGATGAGAAATGGGTGGAAGTTCACCAGATTGTGTTGCCAGTAGTATACAGACAGGAAGTATTGCGGGAGCACACAAATCACCTGCTGGAGTTCATCTAGGAAAGAGGAAGACTCAGGCTAAGATACAGAAGCAGTTCAATGGCCTGGATTACATAAAGGTGTGGTTGAAGTTTGCTGTACATGTCATACATGTCAGGTGATAGGAAAGCCACAGGCAGTAATAAAACCAGGACCTTTGATGCCAATTTCCACATTTGAAGAATCTTTTACATGGGTTATAATTGATTAAATAGGTCGCTTCCCTAAAACCAAAAGTGAAAACCAGTATTTGGCAACTGTAATGGATATGTTAGATAACAAAGTGCTTCTCGGAATTCCTAGAAGCATGGCATTCCAACCAGAATTCCATCAACAAACACATTGACTTGGAGCCAATCTACCATCCCCTGAGAAAAAGAACAGGAAATGACATCACCAACCCAAGGAAACCTAACCAGAAAAATAGAAAGCAGGACATAACACCAGCGCTTCGTCGGAGGCTCACTGATGATGTTACCTAGAATGGTGACGAAACATCTGAAAACTAACCTTCCAGCTCAGCAAGCAAACTCACATCCAGGTCATGGATAGTTTAGGCATCAAACACTTTAAATCAAGTGCATACCATCCTAAATCCCAGGGAGCACTGGAAAGGTGGCATCAGACCCTAAAGACAATGCTGAGGACTTATTGCCAGGATTACCCAAATGATTAGAGATGCTCCAAATGAATTGACTCAATTTACTCCATTTGAATTGATATTTGGATATAAGTAAGAGGGCTTTTAAAATTAAGTAAGGAAAAGTTGCTCGGTCTGAAGTCAGAGACCTCACAGCTGGATTATCTATTTGAGGTGAGAGAAAGATTAAACAGAGTAGGTGAACTAGCTAGACAATATTTGAAGGCGGCATAGCACCTAATGAAGCAAGACACAGATAAGAAATTTAAAATTCATACATTTGCCCGTGGAGTTAAAGTATTGGTGAAAGCACCGGTGGTAGGAGATCCCTTACAAAAAAAAGTTTAGTGGTCCCTATCAGATTGAGAAGAAGTTAAGTCAGGTGAATTATCTGGTATAGATGCCAGATATGAAAAATATTTTTGGATATGTCATGTGAACATACTGAAACCTTACTATGACAAGGAAAGGGAACTGGTGAAACAGGTATTAGCTACTGCCACTCAGTATGAGGAATCAAATCCAGATGATTTAGATTTTGATGTGCCTCAGAATACATTAAATGATAAGGATGTCCTTAAGGAATGGGATAGGTAGTAAGCTATCGGTCCCAGGAACAGAGAAGTGAATTGAAAGACTTGTTACAGTGCTATGAGGATATATGTAGAAATAGAATGAGAGGACTAACACAATAGTGCAAGAGGTTGACGTATGGAATGCAGTTCCAATAAAACAACACATCTACATGTTTAATTCTCTCACAGTAGAGTGCCAGTTGAAAAACACATACAAGCGGTTCTCCAAGAAGACATCACTGAGCCGAATCAAAGAGTGGAGCTCACTGATCATTTGGTTCCTAAAATGCCATGACCAATTCTGACCCAAAGAACAAAGAAAATTACAGCACAGGAATAGGCCCTTCGGCCCTCTAAACCTGCACCGATCCAGATCCTCCATCTAAACCTGTTGCATATTTTCCAAGGATCTGTATCCCTCTGCTCCCTGCTCATTCATGTATCTGTCTAGATACATCTTAAATGATGCTACCACCTCTACCGCCTCTGCTGGCAATGCATTCCAGGCACCCATCACCCTCTGCATAAAGAACTTTCCACACATTTCTCCCTTAAACGTTTCCCTTCTCACCTTGAAATTGTGACCCCTACTAATTGAGTCCCCCACTCTGGGAAAAAAGCTTCTTGCTATCCACCCTGTCTATACCTCTCATGAGTTTGTAGACTTCAATCAGGTCCCCTCTTGACCTCCATCTTTCTAATGTAAATAATACTAATCTACTCAACCTGTCTTCACAGCTAGCATAACCCTCAATACCAGGCAACATCTTAGTGAACCTCCTCTGCACCCTCTCCAAAGCATCTGCATCCTTTTGGTAATGTGGTGACCAGAAGTGTATGCAGTATTCCAAATGTGGTTGAACCAAAGTCCTATATGACTGTAACATGACCTGCCAACTCTTGTACTCAACACCCCGTCCGATGAAGGAAAGCATGACATATGCCTTCTTGACCAAGCTATCCACCTGTGTTGCCACCTTCAGGGTACAATGGACCTGAACACCCAGATCTCTCTGTGCATAAATTTTCCCCAGGGCCTTTCCATTTACCATATAGTTCACTCTTGAATTGGATCTTCCAAAATGCATCACCTCACATTTGCCTGAATTGAACTCCATCTGCCATTTCTCCACCCAACTCTCCAATCTATCTTTATTCTGCTGCATTCTCCGACTGTCCCCTTCACTATCTGTTACTCCACCAGTCTTAATGTCATCTGCAAATATTCATACACATACCCAATTCCAAGGCTGGATGACTGTGGAAAAAGTAGGAGAAGCCACTTCCACCAACAAAGTTGGACTTACTTCGCGGTTACTGACAACTACCTTTGTCACACACAGCAAAAGAAACTTCTGCTTTTCTAACCCCAAGTGTGCTATACCAATTTAAAATAATGCCATTTGGAATGAAAAACAGAACAGGCACTTCTCAATGACTTATGAACAGAGTTGTTGCAGGAATGACTAATTCTGTCATCTACACAGATGACTTACTGATCATTAGCAATTCATGGAAAGATCACATGGAGGATTGGCAGCGTTTTTTGAGAGACTACAGAAAGCAAAGTTGGACATCAACTTGGCAAAAACATAACTTGTGAAGGCGGAAGTGATATTCTTAGGGCACAATGTCAGATACGGACGGATGACACTAAGGAATGTGAAGACGAAGGCCATCAAGGAATTTTCAAGACCATCCTCGAAGAAGGAAGTGCTACAACTTTTATGATTAAGCAGATTCTACAGAAAATTTGTACCAAACTTTAGAAGTGTGGTGGCACCGCTAATGAATTTGACAATAAAGAACACAAACTTTCAGTGGACAGAAGAATGCCAGGAAGCACTTGAGGATTTAAAAGCAGTGTTAACCACCATACCAATTTTAGCCACACCAATTTTTTTGAAACCCTTCAAAGTCGCCACTGATGTGAGCGATGTAGGTGTTGGAGATTTGTTGTTACAGGAGTTTGTGGAATTGTAAGGTCAATTCGATATTTTTCAAAAAAATCTCAAATATCCACCAGAGAAAAAAAAAACCATTATCTCTGATTAAAAAAGAATTGTTGCATTTGGTGATGGCCTTACAATATTTCAATGTTTACTTTGCAAACAATGCATCAGTGACAATTGTGTATACCGATCACAATGGGCGTACATGAAATAGTGTAGGTTAGATGGGCCTCAGATTGGTATGACAGGTCAGCACAACATCGAGGGCCGAAGGGCCTGAACTATGCTGTAATGTTCTATGTTCTATGTACAATTCTTTGACATTTCTGGAAAGATTTAAAGACAAGAACACCAGAATATTTCATTGGAGTCTCATGTTAAAAGCATTTAATTTCCAGATTGTACATGGTGTGGGCCATGAAAATATTATCCTAGATGTTTTATCACAAGTTTAAAAGAAAAAATGTTCATAAAAGATAGAAACAACAGTATTCAATGTTTTTATATATATAGCATGTAATGTGTAACTGTAGATTAATGAGCTATGCACCTAGTCATTTCAGGGAATTAAGCTTTTAAAAGAGAAAAAAATGAAGTCATCTGTTCATAATGATGGTTCATTTTTCTTAAGGGGGCAGGTGTTGTGAAGTTGGGGATTGGGAAGAAGGAAGTTAAAATTTGGTGTTTGTAAAATGCTATATGGTACCTTTAAAAGATGGTGTACCCTTTCTATGCTTAGATTTCTGTAACCAGCAGCTTGAAAGTTTGCTAGTACACAGAAAGCACTCAAATTGAAACATTTGTATCAAAAGACCACACAGTTAGCAGGCCAAACAGCATTTTTTACCAAGACAACAAGTTTTTGAATTTGAACCAGGCACTTAGATACCAACAACAAATTCAATTGAAATCTGAGATAACACAGTGTGAAGCTGGATGAACACAGCAGGCCAAACAGCATCAGAGGAGCAGGAAAGTTGACGTTTCAGGTCAAGACCCTTCTCTCAGAATCTTCTGAAGGGTCTCGACCCAAAACATCAACTTTCCTGCTCCTCTGATGCTGTTTGGCCTGCTATGTTCATCCAGCTTCAGACCGTTATCTCAGATTCTCCAGCATCACCAGTTCCTACTATTTCTTTAAATTTAAATCTGATGGTTTTGACAACATAGCACCAATCATATTGTAAGAAATACTGATACGTCATCAAGGGTATTAGAAAAGGGGGCAAATGGACAAAGTAGGGGAGATAACTGCCATCTGCCAGAATTAACAGCTCTCAGCTTTCTTGAGAGAATTACTGGCTCTCAAAGTCGCCTCTAAGTTTTAGAGAAAGCACCATCTAAATACCAAAGGTACCCATGGCATAGCAAGTTGACATTCCTGACAGAAAAATCAATAGAGAAGGCATTCCTCACACAAGAATCAACAGAGAAGGCACAGAGCATTCCAGAAGACACGTAACCCGGCTGTAATTTTGAGAGTCTAAGTTCTTTTTTTTATCTATAAGTGTGTCTTGTATTTATTGGAACAGTATGCCATTACAATCTTGTTTTATTCTGGAATAGTTGGTAGTTAGAAGGGATTTGTTCAGTTCATTAATAGTTCAGTTAATTTGTTCACTGTTGAAGTTAGATAAATAAATTGTTACTTATTGGTTGTAAAGTGAGTGTCAGGGATTTCTCTTATTTCACCACTAGAAGTTGCTGAAAGGCAGGTTATACCACTTTTTACACTCTTTTAACAGATTATACGACAAGATGCTCCTCTTTGGGTGTTTCACAGAGTTGTAGTTCACAGAAGAGGGGTTAACTTCTGATTTATAACAACAATCTTCACTGGTTTGTTGACTCCTTTGGGACTTCCAACCTTTTTTTTATTCCTCGCCTTTCTTGCTGCTGATACAATTCAATTGAAACTGCTTGAAGCACTCTAACCCTCACAACTTTGCCAGCTCCACCTTGGAGATTCTGGATCTCTTTTGTTTCTCAGCTTTTCTGCCACTTGCTCCTGGCTTTCTCAGGCATCTCTAAGTCGTTCTTCTCCTTTGAGAGATATATTTTGTGACTAAATTGCTGCTACTGAGATATTTATCCCTGACATTGGCATGCATGTGACTACATTCATTATTAGCAAAATCGTAACAAGTAAATATTAAAAGCGCGTTTATACTCTTTCTGATGAGCCCTTTATTGGAGTATTGGAATTTACTTTGCTTCTAGGTGGAAGGTCATTTATTTTCCCTACAATCAAGGTCTGTGAGCCCCAATGACTGCTTAAGACAGTGATCACATTCCTTTGGGCACAAACAGCTGACAGCTATACTAGTCAACAGAGATGCCTGAGCATGTACTGAAGCCCTTTAATGCTGTAGAACTGGTCTTGCAAGTTGAATTGTTGGGGATTGTTGTATCCAAATGTTTTCCTTTTCATATCCTGGATTCTTGTGGTGGAAGTAGTAGGGGTCTTTTTCAGAGATAATGGGAACTGCAGATGCTGGAGAATTCCAAGATAATAAAATGTGAGGCTGGATGAACACAGCAGGCCAAGCAGCATCTCAGGAGCACAAAAGCTGACGTTTCGGGCCTAGACCCTTCATCAGAGAGGGGGATGGGGAGAGGGAACTGGAATAAATAGGGAGAGAGGGGGAGGCGGACCGAAGATGGAGAGTAAAGAAGATAGGTGGAGAGAGTATAGGTGGGGAGGTAGGGAGGGGATAGGTCAGTCCAGGGAAGATGGACAGGTCAAGGAGGCAGGATGAGGTTAGTAGGTAGATGGGGGTGCGGCTTGGGGTGGGAGGAAGGGATGGGTGAGAGGAAGAACCGGTTAGGGAGGCAGAGGCAGGTTGGACTGGTTTTGGGATGCAGTGGGTGGGGGGGAAGAGCTGGGCTGGTTGTGTGGTGCAGTGGGGGGAGGGGACGAACTGGGCTGGTTTAGGGATGCAGTAGGGGAAGGGGAGATTTTGAAACTGGTGAAGTCCACATTGATACCATATGGCTGCAGGGTTCCCAGGCGGAATATGAGTTGCTGTTCCTGCAACCTTTGGGTGGCATCATTGTGGCAGTGCAGGAGGCCCATGATGGACATGTCATCTAGAGAATGGGAGGGGGAGTGGAAATGGTTTGCGACTGGGAGGTGCAGTGGTTTGTTGCGAACTGAGCGGAGGTGTTCTGCAAAGCGGTCCCCAAGCCTCCGCTTGGTTTCCCCAATGTAGAGGAAGCCGCACCGGGTACAGTGGATGCAGTATACCACATTGGCAGATGTGCAGGTGAACCTCTGCTTAATGTGGAATGTCATCTTGGGGCCTGGGATAGGGGTGAGGGAGGAGGTGTGGGGGCGAGTGTAGCATTTCCTGCGGTTGCAGGGGAAGGTGCCGGGTGTGGTGGGGTTGGAGTTGGTTACGTGGAACAGTCCCTCTTCCGCACCTACACAGGCCCCAAACCCCACCTCTTCCTCCGGTACATTGATGACTGTATCGGCGCCGCCTCTTGCTCCCCAGAGGAGCTCGAACAGTTCATCCACTTCACCAACACCTTCCACCCCAACCTTCAGTTCACCTGGGCCATCTCCAGCACATCCCTCACCTTCCTGGACCTCTCAGTCTCCATCTCAAGCAACCAGCTTGTAACTGATGTCCATTTCAAGCACACCGACTCCCACAGCTACCTAGAATACACCTCCTCCCACCCACCCTCCTGCAAAAATTCCATCCCCTATTCCCAATTCCTCCGCCTCCGCCGCATCTGCTCCCACGATAAGTCATTCCACTCCCGCACATCCCAGATGTCCAAGTTCTTTAAGGACCGCAACTTTCCCCCCACAGTGATCGAGAACGCCCTGACCACGTCTCCCGCATTTCCCGCAACACATCCCTCACACCCCGCCCCCGCCACAACCGCCCTAAGAGGATCCCCCTCGTTCTCACACACCACCCTACCAACCTCCGGATACAACGCATCATCCTCCGACACTTCCGCCATTTACAATCCGACCCCACCACCCAAGAGATTTTTCCATCCCCACCCCTGTCTGCTTTCCGGAGAGACCACTCTCTCCGTGACTCCCTTGTTCGCTCCACACTGCCCTCCAACCCCACCACACCCAGCACCTTCCCCTGCAACCGCAGGAAATGCTACACTTGCCCCCACACCTCCTCCCTCACCCCTATCCCAGGCCCCAAGATGATATTCCACATTAAGCAGAGGTTCACCTGCACATCTGCCAATGTGGTATACTGCATCCACTGTACCCGGTGCGGCTTCCTCTACATTGGGGAAACCAAGCGGAGGCTTGGGGACCGCTTTGCAGAACACCTCCGCTCAGTTCGCAACAAACCACTGCACCTCCCAGTTGCAAACCATTTCCACTCCCCCTCCCATTCTCTAGATGACATGTCCATCATGGGCCTCCTGCACTGCTACAATGATGCCACCCGAAGGTTGCAGGAACAGCAACTCATATTCCACCTGGGAACCCTGCAGCCATATGGTATCAATGTGGACTTCACCAGTTTCAAAATCTCCCCTTCCCCTACTGCATTCCCCTACCAGCCCAGTTCGTCCCCTCCCCCCACTGCACCACACAACCAGCCCAGCTCTTCCCCCCCACCCACTGCATCCCAAAACCAGTCCAACCTGCCTCTGCCTCCCTAACCGGTTCTTCTTCTCACCCATCCCTTCCTCCCACCCCAAGCCGCACCCCCATCTACCTACTAACCTTATCCCACCTCCTTGACCTGTCCGTCTTTCCTGGACTGACCTATCCCCTCCCTACCTCCCCACCTATACTCTCTCCACCTATCTTCTTTACTCTCCATCTTCGGTCCGCCTCCCCCTCTCTCCCTATTTATTCCAGTTCCCTCTCCCCATCCCCCTCTCTGATGAACGGTCTAGGCCCGAAACGTCAGCTTTTGTGCTCCTGAGATGCTGCTTGGCCTGCTGTGTTCATCCAGCCTCACATTTTATTATCTTGGGGTCTTTTTCCCTCTGTTTCCCATCTTGATTTTTGCTTTTAATGATACAGTTATTCCTTTTCTGACTGGATTCCCTATCGCTCCTGTTTATCTTTGTATTTACCTTAAACTCATCCCTCTGTAGTCTGTGACCCCCAACTTCCCTAAGTTAAATGGTCTGTGTGATAACTTGTAGTCATCAGTCAGAACTGATGCCTGTCTGGACCCCGGTATACACTTCTTCCACATTCATCCAGATTGGAAAACATATGAAGTTTTTGAATTGAGCAAGGTTAATTAGCCCACAAAGGTTTTCATAGGTGGCCTGACAAAATGTTAAGGGCCTGCGATTACAGGTTAAAAGCAACTGTTCGTACTGTTTACTTTCCAGGTACATGTATTCAGGTCACTTCTTGAGAACATTGAAATGTTTACCTGTGCACCTCTACACTAACTGGAATGTATTTAAGTTAATATTTAATGCTCCATCACAATCAGTAGCAATTTCCTCAGGTAAAAGGGGTTAAATTTGTGAGCTTTCTATGTTAGCCTACTCTGCAATAGCAGTTGCCATTGCTGGACTAGCCACCTTAACCGCTAAACTATTAAAAGCAATAAAAAAAGCCACCTCCTCCTCTTATTCAAATTTAGGGATTAAATGGGCCAACCTGAAATACTTTGGCCCTCAAATTTGAGTTAGGCATGGTTTCCTCACAAGAGCTGCCTTAAGTCTGCTTCCTCAGCACAAGGTGACAGAGTTGGAACACTTTTTTTAAAATTTCTGCTTGTTTGAAATTCCTTTTTTCCCTTCCTGTCTCTCTACTTCGCATCTCTAAGTGCTTAGCTATACCTTTTAATTTTTCAGAGGATAAGGCTTCCTTTTCATAGTTTGTTCTGTCTTGGTCTACAACAGCACTGAAATAAATGTGGACATCTTAGCACTTTAATATTAGAAAGAAGAAAATCTTTTTTCCAGATGGACAATTTATTTTTCCTAGTCTAATACTGGCATTCATCTGCAGAAACTACCTCACACTCTGGACCCCCGAGCTTTCTGTGATCAAGTAAGGTGAGGCAATCACCTTCCCTCTTTTCAACTCTCTCGATTGGCCGAAGCACGTATTTTTATTTCTATATAGCCTAAAGCTATTGCAGTTCAATTAAAATGTATTTTGCTAGGTTACGAAGAAACCAATTACCAGAGATGATAGGAATTGCAGATGCTGAAGAATCCGAGATAACAAGGTGTGAAGCTGGATGAACACAGCAGGCCAAGCAGCATCTTAGGAGCAGGAAGGCTGACGTTTTGGGCCTAGACTCTTCATTAGAAATGGGGGAGGGGAAGAGGGTTCTGAAATAAATAGGGAGAGAGGGGGAGGTGGATCGAAGATGGATAGAGGAGAAGATAGGTGGAGAGGAGACAGACAAGTTAAAGAGGTGGGGATGCAACCAGTAAAGGTGAGTGTAGGTGGGGAGGTAGCAAGGAGATAGGTCAGGACTTCACCAGTGATTTGTATCTACAGATCACAGTAGCAGCTGATGTATCTTCAGCAGGACTGCAGACACTACTGTTTCAGGTATAGAATGATGAAAATGGTAGACAAATCTACCATAAAATCCGAGAGAACCATAGATGCTGTAAATCAGAAACAAAAACAGAAGTTGCTAGAAAAGCTCAGTAGGTCTGGTAACATCTGTGAAGAGAAAATCAGAGTTAATGTTTCGGGTCCCGTGACCCATCCTCAGAACTGATGGTGGCTATGAAAATGTCAGTTTATATGCAGAAAATGAGGTGGGGGTAAGGAGTAAACGATAGGTAGGGATAAAGCTCAAAGAGAGAGAAGAACAGCCTAGAGTCAAGGCCCAGTGTGGACTAAAGTCTAGGTGCCAGCATGGAATGGGTCAAAGAGCACTGCTCTGAACATTTTTTTGTCCAGAGTACTGGCAAAGATCTGTAGCTCGAGTTGTGGATGAAGTTGTTTACTTGCTCGCCGAGTTGGCTTGTTTCTGTTCAGACATTTTGTCATCATGCTAGGTGACGTCATCAGTGGAGCCTCCGATGAAGTAATGCTATTCTACTCCACTTGGAATTTATACTGTCCGGTTCGTTATGGTGGGTGCTGTCATTTCCGGTTTTGATCTGTATGGGTTTGTATATGGGGTCCAATTGTATATGTTTGTTGATTTAAGCATTGGTGGAGAGCCATGACTCTAGGAATTCCAGTGCGTGTCTATGTTTGACTTGGACTCCTATGCTTATTTTGTGCCAGTTAAACTGATGGCCTTCATTGTCTGACTGATATACAGATATTAAAGATGGTGATGAAATGTCTGAACAAAGAACAAGGCAGCTAGGCGAGCAAGTCAACAACATCATTTTTTCCCTGTTTTATAATTTATTCCTAAAGTCTGCAATGCTGGACTTTTTTTTTACTTATCTATTCTTCCAAGATCTGTAACTGAAAAAAGCTATACCTTTGTACTTAAGGTGATGCCATAAGTAGTGACTTGTACACTTTTTACTGTGTTCATTTAAGTATATGTGACAATAAAGCTAATTCTAATTCTAAGAATTAAACTACATACTCACAACAAAGTAGAGATGATTAAGGTAAAACCACTCAACAATTTAACTTCCCATGTAGATCATTCAACTAAGCCATAAATGCCACCTGCCACACTGTTCCAATGGTTAGATTCTTCATTTGCTTGACCTGTGTTACCATTTTGCTTCAGGGCACACAATGTGGAAGAAGCACTCACTGGCCCTCGGAAAACAGTTTTCTCACTTATTGCAGCTGTAGGGTAGCCATTACCAAGACATAAAGGATAACTATTTTAAAAGATACACATTGTGTAAAATATTGAGTTAATTAATCCGAAAGTTCTGAAGAGTTGAAATTTATGCAAAAGATCTATGCTACCTGCAACTATTGTTAGGTTTACTGAGGTGGCCCATCTTAGTTGGGTGGAACAAAGTTTCTTGCTTTGAAGATGAAATGAATAATACAGTGTGAGGTTTGCAACAAAAAGATGAACAAAGGAAAGCTTTGACAGTTGGGGTTGCTACTGTAATGTGAACTGAGCAACAGCAAAATATGTTTTTTTATGTCGAGAGACAAGTGGCAAAAAAACTTGGATTTAATCAGGGTTTTATACAGATTGCTCCACCAACATGAATATCAGAAAATCAGACAGGATGAAACACACTTGTGTAGAAGCACACATGTAAACTTTTTTCCATAATTTACATGCAAACTTTCAGGCAGGTTCCTACATATGTGTGTTGAACCAACAAAATTTTCTGATACTCCTGTCATTGTTATGATCCAGACAATTAGGGTACAGGTCAGGAAAATCATCCCATAAAGCCCAGCAATTTATCAAACACTAATTTAAGGCGTACAAGTGAGGGGGGGAAAGATACATCCTTAGAAGATTCTAGATTAATGTTAATATGCTGACAAACAAAAACAAAGACTTAAAAAATAAATTGTCAATAACTTTTAAAGTAGTTCTGCAAAGACCAAAGTAAATTTCAAACATGTGATAATTGAAGACAAGACTAAATTTTTAAAGATTGACCCTTAAAACTCCCTCCTAATTTCTCACTTGATTCAGTACATACTTCATTTGCCAGCCGCTCTGAAGACTTGAACTTTCTCAATTTTAACTACTTGAAGACTTCTGCACAAGGTCTCCTAGCTTTGAAACTTCACAGACTGGAAAAACACATAAGTTCAGGTGACTGCCTCCCCTGAACTGCACTAATACTTTTTTTCTGAACAAATCAATTCTTTGGTTCTGAAGTCAAACCAAAATAAATGGCTTTGTTCTCTTTCCTCTGTGTAGTGATTGGAATGAGGGCAAAATAGATAACATTGACTATGGGGTTCTTGTTTGGGATTGTTAATAGAGATAAACATGGGATTCTGATGGTCTCCTCAGTCTAGGGACTGGCTTTGAGCTGGATGGTCAGACCCCATATACTGTACACTTGTAAATAAAGGGATGATGACCTTTGTGTGGTTATTTCAATCTAATAATTCTCAACTCCTTTTCCTGCTTTATCCCCATAGTCCTATTCCCTGACTGATTAAAAATCTGTCAATCGCAACCTTGAATATACTTAATTGCCAAGCTTCTACAGTAAAATATTGGCAATGTCACCTGCAATAGGAATTATCTTTTCAGAAAGTGGGGAAAAAAAAACAAATAACCAGGAGTTTCAGATGGTCCTGTCGTTCTAGGGACTAGCTGTGAGCTAGCTGGTCAAAACCTATGTACTGTTTATATGTAAATGAAGGGTGTCATGGTGGCTGGATACTTGCGTGCTTGGAATTATTTCAGTGGTGATGAGAGTAGGATAGTACGCACCTGAAAAAAATTTGCTCGCAACAGTCATCTTTGAGTTGGAATAAGTATTTCCGGCATCATGCATTTATTCTGGAACATTGATTCGTTTGATCCGGTCTTTGAAGACTAAGTCCAGTATATGGCAAGAATGCATTACTTTTTTCTTGGGCAAATGAAAAGCAATAGGTAATTCTTCTCACTACTTGTAGATGTGCAGCATTTTTGGTTATTAGATGTCTAACTTTTCCTGAGGCACCACTAAAACCTTTCAAGAGTTGATGGTTTTAGCTAAGGAATATTATGACTCCAAACCTCCAATAATTCTGAGACACTATCAGTTTTATTCAGCAGTTCGAGAACCATAGGAATCCGTATCAGGGTTTTTGATGAAGTGAAGATGACTGGCAGAATTTGGGTTAACCTTGAATGAGATGCTCAGAGACCATTTGGTGGATGGGATTAATGCCGCTACCATGCAAAAGCACTTACTAGCTGAAGCCCAACTGGACTTCAACAGGCACTGCAAATGACTTTGTCATTAGAAAAGATGACAAGTGGAGCATGTGAACAGGTCACCCCAATGGAAGTGGGTACCCTCACCTGTCCGACTGAGCTTGGGGAACACCACTTGAGTGTAGATAATCATGCAACCTCAAACAGGGCATACCCTGAGCAGAAGGACACTAGGTCAGCACACAGCAAAACCCCAAAACAAATCTGAGCCTCAGCCAAATGGTGAAAATGCTCCTCAGGGCCAGCAAGCCTTTGTAGTTGCTGTCAGTGTATGGACTTGAGAGACCAAAGTAAGCCTATGGGGCCTGATTGACTAAGATGATTCATAGTCCAGTATCCAGGAAAGTGCATGCCTTGGGAAGTCCACCTATATGTAGTTTAGAACAATTAAATTGCTGAGCAACATCCAAATCAGAAGCGACCAAATAAATAGTAAAGCAGCATCAGGGGAGCAGGAAAGTTGATGTTCCAGGTCGGTTCCCTTCTTCAGAAATGGGGCAGGGGGAAAAGAGCATCTGCACTCTGTTCACAGCAAACAACAACACCTTCCAGTCGCGAGCCATTTCAACTCCCCCCCTCACCACTCCCTGGGTGACATGTCCATCCTAGGCCTCTTACTGTGTCACAATGACACTGCCTGGAAACTGGAGGAGCAGCACCTCGTATTCCACCTTGGGAGCCGACAACCCAATGGTCCCAATGTGGACTTTACCAGTTTCAAAATCTCCCCACCCCTGGCCTCATCCCATGACCAACCCTCCCGCTCATCCCCATCTCCTTGACCTGACACAACCTGTCCATCTTCTCTTCCACCTATCTGCTCCTCCCACCTCACTGACCAATCTCCACCACTGCCTATCTGCACTCATCTATCACCATCTCACCTATGTTCCCTTGCCCCTCCCCTCCTCTGTCTATTTATTTCGGAGGTCTCTTCCCCATCCCCCACTTCTGAAGAAGGGTCCCGACCTGAAACATCAATTTTCCTGCTTCTCTGATACTGCCTGGCCTGTTGTGCTCCTCCAGCTCCACATTTCTGACTCCAGCATCGGCAGTTCTTACTATCCCAAAATAAATAACCTACTAGCTCTCATGGAGGTCGAAACCGACACAGCTGTATCAGTGATTGCAGAACCAATATTTAACAAGATTCACAATCGATTCCAACCCTTAGGATTGTGCAAGATCTTGGCCAGACTAACAACCTATACCAGAGAGCCATTACAGATTAAATGTATGACCTCGGCTCCAGTCTCCTGTGTGCAGCAGTTTGTACAGCTACCACTGATTGTAATAAAAGACTTGGGCCCAAGTTTGATGAGATGGAATTGGTTGAGAAAGGTTCACTTTGATTGGCCCAACATTTTTCGATTAGACAATGGGCTGCCTGAATGAAGTCCTAATTAAATACGCAGACATTTTCTAGAAATGGCAAAAGTAGAGGCAGAGATCAGGAGGCTGAAAAGCAAAGGAATCATTAAACCAGAACAGAGATAATGGGAACTGCAAATGCTGGAGAATCTGAGATAACAAAGTGTGGAAATGGATGAACACAGCAGGCCAAGCAGCATCTTAGGACCACAAAAGCTGACGTTTCCGGCCTAGACCCTTCATTAGACCCTTTTTCTGATGAAGGGACTAGGCCTGAAACGTCAGCTTTTGTGTTCCTAAGATGCTGCTTTGTCTGCTGTGTTCATCCAGCTCCACACTCTGTATCATTAAACCAGAGCAGTTTGCGGAATGGGCACCCCGGTCATACCAACTGTGAAGCCTGATGACTCGGTTTGCATTTGTGGGGATTTAAACAAACTGTAAACCGCTTCTTGCAGCTGGACAAATACCCAATCCCTCACATTAAGGACTTGTACACAAAACTGGTGAGTGGGTTGTTCTTCATGAAGCTGGTCATAAGCCATGTGTACTTGCAATTGCAGCCTAATGCAGTGTGTGTGTGTGTGTGTGTGTGTGTGTGTGTGTGGGGGGGGGGGGGTGGTTCCTGAAGCATGCCACAATTAGTACCCATAAGGGTTTGTACCAATATATGAGACTGTCTATGACACCAGCAGATGACTGACACCATTTTACAAGGTCCACCCCAGGTGGTGATTTATCTGGATGATTTGCTAATAACCAGGAAGAACACTTAGAGAACTTGGACATAGTGCTTAAACGTTTCTTCCAGATGTACACCTTAGAAGGGAAAAATGTGTTCCACGCACCTCAAATTACCTACTTTGGCTACTGAGTTGACAAGATCGGGTTACACTTGCTGGAAGATAAAATGAGGGTGATCAAAGGTGCCCCGGTTCCTAGTCTATACTGGAGCTTAGGTATTTTCTTAGGTTGGTGAATTAACACAGAAAATTCATACATAACCTGGTCTCCACCTTGGTACCCTTACACTGGCTATTGAAAAAAGGTCAGCCTTGGAAATGGTCATGTAATCAAGAAGTAGCCTAAGGGAAGAGAAAAAGCAACTGTCGTCATCTAAGGTGTTGACCCACTCTAATCCGTCCCGAGAAGTGGTGCTGACATGTGACGCTTCCCCTTATGGTATTGGGATAGGGTGGTCCAATGAAGAGGAACATCTGATAACATATGCTTCCTGGGCTTAGACTGATGCTGAATGCAAATACACCCAGATAGAGAAGGAAGGTTTGGCAGTCATTTTTGGCGTGAGAAAGTTCAATCAATACCTTTACTGAAATTTGTCATAGTAACGGACCACAAATCCCTGTTTGGGCTCCCTAAAGAAGATAAGACCACGCCGTCCATAGCTTCTGGTGGAATTCAGGTGGGCCCTTATTCTCAGTGCATATAATTACAAGTTGGAACACTGTCCAGCAGGCCTCCCAAGGCAGATGCACCACTCTTGGTACCACCTGTGGAAGTGTTCATTTTGGTTTTAAACTTTCTGGACACGCTTCTGGTCATCACTGACAATACCCGACTGTGGACATAAAAAGATCCTGTCCTAAAACAGTTGGGGGTGATAGGGGAAACAAAAGGACATCACAACCAGGACTGATACCTTTCTGGACCTGGCGAGACCAGACCACCATAGAGAACAGCATATTAGTATGGGGTGCAAGAGTGATTAGCTGGAGTAAAAGTTGCCACCAGATACTGGCTGAACTCCACCAGAGTCATCCAGGGCTTTCCAAAATGAAGATACTGGCAAGAAGTTATGTCTGGTGGCCAGAACTGGATGTCAACATCGCTGCATTGGTGGGGCAGTGCCCAGAGTGCCGACAAAGATAAGAATTACCAGCAGCAACACCCATACATTCACAGGAATGGCCAGGTAAATACTGGAATCAGTTACACACCAACTATGAGCTTTCATGGCTCAATGTCCCTGGTCATTGGGGATATCCATTCAAAGTAGTTGGATGTGCATAGAGTTCATTCAGCAAACTCTGAAAAGTTGTGAATATCGTTCGCGATACATGGACTCCTAGAATATAATGGTCGTGGTTAATGGGATGTCATTTACCAACAGGGAATTCATGTATTTCCTAAAGTTGAATGGCATTTGGCATGTTCGGATAGCTCCATACCATGCATCATACAATGATCTGGTAGAAAGAACAATTCAAACGTTGATGGCAGGCTCAAAGAAACTACCTACAGCTTCACTTGATATCAAACTCTCCCAGTTCCTGTTTGATTATAGGACCGCCCCTCATGCAACTAACTACAGGGATGGTTTCAGCAGAGTTGCTGTTGGGGCGAAGATTCTGCACCAGATTAAATCTGATATTTCCAGACTTGGGTGGTGAGGGTTGTGTGAAATGGCATCAGGAATGCCAATGTCAGCCACATGCCTCCTCTAAGCGAGAGAAACAATTTACTCCAGGTGACGAAGTTTGGATTATATCTGGTGCCCTGATTGGACCAGGTTAACAACCCCAATCCAGGATCTCTTAGTCAACGAGATTCACCTGGCCTTCTTTCCAATCATGACATCCCTGTCCCCCCAACTAAGTCCGGAGATGTGGGCCTGTTCTTTTTCTTGAAGTATGTCCTGGGACATTTTTGCAGAAGGTCCAGATCCTCCGATGGTCAAAACCACAGAAATGGCCTTGCATGGGTATAAAGCGAGGTTGATGCGAGGTCAGGTCTCATGACATGGAAAGTTCAGGTTCATACAAGTTAACGGGGAGGCAATGACCTGGTGGTATTATCGCTGGACTGTTAATACAGAGATCCAGATAACATTTCCAGGGACCCGGGTTTGAATCCTGCCATAGCAGATGTTGGAATTTGAATTCAATAAAATATCTGGAATTAAGGATCTCATGATGATTATGAATCAATTGTCGGAAAAACCCATGCGGTTCATTAATGTCCTGTAGGGAAGGAGTGGCTCAGTGGTTAGCACTGCTGCTTCACAGTACAAGGGACCCGGGTTTGATCATGTTTTTGTTTGTGGGACCTTAAATTGAGCAAATCTGGGATACCTTGTGAAAAGTGCTAAATAACCGGTGGCTCAGTGGTTAGAACTGCTGCCTCACAGCACCAGGGACCCGGGTTCAATCCCAACCTCAGGAAACTGTCTCCGTGGAGTTTGCACATTCTCCCTGTGTCTGCATGGGTTTCCTCCAGGTGCTTTGGTTTCCTCCCACGGTCCAAAGATGTGCAGGTTGGGTGGATTGGCCATGCAAAATTGCCTGAAGTGTTCAGGGATGTGTGGATAAGGGGATGGGTCTGGGTGGGATGCTCTGAGTGTCGGTGCAGACTTGTTAGGCTGAAGGGCCTGTTTCCACACTGTAGGGATTCTATGATCTATGAAACTGCCATCCTTACCTGTTCTGATTTACATGTGACTCCAGAGTGCAGACCCCACAGCAATGAGGTTGACTCTTAATTGTCCTCTGGGCAATTAGAGATAAGCATAAATGCTGCCTAGCCAGTGATGTCCTCATTCCATTAATGAATCAAAAGAAGGTTGGTCAGACATTTAGGAACGTACAAGTGGATCACCTAAAAGCTGCAACTTCATAAATGGGACAGCAGTAAAACATACCTGGCCCCTCAGAACACCCAGAAAAGCTGTCAGAAAGCATGGGTTCTCCCCATTTGTCCAGCGTCAAAGAAACGTCAAGAGTCTCAAATGGATGCAGCCATGAAACATAATCGCATGAAGGAGGAAACTCTCTCACGATGCTACAGGATTAAGAAATAGGCTATGGTCCAGTACATGCTGCCGGTATCTGAGTCAGAGTCGGAGAATCTGGACCTGGTGCAAAAACGTCCCAGGACATACTTCAAGAAAAAGAACAGGCCCACATCTCCTACTTAGTTGGGGGGACAGGGATGTCATGATTGAAAAGAAGGCCAGGTGAATCTCGTTGACTAAGAGATCCTGGATTGGGGTTGTTAACCTGGTCCAATCAGGGCACCAGATATAAACGGGATTCGGAAGCACTCCTCAATCTAGGGGCTGGTTGTGAGCTAGCTGGTCACAGGCTATGTACTGTGCACATGCAAATAAAGGGTGATTTGGTAGTGGGATACCTGCCTCCTTAAAGTTATTTTTACTCTGCCTTTCATAAACCCAACACTAAAAACATCTTATCCATTGATAGTACAAGTGTTGTCTAAAGTGCCTCTGTGCAGTCACATGCTTTCTTAGCAATTGTGTATTTTGTGTACCATGTCTGTTATCTGTTGCAGAATGACTTTCTGACCTTTTTTAAAAAAAACTCTTCAATGAACTGACCATCATCCCTGCACTTCTACTTTAAAATCTAACTTACAAGAGTGATTATATATGTTGCACAAATTTCATCATACTTCCCATCACAGAAACTAAAAAATATATTATTTAAACAGTGGTGTATTGGGGTATGTAGACATGAAAAAGGATCTGAATATCCTTGTACACCAGTCATTGAAAGTAAACCAGATGATGCAGCAAGAGTTAGATAGGCAATTACTATGTTGGCCTTTGTTGCAAGAAGATTTGAATTTATATGTAGGGTTGTCTTACTGCAGCTGTACAGGGCCTTGGTGAAACTATGCCTGGAGTATTTTGAGTAGTTTTGGTCTCTCTACCTAAGAAAGGATTTTCCTGCCTCTGAAGGAGTGCAGTGAAGGTTAATTAAGCTGATACCAGGGATTGTAAAACTGTTGTATAAGGAGAAATTGGTCTGGAAAGGGTTCAGAAAAGATTTACCACGATGTTGCCATATTTTCAAGTTGAGAGGAGAAAGATTTAGGAAGGACATGAGGGGTAACTTTTTTTTTACAGCGAGTGGTTAGAGTGTGAAATGAACTGCCAGTGGAAGTGGTGGATACAGGAACAGTTACAACAGTTAAAATACATTTGGATAAGTACACAAAAAGGAAAACTTTGGAGGGATATGGGCCAAATGCAGATAGGTGGGACTAGTTTAGTTTGGGAATATGGTCAGCGTGGACTAGTTGGACAAAGGATGTTTCCATGCTGAATGACTCTAATAGGGAGAAACATCATGTCTTCCACAGTTTTGGCCAGACCCCTAGGCACCATGGAGTGATCTTGGAAGGAGGATGAATACACCTACGATGACCTGGCCTAATCTCATTAGGCACAATTTCATTAGACACTGTGACCTCAGTGGATGAAGTCAGAGAACATTCCAGCAATATTCAGTTTGGGGGCATAAGAAGGGACACCTGATGACCATTCCGTCAGTGAAGGCATGGTAGACGAAGGCTCTGTACAAGACCCACTTTCATACCAAGGAGACACTGAGTGCACCTGTCAACAGAGTTCAGTGAATTCAATCCAGCAACCTAATCAAATTAACTATAACAGGTACTCTGTGTTTTTCAGGCAATCAGCCTGGTTTGGGGAAAAGTTAATTTATTGAGTAACTGTTGTTCCTTTAACTTAAGATTGTTTCAATAAAACTAAGTTTGAACCATAGTCTTTCGTTTGTCTCATTAGAAAGGGCAACTGGGTGAATGCATTTTATGAGTAATAAACTGGTCAAAGAGTGTGTATAGAACAATATTGGCAACACTAGGCATATTCACTATCTGGTCTCAGATACACATTTCTTCCATGTCATTTGTTTAAAGTATTATAACATTTTAAACTATGGCTTATTAACCTTTAATTACATCCACTGATGCAAAGCCTGGGCTTTTCATTAGAAAATAAAACATCATTAATTGATTCAAGACACTTTTAAAATGGCTGCAGAAGCCACTTGTCACAAAGAGGGCCTAGCTCCAAAGAGAATTACAAAACAATTGCTGAAAAATTGCTAAGGAATTGATTTGCATTAAGGTTGTTGAACCTGACAAGAAGCAACAAACCTCTCACCTGGAGCAAAGGTGAGTGAGCAAAGAAAACTTCCTGAAAATTAGTACGCAAAAAAATAGGTTCTGAAGATTCCCCTGTTTCAATCGCACCTTGGTAGCTTTAATAATGGGAGACCGAAAATTCTTTGTTTCCACGGATTGTCCCATTATGTGCCATGACTGGAACTCACCATTGTGAAAAGCTATGATTATAAGATTCTCTTTTTTGTTACAGAAGGAATATTGTCAAAAAGGCCTTTTGAATTGTGTAGCAGTGCAGTTCTATCTCTGTTACAAATGCAAATAAATTAGAGAGAATTTAAAAATAAAACAAATTTCAATAGCATCCCATCTGGAAAATGACAGAATTGCAGTTTAAAAATTGAAAACAAAAATCTTACATTGGCTGACACCATCTAGAATGTAGAAGTCTACCAAAGGAACTTAAAATTCTTTTTACTCATGAACTTTAACTTTTCTTTCAACTCCACTGACCCCAATAACTCACTCTGAATTGTGTGTTGGTCTGTGTGTAGATAATCTCTAATCAGCTGTGGCACAACGGAGATTATGTTGGACTTCTACAGATTTGTTAAACTTGAAAGGGTTCAGATAAGGTTCCCCATGGTAGGCTCATTCAGAAGGTCAGGAGGAATGGGATACAGGGGAACTTAGCTGTCTGGATACAGAATTGGCTGGCCAACAGAAGACAGCGAGTGGTAGTAGAAGGAAAATATTTTGCCTGGAAGTCAGTGGTGAGTGGTGTTCCACAGGGCTCTGTCCTTGTGCCTCTACTGTTTGTAATTTTTATTAATGACTTGGATGAGGGGATTGAAGGATGGGTCAGCAAGTTTGCAGACGACACGAAGGTTGGAGGTGTCGTTGACAGTATAGAGGGCTGTTGTAGGCTGCACCGGGACATTGACAGGATGCAGAGATGGGCTGAGAGGTGGCAGATGGAGTTCAACCTGGATAAATGCGAGGTGATCAATTTGGAAGGTCGAATTTGAAAGCTGAGTACAGGATTAAGGATAGGATTCTTGGCAGCTTGGAGGAACAGAGGAATCTTGGTGTGCAGATACATAGATCCCTTAAAATGGCCACCCAAGTGGACAGGGTTGTTAAGAAAGCATATGGTGTTTTGGCTTTCGTTAGCAGGGGGATTGAGTTTAAGAGTCGTGAGATCTTGTTGCAGCTCTACAAAACTTTGGTTAGACCGCACTTGGAATACTGCGTCCAGTTCTGGTCGCCCTATTATAGGAAAGATGTGGATGCTTTGGAGAGGGTTCAGAGGAGGTTTACCAGGATGTTGCCTGGACTGGAGGGCTTATCTTATGAAGAGGGGTTGACTGAGCTTGGACTTTTTTCATTGGAGAAGAGGAGGAGGAGAGGGGACCTAATTGAGGTATATAAGATAATGAGAGGTATGGATAGAGTTGATAGCCAGAGACTATTTCCCAGGGCAGAAATGGCTAACACGAGGGGCCATAGTTTTAAGCTGGTTGGAGGAAAGTATAGAGGGGATGTCAGAGGTGGGTTCTTTATACAGAAGAGTTGTGAGAGCATAGAATGCGTTGCCAGCAGCAGTTGTGGAAGCAAGGTCATTGGGGACATTTAAGAGACTGCTGGACATGCATATGGTCACAGAAATTTGAGGGTGCATACATGAGGATCAATGGTTGGCACAACATCGTGGGCTGAAGGGCCTGTTCTGTGCTGTACTGTTCTATGTTTTATGTTGTAAAAGATTTACAAGACTGTTGCCAGGGCTGGAGGGTTTGAGCTATAGGAAGAAGCCGAATAGGCTGCGGCTATCTTCCCTGGAGCATTGGAGGCTGAGGTGACCATATAGAGGTTTATAAGATCATGAGGGGCATGGATAGGGTAAATAGACAAGGTATTTTCCCCAGGTTGGGGATTCCAACACTGAGGTGAGAGGAGAAAGATTTATAGAACATAGAACATTACAGCACAGTACAGGCCCTTCAGCCCTCGATGTTGTGCCAACCTGTCATACCGATCTCAAGCCCATCTAACCTACACTATTCCATGTACATCCATATGCTTGTCCAATGACGACTTAAATGTACCTAAAGTTGGCGAATCTACTACCGTTGCAGGCAAAGCGTTCCATTCCCCTACTACTCTCCGAGTAAAGAAACTACCTCTGACATCTGTCCTATATCTTTCACCCCTCAATTTAAAGCTGTGCCCCCTCGTGCTCGCTGTCACCATCCTAGGAAAAAAGCTTTCCCTATCCACCCTATCTAACCCTCTGATTATTTTATATATTTCAAAAGGGACCTAAGGGGAAACTTTTTCATGCAGAGGGTGGTGCACATATGGTATGAGCTCCCAGTGGAAGTAGTGGAGGCTCGTTTAATTACAACATTTCAAAGGTATTTGGATGGGGAAATAAATAGGAAGGTTTAGAGGGATATAGGCCAAATGCTGGCAAATGGCACTAAATTTATTTAGGATATCTGGTCAGCTTGGAGGAGTTGGACTGAAGGGTCTGTTTCTGTGCTGTATGTCTCTAGGAATCTAACCTGTTCGGAAATCTTAAGACACACCCAAGCAGCAGGTATAACTTGAACCTGGATCTTCTGTTGCAAGTTTTGGGGTAGGTTTTACCAATTAATATTTATATTTGTAACTGAGTGAAATGTTTTTCAATTATAAAATGAGCTCTACTTATTAACTAGAGATCTGACTGGCTTTATTTTTGTCACTGTTATGCACCTGTTCAAGTATATACTAAATTGAGAAAAAAAAGCACAACTTTTCTAAAAATGTGAATCTCTGGAGGGAAAAGTGATATTTATTTATTTCCCTGGACTCGGTTGTAACAACTCTCCTAAAGTGCCACCAAGATTTTCAAACATAAGGAGGTTTTTTTTGTCTGTTCAATTGCAATTCTGAATATTTGAAAATACACTCAATGATTTGCACAGTTTCTTTTAACAAAATTTATGCCATAATTCACATTGTGCATGAATGATGGTTGCATTAATTGAAACGTGAAAATCAAAGATTAAGAGACCTTATCTCTGGTGCAAATCATTTGTGTTGATTTATGCAATGGCCTCGTGGTATTGTTACTAGACTGTTAATCCAGATACCCAACTAACATTCTGGGGAGCTGGTTTGAATCCTGCCACAGCAGATGGTGGAATTTGAATTCAATAAACACTTGGAATTAAGAATCTAATGATGATCATTAATCCATTGATTGTCAGGAAAAACCCATCTGGCTCATTAATGTCCTTTAGGGAAGGAAACTGCCATCCTTACCTAGTCTGGCCTACATGTGACTCCAGACCCACAGCAATGAGATTGACTCTGAACTGCCTCTGGATAATAAAACTGAAGGGTCACCGGACCCAAATCATTAACTCTGATTTTTTCTTTACAGATGCTGCAGGACCTGCTGAGCTTTTCCACCAACTTCTGTTTTTGTTCCTGATTTACAACATCTGCAGTGCTTACAATTTTTAACCAGCAGAAGGGAATGGGTACACTCTACGACTTTTGGGATGCGTCCATGTCAGACGTTCAGGGGTGGCAGGTGGAGAACCAGTGTTGCTATTGTTCCTGTGTTGTCAATACCAAGACCAAAAGCTTACCGCTCCTGACTGATGCACTCTATGAATGACTGGTGGGACGGTGGCTCAGTGGTTAGCACTGCTGCCTCACAGCTCCAGGGATGAGAGTTTGATACTACCCTCAGGCAGAGGGTGTGCAGTTTGCATGTTCTCCCCGTGTCTGCATGAGTTTCTGCTAGGTGCTCAGGTTTCGTCCCACAGCCCAAAGATGTGCAGGTTGGGTGGATTAGCCATGAGAAATGTGGGGTTACAGGTAAGGGGTGTAAGTCTGGATGGGGTGCCCCTTTGGAGGGTCGTTGTGGGCTCGTTGGGCCGAAGAGCCTGTTTCCACACTCTATAGATTCTATGATTCTACCTTACAAACCGATCGTCCAAAATGACATTTACCGCTGCCGCTTAAGTCAGAGCTCCACCTTCGGACGCGCGCACAGCGACCGTTGGTCACGCGCTACAGTTGACAGGAGGGCGGGCCATGAGGAGGCGGTATCCCTCCGCCAGCGGTGGTGAGTCAGTGTGCGGCTGTTGCTGCTGGCGGACGTGTCAGCGGAGCTGGGACGGTGTTCGATTGAGAGCGTGGAAGCGAAGAACGGTGGAGGAGCTGAAAACTGTACATTGTAAAACATTTAAAATCTAAACTGCAAACGGAGATCTGAGCCCGATCACTCGCAAAAGAGAGAGAGCTGCCTTGCCTCATCTTGTGTTGGTTTTCACATGTCTAGGAGGCAAAAAAGAATCCGAAGAGAAGCAGAGAACGAAATATTTGTTTGTTACTTGGGTGATTTCTGACTTGTAGTCTTATTAAAACCCCTGATTTCCCTCCTTCGCTTCCCTTGAGTCTGAACCCTGTCTTGTATCTAATCATCTCTGCACCCTCCTGCTCTGACCCTCTACGTTTGCATCCCCCCAAAACCCTCCTCTGTATTCTCGTCCAGGTGAGTTTGTCTTTTCATCACTTTCCTTTTATTTTGTAAAAACGGATAGAGTTGTGTACTTTTGAGAAAGGGCTTTGATTGTTTTCCCATTTGAAGTAAACAGGAGCTTTATTTTCACGGAGCCTAAGCATCATCCAAACTTGCATTATCCCGGCATGTAGCTTTTATAGAGAGTGATCAGGCAGTGTGAGCATAATGTGACTGTGTTTACGGAAAGGCAGGGCATCTTTCTTCTTAATGTAACTTCTGACACCCTTCAAGAAAACGAATGATCGTGCAATTAAAAAGCTACAGTTTCGTAAAATTTCCATCGAAAGCCATCAGTGAAATGGCGCATCGATGAACTTCGCTGCAGATTTCAGTTACTTTGATGTTTGTTTGGCTCTTCTGGGCGGATAGTTCATAGCTAAATTGAACCATTTGAAGGGAAATTTACAAACCAGGTTATCACACTTTTATTTCCCAAATTTGTTTCTTTCTGAAAAAATATGTTGAAATTAAGTGAATTGTTTTCGTCCGATTCTATAGATGTTGTTAAAGACCTGATACTGATGGGCATGTCGAACAGACGCATAGATTGTAACTGTTTTGATTCACCTTTGCACAGTACTATCGAATTTAGTTGATGGTTCAGCTTTCTTAGGTGATTGCATATTGCGCCGAATTACACCAAAATAACGATAATGCAAATTTCCTCTATTTCAATAAAATAAATTTTGTGGTTTGTGGAATAGTTTTCTAACCCTAAAATACCACAGATCTATTAAATCTCAGCATGCTGTTGTCAGTTTCAGTTCGGTTGCGGTTATGATCTAAAGGCTGAATTTTAATGTTATCAAATGGCGAAATGGGTTGAAATGGACTTCTTTTTATTACTGATAAATAATACTGCTATTCGTATTTAAAATGATAAATCCCTTATGATTGTTAGTTTTCTATTACTCCAATAACCGTTTGAATGACGAGGGATGTTCAGCCTTTTACTTCTTCTAACTTCTCAGTGCATTCCTTGAGACATACAACTTAATTATTCTTCTAAATTTTTATTAAAACTATGGTACAGAACCATGCTTCAGGAGAAACTCTCTCACACTCATTCCTCAACAACCTGCAGAAAATTCCACATAATAATTAGCGTATTATATATTTTAAAGCATAAGAAATAAATAATGTTGAGTCTGGAAAACTAGACCAATAGGTCAATTTAATAATGGAGTTATTCACTATTTTTGATGCAGAATAGCCATTCACATTTAATTAATATCCTAAGTGATTCAGAATTCTTGCTTGCCAGCATAATTTTAACACAGCTTTGTTTTCAGAAGGGCTTTAATAATTGATGTGGCTACTTTTCAGACCTAATAGAGACCAGTCTGATTGGCTGCCATAGCTGGCATTTTCTGGTGCAGAGAGACTGGAGTATCCATCTGTTGCCAGGTTGGGTGCTAATTAGGAAGAATGCCAAGGGTGCTGAAATCGATTTGAATATAAAAACACAGTTGTCCTAATGCTGCAATGTTTAGAGATCGCAATTTTAAATTCTGGGATATTTGGTAGAAAGGTGCTTTGAAGGAAGGAAGGGAGTTAGACACAAACCTTTTGTCTGGGATACTCTTAATGTAACAACCTCTTGTTCAACAGAATTAATGTGATAGAATCTGGTTTTAAAGAAATTCAAATATATTACTACAAACAATTGTTTATTCACATTTCCAGACAATGCTACTTTTACTCTCAGGAGTAATTCATTTATATAGAATCTATAATATGGGCAGATGGTAATTTTACAATTTCCCCTACCTATAAAACAGTGCAGTATAATTAGTGAAACCAGGAGATTGCCATAAACGGTCACAATTTTTGAACTGATACTACATATTTTATGGACTTGAGCAATGTCTGATTTTCAAAATTTACAAAAGTCCAAATCTGCATTCTTTCTCCTACAGGGAAAGAATTCCATGCAAAGCAAAACAATTCCAGTAAATAAAATATTATTAGTAAATAAGTATAATAAACCAATCCATTCAATGAAATTTGGACACAGTCTACAAATTTGAAGGCTATATGCATGATTCTAATTAGGTTAGCCATGTAATTCTTATGGATTAACTTGATAATGAAAGTGTAATGTTTCTATGTGAGTTAAATATCAGTTCACGTGATATTTTTAATATTGATGATTAGATTTACAGGTATAAAACAAATGCAGACAAATTAAAATATATTTTTCTCTGGTCAGAAGTCTACTATATGTCTTGTAAGAAACATAGTTCATTTTTTTGACAAAACATGAACCACTGTGATAATTTAATTTCATTTAAGATTAGATATTTATTAACTGTTAAAAATAAAAATAGCTAATTGACAAACTTTCAATAACATTTGTCCTTTTAAAAGCATAGATTTTTCACTTTAACTTAGTTAAAAAAAATTATTAATGCCTGCATTGTGTTGAGAGAGAGAGTAGTATGTATGTCTTCATGAGCATTTCTTAAGGTATGCATTAACATGTACCAAGTGCATTAATTTTGTAATAAGTATTTTGTTGAATTGAATATATATCACTCTTTCCACTTATATAATTGGAGTGTGTAATGCTGTAAGGGAGAGAGAATCAGAAAACCTAAAATGGCGAGCAGTTCTTTTTTGCTGGGAAGAATTTCCCTGTGGAATTGAGGTGAAGTCTGACATGAAACGCAATAGCTCTGTTAAACTATATATTCTTATAAAGATCCTTTATGAGGCTGCAAGAGACTATTGTCCTTTTCTGTTGGCTCTAATTTTCTCTCCCTATGATGCCATCACCATCTGGATTAAGTTCTACCCCTCCATCCATTAGTCACTAATACTGTACTATTGTAAGCTGGCTGAATCTAATCCTGATTTCACCCATTCCCTCCTTCCCCCATAATGCCACCACCACCAATGTATGATCCTAGGCCCCTTGGAATGTGTTAGAAAACCAGCCTGGTCTCCCCAGCCCTTTCATTTACCCTAATGTACTCCCCTACCCACCAACTCTTTCTAATCAATACTTTCAGTTGCTATATTAATCCAACCACAGCCTAAGGGCTGGACAATTAAGGATATGAAGTATTGACTATGCTGGCTCTCATGGGAATGGAAACTGACTATTACAGGAACTGAAAGTTGATATTCTGGACATACCTACCAACAACTGCATATTCATTTCATGTTTGGATGTAGATTTTAAATTGGGAAGACTGTTATCAGCAGAGAATGAGCTGATCCACAGTCCAGCATACTGAAGAACACATCATCCAGCATCGACAGTCAGAGATTTCTGAAACAGTAATTCTGTAGAATGCAATTACACTTGAAGCTTGAAATCAATGAACAATATTTCTGCAAAGGAATTATTCTGGTTCTCTGGATACTATCAAGAAACATTTTGGATTTGTTTGAATGTTAATGGATTCCTATTCTTTGAGCATCTCTTTTCCTCTGATAAGAGATTTGAAACCAGAAACTTAATGCTACCTGTTGACTGATGAAAGAAAGTATGGTTTATTTGTATCTTCACAATCTAGGCAACATTTATTCAGACTGTCTCCATATGAAACAGGTGTCTCTGTTGTGAAAGACTTTGCAGCTGCCTTTGTGTCACTGGATGGTTTGCATTGTTAAATTCTCTGTCTTTCAGAATGCCAGTTTGTTGAGGCAATGTACTACGCACAACAAAAGGCCAGCTCCCCAGAGCTATGGAAATAAAAGAACAGATGGTACATTCCTTCAACCATTGTTTAATAGTGGAGTTTGCTTTTACAGACTAATGAAAATTGAGAGATTTATATACAGAATTCTTGCATTAAGAAAATAAACACAAAATTTTCCTTGTTACACCAAACAAAATGATATTGAAAATCAAATATAAATTCAATTCATGAAATCTGATGTATGTTTTACATTTTAAATTAAGAAATTGCCACTGCAAGTATAACAATATTTTGATTGCTGTGAATAGCACAAATAGTTAAGAACTTTATTTGAAATGAATAACCTGATAAAACTCATCCTGCCAATTTATGACCACTGTAAAAAAGATACAAATATCTATCAGATAATAGATTATGATTTGTTCTGATGCACTGCTTTGTAGACTAGCTAAATTCACTCATGAAATTAGTTAAGTGAGTGATACTGAAGTAGTATCATGCATTATTGTTACAATATTACCCCAGTTTCTAAATTACTGCTGCATTTCAAAGTGCAAGTTTGGAATACTGACAAGGGAGATGATTGATGAGCACTAAAAAGTATTGAATAATGAGAAGGTACCAGTAGCTTAGAGCTGGGTCAAAGTATAATCAATATTCTAAAAGGTGATTTAAACAGACATAGGAATCCACAGATACATTTATGTCTAGAGGAATTAGCATGTCTAGAAATTAACAATAACCTAGAACACAGCAGCCAAAATGAATTGAGAAAGAACAAATCCTTCAATTTTTCTTTGAAGATGGGATAATTCAGTAGACTTAAGTGAAAAGCCTTAAGAAGTAGTGTACTCAAATTTGGAGAAGGCATTCAATAAAGTTCAAAATAAAATACTGTTCATTAAATTCAAAGCTGCGAAGGTCTGATCTTAACCTTTTGGAATAGATAAGAACGTAGCAGAAAGTATTTAACAATAAATAGCCATAAAACCTGAAAGAACTGCGATTGTTGCTGGAAGTTGCTGGAAAAGCTCAGCAGGTCCAGCAGCATCTGTGAAGAAAAACCAGAGTTAATGTTTTGGGTTCAGTGACCCTTCCTCAAATAGTCATGTTAGGGTTGGCAGGAATGTATTGAATGATGGCCCAAATGTTGTTGGATCTGTCAGTGTTCATAATTTTCACAAATTATTTAGAGTTAAGAATTTGATGCACGTGCAAAAGTAGAAGGACAGTGGCAGGTGCAGCTCACAAATTACAGAAATATCTAGACTTGTAGATAAGTGGCCAGAAGAATACAGATGATATTTATTCCAAACACATGCAGTTCCTGCACAGTAAAGAAAAAAGGGTCTTACATTTAACTCTTAACTTTAGAATAATTTTGACATAACTTACAGTAGGGCTGAGAAGAGGTAGAAGCTTTAGAACTCTAAACATTCAGTACTAATCTACATTTGATTGGATATAATCCATGAAGCAAGTGAAGATTCAAAATAGCAAAAACAGTAGACGACTAACCTGAGGAAGTTGTGACCAAACTCTACAGTACAATGGTTGGCGCATAGTTTGAATATAGTATCCATTTCTAGTTGTCAACATATGAGACAGATGCTCAACTTCTGGAGTGCAAAGTGCAAGGAAATTGGTAATAACAACATGTTTTGAGTTCTAATTCATTGGTAGCTCAGAATGTTATTGAAACAAGGGAAACGTGAAGTCAAAGTTTTTCATCTTATACCACTTGCCAGAATTGAAACACAATAAATAACTTTAGAAACAAACAACAAGCTATAAAGCCTGAGATGAGTCTTCTAACAGGAGGGCAGTCTCTCAACCAGTCCATGGCATCAGTCACCATCAGGTGTCTGGATTTGATAGCTTGCACAGGGTGACCATCTCTGCATGCCAGGCATGGCCAATCCTTTGTTTCCAAGGAGCCAGTTTGGGCAGGTGAGGTGATAGGAGGCAAGAAAAAAGCTGTCACCATCAGGGATATGTTTGTCCACCATCCAGGAGCCAGGGCAGGTGAAGCCGGATGCTGGCAGGAGAGATTGCATAAGGGAGTGGCCTACTGTTATCCCATCATATACATTCACAAAAATTAAGAGGAAAGTGTTTTGGGAGAAGGGGAGGGTGAGGAAAGGGGTGGACAGTAGCTACTTTAAGTTACATTTACATGGCTTGGGGATTATGACCTGACAAAGTGAGAAGACTGTATGGCTAATGGAATAGATGACTAGAAAGGAGAGCTGGATGTTGGTCTCAGTGGCATGTTGATGCTGACTGGCTGAGGCCACACACAAAAGACCACTCACTGGGACAATCATGCACCACATGGTTAGTGTGCATTCTTAAGGAGAATGATTGCATAGTTACTTGCAATGGGCTGGGTAAGAGTAAGGAAGGGTGCTGTATCTGTGGCTGTTCACTGAGCCTTCTGTGGGCAACAAGGTTGTCCTCTAACACATATTTTGTTGGTCACACAAGCATGCAGGGTATCTAACCCCAGGAATCCTTCTGCATTGATGTCTAGGTTGCAACACTCTGTCATAATCAGTACTAGGAACTCTGTGATATGCATTCCTGCACACACAGCCAGCTGAACTAGATGATAAGGCTTGGGAGGCTGGGCCTATGGTGTCAACGTGATCCAATGCTGTGTACACAATTTGCTAACTTTACTTTCTCATGATGTATTGGCAATGCATCCGCAAACATTCTGCTCTGTTGATGGACCAGGAGTGGTGTAGCAGAGTGCTATGAAGCATCTACAGCTACCACAGAGACAGGGACAACCCAACCACTTGGATGATGAAATGTAAGAATTTGTGAAATCTGAAAACTGTTCTCATACCATTGCTTGTGAAAAAAGCTTTAAACATTTTAAGTGCTTTCTAACTAAACTGTCAATATAATAGCATGGTAAACAAACTATTTACATCAGATATAATGATCAGCAAACTATGTACAAGTTTTTCAGCGGCTGGCAGCATGTGACATTTCTCCTCCTGTCACTCCTGCTGCATCACACTGAACTCCCCTGTTCTGCAGATGGGATGGAGGGAGTATCTTTCATAGTGGTGTCCATGGCTGCTAGAGGTTTCCTTGTGGCTCTTTTGTTTACTTTGTTGATCCATCGCTATCAGATTATCGTCTGATCATCATGCCTCATTATCCATCAGATTTCCTGGTTGTGCTATCTTTCAATGTCAACTTGTCCATCGACAACCTGTCAAAAGGAAATGGGTGATACAATATTTAACTCAGTTACCTCATTCTATCCTAACAAATTGTACATCTTCACAGTTTTCAACATTGACACTCTTCCCAACGCCTAGAAATTCTAGAATTCTTGGTGCCTCCCACTCTAACTTGTTTTTCTGACCAGAAGGCTGTAAGCTTGAGATGCTATTCCTCAAGCCTTTTAAACATAGCAGAGTTCAACAACTATAGATCGTAATTGTTATAATGTTTAAGTTTCAAAGAACCTTTCATTTGAACCTCCTTGTGTGAAATACACTGAATATAACTACTATCATAGTTACAGAGCTAACTGCTTACTTCAGATAAAGGCATTCTGTTGCAGGCACTGTTGCAGTAAATTATGCTGGATTACTTACATTTAATTGTATTCATCTCATAATTTTCAACATTTTCAGCTGTTCTCGAAGAAAATCTAGCTACAAAAGTGCCAGAGAGCTAAATGTGTTGCTAGAGAATGGATTTTTTTTGGTGATTATTTCAATGTTGTTTACTCAGTGATGTTCGCATACAAAATGTCAGGTTTAGTGATGCTGCAGGGTGCTATGAACCATCTACATCCACAACAAGGACTATAAAATGCAGCCAAAAGCAAGCACTTGTTTTGATATTTTTTATGGAATTTACAAAAATCTGACTAGAGGATGAAATATGTTCAGTTGATGAGGCAAATCACAACTAATAGTAAAAAGGACTTTATATGCTATCTTTCTTGACCACCAAACATCCCAAAATCCTTTAGAATCCATGAACAACTGTTTCAGGTTAGTAATGGATGGAATATAGGAAATACAGCAGTTCAAGTTACACACAGCTAACTTCCACAAAGAACATAATGACCAGATAATTGTTTTTGTGCACTAAGCATTTGCCTAGACAACAGGAGTAACTTCCTGCTCTTCTTTAAAATAGTGCCTTTGGACTTTTTGCATCCACTGGCGTGAGCAGATGACCTCTTGGTTTAACATCTCATCCCAGAAAACTGCACTTCTGATAGTACAGCTTTTACTCAGTACTGTGCTTGAGCGTGAGCCCAGATTTTTGCACTTAAGTTTCTGAAGTGGAACTTCTGTTGACTGATTTGGGCAAGCATGTTACCAGCTGAACTACAACTGATTCTTCAACTAAAGTAGGTATTCTAAATTACTTATTAAAGCCTATTCTGTAAATAGAGATTGTAGGAACTGCCAATGCTGGAGTCTGAGATTACAAGGTGTGGAGCTGGATGAACACAGCAGGCCAGGCAGCATCAGAGGAGCAGGAAAGCTGACATTTCAGGTCCGGACCATGCTTCAGAAATTTTGGAAGAAGTGTCCAGACCCAAAACATCAGCTTTCCTGCTCCTTTGATGCTGCCTGGCCTGCTGTGTTCATCCAACTCTACACCTTGTCACTCCTATTCTGTAAATAGTTACTAGTGTGGTTTTACTGAAGGAAAAAAAGATATGTTTTGTAGAAAATCTGTAAATCTGCCTTGACAAGAAATTTTGTGGCTGGGATGCAATTGTGCTTAGATAAGTTATAGGTTATGATGATGAATCCTGCGATGACTTATTAGAATATGGAACAAATTGAATTTCAGTGTTGTATAACCAGTGATGTTCATGTGCAAAAGCTGATATACAAAGACTACGTTATTGATTGTACACAGGTCTTAGAATCATCCTACACGTTCCACATAAATTAATTATTTGTTAACTTTGCCAACTAGATTTTTCTACTTTAGCCAGAAAATTCTACTATAGTACATTGCTACTTTTTCAGCAGTCATTTTTTACTTCAGTGTCTTAAACTCTTTTTGGGTTGGACTTTAGTTTTCTGATTCATGCATAGCCAGAAAGTTCAAAGGCTGAAGGTTTCAGCATCTCTGGTGGTGACCTATCAATTTGGTTATGTTATTTGCATCTGACTTCAAGTTTTCCTGACTAATTAAAGCAGACAGATGGGATGATAACTTAACATCGGCCTGTTTCAGTTTTATACTTTTAAAGGGACCTTGTGAGAGTCAGCACCAAAGGATTGTCAAAGTGATAAAACAGAGTAAGGAGCTTCGCTCTTGGGCTCTCAAAATCGAAAAGCAACATCACACTTCTCAGACACATCCCTCAATATGATATTGCAGTCTATAGGAAGATTTCATTCATTGGGGACGGGAGGAAAGAAGCTGCAAGTGTGGTTGGCGTGGCCAATGATGTTGAGCCTCCTTTCTCGGCCTGTTGCCTCAAGTCACTTAATGATCTATACATGACATAAACAGTGACAGGCATGCCACAATCATGTACAGAACCCTTCAATCTGTCACCAGTCTTTTGTACATCAATCCTTAGATGAACAAGCCATACTTCTGCAACGAACCTCTTTGAATAGCCACATCCTCACACCCCATCTGATCAGCCACAACTGACATCGTTATTTGCAATGTTGTTCTCACACACTCTCTCTCTCTCACCTACACACGCAATGTAAATTTGTGAAGTTTTATTGGGGGAAACAAAATATAATTCAAAGAAGGCACTCAGAGCAGAAGTACTGAAGCTTCAGGACCAAGTCACAGAAATGCTTAGATAAATGAAGGATAATGATAATAAACCCTCTTGGTGTTTCATTTGGATAGATGAAATTTCAGGGTCATTTGAGTTGGATGGATTGTTGCTTGATTGCTTTGTGTTGGGGCAGAGTGGGTTCAGCATTGGTGCGCCAGACAGCTATACTGGTGCAGATTTGCTGGTGTGTCAAAATTATTCTGAACTTCCTTGGCAGCTGAGCAAGCCATTGCAGGCTCTCTTGAACATCGTATTCCTTCTTTTCCTCCAAAGATGCAAAGCACTGATTCCCTTTCACCACCTCAAACTTTGAACCTTGTTACTCTGCTTTGTTCCACAAGCTGCATCACCCTACAACAATGCTGGAAACTCCTGGTGCTTACCATGTTTGCCCCACATGTTGTGGGAAACACACAGCTGCTCTACAACAAACACTTACAAGGATTAAAGACTCCATTCCCTCGACATGTAGGATGAAAATACCATGCAACAACTACAAACATTACATCGGACAGACAGGAAGGAAACTAGCCATCAAAATACACAAAAATCAGCTGGCAGCAAAACGGCAGGATGAACTCTCCTTAATATCTTACATTCAGACAATGAAGGCCATCAGTTTAATTGGGACAAAGTAACCATAGTAGCCCAAGCCAAACACAGACACGCACAGGAATTTCTAGAGGCATCGTTCTCCACCCATACTTCAATCAGTAAACATAGAAATGGACCCCATATATAAACCATACAGATCAAACAAGGAAATGACAGTAGTCAGCATGACAGACCAGACAGTATAAATTCCAAATGGAGTAGAATAACTTTGCTTCGTTGACGGCTCTACTGATGTCACCTAGCATGATGATGAAATGTCAGAACAAAAACAAGCCAGCTTGGTGAGCATCTCAACAACCTTAAGTCCTCTTTCTCAATAGTGGAATATTTCTTTTGATGAATATTTAACTTTCGGAGACAAATACCTATTAGTCTTTCTATCCTGTCATTCATCTTGTAAGAGTATAGCACTTACACCCATGTCACTTGAATTGATAGCCACCTTGAATGCCTTTGCATAATTAGATGTTGCTAACATCAGAGCAGTGGGTAACACACCTTATAGGCTGTCAAACACCTTCTGCCACTCCTCCATCCCCGCTAAAATTTTCTGCATTTTTTTTCAACAGGTCTGTCAATGGAGCAACCACAATGTAAAAATTTGGTAAGAGTTTTCAATTAAAACCACTCAATCCCTGGAATCATGATACTTCTCTCTTCTTCTGGTCTGTGAAACTCCGCAGTAATCTTTGTTTTCAAATCCTGTGGGGCCATTTATCCATGTCCAATAATATGGCCTAGGAACATGACTTGAGGTTTTTGTGAACTCACTCTTATCCTGGTTTACCACCAAGCCTGATTTCTGAAATTGCTTAAATAATTCTGCTAGATGCTCTAAATATTTCTTCCATGTGTAACTAAAAATCATCAGATTGTCTATGTGTACCACACAATTAGGTAATCCTAAAATGACCTTCTTCATTAGTCTTTGAAATACAGCTAGCACATTCATCATACCCAAAGGCATGACTTTAAACTGGTAAAGTCCATTGGGTGTCATGACAGCCAAGACTTCTTTTGCTGCTTTGGATAAAAGCACTTGCCAATACCCTCCGAGTAAATCAAATTTAGAAATACAAGTTGCTTGACTCACCTTCTCAGTACAGCCTAGCAGTCATGGAATAGGGTACAAATTGGATTTTTGAGATCACATTAACTTTTTGGTAGCCTGTGCACGATTGTTGGATACCATCTGGGTTTTGGTACCATTCCAATGGTCAGTTCCTTTCGCTGCAATTAACTTTGATTATGTCATCTCTGAGCATGCTATAAATCTCTGTTTGAACCTGTGCCAATTTCAGAATGTGAAGCCTATAAAGATGTTGCTTAATTGGAACAAAATTTCCTATATCTGCATAATGCAAAATCAGCTTAGTACTTCCCAGCTTATTCTCACATAAACTCTCCATATGAGTATAATAGCTCTTTCAGGTCATTTTGATTTTCCTCTGGAAGGTAACTCAATAATTTATCCTATTTTGAGAAATTCATTACTGACCAATTCAATTTGAGGAATATCAAATTCAGAATCATCTGGATTTGTTTTACTGTTGAGTCATAACAAGTTACTTCTTTTGTTTTCCTTCTCTGTCAAAATTCCGTTTGAGCATATTCAAATTACACAGTGTGAGATTTCCTCCTATCTGCTATTCTTATCAAATAATTTGTTTCACTCATTTTCCTTTTGATTTGTTAATGCCCACTTAGCCTTACTTTTAAAGGTTCATCTACTTTCCTGCGTTTAACTGCAATCTAGCCACTCATTTGATCTATTTAATCTCTCCCTAGCATTTGACACATAGTCCAATGATGTAGTCTCTGAACTCTGACTCTCCAACTTTTCCTTAATTAATTTCAGTGGTCCTCTCACCTCATGTCCAAAAATGAATTCAAATGGACTAAAATTACTTGATTCATTCGGTCTATCCCTAATTGCAAAAAGTACAAATGGAATTCCTTTATCTCAGTCCTCAGGATACACTTGGCTATAGGGGCTCAACATGGTCTTTAAAGTTTCATACTGCTGTTCTAATGCATCCTGTAATTCCGGATGGTACACGGTTGATTTTAAATTGTTTTACTCCTAAGTTTTTTTAAGTTCCTTCAATGGCTATGCTGTAAAATTTGATCCTTGATCCAATTGTATCCGTGTGGGTAGTCTGTATCTAGTTTTTAAAAAAAGAGTAGCTCTTCTACAACAATTTTAGTCATCTGGAAATCGAGTGGACACATCTGTATTGGTCAATAAATACTGATTCCCACTGTTTTGTTTTAGTGAGGGGTCCTACAGAATCAGTTAAGATTCTTAAAATGATCCTCAAATACTGGAACATAAACAGAAGTTGCTGGAAAAGCTCAGCAGATCTGGCAGCATCTGTGAAGGAAAAAAAAATCAAGAGTTAACATTTCGGGTCTGGTGGAGGAGAGTTCAGTAGACCTGAAACGTTAACTTTGGTTTTTTTCTTTACAGATGCTGTCAGACCTCCTGAGCGTTTCTGGCAACTTCTGTTTTTGTGTCTTAAATACTGGAATGGATGTTAACGGTACTTGTTTTATCACTACCTGAGGTTTTCCAATTATCTGACATGTGTGACATGTCTGACAAAATTCAACCACATTGTTAAGCTGCCCAGACTAATAAAAATGCTTTTGTATTTTGGCTTGAGTTTCCCTTGATCCCAAATGGCATCCTACTGGTAACTCATGTGCTACAGCCAAATCTCATTTCTATAACCCTCTAGTCGTACAGTAGTTGAGCTTCTCCCATTTTTCATCTGTCTGAATAGGTGATGATCTCCATTTCCTCATAAATACTTCATTTTTAAGACAATTACATTCTGGGATGCACTCAGCTTCTTCTGTGTATATGTTTTAATACAATTGCTTCATTTTTCATCTTTCTAGTGTAACTCTGCTAACTTCTCTGATCTAAAAATATCCACTTTGTCTTCTAATTGTTCTTGTTTTCCTCTCAACTATTCAATCAAAAGTAGATTCTGACAATTGAACTTCAACTTTGTTATCTTTACTCTTTGATTTCACCTCTTGTTTCAACCTTTGGCTCTGTGACCTTGTTATCACACAGTTAAGAAAATTTCAAGGATGTACATCCTGTAACTCTTAAGTGAGATAATTTTGTTCATGAGTTGCACTGCCTACTCCCTTGGCCCATTTCCACTGCTAACCAGCCAACGTCCCTTCTTCATTCCCGTGCTAGCTAATATTGTTAACATTTCTCATTCCTCATGTATTGTCCCCCTTTGTTTTAAATCTTCCATCATATACTCACTCTTCAAAACATACTTTTTTTATTGGTTGGGGCATCATGTTGCAGCTGTACCCAACGTTGGTAAGGCCCCATTTGAAGTACTGCGTAAAATTCTGATGGTCAATGAGATCCACCTGGTTCCAATCACTGTAGTAGGGGTGCCCAAAACTAGAGAGCATTGGTTTAATGTGAGAAGAGAAAGATTTAAAGGGGTACTGAAGGGCAACTTTTCACACAGAGGGTGGTGCGTATATGGAATGTGTTGCCGAGGAAGTGGTAGAGGTAGATAGAATTACAACATTTAAAAGTCAGTTGGGCAGAATCATGGATAGGAAGGATAGAATAAAGGTAAATGGGTCTTGTTCAGTTTAGGAAATCTAGACAAATTGGGCTTATGGGCCTGTTTCCATGCAGTATGACTCTGACGCTGTTTTCAAAACCTACTGCCCCATCTCAAAACTCCCCATCCTCACCCAAATCTTTCAATGTTTTTCTGTTTCCCACATTCCTTGTTTGAATCCCTTCAATCAAATACAGTCCCTAAACAGCTTTTACCTAGGTCACAACAAGTTATGTGCTTTCTATTTCCATCTCTATAACAACACCTCTACTTGCTTTATTTTCTCTGTTGTTGATACTCTCATGCTTACCTTGCTTATTTCCAGGCTTTGACCATTGCAATGCACAGCTACCTGACTTCCCATGTTCCATGCTCCATAACTATGAGGTTATTTGAAACTGCATTGTCTGCCTCAAAACCTGCACAAGTTCTATTCACTTCTGACCCCTGATCCCATTGACATAAGGATTGTCGGGTTGACACAATTGTTTCCAGTTAAAAATGCTTTAATTTTAAAATTTTCATCCTTTCAAATTGCTATATGGCCTCATCCCTCCCTATTTCTCTAAGGTTATCCTATCCCCTAGCTCACCAAGTTTGCTGTGCACCTCCAATTCTGATCCATTATGAACCCCTTATTTTATGTGCTTTAACATTACTGGTTATATAACCAGTAATCAAGGACCTAAGCTCTGGACTTTCTTCAAATCTCATCCCTTCTCTATTTCTTTTTTTCTCTTTTAAGATACACCTTAAAAGTACATCTTTGATTCAGCTTTAGGTCAACTACCCTCATGTATGCTTGTGTGGATTAATGACCTGTGAGGTACCTTCAGAAGTTTTATGTTATTTCAGATCCAACATTACCCCAAAATTGACTACCCTTCCAAGATTCTTCATTGACTGTAAAACATGGCAAAATATATCAGCAATTTTTATTTGTATCAATAAATGTTATTATTATTGACATTTGCTGTTGAAGAATTATGAAGGAATTAAATGTATTTTCAGAATGTTGATTCTAGGAGATGAACAAGTGACGTTATTTAAAGTATTATGATCCTCTTTACTTGAGATTCATATTTATAGGTTTGCTGAAAATCAAGTGTGTGTTTTGTCCTGAGGTTCTAGCTAAGGTTGACGTGAAACCAATCAAGTGAAAACTTCATTTGGAGCCCAAACACACATTGCTAAGTAGGAGAATTCATCAAATAAAAAAACATAAATATGATAACAAAAGGAGTTTGACTCATTAGTGAAGTTTGGCAAGAGTGAACAATCCATCTAGGTCTCCTCCAGTGGCCCCCGCCATTACAGGCACCAGTCTTCAGCCAATTCGATTCACTCCACATGATATCAAGAAATGGTTGGAGACACTGGATACTGCAAAGACTACAGGCTGGAACAACATTCTGGCAATAGTACTGAAGACTTGGACTCCAGAACTTGCTGTTCCCTTAGCTAAGCTGTTCCAGTACAGATACACCACTTGTATTTACCTGGCAATGTGGAAAATTGCCCAGGTATGTGATATACACAAAAAGCAGGACAAATCCAACCCGGCCAATTACCACCCCATCTGTCTACTCTCAATCTTCAGTAAAATGATGGAAGGCATCATCAACAGTGCCATCAAGTAGCACTTGCTCAGAAATAACTTACTCAGTGACGTCCAGTTTGAGTTCTGCCAGGGCCACTCAGCTCCTGATCTCATTACAGCCTTGGTTCGAACATGGTCAAAAGAGCTGAATTCAAGAGGTGAGGTGAGAGTGACAGCCCTTGATATCTAGGCTGTATTCAACTGAGCGTGGCATCAAGGAGCCCGAGCAAAACTGGAACCAATGGGTATTAGGGAAAAATGCTCTGGTGTTTGGAATCATACCTGACAGATAGGAAGATAGTTGGAGGGCAATCATCTCAGCTTCAGGACATCTCTGCAGGAGTTTCTCAGGGCAGTGTCCTAGGCCTAACTGTCTTCAGCTACTTCATCAATAATCTTCCCTGCATCATAAGGCCAGAAGTGGGGTGTTCACCGATGACTGCACAATGTTCAACACCATTTGTAACTCCTCAGATACTGAAAAAGCCCATGTTCAAATGCAACAAGATGTGGACAATATCCAGGCTTGGGCTGACAAGTAGCAAGTGACATTTACATCACACAAATGCCAGGCTATGACCATCACCAATTAGAGACAACCTAACCACTGTCTGTTGATTCAATGGTGTTACATCACTGAATCCCCCACTGTCAACATCCTGGGGGTTACCATTGACCAGAAACTCAGCTGGACTCACCACATTAACAGAGTGGCTACAAGAGCATGTCAGAGGCTAGGAATACTGCGGCAAGTAACTCACATCCCGACTCCTCAAAGCCTGTCCACCATCTACAAGGCACAAGTCGGGAGTATGATGGAGACTTGCCTGGATGAGCGCAGCCCCAAATAAATTCAAGAAGCTTGACGCTATCCAGGAAAAAGCAGTCTGCTTGATTGGCGCTACATCCACAGCATTCACTCCCTCCACCACTGACGCTCAGTTGTAGCAGTGTGCACTATCTACAAGATGCACTACACAAATTCACCAGAGATCCTCAGAGAGCACCTTCCAAACCCACAACCACTTCCATCTAGAAGGACAAGGGCAGCAGACATATGGGAACACCACCACCTTCAAGTTCCCCTCCAAGTCACTCACCATCCTGACTTGGAAATATATCGCTGTTCCTTCTCTGCCAATGAGTCAAAATCTTGGCATTCTCTCCCTTTATAGCATTGTGGGTCAACCCATAGCAGGAGGACTGCAGTGGTTCAAGAAGGCAGCTCACCACCACCTTCTCACAAGCAACGAGGGATGGGCAAGAAATGCTGACCAGCCAGTGACACCCACATTCCCACAAATGAATAGGAAAAAAAAGTTTGGCAAGAACATGAAGCTCAGGGGAACCAACTCTGAATAATCACTTCACTACCAGTTCCAAAATATTTGACCAACTCAATGAACCTGATCTTTCTACGCAAAGAAAAATATGTAACTTTGGCATAACATACAAAAAAGTTCAGTGTTCCTCAAAAAAATTAATGTGGAATAATTGCATGCTCCAAGACTTTTTAACTGGATCCAGTAAGTTAAGCCTGCTTTTTCTCTCAGTTTCACACACAATTTATTGAATATTTTAGTGGAAGACCAAGAAATGAATTGCCAGGATTTCCCTGGGTGTGAAATCCAAATTTAAGGATAAGAGTAGAGGCTCTAATTGTTGTGAACGTAAAATAAAATTTCAGTAATTTTGTTTTGAAAGACAATCTTTAAAATCATGCTCCTTAATCTGTTCTCGCAGTCAGTTCTGAAGGTTTCCTAAGCAATTGTAAAGAGTTTTTAATATACTTATCCAGTATACCTCAAAGTACGTGTATGACATAGAAATTCATTCATGTTTCTTCATTTAGAAAACGCTATTGTTTTTCCCTATAGTGTAAAATGTGAATTCACAATCCACTTTACTCCACACTTTCAGTTTACTTCAATGCAAAGGAAAATTAGATCCAGTGTAAAATGAGCTAATGACTTGCTCTCACCAAACTCTACTAATGGAAGCCAGTAGTTTCCTGTTTCAGAATATGTAAAATAACAAATGTTCTCAAGGATTTCATGATGTGATTCAAAAACACCATACTTGGTTGTTCTGAAAATATACACAGTTGGTAAAAAATGGTCTTAATTTTTGCAACTAATTCCTGAGCACAGCTGTAAATTATTATTGAGAATATAGCAATAAACACAGCTAACATTTGATTTTTATCAGAAGACTGTAAGAAATAGGAACAGGAGTAGACCGTTTGGCCTCAAGCTTGATCCAACATTCTTTGCATCCATTTTCCTGCCTTTTTCTCCATAGGTCTTGATTTTCCCCTACTGATGAAGAATCTATGTTAGCCTTAAATGTACTCAAGGACACTGCCCCCATAGTTCTCTGTAACAAGGAGTCCCAAAGACTAGCAATCCTCTGAGAAAAGAGATTCCTTCTCAGTGCAGTCTTAAATTAGCGGCCCTTTAGTCTCCAACTGTGCTAGCTAACCCTCGACTCTCCTATGAGGGGAAGCATCCTCTCAACATTTACTCTATTAAGTTCCTTCAGAATATTATATGTTTCAATACAATCATCTCACATACTTCTAAACTCCAATGAGTAGAGACCTGACCTGGAGTCATAGTCACACAGCGTGGAAACAGACCCTTCAGTTCAACCAGTTCATGCCGAACATAATCCCAAATTAAACTAGTCCCACCCTGCTCCTGGCCCATATTCCTCCAAACCTTTTCAAGTCATGTACTCAGGTGCCAAAAGTGTCTTTTAAATGTTATAACTGTGTCCCATATCCAGCACTTCCTCAGGAAGCTCATTCCCTGTTTAGCCTTTTCTTGTAAGATAACCCTGCATACCAGGGGTAATCCTAGTGAACTTTCACTTAACTGTCTCCAATGAAATGATTCCTTTCTTGAAACAAAGGACCAAAACTGTTCACAGTACTTCAGATGTAGTCTCACCAATACCTTCTACAGTTGCAGAAAGACATCCCTACACTTGTACTCCAACTTCTTTGAAATAAGGGCCAACATTCCATTAATGTTCCTGATTACCTGCTGTATCTGTATGCTAACTTTCTGTGTTTCATGCAAAAATACCACAAAGTCCCTTTGTGTTGAAGCTTTCTGCACTTTTTCCATTTAAATATTCTGTTTTTATGTTCTCCCTTTCAAAACGAACAACAAATTTGTCTGCAGTATGTTTACTTCCTTCCTCAAAGTCATTAATATATAATGTAAACAGCTGTGGTTACTGGTCATGTGTCACCAATCTGAAAAAGAACCACTTATTTCCATTCTGTTTCCTATCCATGAGCTAATTCTCTATCCATGCCAATTTCCAACCTCCAACACTGTGAGCTTAACCTTTTGTGAGGTACTTTGTTGAATGTCTTCTGAAAGCCCAAATACAACATATCTACCAGTTCCTCTCTATCCATGCACTGATTGAAACATCAAAACTCTAATACAGAAGTCAGACATAATTTCCCTTTCATCAATTCCTTCACTAAGGCCATTTTAGGTCAGTCTCCAGCATGTAGGTTGCAGCAGTTCAAGAAGGCAGCTCATCACCACCTTCTCAAGTGCAACTGGGAACAGGCAATAACACGCTGGCAAGCCAGTGATGTCTATGTCCCACAAGTGAATAAAAAAAGCCATACTGACTCTGCTTAATTTGATGATTTTGTAATGTTCTGTTGTTACTTCTGTAATATTTGCTTCTGATACTACTACAAAAATAGATGTTATGCCTATAGTTACCCACTTCATGCCTCCCATCCCTTTTTGAATAAGGATGTCACATTAGCAATTTTCCTCTGGTACTACTGCAGAATTCAATGATTTTTTTTTTGGAGAATTGCATCCAATGCATCCACTATCTCTACAGCTACCTCTTTTAGGATCCTAGGCTGTAAGTAATTAGGGCCAGGAAACTTATCTTCTGTTAGCCTCATTAGTTTTTCTAACACTGCTTCTTTTTTGATGGCCAAGTATTCTTTAATGTGATTCTTAACATATATTTCTGGACATTGAGTCATTAGGCATTCACTGCTCAGGTTACTTTAGAAACTGATTTTCTCTTGGGTGTTCAAGGACTTATGATAAAATGAGCAAGACAATTGGATTTGGATTTCAATGTTATAATTTGTCAAAATTGCAGCTGATACATGGTATCAATTTGATTAGTGGTCAAACTTCAGTTTTATAGCAGTGTGCTACATCTGTTTGATAGGAAGTAGTGTTTCTGTAATTAATAAATTGCTGTTGGATTTATTATGGCATTACTATGTCTAATTGCGTTGTTCTCACACTCAGGATTTGCATAGGAGTTGAACTGAACCAGGCTGCAGAAAAGCCATTCGAGAAGAGGTGATTCTTTGTAGGTGTCAAATCTTTTGCAGAAAGCAAATTAACAATAGATTTTTCTATTTCTCGTAAACTGGCCATTGTGGTTTGGGGGCAAATACCAATGTGAATTATGGTGAGGAATCATTATAGCTTTCTCTAACACATTTTCATGATTGTACCTCAGTAATTCTTTACAGGGTAGAAAAATTGGCTCTACATGACTACAAATATTGTTCGGAGGACTTAATCTTTATGTAATTTCCCTGCAATATCCTACTTTATTTTTTCACTGAGTGCTCATGATATCATCATTAGTGGATGGTGCTTATCTCACCCAATCAAGTGTTAACCTTTTTCAAACACTCTTAGACTGATACGCGACATTCCCATCAAGTTACAATTTTCTGATATTTTATACATGTCAAAACTCCCTGGGGGTAGGTTCCTAGAAACTGAGCTCCAATGTTCATCATAATTGTAAAAAAAAAATGAATCCACTAAACTGGCTGACTTCTATCTAACTGACTGATTAAAGTTAAAATAAAATGCACCCAAACAAGAAAGTGATTATATATTGTAATTAAGCCTTTTTTAACCAATGGCAAGAAAGAAATGCAGATTGTTAACTTATATATCTGTATCTTAAATCTAACCCTTTTTAAACATTTTCATACAATACAAACAGACACAGATTGAGACAAAGCAAGTCACACAAATACTATGAGAAAGTTTAAAAAATTTCAAAATTCACATGACACCAGTTTGTAGTCCAATAGATTTATTTGAAATCACAGGCTTTCAAAGCACTGCCATTTGTCAGGCGAAGTGATGAATGGGCAGTGCTTTGAAAGTTTGTGACTTTAAATAAACCTGTTGGATTATAACCTGCTATTGTGTGATTTTGACCTTGCCCACTCCAGACCAAAACTGACATCTTCACATCTTATAAAAAAACAGATGCACAGTCTGGAACCTGTCTGGATAACAGACATTGAATTGTTTCCTTTCAATTCCTTTCAATCCATTCTGAATCTTTGTTAGAGTTATAGAGTAATACAGCATGAAAACAGGTCTTTCAGCCCAAACTGGTCCGTGCCAACCACTCAACTAGTTCCAATTGCTTGCATTTGTTCTATATCCTTTGAAATTGTTTCCATCCATGTACCTATCCAAATGTTTTTCAAATGTTGCTGTTGTACTTCCTTTACCTGCTGTCTTTGCCAGCCCATTCCATATACGCACCACTCTCTGTGTGAAGAAGTTGCCCCTCGTTGTTCTTAAATCTTTCCCCTCTCACCTTAAACCTAAGCTCCCTGGGGATAAAGTCTATATGCGTTTATCCTTCCTAGGCCCTTCATAATTTTATGCACCTCAATAAGGTCAACCGTCATTCTCCTATATTCCAAGGAATAAAATCCTATCTGGCCAACCTTTCCCTATAAGTCAGGCCTACTAGACCTGACAACATCCTCATAAATCTTCTTTGCACAATTTCCAGTTTAACGATATCTTTGCTATGACAGGGTGACTAAAACTATACACAATACTTCAAGTGTGGCCTTACCAATGACTTATACAACTGTAACACAACCTCCCAAATCCTATACTTACTGCCTCAGCCAATAAAGGCCAGCATGCTAAATGCCTTCTTCACCACCTTGTCTACCTTTGACACCACTTTCAACGAACAATGAACTTGTGCTCCTTGGTTCCTCTGTTCCAAAACACTCCTCAGGACCTGAGATAGTAGGAACTGCAGATGCTGGAGAATCTGAGATAACAGGGTGGAGAGCTGGATGAACACAACAGGCCAGGCCTGCTGTGTTCATCTAGCTCCACTGCTCTGGACCTTACCATTTACTGTAAAAGTACTACTGCCTTGGTTTGACTTTCCAAAGTGCAACACCTCACTCCTGTATTGAATTGCGTTTTCTAATCCTCAGCCCTTTTCCTCATCTGATTAAGGTCCCTCTGTAATCTTTGATAACCTTCCTCGCTATCAATGATACCTCCTAATTTTGTATCATCTGCAAGCTTACTAATCATGCCTTGTACATTCAAATCCAGATCATTTAGGTAAATAACAAATAATAAGGTAAATAAGCTTGTGGCGCAGATCGAACACCATGCCTCTAACACCATGGGCCCTTATCTTACTCAACGGCCTCCTGTGCGGCACCTTATAAAAGGCCTTTTTGACGTCCAGGTGGATGACCTCCGTTGGGTCTCCTTGGTCCACCCTGCTCGTTACTTCCTCAAAGAATTCTTGCAGATTTGTCAGGCATGACCTCCCCTTGATGAAACCATGCTGACTTTGCCCTACTTTACCATACACTTCCAAATATTCAGCAATCTCATTCTTTACAATGGATTCCAATATCTTACCCATGACTAAGGTTAGGTTAATTGGCCGTCTTTTTGTGCCTTTTGCCTCACTCCCTTTTTAAACAGTGGTGTCACGTTAACAATTTTCCAGTCCTCTGAGATCTTCCCTGACTCTCGCGATTCCTGAAAGATCACCACTAATGCTTCCACTATATTTTCAGCTATCTCCTTTCGAACTCTGGGGTGTAGTCCATCTGTAGTCCCCTGTTCCAGGTGATTTGTCCACCTTTAGGCCAATCAGTTTTACTAGCACCTTTTCCTTGGTGATGCCCACCATACTAAGCTCTGCTCCCTGACTCTTTTGAATTTTTGGGATATTACTCATGTCTGCCACTGTGAAGACTGACTCGAAGTAATTATTCAGTTCCTCATCCATTTCCTTGTTTCCCACTACCATCTCTCCACCGTCATTTTCCAGAGGTCCAATATCCACTTTTGCCTCTCTTTTGCCCTGTGTATACCTGAAGAAACTCTTAGTTTTCATTTATATTACTGGCTAGCTTACCCTTTTATATTTAATCTTCTCCCTCCTTATTTCTTTTTTTTGTTGCCCTCTCTTGGTCTTTGTAAGATTCCCAGTCCTCTGGTTGCCCACTGCCCTTTGCCAGATTATATGCTTTCTCTTTTGCTTTTTATGCTATCCCTGACTTCCTTAGTCAGCCATGGTTGTCTCGTCCTTCATGTCCCATGCTGCTTCTTCCTCGGGATGAATTTTTGCTGCGTCTCCTGAATTACTCTCAGAAGCTCCTGCCGTTGTTGTTCCACTGTCTTTCCTGCCAGGCTCCTCTTCCAGTCAATTCTGCCCAGCTCCTCCATCATACCTCTGTAGTCACCTTTATTCAGCTGTAATACCAGGACCTCTGATTCTATCTTTCCCTCCCAAATTGCAGAGTAAATTCTATCATCTTATGATCACTGCCTCCTGAGGGTTTCTTTACCTTAAGCTCTCTTATCAAGTTTGCCTCATTGCACAACACTGAATCCAGTATTGCCTGTTCCCTTGTGGACTGTACCACAAGTTGCTCCAAAAAGCCATCTTGTAGACACTCTACAAACTCCTCTTCTTGCAATCCACCTGCATATTGAAATCCCCCATGATCACTGTGACTTTGCCTTTCATACACACCTTTTCTATCTCCCGGTGTATCTTGCACCCCAGCTCCTGACTACCATTTGGAGGCCTGTACACAACTTCAACTATGTTCTTTTTTACCTTTCGCGGTTCATCAATTCTACCCACACAGATTCTACACCATCTGACTTTGTTTCTTCCTATTGATTTAATTTCATTTCTCACTAATAAGGCAACCCCACCCCTCATCCCACCTGCCTATCTTTTCAATAGGATATATATCCTTGGATAATCAGTTCCCAATCCTGATTCCCTTGCAACCACGTCTCTGTGATGCCTACCATGTCATACTTGCCAGTTTCGATCTGCGCCACAAGCTTATTTACCTTATTCCTTATACTGCATGCATTCAGATATAACCTGTGGACCTGTCCTACTTTTTTCCATAACTATGTTAAAACTAAGAGAGTTAAGATCACTGTGCACAGTGTGCTCTCTGACTGACACCTCAGTCATTTGCCCAACGCCATTTCCTAAGAGGAGGTGCAGCGTTGCACCCTCCTGAGTAGGGACCTCTACATATTCATTTAGAAAACTTTCTTGGACACACTTGACGAATTCCACCCCATCCAAGCCTTTTACATTCTGGGTGGCCCAGTCAATACATTAACTTTGCAACTAATGCTAATCTATTATTTCTACAGGTATCTGCAATCTTGCTACTCATCTTCTCCTAGTACCTGTGGCTATTTGGGGGTCTATAATACAGTCCCAATAGAGTGACCATCCCTACAGCCTTATTTGATGTCCCCTTAAGAATATCCTCTCCAAGCACTGTTGTTATATCCTCCCCTATCAAAAGGACAAGTCCTTGTCGCTTACTTGTATTTCGGTCATGCCTATATCTTCTGTATCATGGAACATTGAGCTGGCAGTCCTGCCCTTCTGTCAGCCATGTTTTAGTTATGACTATAATATCTCAGCCCTCAGAGCCAATCCATGCTCTAAGCTCTTTTGCTTTAGCGGTCAGGTCTACATGCATTGAAATAAGTGCACTTTCAACAGAAGTCTTTTCTGTCCCTTTACTGCGCCTTTAGCTATCCTGAATAGTAAACTCGCTCTTGATGGCTTATATAATTTCCCCTGACTTCTTGATGGCCCCTCTCTTTTTCAGAGTCCCAACCCCTGCCAAACTAATTTAACCCATCCTGGACAACACTAGCAAATTGCCCTGTAAGGAATTGGACCCTTTCCAGTTCACGTGCAACCCATCCCTCTTGTACAGGTCACCTCCACCCCAGAAGAGATCCCAATGATCTAAGAACTTAAAACCTTGTCCCCTATACCAGCTCCTCAGCCACACATTCATCTGGCCTATCTTTCTATTTCTATCCTCATTGGCGCACGGCCCTGGGAGTACTCCAGAGATCACTACCCATGAGGTCCTGCTTTTTAACTTCTTACCTAACTCTCTATACCCATTTCACAGGACCACATCCCTTTGTGCACATCAGTACAAATGAGATAGTAGACAATGACCTTTGGCTGTTCACCTTCCCTCTTCAGAATGTTCTGCAACCACTCAGAGACATCCTTGGCCCTGACACCCAGGAGGCAACATAACATCCTGGTGTCTCTTCTGCAGCCACAGAATATCCTATCTGTCCCCCTCACAACTGAGTGTCCTATCAGTATCACTCTGTCTGACTGTACCCCTTTCTTCTGGGCTTCAGAGCCATTCATTGTACCACTGACCTGACTGCTGCTGATAGCTCCTGAAAGGTCATCCCTACCCCAACAGTATTTGATGCAATATACCTGTTATTGAGGGGAATGGCCATAAGAGAACACTGCACTATCTGCCTTCCACCATCTGCTCTTCTGGTGGTCACCTAGCTACCTGCAGCCTGGCCCTTAGGAGTGACCACTTCACTATAGCTCTTTGCAATGAAGTTCTCTGCACCCGGATGATCCTGAGTACACCCAGCTCCAGTTCCCTAATGCATTCTGTCAGGAGCGGCAGGTGGGTGCACTTCTTGCAGGTGTAGCTACTAGGGTCACTGGAAGACTCTTTAATCTCCCACAGCCTGTAAGAGGAGCATGTCATTGTCCTAACTGCCATTCCCATTGCCTTCACTCTCTACGAAAAGAAAGTAGAATGAATGAACGTTCATATTTGCCCCTGCACGGCCTCCTCAAACCAAAACCTCTTGTGAGTTGGCACTTCAACTCTCTTAATGGCTGCTCATTTGTAATCATTTACCTTGCCAGTCATTGTCCTCAGTTTTTTTTTGGTCAGAGGAGGAGGTACAGTAAGATGCACCAATGTAATGTTTTGGGTTTAACCACATCTTGTCACCAAGGTCTCTCTGACCTGTTGTACAGTCATGATGACTCTGGCAATGCCTTCCAGAATTCTGCTGTCATGGCTCTCAGCCACATTCTGATTCACTGTAACAAAGTGTGAAGCAGGATGAACACAGCAGGCCAAGCAGCATCTCAGGAGCACAAAAGCTGATGTTTCGGGCCTAGACCCTTCATCAGAGAGGGGGATGGGAGAGGGAACTGGAATAAATAGGGAGAGAGGGCGAGGCGGACCAAAGATGGATAGAGGAGAAGATAGGTAGAGAGGAGAGTATAGGTGGGGAGGGGATAGGTCAGTCCGGGGAGGACTCTTCGGTCAATCTTCTCCATCCACCTTTGGTCACTCTCCACCTATCTTCTCCTCTATCTATCTTCGGTCAACTCTCCACCTATCTTCTCCTCTATCTATCTTCGGTCAACTCTCCACCTATCTTCTCCTCTGTCCATCTTCAGTCAAACCTGTCCGTCCTCCCTGGACTCACCTATCCCCTCCCCACCTATACTCTCCTCTCCACCTATCTTCTCTATCCATCTTTGGTCCGCCTCCCCCTCTCTCCCTATTTATTTCAGAACCCTTTCCCCATTCCCCTCTCTGATGAAGGGTCTAGGCCTGAAACGTCAGCTTTTGTGCTTCTGAGATGCTGCTTGGCCTGCTGTGTTCATCCAGCTTCACACTTTGTTATCTTGGATTCTCCAGCATCTGCAGTTCCCATTACCTCTGATACACTGCCCTTCTTCACTGTCTCGCAGAGGGTGTGCTGTGGAGGTCTCCTGTACAGCTGTGATGGCTATGGTGATGTCTCCCAGACTTCCCTGTAACATTGATTCTCAATTTTTCATTCATTGACTAAGGATGAATTACTTCATTGTTCGTGAAAGTGTCTGTTCCTTTGCCCTTTCAACAAGAGGGGTTTGTGCAATGTGCAGTGATAGCTGAGGGTGAATAGCAAGCTACTGGGGATTTTCTTTTACTTCACCTCATTTTTGGAAAGAGAGAAAATGAGAAAAATAATTGCTCTTTGCAGGCTATGTGTTTCTGCCATATTGTCCACGTGCAAAGCTATGTCTTCCTGCACAGGATCTCTGGAATTCTCCCTCTCACTGCTCCATTAGGCAATATTATGTGTACAACTCACAATGTGCCCCTGGAACTTGTTTTTAAAACTTCTTATACTGTTTCCTTGGTTTAAAGCAGTATCTTTTCCCATTTTTGGTCCAAAGTCCGAAAAGGTGATCTTTACAAACATTTCTTTTCATAGCTAGGTTAATCACAATCCTATCTGTCACCTGATGAATGAACCCCCTATCATTGATGCTCTTCCACCCTTCTTCCCTCCTTCCAGTACAGCTGAACTCCTTTTGAGAAACACTTGCCCCCAGCTGTATGCCATACAAAAAACTAATTAGAACAGTACAGCCCAGGAATATGCCTTCTGGCCCATTATAAAACAATATTACTGAGCTATTTATGAGCAAAACTTTACTCCCCCTCCCATTCCTCAGATGACATGCCCATCATGGGCCTCCTGCAGTGCCACAATGATGCCACCTGAAGGTTGCAAGAACAGCAACTCATATTCTGCTTGGGAACCCTGCAGCCCAATGGTATCAATGTGGACTTCACAAGCTTCAAAATCTCCCCTTCCCCCACCGCATCCCAAAACCAGCCCAGTTCTTCCCCTGCCCCCACTGCAACACACAACCAGCCCAGCTCATCCCCTCCCCCCACTGCATCCCAAAACCAGCCCAGCCTGTCTCCGCCTCCCTAACCGGTTCTTCCTCCCACCCATCCCTTCCTCCCACTTCAAGCCGCACCTCTATTTCCTACCTATTACCTCATCCCGCCTCCTTGACCTGTCCGTCTTCCCTGGACTGACCTATCCCCCCCCCCCCACCTCCCCACCTATACTCTCCTCTCCACCTGTCTTCTTTTCTCTCCATCTTCGGTCTGCCTCCCCCTCTCTCCCTATTTATTCCAGTTCCCTCTCCCCATCCCCCTCTCTGATGAAGGGTCTATGCCCGAAACGTCAGCTTTTGTGCTCCTGATATGCTGCTTGGCCTGCTGTGTTCATCCAGCTTCACACTTTGTTATGCAGGTGAACATCTGTTTGGTGTGGAAGGTCGTCTTAGGGCCTTGGATGGGGGTGAGCGGGGAGGTGTAGGGGCAGATGTAGCACTTCCTGCAGTTGCAGGGAAAAGTGCTGGTTGTGGTGGGGCTGGTGGGTAGTGTGGAGCAGACAAGGGAGTCACAGAGTGGTCCCTCCGGATAGTAGATAAGGGTGGGGATGGAAAAAATGTCTTTGGCAGTGGACTCAGATTGCAGATGTCGGAACTGTTGGGGGATGATGTGTTGGATCTGGAGGCTGGTGGTGTGGTACGTGAGGATGAAGGGGATTCTGTTTTGGTTGTTATTGCAGGGAAAGGATGTGAGAGATGTGTTGCGGGAAATGCGAGAGACATAGTCGAGGGCGTTTTCGACCACGGTGGAGGGGATATTGAGGTCCTTGAAAAATGAGGACACCTGTGATGCCGGGGAGTGGAATCCTTCATCTCAGGAGCAGATACAGTGGAGTCGAAGGAATTGGGAATAGGGGATGGCCTTTTTGCAGGAAGGTGAGTGAGAGGAGATGGATTCTAGGTAGCTGTGGGAGTCGATAGGCTTATCGATTTCAGTTATAGATGTCGGGTTTCCAGGTGGATGCCAAAGATGGAGACAGAGAGGTCCAGGAAGGAGAGAGAGGTATCAGAGATGGTCCAGGTGAACTTAAGGTTGGGGTGGAAGGTGTTAGTGAAGTGAATGAACTGTTCGAGCTCCTTGTGAGAGCACAAAGTGGCACTGATTCGGTCATCGATGACATGGAGGAAGGGGTGGGCGATAGGCCCAGTGTAGCTTTGGAAGAGGGATTGTTCACGTATCCTGCAAAGAGGCAGGCATAGCTTGAGCCCAGAGATAATGGGAACTGCAGATGCTGGAGAATCCAAGATAATAAAATGTGAGGCTGGATGAACACAGCAGGCCAAGCAGCATCTCAGGAGCACAAAAGCTGACGTTTCGGGCCTAGACCCTTCATCAGAGAGGGTCTGATGAAGGGTCTAGGCCCGAAATGTCAACTTTTGTGCTCCTGAGATGCTGCTTGGCCTGCTGTGTTCATCCAGCCTCACATAGCTTGAGCCCATGTGGGTACTCATGGCCACCCCCTTTTTCTGCAGGAAATGGGAGGAATTGAAGGAGAAGTTGTTCAGGGTGAGGATGAGTTCAGCTAAATGGATGAGGGTGTCAGTGGAGGGGGACTGGTCAGGCCTGCGGGACAGGAAGATGCGGAGGGCCTTTAGGCCATCTGCATGGGGAATGCAAATGCCTCGGGACTGGACGTCCATGGTAAAAATGAGGTGTTGGGCACCAGGGAATCAGAAGTTTTGGAGGTGGTGGGCGTGAGTGGTGTCACGGACATAAATGGGGAGTTTTTGGACCAAGGGGTAGAAAATGGAGTCAAGATAAGTGGAGATGGGTTCGATGGGGCAGGAGCAGGCAGAGACAATGGGTCGACCAGGACAGTCAGGTTTGTGGAGTTTGGGAATGAGATCGAAAGGGGCAGTGTGAGATTGGGGAACAATGAGGTTGGAGGGTGTTGGTGGGAGGTCTCCTGAAGTGATGAGGTTGTGGATGGTTTGGGCGATGATGTTTTGTTAGTTGGGGTGGGGTCATGATCAAGGAGGCGGTAGGAGGAGGTGTCAGAATGCTGGCATCTGGCCTTGGTGATGTAAAGGTCAACTTGTCATACTACAACTGTGCCTCCCTTGGCCATTGGTTTTATGGTGAGGTTGGGATTGGAGTGGAGGGCTGCCCGTCCTATGGATGTTGAAGTGGGTGAGAGGGGTGGAGAGGTTGAGGTGATCGATGTCTTGATGGCAATTAGAGATGAAGAGGTCAAGGGAAGGTAAGAGGCCTTGGGTTGGTGTCCAGGAGGAGGGGGTGTGTTGGAGGAGAGAGAAGGGGTCAGTAGGGGGAGGGTTAGGCTCACGATTAAAGAAGTAAGCGCGGAGGCGGCAGAAAAACTGTTCAACGTCCGAGTGTGAGTTGTATTCGTCAATGTTTGGGTGGAAGGGGACAAAGGTGAGCCCTTTACCAAGGACTGACTGTTTGTCATCAGTAAGGGGGATGCCTGGGGGGATGGTGAAGACTTGGCAGGGCTGGGTGCCACTGTCCTCTCTGGAGCTTCACCTTTCAAAAACAAGCTTCAAAATCTCCCCTCCCCCGACCACATCCCAAAACCAGCCCAGCTCGTCCCTGACTCCCTAACCATTCCTCCCACCTCAAGTCCCACCCCCATCTCCTACCCACTTGCCTCATCCCACCTCCTTTAACTGCCCGTCTTCCCTGGACCGACCTATCCTTTCCCTAACTCCCCACCTACATTCACCTTTACTGGCTCCAGCCCTGCCTCTTTGACCTGTCTGCCTCCTCACCACCTTTCTTCTCCTTTATCCATCTCCTATCCGCCTCCTCCTCTCCCTATTTATTTCAGAATCCCCTTCCCCTCCCCATTTCTGAAGAAGGGTCTAGACCTGAAACGTCAGCTTTCCTGTTCCTCTGATGCTGCTTGGCCTGCCATTATCTCTTATAAATTTTGATTCCAAGTCCTCATAGCCTTTTCTGCATTCGTCTCTAAAAAGCATTAAGGAAGTCAAAAGAAATCCACTAAATTGATTTCTGCGATGAAGAGGTTGATTTATTCAGAACATCTAAATAGGTAAGGTCTTTATTGATCACAGTTTAGAAGAATGAGGGGTATTCTTGTTGAAACATACAAGAATCTGAGGGGTCATTATGGGTCAGACTTTGAGATGATGTTCTCACTTTTGGGGAGTTCTCAAACTAGGGATCATGGTTACAGGAGAATGGGAAGGCCACTTGGAACTGAGAAGTAAAGGAATTTCTTGCCTCCAAGTTATAAATGTCTGGAATTCCCTTCTGAAGACTTGTAAAGGCCAGATCACTGAAAGTATTCAAAATTGAGGTAGATCAATGTTTGAAATATTAGAGGAGTTGAGGCCTGGGGCTGATCTGATAGAAAAGGGACAGACTTGAGGGAATGAATGACTTACTGCTGCTCTTATTGAATTATATTTGTATATTTTTATTGTTTCCTGGATGCTGTATTCTCCTGTTAAATTTTACATTTTTCAAGCATTTTATTAGTTCTAAGATTTACATTCTTCAGGGCTTTCAGTAATCTTTGCTTTTTATTCCTTTTTGAGCAATAATATCACCTGCTGTGCTCCCAGTTGAGTACAGAAGTTACTTTTTCAGCTTCTGAATTCATATCCTGTATAGAAATTAGTTTATTCCTCAAGAATTGTTTCTCCAAGATGTCCAGTTCTGTGTTCTGTTTAGCTCATCTCTGAAATTAATTCTTCTCGGTGTTGTGGGTAAATCACCATAAGTTACCTTTAATTTGTCTACTTATTAAGAAATCTCACAGACAATAAAATACTGAAACAATGATTTAAACTTTATTCCATGCAGCAACCAAAATAAGACCCCTCAAGTAGGCAAGTAAAGACTCACAATTCAACATAGCTATTACCCGATTAATGGTGGAATTTAGCTACTATTCCAACTAACAATGTCTGTCTCTAGTATCCAGGGTTTGGTCCTTGTGCAGTGTTGTTCTTCAAATTTGTCTGCTGCATTGTTCTGGTGTTCGATTCATATACAGATTTTTCATCCTTCCCACCCTATGGTGTGACAGTATTGATGATATTTAGATTCTTTCCTCCAAAGTATTGATTACTCTTTTGGAGTCCTTGTATCTGTAGCTTGCTTCCTTATCAGAAGTAACTTCTTTGTTTCTTTTACGTTTGGCCTTACCTCTCTGTCTGAAGACACAACTTTCCTGTGATTAACTCCTTAAATGCTTCTGCAGGACAATCATTTGTACTTGTAGCATAAGAGAGCCAGTTTTCAAGCAGATGTCTAAACAGTTTTGTTTATCTAGCCTCAACTCCCAAGAATGGATAGTTGTTTTCAATTCCTGTGTAAGTTTGTCTTTGTCCTTTAATAGTTTATTCCAGACAGTTAATGCTGATTCTTTCACATGGAACGGTCTATCTTAGATATTTTTTCAATCTGTGAACAATTATTAAAGTTCTGAAGTTTACACTGTCACACTAGCAATTTTCTTTCTGCTGCTTTGATTTCTTAATGTGGTTAGGTATTTCCTCTTCTTTAATGGTCTTCATTTTTCAGTAATGGTGATTCTCCTAGCCTCTGGTTCTGTTCTGGAAGATTTCCCCACTTATTGTGCTTTTAATAGATGATTCTCCCACTTGCATGGCAGAATGCAGGTTTTCTCATCCTTCATGGCTAAAATGGAGGTTTCCCCAGCCTTTGTGGCTGTAATAGTATTTCCTGAAAAAAAAATCCATGTTAAATCTCTCACTTCATGAATTTATCTGAAGCTATCTGTTTTAAATGAATGGTTTCGCGATACCCAACTTTCAATTCTGGGATTATGCAAGTTTCGCTCTTCAACCTGTTAATTCAACTATTTTTCCTAATTATGCTGCACACTACACAGCAGCAACACCCAATCTGAGTTGCAATTTTTTTTAGCCTTCCTGCACTACTTAACATTTCCCCTTTGTACCAGGAATTGTTACCGTTAATTGAATCACACATTCTCTATGTCTTTGCTCACTGATCTTGGATTACGGTCTCGCAATGCAGCCTGTACCTCTGTCTTGGAAGTATAGATTTCTTCTGTTCCAGCATGTCAATTATCAGAAATGTATTTTGCCTTTCTTTTGAAGTATTATTCAATTGTTGAAAGTTGCCAAGAGATATTTTTGGCTTCACTATCCTCAGCAATCAATAATGTCTGATTTTCTTTAAATCTTCTAGATTACCAACATGTTTGCCACTTTGGGACTTGTGTAGCTAAATTAAATATTTAGATTGCATGCTGATCACCATGTTGTGTATGCTGTTATTGTAGTTTCTAAATGGGTGGAGTTTTAGGAGCTTACATTGTATGTAGTGTACAATGATAAACAACTGGCTGAACAAGAGGAGTCTGGTAGAGTAAGTGCAATGAAATTTTTTGCATCTCGGTAATAATTTACAGATTAAAACCATAGGCTGTTTATTACTACAAAGACTATTGGGAGGGCATAGCCTTAGATCTGTCTCTCACTTCATAATATCATCGTAGTGGTCGGTGATTATTTCACTCAATCAAGTATATACCATTTCAGACTTGTGTAATACAAACTACAAAAACAAAAGGCCACATTGCCTACACTAATCAATCATGAGAACAACCATGGGTAGCCTGAAATTTTGTTAATTGTGCTTTGAGATTAAACTACCTGATGCAGTGTAGTCTGGTGCAAGACCCCAGTTATTTTTCTTCTTAAGATGAGCTGTCAAAAAAGGTGCTAATTTCCAAAGATAACAAGATGTGGAGCTGGACGAACACAGCAGGCCAAGCAGTATCTCCCTTCAGACAAACCTCAGGGGATCTCTCTTCCCATTGCAAGCTTTCCTGCTCTTAAGGTGCTGCTTGGCCTGCTGTGTTCATCCGGTTTCACACCTTGTTACCTCCGGATTCTCCAGCGTCTGCAGTTCCTATTATCTCTGATACTAATTTCCAAAGCTAATATGTTATTTAGAATGATGCAAAGAAAAATTTCTGAGATTATAAAATAGTGTGGAATATCCTACCTTGACTCACTTCCAATATGAATGCTTAGGCCTTTGCTTCTAACTACTTCACTAACCCTCCGTGATAAGCATGTGAAATTAATGTTCCAGCATTAATTAACATTGTTGATTCCCAGTTGGAAGTATGCACTGGCAGTTTTTGCTGTTGAAGGTGATTTAAAAAAAACTTTGTTTAAAAATCTGAGCTATCTTGAAAGGTAGCACTGACTTGCATTGAAGCTGTGTTATATGATTCTGCCATTGCTAACTGAAGAAGCCATAATGACTGAAATAGTGGAAATCAAAGACATGAGGGCTTAGTAGCAAACAGATAATAGAATTTAATGGAGGGAAAGTACATGCAAATATGCACCACTAACTCCAATTTTTTTTCAATAAACCATTAAGCTTTAACAATGTATTTGGTTTTATTTTGAAAAAAGGAAAATTGTAATTTGTTTGTTATATAAATTTATTATGGTGTGTTCTTTCGTAAGAATCAAGTGTCCCTGGCAAAGGCCAGCATTTATTGACCTTGAACTGAATGACTGTCTAAACCATTTCAGAGGGCATTTAAGATTCAAACATGTATCTAGAATCACATGTAATTCAGCTTAGGGCGATAGATTTCCTTTCTTAAAGTGTACTAGTGAAACAGTTGGGTTTTCACAACAATTGAAGTTGTTTTCATGGTCACTATTACTAAGATTAGCTTTCAATTCCACGCTTTATTTATTGAACTTAAATTCCACCAGCTGCCACTGTAAAATTTTAATTAATGTCCTCAAATGATTGAAGCCTAGACCTTTAAATTACCATCTGGAGACTGTTTTAAAAAATCATTTTATGAGATGTGGACATCATTTACTATGCCATTGTTTAGTGCCCATTCCGAATTGCTCAGAGGGAAGTTAAAAGTCAACCATCGCCTTGTGTGTTTGGGGTCATATGTAGGCCAGACCAGATAAGCATGGTAGTTTCCTTCCCTAAAAGTCAACTATATAGGTTTTTCCCTGCCAATTTTTTCATGATCAGCATTAGATTCATGATTCCATATTTTTATTCAATTCAAATCCACCATCTGCCAAGGCAGGATTTGAACTCGGGTTCGCAGAACACGACCTAGGTTTCTGGATTAATAGTATTGCAATAATACCATTAAGCCTTTGTCTCCTTGTTACCACTAACCTGTCATCTCCTCCTTAAACATGCTTATTTGTAGACGTTGATTGAATTTTTCAAGTACAAAGTTAGAAAGTCTCTGATGTGATGCTGACACTACAAAGATCACATCGTTGGTATTGAATAAACTAAAGCTTTCTTGCAGATGTATTTTGTCCTGTTTCTGTTTGTGATTTGAAAGTCTGAAAATATGTTAATGCCAGGTGCTAAAAAGCGCAACGTATGATTTTCAGTCATAATGTCATTTCCAAAGAATCCCTACAGTATGGAAACAGGCCCGTCAGCCCAACAAGTCCACACCAACTCTTGGAGCATCCCACCCAAACCCATCCCCCTATAATCCCCGCTAATCTACATGGCCCTGAACACTACAGAAAATTTAGCATTACCTATCCACCTAGCCTGCATATCTTTGGACTGTAGGAGGAAACCAGAGCACTTAGAGGAAACCCACACTGACACGGGGAGAATGTGTAAACTCCACACAGACAGTCGTCTAAGGGTGGAATTGAACCCAGGCCTCTGGTGCTGTGAGGCAGCAGTGCTAACCACTGAGCCACTGTGCAGATCTCAAACTTGTATTGTTGGTTCTTAATGTAGACACTTCTCTTTCCATTATGTATGTTTCACGCACATTGCGGTTGTTCTTTTGCCAAGCTAATGTCATTAGGGCAGATGAAAAACAATGAGTAATTCTCCTGATAGTTTGTGAACCCGCAGCTTTTTTGGTTATTGTGGCCCTAACTTTCCCTGAGGCACCAGATGCTAAATCCTTTCAAGAATTGATAGATTTAGTCAAGGAATATTACAACGCAACCCTCCTCTAATTCTGAAGCTGTATCAGCTTACTTGACAGTTTGACAATCAGGGAATCCATATCAGGATTTTTCACAAGGTTGAGATGACTGGCAGAGGCATGTGACTTTGGTTTATGCCTAAATGAAGTACCAGGAATTTGTATATGGGATTAATGATGTCGCCATGCAAATGTGCTTCTTATCATTGAAAATTGTGGCAAATGGAGCCTATGAGTTGCAGGGTATTCTTCCCAGTCCGAATGAATGTGGGACACACTGCCTGAGTGAATGCAATTGCATAGCCTCATTCAGAACATATCCTGAACTAAGGGACTCCCGGTCAGCCCACAAAGCCAAAACAAAGCCAAGCCTCAGCCAAATGGTTGAAATTTTCTTCAGGATCTGGGCTGGCAAGCCCTTGTAATTGTTGTCAATGTGCAGACTTGACATAGCAAAAGAGTTCCACAAAAACTAAATGGAGTAAGAGAACTCATAGGCTGGTATCCAGGAGAGTGCACACCCTGAAAGGTCCATCTACATCTGGTTTGGAAGAGTTAATTTGCTCAGCAAAATCCAGATCAGAACCAATCAAAATAAATGTCTGGTTAACACAGTTGGAGCTGGAGGAACACAGTGGGTCAGGCAGCATCAGAGAAGCAGGAAAGTCAATGTTCCAGGTGAAGGGGGTAAACCTAGAATGTCAACTTTCCCACTCATCTGATACTGCCTGACCTGCTGTGTTCCTCCAGCTCCACACTGTATTGATTCTGACTCCAGCATCTGCAGTTCTTGTTATCTCTAAATGTTTGGTTAATTGGCCATCTGGTTCTAATGGAAGTCGACCACTGGTGTGACCATTTTAGTGATCACAGAACCAGAATTTTGACTTTAACAAAATTTGTTCTGAACTCTAACCTTTAATTTTGTGGAACACCTCAGCTAGACCAAGAACCTACACTGGGAAATATTTAGAGATTAATGGTACAACTTTGATTCTTATGAGAGCAGCTGGTTCAGTTATACTGACTGTAATAAAAGGCTTGAGCCCGCCATTTTTCAATTAGAAAATAGCAGTGTGAATGAAGTCCCAATTAAGTACCCAGATGTTTTTCAGGCAGGTCTTGGGCCTATCAAAGGAGTCTAGGCCACCTTGCATGATGATCAGGAAGCTATTCCACTATTTTGCAAGGCCTGTCCAGTGCCATTTCCTTTTGGGGAAAGTAGGCAGAATTTAGAAAGCTGGAGAATGAAGGAATCATCAAACTAGTATAGTTTGTGGAATGGACAGCATCAGTGGTACCAATTGTGAAGCCCAATGGGTTGGTTCGTCTGTGTGGGGATTTTATCCGACAGTAAACCACTTTTCACAGCTGGATAAATACCTAATTCCTCACAGAGGATTTATAGGCAGCTGGCAAGGGGGGTTGACCTTCATGAAGCTGAACATGAGCCATGTATACTTGCAATTGCAGTTAGATGAGGGTTTACAAAAAAAAACTACAATTAATGTACCAATATACAAGACTGTCATCTGAGGTATTGTCAGATGAAACAACTTTTTCACCGGACAATGGAAAACATTTTACAAGGTCTACCCCACATCGCCACATACGAAATGCTAATAACAGGGAAAACTAATAAGGAGCACTTAGAGAACTTGGACTGAATCCTTAGACATTTCTCCCAGCTAAATGAACATCTTAGAAGGGGAAAATGTACGGTCCAGGCACCCAAGTGACCTACATGAGCTATAGAGTTGACAAAGCCAGGTTACACCTGTTGGAAGATAAAGTGAGAGCAATCAAAGTTGTGCCAGCTCCCATGTCTGTACCGGAGCTTAGATCTTTCCTTGGATTGGTGGAAGTTCATGCATAACCTGCCCTCCATCCTGGTGTCTTTGTTTCAATGCTGAAAAAAACGTCAACTTTCTAAATGTTGGCATAGTCAAGTCATAGCTCTCAGGGAAGTGAAAAAACAGCTATCACCCTCTAAGGTGCTGGCACACTGATCCCAAGTAAGAGCTGGTATTGTCATGTGATAGCTCCCCATACAGCATTTGGATAGGAATAGATCACAGGTGGTTCAATAGAGAGGAGCACCCTCTCCATTGTGAATGCATCCAGGACTTTGGCTAGTGGAGAGTGTAAATATGCCCAGATAAAGAAAGATTGGCAGTCATATTTGGAGTCAGCAAGTTCTACCAATACCTTTGCAGATGCAAATTTGTAATAATGACAGACCACAAACCCCAGCTAGGCCTGCTTAAAGAGGACAAGGCAATACTGCCCATAGCTTCAGTGATGGGCTCTAATACTAAATGCATGAAACTTCAAGTTGGAACACTGCCCAAAAGTCTAAGTAGCAAATGCAGATGCATTGAACCACCTCTCACTGGCAGATACACAACTGGTGGTGCCGCCACTAGAAGAGTCCGTAATGGTTTTACATTTTCTGGGTATTTTTCCAGTCATAGCTGACAATATCAGATTTTGGATGCGGAAAGATCCAGTCCAGGCAAAATAGAAACAGCTGGTGGTGATAGGGGAAACCAAAGGGCTGTCACAACAAGAACTGAAACCTTTTTGGACCTGGAGAGACCAGATCACAATAGAGGACAGCATATTATTATGGGGACCATCAGTAATTGCCCCGAGCAAAGGGCACCACCAGATACTGGCTGAAATCCACCAGGCTCATCTAGGGTTTTCCAAAATGAAGGCATTATGTTTGATAGCCAGAATTTTAGGCAAATACAGCCACTTTAGTAGGATAGCGCCTAGAGTGCTAACAAGGGTAAAAATTACTGCCAGCAGCTCCCCAGTATTTGTGGGAATAGTGACATAAACCTTGGATTCAATTACACATCAACTATGCAAGTCTCTTCATGGGCTCAATGTTCTGACTCATTGTCCACTTAAAGTGGCTGGATGTGCGTAGTTGCATTCTTCAAACATGGGGACGATGATAGAAAAGCTGCATACATCTTTTGCAATACCTGGACTCCCAGACATGTTGGTCACAGTTAACGGGCCATCATTACCAGCGCGGGATTTGTGTGTTTCCTAAAGTCAAATGATATTCATCATATAAGGACAGCTCCATACCATCCGTCATCCATTCAAACCAACAAAAAGAGCAGTCTAAACTTTGAAGGCAGACTTAAAGAAACCGCTTACAGCTTCACTAGATAACAAACTGTCCCAGTTCCTATATGATTATAGGACCACCCCTTGGACAATTACAGAGAGAGCTCCAGCAGAAGACTCAGGTTAAATCTAATCTTCCTGGACCTGGGGTGGAAGGTGAAACGGCATCAGTGACACCAGTGTCAGCCACAAGACTCCGTTAAGCGAGAGAGAGACAGTTTACTTCAGGGGACAAAGTTTGGTGTAGGAACCACAGGAATATCCTTGCATGGATAAGATACATGGTTAATGCGAGGTCAGGTCCAGTGATGTATAAAGATCAGATAGGTATGACAGTCCTCAAAAAGCATATGGACAGTATGAAAGCAGTAAACTTGCAAACATGCAGGAGCAAAATGTGTCTGGCTCCTCAACTGCCTTTCTGATTAGAGGTTCTCCCTCTTCATTTAAACATTGATGATACCTTGGAATCTGAGATAGATGTAGCGGATGTTGCTGCCTCGACTCATTTGTCACCTGAAGGGGACAATATCTTTCTTCTGAGATGTTCCGGTCACGGAAGCAAGTTACTGTACGTTACATGCTGCCTGTATCAGAAGCAGAGTTGGAAGAACATGACCGAGTGCTAAAATATCCCAGGAGGAGCTACAGAATAAAAAAAGAACCAGCCTATGCCCTTAGACTTGAAGCGGGAGGGATGTGGATTGTAACAAAGTCAGCTAGCTGGACCCCATAGTATATAAGTTCCCTGATTTGGGCTGTTAATCTGGTCCAATCAGGGAGCCCGGGCTGACAGATAGAAACAGGACTGTCAAACATCCCATTCACTCTGTCCGCTGGCTCTCAGGAAGCTGGATCAATGTCAAAGACATTCCATGTCAAAATAGAGGTTGATGTGATGATGAGATATCAGACTCTGTGGAGTTATTTCACCCGTATAATTGGAAAGTCTTAGAAGTTACAAACAATGATACAATTTAATAAAAGCTGCCAACAGCAAAAAAAACACAAAGCTGGAGTGAATTTGGTGCCAAATAAGGGACAGCCAGCCCTATCACTTATTTGCATGGAAAATATCCCTTCTGATGAAACTCAGAAAATTTCTGAGGCTAAAGCCAAATTAGTGGCAGAAGGTTTTGAAGGTAAACTGGAGACCATGAGTAGATTCCATGACAGGAAAAGTAATTTTGAACATTTTCTTGTTTTGTATCAACAAAATTTGGGAATGTACATAATTGATTTTAAAGCTACATTTCTTCAGGTGTTTTGACTTAAAGCAGAAGTAATTCTTTGTCTTTCAAAAGAGGCACCACACAAAGTGGCAACACGCTGTAAGCCAAATATGTATATGATCTAAATAGTACCTCTGGACATTGATTCTTCTCAGCAAAGGACTACCTTATGAAAACTGGGTTGTCTCCAGTTGAATGCAGACTCTACCATGTTTTCCTAATGATACAAGGGTTAGCTTTCAGGCATTTTATGATGTATGATTTTTAAAAATTCATTTTATGGGATGTGGGCATTGCTGGCTCACCAGCGTTTCTTGCCCATCCCTAGCTATCCTTGAGAAGGTGGTGGTGAGCCGCCTTCCTGAACTGCTGCAGTCCCCCTGCTGTGGTTGACCCATAGTGCTATTAGGGAGAGAATTTCAGGATTTTGACCCAGCAACAGTGAAGGAAGGGTGATGGATTTCCACGTCAGGACAATGAATGGTTTGGAGGGGAACTAGGAGCTGGTGGCTTTCCCGTATGTCTGCTGCCCTTGTTCTTCTTGGTGGAAGTGGCCGTGGGTGCAGAAGGTGCTGTCTGGGGATCTTTGAATTTCTGCAGTGCATCTTGTAGATAGTACTCACTGCTGTTACTAATTGTTGGTGATGGAGGGAGTGGATGCTTGTGGATGCAGTGCCAATCAAGTGGGTTGCTTTGTCCTAGATGACACCAAGCTTCTTGACTATTGTTGTGGGTGCAGTCATCCAGGTAAGTGGGGAGTACTCCATCACACTCCTCACTTGTACCTTGTAGATGGTGGACAGGCTTTGAGGAGTCAGGAAGTGAGTTACTGACCGCGGTATTACCAGCCTCTGACATGCTCTTACAGCCACTGTGTTATGTGGTGAGTCCAGTTGAGCTTCTGATCAATAATAACTCCCAGAAAGTTGATTGTGGGTGATTCAGTGATGGTAACACTGTTGAACGTCAAGGGGCGGTGGTTAGATTGTTTCTTAATTGTGATGGTCATAGACTGGCATTTGTGTAGCACAAATGTCACTTGCCATTTGTCAGCCCAAGCCTGGATATTGTCCAGATCTTGTTGCATTTTGACATGGACTGCTTCAGTGTCTGAGGAGTCCTGAATGGTGCTGAACATTGTGCAATCATAGGTGAACGTCCCTACTTCTGACGTTATGATAGAGGGAAGGCCATTGATGAAACAGCTGAAGATGGTTGGGCCTAGGACATTACTGACCTCCAGCAACCATGACTATCTTCCTATGTGTCAGGTTTGACTCTAATCACCAGAGAATTTTCCCCCTGATATCCATTGATTCCAGTTTTGCTAGGGCGCCTTGATGCTACATTTGGTTAAATGCAGCCTTGATGTCAAGGGCTGTCACTCTCACCTCACCTCTAGAACTCAGCTCTTTTGTCCATATTTGAACCAAAGCTGTACTAAGGTCAGGAGCTGAGTGGCCCCTGGTGGAACCAAAACTGGACACCAATGAGCAGATTATTGCTTGAGCAGGTGCTACTTGATAGCGCTGTTCATAACTTTAACCTTCTATCACTTTACCCATAATTAACAGTGGGGCGGTAATTGGCTGGGTTGGATTTGTCCTGCTTTTTATGTACAGGACATAGTTGGGCAATTTTCCACAATTTGGGTGGATACCCGTGGTGTAGCTGTACTGGAACAGCTTGGCTAGGGAAGTGGCAAGTTTTGGAGCATCGGTCTTCAGTACTATTGACAGAATGTTGTCTGTAGCCTTTGCAGTATCCAGTGCCTCCAACCTTTTCGTGATAACATGTGGAGTGGATTGAATTGGCTGAAGACTGGTGTCCGTGATGCTGGAGACCACCAGAGGAGGCCAGGATGGAGCATCTACACGGCACTTCTGGCTAAAGATTGCTGCGAAAGCTTCAGCCTTATCTTTTGCACTGATGTGCTGGACTCTTCCATCATTGAGGGTGGGGATATTTGTGGAGCCTCCTCCTCCATTGTGTTGTTTAATCATCCTCCATCAGTAGCAGCTCGATGTGGTAGGACTGCAGAGCTTATATCTGACCCTACAGTTGTGGGATCACTTAGCTGTGTCTGTCACTTGCTGCTTATGTCCTGTTTGATAGCTTCACCAGGTTGACACCTCATCTTCTTCAGGTATTGCTGGTGCTGCTCCTGGCATGCCCTCCTGGTCTCCCATTGAACCAGGATTGATCCCCTGGCTTGATGCTAATGGTTGAGTGGGGGATATGCCAGGCCATGAGGTACAGATTGTGCTGGAGTCCAATTCTGCCCCTGTTAATAGCCCACAGTGTCTCATGGATGCCCAGTCTTAATGGTTAGATCTATTCAAAGTCTGTTCCAATTAGCATGGCGACAGTGCCACACATCACATGGAGGTTATTTTCAATGTGACGGCAACACTTCATTTCCGTAAGGACTATGCAGTGGTCACTCTTACGGAAACTGACATGGACAGATGCATCTCCAGCCGGCAGGTTGGTAACGATGAGGTCAAGTATGTTTTGCCCTCTTGCTGGTTTCCACACCACCTGCCATAGATCCAGTCTAGCAACTCTGTCCTTTAGGACCCAACTGGCTCAATCAATAGTTCTGCTGTCGAGTACCCTTGGTGGTAGACTTCGAAATTACCCACCCAGAATACATTTTGTGCCCTTGCCATCATCATTGCCTCCTCGAAGTTTTACTTAACAAGGAGGAGTACTAATTGATCAGCTTTGAGAGAGGATGGTATGTGATAATCAGCAGGAGGTTTCCTTGCTCATGTTTAACCTGAAAATGTGAGACTTCATGGGGTCCAGAGTTGAAGTTGAGGTCTCCAAGAGCAACACCCTCATCTGTGTATATCACTGTGCTGCCACTCTTGCTGGGCCTGTCCTACTGGTGAGACAGACATATCCAGGAATGGTGATGGTGGTGTCTGGGATATTGTCTGTCAGGTATGATTCTGTGAATATGACCACGTCAGCCTGTTGCTTGTCTAGTCTGTGGGACAGCTATCCCAATTTTGGAACTAGCCCTCACAAGTTAATGAAAATGGCTTTGCAGCGTCGACAGGGCGTTTCTGCTGTCATCTTTTCTGGTGCCTGTGTCGATGCCAGGTGATTCATCCAGTTTCCTTTCAGACTTTGTAGTGATTGGTAGCACTGAGTGGCCATTGCAAAGGGCAACTGAGAGTCAAGCACATTGCTGTGGGCCTGGAGCCGCATGTAGACCAGACCAGATGAGGATGGCTGATTTTCTTCCCCAAGGGCATTAGTGAACCAGATGGGTCTTTCCCAAGAATCGATAATTATAAATTCCAGATTTTTAAAATGTAATTCACATTTCATCATCTGCTATGGCTGGCTTTGAACCTGGGCCTGCAGAACATTGTCCGCTTTGGATTAATAGTCTAGTGATAATACCACTAGGCCATCGCCTTCCCTGACTCCAGGCCTCATTAAGTCTCATAGCTTCAGGTTAAACATGGGCAAGGAAACCTCCTGCTGATTACCATGTACCGTTGAATCCACAGCAGACCATTCAGCCCAACAAGTCAATACTGACTTTCTGAAAAGCCAACGCAGACCCAATCCCCTACTCTACCCATGAAATTGTGCATTTCCTATGGCTAATGCACCTAACCTACACATCCCTGGACACTACAGACAACTTAGTATGGCCAAGCCACCTAACTTGCACATATTTGGACTGTAGTAGGAAACCAGGGCACCTGGCGGAAACCCATGCAGACACAGGGAGAACGTGCAAAGTCCACTCAGACTGTCAGTCAAGGGTGGAGTCAAACCCAGGTCCCTGGCGCTGCGAGGCAACAGTGTTAACCACTGAGCTGCTGTGCCACCCAATCCTTTCTCCCGGTCTAGGCCCAAAACGTCAGCTTTTGTGCTCCTGAGATGCTGCTTGGCCTGCTGTGTTCATCCAGCCTCACATTTTATTATCTTGGATTCTCCAGCATCTGCAGTTCCCATTATCTCTGCAAATATATTTTGTCAGGGGGGAGCAGTGAGTTTGACAACATTGCTACAAATAGACTTAAAACAGATTCAAAATTGGAAGTCAGGCTTCTTGGGCTGTTTAGTACATTAGATTTAAAATCATGTAGAGTTCTGTAACTGTGCATCAACAATCTTACCTGGAAAATGTTAGTCCCTTTTGCATTTATTGGATGTAGGGCCTTGGTAAGATGCAGTGTTTTTAAAAATATAAACGGAGGAATAATGAAGTCAAATTGGGTAGGTGAATTCAGCATTTAAACAAGGTCAAATGTCAGTTTGAGGTCTTGAAACTGAGTATAACTACAAAAATTCCCGAGTGGAAGGTATTGTTTGGGCAAACAAAACATGGTAAAACTAAAAATGGAGCGTTTTGTTTTGAAATTTCCATCAAAGGGTGATGTCAGGAACATGAAACCTATTGTTTTCAGTGATACTTTCTACGCAAATGTCTATCGAGTTTGAATTGGAGAAGACTTTATAAATTTCCCTTTGGGAGAGGGAGTAAATATTGCTCTTTAGCTTGTGAAGCTAAAAAGAACAGAAGTAACATGGCAGCAGGATCCCTCACTCTTGCTGAGGTGGTTGATATGGCATTTTTCTTAGCAGAAGGTTTGGAAGGATTTCTAGGAAAGGAAATCAGCAGCAATACTCATTGAATTCAGTGATTAGGAGTTACTATGAGATAGAATACATTGACAAAATGTGTGAATGGAAAGTGACAAAGATCTCTATTGCAGTTTTAAAACTAATGCTGGAGAGTGGAGAAATCTTCAAACCTAAATAAATAAAAGAAGTTGTTGTCTGATTACTTCATAAAGGAAGAAACAATGCAAAATAATTGTTCGAAAGTCTGGAAAAAAGAAGGGATTCTTGGAATTTTAATGTGGATTTAAAGATGAAATGGGAAAGTAATGTATACAGTGTAATCATTTTCTGCAACATGTTATTGTTTCGTCCATTTAATTTATTTATCTTTAGTTGTCATTATATATGGATTCATTTATTTTAAAAAAGAAAAAATGTAAAAGGAAAATCTGTTGTTACCTACTAGTGCCTGGCAGGGATGTTTGAGGCCAAGTGGAACTACTGAAGTGATAATATATGATAATTGAGAGTAATTAGCTGAAAACCTAGCCTGGGGAGCAAGTAATCGATGGTAGTAAGAACTGCCGATGCTAGAAAAAACGCAGTATGGAGCTGAAGGAACACAGCAGGCCAGGCAGCATCAGAGGAGCAGGAAAGCTGTCATTTTGGGTTGGGACCTTCTTCAGAAATCAGTAATCAATGCTGTTTCGTGTGGTCTGCCAATAATCAGGGTTTACCTGAGATAACAAAGTGTAACTTCATCAGAAGGACCTAGGCCCGAAACATCAGCTTTCCTGCTCCTAAAATGTTGCTTGATCTGCTGTGTTCATCCAGCTCTACACTTTGTAATCGCGGATTCTCCAGCATCTGCAGTTCCTATTATCTCTGATCTAAGACTTAAGATTGGCAGTTAGCTCTTCTTACTGCATCTTCATGCTGATAATGGTCCAACATGTCAGCACTTTCTTTGCATACTGCATAGAATAGTGTCCCTTTTCTCGAGTCTGATTCTTGTGCCATGGTTCTGAGGAATGCAAGACAAAATACTTCAACTTCTTGTCTCCTAATAACAATGCTTAAAGTCCTTTGAATACTTAGATTTTTACTTTTACGTCATGTGTTATTGTTTGAAAATTTATAATTGACAATGTTGATTACTAACATACCATATGTTACTATGTTGCTGTATTGCACTTTTGATTTTTTTTTCTGGCATCTGAGATCATTCTAATTTTCAAGAAAATATTGACATACTATATATTTTGATTTACGGGACATGACTTAGCAAGGCTAGCCTTTGAAGCCCATCACCTATTGCACATGAGAAAGCGGTGGTAATTTTAAAATGGGGTTACATTGGAAAATTGTTTGCAAAGCACTGCCTTTGCTTGACTAGGTATATGTGTACTCCAGTAAGGTCATGTTTTGTTGTTAATATGGACTTCATCTTGTACTACATACACTAATTGTGTGGAATGCTGAAATGCTCAGGTCATTTTGCAGAGTTTATGCAAATATATTGGTCTAAGATCTTGACAATAATAAAAGATAAAGAAGGGGAAAATAAATGTTACTGGTCATTTTGAAGTCTAATAATTCCACTATTTGAAATGGCCTGGCAATATTTACATTCCACTATAGATTGTTAAAGTGCCATAGTTACACAATTCCTTGTCACTAAGATCTTTAAGACCTTTCTTCAGGCACTGTCACCCCGATTCAGCAATATCAAGGTGTTCTGTTTGAGGTATAGTGCAGTTTCTGGACAGCAGGTCATGGTGTAGTGATAAAAACCAAAAGAACTGCGGATGCTGTAAATCAGAAACAAGAACAAAGTTGCTGGCAAAGCTCAGCAGGTCTGGCAGCATCTATGGAGGAGAAAACAGAGTTAATGTTTCAGGTCTGGTGGAAGGGTTCGATTTCTGAGGAAGGGTCACTGGACCCAAAACATTAACTATGGTGTAGTGGTATTATCACTGGACTGTTCATCCAGACAGACAGATAACGTTCTGGGGATCTGAGTTCAAACCCTACTGTGGTAGATGATAGAAATTGAATTCAATAAAATATCTGGAATTAAGAATGATGACCATAAATCCATCACCAATTGTTGGGGAAAAACCGACCTGGTTCACTAATGTCCTTCAGGGAAGGAAACTGCCATCCTTACCTGATTTGGCCTACACGTGACTCCAGACCCATAGCAATGTGGTTGACTCTTAATTGCCCTCTGGGCAATTAGGGATGGGCAATAAATGCTGCCTGGCCAGCGAAGCCCTCATCCCGTGAATGAATAAAGAATATCTAGCACAAATACAGAAGTTCTGGAAAAGCTCAGTAGGTTTGGCAGCATCTGTGAAGAAAAAGTCAGAGTTAATGTTTCAGGCCCTATAACACTTCCCCGGAAATGATTGTAGCTGAGAAAACATAGAACAGTACAGCACAGTACAGGCCCTTTGGCCCACGATGTTGTGCCAATTTATTATCCTACTAAGATCAATCGACACTGAATACCCCACATTTTACTATCCTCCATGTGCCTATCCAAGAGTTGCTTAAAAGTCTTTAAAGCATCTGGCTCCACTACCACTGCTGGCAATGCATTCCACACGCCCACCACACTGTGTGAAGAACCTACCTCTGACATCTCCCCTATACCTTCCCCAAATCAGCTTAAAATTATGCCCCCTCATAATAGCCATTTCTGCCCTGGGAAAAAGTGTCTGACTATCCACTCTATCTATGCCTCTCAGCGTCATGTACACCCCTATATAGTCACCTCTCATTCTTCTTTGCTCCAATGAAAAAAAAGCCCTAGCTCCCTCAACCTTTCCTCATAAGACCCACCCTCCAGTCCAGGCAGCATCCTAGTAAATCTCCTCTGACCCTCTGTAAAGCTTCCACATCTTTCAGTGTGGTCTAACCAGAGTTTTATAGAGCTGCAGCATAACCTTGGGCTCTTAAACTCAATTCACCTGCCAATGAAAGACAATACACCACACACCTTCTTTACAACACTATCAACTTGGGTAGCAACTTTGAGGGATCTATGGACGTGGACCCCAAGATCCCTCAGTTCCTCCACGCTGCCGAGACTCCTGCCATTAGCCCCGTATTCTGCATTCAAATTCGACCTTCCAAAATGAATGGCTTCACACTTTTCTAGGTTGAATTCCATCTACCACTTCTTTGCTCAGCCCTGCATCCTGTCAATGAAAAAACGTTGAATTCTATGCAGAAAATAGGGAGTGGGATGGGGTAGGGAGTGAAAAAGATGATAGAGCCCGAAGAGAGAGAAGAGCAGTTGGATAGACAAAGGATTTGATAAAAATCTGGCTAGGATGGTGAATAATTGTTAATGGGGACTATTAGTGACTAACAATAGGCAGTGTGTAATGACAGGCTACATGAGAACAAGGCCTGGTGTGAGGGTTGGGGGGCTGGGACATGGTGAGTTTAGGCCCTAGAGTTATTGAAATCGATATTGAGCCTGGAGGGCTGCAGGATCCCCAAGTGGAAAATGAGGTGTTGTTCTTCCAGCTTGTGTTGATCTTCACTGGAACACTGCAGCAATCCAAAGACAGAAGTTGGCCAGGGAACAGGGTGATGCATTAAAGTGGCAGACAACGCGTAGTTCAGGGCCATTTTTGCAAGCAGAATGTAGATGTTCTGCGAAGCAGTCACTCAGTATATGCTTTGTTTCCCCAGTGTAGAGGAGATTACACTGTGAGCAGCGAATGCAGTAGACTAGTTTCTGGGAAGTGCAGGTGAAGTGTTGCTTCACCTGGAAGGTATGTTTGGGCACTTGAATAGTGGGGAGGGAGGAGGTTAATGGGCAGGTGTTGCACCTTCACCAGTTGCGGGGAAGGTGCTGTGAGCTGTGAGTGGGCTGTTGGGGGAGAAGGAAGAGGAAAGTATCAACAAATTTATTTAACTCATTATAATAAATGATACAAATTAATAAAGTAATTAACTAAGTAGAAATGGCTGGATAGGTGATATGTTGGTAGCTGTATGATGTGGGAGCTGGCTGATCCCATGGTGAATGGCTGTGAACACATCCGCAGCAAGTGTTGGATGCTCAAGGAACTTCGGCTCAGAGTTGACGAGCTGGAATCTGAGCTTCTAACACTGTGACACATCCGGAAAGGGGAGAAGTACCTGGATGCTTTGTTTCAGGAGGCAGTCACACCTGGTAGATTTAGTAATGCAAATTTGGTCAGTGGCCAGATACAGCAGGGTGTGACTGTAAGTGAGGCAGGTAGAGGGAACCTGCAGGCAGGAACAGAGGAGCCTCAGCTCTTGTCCTTGTCCAACAGGTACAAGGTACTTGCTCCCTGTGTGGATATGGAAAAAGGCTGCAGGGAGGATGAGCCAACAGACCACTGCACTGTGGGATGCCATTCAAAATAGGGGAGCTAAAAGACAAGTGGTAGTTTAGGGGATTTTATAATGAAGGGGATAGATAGTATCCTTTGTAAGCAGGATCGAGTGTCCTGCATGGTGTGTTGCCCGCCTGGTGCCAGGGTAAGGGATATCTCTGACTGGCTTGAAAGGATATTGGAGTGGGAGAGGGAAGGATCCAGTTGTTGTGGTCCAAGCTGGAACAAACTACATAGGCAAAACGAGGAAAGAGCACCCGCTCAGAGATTTATCAGGAGCTTGGAACCAAAGTAAAGAACAGGTCTGCAAGGATTGTAGTCTTTGGATTACTGCCTGAGCCACGTGCTAATTGGCATTGGGACATTAGAATAAGGGAAGTAAACACGTGGCTAAAAGAGTGGCGTGGGAAAGAGGCGTTCCTTTTCATGGGGCACTGGCATTAGTATTGGAACAGGATGGATCTGTACCATTGGGATGGTCTCCACCTGAATTGAGCTGGGACCTGTGTTCTAGCGAAAAGCGTAAATCGGCTGGTCTACATGACTTTAAAGTAGAAAGTGGGTGTAAGTGAATGGTGAAACTTGCCCAGGGGAAACAAAACAGCAGGTTAACATCTGTAGTGATGGATTGAACTACGTGGAAAAATATGAAAGAAATGAGCCGGAAGGAGAACTCAGGAGAGGTTATTAAAGTCTCCAGCACTGACACAAATAGGACAGTGTGTTTGGAAAGGGCTAGCAATCAAACACTGGAAAAACGAATGAAAATGAGAAGAGGGAGGGTTAACACAAGACTGAAGGTGTTATAAAATAAAAAGCGAAAAAACTGTGAATACTGTAAATCAGGAACAAAAACTAAGTTGCTGGAAAAGCTCAGCAGGTTTGGCAGCATCTGTGAAGGTAAAAAAACAAAGTTAACATTTCGGGTCCAGTGACAAGGGACACTGGACCCGGAACATTAACAGTAAAGGTGTTTATGTCTGAATGCACACAATGTAAGGAATAATGTAAATGAGCTTATGGCACAGATCAAAACTGGCATGTGTGATGTAGTAGGCATCACAGATGTGGCTGCAAGGGAATCCGGATTGGAAATGGAATATCCGAGGATATACATCCTATTGAAAAGAGATGCAGGTAGGCCGAGGGGGTGGGGTTGCCTTATTAGTGAGAAATGGAATTAAATCAATACGAAGAAACAAAATAGGGTGAGATGGTGTAGAAACTGTGCGGCTAGAATTGAGGAATCACAAAGGTTAAAAAAAACATAGTTAGAGCTGTGTACAGACTGACAAACAGTAGCCAGGAGTTGGGGCGCAATATACACTGAGAGACAGAAAAGGAGTGTAAGAAAGGCAAAGTCACAGTGATCATGGGGGATTTCAATATGCAGGTGGAATGGGAAAATCACGTTGATAGTGGATTGCAAGAAGAGGGGTTTGGGAAATGTCTACGAGATGGTTTTTTGGAACAGCTCAAGGTGGAGCCCACAAGGGAACAGGCAATACTGGATCTAGTGTTGTGCAATGAGGCTGACTTAACAAGGTAGCTTAAGTTAAAGGAAGCCTTAGGAGGCAGTGATCATAAGATGATAGAATTTACTCTGCAATTTGAGAGGGAAAGGATAGAATCAGAGGTAACGGTATTACAGCTAAATAAAGGTGACTAAATAGGTATGAGGGAGGAGCTGGGCAGAATTGATTGGAAGAGGAGCCCAGCAAGAAAGACAGTGGAACAACACTGGCAGGTGTTTCTGAGAGTAATTCAAGAGACGCAGCAAAGAAGGAAAAATTAAGCATGGCACACGAAGGATGAGACAACCATGGCTGACTAAGGAAGTCAGGGATAGCATAAAAGAAAAAGAGAAAGCATATAATATGGCGAAGGGCAGTGGGAAACCAGTGGACTGGGAATCTTACAAAGACCAAGAGAGGGCAACAAAGAAAGAAATAATGTAGAGAGAAGATTAAGTATGAGAGTAAATTAGCCTTTGATATAAATGAAGACTGTAAGAGTTTCTTTAGATATATAAATGGAAAAAGAAAGGCGAAAGTCGAAATTGGACCACTGGAAAATGATGGTGGAGAGATAGTAGTGGGGAACGAGGAAATGGCTGTGGAACTGAATAATTACTTCGCATCAGTCTTCATGGTGGAAGACATGAGTAATCTCCCAAAAATTCAAGAGGGTCAGGGAGCAGAGCTGAGTATGGTAGCCATCTCGAAGGAAAAGGTGCTAATAAAACTGATTGGCTTAAAGATGGACAAATAACCTGGAACAGATGGACTACACCCCAGAGTTCTAAAGGAGATAGCTGAAGAGATAGAGGAAGCATTAGTGGTGATCTTTCAGGAATCACCAGAGTCAGGAAAGATCCCAGAGGACTGGAAAATCGCTAACATGACACCCCAGGAGAAAAGCCAAGTAAGGCAAAAGACAGAAAATTACAGGCCAATTAGCCTAACCTTGGTCGTGGATAAGATTTTGGAGTCCATTGTAAAGGATGAGATTTCTGAACATTTGGAAGTGTATGGTAAAGTATAGCAATGTCAGCATGGTTTCATCAAGGGGACGTCATGCCTGACAGATCTGCTAGAATTCTTTGAGGAAGTAATGAGCAGGGTAGACCAAGGAGAGCCAATAGATGTTTTCTACCTGATCATCAAGAAGGCCTTTGACAAGGTTCTGCACAGGAGGCTGTTGAGTAAGATAAGGGCCCCTGGCGTTAGAGGCAAGGTGCTAGCATGGATAGAAGTTTGGCTGTCTGGCAGAAAGCAGAGATTGGGATAAAAGGGTCTTTCACTGGATGGCAGCCGGTGACAAGTGGTGTTCTGCAAGGGTCAGTGCTGGGACCATAACTTTTTACTTCATACATTAGTGACCCAGATGAAGGAACTGAGGGCATTCTGGCTAAGTTTGCAGATGATACAAAGATAGATTGAAGGACAGATAGTATTGAGATAGCAAGACTGCAGAAAGACTTGGACAGGTTAGGAGAGTGGGTAAAAAAGTGGCATATAGAGTACAACGTGGGAAAGTGTGAGGTCATGCAACTTGGTAAGAAGAATAACAGCATGCACTATTTTTTAAATGGGGAGAAAATTCAGAAGGCTGAAGTGCAAAGAGACTTGGGAGTTCTAGTCCAGGATTCTCTCAAGGTAAACTTCCAGGTTTTGTCAGTAGTCAGGAAGGCAAATGCAATGTTGACATTTATTGTGAGAGGACTTGAATATAAAAGCAGGGATGTACTACTGAGGCTCGAAAAGGCTCAGGTCAGGCCACATTTGGAGTATTGGGTGCAATTTTGGGCCCCATGCCTCAGGAACAATATATTGGCCCTGGAGCGGATTCTAAGAATGTTTACGAGAATGGTTGCAGGAATAGAAAGTTTGACATATGAGGAACGTTTGAAGACTCTGTGACTGAACTCATTGGAGTTTAGAAGGATGAAGGTGGATCTAATTGAATCTTACAGAATGGCCTGGGCAGAGTGGATGTTGGGAAGATGCTTCTATTGTTAGGAGAGACTAAGACCTGAGGGCACAGCCTTAGAGTAAAGTGAAGACCTTTTTAGAACAGAGATAAGGAGAAGCCTCATCAGCCAGAGAGTGGTGAATCTATGGAATTCACTACCACCGAAGGCTGTGGAGGCCAGGACATTGAGTATATTTAAGACTGAGATAGATAAGCACTTGATTTTCAAGGGGATCAAGGGATATAGGGGTCAGGAACTTATCAGCCATGATTGAATGGCAGAACAGACTCGATGGGCCAAATTGCCTAATTTCTGTTCCTATGTTTTAAGGTCTTATGGTCTAAGAGTGGACCAGGGTGTCTCAAAGGGTACGGTCCCTGTTGAAGGCGGACAAGTGAGGGGAGGGATATATGTGTCTAGTGGTGACATCTCGCTGGAGGTGGTGGAAACGGCGTCTTATGGTCTTCTGGATGTGGATGCTGGTCGGATAATAGGGAAGGACAAGGGGAACCCTATTACTGTTGTGGGAGGGAAGAGACTGGGTGGGGGCGGAAGTGCAGGAGATGAGTTGGACCCAGCTGACAACAGTGATGGGCAATCCTCAGTTGAGGAGACCTGAACCATCCCTGCTCACCACCACCCTCCTCCACTTGGCTGAGTTTGTCTTCACCCTCAACCATGCCTCTTTTAACTCCTCTCATTTTCTTTGGGTCAGAGTGGTAGCCATGTGTACCTGCATGGGCCCCAGTTATGCCTGTCTCTTTGTGGGATACGTGGAACATTCCTTGTTCCAGTTCTATTTTGGCCCCCACCACAACTCTTTCTCTGATATATCGATGATATCATTGGTGCTGCTTCCCTCTCTCATCAGGAATTGGAGAAATTAATTGATTTCGCTTTCAATTTCTACCCTGCCCTCACTTTCTCCTGGTCTATCTCTGACTCCTCCCTTCCTTTCCTCGACATCTCAGTTTCCATTTCTGGGGATAGACTGGCCACCAATATCCACTATAAACCCACTGACTCCCACAGCTACCTGAACTTCTCGACAGGGCCTCAACCACATCCAACCCATCTCCTGCACTTCTGCCTTCACCCCCACTCTTTCCTCCTGCAACAGCGATAGGGTTCCCCTTGTCCTTACCTACCACCCCACCAGCATCCATAACCAGAAGATTATCAGATGCCATTTTTATCACTTCCAACGAGAAGCCACCACCAGGTACATATTTCGCTCCCCTCCCTTGTTCACCTTCCACAAGGACTGTGGACACCCTGGGACACCCTGATCTACTCTTCCTTTACCCCAAAAGCCTCCACAGCACCTTCCCCTGGCAAAATGAACACCTGCTCATTTACCTCCTCCTTCTTCACTATCCAAGGGCCCAAGCAACACTTCACCTGCCCTTCCCAGAACTAGACTACTGCATTCGTTGCTCTCAATGTAGTCTCCACTACATTGGTGAAACGAAGTGAAGATTGGGTGCCTGCTTCACAAAATATCTGCAAACTGCTAGCAAAAAGGCCCCTGAACTACCTGTTGTTTGCCACTTTAACACACCACTCTGTACCCTGGCCAACATTTGTGTCTTAAGCTTGTTGTTCCAGTGAAGCTCAATGCAAACTGGACAAACAACACCTCATTCTCCTCTTAGGGACCCTGCAGCCCTCTAGACTCAATATAGAGTTCAATAATTTTAGGGCCTAAACTCTCCCATGTCCTAGACCCCCACCCCACACACCGGCCTTGTTATCACGTAGCCTGCCATTACACACTACCTATTGCTAGTCACTAACAGTCCCCATTTGTAACTATTCACTCTCCTAGACAGATAGTAATCAACTTCTTTGTCTAACCAACTGTTCTTCTCTCTCTTTGGGTTCTATTCACTTGTTTACTCCCTACCCCACCCCCTCCCTAATTTCTGCATCTAAACTGACGTTTTCCCAGCTACCATCAGTTCTGAGAAAGGGTCTCTGGCTCTGAAACATTAACACTGATTTTTTTCATCATGGATACTGCCAGACCTGCTGAGTTTTTCCAGCAACTTCTGTTTTTTTTTCCTGATTCACAGCATCTGCAGTTCTCTTAGTTTTTAACATATTTAGCGCCTCCCTGATCTCTATATTTAACTACATATTTGTGGTTATCAGAAGTTAAAGTCTGATATTTCAATTTAATGATGGTGGGTTATAGGCATTACTTTTTCTGCAAATGCCAGTCCAAAAGGTTTACTGGAGAAGTGGAAGGTAGTATCTCATTCATTATCTAAGTGCTACCCTTTCCATGTGATTGACATGTGTATTTTATGTATTGTCAGTAAATGTCTTCCATTGAGAATGTGTGAGTATACAAATCAATTCCCTAACATTACAATACACCACATTTTAATCTTGAAGCTCATCTAAGATATATTATTTTTCTGAAATCAATGTGCAAAATAACTTATGCAAGTAAAATGTAATATTTAGTCTTAAAATGTTTGAGGAAATTTGTTATGAAGTTGTACAATACAATTCATATCAATTTAGTTATTATCAAAATTACAGTTTTAATTGAAAGGTGCTCTCTAGTGAGTTAAAACATTCCCTCTGATTATTACAGTAATTTATTTGTATTTTCATTGAATCCTTGTGTTTTATTTGAGTTATAGTCTTTCCTGAAATTTCACTTTGACAAAAGAAAATAGCATGCTTATATCAGACAATCATTGAATTATATTTTTTCAAACTAATTTTAGTTTGAACTTTGAAAAGGGCTAAAATGTATACAGCAGATGGTGAAGTGGACTCTGGACTTTCATGCATGTGTTGCTGTCGGTAAAAATAAACAATCACGTAGCTTGAGCTTCAGGTATTTTGCTGAGACATCATTCTTAACTGTCTTTGGCTCAGAGATCATTGTTATTTGTACTGTAATTGGAACCAGATCTTTCAGAGGCTCAAACTTATTTTCAGCACCATTCAAAAGTTAAAGTCTGCTAAGTGAATGTACAACAAGACAATTTCGTGCCACTGCCAGCACATGAACAGAATTGTGCTTTAAGATAAATTGATGGTGTTGTGACAATTGGTTTACATGCAAGGAATCAGTGATTTTCATTGTTTTCAGTGATGGCTTTGTGTAGTTTTAATAAATGAGTTTAATTGTTTTTGTTGATGCTGATAAAAATATAGTCCAAAAACCCAGAAAATATGAAGTGGTAAAATTAACGTGGCTTATAACATAGACACATAGAAGGAGGAGACCTTTAGGCTTGCTCCACCATTTATCATGATCATTTTTGATCATCCAACTCAATAGCCTAATCCTGCTTTCTCCCCATAACCTTTGATTCCATTCACCCCAAGTGCTATATCTTGCCATGTCTTGAACATAGTCAATGTTTTGTCATCAACTACTTTCTGTACTAATGAATTCCACAGACTCATCACTGTTTGTATGGGTGAAGAAATATCTCCTCATTTCCATCCTAAATGGTCTACCTCGCATCCTCATACTGTGACCTCTGATTCTGGACACACCCACCTTCGGTAACATCTTCCCTGCATCTACCCTGTCTCGTCCTGTTAGAATTTTATAAGTCTCTATTAGGCACCCCCCTCATTCATCTGAACTCCAGCAAAAACAATCCTAACCTAGTCAATCTCTCCTTATACATCAGTCCTGCCATTCCTGGAATCAGCCTGGTAACCCTTCGCTGCAGTCCCTCGAGAGCAAGAGAGTATTTCCTCAGAAAAGGAGACTGAAACTGCACACACTATTGAAGGTGTAGCCTCACCAAGGCCCTGTATAACTGCAACAACACATCCCTGCTCGTGTACTCAAAGCTTCTTGCAATGAAGGCCAACATACATTTGCCTTCTTTATCACCTGCTGTACCTGCATGCTTACCTTCAGTGACCAGTGTACAAGGATGCCCAGGTGCCATGCACACTTCCCTCTCCCAATTTACAGCCATTCAGGTAGTAATCTGTCTCCTGAGATGCTGCTGGGCCTGTTGTGTTCATCCAGCCTCACATTTTATTATCTAGTAATCTGTCTTCTTATTTTTGCTTCTGAAGTGACTAACCTCACATTTATCCAAATGATACTGCATCTACCATTGATTTGCCTACTCATCCAACCTGTCCAGATCATTCTGAAGGATTTCTGCATCCTTGTCACAGTTCATCCTCCCATGCAACTTGGTATCATCTGCAAACTTGGAGATGTTACATTTTGTTCCGTCATTCAAATCATTAATATACATTGTGTGTAGCTGGGATCCCAGCACTGATCCCTGTGGAACCCCACTAGTTGCAGCCTGCCAATTTGAAAATGACCCATTAATTCCTACTCTTTGTCTCCTCTCTGCTAACCAGTTTTCTATTCATCTCAATACATTTCCCCTAATCATACGCACTTTAATCTTGCACAATTATCTCTTACGTGGGACTTTCTCAAACACTTCCTGATAGTCCAAATATAGCACATTAACTGGCTCCCCCTTGCCAACTCTCCTAGTTACATCTTCATACAACTCTAACAGATTTGTCAAGCATGATTTTCCCTTCATAAATCCATGCTGACTCTGTCTGATCGTGCTGCTGCTTTCTAAATGCTCCGCTGTAAAGTCTTTGATAATAGGTTTGAGTACTTTCCCCAGTTGTGATGTTAGGCTTAATGGTCTGTAATTCCCTGTTTTCTCTCTACCTCCCTTTTTGAATATTGCAGTGACATGACCTACCCTCCAATCTGCAGGGACTCTTCCAGAGTTTATAGAATCCTGGAAGTTGACTACCAATGCATCCACTATTTCTAAAGCTTTCGTACTCTGGATTGTATTGAATAACTTGCTTTCTTTATACTTGTTGGCATGAATTTCTGACCACCATGGATAGAAAACCAATCAAGATCAGGTTTTGATTGAGATCCAACATGGAGAATGTAGGGTATCCCTGCAATGCTACTTCCTATTCCAATGGTCCCACTTTAAGCAGTGTCTTTTTTTAAATACATTTAGCCAGTAATGTATCTATTCCCAAACTTGATTCTAAATCTATTTTGGTGGTTATTCCTGAAAAACTATGAAAGGTTCCCGTAGTTTGAAATTTCTCTGACTAAATATGTGCTGACTGCGCTTTAAGTATTGTTCTATACATATTCCTCAAATTTATCCTACTAATTTTTCCTCTAGTTTCCATAAAGTTGGCATAAGATTGAATAGGTCTGTAGCTGCCTGTGTCTGTTGAGCATTTTTGAAGTTAACACCATAATGACACATCTCCAAACTGCTAATTATCTGTGCATTGCCCTTTGGCTCAGTATAAAGATTCTTAATGCTACATAAATAGCACATAAAATGATTCTTTTCACTGAATCTTGAGATGTGTGACACTAATAAATCACACCAAATAAAATCTCTTTCAGTGTTGGTCTCTATCTCTGTTTCTTTCTCTTGCTCTGTCTTTCCTCTCCATCCCACCTCCCAACAAAAACACACGTCATAGATCTTTCTGAGCATATTGTCTTCAATACTTTAAAACCTTAGGATGAGTGACGCAGGATGAGCAATACAAATGAGCAAAAAAATGTGGGCCGTCCCTATCAGAATTAACAAATATAATCATGTTCAGTTGGGCAGCAATGTACAGCCTGAGAATCATACTTCAATCTGCATATTCCTAGATCACAGCGGGAGATATGAACCCCCAAACGAGAGAACAACTAACCTCATGTAGCGCAATTAAATGTATGCAGGAGCAGAGCATTTATGCACTACGAGATGTTCTGTAGCATTAATCATTCAGTGCTGCTAATGGCACGAAGATGCTTGGAGTGGATGCCAGATGTGCCCCAGCTTCCCTCGGACACGCAAATGCTTCATCAAACAGCTGAAAGAATCAGTAATGATATTGAGGGAGGTCACCATCATCAGCATCCAATGCCTTGACTCCTCTGAATGTAGCACCATCTACACAGCAAGTTCTTGCATTGCTGTAGGTAGACCCAGCAATGGAGATGCTCCCATTGGCTCCTCTAAAGCAACTATAACTGCCATGGGTACTTCTGCTGTAAGCAGACACAAGTAAACTGGTAGCTCCCACTTTCTCCGAGCCACAGCAGGAGCACACATTGGTACGGTTGTGAGTAAAGACCACTATGTTGTCAATTTCCTGTCAATGTTCACAGAGCATGTTCTTATGTGTGAGAAATGTTATGCTAAGTTATGAGAACTCAATATGCTTAGGTGGTCTGTGAGTTTCCAGTCATTGAAATTAATGTAACAGAAGAGTTTTTGTGTTTTGAGGTGAGGATGATCATGTTCAACAGCTGAGGTATTTGGCAACATTCCAGTGGTACACAGGTGACTATTAAGGCCAATTTGCTTTTGAAGGTTCAGCTGCAATAGGCCAAGATACTGCAGCTGACTGAGTTTTGGATAAGGTGCTGACTCAGTATTTCTTCTTCTTTTGTCTTCTCTTGCCTCTGAGTGACAATTGCTCTTGAAAGATTCTGCACTTTTTTAGTTGGATCACTGCACCTGGCACAGCCTAGACAATCTCTCTCAGGATGAGCCACTCAAAATTGTGGGCTCAGCTTCCCTGTAAGAAATGCTACCTATCCCAAGCGCTCCATTCAGCCCAGCCAAAGAAGTAAGGCATACAGGAACATGCACAGGTCATGCGTTGGGAAACTGCATGGTCAGTAGTGACTTGTGCCTCATTCACTGTATGGAACAATGGGAGACTTCTGCGCTGTGTGAATGATGGATATCCAATCTATAGTTGTTGAGTATCAGCTCCAGGACTTCCGAGGCTCTTCAGGAGAAATGTTCCAGGTTAGAACTGCCCAGGTTTCCCTGCTCCTGTGCCTTGAACTTTGTCTGATCATGTGGAAAGCCATGGAAATGATAAGTACCTGTCTTGGATCACAGCGTATATCCAAACAATTCTTTTCAGATTTGGGTAAATATAACTAAGACAAGGCTTGACCACGGCAATTTGCTTAAATATGAATGTTTATTCTATAATAATAAGTGAGTATAGTGGAAATAACAAATGGAAGAGAAAAGGGGAAAAGAAACAAGTTTCACACCCTTCTAGAAAAGCAACAAGTCTCAGGCCCTCCTGCCTGCCTGGGGCCCCTCAATTGATGGCTGGTCTTAAGGCTTATATATGTTCCTGGCATCATCTGCAATTCTGAGCTGAGGCAAAATCCAACAATTTGGAATGAAACTCTGTCTCTCTTATACAGTGTAACAAACAACCAGTACGTGGAAAGCAGATACAGAAATACAAAACTGCCGGCTGGTACAGAAAACACAGGATTGGAAAAATAAGCTGCAGGGGTCATCTTCGGCTTGTAAAGGAATGTTCACAAGAATCATTCAAGGTCATGCAGTTTATCAAGTATCATGCTGAACTTTCCCAGCCTATTTTCCCATCCTGCACAATCTATTTTCCCATTCAGCTGTCAAATATCATCATTATCTTTTAGTCCTTCAGCCCATCCTATACAATACCATCTTACACTGCCTCTTCGACCTTATCCTCTTCCTCCACCTCCAAGGAAGTGTGCTACACCAAAAGATCCACACTCTTCTTGCGGGCATGTTAGGGTGAGCACAGAAGATAACTACAATGAAGGAATACCTTGAGTGAATGTACTCAAGGCATCTCTTGATCAGGCAAGATTCTGAACTCACATCTCCAGATGCTCAATGGCCAATTTACCTGTTGGTTCTGGTAATAAGGTGGTATCATCTGCAGTGCAACTGTTTCTGTTGCAGTCTTGGATTGTGATCAGTAGCCATTTCTTCAAGGGATAGCATTCATCCATTTAAAAATCATCCATGGGGCCCCTTATATTACATGAAGATTCGCAGTGCATTTGAATTTGAAAATTTGTCGGAGAATGGCAGTGGCCTGTGTGTACAGACCTGTGTGAAAATATCTTTATAGTCACAGACCAGTTTAAACTTTAAGGAATTATATTCCTTCCTTTTGAGGAATCTCCATTGCTGTTCAATTAGTCCTTCAATGGCAACATGCGTGCAATTAACAATATCTACCGCCTGAAGGAGTCCAGCAATGTAGGTGAATTCTGCTGTTCGCTGCTTGGATTACTTCAGCCACTTGTGTTTCACAATCTTTCTGCTTTGGATTTATCAGTACATGACGTTCTCAGTAGCAGTGTCCACTGCACAGTTCTTGTGGAGGCAAAACCCCGCCTGCACATTGAGAATACCATATATTGTGTTTTGTGTCACTATCACTGTGGCAAATGGAATAGACTTCGAACAGATCTAGTAATTCAAATCTCAGCATCCATGAAGCAACATGGACTATCAGCAGCAGAATTGTACTTCAATACAATCTACAACCTTTTGGCCTGGCATATGCCAAGAGATCAATGATAATGGAAACTGCAGATGCTGGAGAATCCAAGATAACAAAGTGTGGAGCTGGATGAACACAGCAGGCCAAGCAGCATCTCAGGAGCTCTCTGATGAAGGGTGTAGGCCCGAAATGTCAGCTTTTATGCTCCTGAGATGATGCTTGGCCTGCTGTGTTCATCCAGCTCCACATTTTGTTAGCCAAGAGATCAACTCTGGTTCAATGAAGAATGTGGGAAGGCATGCTAGGAACAGCACTAGGCATGGCTAAAAATTACATGAAGCTACAAAACAGGAAGAGTTGCTTGCCACAGCATCAGAAGCAAGTGATAGAAAGAACAAACAATTCCACAATGCAGTCCTGCCACATCCAATTGTGAGCATTCTCCAGAGGCCCCCAGTGTTCGGCCAAGTCAATTCACGACGCATTACAATGGTTTGGAGCATTGGATGTCATAGAATTGTACCATAGAGGAGATCCTTCAAACAATTGAGTCTGTACTGCCAAAAATTATCTACTACCCACACTCGGAACAAAAACAGAAATTGCTGGAAAAGTTCAGCAGGTCTGGCAGTATCTGTGGAGAGAAATCAGTTAATGTTTCACGTCAGGTGACCCTTCTCAGTACCGCAGCATCCTCAACTCTTTCATCTACTACCTACACTAGTCACACTTTACTACTGTAGGCCTGTAGTCTTGCATGTCGTGTCACACATCATGTTCATCCAAATAATTTTTAAATGTCTCAAAGTTACCTAACTTAATTACCCGCCAGGCAGTGCCTCTAACACTACCCAACATCACCCTTTGGTGACAAAATTGTGATACTGCAAAGGCTTTGGGCCTTGACAACACTTGACAATGGTACTTTGAGCCAAACTATTCTCATGCAGCTGCAACATTGACATCTACCCAATGATTCAGAAAATTATACGCGAAAAGGACAAATTCAACCCTATCAAGTATCACCCTTCCATGCACTCTTGATTATCACAAAAGTGATGGAAGGTGTCTTCAACTGTACTTTCAAGCAACGCTTACTTAGCAAAAACCTGCTCACTGGGGCCATTAGCACCTCACCTCATTACAGCATTGGTTCATATATGGACAAAAGAGCTGAATTCCAGACGTGAGGTGATAGTGATTGGCCTTGACAGCAAGACTGCATTCGACCAAAAGTGGTATCAAGAAGCCTCAGCAAAACTGGAGTCGATGGATATCGAGAGGAAAATTCTCATGGGTTAGAGTCAAAGGCTCTACTTGGCACAAAGGAAGATAATTGTGGTTGTTGTCAGTCATCTCAGCCCCCAGAGCATCTCTGCAGGAGATCCTCAAGGTAGCGCCCAAGGTCCAACTGTTCTCAGTTGCTTTATCAGGGACCTTTCATCATTAAGTCAGAAGTGTTGATGGGCAATCAACAGCAAAGAATGTTCAGCACCATTCACAACTCCTTAGATTCTGAAATAGTCCATGTTAAAATGCAACAAGACCTTGACAATATCCAGAATTGGGCTGACATTGGCAAGTAACATTTGCATCATACAAGTGCCAAGCAATGAACAAATTTGACAAAAGAGAATCTAACTACTGCCCCCTGACATTCAAAGGCATTATCATCACTAAATCTCCCACTATAAACATCCTGACCGCTACGATTGTTCAGAAACTAAACTCGACTAACAGTATAAAAACAATACATATTAAGGGCAGGTGAGAGGCTAGAAGTCCTACAATGAATAACTCACCTCCTGACTCCCCAAAGCCTGTCCACCTGTCCACAGGGCATGAGTGTGATGGAATACTCCCCACTTACTTGAAGGAATGCAGCTCCAACAACATTCAAGAGGCTTGGCATCATCCAAGATAAAGCAGCTCATTTGATTGGCACAACATCCACAAGCATCCATTCCCTTCACCACTGACATTCAGTAGCACCAATGTGTGCCATTTACAAGATACACTGCTGAAATTCATCAAGGCCCCGTAACCAGCACCTTCCTATCCCTGGACCACTTCCAGATGGAAGAAGAAGGGCAGTAGATACATGGGCATATGCGAACACCACTAGTTGCATGTTTACCTCCAAGTCATTCACCATCTTGTTTTGGAAGTACAGCGCCATTCCATCAGTGTCGCTGGGTCAACATATACCAAATTGATTACATCTCTTCAAGTAGGTAACTCACCACTGCCTCATCAAGGGCAGTTAGATAAGGACAATAATTGCTGCCCTTGTCTTGACACCCACATCCCATGAATGAATTAAAATTTTAAAAAAATCTACAGTCCTCTCAAACAGTGGAATCATTAATCTTTACGTGTCATGATGAGGATTGAGATCATCACTGACAATCATCAATGAAACTGCGTTCACATCTGATATCTCTGCTTTCAGAAAGAAGTTGTTAAACTTGAAGGGTGCAGGAGGGATTTACAAAGCTGTTGCCAATGTTGAAGGGCTTCAGCTACAGGGAGAGCCAGAATAGACTGGCTCTGTTTGCTTTTGAGCATTGAAGCTGAGGTATAATATTATAGAAGTTTATGAAATCATGAAGGCTATGAAAAAGGTGAATAGTCTTTTTCCCAGAGTCAGGGTGTCTAAAATTAGAGGACATAGCATCATGGCGAGAAGAGAAAGATATAAAAGGGACTTTAGGGATAATTTTTTCATGGAGAGGGTGATGCGTGCATGGAACAAGCTGCCAGAGAGTTTTTTTTTCCTTTATTCACTCACAGGATGGGGGCATCACTGGCTAGACACATTTATTGCCTATCCCTAATTGCCTGTAGGGCAGTTCAGAATCTACACCAGGTAAAGATGGCAGTTTCCTTCCCTGAAGGAAATTACTGAATCAGATAGAATTTTCCTAACAGTTGACAATGGATTCATGGCCATCATTAGATTCTTAGTTCTAGATATTTTATTGAATTCAAATTTCATCATCTGCCATGGCGGTATTCAAATCTGGATCCCCAGAATGTTACCTGGCTTTCTGGATTAATAGTCCAGTGATAATACCACTAGGCCATCACCACCCCTAGTGGTGGAGGGTGTTATAATTACAACATTTAAAAGGCACCTGGATGGGTACATGAATAGGGAGAGTTTGGAGGGAAATGGGCCAAATGCTGGCAAATGGGACTAGATTAATTTAAGATATTATCATAGAATCCCAACAGATTGAAAACAGGCCCTTCATCCCAACAAGTCCACACTGACCCCTGGAGCATCTCACCCAGACCCATCACTGTATAACCCACCTAGGTTACATATCCCTGAACGCTATTGGCAGTTTAGCATAGCCTATCCACCTAACCTGCACATCTTTGGACTGTGGGAGGAAACCGGAGCATCTGGAGGAAACCATGGTCGGCATGGATGAGTTGGACCAAAGGGTCTGTTTCCATGCTGTACAACTCAATGACTCTATGCTGAAGAGGGCTGGACACTTTTGGACACTATTGTGTAAAGGTATTCGGATATTGGAGCAACACTGTGAGAGATAGCCAGAAGCCTGAAATGTAGCCATGTTAATTTTAGATATGCATGCAGAGAAGCATGTGGAGTAGATCAACTAGCATTAGGCAGTAGAGGTTTTGGGATAATCTTTCAATAATATAACAGGTAACTGGTATATCTCTGAATACCATGTATTCCAGTATGTACCTTTAGCATATAATAATGCTAAAGAAACTGTAGTCTTAAAATTATTCTTAAGCTTGCCATCTCCTCACTCAGTCTGTCTTGAACACAAACAAATGGATGTGGACACAAAACTACATAACAAAACATGGTGGCAATGATGGGATCCGCTGCCTAGAAAAACGTCGCAGCAGCAAGGATCAACAAGTAGTCCTGAAATCTTTGGAGAAAAGAAGACAGAAAAAAAAGACTCAAGAAAAATCACTGACAGAGCTCTAAGACCAGCTAGCAGCCAGAAAATCTATAGGCTGAGCAGTTGCTGTGCAGAAAATATCTCTGAACATTAAACTATAGAGATACCACCAAGAACATTTGTAAGTCTGTATAAGAGTTTTTTGTTTGCAGTGAGTAATAGGGAAAACAAGGTTTTAGAAAATGAATGGTGAGACCAGTGAGATCTCATGAGCAACAAAGGGATTGATCAAATCAGAAGAGATCAATTACCAGGAGTCTATAGCAAATTCAACGTGGTAAAGGAAAGAAACAACAGTTTCATTTCTGTCCGAGAAAGTAAGGCTGGGGAACAAGTTAAAACTTCTAACAGTGGTTTAACAATTTTTAGACTTAGACAATTCCTTAACAACAAAACAAGGAAGTTTAAAAAAAATTCTTCACAATCATGTCTAAATTAAAAGGATTGGAAAAAAACAGGAATTAAAATTATTTACGAAAATTTGAAATTTCAGAGCCCTAATGGTGAAGGTAGTTACATTTTTTTTGAGAGTTTAAGTGAGAAACACAAGATTTATTCAGCAGCTATGAAGTTTTATTAACTTCATTAATTAAAATTGTAGAAATTGAAAAGAGTGCAAATCTGATGATATGGTGTTGAATTTGATACAAAAGTACCTCAGAGAGATGAAAAATTGCAAACATAAATGATATCCTATCAACTAGCATACAGTCAAGAAATGATTGAAATTCCTCAATTCAATGCTATTTTGAGAAAGTTTCCACCCACAGATCTTTTCAAAACCCTTTCTTTCAACTGGAATAAGATTACCTTAATTCATTCTTTGAAGATGCTGTATTGGAAAAGGAACTCTGAACTGTACAGTGGGAACTGCATTTAGAACACAAAACAGAACTTTCACGTTTAGTGCTATGACAATAATTTTTACAACTAAAACAATTCAACAACAACTTTAATCAATAAAGGATACAAGGCAAAAAAATTAGTATGGTACATGAAGATCAAATTCCTAATAATTGTCATCCAGATCAAGAAAATATTCAATGATTTCAAGTGCCTATCAGCAACCAGCCAATGCAACAATGTTTGATAGATCACCAAGCTCATAAATGTGGAAAGCAAGTTCCTAAGATTTTGAGCAGCTTCAGAATTGGATGCAAAACCCAATAAAAGTATGTGACTTAAAATATACCTCAAAGTAAATTTTTAAAAGATTTATAAATCGCACTGTAAACTTTAACTCAAAATTTTACTTAAAGTACTGAAGAGTTACTTTCCTCAGGGCTTACATTAAGCCCAGTAACAAGGGGTTGATATTGCTTTTGCAGCTATTCCTATATAACAAGCTTTCGGAGAAATGATAGAAGTGATAGGTAAACATCAAAATGCATCTCGGCAACAAACAGCAGTAGGGGGATAGTTGAGGCCACATCTATTGTGTTATGTAAAATATTGTTCTTTTTAAGTAAATCATTCAGTTCAGACCAAATAAATTGAGCCAGGTTTAAGTCAAATATAATATTTCTGCTTGCTGTTTCAATTTGCCATATATTCTTTGCTAAAGTACTCTGTCTAACATTTGAAGAATTAGACATTGTGATCTTGAAATACATTTCAACAGTTAAGTCATGGAATGACAATGACCAAGGATAAAGCTTACTTTGGCACAAACAACAAGCTATAAATGTACTGTAACTGGCAACATACCAATGCACCTGTGAACAACCATTAAGTTTGCAGTCTATAGATATCTTAGCACATGACTTTTGTAGTCATTGCTGCAATTGTTCATACAAATAAAGAATATATAGCATTCTATAATAACAATTTAAAACTTAAGGGCCATCTGATTCATTTAACCTATCTATCAAATTCATCAATGGAAGATCGCAATTGCCTCTTAAACTATAATAGTAGTGATGTTATTGAATAATGGATTAAAAAAGTAAATGTGATGTGATAGATGAAGCTTTAATATTTGAATTGCCACTCCTCATCTATAATATATAATGTCTTGTGTCCAATAAATACTGCATATATGTGATATTTTCCAATGTTGCACTGTTGCTGTCAACAGTTTGCAGTCACATTTGCACCTTCAGCATTTGCACTGTCACAATTTATTGATTGTCTTGAAGTAGAATAGCACTTAAGTTGTTGAAAAATCCAGAGTGTTTCTTTGCCTATGGAATGTTTGTGTACTTTCAGAAATTAATCCATCATTATTGAGGAATGCAAAACACATATTAAATTTGAAATGAATTACGGCATAATTAAACAGATAAAGTTTCAAACAATTTATTCCTTTGTGATGGAAAAAGAAGCAATCTAAAGGTTTTAACCGAACTAATGACTTTCCATTTGTCATCTTTTAAAGACCACTGTGTAACCAGACGAGCACTTGCAAAATGATCCTGATTGTTCACAAAGAGAATCTGAACATGAGAAGTAGAAGATGGCACTGTAGTTCTCCTACAGGGGATTGGAGGTCTTTGTGGAGTGGTGGTACAGAGGATTGGTAGAGAAGGCCACAACACAGACTTTGGCAGTCTGGGGTGAGGTCACCATCTAGGTGTGGAGGAATGGCAAGAAATGCAGTAAAGAGGTTTTGTCTCTACTTCCTCATTCATTCTATCTCTACTATTGCATCGACTTCCTATCAAGATTCATGCTCTGCCAATCTGACATTGCTTACAACATCTTCCAACACATCATTAAACCTGCATGGCCTCTGCATTGCCTAGCCCCTCCTTTTGAAGATGTCACCTCCTTTTGACAGCCTGCTCCAGCATCCAGAGCTGTAGCACCCTTTTTCAACTTACTCATTCCCTCCCATTCTGTCATTACAAAAGAACACAGTCCATCACAAAGCAGACCAGAGACCATATGAGTGCAGAGCTACTGGAAATTATTCTCTTTACCCCAAATGAGGAGAGACATCTGGCCTATGCAGAAGAAGATCAGATTCGGTCATACAAAGATGCTGAGACAACCATGACCAGCCAATCTACTAAGTGCCTTTCTTCAATCCACTGCAACCCTTAAATCAATCCCATTGTTAGTCCTCTTCATTGCACACTACTTCTAACCATTCATTCATTAACCACAATGCCTTTTATCTTTTAGGCCTGGAGTTACTGCCAGCATCCTATCACCAGTGGTGAAATGGCTGACTGCCTAGAAGCTAACTCCTGATTTCTGAAACAAAGAGTATCAAAGCCTCAGAGGAAGCTTTGGCAAGGCTGCATCCTGCACCACCACACCACCACCACCCCCCCACCGCCCCGACCAGCACAGATACAGACACAATGGTGGGAACATCAGGCTTAGAAAATATGATACCACAATCTGGTGAGTCCCTCATGGCAAGAGCTCTGCAACTGACTGAAGAAGGAATGTCCCAGTGTGCAGGTTCTTGGCAGTCAGGCACTTGCTCAGCCCCAGGTTGGAGAGGACCGTGTGCTCTCAGCAATCAGGACTTTGCATGCGTAGCCCTGACTGTCTACCTCCACCCACATTGCCTTTACCAAACCCTTGGAGGTTCATGTCATGGAAGGCCAACTTGCATCTGCTGGGAAGATCCTCAACCTGTCTGACCCAACCAGACATAAGTGCTCCTGGACCAACCTGACTATACTTCCAGGGCCAAGAAGCTCCACTGGAAGCAGGCTATCTCCACTATAGCTACCGGGTAGGGAATACATCAACACATGGCATTGAGGAGAGGTAGAAGAAAACTTATTGAGGCACCTTACTGGCACAGTACGTTACATTGCACATTTTTTATAAATTGCATTGCTTTCACCTTGCAGCAGTTTGTCATTGCTCCAGCATGAGGCATAATTTGCTGACTGCAAACGATGCATCTTGGATGGATGCTTGCGGTGACCGCCTGCAACAGCATCTGGATGCAAGAAAGATGAGGCATACGGAGGACAATGATAATTACTGACACCTTTGACCACCATTCCTATGACATCACTATTCTTTCCTGGATTCTGTGTCCAAAGATGTTAGTATGAATGATTTTGGTCAGCGCTATCTGGGTAAGGAAGTGCAAAACAAACAGAAGGGAAAATGCGTTAGGATGGCTAGAGGTTAGGGATTCTGTAGATTAGCGACCTGTACAGTGCATGGGCCAATGTGTAATGTCTTTCTGTGTAAAAGCTCCAAAATCGGTGGGACCTGCAGCTCCATCCCTCCCTCCCTCACAGGTCATTTCACTTATCCAGTCCACTTGAATAGTCATTGCAGCCATTTTCTTCCCCATTGTTCACTTTTGATTTTCAGTATGAAAGCAATTGACAGTGCGTGTTCCTCAGCCAGTGGTTGCAACCTCCGTCTTAACATGTCAGTGGGCACCCAAGTATCCAAGCCCCATACCTGGTAGCCCTTCACCATAGGCACCTCCACAGGCCTCTACCCATCCCAACCTAAGCCAGCATCTGCCCATCTTTCCCATTTATCCTCTATCATATATGAGATGACCATACCAGATGTAGTCATACACTTTTCTTCTTTTGAAGCTAGGATGCTCCTGCTGGTGGCTAGTCTGCCTCCCACATGATCCTCTTCCCATCCAGTAGTAATACTGTTGCTCCCATTCACAATTGTCATACCTCCTTCTTCCCAGCCTGCAGCTCCCAGTCCCAAGGAATAACTGGTTGAGTCTCCTTCTCATGCCAGTAACACCTTCCCCACTTTTTTTCTCTCCAAAGCATTTTTCCCTTTTGTTGTGCAGATGAATCCTACGTGTTGACTGTGGGCTGCCCCCTTGATTGACCTAACTGCCAGGCTGGACAGGAGGTGTCCAAATCCCTGACTGGTGGCGGTGCATCTCCCTGACTCACTGCAATAGCCCTAACTCTGCCCCCTGACTGGCCGCTATGAAAGCAAAGGACTGACCGTGTTCCAATCACTGGATTGCAGAGGCATGGACTGCCTCACAGAGATCATGGCAAATGGACCAAAAGGACCCCCTGACTGAGGACCTGCCTCCATGGGCTTCAGGTTCAACAGATTAGTCTGACATGATTTGCCTCCGACAAATCTAAACTGTCCGTCCCTTAATAACACAGACATCTCCACATTAAAATTAATTTTGTCCTTGACAGGTGTCTCTAATGGTTTTCCCACCACTGCCTGCTCTTATCACTTCTTTCTGGGTTTGGGTATAACATTTGCAATACTCCCATCTTCTGTCAGCACTTCCATAACCTTGGAGGATTGAAAGATTGTTGTTAGAGCTTTGGATTTCTCTGTCCTTGTTTCCCTCAGCAACCTAGGATGCAACTCATCTGGTCCAGATGATTTATTAATTTTGAGTGACGTCTATAATGCAGATTAAAGTGTAATCTCAGCACAGTCTGTTTGAGCAAATACAACATGCTCATTTTACATATACATGTGAAGTACAACTATTCTAGTCAGCCCCCCAGTGAGCTCTCTGTCTTTGTTCTCTCCAACTTAAAATCTTGCTTAGCTTTTATGCAGTAACTCAGCCCTTTTTTTCTTACATCATAGCTACACAACCTATTGTGGCTCAATACACACTACCCACAGCCTTGGCTACAGATCAAATGCATGCACATGATCAAATCATGGTCTCTTAGCGGCTGAGCACTGTAATTTCAAGCAGCAGAATTGTGATGTTCCACTGAGATTGCTTCTACGAGGCTGACACTCCAGCCTTCAATATGTGACCTTTAATGTTTACTCCAACAAACAAGCAGCCACACAATGTTTTCTTAGCACAAGCATCGTAAACCTATTTTTTAGCTCTTACGTTCCCAACTTGTAGTGTGGCATGTGATAATGGGAACTGCAGATTCTGGAGAATCCAAGATGACAAACTGTGAACAGGGAGAGGGTTGGGGAAACCAAGCGGAGGCTTGGAGACCGCTTTGCAGAACACCTCCGCTCAGTTCGCAACAAACAACTGCACCTCCCAGTCGCAAACCATTTCCACTCCCCCTCCCATTCTTTAGATGACATGTCCATCATGGGCCTCCTGCAGTGCCACAATGATGCCACCCAAAGGTTGCAGGAACAGCAACTCATATTCCGCCTGGGAACCCTGCAGCCCAATGGTATCAATGTGGACTTCACCAGCTTCAAAATCTCCCCTTCCCCAACTGCATCCCTAAACCAGCCCAGTTCGTCCCCTCACCCCACTGCACCACACAAGCAGCCTAGCTCTTCTCCCCCACCCACTGCATCCCAAAACCAGTCCAACCTGTCTCTGCCTCCCTAACCAGTTCTTCCTCTCACCCATCCCTTCCTCCCACCCCAAGCCGCACCCCCATCTACCTACTAACCTCATCCCACCTCCTTGACCTGTCCGTCTTCCCTGGACTGACCTATCCCCTCCCTACCTCCCCACCTACACTCTCTCCACCTATCTTCTTTACTCTCCATCTTCGGTCCGCCTTCCCCTCTCTCCCTATTTATTCCAGTTCCCTCTCCCCATCCCCCTCTCTGATGAAGGGTCTAGGCCCGAAACGTCAGCTTTTGTGCTCCTGAGATGCTGCTTGGCCTGCTGCGTTCATCCAGCCTCACATTTTATTATCATATAACAAACTGTGAATCTGGATGAACACCGCAGGCCAAGCAGCATCTCAGGAGCACAAAAGCTGACGTTTCGGGCCTAGACCCTTCATCAGAGAGGGGGATGGGGAGAGGGAACTGGAATAAATAGGGAGAGAGGGGGAGGCGGACCGAAGATGGAGAGAAAAGAAGATAGGTGGAGAGGAGAGTATAGGTGGGGAGGTAGGGAGGGGATAGGTCAGTCCAGGGAAGATGGACAGGTCAAGGAGGCAAGATGAGGTGGTAGGTAGGAAATGGAGGTGCGGCGTGAGGTGGGAGGAAGGGATGGGTGAGAGGAAGAACAGGTTAGGGAAGCAGAGACAGGCTGGGCTGGTCTTGGGATGCAGTGGGGGGAGGGGAAGAGCTGGGCTGGTTGTGTGGTGCAGTGGGGGGAGGGGATGAACTGGGCTGGTTTTGGGATGCGGTGGGGGAAGGGGAGATTTTGAAGCTGGTGAAGTCCACATTGATACCATTGGGCTGCAGGGTTCCCAAGCGGAATATGAGTTGCTGTTCCTGCAACCTTCGGGTGGTATCATTGTGGCAGTGCAGGAGGCCCATGATGGACATGTCATCTAAAGAATCGGATGGGGAGTTGAAATGGTTAGCGACTGGGAGGTGCAGTTGTTTATTTCAAACTGAACAGAGGCGTTCTGCAAAGCGGTCCCCAAGCCTCCGCTTGATTTCCCCAATGTAGAGGAAGCCACACTGGGTACAATGGATACAGTATACCACATTGGCAGATGTGCAGGTGAACATCTGCTTAATATGGAAAGTCATCTTGGGGCCTGGGATAGGGGTGAGGGAGGAGGTTTTGTGGCAAGTGTTGCACTTCCTGCGGTTGCAGAGGAAGGTGCCGGGTGTGGTGGGGTCGGAGGGCAGTGTGGAGCGAACAAGGGAGTCGCGGAGAGAGTGGTCTCTCTGGAAAGCAGACAAGGGTGGGGATGGAAAAATGTCTTGGGTGGTGGGGTCGGATTTTAGATGACGGAAGTGTCAGAGGATGATGCATTGTATCTGGAGGTTGGTGGAGTGGTATGTGACAACAAGGGGGATCCTCTTTGGGCGGTCGTGGCTGGGGCAGGGTGTGAGGGATGTGTTGCGGGAAATGCGGGAGACGCGGTCCAGGGCGTTCTCGACCACTGTGGGGGGAAAGTTGCGGTCCTTGAAGAACTTGGACATCTGGGATGTGCGGGAGTAGAATGCCTCATCGTGGGAGCGGATGTGGCAGAGGTGGAGGAATTGGGAATAGGGGATGGAATTTTTGCAGGAGGGTGGGTGGGAGGAGGTGTATTCTAGGTAGCTGTGGGAGTTGGTGGGCTTGAAATGGACATCAGTTACAAGCTGGTTGCCTGAGATGGAGACTGAGAGGTCCAGGAAGGTGAGGGATGTGCTGGAGATGGCCCAGGTGAACTGAAGGTTGGGGTGGAAGGTGTTGGTAAAGTGGATGAACTGTTCGAGCTCCTCTGGGGAGCAAGAGGCGGCGCCAATACAGTCATCAATGTAACGGAGGAAGAGGTGGGGTTTGGGGCCTGTGTAGGTGCGGAAGAGGGACTGTTCCACGTAACCTACAAAGAGGCAGGCATAGCTGGGGCCCATGCAGGTGCCCTTGGCCACTCCCTTTGTCTGTAGGAAGTGGGAGGAATCGAAAGAGAAGTTGTTGAGGGTGAGGATGAGTTCGGCTAGGCGGATTTCAAAAACCTCACCCCATCCCCCTCTCTGATGAAGGGTCTAGGCCCGCAACGTCAACTTTTGTGCTCCTGAGATGCTGCTTGACCTGCTGTGTTCATCCAGCTTCACACTTTATTAAGCTAATGTTTCAAGTCTTGATGACTCTTCATCACAGCTGATGTGAAGTGTGGACTGGGCAGCATTTATGCAATAGTAGGGAGGAGGGGTTGTGTTTTGGAGTGCTGGGGGAGAAAGGATTTTAATAGTTCAGATTTAAGTGATTGGAATGTGAGAATGGCAGAGCAATGGTGTGTTTAACTGCCAGATTGGAAAGAACACACAGTCCCACTGAATTTGGGGGAGTGGGGTAGAGGACGTGGTGACAGAGAATGTAACAAGCAAAGCCAAAAGAAAAGGAAAGAATGCATTCACAGTCCAAAGATGTTGAACTCAATGTTGAGCCCAAAAGGTGACTACTTTGCAGAACACCTCTGGCCCATGCACAAGAATGACCCTGACTTCCCATAGATGGTCATTTTAACACAGCATCCTGCTCAATTGCCCACATGCTGCAGTGCTCCATTGGATCACAGCAAAAACTGGAAGAGCAATAACTTATCTTCAAATGAGACATTTTACAAAGTTACGGGCTCAACATTTGAGTTCCACACCTTCAGACTATGAACTGATTCCTTCCGTTTCTTTTGGCTTTGCTTGTTATATTCTGTCACCATGTCGTCTCTCCCCTCCCCCGCTATTCCAGTGGGGCTGCCTGTTCCTTTCAGCCTGGCAATTAGACACACCGTTGTTCTGCCATTCTGACATTCTGATCACTTAATCTGAGCTATCAACATCCTTTCTGCTCCCTCCCGCCACCCAAATATTGTATAAATGCTCCCCCTCCACATTTCATGTCAGCCCCGATGAAGAATCAAACATTGACCGACTCTTCTCCATGAATGCTGCTTCACCTTCTGTAATCGCCGTTTTTTTTGTGTTCAATACAGATTCCAGCATCTTCAGTAATTTCCTCCTAGAGAAAGTAAATTATTTGGCAGAGGTAACTTTGGAAGCAATAGAGTGTTTGAGGGGACACTAATGAGCCACACGACAAAAAGGCAATTCAGCACATAGGATGAAAAGGAAAGAGCATGAAAACCACAGCCCATCAAAACACAAGCAATGTACACCAACTGCTGTTTTGATTGTTGTTGGATATGGCTGGTACAAACTAACCAAACACAAAAAACATCCAGTAGGAGGAGCACAGTCCCACAACTATGGAAAAACAGATCATGTAAAAAGAACCCGTCATCTTAAAAAGCAGACTAGTAGCAAACAAAGGGAGAAATTAACATCATATTCAGAAGAAATCAGTGGAGCAGAAAATAAACATTGCAAATTCAGGAAGGAAATGACCACCCCACAGAGTTTAAATTAGATTCTGAATTGGTGTTTTGGAGTCAACAGATCAACTTAAATGGCTCAAATAAATTAAATTACAACCATCATCCATGAAATTTCAAGTACCTGGAGGAACGTTATTAAAACTAAAAGGTCAATGCATGGTAAAGTGCAGTACATAATGGAGTAAACTTACTGGTGCAGAGAACACTGCGAAACTAAAAAAACTAATTAATTTTAAATAATTAGCTCAGTAAAAAGGGCAGGGCAGGTGATGTGTGGTAGCTGTATGCTGTGGGAGCTGGCTGATCCCAATGAGAATGGCAGTGACCACATCTGCAGCAAGTGTTGACTGTTTGAAGAGCTCCAGCTCAAAATTGATAAGCTGGAATCCGAACTCCAAACACTGTGGCACATCTGGGAGGGGAAGAAATACCTGGATGCTGTTTTCCAGGAGGCAGTCACACCTGGTAGATTAACTAATGTTAATTCGATCGGCAGGCAGGAACAGCAGTGTGTGACTCTGAGTGAGGCAGGTAGAGGGACCCTGCAGACAGAAACACTGGAGCCACAGCCCTTGACATTGTCCCAAAGGTATGAGGCACTTGCTCCCTGCATGGATGAGGAACAGGGCTGCAGGAAGGATGAGTCAACTGACCATGGCACCATGTTCCAGGAGACCATTCAAGAGGGGGGGGAGCAAAAAGACAGATTGTAGTTGTAGGGGATTCCATCATCAGGGGGATAGACAGTATCCTTTGCAAGTAGGATAGAGAATCCCACATGGTGTATTGCCTGCCCGGTGCTAGGGTGCGAGACATCTCTGACCGGCTGGAGAGGATACTAGAGAGGGAGGGGGAGGATCGAGTTGTTGAGGCCCACATAGGTACCAACAACATAGGCAGGTCTAGGAAAAAAGACCTGTTTTGGGATTATGATAACTTAGGAACAAAATTTAAAAACAGGTCTTCAAGGGTCATAAACTCTGGATTGCTACCTGAGCCACATGCAAATTAGCGTTGGGAGGCAAGGATCAGGGAAGTAAACAAGTGGCTAAAACAGTGGTGTGGGAAAGAGGGTTTCCTTTTCATGGGGCAGTGGTATCAGTTCTGGGACAGGAAACCTATACCACTGGGATGGACTCTACCTAAACAGGGCTGGGACCAGTGTTCTGGCGAAAAGGGTAAATAGGGTGGTTAATAGGACTTTAAACTAGTAAGTAGGGGGGAAGGGAGAATTGAAGGTAGAGGGAGAATAACAATTAATGTAAGGTAAAGCAGCTGGTTAGCAGGTGACGAAGAAGCTTCAACTCCATTGAAAATTAGGGAAAAAGTTAAAGGGCAGGAGAACTCAAGAGCTGTTAGTAATGGAGGTAATAGGACCCAAAAAGAAGATGCAAAATCTGGCAAGAGGGCACTTTATCTGAATGCTCGGAGCATTTGAAACAAGGTAGATGAGTTGCCTGTGCAAGTCATGGCAAATGGGTATGATTTAGTATGTACTACAGAGACGTGGTCACAGGATGGTCATGACTGGGAGTTGAATATCCAGGGGTGTCAAACTGTTTGGAAGGACAGACAGGAAGGTAAGAGAGGTGGTTTCGCTTTGATTTTTAAGGATGATATCAGGGCGGTGGTGAGTGATGATAGAGGTTCTACTGAACAAAACGTTGAATCCATTTGGGTGAAAATTAGGAATAGCAGGGAGAAGAAATCACTGATAGGTGTGGTCTATAGGCCACCAAATAATGACATTGTGGTGGCGGGGGGGCAATAAACATAGAAATAACTAATGCATGAAAAAATGGTACAGCAATTATCATGGAGGATTTTAATCTACATATCGATCAGTCAAACCAGGTTGGTCATGGCAGCCATGAGGAGGGGTTCATCCACGATAATCTCCTTGATCAATATGTAATGGAATCTACAAGGGAGCAAGCTGTCCTAGATCTAGTCCTCAGCAATGAGACAGGAATAATTAATGATCTCACAGTTAGGGATCCTCTCAGAAGGAGCGATCACAATATGGTCAAATTTAAAATACAGATGGAGCATGAGAAGGTTAACTCCAGTACCTATGTCCTGTCAAAGGAGACTACGAAGGAATGATGGAGGAGTTAGCTAAGGTAGAATGGGAGCAAAAATTTTATGGTGGGTCAATTGAGGAACAGTGGAGGACTTTCAAAACAATTTTTCACAGTGATCAGCAGAAGTATATTCCAGTGATAAGGAAGAACTGCAGGAAAAGAGAGAGCCAGCCATGGACGTCTAAGGAAATAAAGGAAAGTATTAGATTGAAAAAAAAATCACAAACAAAAAAGAAAAGAGTAGTGGAAAACTTGGTAGACTGGGAAATCTTTAAAGTCCAACAGAAAGCCACATAAAAAGTTATAAAGAAAAGTAAGATAGATTATGAGAGTAAACTAGCTCAGAATATAGAAACAGGCAGCAAAATTTTCGATAAATATGTAAATCATAAAAGTGTGGTGAAGGTAAACCCTGGTCCTTTAGAGGATGAGAAGGTCAATTTAATAACTGGGAATGAGGAATCAGCCAAGACATTAAACAGTTATTTTGTGTCAGTCTTCACAGTGGAAGACACAAATAACATGCCGAAAACTGATGGCAACAAGGTTGTAGCAGGTCAGGACCTAGAAACTAATATTACTACTAAGGAGGCAGTGCTGGGCAAGCCAATGGGGCTTAAGGTAGACAAGTCTCCTGGCCCTGATGAAATGCGTCCCCGGGTACTAAAAGAGGTGATGGGGGAAATAGCAAATGCACTAGTAATTATTACCAAAATTCACTGGAGTCTGGGGTGGTTCCCGCAGATTGGTAAAAAGCCAATGTGCCCCACTGTTTAAAAAAGGAAGTAGACAAAAAGCAGGTAACTATAGGCCAGTTATCTTAACTTTGGTAGTGGGGAAAATGCTTGAATCTATCATTAAGGAAGAAATAGCAAGACATCTGGGTACAAATTGTCCCATCGGGAACACCCAGCGTGGGTTCATGAAGAATAGGTCATCTTTAACTAATTTGGTGGAATTCTTTGAGGACATTACTTGCACAGTGGACAATGGAGAACCTGTGGATGTGGTGTATCTGGATTTCCAGAAGGTATTTGACAAAGTGCTACACCAAAGGCTGCTACATAGATAAAGTTGCACGGTATTACAGGTAATGTACTGGCATGGATAGAGGATTGGTTGACCAGTAGAAAGCAAGGAGTAGGGGTAAATGATAACAAAGTGTGGAGCTGGATGAACACAGCAGGCCAAGCAGCATCTCAGGAGCACAAAAGCTGACGTTTTGGGCCTAGACCCTTCATCCTTGGCCTGCTGTGTTCATCCAGCTCCACACTTTGTTATCTTGGATTCTCCAGCATCTGCAGTTCCCATTATCACAGTAGGGGTAAATGGGTGTTTTTTTTTTCTGGTTGGCAGTCAGTGGCTGGTTGTGTGCCTCAGAGATCAGTGTTGATAGCGCAATTGTTTACAATTTACATAGGTGATTTGGAGTTGGGAACTAAGTGTGGTGTGTCAAAACTTGCAGATGACACTGAGATGAGTGGTAGAGCAAAGTGTGCAAAAGATACTGAAAGTCTACAGTGGGATATAGATAGTCTAAGTGAGTGGGCAAAGGTCTGGCAGATGGAGTACAGAGTTGACAAGTGTGAGGCCATCCATTTTGGAAGGAATAACAGCAAAATGGACTATGTTTTAAATGGTAAAAAATTGCAGCACGCTGCTGTGCAGAGGGACTTGGGTGTCCTTGTGCATGAATCGCTAAAAGTAGGATTGCAGGTGCAGCAGGGAATTAAAAAGGCAAATGGAATTTTGTCTGCCATTGCTGGAGGGATGGAGTTTAAAAGCAGCGAGGCTATGCTGCAGCTGTATAAGGTCCTAATGAGGCCACACCTGGAGTACTGTGTGCAATTTTGGTCTCCTTACTTGAGAAGAGATGTACTAGCACTGGAGGGGGTGCAGAGGAGATTTACTTGGTAGGTTCCAGAATTGAAAGGCTTAGATTATGAGGAGAGACTGAGTAGACTGGGATTATACTCATTGGAATTCAGAAGAATGAGGGGAGATCTTACAGAAACATATAAGATTATGTAGGGAAGAGATGAGGTGGAGGAAGGGAGGTTGTTTCCTCTAGCAGGTGAAACTAGGACTACAGGGCATTGCCTCAAAATAAAGGGAAGCGGATGTAGGACTGAGGGCAAGAAGAACTTCTTCACCCAAAGGGTTGTGAATCTGTGGAATTCCCTGCCCAGTGAAGTGGTTGAAGCTACCTCGCTGAATATGTTTAAGGCAAGGCTAGATAAATTTTTGAGCATTAAAGGAATTAGGGGCTATGATGAGTAGGCGAGTAAGTGGAGCTGAGTCTCAAAAAGATCAGCCATGGTTTTATTAAATGGCGCGGCAGGCTTGAGGGGCCAGATGGCCTACTCGTGCTTCTAGTTCTTATGTTCTTATCAGAGAAATCCTGAAGTATCTGTGTTATTCAGAATCGAGAGTGATCTCTGTTGAGCAGAAAGTTATGTGTAAATTGGAGATTAATCTGTAACATTATGGAGATTGCTGATGCTGAACACACAAATGAATTTCAAAATAAATTCCTGAAATTGTTTTCAATTTAAGGATTGCTTATCACAAAAGTACAAGATGCTGCTCCACCAGTTTCTGTATATATGCAGAGAAAAGTCCTTCCCTCAATTTAGGGAAAAGTTAAAGGATAAGTGAAGAATATGCTAGAAGGAATGGTTTCTCTGGTTACTGTTTTAACTAGATGGTGTTTGGTTATAGTTACACTTGCAAAACCAAGTGATATGATAGAGGCTTCCCATGGATTTAATTCAGTGGAGCAAAGCAATGCAGTTTGAAATATTCAGTGGTGTCCAGCAAAAATTCACCATGACTTCTCAAGAGTACCCTATTCACCTACTGGATGCTCAGAGTGAATTTTGACAATTATGTCTATATCAAGTAGCATAAAGTTGACATAAGAGAGTAAATTTAAGTCATGACAGTGCATGTCAGTCAAGTGGAATGTGTAGCTTGCAATATATAGGAAATCATGGATTCTGCTGGTGTCTTAGATGATCACATATTCAGGAGGTGCAACTGACTGAAAATAATTGAGTGGAAGGTTTTTGGAACTTGAGTGGTGGCTGGGGACAGTGCGACACATCTGTGAGGCTGCTTAATGACTTTGAGGCAGAAAGGGAATTCTTGCACCACATTGTCAGGTGGGAACATGGTCAGTGTGCGTAAGGCTTTAGCAGTGCGAGATGAATGCCGAATGAGTATACAATTGGAAATTTGGTTCAAACTGCGAACACAGTGTAAAGGGAGATGGAGTACTTTAACTAAGGTTTATTGCAAGAAGTAAACTTCCCGGAGTGAGAGGTAAGTGGGAGAAGATAAAAGCCATGGATTGAGAAGTCTACCTGCAGTAAGATCAGCAGCAGAGGCTACATAAACCACAGTGTGTCGTGAGTCCAGGGAAAGAAGCTGATTGATGACTAGAATTGATGAATATTTCTAGCCTTTAAAGTATAGTGTTGTCTAGTCTCTGCTGAAAACGATTTAGACAATTCTATGTGAGGCTGGATGAACACAGCAGGCCAAGCAGCATCTCAGGAGCACAAAAGCTGACGTTTCGGGCCTAGACCCTTCATCAGAGAGGGGGATGGGGAGAGGGAACTGGAATAAATAGGGAGAGAGGGGGAGGCGGACCGAAGATGGAGAGTAAAGAAGATAGGTGGAGAGAGTGTAGGTGGGGAGGTAGGGAGGGGATAGGCCAGTCCAGGGAAGACGGACAGGTCAAGGAGGTGGGATGAGGTTAGTAGGTAGCTGGGGGTGCGGCTTGGGGTGGGAGGAAGGGATGGGTGAGAGGAAGAACCGGTTAGGGAGGCAGAGACAGGTTGGACTGGTTTTGGGATGCAGTGGGTGGGGGGGAAGAGCTGGGCTGGTTGTGTGGTGCAGTGGGGTGAGAGGACGAACTGGGCTGGTTGAGGGATGCAGTAGGGGAAGGGGAGATTTTGAAACTGGTGAAGTCCACATTGATACCATATGGCTGCAGTGTTCCCAGGCGGAATATGAGTTGCTGTTCCTGCAACCTTCGGGTGGCATCATTGTGGCACTGCAGGAGGCCCATGATGGACATGTCATCTAGAGAATGGGAGGGGGAGTGGAAATGGTTTGCGACTGGAGGTCCGACACTTCCGCCATTTACAATCCGACCCCACCACCCAAGACATTTTCCCATCCCCTCCCCTGTCAGCTTTCCGGAGAGACCACTCTCTCCGTGACTCCCTTGTTCGCTCCACACTGCCCTCCAACCCCACCACACCCGGCACCTTCCCCTGCAACCGCAGGAAATGCTACACTTGTCCCCACACCTCCTCCCTCACCCCCATCCCAGGCCCCAAGATGACATTCCACATTAAGCAGAGGTTCACCTGCACATCTGCCAATGTGGTATACTGCATCCACTGTACCCGGTGCGGCTTCCTCTACATTGGGGAAACCAAGTGGAGGCTTGGGGACCGCTTTGCAGAACACCTCCGCTCAGTTCGCAACAACAACTGCACCTCCCAGTCGCAAACCATTTCCACTCCCCCTCCCATTCTCTAGATGACATGTCCATCATGGGCCTCCTGCAGTGCCACAATGATGCCACCCGAAGGTTGCAGGAACAGCAACTCATATTCCGCCTGGGAACCCTACAGCCATATGGTATCAATGTGGACTTCACCAGTTTCAAAATCTCCCCTTCCCCTACTGCATCCCTAAACCAGCCCAGTTCGTCCCCCTCCCCCCACTGCACCACACAACCAGCCCAGCTCTTCCCCCCCCATCCACTGCATCCCAAAACCAGTCAACCTGTCTCTGCCTCCCTAACCGGTTCTTCCTCTCACCCATCCCTTCCTCCCATCCCAAGCCGCACCCCAGCTACCTACTAACCTCATCCCACCTCCTTGACCTGTCCGTTTTCCCTGGACTGACCTATCCCCTCCCTACCTCCCCACCTACACTCTCTCCACCTATCTTCTTTACTCTCCATCTTCGGTCCGCCTCCCCCTCTCTCCCTATTTATTCCAGTTCCGTCTCCCCATCCCCCTCTCTGATGAAGGGTCTAGGCCCGAAATGTCAGCTTTTGTGCTCCTGAGATGCTGCTTGGCCTGCTGTGTTCATCCAGCCTCACATTTTATTTTCTTGGAATTCTCCAGCATCTGCAGTTCCCATTATCTCTAGACAATTCTAACTAGAATGTATTGAACGAATTTGCCCACGTGTTCCACAATGCCAAAGCGATCAAATCAATACCAACACAATTTGGTACCAAAGCAAAACAGTCCCACTATATTAGGAACAAAGTTATAGTAAACTTTAATACTAAACTAATCTTTAATTCTATTTGGACCTTTAACGTTATGATATTTCCTGAGTCTCTTGTAAATTTACGCAGTTGCTCTCTGTCTGGCAATGTCATTGGGTCTGCAAAGCTGCTTTCTTCCTCTCTCACTCTCTGGATGGTCAGCTGATCTCTGCCTATTGCCATGCTGGTCTCATCAGAAGACTTCAGACAATTCCAAGAGAGAGGACTGCTGGTGATCCCTGTTTTTACGCCTTTTCGATGGGTTTCTGGAATTTTCTATAGTTCTGGCCAATCAGGGAAATACTTTATAGCTTGAAACAAGAGTCAGTCATTTAGATGGCATGCTACTGTTAGTTTCTTTGTGTAGCAGGACCCAGTGCCTTTTTGTCTGACCCCTCCTTTGTTTAGTTGATAAACTGTGAGGGTATGTCTGTCCAGAATAATTGTTGCCCTTTAGATTATACTCATATCATTAGCACCTGGCTGCAGTGTTTGCAGTGTGTCTGTGCGTGCGTTTTGTGATATCAGGGTTTTACTTGGCCAATGTACACAACATCCCTTGCTGTTTGACCAAGTTAGCAATCTAGCTGTATTTCAGCAGTCAAGAGGCTGCTACAAAGGGTAGTGACATCAATTTGTGTTTAGGTTTCCATTTTTGTTCTTTTCAGTGTCGTGGAAAGTTGGGAGAGAGAAAATGTTGACTTTTAAAGCAAGAGTATATAGCAATATTACTGGGCAACTGCTTGATTAACAATAGTTGGACAGAAAGAGACAGAGTGTACAAACATAGAAAAACAGCACTAAAGAGGATCAAAGGACTAAAAAAAGTTTGAAAAGACAACATTAATGGCTCTTTACTTGAATACATGTAGTATTCAAAACAAAATAGACCAATTAACAGCACAAATACAGCAAAATTAGTATGATCTTGTAACCATTATGGAGAGCTTTTGTTTCCCATCACAAAATCACTGACTTTTGCTTTTGTTTTCAACTACTAACCACCATTGCCTGTATAGCCATTGGCTATAACGGGTTTTGCTTGTCAAAATTTAATTGGCTGTACAGGTATTTTTACTGATGGCGGCTAATAGTTTAAAAAGAAAAGTCAGGCTGATTTGGTGCTGTGAAAGTGCTCAGTAGCACTTCTGGATATATTGAAAAGAAAAAAAATATAAAGCAGACTAATTCCTCTGCTCCTACCACCACTTCACTTTTGATGATTTGCATTACCCACAATGAGCTTTGCATATAAATATTGAATTAGCTACAAGACTGTTTTTACTGGTGGCTGATAGTAGTTAAAATAAAAAGCAAACAAAAAAGTTGTTGTGATTTTGGTGGTGGGAAGGTTGCTCAGTTTTGGGAGGTAACACTTCTGACTAGAAAGAGGAAAGAATAAAGCAGACCGAGTCTCTCTCTCCCTATCTTCCCCTCACTTTCAATAGTTTGCATTGTCCCCCCATAATGAGCTTTGCTTGTCGATATGTAACCGGCTGCACGTATGATTATGGTAGTGGTCAGGAGTTTAAAAAAGTGTAAAGCAGACCCAAGCAGTAGCAGAGTGGTGCAGTAGGAACATGCTAGGCCCGTTCCCCAAGATCAATGGGTTGAAACCATCCTCTGCTTTCCATGCGTTTCCATTACTGCTGTGAGCTTGCACATGTTGCTTCCGGGAATGCCATTTTAACTTGCATTCTCCATTTTGTTTGCATTGCCCATAACGGACTTCGCATGCAAGCTTCTAATTAGTTACATAAATGATTAGTGGTGGTGGTAAGTAATTGAATACAAAAACAAAAGTCACTGTGATTGTGTGGTGGGAAGGTCATTTGATTGTGTGTAACATCACTTCCAGGCATAAAAACAGAGAGTAAGAGGATAAAGTAGACCCAGGGATGGCTCTGCAAAACTCTTAGCCTATGTACACCATGAGTAATGGCTCTATTTTGCTACAATAAAGGATGTTTCTTTCCAGTCAGGCATCCTGAGTTATTACTGGGTCCAAATCCTAGAAATTTCCTTTCTAATAGCATTATTGCCCATGTTCCATTCTGCATCCTCCCCCTCAACTGGGTTGCAGTGGGTTAAGGAGGGAAATCACCACCACTTGTCAAAAGGCAGTTAGGAAAGGAAAATAAATCCTGTCGAACCAGTAATTTGCAATTCTGGTTAACAGCAAAAATCTTAATTTATTTCTCAGAAAAATGGTGCTTCCTTCTGACTTAACACTAACCTTCACGATATTATACACTTTTTCTTTCAATTTGATACTACCTTTAATGTCCTTGGTTAATGATAAATGATGCATCCTTTTCACAGAGCCTTTCTTATTCAAGTATATCTTTGCTGAGAGTTGTGGAGTATCTCTTTACATGTTTGCCACTGTGGTTTTACTATTTTGCCTTTCTTCCAGTGATCACTAAGTTCTGTCTATGTAGCAGAGAGCTAGTTATTAGTGTAAAGAATAAACTTTAGTGTAGTTAGGCATTCAACTTGTTGCATATTTTAACAACTGAAGTAATATATCTAATAATACAGTCATATACAATGAGATGAAAGAATTAATTACTACCTTAAAATGGTTAACTTCATGATATATTTACTTAAATATCCTGAAAATTTTCTCATGTATGATATGGCTAGCATTAGTGTAGTATCAGGTATCTCATTCTTCATTTGAGATGTTGATGTCGAAATCGGATTCAATAAATTTTGACAAGCAAAACCCGTTACAGCCAATGGTTGTACAGGCAATGGTGGTTAGTAGTTAAAAACAAAAACAAAGGTCAGTGATTTTGTGATGGGAATCAAAAGTTCTCCATAATGGTTAGAAGATCATGCAAATTTTGCTGTCTTCGTGCCATTGATTGATCTGTTTTGTTTTGAATACTCCATGTATTCAAGTAAAGAGCCATTAATGTTGCCTTTTTAAACATTTTTTTTGTCCTTTGACCCTGTTTAGTTTTCAGTGCTTTCAAGAATGATGAACAATGACATGTAAACTATATTTATCACTGATCATTTCTTATTTTGTGCTGGATACAACAAATAGCTGGATGTCACATGAGACATGTCACAAACAATTTATCTCCTGACTTTAGTAGTGTAACTCTAAATTTCATGTTTCATTTTGCATCTTCTCTCATTTGATCCTTTAGTCTCAGTTAGGTTTGCATTCTTGTTGATTGTTAGCTCCGTGGGTTAACTCAGGCAGATGTGTACACACAGTTTGTGCAAAGTTGAATGTAATTAGAGGCTTTCAAGAAATTGATTATACACGTTGCTGAATATGTGCAAAGAAAATTTTACAGCTCTTACTTCTATTGCTTCTTACAGATGTAAATATATTTATCACTTCTTTCAAGGAATGCATAAATCTTTCAACTTCTCCATTTAACTCTTGGCCAATAGGGTACCATTGTTCCAACGACTGAAACTCAGGTAATTTACAAATTTGCTAAACTCAATGTTGAATGGGATTCATTTTTCCTGTTTGTTGAATTCAAAGTAAGATGGCAATTTGGTTAAACTTTGGGATGACTGCTTCCATTGATGTTGACGTAACTACGTCCATGACCAGGAATCTGTTGTAGTTAACAAGCAGGTGTTCACTGATGGGCAAATCTGCAACATCAGTGCTAACTTTAAGCCATGATTCCAACGGTAGATCAGAAATTTTGGGAAGGTCATGAAGATTGCTTGACATGGTAACATGATAGTGCAAAAAAGCACGTGTGGTCAATTTGTGGGACTGATGCCCTTTCCTGAATTAATATGTGCAGTTTTGGAGATGTAGACAGAGAGTACATATGCTAGTGCAAACTAATAACATTTCTTAACTGTTAAAGTGTATACAGAAGCATTGTAGAACAGCATTTGACCAAAACCTTTTATCATATCCCAGTTGTATGAGATCTGACACTTAACTTACACCATAACTACTAGAGGATATTTACTAATGTGTGTCATCTCTCTCTTTGTTCACTTTACTCCATTTCCATGCTCCTAGCCCCTACACACACATACACCTACCTCATATAATTGCCTGTTATCAAAGGCATCAACCTCTAACAGAGTCCTCATTGAGAAAGCAAGGAACTTAGGTGCTTCCTTACCTTCTCCTTGGACCTCCTCACAACAGTTGTAACCTGTGACACCAATAACTCTCAACCCTCATGAAGAACCTCACCACTGTATTATCACTGCTGCTGTAAAGAAAGAACTCTTCAAAACCCCATCCAGGAGGACAGAGACAAAAATAATGAAGTACATTCAGAAAACAATTCTAAACACAAAAACAAACAAACAAAAAAAATTCCCTACCACTTCTTAGGATAAGAATTCATTTTTCTGTAGGCAGTGATACTACTGCGGAATCTTCGAACTGTCTGCAGAGCAGGATCAATCATTTCTTCAGAAGTCAAAAAGAAAGAAGCATTTGACTATTATCGACAACAGGACAGACTTGTAGTTTTGAGAATATCAGACCCTGTCGGACAGTATTTGGACCTAGTAACTTGCTTGATGTGTCAGAAGATTCAATGCTACCATCATGTATTTTCTCTGGAAAGATGTGTGTTTTGTAAGAGGAAGGCTATTTAGTTTTGGCTTGTCTTCATATAAAAGAGTACCTGACACAGGTGTATGGCATTGGTATCTTTAGTAGAATGAAAATGCAAATTCACACCTTTATTATTCTCTTCAACGAATTATTGATTCTCCTCAAAAGAGACACCTGAGTAGTGAACAAGATTGGAATTTGCGGTGTCTTAAATGAGTGTAACAAGGTTCAGGACCTTTCCTTCATCTTGTTCTTTCATTTTTTAACCTTATGCTGAAAGAGTCATGTGAAGTCCAGAGTGTCACCCTGCAGTTTGTGACCTTTATCCTTGATGAGTTATGTTCATGCTTCTTCTGGCCTTGGCTCAAAGAAATAAGGAAGAGCCAATGAAGATTAATTCACATCATAATGAGTCAACTTCAATTTCTTCTGTAGCTGACAGGTAAAGAATTTTTAAGATACACAAGCTTTACTGCTTAATAAAGAGCAATACTGATGAGGCATAGTATTTGAAGTTTTGGTGATCTTCCATTTTTCCAAAACATAGAACACCCCTACCTTCCTACACTGATTAAAATACCTTTCATTCAACTTCAAGGTACAGGAAATGGTTGGTAAATGTAAACTTCAACCTGGTTTGACATCTGGAAGGATGGATATGCCTGAGACCATACCCAATTTAGATTCAATTTTCTTGCTGTTCACAATGATGTCTGCAGAACAGAAATCATCTTGTCAGTCTACAACTTACCCTAAGAAGAATAATCTTCAATATGGTCTATTTCTTGGGCAATTTTGGATTGGATGGCCTAGTTTTAAACTATTGCGCCATATCTGGAAGCCACTTTTAGCTGCTTCAAAAATAGACCTGAAGATGACCTCTCTCATTGTACACACAGTGCTCAGCTTCAAAGGTTCATTAGACTTGGTGATTTAAGGGCATTTCCTGCCACAATAAATTTATTGCAATAATTATGATTCTGACCTCTTCCATTCTTTCTTTCGCTATACTAATACATTGGCAGCCCTTTTTTTGGTCGACTAGACTGAGTTAGAACTAGGTGGTCTGCTTTTGAGAAACCAGGTAAATTTGTCTTCTCAGATAAAAAAATGGTTTTGCTTGCAAATTGCAGGCCATCTGGAAACCTGTATTGATTTTGGTAATCGGAGATAATGGGAACTGCAGATGCTGGAGAATCCAAGATAACAAAGTGTGAAGCTGGATGAACACAGCAGGCCAAGCAGCATCTCAGGAGCACAAAAGCTGATGTTTTGGGCCTAGACCCTTCAACAGAGAGGGGGATGGGGGGAGGGTTCTGAAATAAATAGGGAGAGAGGGGGAGGCAGACCGAAGATGAATAGAGGAGAAGATAGGTGGAGAGGAGAGTATAGGTGGGGAGGTGGGGAGGAGATAGGTCAGTCTGGGGAGGACGGACAGGTCAAGGAGGTGGGATGAGGTTAGTAGGTAGGAAATGGAGGTGTGGCTTGAGGTAGGAGGAGGGGATAGGTGAGAGGAAGAACAGATTAAGGAGGCGGGGATGAACTGGGCTGGTTTTGGGATGCAGTGTGGAGAGGGGACGAGCTGGGCTGGTTTTGGGATGCAGTGGGGGACGGGGAGATGTTAAAGCTGATGAAGTCCACATTGATACCATTGGGCTGCAGGGTTCCCAAGCGGAATATGAGTTGCTGTTCCTGCAATCTTCGGATGGCATCATTGTGGTACTGCATGAGGCCCATGATGGACATGTCGTCTAAGGAATGGGAGGGGGAGTTAAAATGGTTTGCGAGTGGGAGGTGCAGTTGTTTATTGCGAACCGAGCGGAGGTGTTCTGCAAAGCGGTCCCCAAGCCTCCGCTTGGTTTCCCCAATGTAGAGGAAGCTGCAATGGGTACAGTGGATACAGTATACTAGATTGGCAGATGTACAAGTGAATATCTGCTTAATATGCAAAGTCATCTTGGGGCCTGGGATGCTCCCAGATGGCCGTGTTCTTCAAGGACTGCAACTACCCCCCCCCTCCCCAACCCCGCAGTGGTCGAGAACACCCTTGACTGTGTCTCCCGCATTTCCCGCAACACATCCCTCACACCCTGCCCCCACAATAACCGCCCTTAGAGAATCCCCCTCGTCCTCACATACCACCCCACCAACCTCCGGATACAACACGTCATCCCCCGACACTTCCGCCATCAGCAATCCGACCCCACCACCAAAGACATTTTTCCATCCTCACCCTTGTCGGCCTTCCGGAGAGACCACTCTCTCCGCGACTCCATTGTCTGCTCCACATTCCATTCCAGCCCCACCACACCCGGCACCTTACCCTGCAAATGCAGGAAGTGCTACACTTGTCCCCACACCTCGTCCTTCACCCCTATCCCAGGCCCTGAGATGACTTTCCATATTAAGCAGATGTTCACCTGCACATCTGCCAATGTAGTATACTGTATCCACTGTACCCAGTGTGGCTTCCTTTACATTGGGGAAACCAAGCGGAGGCTTGGGGACAGCTTTGCAGAACACCTCCGCTCGGTTCGCAACAAACAACTGCACCTCCCCCTCGCATTCCTTAGACAACATGTCCATCATGGGCCTCCTGCAGTGCCACAATGATGCCACCCGAAGGTTGCAGGAACAGCAACTCATATTCCGCTTGGGAACCCTGCAGCCCAATGGTATCAATGTGGATTTCACAAGCTTCAAAATCTCCCCTTCCCCCACTGCATCCCAAAACCAGCCCAGTTCGTCCCCACCTCCCTAACCAGTTCTTCCTCTCACCTATCCACTCCTCCCACCTCAAGCCACACCTCCATTTCCCACCTACTAACCTCATACCACCTCCTTGACCTGTCCGTCCTCCCTGGGCTGACCTATCCCCTCCCCACATCTACTCTCCTCTCCACCTATCTTCTCCTCTATTCATCTTTGGTCTGCCTCCCCCTCTCTCCCTATTTATTTCAGAACCCTCTCCCCATCCCCCTCTCTGATGAAGGGCCTAGGCCCGAAACATCAGCTTTTGTGCTTCTGAGATGTTGCTTGGCCTGCTGTGTTCATCCACCTTCACACTTTATTATCTTGATTTTGGTAATGTAAGGTTCTCTTGGGAATGCAAGAGTACCCATAAGGCAATTATTTTTTGCTTTCAAGGGTCTGGCTGATAGATGCTTTTATTGGCCTGCGGTGAAAAGAATTTTAAGAAAGTTGAAATTTATCATTTAATTCTTAATTTGTTTTATCATGTCCTATTGTCATGAAAGTGTTCATTTGTTCAATGAAGTGCATGGAAGGGGAGAGAGCATGGACACGCCATAGCTTTTCATAAGAGCATGAATTCCTGTAGAAAGTGGTCTGAGGTTGTACCTTAGCTTGGGAAACATGAGGATGACCTTTTAAACTTACATTTTTAAAAGGTTCATTTGTGCAGACTATGGCTCTTGACACCTTGATGTTTGGTGAACCATGACTCTCTGAACAGATGGCCTGATTCCATGAAAATTCCACAGCACTATGCCATGGCTGTAATGGAGTAAATCAGGTGAGAACTGCAGGGTGTGAGCCCACAACCTGACGTAGCCCTTAAAAGGCCCTGATGAAAATCAAAAACCTTGGGAATGGTACCAGGAATTTCAGAATTGGGTCCCAGCTATCATTTTCACTCTTCAATAGATGTCTTTGATTCCATAAAGCCTTAGAATTAGAATTATATCAATGAGCTGTAAAAATAGATCCTTTATAAAAATCTCTTTCTAGTTAACTCACTCTGCTGCTACTCATGTGTGTGGAGGCCTCAAGTGCTGAAATGTTCAATATAATATTCAATACACCGCAGGCAGATCACTATTATGCGACACTAAAATGTCTGGGAATGTCTAAGCCTGGGAAATCCAGGAAATCAGCACAGTGCCTCCAAAATACTTCCAAGCACTTGACAATAGCAGAGGTTCTGGACGATTACCTTATTTTGCCTTCTGCAGAGTAATGTAATGAATTTTGCACTTTTTATTGATGAAACCAACTGATCCTGAGATTACGAAACTTTCCACTAAGGGGCAGTGAAGGATATGACAAAGTATATTGTATGAAGAATCTAATGCTGTTTGCATTATAACCAACCAGCACCTTTTTGTAAGAAATAGAAATGTGAGGAAAAGCTCGACAAAAATGGTCTTTTTTGTTAGAATAATGATAGTTATACTGTCATAGGCTATTTTAAACTAATTAAATAGAAGCAATCTGCTTCTAGTAGTTGATAGACTAAGAATGAACGATTATTGATCCATGATTATTGGTAACCCATTTATAACACAGAACGAAAGAAACCTCTTTGCCTGGAGTTGGGAGGCTGTAGAATTTTACTCGTGATAGTCTTTGCGATTGAATTTACATTCAAGACTGGATAGGAAGAGGCTGCATGAAGATGGGAAAAGCTGGGATAAAAATATTTGAATTATGGCCTGTTTCCATATTATAACTTTTGGATATTTCTACAACTCTCAAAATAACATGTTTCCAGCCTTCTTTGAACTGCACAAAATCATTTATAACGTGGAATTGAGTTTTGATGGAACCACAAATGATATGTACTACATGTCATAGTAATAACAAAAACACATATGGTGAGGCGTGCAAAATTCAGCTCACGGTCTCACCAAATTCATGATAGCTGCAGTAGATCGTCGCTATGTTATATTCCATTCTCCTTGCAAAAAAGTCAGCATTCCATTCGCCTTCACAATTACTTGCTGTACCTGTACCACAATTTTGTTATTCATGTGTCAGGGTGCCTAGGGCCCTCTGTACTACTGAGTTTTGCAATCTCTTTCCAATTAAATAGCATACTTTTGAATTCTTTCTGCTAAAATGGACATGTTTGTATTTTTCCATATGATATGCCATCGACTAATTTTTGTGCCCACTCCAGTTTATATCCCTTTACAATCTCTCCAGCCCTATTCAAAAACCTTTCCAAACTGTCTTTGTGTCCGAAAGATTTAGACAGTTTAGGAGAGTGGTCCAGGAAATGGCTGATGAAATTCAAGGTGAGCAAATGCGAGGTTTTGCACTTGGAAAAAAGAATACAGGCATGGACTATTTTCTAAACAGTGAGAAAATTCGTAAAGCCAAAGTACAAAGGGATCTGGGAGTGTTGGTCCAGGATTCTCTAAAAGTTAACTTGCAGGTAGAGTCCGTAATTAAGGAAGTGAATGTAATGTTGTTGTTTCTCTCAAGAGGGTTGGAATATAAAAGCAGTGATGTGTTTCTGAGACTTTATAAAGGTCTAGTTAGGCCCCATTTAGAATACTGTGTCCAATTTTGGGCCCCACACCTCAGGAAGGACATACTGGCGCTGGAGTGTGTCCAGCGGAGATTCACACGGATGATCCCTGGAATGGTAGGTTTAATGTACGATGAACGGCTAAGGATCCTGGGATTGTATTCATTAGAGTTTAGAAGGTTGAGGGGAGATCTAATAGAAACTTACAAGACAATGTATGGTTTAGAAGGGGTGGACGCTAGGAAGTTGTTTCCGTTAGGCTGGGAGACTAGGTCCCGTGGGCACAGCCTTAGAACTAGAGGGGGTAAATTTAAAACGGAAATGAGACGACATTTCTTCAGCCAGAGAGTGGTAGGCCTGTGGAATTCATTGCCACAGAGTGCAGTGGAGGCCAGGATGTTAAATGCCTTCAAGGCAGAGATCGATAAATTCTTGATTTCACAAGGAATCAAGGGCCATGGGGAGAGTGCAGGGAAGTGGAGTTGAAATGCCGATCAGCCATGACTTAAATAGAGGAGTGGACTCAATGGGCTGAATGGCCTTTCTTCCACACCTATGTCTTATTGTCTTGTGATCTTATTAACACTGTTAGCTTCCACTCATTTTGTACTTTTGTTCATGTCATTGCCATTCATTGTAAATAGTTGAGGTCTCAGCAATGATTCCTATAGCATTTCACCAGTTACAGTTTGCCAATAAAACACATATATCCTTATTATTTGCTTCCTGTTAATTGGTCAATACCCTATTCATGCTAATATATTTAAATAATTTATAACTAATAGGAAGCTAAACAGTTCGGCTTCAGTATAAGGATTTTTTGTAAACCTCCTTCAATAATTTTTGCCAGCTGCACAAGTTGGCCTCTACAGCACTAATTCTGTTTCATCTAGAATAAACATTCAGCAGTTGTATTTTATTATGCTGTACTGCACCTAATTTAATTTTACATTATTAACTATCATCATTCTAAACAGCATTATTTAATTTTTAAGGGCTTATTTTCCTACTTGTGATATTTAAAACACAATTTTCGCATGATCTGTCTCAGACAGATATTTTTGACATCTTTCCAGGCCAGTGATGCTCAGAAGACTACATCAACCTTGTGCGTTATTTCCAATGCATGCTTTTGGAGATGATGACTCCTATCAAAAGTGTTTTCTTTCCCTCAGTTCTTCCAGAACTACTTGTGTTGTCTATATGTCATTTGTAGACTCTTCACTACATTTGATGGAGACAGTGATGAAATGACAGTGTCAGTGGACTAATAATCTGGAGGTCAGGCAAATGCTGTCGGAACAAATGCAGAAACTTGCTGGAAAAGCTCAGTAGGTCTGATGCATCCATGGAGGGAAATCAATGTTAATGTTTCAGGTTCAGTGACCCTTCTTCAGAGCTGTGCTCATTCACATGAAGCTTTACTGAATCAAATAATTTTTTTTTTCAAGACAAATTATACTTTCATTGCCACCATTAATTAATTTAGCTTTCAGTTCCAGATTTACCAACTTGAATTTAAATTCCACTGGCAACTTGGTGAGATTTGAACCTAACCCCAGAAAAGACAATATTTGTTGCCCCCTCCTAATTGCCCCTTGAACTGAATGATGACTAGTCCATTTCAGAGGCCAGTTAAGAGTCAACCACAGTATGTAGATTTTTGCATGATATGTCTAGGACAGATATTTTTTGACATCTCTCCAGGCCTGTGATACACAGAGGCACCGTTAACCTTGTGTGTATTTCTTCAGGATTTCTTCAGAACAGTGTTCCATGCGTTCTGAAGATGGTTCACTGGACCCTGAAATGTTAACTTTGATTTCTCTTCACAGAGGGTGCCAGATCTGCTGAGCTTTTTCCACAATTTCTGTTTTTGTTTCTGATTTCCATCATCTGCAGTTCTTTTAGTTTTTTTATTTAATACTCTGGGGACTTGGTTTCAAATCCCACTATGGTAGTTGGTGGAATTTAACTCCAATTGATAATTCTGGAAATAAAAACTAGCCTCAGTAATGATGACCATGAGACTATCATCAGTTATCATAAAACCCTAACTGCTTCACTAAAGTCCTTTGGGAAGGAAATGTACCATCCTTACCTGCAATCACCTACATGTCCTTAAGACCATAAGACAGAGGAGCAGATATTAGGCCATTCGGCCCATTGAGTCTGCACCGCCATTCAATTATGGCTGATAAGATCCTGAACCCCATTCTCCAGCTTTCTCACTGGCACCTTCCCCTGCAACCGCAGGGAGTGCTACACCTGCCCCCATACCTCCTCCCTCACCCCCATCCCAAGCCACAAGAAGACTTCCACATCAAGCAGATGTTCACCTACACATCTGCTATTGTGGTATACTGCATCCGCTATATCCGTTATGGCCTCCTCTACATTGGGGAAACCAAACAGAGGCTTGGGGACCGCTTTGCAGAACACCCCCGCTTGGTTTGCAATAAACAACTGCACCTCCCAGTCACGAACCATTTCAACTGCCCCTCCCATTCCTTAGACGACATGTCCATCCTGGGCCTCCTGCAGTGCCATAATGATGCCACCCGCAGATTGCAGGAACAGCAACTCATATTCCACTTGGGACCCTGCAGCGCAATGGTATCAATGTGGATTTCACAAGCTTCAAAATCTCCCCTCCCCCAACTGCTCCCAAAACCAGCCCAGCTCGTCCCCACCTCCCTAACCTGTTCTTCCTTTCACCTATCCCCTCCTCCCACCTCAAGCCGTACTCCCATTACCTTCCTACTAACCTCATCCCGCCACCTTGACCTGTCTGTCCTCCCCACCTACACTCACCTCTACTGGCTCCATCCCCACCTCTTTAACTTGTCTGTCTCCTCTCCTCCTATCTTCTCCTCTATCCATCTTTGATCCGCCTCCCCCTCTCTCCCTATTTACTTCAGAACCCTCTCCCCATCCCCCATTTCTGATGAAGGGTCTAGGGCTGAAACGTCAACTTTTGTGCTCCTAAGATGCTGCTTGGCCTGCTGTGTTCATCCAGCTCTACACTTTGTTATCTCGGATTCTCCAGCATCTGCAGTTCCCATTATCTCTGATACCCTTTATCTATATTCTCTGCTTTCTGCCAGACAGCCAATCTTCTATCCATGCTAGCACCTTGCCTGTAATGCCATGGGCCCTTATCTTACTCAGCAGCCTCCTGTGCAGCACCTTGTCAAAGGTCTTCATGAAGCCCAGCTAGATAACATCCATTGGCTCTTCTTGGTCCACCCTGCTCATTACTTCCTCAAAGTATTCTAGCAGATTTGTCAGGCATGATGTCGCCTCGATGAAACCATGCTGACTTTGCCCTATTATACTCTACACTTCCAAATAATCAGAAGCCTCATCCTTTACAATGGACTCCAAAATCTTGCCCACAACTGAAGTTAGGCTAATCAGCCTGTAATTTTCCATCCTTTTTACTCCCGGGGTTGTCACGTTAATGATTTTCCAGTCCTCTGGGACCCTCCCTGACTCTAGTGACTCCTGAGAGAAGACCATTAACACTTTCACTATCTGTTCAGCTATCTCTTTTAGAAACCTGGAGTGTAGTCCATCTGGTCCAGGTGACTTGTCCACCTTCAAGCCAATCAGTTTTACTAGCACCTTTTCCTACGTGATGCCCACCATACTCAGCTCTGCTCCCTGACTCTCTTGAATTTTTGGGATATTACTCGTGCCTTCCACCATGAAGACTGATGCGAAGTAATTATTCAGATCCTCACACTAGATCTACATATTGTGGTTGGAATTCAAACCCATGTTGGTAGATCTGAAATTGAAAGGTAATCTGAGTAATAGTGACAATGAAAGTATAATTTGTTGTGAAAGAAACATTAACTGGTTCGCTGGTGCTCACATTGAGTGAAAAAACAAAGAAGAAAAGTATACAATTAACACCTGCACTTTTCTCTATACTGCAACTAAGTACATTAGTATTGTTGTTTAAAGTTTCTGTCTGCCGCTATTAATGGTGTTGCTCCACTGGTCAGCCAGCAGATCATTATAATTAGTGATCTAACCCTGTTCCCAAACTTTCATATATGGGAGTTTACTAGGATGTTTTGTAACTCTCAAACACCTTTAAGCAGTATTTGGTTGACCTTAAGTAACACTCCAACAATTTGTTGATTACTGTTCCATGTATGTATTCTTGGACCATCTGAGAGATAAGCAGATAAGTATTAATGCAATTTGTTTTATTTTTATTTCTGATGAAGGGGAATAATGGCTCAGTGGCTAGCACTGCTGTCTCACAGCACCAGGACCTGGGTTCAATTCCAACCTCTCTCTGTGCAGAGTTTGCAGATTCTCCCCGTGTCTGTGTGGGTTTCCATTCGATGCTCTGGTTACCTCCCACAGTCCAAAGCTGTGTAGGTTAGGTGGATTGTCCATAGTTGTGCAGGTGAACATCTGCTTGATGTGGAAGTCTTCTTGGGGCCTGGGATGGGGGTGAGGGAGGAGGTATGGGGGCAGGTGTAGCACTCCCTGCGGTTGCAGGGGAAGGTGCCGGGGAGAAAGCTGGAGAATGGGGTTCAGGATCTTATCAGTCATAGTGTTGGTTAAATAAGTTAGGCATGGGAAATACAGGGATACGGGGACATGTTAGAGGGTTGAGTCTTGGTGGGATACTCTGGGAGTTGGTATGAACTTGTTGGGCCAAAAGGCCTATTTCCACACTGCAGGGATTCTATGATCTTATGTTGCAGAGTATGCATTAACATTGCCGTGCAATTTCAAAAGAAGAATGCACATTTCTAATACTAACTACCTATGGCTGCTAAACAATAAATAATAGGGTTTCATGCTCAAGTCTGTTTGGTGAGACTGAAACTCTTCTTCATACTGATGGTTCTGCTCCTAGTTACATGTCAGTCAATTTATGCAACGGTATGATTCAATCCAATAAAGCTATATAGTTCAGATTAGAGTGATGACAGCTACTCAGTCAGAAGACAATTCCATCTGCTGCAGCTTTTGCTTTCGGTGAGAGCAGCATAAAGATCAAAACCTGTGAAAGAAGTAACAGAGACAGAAACAACAGAATAAAATGATGAAAGGTGGTTGAATTTAAGCTACCATGAGGAGCATATGAGAGATACTGAAATATTTACAACATGAAATGAGTGGAATGAATAATGGAAGTGTTTAAGGGAGAAGGTTAGAAAGTAAAACATAGAATGTAGGAGTAGGAGTAGGCCATTCATCCTTTTGAGCCTGCTCCGCCATTCAGTGTTATCATGGCTGATCATCCAGTACGCTGTTCCTGTTTCTTTTCATATTCTTTGATTAATTTAGTGTCAAGAACTATATCTACATTTTTTTCAAAGTCTTCAAAACTTTGACCTCAATTGTTTCCTGTGGAAGAGAATTATATGGGCTTACCACTATCTGTGTGAAGAATTTCCTTATCACCTGTCCTAAATGGTGTATCCCTTTATCCTAAGACATGACCCCTGGCTGTGGGCTCCCTGATCAGCAATAACAACCCTCCTGAATCTGTGCTGTCTCATTCTGTTAGAATTTTATAGGTTTATGTAAGGTCTCCCCTCACAATGATGTGAGACCATAAATGGTCTTACCAATGCCTTGCACAGTTACAGCAAGACATCCCTGCTCTTTTATGCTAATCCTTTCACAATGAAATAGGAGAAAAAAGCCATTAAATCTATGAACAACAGAATGAAAATGGAATCATTTAATTAATTTTCTGAAAAATGATAATCAATTAATTGTTACGTTTTGATGTTTTTACGTATTTTCCACTTGCATCACTCTAACACCTTGTTCTTAATACTGACTTAATTTGAAATGTTGGTACACTATCAATCTATGCATAATAACTTGTCTTTCAAACATAAAACATAAGTAAATTCTTGTTTTGGTGTATAAGACCTCTGATAGGTGGTGGTCAGACTCTCCTATCATAATATCATTGATGAGGCAGTCTCTGATTACTGCTTTACATCTGTATCTACTTATGGAGCTCTTCATCATTGTATTAAAAAAGTCCCTCATATCTTACAGTGGAAGAAGGCAATATGGGGGACTTTACTCGACCATTTGCGGAGAGGAGAATCTTTACCTCCCTGGATAATCTTTGAAGAGTGGAGAGTTTTGTTGATGGAGTGTGGAGCCCGTTAGTGCTATATGTGAGCCAGTCATATGTGGAAATGGAAGGTTAAACCAGTTCTTCAACAAGGCATCATATCTTTATCCCTTCAACCTAAGATATATACCAGACAGATGATTCAGATGAGTGAGTGTAATGTTTTCAGTGCGAACAAGGACAATGAAGGTAGTGGAGGTCTTGTAATTTAGAAAATTAGGTACTGCAGGAATGTCATGATGAATCAATTTCATGGTCTTGATAAAGGCAATCCAAAATTTTGCTGCCTTTACTTACATGCAGAAAGGTTCTTTCATCCAGAATTGCAGTACTTGCTGACTAATGTTAACTTTAGATCAACTTTAGACCTTGATTTTAAAATTCTCGATTTTTTTCAAATACCTCTATGATATTATATCTGTAATTTCCTCCAGCTATATAATGTTCCAAGATACCTTTAATCTACTTCAGAAACTTTGAATAGCCCAAAATCAAATTACTCCATAATTTGGTAGACATGACTGTCCTTACACTCTAGAGTGGCCCTTTTAAACTTCTCCAACTTTTTCTCGTCCTTTATAATACTTCTTAAGCCTACCTTTTTGACTAAACCTTTAGCCATTTTTCTTAATACAGTCTTATGTGTTTGTATGTGAAATCTTTGTGTTATAATATCCCAGCAAAGTGCACATACAGCTGGATCACATATAACATGAGTAGGTTCTACTTTATCAACAAAAGAGCCGATTGGTCAAAGATTACCCAGAAAGTTCAAGAACTTGGCTTCTCGTCTTCTCAAATCATCTTTTGGAAATAGCCTCCTTCACTCTACCCTCCAACAATAAGTGGAACAAGTTAGGAACTTCTTTAATATAATGAAGAGCTTCCACTTAATTGTCTCTACTGCTTCCTTCCTTCCCATAATCCACTGGACAAACTTCCTCTTAGATGCACCTCCCTGTCCTAAACCTGTACTTGCATCTTTCTCTACTTTCTCTCCTCTCTACTCTGATGCCATCTGTAAGCTTATCTTATCAATGAGTTCGCCTCTTGTCCTTTAGGCTCTATTTCTATAAAACCACTGACCATACAACATTCCTTCTTGACATCTCTGTTGGTTGTTATTAACTGTTTGGTCTTCAAGAATTTTTTTCTACACTTTCAAATTTAGTCATTATACCTATCCTTAAAAAAAGCTTCATCCTGCTGTTCTTGCAAACTGCTGTTTTCACCATCCTGCCTTTCCTTTCCAAAGACCTTCAACATATCATCACTTCCCAGAGTCATGCTCATCTTTCGTGATGCTTTGAGTTTGAATCCCTCAATCAGGTTTTCTGTCCCATGTTATACCAATATGGTTTTTATTAGACTAGTTACCAATTGATATCCTAGTTTGACTAAAACAAAGAAACAATTACTCATTGCCATTCTAGACTTGGCTAGGACATTTTTTGGCATGGTTAATCACAATGTTTTGCTCCAACACCTTACTCGGTCATCTTTCTGTGCGAGACTGCCTTTCTGATCAGAGCCGTTGAATCAGCTGCAAAGGTGCCCTTGTTACAACTGTGCTGTTACTCCTGGTATCCACTAAGGATCGATTTGTGGCCCCCTCCTGCACCTCAACTACATGATGTTCCTCAGCAAGATCATTCGAAAATACAGCATCAACTTGTACTGGGTTAACAGAAATTCCCTATGTTTGAGTGGTAGAAAGACTGGAACCCCATCACGAATTCAGTTAAATCACCATCAATTTAAGTACACTCCCTGTCAACTTAGAGATTCAACTAGAACCTTTGTATCCATTGTGTCTTAGTTGACCACAAGATAAGCTTCCCAACAACATATCCTCATTCTCACCGACTGCCAATTTTCATCTCATTACATTGTCCAGCTTTGCCTTTGCATCAGCTTAAATGGAGTTCTGTTATAGATCAACTATTATCTCGTCAAAAGGGAATTAATATCTATTCCTCTTCTTGAGCTTCCATCTCTACTGCTGAAAAAAAAATCATCCATACCTTTCTTTAGTCTGGCCTTTACTATTCCAGTGCATACTTGGCTGGCCTCTCAGTTGTGTTGTCTGCAAACATGATGTCATTCGAAACATATGCCCAGATATACTCTTAGTCCTATGTACCTATCTCTCTGCCTGTCTCTTCCTTAACCCCATGACTGCTAACCTACATTGGCCACTGCTTAAAAAAAATTTTAAATTTTAAAATTCTTGATCCCTGTTTGCAAATCTATCTGTGACTTTCTCCCTCATCGTCCCTGTGATCTCCAGCCCTTCAGCTGGCCAAGTACTTTGCACTCTACCAGTTCTAGCCATTTAAGCATTTCCCATTTTAGTTGCCCCACCACTGGTGGCTGTGTCTTCAGCTGTGAAGACCTAATCTTATGAATTTCTTGCCTAAACTTCAACTTTTGCTTCATAATGCTTGTAACCTTTGTCAGGACTTTGTTTGCTTTGTAAATGCAAGTCATCGGCCTGAACTTTTATTCTCAAGTCGGGTAATTCAGGTAGAATATTTCCTGGCTTGCTGAACTTGCCTTGGAAAACAGTGCTTTGAATGGTGGGATCCTCATTCTGGGAGTTTGTTGAGGTGGTGATGGTAGCAGGGATGTTGGTGGTGTAATTGGAATTGGGAATATGAAGAGTCAGGCTGCCACAGGAGCTGCCATTTACTGAGATACTGTAGCTCAGTCTAGCTCTCTGGTACTTTGTTTCACTTGTTTTCTTAAACATTAGACTGTCTAGTACATACCAGCCATGCCCTCACATCAATACCTATGCATGTTCAATCATGCCAACACATGTCCCAACACCATGGATCCTCATGCTTTCTAAGCTAATTTGTGATACACCATTGACTTCCTTGGGCCCTCACAGCCCCTATGTTAGCTTAATGCTATATCATCCTGCTACAGGTTTTGTCATTTCACCCTCTGTACCACTCGTCTACTGTCTAACGTTGTTAGCCATGTCCCCTGTGTTGTCTCTCCGCCCTATACTCACCACTTGTTTAAAACATTCTTGTCGCTATGATTGCTAACGTACCATTTGACTTCTTTGCTGTCTACTAAATCTCCAGGCTTACCTTCAGTGACAGATATTGTTGCACATTCTCCTTTTTCAATTCTTAGCTATTTCCCATCCTGAATGGTCACTGGACTGAAGCATTAAGATGTGTTCTCTCCACAGATGCTGCCAGACCTGCTGAGTTTCTCCAGAAATTTCTGTTCTTGTTTCAGATAATCTGCCTTCCTGTTTTTGCTCCCAAAGTGGATGTTTACATTTATTCACCGAATACTGCATTTGTCATATATTTTTCTACTCACTCAGCTTGTTCAAATCACGTTGAAGCATCTCTACATCCTCTTCTGAGCTCACCCTCACTCTCAACTTTGTGTCATTTGCAAATTTGAAGATACTGCGTTTAATTCCCTCATGTTATCATTGATATATATTGAGAGTAGCTATTTGCTATAAGTATATACTGCAAAGTTGGTTGGAACTTATGCATTATTTGAGGCTGGAGGATGCATGAAAATTTATATTAAAAGTATTTTGCATTTATGTCTTCCTTTAGTGGAAACATTTTTGGCACATAATAACTTAGCGGGGAAATTTCAACTTTTAATGAACTTCAGTGAATGATAGTCACTGAAACAGGAAGTATGTTTAAATAAACAATCTATTTCTGGCACAAAGAATGCTATCAAAATGCAAATCATTGTATGAAATCAGGCAGTGGTTTGCAGCTACACTGTTCATGTCAACAGGCATTACTTAACAAGAAGAAAAACTAATTTTTGTTTACTGAACAGATTATTAAATTGATCAATTAAAGAAAACTTACTGTCTATATAATCCCAGAATCTCTAGCCCACTACTTGATCACTAATGCACCACACATATAATTGATTTATTGTTCATTGTAAAGACATAATAAATTCACCGCTTATTCTTTGCACTGTGGTACATGTGACAAGAAACTGCCTCACGACTTGTGTTTTCATTAAAACAGAATGCAGCCTGTGGTAGGGTTGACAGCTGAGTAGTTAGGTTACAAATCCAATTGCAAAGGCAGGGAAAATGGAATGAATATTACCATTTTAATTATCAATATAGAAAATGTATGACAACTCATAAATAATCAAGTGTGGCAGGCTGTAATGTTTCATGTGACACCAAGCTTTTGGATGAAATATTGTATTCAAAAAATACTCTTTGTAGTGACAAACTGGCATGAGCATTGCATTTTGTTGTGTGTCTGTGTTAGACTCATCAAAATAGGAAAGCCAGGAAAGAAATATTGGTTCCTAAACTGAACATGGATTAAAAACTATTCTCATGAATTGCAGAGATAACTGATCATTATTGTTAGGCCCATTTTGGATGATGAGCCTCTTAAATACATTCAGCAAATTTATTGTCTTTGATTGTAAAATCACAATGGTCATTTAAATAAATGTACATCACTGCAAGAGTTCTCAAATCTGTAAAATCAATGTTATGTGTGTCTTCAGGGGTTATTTCTGCAAAGAAAAGAATACAAGGTATAGAAAACAAGAGAAAGCCATATGGCTTGTTGAGCCAGCTCTGTTTTTAAATATGATTATAGTGGATCTTAGGCTTCAACTACATTGTGCTGCCTGCTCTCATATCTCTTAATTTCCTGAAAGATCAAACATTGGGCCATAAGCAGCTTTAAACATAAACAGTAGTGGACCATCCATAACCCTTGTGGGTAAAGAATTTACAATCTTTGAGTAAAGTAATTTATCTTCATCTCAGTCCTAAATGAATCATCCTGGCCCTGAGACTATACCTCCATGTGTTGGATTATTTGACCAACAAAAACAATCTCTCAGTATTCAGCTTATCAAGCTTGTTTAAAACTTTGTCTGATTGACTTCACCTCCAATTCTTCTAACCTCTAGAGAATAGAGACTAAATTTATTCAACCTCATCATAGGTCAACTCCCAGCAATTAATATAGTGAATTTCATTATACCCTGTCCAAAACAAATATATCCTTCTTAAAATAACGTGATCAAAATTTTATATCGTACTCCAAATGTGGTCTCACTGATGCGTGATCTTTCCAAGTAAGATCATGGTGAGTGCAACATTTTAATATTGTGGCATTATATGTTTAAGTGTCAATGTAGAGTATCTTTTGCTACTAAGTTTGCAGATCAGATAAGCAGGGAGAAAATGGGGAGATATGGACTGGATCTTTTTGCAGGGGAGTGGCCCTGAGCTTGAGATCAAAACAGCAGGAGCTTCCTCTTGTCTGAGAGACAATGACAGATTTTATAATTGACAAGACAATTAACTGACTACAATTAAGGCTTCTGCCCCCATGTCTCTAAAAGCTGTTGGCCAATCAGTCGTGATTGTTGTGACCTTAGTCAGCCTCAAGTGAGGAACATTTGATGACCGGGAAAATAAGTGGCTTCAGAAGAGCTAGTCAGGCAGGTCTCTTCCGTGTGTGGGCAGGCATTGTGCCCAAATCATGGGGATACCCATTCCTGATCTTGTTCATGGCCAGGTGGCAGTCAAAGTTGATGGCTGATGGACATGGTGCCGCCTGCCAGGCTCACCAGTTTTATACTCCCCTGTCTATCATATTACTCTTGAGAGCATTACAGGTTTGCAGCTGTGTATTTTAAAAATCAGTGACTATCTGGCCAAAAGTGCGGCAAACTGGTTTCAAAAGATCAAGTCAGCAAGATGGCTAAGATTGTGGATAACTAACATCTTTAAAGGTCTATCCAGTGCCTCTTGGAAGGAAGTGCATATGGCTGGATATATTAAATCTGTGCTTTAATATATTGGAGTATGGCTGAATATGAGAAAGTAGATCTGAGCCAGAGTTTTCTGATAATATCCAGCTGTATTGGTGTAAAAGTTGAAGGAGAGGAGGTATATCCTGTATCCACTGAATGGCAGGAGACCCTTGAGCCATAGGCTCAGAAGGCAATGGGAGTTCTTGGTCCAGCAATCTAATAAGAGTGCCAAGGTGGGTGGGTTCTGTACTCACATGACACATCCTACTAGAACATAGAACATAGAATAATACAGCACAGTTGAGGCCCTGCAGCCCACGAAGTTGTGCCAAACTTTTCCCTAAGCCTAAGGTCCATCTAACCTCCATCCCTATCCTGTACTATCATCCATATGCATATCTGATAGCCGCTTAAATGCCCTTAATGAGGCCGACTCCACCACCTGTTCCAGCAATGCATTCCATGCCCCGACCACTCTCTGAATAAAGAACCTGCCTGTGACATCTCCCCATACCTAAGTCCACTCACTTTAAAACTATGCTACCTCTACCCTAGGAAAAAGTCTCTGGCTGTCCACTATCTATACCTCTGATCCTTTTGTACACCTCTATCAAGTCACTTCTCATCCTTCGTTGTTCTAAAGAGAAAAGCCCTAGCTCATTCAATCTTTCCTCGCATGACCTTCCCTCCATTCCAGGCCACATCCTAGTAAATCTCTCCTGCACCTTTTCCAAAGCTTCCACATCTTTCTTATAACGAGGCGACCAGCACTGGACACAATATTCCAGATGTGGCCGAACCAGGCTTTTGTATAGCTGGAGCAGAACTTCATCCCTCTAATAATGAAAGCTAACACATCATACGCCTTCTTAACAACTCTATCCACCCAGGTGGCAGCTTTCAGGGAACTGTGGACATGAACCACAAGATCCCTCTGGTCTTCCACACTGCCAAGAATCCTTCCGTTAACCCTGTGTTCTGCTTTCAAACTTGTCCTTCCAAAATGAATCACCTCACACTTTTTCCCACTACTTCTTGCTACTATTAGTGGAATTACAAGGATCATCTACTGCTCAATTCCAAACAGCTTCATAATCTACCTTCTAAGTTATTTTATTGACACTGAACTCTTCAATTCATATAGGAATCAGGTGAAAAGTCTCCATAAGTTAGTCAGACCTTTTTTCTTTTTAACTAATTTTTCTGATCAAACTGTTCAGAAATGTTATGACACATCTCTGAAACAGATGGGACTTGAGCTAGGGCCTCACAGCCTCAGGGTAGGGACACTAACACTTCTCCACAAGACGGCTGTTTAGAGTCCAAGCTAACAAAGTGTGGAGCTGGATGAACACAGCCGGCCAAGCAGCATCTTAGGAGCACAAAAGCTGACGTTTCGGGCCTAAGGGTCTAGGCCTGAAACGTCAGCTTTTGTGCTCCTAAGATGCTGCTTGGCCTGCTGTGTTCATCCAGCTCCACACTTTGTTATTTTGGATTCTCCAGCATCTGCAGTTCCCATTATCTCTGGCCCTTTAGAGTCAGAGTTTTTAAAAAAATTTAGCCTGTTTTCAAATCAATTTGTGTAGAGATGTTAGTAATAACTAGACCAGGTGGGGCACGAACCACGGTCTCAGTCCAGGGAATAGGGATGCTACCACTGAGCCTTTTAGAATCAGAGTTGTTTCCTAAGCTCAAACATTTTCAGCTGCTTCATTGATAACCTTTAATGAGTTTTGTGGTCAGAAATATGATTTTCTGTACCACTGACTCCCCAGAAATTGAAGCAGTCCTATCCATATGTAATAAGACCTGGACAGCATTCAAGCTTGGGCTGATAAGAGAAAATTAACATTCATGCTTGACAAGTACCAGGCAATGACTATTTCCAACAAGAGGAAAGCTGGCTATGTCTCCTTGACAGTCAATGGCATTGCCATCGCTGAATCTCTCCTGTCAACATCTTGGCAGTTAACGTTGACCAGAAACTGAACTGAAGAGGCTGTATATATAAATACTGTGGCTACAAAACGAGGTCACAGACTGTAAATTCTGAGGCAAATAACTCATTTCCTGATTCCCCAGAGACCACTCACCATCTACAAGGCACAGGTTAAGAGTGAGATACAATAATTTCCACTTGCATGAATGGGTGCGGCTCCAATAATATGGAAGAAGCTCATCACTATCTAGGATAAAGTATTCTCCTTTTTTGGTACACCGTCCATCAACTTGAATATTCTCTCCCTTCACCAGTGATTCTCAATGGCAGCAATGAGGACAAGGTACAATGTAATAGTTCACCAAAAGTCCTTAGATAGCACCTTCAAAACCCTCTCACTCTACCAAGTTGAAGGAAAGGTGCAACAGATACACAACTGTATGCTGGTGGCGCTATGAACCATATGCTCTTTTGACTTGGAAATATATTGCCATTCCCTCATTATTGCAGGACCAAAATCCTGGAACTCCCTTCCTAATGGCACTGAGGGTGTCTCTATACAAAATTGACTGCAGAAGTTAGGACATTTAGTGACAGTATGAATGTTGGCCTTGCCAAAGATGCCCACATCCATGAAAGAATTTTAAAAAACCTGAGGTTCATAATAGACAAATTGCAGACATTGTAGTTATTCACCTAATGCAACAATACCACCCAAATGTATTGCATGATGCTCACTGACACACTTCTTTTCATTGCAAAAGGATGTGGTGTAACTTGAAACAATAGCTTATAACTAGAGGATAAGCATACCTGTACTATTTAACTCCACCATAGAGAAACAACATTGAGCATCACAGGAAGACATTATTAAAATCATCATCACTCTTGATGGAGAAGTCAATAATAAGGACCTCTGCACAGCTAATCTTTTGGCTCAATATCCTCCACTTATGTTTTGCATTGTGTAAACACACACTTTCTACTTTCTCTTCTCACCAGAAACCAACTCTTAACCCTTTCAAATGTTCAAGAATCAGAATTGTCTGTTTCGTATTTTGTTTTTAATATTGAATTAAAATTTCACCTTCTGCTACGGTAAATTCAAACCTACAACAATAACCCAGCCCTCAACATTATTAATCCAATTACATTACCAATACATCCCTCCCACCCAAGTCTTTAATCGCTAACAGGTTTAGTGCACTACTTATTAATTTGTAACTAAATATCAATATGTCATCTGGTGCCCACAGTTCCACTCCAGAAATAATTTAAAAAAAACATTTTTCTAATGAATTGAGATTTGGGACAAGGAAGAGGCTCATCTGAGTCAAGCTTGGATCACTGAGTCTTGTACCTACATGGAACTTCATTTCCAAAAAAAATCATAGGACATTATCTGCTGAGAACACGTTAGTGATTTAATCTCGAGCTAATGGTAACAGAGTTTGTGGGGTTATTTAAACAGCACGCATGTACATGAGACATGTGGGAACAACACCATTTCACAAGCATCAGTGGAATCTGCCTGCTCAATGTTCATGAAACTTTTTGGCATAATTCCCAATGGCGTGGTCCATAAATGGTGTTGTGGAGGTTGAAATGATTCTACTTGTTGTTATACAAGTATTGAAAAATAACTTAAGGCTTTGGGAAACTTTGTCCTGTGCTCCTTGTATTTAATTCAGGTTCAGGCTGAAATCCAGCCACTTACAAGTTGGCTTACAGCTGGATAAAGAAGATCCTCAACTTCCCTTTCCCAAACTTCTCTTTGAGTTTATGGTGGAAGACCAAAGTTACCACTACAGAATAGTACTAGTCCAACAGCAACAGACCACATCACATTAAGCATGTCGAATAATTAAAAGGCATAGACACTACTGCAGAAATGCTCCAAGCATTCATTAACAATGTTGCTTTTAGAGCAAACCCTTTTAAAAAATTTATATTTTTAAATGTGGGGTTAGAGCTAGAACAGTTTTGCAGAAATCATTAATTGAGTTAATTTACGTTACGCAACTTCACCCCAAAGCAAAATTGTTAAAAGAAACTTTTTTTATTGAAACATATTGTGCAGTTATTTTCACTGAATTGAGCAGCCTTAACAAACAAGGAAAAAAGATTTATGAGACCCTTGTTCTTTTGGACACCAATTGCAATATTATTAATTGAAATAATTTGAGGTATATGTGGCAAATAATGTGTACTCTTAACCTCACCAAGTAGCTTCAGGTTTAAGCCGGGATACACCAAAGCCAGCTGCTATCTTATTGAAATGACTAATTTAATGTGGACATACAGTTGAAATTAAGATTTTCACTGGTCTGTACGGATTTGCACAGTACCATTTGATGTTGTTATCCACTAAGGCTCTCATTGTCATCAAGAGGTTGAATTTCATAGTGAGTTCTCCTAATCATCTACCAAAACTTTGGCAGACGACTTGGAGAAACCATTGAACAATGGCAAAACAGAATTTAACAACATAAAGTTTGGTGTGATGCAGCATTTAAAGTGAATTGATTCAGAAGTAGGATTTTCCACTGCAGCAACCATAATGTTTCTCTCACAGAAGTATCATGATGTACATCAATGAATACTTTTTGGTCCTCTGATTTTGATATCTGCCAATTAGCCAACAGAGAGATCTGGCCCAATGTGCAATATAGAAATCCTATCTGCTTTCTATTCACTGTAACTGAATTCTGAATCATATCTACCATGATTGTATCCAACTGCTCAAGCACAGCACGAGAAATATTTTCTTAGGCAATGTTGTCATTGGTAATATATCTTTATTTTGTTTTTATCACCACTCTGTTTTTGAAAATGGACTTTTGGGAGCAGACGTTATTTTCTATAGTTTGATCCCGTTTAACATATTACAGCAAAATGAACATTAAGCAATTAACATTGTACAATGTAAATATTGGCTTAAAGCAAGGTAGACAACTGAAAAATTTCAACCTGTTGATAATCACAAGGCTGAAAGAAATAATTTGCAATAATTTTAACAATCTATTCATAGAGTGCCACACTTCTCAATTCCATGTCTCTCTCAGTCTTCAGGTTCCAGTGGGACCTCGTGTACCAGAGGATGCCAGTGTATCTAGTGAGTGGAAGCAGACAGGTATCTGCAAGGTCATGTAGCCCTGCCAAAACATTGACTAATAAAGGGCTATCAAGCAGTTTTATGTGAATTGCTGGATGAGTTTCTTTTAATTGACAGCCTTCAGTTAACGTCAGGTTTGATAATGGACTAATTTGATCAGGGAGTATTGATGAAAATTAGATGGATTGTTGCAGGGGTAGAGGGGAGTTAAACTCTCTGGCTCACCAATTTTAGAAGAGGCATTGCAGATACTTCATGAAAACAGGATGAACATGGAACATTCAAGTGAACAGCTCCTTTTAAAAAATCACCCATGTTCTGTGTGTCAGCCTTTTCATAATACTAGGGCTGCAATGAATATACAAACCGGTCTTCCCAATCCTGGCAATTGGGGGCACATAATGTCCTCCCCACTTGTGGGTTTGGTTGCTGGGCAACCTTTTAGTCAGACAGAAAATGCCACATGGTGGGCAAATAGTTACCTTGGACTGGGGTTCCTCACTCGATGCTGGATCGATGGGTCTGACACCAGGAGCTGATAGCCCACTAAGGATATTATTAAAGTGGAGAAAGTTCAGAAAAAAGTTACCGGGATTTTGCCAGGACTAAGGTTTTGAGTTATAAGGAGAGACTGGATAGGCTAAGACTTCTTGCACTGGAGTGTAGGAGGTTAAGGGGTACCTTATAGAGGCTTATACAATCATGAGGGGCATCGATAAAGTGTATAGCAAAGGTCTTTTCCCTATGGTGGATGAGTCCAAAACCAGGGGGCGTATTTTTAAGGTGAGAGGAGAAAGGTTTAAAAGAGACATTAGGAGCAACTTTTTCATACAGAAGGTAGTTCATATGTGGGTCAAACTGTGAGATGACTCAGTAGATGCAGGTACAGTTACAACATACTAAAGACATTTGAATAAGTAAATGAAAAGGAAGGCCAAAGTGGGACGAGTTCAGTTTGGGAAACTTGGTTGTTGAGGACAAGTCGGACCAAAGAATTTCTTTCAATGCTGTAGGACTCTATGACTGTGACTATGTCCGCTACACCCCATCACCATAGTAGAACCTAGAATATGTTAAAATAGATCAGTTGGAATGTTTTTGGAGCAGCTTCGGAGAAAAAAGTGTCAAGGAGATAACCCTACTTGACCTCCTTCAAAATTGTCTGTTCCAAATAATTCAGTTAATTCCACATGACATTAGGAAACTGCGATGGACATATTGAAGGCTATGGACGCTAATAAAGTTTGATTGGGCAGACAGTAGCTCAGTGGTTAGCACCACTGCCTCACAGTGCCAAGGACTTCAGTGTGATTCCACTCTCGGGTGACTTCTGTGTGGAGTTTGCATGTTCTCCCTTTGTCTGTGTGGGTTTCTGCTGGGTGCTCTGGTTTCCTCTCACAGTACAAAGTTGTGCAGGTTAGGTGGACTGACCATGCTAAATTACCCATAGTGTTCAGGGGTGTAGGTGGGGTAGACATTGGAAGTGTAAGATTACAGGGATGGGATGGGATGGATCTGGATGGGATGCTCTTTGGACGGTAAATGTGGACCCATTGGGCCAAATGGTCTGTTTCTACACTGTAGCGATTCTGTGATACAGAAGACTAATGCATCATAATTTCTGCTTTCTCTCTCCCTCTTCACCCCAATCCTGGGCCAATAACATTTTCTATGTCTCTCACTTCTCTCCATATTCAACCCATTTCAATGGATTTATGGCAGTGATACTTATTTCATAATGAGGAAAACAGACCGAATATATTCTCTCCAAAATCGGATCAACCTTGATTCGCCAATTACAGCCTTACCTGCATCTTGCTATTCATTATAAAGTGTTTTAAAAAGTCAATACTCCATCAAAAGCATCATGCTCAGCAATAATTCCACATCAATGTGCAGCTTGAATTCTGACAGAACTATTCAGCTTCAGGACTTATTTCGACTTTAAATCAGTTGTGGACACAATGAGCTGAATGCCACAGGCAAGTCAGAATAACTGTCCTCAACATCCAAGCACCATTTCACTATATATAGCTCTAAGGCACCCCTGCAAAGCAGAGTTCAACAGCTACTTGAAAGTCCATGCATTGATATTACCCAGAGCCACAAGAGTCAAAAGCAAAAGACTCTAGACGAGAGTCTTACTAACAAACAGGAACATGGTTGCTGGTTTTTGGAAATTACTCATTCTATCCAGGAAGACTGCAGCACTCAGGTAAGTCTTTGCAGCCCTGTCATCTGCAGCTATTTCCTTTACTCGCGTAATAAACATGCAGTTATTATTGATTTTGTAACAAAGTCTAATCTCCTTTACAAATGGCATAGCAGACAATGAAGAAGGTTTTCTAAAATTACAAAGAGATGTTGATAAAATGGGTTGATGGGCAGAAAAAAAGCAGATGGAGTTCAATCTGGATAAATGTGAGATATTGCATTTTGGTACAACAAACAGGGGATGAGACTTATAAAATTAAGGGTACGGTCTTGGGGAGTGTTGTAGAACAGAGGAACCTAGGGGTTCAGGTACATAATTCTTTGAAGTTTGCAGCACATATAGACAGGATGGTTTAAAAGGTATTTGGTATATTTCCCTTCATTGCTCAGTCCTTGGAGAATAGAAGTTGGGAAATCATGTTGAGGTTGTACAGGACATTAATGAGGCCTTTTCTGGAATACTATGTCCAGCTCTGGTCGCCCAGTTACAAGAAGGATGTTATTAACCTGGGGAGGGTTCAAAAGAGATTTACCAGGATGTTGCCAAGTATGGAAGGTTTGAGTTATGAAGAAAGGTTGGAGAGGCTGGGACATTTTTCACTGGAGACTGAGAGATTGAGAGATGACCTTATAGAAGTTTATAGACTCATGGGGGTGTAGATAGGATTAATTGTAGGTGTCTTATCCCTAGGATGGGGATCTTCAAGACTAGGGGGCACATTTTTAAGTTGAGAGGAGAGAGATTTAGAAAAAATGATGAGCAAATCTTTTATGCAGAGCGTGGTTCATGTGTGGGATGGATTTGCTGAGGAAGTGGTGGATACGGGTATAATTACAATGTTTAAAAGACATTTTGATAATTACTTGAATAAGAAAGGTTTGGTGGATAGGGGCTAGAAGCAGGCAGATGGGATTAGTTTCGTTTGAATTATGTTCGGCATGGATTGATTGGACCAAAGGGTGTGTTGTATGACTCTGACATAAAAGGAGCTTTTAAACATGCCTCCCAAAAGTCACTTAACTTCTCTTGCACATTCTACTGTGATCAGCCAGCTGGAGGAATTGGTCTGTAATTATCTCAGGAAGGATTACAGATAGATGTGCATGGATGTACGTTTATTCAAGAAATTCTATGAACGTCTCTACAAGGAGAAATAGAAACTCACAGACAATGTCTTTCCTGAAGCCTGAATAATTTTTCTATCTACCCATAAGTGGAAGGATGAGAATTATTCAAGTTAATGGCTGAGACAATTAAAAAGGTAATTAGCACAACTAAAATACAATGCCTGGGACTATGTACTAGACATGAGCTTGGATCAGTTCTCTTCCTAGGCAGGCTGAATAAAACATCAGAAAAGTGTGTGTGAGACTATACAAACTGGTTAGAAGTTTCACCTCAGTTCTCAGAGACATCAGCAGCTCAATTCATCATATCATTCTATGTCCCGTCATTCATTCATCTCCGAAACCAAATCCAGTCCCTATGCTGTGTCTATGTTTGCAACGCATCATTGTCTTTTTTACGTTTTCATCAACGTTCTCCACATACCACTATATTGTCTCCATATTTCCATCTTCCTCCATTTCCCTCATCTTCCCCGCAATAATAAAGACTGAGAAAATGAACTTTGAGGGTAAACTTTCAAGTAGTGACAAGACAGACAGCAATAACTTCTTTAAAATATATCCAATGGAAGAGAAAAGCCTAAGTAAACATAGGCCCCTGACAGAATGAAGCTGGCTAAATAAAAATGGGAACCAGTGAATGGCAGAGGAGTTGGATAGAGGTAGCAGGAACTGCAGATGCTGGAGAATCTGAGATAACAAGGTGTAGAGTTGGCTGAACACAGCAGACCAAGCAGAGAGGAGCAGGAAGGCTGACGTTTCAGGCCTAGACCCTTCTTCAGAAATGGGGAGGGGAAGGGGATTCTGAAATTAATAGGGAGAGGGGGAGGCGGATAGAAGATGGATAGAGGAGAAGATAGGTGGAGGGAAGGCAGGTGAAAGAGGCAGGGATGGAGCCAGTAAAGGTGAATGTAGATAGGGAATTAGGGAGGAGATCGGTCAGTCCAGGGAGGACGGACAGGTCGAGGGTGCTGGATGAGGCTAGTAGGTAGGAGATGGGGGTGGGGCTTGAGGTGGGGGGAGGGAATAGGTGGGAGGAAGGACAGGTTAGGGAGGCAGGGATCTGCTGGACTGGTTTTGGGATGCGGTGGGGGAGGGGAGATTTTGAAGCTTGTGAAGTCAATTGATACCATTGGGCTGCAGTGTTCCCAAGCGGAATATAAGGCGCTGTTCCTTGGGTGGCATCGTTGTGGCACTGCAGGAGGCCCAGGATGGACATGTTGTCTGAGGAATGGGAGGGGGAGTTGAAATGGTTCGCAACTGGGAGGTGCGGTTGTTTAATGTGAACCAAACTTAGGTTTTCTGCAAAGCGGTCCCCAAGTCTCCGCTTGGTTTCCCCAATGTAGAGGAGGCCACAACAGGAACAGAGGATACAGTATACCACATTGGAAGATGTGCAGGTGAACACCTGCTTGATGTGGAAAGTCTCCTTGGGCCTGGTATGGGGATCAAGGGGAGGTATAGGGGCAGGTGTAGCACTTCGTGCGGTTGCAGGGAATAGTGCCGGTTGTGGTGAGGCTGGAGGGGAGTGTGGAGTGGACAAGGGAGTCACGGAGAGAGTGGTCCCTTGGGAAGGCAGGCAAGGGTGGGGAGGGAACAATGTCTTTGGTGGTGGGGTTGGATTGCAGATGGCAGAAGTATCGGAGTATGATGCAGTGGATCCGGAAGTTGGTGGGGTGGTACGTGAAGACAAGGGGGATTCTGTTTTGTTAGTTATTGCGGGGAGGGCATGTGAGGGATGAGTTGCGGGAAATGAGGGAGACATGGTTGAGGGCGTTCTCGACCACTGATTGGGGGAGGTTGTGGTCCTTGAAAACATGTACATCTGGAATGCGCGGGAGTGGAATGCCTCATCCTGGGAGCAGGTGCGGCTGAGGTGAAGGAATTGGGAATAGGGGATGACATTTTTGCAGGAAGATGGGTGGGAGAAGGTGTATTCTAGGTAGCTGTGGGAGATGGTGGGCTTGAAATTGATATCAGTTCCCAGGTGGTTACCTGAGATGGAAACAGAGAGGTCCAGGAAGGAGGAAGAGATATCAGAGATGGCCCAGGTGAACTTAAGGTGGGGCAGAAGGTGCTAGTGAAGTGGATGAAGTGTTCGAGCTCCTCATGAGAGCACAATGCGGCGCCAATATGGTCATCGATGTAACGGAGGAAGAGGTGGTGTTTGGGGCCAGTGTAGCTACAGAAGACTTTCCACATCAAGCAGACGTTCACCTGCACATCTGCTAATGTGGTATACTGTATCCGCTGTTCCTGTTGTGGCCTCCTCTACATCGGAGAAACCATGCAGAGGCTTGGGGATTGCTTTGCAGAATGCCTATGCTCGGTTTGCAACAAACAACTGCACCCCCCAGTTGCGAACAATTTCAACTCCACCTCCCATTCCTCAGACGACATGTCCATCCTGGGCCTCCTGCAGTGCCACAATGATGCCACCTGAAGGTTGCAGGAACAGCGCCTCAATTCTGCTTGAGAACCCTGCAGCCCAATGATCAATGTGGACTTCACAAGCTTCTAAATCTCCCCTCCCCCACCGCATCCCAAAACCAGCCCAGCTGATCGCTGCCTCCCTAACCTGTCCTTCCTCCCACCTATCCCCTCCTCCCACTTCAAGCGCTACCCACATCTCCTACCTGTTAGCCTCATTCCACCATTTGACTTACATGTCCTCCCGGACTGACCTATCTCCTCCCTAACTCCCAATGTACACTCACCTTTACTGGCTGCATCCCTACCTCTTTGACTTGTCTGTCTCCTTTCCACCTATCTTCTCTTCTATCTTCTATCCACCTCCCCCCCTCCCTATTTATTTCACAACCCGCTTCCCCTCCCCCATTTCTGAAGAAGGGTCCAGGCCCGAAACATCAGCTTTCCTGCTCCTCTGATGCTGTTTGGCCTGCTGTGTTCATCCACTTCTACACCTTGTTATCTCAGAGGAGTTGAATAAATATTTTATATCAGTCTTCACAGTAGAACACACCAAAATTCCTAACTATTCAAGACGCCGAAGAAGGACAGGAAGTAAGTGTGATAATAATCACTTGAGAAAAAAATGGTGAAACAAATGGGGCTTAAGACCAGTAAAGCCCCAGGATTTGACTGATGCATTGTGGGATATTAAAGTCAGCAACTACATAGATTTTAAGTGCATGGGTTGTAATCTTCCAGAAACCCTTAGATTCTGGAATTGTCCCACAGGATTGGAAAACTGCCCTTATTTTAAAAGCAAAGGAGACAATAAAAACCTGCTATGGGTTTAGAGCCTTATAATAACAAAGGTAAGTCTTTGAAATACACATAAAGAAATAAACCTCTAGTAATCTAATAAAGCTGTCACTCAAACACCACAGCCAATCATATTGGAACAGAAACCTCAGACCCAATGAAACAGATACTTAACTGGTACGCTGCAAATGCTGCAAGAGGGTGGCATGGTGGCTCAGTGGTTAACACTGCTGCCTCCCCACCTGGGTTCAATTCCACCCTCGGGCAATTGTCTGTGTGGAGTTTGCACATCCTTCCTGTGTCTGAGTGGCTTTCCTCCACATGCTCTGGTTTCCTCCCACAGTCCAAAGATGTGCAGGCTGAGTGAATTGACCATGCCCATAGCATTCAGCGATGTGTAGCTTAGGTGGGTTATAGGGGGATGGATCTGGTGGGATGCTCTGAGGGTCAGTGTGGACTTGTTGGGCCGAAGGGCTTGTTTCTCCACTGTGGGGATTCTACGATCAAACATATTTGAAACTGTTTTCCCCTATGAGAATATTGCCAAAGTTTTCCATTGGTAAATTCAAAATTGGGGCACTGTGGAGTTATTTACTGCATTTCCATACCCATTCTTGACCTGTTCAGGACAGAAAAACCTGGCCCTTTATTTTGGTGTGATACAGAAGAGTCTGAGTGGCAACTTGAACCAAAAGTAATGTCTTAAACTCGTGCATTTTTTAAAGCAATTTGCAACCAGATTACCAGTACTAGATAAAGTGGAAACTTCTGAACCTAATATTGCCTTTGGTTATGTGTGTAATGGTGACAGTTCTGATAGTTTGGAAGTCAGAAGCATCTGAGTTTGATTTATTTAATTGCTGTCAAAGTGAAAATTTCTCAATTTCCGTAAATTTTTAAGCATGAATGAAACTATGCACTTCAGTGGCGTCTTAACGTAAAATAACCAAGTAGGCATTAAAATATCAGCCATATCTTTATCACTTAACTTTGTGCATAATCGTCCAGCTGACCTTTGAGTTCTTCTATAACAAAAGTTTGGAGATGAAATAACCAGTGGTAAAGTAAGAATACAGGCCTGCTCCTTTATTAAACTCTGAAGTAATAATATTCCAGTTTTATTACAATATTCTAAAATGAGATAAAACTACAGGATGTAATTTAATTATTTTTAATGAAGCATACTGAAATTGGTAATTACTTTAAGATATCTGATTTCTTTTCAGTTAATTTGAAGAGTTTATTACATGCCTACTTATTTTCTGACACTGCCTGGTTCGAGAGAATCAAGTATGTCAAGGAAAATTGTGGAATGTGGTTTATGGACCCAATAATTAGTTACATTTTAGCTTAGAACAGTGTTCAAGTATGCTACTTCTGGGCTTCTGATTCATATACTTATTCATTAATTGCTGAACTAAATGCTTCATTATCTTCAGCAAAAACACAGTTTCTACAGATAGAGAGGCATAACATTCATTTCAGGGCCAGAGGCATGTCAAAATACAGTAATATTATTCCCAAGTTAGCCTTTTCATGTTGTCAGTTGGATACATTCACTGGAAGAAAACAGTTGTTACAATTTGATGGGAATTTTCCATGAGGGATTTCTATTCTCTGTACATTCAGCTATTTTAAAGCATCCATATTTTTAAGATTCATTTCTCAATTATCACGGCTGCAAAGCAATAGTTCCTTCATGATTGTACCTGATCAGTTTTGAAGTTGATTGTCCTAATCTCTAGTTATTTACTGAACAGATTTGGGCAGATTTTCTCATGTGGCACTAATTTAAATGATTGGAAAAAGGGTTGTGAGCTCACTGTGCCTGACTCAAGCTTATCTGCCAAAGGCTAAGCTAGGAACAGCAAAGCTTCCTTCATATCAGCAGGGCTTCGGGCTCATGGCCATCTGTCCACACCAGGAATTGTCAGACAAATAGGGGCCACATTTGTGTTAACAGTCGAAAGGAGCAATAGTAAGACAGCATTTGCATTTCATTAGGACGACAGTAGAAAAACATCGTGGTAGGTTGGTAATTTTGAATTTGATATAATGTATTGTTATTATTAATGTAGTTTTACATCACTTAAGTTGATTTCAATTGTTTTTGTTACTGTTGTTATTATTAGCCCGAATTAAGAAAATAAGCAATCTTATTTAAGATCTTAAGCTTCTGAAGGCTAAAACGTTTTCAATTTACACATGTAAATGTCATTCTAGAAACTTCGTTTTATTTATACAGTTAACCTTTTCTGCAAGGAACCTTAGAAGTTCATAAATCTGTGCTGCACCTTTCCTGAGGAGAATACATTTTTGTTTATGCAACCATAAAAGAGAAAAGAACATTGGCTAAAGAAAGCATAAACTCTTATACAACATTGTGTCATAGGCAGCATTTCATTTACCTATTATTTGGGAATGCACCAAACTCTGAGGAAATAAAGAGTGTATTGGTCAACTATGCAAAATAAAACTGCTGAAAATAGCGTCAAATTACTGCAATGATAATGTTTCAAGCATCAAAAGTTAGTACTTGGAGAAAACCATTTAATGGACAGTTTAAGTTAGATATAAATACAGGGTGTCAATCAAACACATCTATATTTGTTATAGGAGTGTGGTGTCGACTGGATAATATGTTGCCTAAGCTCACTTTAGAAAACATTGAAATATTTACCACTACATTAAGAGAAATTGCTGATGAAATATTTTATTCATTCCTGGATATGAAATTTCCTTTCATGCCAGAGTGGAAAGAAAGTAAGGACACGAACAAGAAAACATATGAACTAGTCTCATGTGAAAATCAAAAGCTGTATATGCCTTACTGCTTAAACATAGACAACCTGGTCCCCTATGACTGAAAAAATGATGTTTGCCTTTTGTAACAGCTTTCTCTGTTCATCTGTTTAATTGCAATAATTGCAGATTGCTTGAGTTCTGCTTTTACATTTTGTTTCAAATATTCAAATCTTTTCATGAAAGACTAATATTAGTTGAGGGTATTTCTTTCATTTCCTGATATAAAATAGCATTAATTAGACAATTGAAGTAAAACATGGAACACAAAAATAAGCTTTCTAATTAATATTTGTATTTTATTGAATGCTTACATGATCTAGCAATTAAAATATTGGAAGTGCAGTAAAAATCAAATCTAAAATTTCCTATCTTGATATTACTGTTATAGATATCTACCATACATAGATTAAACAAAAATCTCCTATTTCAATCATTTTTAATGTTAATCCCATGGAATTAAAAAAGAGCAGGTATTCACATATAAAAATGGGTCATGTTGGTTTTAGGATTAACTGGCAAATCCCAACCAATAACATTTATATTAAAAGCTAGTTTCTTTCAGTATATTTAGAGTAATACATTAGGGCTAACATTTATGAGTGCAAATATCCTGAAATTGCGTGGTACCCATATTTGTTTCTGCACTTAGGGCTTATAACTTACTGAAAAAAGACTCAGAAGAAGAATTTCTGTTATTTGTTAAAGTCTTGTGAATGTCAGTTCACTAAATGCATTGCTGGATCAAGTCAACACAGTATTTTACTCCAGCCTAATGTTTAGAGTGAGTGACTTTAACATTTGAAGTGTCACACAACCTTACATAATTGAATCTTGTTTTAGCATGGGCATAACACGGTAAGAAATGTGAGATGAGGTGTTGCTGCAAATACATAACATCAATACTGGGTGCTATCTGGACAAATGCCTCAACATGGCAGACAAATAGATTAAATACAGTTAATTAAGTAAATATGAAATAAGGAAAACAAAGTTCACTTTGGTATCTTGATTATATTGGATTGTTGCTACATATAATTTTGGATTGTTTCATAAACTCATTTGATTTATTAATGTCACTGAGGGAAAGATATCTTCTGTCCTTACCTTTCCAGCATATATGTGCCTTGAGGTGAAGAGCAGTGTGGTGAAGTCTTAACAGACTCCATAAACAAACTTGCAATTCATTCAGAGGTTGCAAAAACTGCAGATGCTGGAGTCAGAGACAACACAGTGTGGAGCTGGAGCAACGCAGCAGGCCAGGCAGTGAAACAGGAAAGTTGCCATTTTGAGTTGGAACCCTTCTTCTGAAGTGGGGAGGGGTAAGGAAGTTGTGAAATAAATAGAGAGGACGGGTGGGGCTGGGGAAGATGGGTGGGATGGTGATAGGTGAGTGCCGGTGGGGGTTGGTCATTGGTATGGGTGGGGCAGATAGGTGGGAGTGAAGATGGATAGGTTGGGTCAGGTCAAGGAGGCAGGGATGAGAGGGAGGGTTGGTCATGGGACAAGGCCAGGGGTGGGGAGATTTTCAAACTGGTAAAAATCCATGTTTAGGCCATGAGCTATAGGCTTCCAAGACAGAATGTGAGGTGCTGCTCCTCCAGTTTATGGGTGGCATAATTGTGACACTGGAGGAGGTCGTGGATGGCTCTGTCACCCATGCAGTGGGAGGCAGAGATCCCCATCCCTTTCTGCCTTTTGTAGGGACTACTCTCTCCATGATTCCCTTGTCTGCTCCACACTCCCCTCTAAACCGATCACCCCGGCACCTTTCCCTGCAATCACAGGAAGTGCTACACCTGCCCCTATACCTCCCGCCTCACCTCCATTCAAGGCACAAAACAAGCCTTCGACATTAGACAGGGGATCACCTGTACATCTATCAATGAGGTCTACTGCATCTGCTGCTCTCGATGTGGCCTTCTCTACTTCGGTGAGACCAAGTGGAGGCTTGGAGACTGCTTTGTAGAGCATCTGCACTTTATTCGTGACAAACAATACCTTCCAGTCACAAACTGTTTTAACTCCCCCTCCCACTCCCTGGGTGACATGTGGCCTCCTCCAGAGTCACAATGATGCCACCAGGAAACTGGAGGAGCAGCACCTCATATTCTGCCTCAGGACCCTACAACCCAATGGCCTAAATGTTGATTTTCAGTTTCAAAATCTCCCCACCCCGGCTTCGTCCCATGACCACCAATGTCTCTTGTTCTTGGCTCCTTGATCTGACACAATCTGTCCATCTTCTCTCCCACCGATCTGCTCCTCCCACCTCACACTCCAATCCCCACCACTGCCACCTGCACTCCCCTATCACCATCCCACCTACCTTCCCCAGCCATGCACCTCCCCGCTTTATTTATTTCTGAGATCCTTCCCCCACTCTATTTCTGAAGAAGGGTCCCAACCTGAAACATCAACTTTCTCACTCCTCTGATCCTGCTTGGCCTGCTGTGTTCCTCCTGATCTTCTGAAAGATTTGATTTTTCTTATTTGCTTTGCCACTACCACTTGTTCCTGTTTAGATGTATGTGGCTGGATATTACATGCTGTTGTTGGATGAATTTCTGGTCAGAGGACATTTACAGGCTAAAGAGTTCCCAGCCCACCTATTTTCCCCACTCCTGGCTTACCCCTACAATATAGATGCCTGTTAAAAGCACAGTAAATCATTATGCTGCCCGTGTCATTTGACAGTTGGTGTGGGCAGGCATGTGGGAGTGGAAAGCTATTTGTTTCTTACAAATTTTAAAAATGTGTGAAGGAGGTGATACTCTATTTGGAGGCTGCCCATTTTGCATCGGGGACATCCCCATAAGATAGCACCACCTTCCTTTTTCTCCAAATAGCTATGTTTGTCCCATTGTCATGGAAATGGGTCAAAAGAGATTCCTTTGTTACTAACATACCTCTGTTGTTTTCACAATCTATTTGGCTGTCATTTTGGGTGTCAGTCTGTGTGTGGAACACTTTGGTGAAGACACAGAGAATCTATCGCCTCTCAGGATAAAAAGTAGAGTGCCATCAGAAACAGAGTGTCTCCAACTTGGAGTTACTACTTAAGGATGTGAGTAAGCTGCATGTTCAGCCTGGTAATATTTAAATTTGAATTTTTGAGCTAGGGCTGGAGGATTCACCTGGGTTGATGCTAGTGGCAGAATCCTCTAGAACCAACACACCTCAGAAGATGACTTGGAAACTAAGGAGAATTAAATAACCTCAAGTACTGTAATATTTATTTTAAAAAAGAGTTCTAGGTTGTAATTCAACGTAGAGTCAGGAGAGATCTGCTTTGAATTTTGACCTAAAGCATAAATGCTTGAGAGATATTATGTTGAGCTGTAGTGCTAACATTTGGAATTTGGGCATAGGTTCCTGTTTTAACTTCTCTCCCATTTGATTTGGGTAATATTCATCTTGATGAAATGTTGAAAGTGGATAAATACAACAAAATATAAAAACTTGTCCATTTTCAAATATTGACAACACAAAAAGGTGTCAATTTTCACCTTCTATTAATTGTTTACTATAGTGTACATGATAAGTGAGGCAGTTGAAGGAATGGCCAATCCATTCAAATACAACAGGAAAGCTCATGAGATAATGGGAACTGCAGATGCTGGAGATTCCAAGATAATAAAATGTGAGGCTGGATGAACACAGCAGGCCAAGCAGCATCTCAGGAGCACAAAAGCTGACGTTTCGGGCCTAGACCCTTCATCAGAGAGGGGGATGGGGGGAGGGAACTGGAATAAATAGGGAGAGAGGGGGAGGCGGACCGAAGATGGAGAGTAAAGAAGATAGGTGGAGAGAGTGTAGGTGGGGAGGTAGGGAGGGGATAGGTCAGTCCAGGGAAGACGGACAGGTCAAGGAGGTGGGATGAGGTTAGTAGGTAGCGGGGGGTGCGGCTTGGGGTGGGAGGAAGGGATGGGTGAGAGGAAGAACCGGTTAGGGAGGCAGAGACAGGTTGGACTGGTTTTGGGATGCAGTGGGTGGGGGGGAAGAGCTGGGCTGGTTGTGTGGTGCAGTGGGGGGAGGGGACGAACTGGGCTGGTTGAGGGATGCAGTAGGGGAAGGGGAGATTTTGAAACTGGTGAAGTCCACATTGATACCATATGGCTGCAGGGTTCCCAGGCGGAATATGAGTTGCTGTTCCTGCAACCTTCGGGTGGCATCATTGTGGCAGTGCAGGAGGCCCATGATGGACATGTCATCAAGAGAATGGGAGGGGGAGTGGAAATGGTTTGCGACTGGGAGGTGCAGTTGTTTTTTGCGAACTGAGCGGAGGTGTTCTGCAAAGCGGTCCCCAAGCCTCCGCTTGGTTTCCCCAATGTAGAGGAAGCCGCACCGGGTACAGTGGATGCAGTATACCACATTGGCAGATGTGCAGGTGAACCTCTGCTTGATGTGGAATGTCATCTTGGGGCCTGGGATGGGGGTGAGGGAGGAGGTGTGGGGACAAGTGTAGCATTTCCTGCGGTTGCAGGGGAAGGTGCCGGGTGTGGTGGGGTTGGAGGGCAGTGTGGAGCGAACAAGGGAGTCACGGAGAAAGTGGTCTCTCCGGAAAGCAGACAGGGGAGGGGATGGAAAAATGTCTTGGGTGGTGGGGTCGGATTGTAAATGGCGGAAGTGTCGGAGGATAATGCGTTGTATCCGGAGGTTGGTAGGGTGAGAACGAGGGGGATCCTCTTTGGGCGGTTGTGGCGGGGGCGGGGTGTGAGGGATGTGTCGCGGGAAATGCGGGAGACGCGGTCAAGGGCGTTCTCGATCACCGTGGGGGGAAAGTTGCGGTCCTTAAAGAACTTGGACATCTGGGATGTGCGGGAGTGGAATGCCTCATCGTGGGAGCAGATGCGGCGGAGGCGGAGGAATTGGGAATAGGGGATGGAATTTTTGCAGGAGGGTGGGTGGGAGGAGGTGTATTCTAGGTAGCTGTGGGAGTTGGTGGGCTTGAAATGGACATCAGTTACAAGCTGGTTGCCTGAGATGGAGACTGAGAGGTCCAGGAAGGTGAGGGATGTGCTGGAGATGGCCCAGGTGAACTGAAGGTTGGGGTGGAAGGTGAAACTCATGAGGCTGATTTCACAATTAATAAGTAGCTCATCATTATGGAGAAAAGGAAGTCATATGGAAGTCACTAGTATCTTAAAGAGAAGAGCCAGAAGTAGGAGGGAGTGGGTTGAGCATGAATTAAATAAGTGTGTCAATTTTAGTGGTAGTGCCATGTTGGAAATACTCCTGCGCTTTGTGGATGGGTATTTCTAAAACATTTAATGGAGACATATCATTTGAATAGTAAAGTAACTTTGCAAGATAGATAATCGAACATTCTGTATCATTAACTTTTATTGCAATATTTAAACATGACAACATTATTCTATGTAATGATGTGGAGCAAACTAGAATGCATTTAAAACTCTGAATTTAGAGGACAAAAGTGTATTGGGTGTTATTGGGCTGCAACTTTGATGAATTAGTTGTCAACAGGGGAAAAGTTGAATGCGCTGTATTATGAAATCTTGGAAATCCTTTTGAAACTGGGTTTTCAATTTTAATTGTCACAGTTCATGATGAGTATGAATTCCTTGACTTATTTGCTGTCTTTATGTTAATAGAATGATAGAAATTACAATGAAGAATTTAATCATTCCTCTAATCTCACAGTTTTCCTTTTACATCTAATCAAACACCTTTCCATTTCAATTTTAAACAATGTTAGGGAGAACTTCTTCTGAGCCCTCACTTATGATGTTGATCTTACAGTTTTAAGCAGGATGAAGGAGACAGAAATAGACAATGAATGATCTGCCCACTTCCACTCCTGTCATTTCAGCAGAGTGAATTAAACATTCAACAGCCAATTAGTAGCTGCCTGGCAGGAAGGCTGCCAATTCAGAGCAAGGATAATTTTCATTCAGGGATATTTGACCTTTTGGAGAGGCAGGAGAGGTGGAAAAGAATGGTGGTGTAATACTGATAACATAAATGAAATGAGGACAGTTGTGAGAGATGATCTGGACTCTGATCTAGAAGTAAAAGAAAACAGCAAGGGAAAGAAGGCATTGATAGGAGTAGTGTACAGACCGTGGAATACTTGTCACACTATGAGAAAGACTATAAATCAACACATAATAGGAGCACATTTAAGAAAAGAAATATTTAGTGGTGACAAATTTATTTTCAAACCAAATTTGAAAGGGCAACAATGAATTCATAGAGTGCATTTGGGATTATTTCATAGAGCACAAAGTCATGGAGTGAACCAGGGAGTAGGCTATCTTGGTTCTGGTAATGGATGATGAGGCAGGTTTAGTAAATTACCTCTAAGTAAAAGATCCCCTCGGAGGTAGTGATCTTAACATGATAGAATTTAATATTCAGTTCGAAAGTGAGACTCCTGAACCAGAAATATCTGTGTTTAACTTAAACAAGGAATTATGCTGAAATTATTGTAAAGTGAAAAGGTGGATAAAAGTTTGTAGTAGCCATTTTAACTCGGGCACTTTTCATGGTGAGTTAGTCAAAAGGGTCAGCATGTAGCATCCTTGAGAACATGTAGGAAAAGGAGAGGGTTGATCCTGTTGAGTTGTTCCCTAAGCAGACAGTCAAATTGACGGAAAGCCTCATCACCAGAACTTACCATCAAACACCAAGATATAGCTTGTCTGGTGGCGAGAAGGGCACTACCCGTCAGATTCTACATGAGTGCTTCGACACTCTGTACTTCAAAGCACCTGCAGGGGCAGGGGTTAGCTGCAGATTGTCTTACATCTCCAGCTGGAATATACCTTTGCATACAAAATGAGGAGATAGATACAGCGGTTTTCATTGAGATTTGTTCTGATCAGTTCCATGACGCAGGTCCCCGTGCTCTGGGGGCTGTTCTTCCGAACACGCACTGCGACAGACATCAACTGTGCATGGAGAACCATCAACTCAGTTAAAGTTGCTTTTTGGTCTTCCAGTGTGAAGAATTAACTTCGGCTGAGTGTTGCAGGCTGATACAATTTAAGCTCCAGAGCTATGTGCTGAAGGATGCAGTAAAGCCTGGGGTAGTTGCCACCAAGACATTTTGGGAAAAGACTACCATCTAAGGTCTTTCGGCCAAAGTACAATGGAGGCCCATTCAGTTATTGGACACTCCTGGTGCCTCACATATATGTAAATATTATCTTGCATAAGTAAGAAATGCCTTTGGGTTTGTCAGAACTGTTGGGAAAGTAAAATTCCAACACTTGTTTGTTCTTCATATGGTAAGAATGGACAGAACTGAATTGCTTTAGTGACTATTTATGTATATGAGGATTTTATATGAATGAAGTGTATTTCTGAAGTAGACAAAAGGGGTTAAGAGTTGAGAAGATCCAATAGAACTTTATTGAAGCCTACATCATGGAAGAACAGTATTTAACAGATACTACAACAGTATTTTAATTAAACTCCATAAAATCCTATCAATGTCTTTAAAGGACTCTTCAGTAAACAGTTTTAAATCTCTAAGTAAACAGTCTCAAAACTACACTCTGCTTCTGTCGTGCTTCCACAGGTTCACTATACTCTATCCACAGGTCCCGGCTGATGTATTGAACTGTTTGTCTGAAAGGACTGGTAATGCCCCTGTTACTCAGCTCTTGAGGGTTGGCTGATTTTTTAGGATCTGCATGTCATTGATTTGGGCTTTGCCTCTTGTCTAGTGTTGGCTCTGGTCTTAGGTTTGTCTCATGAGGTGGTCTGTCTGAAAACACCATTGAAGAACGTGCAAGTAGAAAAAACTGCTGGGGCTCCAGGTTGTACCTTTTATCCCCCTCTTCATGTCCTTCTTGAAGGTTCTGTAGCCTGTCTAAAATTAGCATTGGGCGGGGACAGGTAGATCTAAATTCCAAATCCTTATTTAGACCCACAACTTATTGCCCGTGCAAGAAATGTTTCCCTCTGTTTGCCTTCTGCCAATGTGTCTATCAAGATAGGCCTTAAACACTGCTAACGTGCCTGCTTCCACAACCTTCATTGTGTGAAGAATTTTCCCCACACTTCTCTCCTAAACTGTCCCCGCCTTACCTTGAACCTGCAGCCTCTTGCAGTTGACCTTTCCACCCTATCTTAGCTCCTCATAATTTTGAGACCAATCATTGGATCCTGGAGAAGTACCAGAGAATTGGAAAACTGCTAATATGATACCCTTTTTCAAAAAGGGAGGGACACAAAAAAACAGGTAACTATAGTTCAGAGATAACGGGAACTGCAAAGTGTGGAGCTGGATGAACACAGGCCAAGCAGCATCTTGGGAGCACAAAAGCTGACGTTTTGGGCCTAGACCCTTCATCAGAAAAGGGGGATGGGGAAAGGGTTCTGAAATAAATAGGGAGTGAGGAGAAGGCAGATCGAAGATAGGTAAAAGAGAAAATAGGTGGAGAGGAAACTTCCCCTTCCCCTCTCTCCCTTTTTATTTCAGAACCCTCTCCCTCTCCCCCTTTTCTGATGAAGGGTCTAGGCCCAAAACGTCAGCTTTTGTGCTCCTAAGATGCTGCTTGGCCTGTTGAGCTCATCCAGTTCCACACTTTGTTATCTTGGTAACTATAGTTCAATTGCCTATCATCTGTTGCTGGAAACGTTTTGGAATTATTAAGAAAGTAAAGTAGAACATCTAGAATATAATAATCAAATCAGCATGATGAAAGTGAAATCATGCCTGACTAACTTATTGGAGTTTTTTGAGGAAGTCTCAATCAGAGTACATAGAGGGAACCTGCAGATATATTGTATTTTGCCTATCAGAGTATGATCAACAAGGCACCTCACCAAAGGTTTGGTCGTAAGATAAGGGCCCACAGTATTGGAGGTAGTATGTTGGCACAGGTAGAACATTGGCTAATGGACAGGGAACAGTAAGTGGAGGTAAAGGGTCTTTTTCAGGTTGGTGACCCATTACCAGTCGGGTTTCACAGGGTACTGCATTTATTTATATTATATGTTAAAGACTTGGAGGAATGAGTTGTTACCAAATATGCAGATATCACTGAAGAAGGTGGAAAGGCAGATTGTGAGAGGTATACAAACAGCTTATAGAGAGAAAAAAAACCCGAAAGAACTGTGGATACTGAAAATCAGGAACATAAACAAAATTGCTGGAGAGGATCAGCAGGTCTGGCTGCATCTGTGAAGGAAAAAACAGAGTTAACATTTAGGGTCTGGTGATCCTTCCTCAGAACTCATCTGAGGAAGGGTCACCAGACTCGAAGCGTTAACTCTATTCTTTCCTTCACAGATGCTGCCAGTCCTGCAGAATGTCTCCAGCAATTTTGTTGTTGTTACAATTTATGGAGAGGTATAGATAGATCAATAAATGAACAAAAAGTTGGCAATGGAATATACTATGGGAAAGTGCAGAATTCTTCATTTTAGAAAGGAGAACAGAACGACAGAACACTGTTTAAATAGACAAATGAAGCAGAAATCTGTAACACAAAGGGACTTGGGGATATTTGTGCACAGTAGCTAGCAGACAGGTTCAACGGGTAATCAAAAAGGCGAATGGAATGTTTATTCCAGTCGGGTTGATGGTCATTGCAGTCAAAGCAAATCCTAAGGTGGGTAACTCACGTCTTGATACCCGAGCATGCACCTACCATTTACAAGACACAGTCAGGACTGTGATGGAATACTCCCCACTTGCCTGCATGGATGCAATTCCCACAACACTCATGAAAATTGACACCATCCAGGACAAAGCAACCCATTGATTAACACGACATCCACAAACACCCACTTCCTCTACTCGATGCTCAGTAGTAGCAGTGTGCACCCCATCTACAAAAGTCCCTGTATGAACTTTACATGGCTTCACAGGCAACCACTTCCAACCCATGACAACCTCCATTGAGAAGGACAAGGGCACAGATACATGGGAAAACCACCAGCTGCTTAATTGGCCAGGGAGCCTGGATCCATGAGAATTAAGAGGGTGGCTTGAAAAAGTTCCAGGCTGGTCGTTGTTTCACACTGACAGCAAGTCTGGAACTTGGAAACTACCCAGCTCCAGTTTCCAAACAGGAGGTGAAATTTTATCCCTAAATCTGGATCATAGGAAGCATGAAGATATTTCAAAATAAAAAGAATATCACCATTCCCATCAGTCTACTAAGTTAAGTATTTGTCACAATCTAGATCACATGTGTTTTTCAGACATGCTACTGTTAGCAGTTCTTCTTGTATGAGGAAGTCTAAATCAGTATGTCAGAAAATTGTTACCAAAATCCATGATGTTTCCTGCAACACATGTAAAACCCATGATATCACACTGAAACCACAAATGTTTTTAAATATAATATCTGCATTAAATGGTGTCAGGTTTGATGAGTGTTATTGGAATTGTGTCCATGCAGGCAAATGGGGAGTATTCCATCACAGTCCTGACTGCGCCTTGTAGATGGTAGGCGGGCTCAGGGGAATCAGGACATGACTTACTTGTCTTGGTGGTGTTTCACTGATATCTGTTTTCAGCGCTGTTTATGGCCAAATTAGTAAAGGATAACAAGGATGCAAGCTGCTTGCAGTGACGTCATAAGCAAGGGAAACAGATCCATGTGTTTGAGCTATACTTGAGAAACTAAATGAAATCAATGTCAATTAGAGATAATGGGAACTGCAGATGCTGGAAAATCCGAGATAACAAAGGGTGCAGCTGGATGGACACAGCAGGCCAAGTAGCATCTTAGGAGCACAAAAGCTGATGTTTCGGGCCTAGAAGCTTCATCAAAAAAGGGTGATGGGGAGAGGATTCTGAAATAAATAGGGAGAGAGGGGGAGGCGGACCGAAGATGGATAGAGAAGATAGATGGAGAGGAGAGTATAGGTGGGGTGGTAGGGAGGAGATAGGTCAGTCCAGGGAAGACGGACAGGTCAAGGAGGCGGGATGAGGTTAGTAGGTAGGAAATGGAGGTGTGGCTTGAGGTGGGGGAAGGGGATAGGTGAGGGGAAGAACAGGTAAGGGAGGTGGGGATGAGCCGGGCTGGTTTTGGGATGCAGTGGGGGGAGGGGAGATTTTGAAGCTTGTGAAATCCACATTGATAACATTGGGCTGCAGGGTTCCCAAGCGGAATATGAGTTGCTGTTCCTGCAACCTTCGGGTGGCATCATTGTGGCACCTGAAGGTTGCAGGAACAGCAACACATATTCCGCTTGGGAACCCTGCAGCCCAATGGTATCAATGTGGATTTCACAAGCTTCAAAATCTCCCCTCCCCCAACTGCATCCCAAAACCAGCCCAGCTCGTCCCCGCCTCCCTAACCTGTTCTTCCTTGGCATTGCCTGTGAATGCAGGCAGCCAGTCAGTGGTCCTTTAGGACTGTTCATATTTATGACAAAGTAAATGCTTGCAAAAATGCTTTGGGGTGTTTTGAGTACTGTTGCAAACAACTTACTCTAATCAAATATGGTATGACACTTGCATTTGGGTCTGCTTGTTTTGTTATCTCCCCTTCAGACATTCCTTCTGACTGGGCAACTTGGCAAACATTGTGACTCATTTTAACTTCCTTTCTGGCCCTTTCCTGCTTCAATGGCTTAATTGCTAGCTAGGTTAAAGAGGAATTTGAATTCTTTTATTTGTTTTCCACTAGAAATCTAATCCTGATGATCTTGTAAGGAACCTCCTGCATTGCTCTCTTATGTTTGATTATTATTTTGAACTGTTATTATTGTTGTCAGTGTGGGTAGGGTAGTTTACATATCACTAATGAGGTGCAATTTTAGTTCAAAACACCTTTGGCTCCTTGATATACTCTTAATTTCTGATTTGCATTTGGAATAATTCCCTAACTTGTTTCTTGAGGGAGTCCAGGCTGTTTATCTTTTGGGGGCGGGAGACTGGAGTTATCTTGCAGTGAGAAATGTCATAATGCCACTAATCATTCAGCATTCCAGGCTAATACTTAGGGGACACATCAAATTCCAACATGCAAACTGAGTTGAAATTTAAATTCAAATCATAAAATCTGGAATTGAAAGCTAATCTCTTATCGCCTCCACAGCTCAGTCTAGACCAATTCAGGATGAACAATAGATATGGACTTGTCGCTGACACTATATGGCATGAAAGATCAAAGAAAAAGTTGTTCCAAAATTTAAGGCTGACGTGAAAGAGCGCAAAAGTGTTTCTTGTTACTATTTAAAATTTGCCCCATTCCAGCAAAACATAGATCAAATATAAACAACGGAACTCCTGATTGTATTCCTTATTCTGTCCTCAAATGTATATCCACAAAATTCCCCTTATCCTCAGCTTCCTGTTTGCTTTCTCCCATGCAGTCTATCTTTTTAGATTTCTATGTTTCTGTTGAAGAATTGTTGGATCATGAATTCAGCACCACCACCATGACCCTGATCCAGCTCTGAAGTTATTTGGGTTAAAATTTGTCTTTGCTGTAGTTACTGGTAGCTACTCCTTCCAGGACATCTACTGGCATGTCACACTTGTTGGTCATGTGCCATCCTCACATGTACAATGCAGCTGTTAGGCAACTGCGCTGTGATATCCAGCATCTACACATGTTTCGGTCAATTTTCACTTTCTGCTCCACTTTATCCCCTGGAAGAGATCTCAGTAGCTTTTCAGTTCTGCTCAAGTTATCAAAATAATGGCATTTTCTTTCCTGGATGTTTTCCTTTGCAGTGAAGTATGTGTAGGGTCTAGCTCGATGTGTGTGACCCTATACGTACTCAACTGTGAAAGAAAACTGGAAGTGAAGTAACCCAGAGATAGTAGGACCTGCAGATGCTGGAAAATCTGAGATAACAAAGTGTAGAGCTGGATGAACACTGCAGGCCAAGCAACATCAGAGGAGCAGGAAGGTTGACATTTTGAGTCTAGACCCTTCTTCAGAAATGGACAGGGGAAGGGGTTTCCAAAATAAATAGGGAGAGAGGGGGAGGTGGATAGAAGATGGATGGATTAGAAGATAGGTGGAGATGGGACAGACAGATCAAGGTGGGGAGTTAGGGAGGAGAAAGGTCAGCCCAGGAAAGATGGACATGTCAAGGGGGTGGGATGAGGTTAGTAGGCAGGAGATGGGGTGGGGCTTGAGGTGGGAGGAAGGGATAGGTGGGAGGAAGGACAGGTTAGGGAGATCGGGATGAGCTGGGCTGGTCTTGGGGTGCGGTAGGGGAGAGGAGATTTTGAAGCTTGTGAAGTCCACATTGATACCACTGGGTTGCAGGGTTCCCAAGTGGAATATGAGTTGCTGTTCCTGAAGCCTTCAGGTGGCATCGTTGTGCCACTGCAGGAGGTGCAGGATGGACATGCCATCTGAGGAATGAGAGAGGGAGTTGAAATGGTTCGCAACTGGGAGGTGCAGTTGTTTAGTGCGAACCGAGCGGAGGTGTTCTGCAAAGCGGTCCCCAAGCCTCCGCTTGGTTTCCCCAATGTAGAGGAGGCCACAACAGGTACAGCGGATGCAGTATACCACATTGGCAGATATGCAGGTGAACATCTGCTTTGTGTGGAAAGTCTTCTTGGGGATGGGGGTGAGGGGGGAGGTGTAGGGGTATGTGTAGCACTTCGTGCAGTTGCAGGGAAAAGTGCCGGGTGTGGAGGGGCTGGTGGGGAGTGTGAAGCAGACAAGGGAGTCACGGAGATAGTGGCCCCTCCAGAAAGCAGATAAGGGTGGGGAGGGAAAAATGACTTTGGTGGTGGGGTCGGATTGCAGATAGTGGAAGTGTCGGAGGATGATGCGTTGGATCCGAAGGTTGGTAGGGTGGTATGTAAGGACATGGGGGATTCTGTTTTGGTTGTTATTGCGGGGATTGGGTGTGAGGGATTGGTTTTGGGAAATGCGGGAGACACGGTCAAGGGTATTCTCGACCACTGATTGGGGGAAGTTGTGGTCCTTGAAAAAATGAGGACATCTGAGATGTTTGGGAGTGGAATGCCTCATCCTGGGAGCAGATTCAGCAGAGACGAAGGAATTGGGAATAGGGGATGGCATTTTTTGCAGGAAGGTGGGTGGGAGGAGGTGTATTCTAGGTAGCTGTGGGAGTCGGTGGGCTTGAAATGTGCCCACATCCCATGATTGAAATAAAATTAAATTTAATAAATTACAAATTTGCGACAGATTTGCTGAACCAGCCAAAATATTTAAGAATAGCTCCCATCCAATTGCTATTGAGGAGATACTATTTCCAATGTATTCCATCCTAAACCTCTCTGAACAACAGAAAAAGAACAAACATTTTGAAGGCATGCTTTGAAATTCAACTCCATGTAACTCATGAATGCTACACATTCAATATAAGTGCACAAGGTGATCAATATGTAATGACATGGGCACAGAATGCAGAATACTGTGAATTTATGCAACTAAAAGTCAATCTAATTAAAGGTTTGTTTTAGGCATAAGTGATCCCATGGAGAGAGCACTTCTGTTGAGAGACACATGCAGGAAGCATTGAGATTGTAACATCAGCAGCTAGAGTACAATTGTGGCAGTGGAGACCAGGTCTTCCATTAAGTTGATAAACATAATCAGGCTAAAATAACAAAGCAATCACAAAGGGCAGGATGCAAATGCTGCAGAGGACATCACATAAAAGAAAATAAGGCATATCCAGCATTGGGAAGGGAAGGGAAGGTTCTCATGTAAAAGCTGCAATGTTTTGTATACATTTAGAAGGAAACACAACAGGCAGTTACAGATAATTTCTGGAGGATATCAGTCAAAGATTCTGGTGTATTTCTCAACACCATTCAAGAGCCTAGTTCAGTCAGATGGGTGATAAATGGTTTATGATTTCTGGAATGATGATTGCAGAAAGTGAACATCAAGTCAGTCTAAAGTGTTACATAAACACTGGAATGACATGCAACATTGTGATCTTCACTGATCGGCTCAACCTGAAACCCTCAAGTGTAATGTTGAGGCTGCGTGATGTTATCATGCACAAGCCAACTGAACAGATTCCTTTATGAACCCAAGATAATGACAAGAATGAAGATCTGGATGTCCAGATTATAGACAGCCTGAAAAAAATCACTCATTTCAGCTGAAGTAAGTTTAAAGCTTGGACCGATGACTCTCAATGTGCCAAAATACACTTGTAACATTGGGAATACATTAAACCATTGACCATGGAACAGATTCCAGTAGAGCAAAATGATGTGTTTACAGCTTTAAGATGTTTTCCTGGAGAATATCATCTCCAAGTAGATGGGAATGTAAGACCAATTCAACACCTGTTGAGGAAAGTTCTAGCTACCCACATGTCCAGCCCAAAAGATATGAGAGAAAAGCGGAGAAGAGAGTAATTAAAAAAAAACTGAAAACACCTATGGAATGACATGACACTTTATGTGCAGGGACAGGCGCCCAACTCATGAGTTGGTCCAGAGTGCTCCTTGGGGCTCCTAGTTTAGTCCCTTATTACTCACTTACTTAGCATCTACTTGTGCATGCAGCATCTCGGCCTTGTTTTGCCTTGCTTTGCCTTTTACATTTTGCCCCCTTAGCCAGAGTTTAAAGCTCCCCATACTTCTGTCTCCCTTTACCTTTTAACACAGAGACAAAACCAGGCAGGTGGTCATGGTTGTCAGCAGCTATTAGTCAAGGAAATGGATATGGGCACTGTGCAACATCAATCTCATACCTGTCCATGAGCCAGCATTATTTGCAGCAAAACACTGTATGTATATCAACCAAATGGCCAAATCTCAAAGTCTAAAAGGAGTTGTTCTCAGTCAAGTCAAGGAAGACAGATGCAGTCAAGGGTGTCCTGGCACAATAATCTGATAACAGTACAATGGCTTGGACACAGTCAGGATCCGGGTGTCTGAATCACTACTGTCCAGGGAGAGGGCCGCAGGTTAATCCTACAAGTGCGGTTAGATCAGTCAGCAGATTTACAGTGAGTGAGTCAGGGAGCTTTATGCAGATCAGTCAGGGATCTGATTAATCATCACCTGGGACTGTCCAACCAGGTTGGTCAGATGGGTGGGCTATGAACAGTCCAGGGGGTCTGTTCACTGAAAGTCAAGGAGTTAAGCACTGGGGTGATAAGGAAGCGAGGCTCATTTGTGGGAATTGGAAACTGCTGCAGCGTTGGCCACAGCAATTCAGGAAGGACTTCCTTCTGAGCTGTTGGAATTCACCTTTCAATGTCTGCAAATGTTTTGACATTGCTGAGGCAGTATTTCCCCTGTAATCCAAACTGCAAGGGCAATTTAAAGCTTTCAAATTTCTCATTTCATGCTGTTTAAGAAAAGATCATAAGATGTGGAAGCAGAAATAGGCCATTTGAGCCTTTGAATCTTCTCCACTTTCAATAAGATTATGACTAATCTGGTAGTCCTTACCAAGATATCCTTGATTCTCTTACTGTCTCAACATCTGTCAATTTCAGCCTTGAGTATACTTAATGTCCCAGCCTCTACAGCCCTCACTAGTAAAGAATTCCACTAATTGATAACCTCTATGAGAAAAACAATCCTCCTCAACTCTACGTAAGCTTTGGTTAAGAAATAAAAGGCAAAGAGGAAAGAGACAAATGGAGGGATTGAGTTAGGCTCAATTTTCCTGGAGTTGTGGAGTTCCTGTAGTTGTGCAAAGCTCCCAAAATGGTCCCAACAAACAGTGAAATAAGTGAATCAATGATTTGTGTTATTGACGTTATTTGTCAGAACACTGGAATGAATCCCTATTGTTCTTTTCATGTCTATCAGTTTAATGTCATATCTTTAAGATGGTGTTTATATTGATGTGCATTTTGCCTCCAACAGGTATTTGTACCTTATGTGAGAATGCTTATGTTATCTCCTGTAGCATAAGAATTAAGACCTAGGGAATGGAGTATTGAAGAATCAAACAGGATTGGTTATAGCTTTTGAAATTCACAGAAGTTTTGGGTTAGTATTATGATATTTGGTTACAAAGAACAGAATATTTCTGCTTTGTTATATTATTTGCATAATAATTCACTGGTTTTCTCAGTACATTATGCTAGAACCAATCCTGTTCACAAATTGACCATTGCCTAGATCAAATTGTTCACTAAAACAAGTTTACACTAATTACGCTCATAAATTTAGGGCCTTTAAGGAGCCAAAAATTAAACTTTTTCTGGCCTTTTCAGCAAAATACAAGTTCTTCATAACCAAACCATTGTAATTGGCAAGAGAAAAGCATTAAATAATCATCTTTTAAAAGCGTTTTCACAAGAAAGAGTTCTATTTTGGATGGTTTACAAGTTAATGGCTTTGCCAAATTATCTTGAGCAGTTTGTGACCTGTTTCCAGGATAAACATTTTTCTAAATTGGTACATGTGGGAATGTTGCATTCTGAAAACCAAAACTAATCTCTCCTGTTTAATAGCCGAAAAGCCGCCTTGGATTGTTGCTGACTCTTTGAACAAGAATATGACGCAATGAAAAGTGAATTGCTCTCACTTTCAAGGCATATTTGGCCTCTCCTGTGTTGTGAAATTGATAGTCCTTTTGCCATTGACATGAATAAGTTGTGAAGAGAAGATTGCAAAGGAATTTAGGTGGGTTAAGTGAGTGGCAGATAGAATATGAGATAACATGGTGTAGAGCTGGATGAACACAGCAGGCCAAGCAGCATCAGAGGGACAGGAAAGTTGACGTTTTGGAATGTGGAAAATGAGAACTTGTCCATTTGGTTGCAAGAATGGAAAAACACTATACTATTTAAATGAAGAGAAATTTCAAGAACTCAGTGATACTGGTGTATCTGGGTGTGCTGGTACATAAATACATGAAAAAGGTAAGTATGTGGGACAGCCAGAGAATAGGAATGTAGTTGGGATATTGTTTATTTCAAGGAATGGAACATAAAAGTATTGAGATTATATTTCACTTATACAGGGCACTGGTGACATCTCATCTTAGAGTACTGTGTACAGCTTTGCTTTTCTTAGCTAAGAAACAATGTAATTGCATTGAAAGTAGGTCAGAGAATGTTCACTCAACTGATTCTTGGATGAATGGAACTGTTTCATTAGGAAAAGTTGAAGAAGTCAGGTCTGTATACACTGGAGTTTAGATGAATGACAGATTACCTTAAGGATTGATATTAGGCAGAACAATGATTAGCACTGTTGCTTTACAGTGCCAAGGACATACGGTCAATCCACCCTTGGGTGACTGTTGAATTTGTGCATTCTCCCCGCGACTGTGTGGGTTTCTGCTGGATGCTCCAGTTTCGTCCCAAAAATCAAAGATGTAGGGTTAGCTGTATTGGGCATGCTAAAATTTCCCTACTGTATTCAAGCATATGTAGGCCAGGTGGATTAGCCATTGTTAATGTGGGTTCAAGGGGATAGAGTGGGTGTGTGGTCTAGATGGGATGCTGTTGGAGGGGTAGTGCAGACTCAATGGGTTGATTGGGCTCTATCTGCACTGAATGAAACTTAAGAGATTCTGAAGGAACTTGACAGGATGGATGGTGAAAGGATGTTTCCCACCGCACATAGGGGAAGGTGAAATATGCCTTTATTCTAAGAAACTAACCATGTATGAAATAAGCTATGTAATTGTGACATTAGATGTCATGGAACTGGAGATTGGATTAGTGATGTTCCAGATAAGGATCTCTCCTTCCAGTATCTATACATAGGAATGTTCAATAAAGCCTGTTGCTGTTCACTCACAAGAATATATATCTCAAATTTTTACATGCTGATGTAGCTGATCAGACCCATAGAACCTGAGGTGAGTGGCAGTATGAACCTAACAAAGCACAATGACATGCCAGTATCAGGGAGGAAAAAACATAAGGTTAGTTCATTGATCAGATCCCAGAAGTGGATGAAACAGCTGAAGTAAAGCATAGTGATGGTAGAGGCCAGTGAACCATATATTTTGATTCTCATCCGGTGCTGCTCCAGGTCTGCTGCATCATTCTTTCTCTCTCTCTCTCTCTCTCTCTCTCACTCTCTCTCTCTCTCTCTCTCCTTTTTTAAAGTCTTTTTTTTGCTCTTTCTTTCTTCACTTTCTCTCAAGTGGAAACCGAAGTGGTGTGGCAGGTTGTTAGCTGCAGTGTTGGCAGTGCCCTGAGCAAGGACTCCTGCCTGTGGTAGGCCTGGAGCGTGGACCCCAGAACTTGGTGGGTCTTCAGCTGCAGCAGTGGTTATGCCTGGACTGGGGACTCCTAGCTGAGGTGTGACGGAAATGTGGTTGTCATCAGTGTTCCTGGAGCGGGCTCCTTGAGTCCCGGCACATCTTAAAGAGACCTTGCAGATGTCCTGAAGCTATGTTGGAAGATCCCATCTATAGGGGATGAACTCTATTTATGTAATTTCTTTTTATTCTTTTTGTAACTCAAAATGGTGCTGGATTGTGAAGACAAAACATTTTTCACTGTATCTTTCTAGACATATGCGACAATAAATAACTCCTACAGCCTGCAGAAAAACTGAAAAAGTGCAGAAGACTTGCAGCAGGCTATGTGGCAAGTCAATTAGCCACAGAATACCAAAACTCACAGAAATGCGGACTCAGAAATTCCAACAACAACAAAAGCTTGAGAAAAAAAAACACAGTCCATGCCATGATGGAATTTGACTTGTGAGCTCCCAACTTAGCACGTTTTACAGACAGCAAAGAGAGAGCTCAGGGCACTGCTACATCAGCAGAAATTTAAACAACGCCCCAGCAGCCTGCATGCATCCTAGCAATAGGGACACAGATGGACAGGCTGAACTCTTCCAACAGGTGTACAGCAAGGTTTCAATTCTCCTGACAGTACAAATCAACAAGACAAATTCTGGTATGCAGAAATGACAGTAAATGTAATAAAACAGGAATTGGACATAGATGTTGACATGTCCTCTCAGATGCTTGAAACTGAAGTAAAATAGGCCATTGCCCACACACCTTGGGCTAAGGCAGTATTAGAATCAGTAAAAAGGGCAGATGTATGTTATATTTTGCTCTAATGGAAGTGAAAATATAGACAGCTTGGGTATCATTCTTAAACATCATGATTCTTTATTGAGTGGAGCTGCTTTTCAAGCCTTAAATCTTCTTTGATTAGCAGATGAAGTTCTGAAGCTATGAAGCTGCAACTAACCACTGCTAACAGCTGTGATAAGCTTCTAAGCTTTGTGTCTACATTAAACAGCACAGCAAGGCAACAGTACTGTGAACATAGTATCTTTGGCTGAGGGGGCCATGCACAAAGAGGCAAAACAAAGCAATGCAAGACAGGGTTGCCGTATGCATCCAGGTATGCTCAGAGGGAGTGAGCTATATGAGAGCTAGCAAACTGACTGGAAGTGCAACCTAGTCCAGTCCATGAGCGTGAATGTCCTGAGTGCACAGCAGCCTTACAATGATAGTTGCTGGTACAGTCTAATTGCAACATTAAAGTAGAGAAACAACCTATAAGTGGATCGAAGATGTGTCATGGGAGTGGTATACATTGAAAGAGGGATGCATCTGATTGATGCCATGGAGCATACCCTGAGATGTTGGTGCTTGATGTCCAACATGGTGTTCCTTGGGAGCAACTGGTGAGCTGAAGTTGTCGGCTTCCCCCCTCACTTCCATGTTATGAATTCTTTTCATCTAGCTTGTGTGGTACGTTTGGTAAGATTAGATTGGATTTAGATTAGATTCCGTACAGTGAGGAAACAGGCCCTTCGGCCCAACAAGTCCACACCTCCCCTTGATATATCCCACCCAGACCTGTCCCCCTATAACCCACACACCCCTGAATACTGTGGGCAATTTAGCATGGCCAATCTACTTAGTCTGCACATTTTTGGACTGTGGGAGGAAACCGGAACACCTGGAGGAAACCCATGCAGACATGGGGAGAATATGCAAACTCTGCACAGACAGTCGCCTGAGACTGGAATCGAACCCAGGTCTCTGGTACAGTGAGGCTGCAGTCCTAACCACTGAGCCACCATGCCGCCCCAAAGATGGGAAGTATAATATTAATAAACCATTAATAAGGTGCTTTACCAGCCATAGTCCCTTTTAATTTGCAACATGCCACTGCCTAGTGAGAAATTTTCCTCTGCCACTCAACTGATTTATAACAGAAGCAATACCAAGGTGGCCTCACCATCCTTTTCACATGATTCTGTCATTAATCTTGCCGTGACCTGTGTCTTTCACACCTCTTTAAGTTTCAACCTCTGGTGTCCAAAGAAATGCATATGGAGGGATATTTTTGATGATGCATATGATGGAGCTGTAACTAATTCTTGTTGTCCTGAAGCTTTTTAAGTATTCTTTCTCTTGCTATCTTTTCAAGTTTTACTTTCAGCTTCCACTGGATATGAATCTACACTTACATAAATGATCAATGAAAAGAATAGTGTCTGCATGTACATGCAGTGTTACATCACTTTGAAACATTTATTCCTGTTGAACCTAATCAAGTATAACAATGTTCAATCAGCAGTGGAAATGATAGGGTTGTCTTTATAGTCCATTGTCTTCGCCCATTGTTAAGACAATGTTACAAATGATAACCGAGGTCAGGTACCTGCACATATGGAATCACCGCAGCTGTGGTGTCCACACTGTCAGACAACAGGGATGACCATTGTTAGCTGTTATAGAGACACTCAATATGATAGGTCCTAGGAATGAATCTTTGAACTATTGAAAGCTGTGTATATTGGCTATTACTTTCCAGTTCTGCCGGTAAAGCTTTTCAGTGTGCACAATGCTTGAACCTATATCAACTTTTACCCACAGTCTATGATTCCTAAGCTTCTGTGGGCATACAATGTGAACAATGACAAAGGCTTTGGAGGACACTAACATGTCAGTACGATATGTGATGATAACTGTATGAAATGTCTGCTCATTGGTAATTCAACCTAAAACTCCAGCTGGTCATGCCGGACATGTTGTGGATTTACAGTTTGCCATATTTGGTATGCTCCCTTTGTTTTCTGGAATGCTGTACCCACCTAACTATGTCTTGTCATGGTGTTGAGCCATCTGTTTTGGCTTTGGTTCCTTGCATTGGCTCCTCTTGTGTACTGTCAAGCCAGCTGCCCTCCATATGTCATAGAAATGTGGTCAAGTTCTGGGTGCATGTATAAGACTGCTCCTCCTGCGTGTCTGAGGAGTTTGTTTGAGTAGGCTACCATAAAAATGGTAGATGTACAGCACAGAGCCTGTAAACTCTTCTCACTAGGACTGTTTCATATCGCCGTTGCTTTTTAGGAATGGTTCAAAGCTGTAGCTTTTTGGTTTAATCAAAAGTTCCTTTTGATGTTCTTTGGCAGAAGGTATCATGAGTTTATGATTGCTGCAGCTAATTGTGCCTCTGTAAAGTCACAATTATGCCTCTTTTATGTCTACAATGGCTCACAAACTAATCTATCATCTCCTTGGGTTGCTTTTTTAAAGCTAAAGTTTAAGATTGTGTATGTGAAAATTAAGTTTAACTTATAACCCATCTTCCAGTGTGAACACTACTTATTTATGAGTCCGTGAGCTGTTCTTTTGCGAGCCCTGATGTGTTCAGTCTGTGAAAATATTCATTTCTTAAGGTTGTTATCATTTTGATGGCCTTTTTTTTAATAATTGGAGATGGCCAAGTTTGGAAAACATACTGCCTAAACAAATTTAACTCCATAAGGAGGATTGTTGCCTTTCAAATCTGGGGAGGAAATCATGAAATCATCCTGCTACTGAAAGCATTGGCAAAGGCCTGTAGCTCGGGTTATGGATGAGGTTATTGACTTGCCCGCCGAGTTGGCTTGTTTCTGTTCAGACGTTTTGTAGCCCGTGCTGGGTGACATCATCAGTGGAGCCTCCGATGAAGCAATGTTATACTACTCCACTTAGAATTTATACTGTCTAGTCCGTTATAGTGAGTACTGTCATTTCCGGTTTTGATCTGTATGGGTTTAAATATGGGGTCCAATTGTACATGTTAGTTGATTGAAGTATGGGTGGAGAACCATGTTTCTAGAAATTCCTGTGCATGTCTATGTTTGGCTTGGGCTACTATGGTTACTTTGTCCCTATTAAACTGATCGTCTTCTTTGTCTGAGTGTACTGATGTTTAGGAAAGTTTGTTGCGCCGTTTTGCTGCTAGCTGATGTTCATGTATTCTGATGGCTAGTTTCCTTCCTGTCTAACACACTGGCCACATGTCCCCACGTCAGGAACATATCAGAACTGACAACAAGATTCATAAGACTACTAGGAATCATGGTGGCCCACAAGCCCACAGCCGCCCTACGACAAACACTTACAAGGATTAAAGACCCCATTCCTACAACATGCAGAATGAACATAGTTTACAAAATACCATGCAACAACTGCTACAAACATTACAATGGGCAGACAGGAAGGAAACTACCTTGCCTACACCTCCTCTCATCCAGCCACCTGCAAAAATGCTGTCACATGTTCCAAATTCCACCACCTCTACTGCATCTGCTCTCAGGATCAGGCGTTCTCAATCAGGACATCCCAGATGTCCTCCTATGTTAGCGACCGCAATTTCCACTCCACTGTAATTAAGGATGCCCTCAACTGCATCTCCTCCATTCCCCACACTTCTGCCCTCAAACCCCCTCCACCCAGCAACAATAAGGATACAGGCTCCTTAGTCCTCATGGGCAACCCCACTAACTTCTGGATCCAAGGCATCATCCTCCAACCTTTCTGCCACCTACAATCAGACCCCACCACCAAAAAGATATTTCTCTCCTCACCACTGTCCATTTTCTGCAGGGACCGCTCGTTCCATGACTCCCTCGTCAGCTCCACACTCCCTACCTACTCCTCCACCACACCCGGTACCTTTCCCTGCAACCACAAGAGATGCAACACCTGCCCCTGCACTTCCCCTCTCACCTCTGTCCAAGGCCCCGAACAATTCTTCCACATCCGGCAGAGATTCACCTGTGCTTCATCCAACATGATCTATTGTATCCGTAGCTCCCGATGTTGTCTCCTCTATGTCAGGGAAACTAAATGCAGACTTGGCCTTTAGTTCGCACAGCACCAACCAACCCGACCTTCTGGTGGCTGTCCATTTTAATTCCCCCTCCCGCTCCTCCACTGTCAGAGTGAGGCCAAATGTAATCTGAAAGAACAACAGCTGATATTTCAGCTCAGGAGCTTATAGCCCAATGGTCTTAACATAGGCTTCACCAGCTTCAGAATCCTTACAACCCCAGCCTTCTCCCCCTCCTGACCTGTCCTAACCTGTCCATCTTCCTACTCATCTATCCACTCTGCCCTTCCCATGCACTAATCACAATAACCCCCTACCTGCATTCACTTATCATCATCCCTTTTACCATCATCTCAGCCCCAGCCCCCTCACTCTATTCCTGGGCTCCCCCCCACCCCCACACCTCACTCAACAGTCCTGATGAAGGGTTTCGGCCTGAAACATTGACTTACCTGCCGCTCGGATGCTGCTTGACCTGTAGGACTATTTACATATTGCTTCAAGAATCCCCTCTGGATGCACCTAGCAAATTCCCTACCCATCAAAGACCCGGGCATTGAGGGAGTCCCAGTCAGTGTAAGGGAAGTTAAAATCGCCCACCGTAACAGCTCTGCTGTTTTTACATGTTTCTGAATCTGTTCACATATTTTATCGTCCATCTCATGCTGGCTGTTGGGAGATCTGTAGTACAACCCCAAAGTGTCTACAGTCTTCCTATTCATGAACCCTACCCATAAGACCTTGCTGGAATGCTCCCACCAAGGTGTCCTCTCTCAGTCCAGCTGTGATATTCTCCCTAATCATTAATGCTGCTCCCCTGCCTCTCTTACATCTCTTTCTATCTTGCCTGAAGTATCTGAATCCTGGAATATTAATCTACAAGTTTTGTGCTTCTCTCAACAAAGTCACTGTAATTGCTACAACATCATAGTTATATGTACTAATCAACCAACCCGACAGGTCCTGCTTCTTACCATAATACCGAATGCCCTGAACTCCCTTTGCAGGGCCTTGCCATTCTTCCTGCCTATGTTGTTAGTACCAATGTCTATGAAGGTCTTCAACTGCTTGCCCTCCCTTTTGAAAATGTCCTGTGTCTGCTCAGAGACTTCCTGACCATGGCACCAAAGAGGTAATACATCATCTTGGAGTCTCTTTTGTGCCACAGAAATGCCTATCTGTGCCCCTGACTATAAAGTTCCATATTACTACTGCAGTACTGCACTTTGACCCTCTCTGCTGTACAACAGAACCATTTAGTTGATGCCTTTAAAATTATGAAAGAGTCTCACTAGGTAGATTCAGGAAAATGTTTCCATTCATGGGAATCCGGATCCAGAGTCATACATATAAAATCAACTTAACAAATCCGCTAATCAATTTATCTGAACAGTGGTTAGAACACAGGATATCCCATGACGTGAACAGCATTAATACCCAAGAGGAAGCAAGATAAATAAATGAAGAAGGAAAGAATCAAGGAGGTATTCTGATAGGGATGGGTAAAATAGGGTTGGAAGAGGTATTGGAAGTATTCTGCTACCTGTGTGATAAGCTACCAGAGTGTCACTACATGGAAAGGAGCACTGAATACTCAAATTCAACTGTTCCTTTTTATCAGTCACTACTCTTGTTGCTCTTTTGTATATTTGTTTACAACCAATCCTCTCCTGCTCTATTGTTTGTTTAATTACCCTGTTGGTTTTTGTCTTATCTTTTCTCATTTGTTCAGTCTTTCATTACCAGCAAGATTCATTCATAAACAGGGCAGTTAAGTCTTATTCTATCTGTAAAGTATACCACAGTGGATTCATAATGCTACGTAACAATTCATTCTGTCTACCTAAAATATCAATGGCAGCAAATGCATTGCAACGTTGTACCTTGAAGTTCCCCTCCAAGTCAAATGCTATCCTGACTTGGAACACTTGGTTCCTTTGCTGTCATTGGATGAAAATCCTGCAAGTCCCTTCCTAACTGTACTGTAGGTGTGCCTACACCAGGTGGACTGCAGCAAGTTGAAAAATGGGCTTATCCCAGCACCTTGTCAAGAGTATTCGGGGATAAGTAACAAATGAATACCCCCGTCCCATGAAAAGGTTTAAAAGACTCCATGTCACAATTTACCTGGCTAAATGAAAAAAATCATATGGACATCTAAATATAAAGTTTGTTCTACATTGAGACTGCCATGATTGTGCTTCTGTGCAAACACTAACTTTTGATTATGTCTGAAGCTTGGAACATTTCAAAGTTTACTTCTTCAATTTAACAATATATGTGTTAATTTTGTGTTGGCATTGCAAAAAAGCAAAATGAAACCACATTTACTAGTAGTAATGGACACGATAGTATGGTTAAGAAATTAGACTGTTTTGTTAACATTTTAATCTTCTAAAAATAAGATTAGTAAGTAGTGTTACCTTATCTATCACATTTGTTCATTATCACAGGAAGTTATTCAATTTTCTTGACAATTAGGATTGTCCTATATTATTAGTTCTGGTCAGAATGGTAATCAAAGCCACTTAATACTATTGCAAAAATCAGTACTCAACTGTTCTGCTGACATGAACGGGAAAAAGTGCAGAACAAGTAATGAAATCAAGCTCAGACCATTTTGTTTTAAGTATATTCAGTTGGACCTGGAGCAGGTCTTTGTAACCAGAATAATTTATTGAACAGTAGACACATATATACCATGCAAGAAGAGGTCCTTGCTGACTCATCTTATACATATTGACCATCCCGTGTTCTGATGTCACTGCTAGTGTTCTCATCATTATTGATAGACTGCTTCTGTTACACTACATCTTCCAAAAATATTCATTCTGCCCTCAAGTGTTTACATCTTTTAATCCTTAAAGTGTTCCTAATATTTTTACATTTCTGTATATTAACATGTGTGTTCCACTGACTTCTCCATCAAGTCCATTTGTGGTGAGGCTTCAGTCATCAATCTTTTTCCCAGCCCTTTTTAAGGATGGAAGGATGGAAGGACTGGTGTCACATGTTTGCTTTGGTCTTAGAATTAAACATGAATGTTAACTGTTCCTTTCTTCTTTGTGAAAATGCCTCATAGTGGATTATCTACATTGTTTGCTTGTGTGATGTACAGTTTGTCATGTTCCATTGGAGTTGTTTGGCTTTGTCTGGCCTGACATCGTCCTGTCCAGTTTATGCGCGCAGTAGTCAATGTGTTAGTCATCTGTTGAAGAGTTGTTGGGGGCAACCTCTCAATACCTCTTGTGTTATGTTGTTTGCCATGGCTATGGCAGAGTTGATCTGTGGAACATCTCCTGCTGTAGGGTTCTAGAGTCTTTTTGGGGCTATCTCCCAATGTGGGCTTTCTCACAGTATGTCTACTGGTGGGCTGATGGGTTCTTCTCCTCTTGTGAATATTCTTGTACCTCGGCATCCCTAGGAATTAAGCGGTCTGTGCTTGCATGAGGCGTAACCTCCTGGGTAGCCCCTTTGATGTTTACCCCTGCAAGTCAGTTGCAGTGAGACTCCCTGCTGTTTTGCCTTCAGATGTTGCAGGGGTATGCTAAAATTCTGTCATACCCTTTGCTGATTCATGTCTGGTACCTTCTGTACCAATTTGGAGTACTCCTCTGGTTATACAAAGATTTTCAAGCAGCCTACTGCTGCTCAGTTCTCTGAAATGGATTTACAGTTTCCAGGTCTTCTAAGGCCTTAATTGTGTACATTTCACTTTGTAAAAGTGGCTCCTTCTGGACCCCTGCACTGGACTTCCGCACAGCTGTTGCCCCAGTTTGTTCTATGCTTTCCCTGGTTTCTGATATCCTCAAAACCTCCATACATGGGCCAATACCTGAAATTGGGTTCCGCTTATGCCAGTTTCTCAGGGCTGTGGCCTCATCTCTTTCCCGGGCAGTTTAATAAGGCCAAGGGTAATCCTAGTGCTTCATGGTAGGTTCCATTGTATTTTGTTGTGCTTCTTTTGTGGCACCTAGTTTGCAGTCTCCACATTCTTTTTGAAGAGTCATGTGAGATTTCTCTGATGGTCCCCATTGTCAGTAATGCCTTGATAGTGTCTTCTTCCACATTCTCCTCAAAGTGCTGCGTGAGGACTTTAACCCATTTCCCCTTTCTGGTTGCTGTGGTCGGTAGTGTCCGCCCTGTGTATTCATCTATCTGTCCCATAAAAGCAGGAGTATGGTCTAGAACATCTTCCTGTGGTTACAGGTGTGGAACAACACTGGTAAACACTGCTTTGAAGCAGGTTATTAGAATTAGAATTACGTTTATTGTCATGTGTACTCAAAGTTAGAAAAAGAGTCAGTTCTGCTATCATGTGATAGTTAATGTCCCTGCGCAACATCATGCTGTAGAAATAATCGTGCTGATGGAAAAAGCAATGTTGGGGCAGACCACCAAAAAAATCACTCAAAATCATTCAATAATCATTCAAAAGCCTAACACAAAGGATAGCACAGTTTGAATAAATTTTTAATTCATATCTAATAAAGAAATAAAAATATATCTAACACCATACCTTGAAAAATGTCAAGATGACTTGATGGGAGAGGAGGTTCTGAGGTAGCTCTGTTGTTCAATGCAGGGGCTGAGGATTGTCATTGTTGTCACCATCCCTTCAGGTGCACTGGTTGCAGGGTTAGGGTGAAAAATAGTTAACCCAGAAGTTGATGTCTGTGGTTCATTGTGTTCTGACTGTTTCTTGGTAGTTGGCTTAAAAAAGACATCCAGTTTTTGCTGCTTTGCCCTTTTACTTCTTTCATGAAGCAACAGTTCATAGGTTGCCAAATAAGATCTTATTCCACAAACTGCTATCCTGCTGCATTCTGCAATGTAATCATTGTTCTCCAACAGCTCCGACTGCTTCTCAATTTCCCACAAGATAGAAGTCAAAACAGAAGTGGAAAGCTCTTGTGGAGCTGCATCCTGGACTTCGTCTTCTTCATCTCCAGTTTTCCCTACCCCCTCAGTGACAAATTGTTGTAAAACAGCAGTAGAGTGGTCTTCACGGGCCAACTCAAGCAGCTCTTCAAAATCCTCACTCTCCACTTCTTCAAATCCAACTTTGCAAAATCAACACAATGTTCCTTGATTCTTGGAAGCTCCTCTGACAGATTAAAGACTTTAAAATCTTTAAAAATCTGGGATACACTTCCGCCAAACTGCGTGCAAGCAGCCCTAGCTGACATCACCCCAGGCCTCCACATTAACGTCAATTGGATTCGTCATGTTAAAGCTCTTCCAGAATTGAAGACCACTCTTTACCCCCTCAGTGGCTGCAATCAACCGCTTAAATGTGCACCTTTAATAATAAGCTTCTAAAGCTGCTATTGCACCTGGGCCCATGAATCGAAGGAGAGATAACAAAGTGTGGAGCTGGATGAACATTAGCAGGCCAAGCAGCATCTTCAGATGTGTTCATCCAGCTCCACACTTAGTTATCTCGGATTCTTCAGCATCTGCAGTTCCCATTATCAATTGAAGGAGAGAGTTGCATTTGGGGGTAGAAATCACACTTTGATGTTTTCAGAAAGCTCACCAAATGTGGGAGGATGGCTTGGTGCATTACCCAGGATAAGGAGCACTCATGGAATAGTGTTAAAGCCAACACAAGTTTGTGTTTTAGAAATAGTGCTCCTGTATTTGTCAGTCATGTTAAAGCAAATTCGCACTGCCAGAACACACGTTATAGCAGAACTGACTGTACAGTGAAAAGTGTACAATGCTGCCAACACACAATGCCATCTTAGGTACAAAATGCCTAAGTGTAATCTCGGGTGCAGAAAATAGAGACAACAAAGATAAAAATTATAATACATTACAGATATGCATTGTATAAATACACGTTGAGAAAATAAGAAATAAAGCTGGAAAGATAGTCATTATAGTCTTTCTACAAGGTCTTCTTCATGGTCTGATCAGGCTCCATTGGTTCCCAACTAGCCGTGATCTTTGCTCTGGGCCTGCTGGCCCTCCTCCCCGCTCCAGGCCCATTGGCCACCATCTACACAGATGTGGCCAAACCTGGTGGATTTCTCCAGTGATCTCTGTTTTGTTTCAGATTCCCAGTTTCCACAGTATTTTGCTTTCATCTGAGAAATCTAAAAGAAAGTGCACACAAATATGCAGACCCTGGCAAATGTGAATGATATAATAAGAGAAGAGGGAACAAAACAGATTATAAGAGCAACAAAAAGAGAATATGAAAAGAAACAATTGTTATATTAGAAGAAAAAGGATGATCAGACATCCCTCTCCATAGGCAGCATCTGGATACAGTTATGGCCAAAGTGAAATTGTGGCCATAGTGGAGTGGAGAGCAGAGGATTGGTTTGTTGCTGGGAGGCTATATTCATTGGTTGGGACTCAGCCTTAGCAACAGCCAAGACAATATGTGTATGATGGACTCCGTAGTCCTTTTACGCAAATATCATCTTATTCTAACCAGTTTGTAGAGAAATTACTCCAAGGGGAGACAGGGTTGCTCGCCTTTGGTAGAAAATTGTCAGCACAACTGCCTTTGGCCCTACAACCACAGCCATTTAAATAAATCTGCCCCCAAGAAGTTTCTTCTCCTGTTTAAATAGTGTATATGTCTTTTTTAAAAATATCTACATGACCAGGCACAATATGTATCTCAAAAGAAGAATACTTTTGAGAATGCTTTGTTGTTGGTCTTGGAATATCAAGTATGGATTGAGCTTATACCCTGACGTAGCACCAGAGAAACATAACTTCCTGACTAAGAAATATGTCTGCACTTTACATCTTGTGATGAATTGACACGAACAAAATGTTGTTTTTTGAGCACTGAAGACTGATATTCTAGTATTTATCTTTAAGGCACCCACCTCAACAAAAAAAAGTTGTGAACCTTGAAATATGATGAATTTATAACCTATAGGAATGAAATGCATTAGCTGATCAATGTCCTCAACCTCTTCATTGTGATACTGCTTTATGGTTATGCAAAATATTCTAACCCTCTGGGACTAAGTTTAAACACTTTTAGGCAGACAGTGTAAAGTTCTACTGTAGTTGTGGTACTAGTAGCAGTAGTATAATCTACATAGTCTTCCCAGCCCACAGACAGCTCTGTCATTATAAAGAGATGACTGGTAGTGATTTAACCTGAGGGCCACCAGACCTGTGGGAATTGAACCCACATTGTTGGGAGTTACAAGTAAACCTATAGATTATGATTATAAATCCTGGAAATGGATGGCTAACAGATAAATGATAAATACTTATTTGAGGAGTTATGTTGTGTTAGAAGGGAAATATTGTGTTGGGAACCCAGGTAATTAATGCTGGAAATACTGCTTTTAAATTATCTAGTCTGAAAATTCACATTCCTGACACAAATACATCAGAATCTTTTGCCAAAGACTTTAAATCTATATTATTTGGTTATTCTTCCTTGTGCCGCTGGAAATAGTTCTATTCGTTCAAGGGGTATGTGTATTAATGGAAGGGCAAATATACTTGGGAAGGTGGTGGTGAGATACCTTCTTGAACTGTTGCGGTTCATGTTGTGTAGATAGACCTGCAATGTTATGAGGAAGGGGATTCCAGGATGTTGACTTAGTAACAGGGAAGGAAATAGGGATATACTTCCAATGATGCTTGGATAAAATCTAGCTTGCATGTGATAGTATTCCTGTACATCTGTTGCCCTTATCATTCTATGTGTAGGTGTGGATTTCACAAAGGAGCTTGGTGAGTTGCTGCTGATCCTTTTATATATAGTACACGTTGCAGTAATGGAGGAAATTTAGGTTGGTAAGTCGGGTGTTGATTAAACAGGATGTTTTTTCCTGGTTGATGATTTTGAGCTTCATGAGTGATATTAGAGCTGCGGTCTTCCTGACAAATTGGGAATATTCCAATACACTCCTGACTGTACCTGGGAGATGTTAGACAAGCTTAGGGGTGTCAGTTCATAGGCCTGCTGCAGAATTCCCAGCCTCTGACCTGCTTTTGGTAGCCATAATATTTATATGGCTGGTCCAGTTCCATTTCTTGTTAATAAGCACCTAGGATGTTGATGGTTATGCCATTGAATATCAGGAGGAAATGCTGAGATTCTCTTTTGTTGGAGTTGATCATTGCCAGGCATTTGTACAGTGTGAATGTCAATTACTCAACCCTGGATGATATCTAGATCTTGCTATGTGTGAATGTGCACTGCTTCAATATATGTGGAGTTGTGAATAATATGACACATTTGTGCAATTTTCAACAATTATCCCCCACTTTTGACCTCCGTTGGAGGAATGGGCATTAAGAGATAGGTGAAGATAGTTCAACATAAGAAGCTGTGCAGTGATATATTGGGATTGGGATGATTGGCCTTGAACAACCACAAACATCTTCCTTTGTACTAAGTATGCCTCCAACTAATGGAGAATTCCCTACCCCACCCCTAGCCAATTAATTTGTGCTCATGGTAATTGATACCACACTAGGTCAATTGCTGCTGCCTTGGTATCAGTGTCAGTCCCTCTCACCTCAATTCGCAAATTTGGTTATTTTGCCCTTGCTTTGACCAAGTCTATGATGAGCTCTTGAACCGAATGATTCTGTAGAAAGCCAAACTGAGCATCAGTGAACAGGCTTTTGCTGTTGAAGTGTTGCTTCCATCACTTTGCTGATGAATGAGAGGAGACAATAGTATGCTAATTAACCAAATTGGATTAGCGCTAACTGTTGTGGAAATTACAATCTTTTTGCCATTACTAGGTAGATGCTAGTGTTGCAGCTATACTGGAACAACTTGGCTAGGGACACAGCTCATTCTCGAGCGCAAGTCTTCAGTACTGGAATGCAGTCAGGGCTCACTGCCTTCATCATATCCGATGCCATCGTCCATTCCTCGATATCATGTGGAGTGAATCAATTTGGGTGAAGAGTGGCATTTGTGATGTTGAAGATCACAGGAGAACACTGAGGTGCTCATTCACTCCACATATCTTCAAAAAGATCATTGCCAATGCTTCAGCCTGTCTTCTCTCCTGATGCACTGGGCATTGCCACTATTTTAGATGATACTATTCCAGTTGATTCTTGGGTAAAGTTCCCAATTATTACTGCTCTATTGTTTTTTCACTTTGAAATGTGCCTATATATTTGCTTCTCTAACTCTTCCTTCACCATTTGGGTGGTACATAATATACAGTACGTTTTAGAGCTCAACTCATATGGCCTCATTTGATGCATCATTCAGTGCATCATGATTCCTACAGCTGTAATTAATTCTTTCGCCAACAGGGCTACACCCTCACCTTTTTCATCTGGAAGAGACTGGTGCTGGAACTGATTTCTTTCAACTCAGACACAGGCACAGTTTTTTTTTGAATTTTCAAAGGCGGATTCAAGATTTATTTAAGCATTTTTACAGCTTGAAAGTACTACAGACTTAGTCTGCCTTTCATGTGCATTTATGTCTACTTAAAAAAAAATCATAACTCATACAGTGTGTGGATAAAGCCGTTGCCCAGCTGAAATGGGATCTCTTTAAATGGCCCTTCTGAGTTTTGTTTCAAACACCAAAAAAACAACTATTTCTCTCAGTTTTCATGCAGTGAAATCGCTAAATGTTTATGACGGAGGACTTTATTCATTGCATTTTTTTGTTATTTTATCCTACTGCAGCAGTCATTTATAGGGCATTATTAAAAAATAGCACACCAGCAGTATGACATATGTGCACTTTGTGCAAACAGCATTGCTCAGGATAGTTTATGACAGTTGTTGATTTGTTAGGGTTACTTTTTGTCTGACTTTACATTGTTTATTAGTAAGAAAAGTGTTCACATAAAAACCTTATTGTTATCGAAGTCTCAACAAAGAAGCTGGAAAACTCAATGGTACAAATATAAACAGGCAACAGACCATTGTGTTGACCTCCCCCTCCCCCCACTGCATCCCAAAACCAGTCCAACCTGTCTCTGCCTCCCTATCCTGTTCTTCCTCTCACCCATCCCTTCCTCCCACCCCAAGCCACACCCCCATCTACCTACTAACCTCATCCCACCTCCTTGACCTGTCCGTCTTCCCTGGACTGACCTATCCCCTCCCTACCTCCCCACCTATACTCTCCTCTCCACCTATCTTCTTTTCTCTCCATCTTCGGTCCGCCTCCCCCTCTCTCCCTATTTATTCCAGAACCCTCACCCCATCCCCCTCTCTAATGAAGGGTCTAGGCCCGAAACGTCAGCTTTTGTGCTCCTGAGATGCTGCTTGGCCTGCTGTGTTCATCCAGCTTCACATTTTATTATCTTGGAATTCTCCAGCATCTGCAGTGCCCATTATCACTAAGGAAATATGCAATCATGTTTTATTTCGATTTGTCTCCAGAGGAGTTCCTAATTAGCAAATACACTTCTGTGTTCTTAATTTAATACAAAAGACCAGCTGTGAATCCCAGATGTCTAGAATTCCCGTTTGTTCATTATCACAGTGCCATTGCAGTCGCTGACAAATTAATTTAACCTGAGCACCATGCCTTCAGGGTGATTGCTGTGCACTGTCATGGCAGATGATTGCAGCCTTGTGCACTTTGAAACACTGTTAATAATCATTGAGAAAATGCCCCTTCCAGTGTACATTCAGAAATAATATTTCAATGTCAGTGCTCAGGCTTTCATAACATTTTGAATTGTTGAATGTTTTTATAAACTTGTATAATTTAAAAACACATGCCATGGTATAAATCTGTAAGTTCCATTATTACCATGTGCAGATAATACTCAGGAGTCTTTGAAACCAAATGATGTGAAATGAAATAGGAATATATTAGGGAAATATAAGGGTGATAATTTTTACTACATTAGGTTGAGGATCATTGATTTACTGTAGCACTGAAAGGAAATAAAGGAAAATGGGCATGGGGTAGTAATGTAGAGGTGAGTTAGAATAACAATAATGATCTTATTGAATCAGAGAGCAGGCATCCCATGCTAAATGGATGACGAATGCTCCTATTTCCTATCCTCTTCTGTATGACATGTTTTGGAAGAATCTACATATTGCACAATTCTGGACTTCAGGTTAAGGGTATGACATCCTGATGAAAAGGCAAAAAGAATCATCAAGTCACCTCATAAGGATGGGCTTAGAAAGGGGTGCTTGAACAGAAGTGCACAACCTGTTTTCCCCTGCTTCCTTTATTGATTCTGAATTGGGGTTGTAGAAATTATATAAAAAATAATGAAAAAGCTGAACCTATTTAATTAGAATTAAAGATGGATAAATAAGCATTTCCTTCTTCAGGAATGTTGCAAACACTTGTCAAAAAGTAGTCCAAGCAGATTAAGGAGAAGGTTTATAGATCAGTTGGTAAAACATGGAGAAGTGACAGGGCATATTCGATATTTTTAATCTAAGATAGATTGTTGTAAACTCATATAAGTGACAAAGAAAGAGAAGTTCTGCACAAAAAAATAAGATTCCTGTCTAAATCTGCAGTGCCAAGAGAAAGGACAGTGCTGAATCAGATCAAGTTTGAGTTTTTAGGGGGTGAAGTAAGCCGCATGGACAAAGCAGTAGTAGAGAAATGCATAGGAAGCATAAAATTAAACATTTATTCAGATTCCGTTTAAAAATGCAAACGAAGAAGGAACACATTAAAATGTGAGTCCAGAAGAAATTGGGTAAAAAATTTCTGGTCAAAAATGTGAGAGGGAGAAGCAAAGGGTTAATGGGAATAATTCCAGAGCTTTGTTTTCATACATGGTCCCTAGAGGTGGGCCGAAGGGAGGGAATATGCACAAAAGTGTCGTTTTGTGTTGTAGTGTTTGAGGAGATTATGGACATGGAGGGGAAACAAAGCCATCGGAATTTTTAAATGCAATGATGAAAACTTTAAATTTGAGACATTTGGAGACTGACTGCCAACATAGGTCAGCGATGACGAAGATGATGAGTGAGAAGAATTTGTTGTGATATGAAATTTGGCAACAGAGCTTTAGATGAGTTGATGTTTATGGATGTTTGTGACTGGGATGTGGCCAGCAGAATATTTAACTACTTGAGACATGCATAGATTTTTTTCTGTATTCATTTATGGGACATGGGCATTGCTGGCTGGCCAGCATTTGTTGCCTATCCCTAGTTGTCCTTGAGAAGGTGATGGTTAGCTGCCTTCTTAAATTACTGCAGCCCATGTGCAGGAGATAGACCCACAATGCTATTAGGCAGAATCAGGATGATAAGTGGCAGGTGGTGATGTTCTTTGCAGCTGAAGACGGTTGGACCTAGGACTCTACCCTGACAAATCCCGCAGAGATCACTTGGAGTTCCGATGTCTGATCTCTAGAAATCACGACATCTTCCTAGTTGATATGATTCTAACTAGTGGAGACTTGTTCCCCTGATTCCCATTGACTCTGGTTTTGCTAGGGCTTTTGATACTGCACTTAGTCAAATGTTGTCTTGCTGTTAAGAGAAGTCGGGTCTTTTGTCAATGCTTGAACTAAAGCTGTAATGAAGTTGGGAGCTAATGGAACCCAAACTGGATGTCAATGGACAGGTTCTTGCTGAGAAGGTGACGCTTGATAGCACTGTTGATGATTCCCTCCATCACTTTGCTACGATCAAAAGTAGGCTGATAGACAATAATTGGCCAGGCTGGATAGGTTTTGCATTTTGTACACTAGATATACCTGGGCAGTTTTCCACATTGTCTAGTGGATGCTAGCGTTATATCTGTATTGGAACAGCTTGGCTAAGGATGCAGCCTGTTCTGGACTGCAAGTCTTTAATACTATTTCTGTAATGTTGTTAGGGCCCATTTCGTTTGCAATATCCAGTGCCTCCAATGAGTTTTTGTTTTGTATCACGTTGAATGAAATGAATAGGCTGAAGATTGGCACATGCGATGCTGGCAATATTTTGAGAAAGCAGAGCTGGCTCAACCATTTGAACTTCTGATTGAATATTGCTGCAAATGCTTCAGACTTATCTTTCACACTGATATGCTGGACTTCCTCATCATTGAGTATGGGGATATTTGTGGAGATTCCTCCTTCTGCAAGTTGTTTAACTATTTATCACTCGTCATGACTAGATGCAGTAGCACAGCAGAGATTAGGTCTGATCCATCAGGTGCTTGATCACTTAGCTCTGTTTATCACTTACTGTTTGACAAGCAAGTGGCCGTGCTTTATAGCTTTACCAGGTTGACACTTCATTCTTAGAACGTCTATTGCTGCTCTTGAAAAGCCTTCCTGCACCCTTCATTGAACCGAGTTGGACCCTTGGTTGGATGGTAATGGTGGAGTGAAGGATATCCTAGGCAATGGGGTTGTAGATTATTCAGGAGTATCACTTTGCTGTTGCTGATGGCACACAATGCCTCTTGAATACCCAGTCTTGAGTTGTTAGATCTGTCTGAAGTCTGTAATAGCACGCAATAGGGCTGCACAACAAACCAAAGCTATCAATATGAAGGCAGGACCTCATCTCCGTAAGCACTGTGCAGTGGTTGCTCTCAACCATGCAGATGACCGATAGATCCATTGAGACGATGGATTAGTAAGGATTAGGTCAAGTATGATTTTCCATTTAGCTTCTTCTCTTACCAACTGCCACAGCCTCAATCAAGTAGGAACAAAAACTGAAATAGCTGGAGAAACTCTGCAGGTCTGGCAGCATTTGTAGAGAGAAAGCAGACTTAACAATTCAAGAATTGTGACTTTCTTTCAGAACCAGAATGTCCTTTAGGACCTCATCAGCCTAGCCAATAGTGCTGCTGAAGAGGCCTCTTTTTGGTGGATATTGAAATTGCCAGCCCAGAGTATATTCTGCACTCTTGCTACCCTCCGTGCTTCATTCAAGTGTTGTTCAGAGTGGAGGTTTGCTAATTCATCAATCAAGGGAGGATGGTACATGGTAATCACGAAGAGGTTTCCTTGCCCACGTTTGACCTGATGCTATTAAACCTATGGTGTCTGGAGATATGTTAATGACACCATGGGGTAACTCCCTCCTGATAGTATATGACTGTGCCACCACCTCTGCTAGGTCTGTCCTGTTGGTGGGACAGGTTATATCTTGGGATGATGGTAGTGGCCTCTGGGATATTGGCTATCAAGTATGACTGTCATGCTGGTGCTTGATTAGTCTGTGAGATAACTGTCCCAATTTTGGCACTAGCCAGTAAGGAGGACTCTGTAGGGTTTGCAGGGATAGTTCTGTTGTCATTTCCAGTGGTTAGGCCAATACCAGGTGGTCTGTTCTAGTAGCTGATACCACTGAATAGCTTGCGAGGCCATTTCAGTGGGCAATTGAGAGTCAACCACATTGCTCTAGAATCACATGTAGGTCAGACCAGGTAAGGATTAGGATTAGAATTAGATTTTATTGTCATGTGTACTCAAGTACAGAGGTACATGAGTACAGTGAAAAATGTACAATGTTGCCATTATATTAAAAAGGAAGCAAAACTCACTTTTAAAAAAAGAGGAAAATATTGCAAAGTAACAGTCTTTCCACTGTCTTGAAAGAAAAGAAAACTTGTACTGAATAGTATTAAGGATAGTATTACTGTATTTGAAACGGTCCATCATTTCTTAAATACCTGAAAATATTTCATTTGAAATAGGAGGAAAATCTTGAAGTATTTAAGAGCTTTTCAACTGTAATGAATAGAAATTAAAGGTATTTTGAAAAATATAAAATGAGACAGAAGTTAAGATTTGACCTTAAAAGAACAAAAATTCTTGATTACAAAGCATTATTGATAAATCATCTTCAGGATTCAGCAATTAACAATAATTGCCATATTCAAACAGAAAATATCTTTTACAACCTGTGGAAGAAAAAAAGAGCATTACTGCAGTTGAGTTGAATTTACAATTCAATACACTAAAGAGCAAAATTATCTATATCCAAACAAATTCAACAAACTACTGCAATAACTTTCAAGCAAATCATTTAAATAGGAAAAACAGCAGTTAAGTGCAATGACAATGGAAAAATGTATTGTACCTCTAAGCAGCTTTAAAATGACAAATATTTCAGACTGGAGAACTAAACTGGATTTTATAGAAGCGACAATTCACACAACAAAGAGAAACCCAGAGAAAGAAACAAGTGAACACATTTCTCTTTTCTGTAGGTTCAATAACATATCATGTTTTAAGATGACAGATGGAAGAGAAAAGACTAATACATTCAACAGTTTTTAACAGCATGTGACAATTACTTTACGAGGTTCACAAAGTCAATTCCCGGAAGGGCGGGATTATCATATGTTGAAAGATTGGAGCGACTGGACTTGTATACACTTGAGTTTAGAAGGATGAGAGGGGGTCTGATTGAGATGTATAAGATTATTAAGGGATTGGACACTCTGGAGGCAGGAAGCATGTTTTCGCTGATGGGTGAGTCCAGAACCAGAGGACACAGTTTAAAAATAAGGGGTAGGCCATTTAGAACAGAGTTGAGGAAAAACTTTTTCATCCAGAGAGTGGTGGATATATGGAATGCTCTGCCGCAGAAGGCAGTGGAGGCCAACTCTCCGGATACTTTCAAGAAAGAGATGGATAGAGCTCTTAAAGATAGTGGAATCAAGGGTTATGGGGACAAGGCAGGAACAGGATACTGATTGTGGATGATCAGCCATGATCATAATGAATGGTGGTGCTGGCTCGAGGGGCCAAATAGCCTACTCCAGCACCTATTGTCTATTGTCTATTTAAATTAAGTATCAATCGTATCGTGGAAATAGCAAGATTTAGAGGAAGGATACAGCTTCCAAGAAGCACTATTGACAAATTATCAGAATTTTATAATCCATTTGCAACTGATCAGCCTATTGACCAACCATCTCTATCCTCTTGTGACTTGTGACCATCCTTGTCACTGTTTGCCACTCCATCAATTTTCATATCATCATCAAATTTACTGATCATCCCTCCTACAGTCAAGTCTAACTCATTTACATATGCCACAAACAGCAAAGGGCCCAGCAATGATCCTCACTGGTTACAGGCTTCCAGTCACAAAAACATCCTACCACCGTCACATTCTGCTTCCTGCCACTCAGTAATTCTGTATCCAATTATTCAAATTTTCTCAGATTCCACAGGCTCTTACCTTAGCTATTGATCTCTCATGTGTCACCTTACCAAAAGCTTCGCTGAAGTCCAAGTAAACTATGTCTAAAGAAGATGTGCTGGTATTTGAGGGGGTCCAGAGGAGGTTTACAAGAATGATCTCAGGAATGAAGAGCTTGTCATATGAGAAGCAGTTGAGGACTCTGGATCTGTACTCAGTGGAGTTTAGAAGGTAACTGGGGCTTCTCACTGAAACTTACAGAATACTATGATAGAGCAAAAACAAAGTTGCTGGAAAATGCTGAGCAGGTCTGGCAGCATCTGTGAAGGAAAAAAACAGAGATATTGTTTTGGGTATGGTCACCCTTCCTCAGAACTCAGATTAATCCTATCCCTCAGTTCTGAGGGAGCGTCACCAGATCTGAAACATTAACTCTGTTTTTCCCTTCACAGATGCTGACAGACCTGCTGAGCTTTTCCAGCAACTTTGTTTTTGTTCCTGATTTACAGCATCCGCAGTTCTTTTGACTTTTATTTTTTCTTAGAATACTGAGATGCCTGGTTAGAGTTGGTGTGGAGAAGATGTTTCCACTAGTGGGAGAGAGTAGGACCCAAATGCACAGCCTTAGAGTGAAGGGACAACTCTTTAGAACTGAGATAAGCAGGAATATCTTCAGCCAGAGGGTGGCAAATTTGTGGAACTCATTGCCGTAGAGGGTTCTGGAGGCCAAATCATTCTATCTATTTAAAACAGTTATGGATAGGTTCTTGATTAATAAGATGATCAATGGTTACAGGGTGAATGCAGGAGAATGGTGTTAAGAAAGCAGCCATGATTGAATGACAGAATAGACTCAATGGGTTGAATAGCCTAATTCTGCATGTAAATCTTATGCCTTCTGGTCTTAAATGCATTGTTTTCATCAACATACTTGGTCACCTCTTTGAAAAATTCAATAAGGTTGGTTATGATGTCCCCTTAATGCAATCTATTCTTGATTAATCCCTACCTTTCCGAGTGTGGATTAATCTTATCCCTCAGAATTGCTTCCAATAGATTTCCCACCACTGAGGTCAGACTGATTAGCCTCTAATGTCCTTGTTTATCTCTTGCTCCCTTCTTAAATAAGGTATGACATTGGCTGTCTTCATGTCTACTGGAGCATCTCATGCAGCCAGTGAGGATTTGAAAATTATTACTAATATTTCTCCCTTGCCTTTTCAACAGACTGGATTACATTTCTTTCTACACTGAAAATTTATCTACTTTTAAGCCGACAAGGCTACTCAGAACCTCCCTGTCTAAGCTAACTTATTTAAATATATCACAGTGCTGTACCCTGCCTATTAAATTTGTGAATGCACACCACTGTTTTAATGTAGATTTAACTAGAAGTATCTGCTGCCTGTCAACTCTGGCCAAATCATATCTGATCTTATTTAAATCAGTCTTCTCCTATTTCAGTACTTAAGATTATAGGCCCATCCTCATCCTTTTCTATAACAATTTTGAATCTAAAAGCGTTGTGGTTGCTGTCTACAGAATGCTCCCCTACTGAAACTGAACCATTTGCATGGGGAACGGGGTTAGCAGAAGGCAGGATATGCTGTTCCCTTCCTAATGCTGGGTTGCCTGATCAGGCACAATGCCTATGAATGAGAGACCACATAATCCCCCTCAAATGTAGGAGCCTGTTAAAAATCAATATGCGTTTGCTTTTTGTGCCTCCTTCAGGGTGAACCTCTCCAACATCCCTGCCATTGGTTGAATCTGGCCCTTAAGTGGGCATTTAGTGTTAATTAAAGACTTCAATTGCAACAAATCTAATGAAGGTAGGGCTAGGGAGGTCATAATATTCGAACTTGCAAATCTTCAGCCTGACTAAATGCCCTTGACAACAAACTGGCCATGTGGAAGGTATTAAATTTTGCCCTAGGCCTATTTTGCTGTATTAAATGGGAGCATTGAGATATTAACAGAGTTGTCATAATTATAGAATGCTAAGTTGTGCACCCATATTCTGAAAAAGGAAGGAGGTAATGATGTTCAATTTTTTTGATACTGTTTGTAGTTTGCTTTTCCTTAATGGCCTCCTGAATGGGTTGGTTAGCTCAATTGGTTGTACGGCTGTTTTGCAATGCAGATTGATGTCAATAATGTGGGTGCAATTCCTACAACAACCAAGATTACAATGAAGGTTCCACCTTCTAAACTTTATCCCTCACTTGAGGTATGTTAATAAAAGCCCTGCACCCCCACAGTTGTCTCTCTAATGACAAAGCAGTTGTGTGGTCCTCTGGGACTGTGGTAGCTTTACCTTCACTGTATGTGTGTTTCATTTCATTTCTCCATGAAAATGCAAATTTCGAATATTTGGTTTTTGGTAGTCACTGGTGGGATTGAGATTGGAGCTGTTCGAACTGAAATTTTAATGAATTTTTGCAGGTCAAAATCATCAAAATGAAATTTGATGACCAAACTGTTCAACATTGGAAAAAACATCTTGTATTTGAATTGACTTTGTTGCTCTTAGTTAACAATAAAATTCGACTTTGCAAATGAAATAAGGCTTACTATAGAAATGAATGTGAGCTTTTAAAAAATGTATTGGTTAAATTGTCCGTGATAATATATCTATTCAGGTATACTTTTCTCCTGCTTCCAAAGTAATGTTGGATTCCAGTAGATGCACTTCGAAATAAAGAAATTTAAAAGTGTAAGAACTGAAAAACTCTGTGACCTGAATCCCACTTTGGCTTTTGAAATTAACAATTGATTAAGTTTACTTTAAATTTGACACCTAATTTAAAGAATTATACATGTGACATTCTTATGTAAGCAAAGTGACATTTGAAAAGCAATTAACTATACAGCTGCATAGTGACTACAACATTTTGGAACATTTTATTTATGTCCAATTCATATGTAACTTGCTATCACAATACAGTAGGTAGTTAATATTTCCATTGTGTTCAAAATTCTGTTGCGACTTATTTATGAATAGGTCACCTTCTCAAGTTTGATGCAATTGTAAGTGTAATCTGCAGCAAATTATTTTTAAAATACTGAAGACTAAAAGGCACATGACTTGTGTGTAACTAAAAAATACACCTACCAAATGCCTTTTGAATGATAACCCAGTTAATAATACTAAACTTTGACAATTTTTACATGTAGAATACTGCACTATGAAATAAGTATTGATGATGATGATGGCAGATTCTTCGCTTGCCAAGATCAGTTGGGAAGAGATTCATCAGCGATTTCGTTGGCACAACCATTGGTGGCTGTAGAGTCCTATCCTGGACCTGCAGATCCTGGGGCAGGTGGGTCAGGGGAATGCTCCGGACAACGGGGCTTGAGATGAGGGCTCCTTCCTGCGTTTCCGTCTGTCCTCTGCGGCTGCTCTCCTCGAACATTCGAACTGCTCCTTCGCCGTCGTAGTTTTCTTCTGCCATGCGTCCCTGTCAGAGGCCAGCTTTTGCCATTCCATTGAAGAGATGCCAGCCTGAGACAGCTGTTGCTTCAGTTGGTCCTTGTAGCGCTTGCTCGGGGCACCGTGGTTTCTTTTGCCGTCGCAGAGTTCCCCGAAGAACACTGTCTTGGGTATTCTCGTGTTGTCTATCCGCGATACATGACCCGACCAGCAAAGTTGCTTCAGGAGAAGAGTCGCTTTGATGCTGGGGAGCCGGGCCTTTTCCAGCACTTCGTTTTTAGAGACGCGGTGATGCCCAATATAGAGTGCAGGCAACATTGGTGGAATCGTTCCAGCAGCCGCATCTGTTTCTGATACAGAACCCAGGCCTTGGAGCCGTAGAGCAGTGTGGTGATGACCGTAGTCTTGTATTAATATGGTTAATAAAACTAAAATTTGACAATTTTTGTCCGAGTAAAATAGTGTGCAATAAAATCAATTCTTAACAGTGCTTTTCTACTCATCTAGTATCTGTTAAGTAGTCAGTTAGAAGTAACTTTGGAAAACCTTTTCTGTTGTCCTTCCTCTGTTAATTCTCATTTCTAAAATGTACCTTTGATTTAAAGTTTTGAGTTTCTACTGTGATGGATTAAAGTTAAGATAATAGATTCAATTCTAGCAATATTCTGGAAAAGGAAACTGTCCAGACATTTCCATAATACTATTAGATATAGGAGCAGTGTTGGGCCTTTTGGCTCATCATGTCTGCTCTGCCATTTGATCATGGCTGACAATGCTTCTCAATCCTGTTCTCCTGCTTTCTCCCAGGCCCCTTGATCCCCTTACTAATCAAGAGCCCATCTATCTCTGCCTTAATGTTACGATCAGTTTGTTCATCATCTCTGTAGATCCCGCTGTCGTACATACAGGGAGTATGAATCTCAGATCTATCAGACAAGCTTAAGGGCTGAGGCCCCTTCCTCCTGGATCACTTTACCTGCCTCGCTCGTAGTCACCTTCTGCTCACCGTAATCACTGACTGAATTTAGGGTAGGTAATCTAAAGGGTGAAACCACCTCTTGAAACACAGAATCCAGGTACCTGCCCGACTCCCTGATGAGTCTCAATGTTTGAAGCTCAGACTCCCAGCTCATCAACTCTGTAACTTGTAAATATTTCCCCTAATTGTCTTCAATCTGAAAGCAACCAATCTGACTTTCCCACTTGGCTGCCCACCATCTACAAGGCACAGATCATGTGTGCAAAGGAATACTCCCTACTTGTCTGGATGAGTGCAGCTCCAACCCACACAAGAAGTTTGACATTATGCAGAACAGGGTAGGCTGCTTGATTGGTACCACATCTGTAACCATCCACTACCAATGCTTAGTAGCAGCAGCGTGTACTATCTACAAGATGCACTGCAGAAATTCAACAAAATTCCTTAGACAGCAACTTCCAAACCTGCAGCCACTTTGATCTAGAAGGACAAGGGCAGCAGGTACATGGGAACATCATCTGCAAGTTCCCCTTCAAGTCACTCACCATCCTGACTTAGACCACAATAAGATAACAGCTAGAAACAGGAATAGGCCATTTGGCCTGTTCAGCCTGTTCCACTGTTCAATAAGATCATAGCTAGTCCAACATTCCATACGTCCACTTTGCTGCCCTTTCCCTGTAACCCTTGATTTCTCTACTGACCAAGAATCTATCCATCTCAGCCATTAATATACACACCGACTCTGCCCCCATAGCTTTCTGTGATGAGGGGTTCAAAAGACTTTTAACTGAGAGAAGAAATTCCTCCTCATCTCAGTCTTAGTTTGGTGCCCCTTCACTCTGATGCTATGTCCTCTGGTCCTAGGTTCTCCAATGACTTAGAAATATCATTTTCTGAAGAAGGGTACAGTCCCGAAACAACAGCTTTCCTGCTCCTCTGAAGCTGCCTGGCCTGCTGTGTTTATCCTGCTCTATACCTTGTTATCTTGGAAATATTTTGATGTTTTTCCCATGTCACTGGGTCAAAATCCTGGGTCTCACTCCATTACAGAATTGTGGGTCTACCCACAGCATATGGATTGCAGTAGTTTAAGAGGGTAGAACACAATCACCTTCTCAAGGGATGGATAATAAATACTCACCCAGGCAGTGAAATCTGCATTACACAAATGAATAAAAAAAAAGCCTTGCTTGACAGTGATCCAGACTTTGAAGGCATTTCATTCAGATGTCCCACTCAATAATGTTGCAGGGTATCATGCTGAAGCAATTGCAAAATTGTTGTCCATCTCTAAACAAAAACATATAAAAGCCAAGAAAGATATTGCATAATTTGAGAAAGGAAATAATTAACACTGCAACTTCTCAGAATGATTAGATTGCTAAAGTTATTAGTTGCTGTTTAGTATTAACTTATTCATTTGTAAATATCTGTTCAGCTGATGATTGGTTCTTTACCTCTTGACAGGCATTACATCCAGTTTTAAAGTATGATGGGTGTGGGAAACAAAATTTATGCTGCTGATGTTAGACTATTTAAGTTATTTTGCAAATCTGTTTTGTTGCAAAATATCATCTTACTTAAATAGATAAATCCATCTGTAAGTCAACTTACAGAGCATTGTATAGAATACAAAGCACAGAAATAGGCAATCCAGCCCATCAAAACCTGTGCTAGTGTTTATACTCCATACAGTTTTCTTTCATTCTTCCCAATCTACTGAGTCTATTGGCATTTATTCGTACTTCTTTTTCTCATATACCCTGTGCACTTTTTGCTGTATTTATGTATTCCTATACTTGGTGTATGTGACAAATAATTAAATCAAAATCTAAAACAAAAATCTAATAGCCTTTTGAAATCATGTAAACTATTTATTTCAACCACCTCATGCAGGAGTTAGTTCTTTATTTAAATAACATTCTGAGTGAAGAAATTTCTACTTCATCCAGTTTCTACTTCTGCTCTATTTAGTTTCTTATTTTTAATGTGTGCATAGTGTTCCTATTTTTTCTACCACTATACAACATTTTATTTACCTCTTTTCTAATTCAATTTGCTAATTACTTCTCAACTGGACAGCTTTCTGTTGTATTCCTGTAATATTTTGCAATCTTCCTTAGTGTTTGCTATATCCCCCAATTCGATATTATCAACATGAGATAAACACCTCCCAGTACACACAAACATCCAGAATTGCGATCACAAGTAAGTGCTATCTGTTTCAATGCCAGTACAGGCTTGGGTATTCCTCACAAAGGGCCAGTTATCTCCTTGCTTTAAAACTGCAATAGCAGTTTCAGCCTCGTGTCATGACAATATTTGGGTCAATCTAACATAGATTTGTGCTTCTTTTCTCTGTGTTATTGGATTAAATAAGGTTCTGATTATTATACATGTCATCATGAATAAAATCATTTTTGAAAAGATATCAAGGCACGACACAAAAATGATTCTGGGGCACCACGCTTCCCACAGTGGTTAAATACATGGCTGCATTACACCTTGGATTAAATGGAACAAACTACGAAATGATAATTAAGTTGCACTGCTATTGCATAAGAGCATGTGATTACTCGCACAATGCCTACATTTGGGTTTTAACAGAAGAGAAGGTACAGTTATGGATGTTTTTGCAATGATTCACAAAGGACACTTATGTACTGTGCAATAAACATATGCTAATGTGTGCCTAAAGATGCTTAACACTCATTAGTGGATTATTTCAAAGATTCATATTTTGTATTACCCCCTAATGATAGAAAAAGAAGGGCAGTCTTACAATGTTTTATCCTAGACTTAACACAATACAAAGAGCACCGTCAGTTTGTCAAAGCAGAGATGGCTGCCAAGAATAGTTTCTCTGCTCCAATGAAGATGCTTATTCATTTATAGCCACGAACTTAAACATTATATTATCAATCAGAGGAAATGGAGAAAAAAACATTTATCTTTGGGTTTTTTTGGCATGCGTACTGATTTTGATTTCAAGATCTTCCCTCATTTTGCAATGCATAATTTATGTTTTTCTACGTAAGCTAGAATGAATATTTAACTTCTGATCAAATATTTTTATTTGTACCAGTGCATAGTTTGCAAGCAGCTAAGCAAAGGCACCAGCCTTTCAAGTACAATGCAGTTATTTAGTTGTACAGAATTTCCATTGTGCTTCAGGATATATACCATAGGAGAAAGCTCTGCAAGCTAATGGGAAATTCTAAAAGGGGGAAAGGCTTGAACACATTGCTTTGTATGTATTCAGGGACTCCATACTCAGCAAATAAAAATACTGTTCAACGCTTTTGCATTTGTTGATATTCTTGGGAGCTTGAGGAACTTAGTTTCCCATTGCTTTATCTTCACCAAAGACTTGGCAAATCAGTCGACACACAACTAACGAGCAACCTTTTCTCTTGTGACATAAATTGCTGTGTTTGGTTGAAATTTAGCATTCTAGTGTTTGTCCTAATACAGTTGTATTGCTCTACTAATATATCCTCTTTTTTGGTAATTTTGTTTTTTTTTGACAATAGATGCAATTTTGATATTTGAATGAAATCTCAGAATGTATTACACTCACATACACATCAAATTGTACAATGAAAATGCTGTACATATTTTTATTCACGCCTGCATTGCATATTATATGAAAGTAGAATTTGATGTATTTGTTCACTACATTTAGTAATTTTAAAAGCTGCACAAGTAGTGGCTGCAGCATCTACATAGAGACTCCTTGCAGCAATAATAGCGGTGCCTGTAGGTGGGACTCCTGGCTGTGGTAGATCTGGACCCTACGGTCTTGGGGGGGAGGAGAGCAGGGTGGCAGCAGTGGCGACGGTGCCCGGAGACTGGGGTCTTGGCAGCAGTTGTGCCTGGTTGGACATACGGTGTTTCCCAGAATGGGACTCCTGCCTGTGGTCGTCCTGGAGCCTAGATTCTTGGCAGTGGCCGTGGGATGTCGGCTGTGGTGGTGATGGTGTCCGGAGTGGGGGCTTGGAGAGGCAGTAACAGAGGGTAGGGCCACCTGCGGCATTGGCGTCATCATTGCTGTACCTGGAGCAGGGACTCGAGGCCCAGAACACCTTGTAGAGGCCCTGGAGCCAATTTGAACAGAAGATGAACTCAGTTGAAGTAATTTTTTTTGTAACTCAAAATGGTGCCAGATTGTGATGACAAAACACTTTTCATTGTACATCCCTAGATATATGTGACAATAAAAATCATTCATTCATTCATTCATTCATTCAAAATGCATGAAATCTATAGCACAAAAACTGGTAAAGAACTGTACTGAAAAGAAAACTATTTTTGTTTATTTCTACTAAATGCAGAAAATTCTTTGTAGAGGTCAAGTTTTGCACAGTGTGATTGCTGTCAAATTCCTCTGTAGATTTCTTGTGGACTGTTTTCTGTGTTAATTTAAGTACACCCACAAGATTGAGGCAAAACAAGGTTTTCTTCAGACAAAAGACACATGCAATATGTGTAAATTTGTAACTGACCTATTTAAATTTCTGAAACATATAACAATTGCAGCAGCTATCATAATTTTGAACTTCTCATTTTGCAGGGTGCCAATACTGCTGTGTGAAAACAGACTGCCTCCAAACATTGGAATGAATAAATCAGACTCCAAAGTGACTGAAGGGGGACTGAACATCATGCTTACTATCCGCCTACTCATGCATGGAAAGGTACTGTTTCATCAACAATAAATAGATGTGTCAAGTTGTCTTTAAGTGAACATATTGGTTACTGAATTTGAAATAACTGAACTTGTGTTCCCAGCAAAAAGATGTTGAGGTACCTGTTGTTGGTTCCTGGTGTTGAATATTTGGTTAGGGATGTTACTTTAACACAAGTCTAATTTTATGCATACTGTAGTCTGGTAAATTTCTCATCAGAGTTTACCCTGGATGGTCAAGGAGTTAACCAGCAATTAGTGGCACCATGAAAAACCGGAAGGCATCAGCTTTGATTCCTGGTTGTAGCTAGTGCAACTGTTGGGGCACTGCTCGTGTCTCAGTGACCATTTTTAGAAAATTAGGGGAGTGTCAATTGTAGCTCTTGTTCCTGCACAAAAGAATTAAGTTTGCAGTTTGCTAGTTCAGTGGCACTAATCCTTTATTTATTGACTTTTAATATCTGGATGCTAGTGCCTCATGTTATTTTCTTTTTCTCTTTCTTCCGCTATTATTTTTCAATATTCTCACAGGAGAAGATTTCCTTTAGCAAGCCTTTGCACAGACGGTCTGGGTCTCTTTAACTTCATGCTGCTCTGTGATGGAGGTATTGTTACTGGTCAAGCCATGTCATTTCTTTCCCTCTCATTTCCCCCAAAAGTGACATGTCCATGACACAATATTCTATCTTGCAATCTCTACTCTGCAGTAGAAAAGAAATTGAAGTGAAAGGCAGCATAAGGACTTGAACCCATCACTGTTTCATTTTGAAAAGGATAACCCAAAAAATGCTCATCATTGCTGTTTTTGATTTATAGCCTCTCTTCCGTCAGTTGCTAAATCGAAGCAGAGAAATTTACTGGGTGGGCAGGATGGGGATATGGTTAGAAGATTTTGAGCGTCAATTAAGTCAATCTGAAAGGAACAAAAGTATGAAAGGAGAAAAAACAGACTTTGCAGCTTCTGATAAATAAGCAAAAGAAACAAAGCCAAAGCGCATAAATTTTTAAAAAATCAGAAAATTGAAACATAGCAAAACATTTGTAATTTTAATCAATGATATTACTGTCTTTGATTCTAGTTGGATTGTCTTCAAATATGAGTCAACCAATGCATCTGTTTAGTACTGTGACTCATTTTCATAATCTGATAAAGTGTTCTTGACAAAGGAGTGGAGAGGGAATTTCCTAAGCACATCTGAAAATTTATATACCAAAAATATGCAGTTTGAACGTAAATGTATTTGAAGAGGTTTCCTTTTTACAAACCAGAACTTCCAATTTAGGGTTTTCTAGCTCAAAATACTGCACACAGGTACCTCATTGCCACCTGTTTTATGTTGTTGGATACGGAAACTTGAATCCTCTGCCCCAATATCGCTCAAGTGATATCATGCAAACAGTGCAGGAGGCCATACACAAACTGTGTGAAAGGGCCATTAGGTATTGTCTTTAACACTGCCCCATAATAGAAAAGTGCACCTCATAATCACCCTCTGCTTGTTAAGACTAAATATTAAAGAGGTCTAATCAACATAAAAACATGGAAATGAGGAGTTGCAGTTGGCCGTTCAGCCCTTCGAGCCTAGTCTGCCATTCAGTATGATCATGACTGATCCCCTGTCTCAATACCATATTCCTGCTTTCTCCCTATACCCCACGATGCTGATAAAATATGAAAATGTTTATGTCTTTTTGTTGAATATATTTTGTGGCTTAGTGTCCACAGTTTTTTGTGGTTAAGAATTCCACAGATTTACTACCCTTTGAGAGAAGGAATCTTTTCTCATCTCAGTTGGAAATGGTCCACTCCTTATCTTGAGACTGGATCCCTAGGTTCCAGATTCCCAACCAGGCAAAACATTCACCCTGCCTCTGTCCAGCTCTGGCAGAATTTTATATATTTCCCTCTCAATTTTCTAAGCTGTATTGAATTCTGGCCCACTCACACTAACCTCCCCTCTGTTTGCCACCCTGTAGCCCTCTATGGCAAATTTATCCTTTCTTAAGCAGGGAGACCAAAACCGTTTGCAATACTCTAGGTGTAGTCTCCTCAAGGTCCTTATAACTACGTCTGATAACCCAACTTCTGAACTTAAATCTTCTTGCAACAAAGACCAATATACCACTTTCTTGCTGCACTTGCCAGTGTATTTTCATTGACTTGTCTACCAGGACCACCCAGATACCCTTGTGCATCCAAACTTCCCAAAACATCACTGTTTAAATATTATCCTTCCTTTCTGATTTTCATTTCAAAATGTATATCTGCACATTTAGCCATGTTGTCCTGCATCTGCCATGTGTTTGCCCACTCACTCAATTTGTCTACATCACATTGAAGTCCCCGAGTATCCTCCTCACAACTCACAATCCTGCCCTGTTTTGTGCCATCAATAAATTTGGGGAAATTATGCATTTCATTCCCCCATCAAGATAATTTATATATTTGTTAATTGCTGCGACTTGGAAGAAGACCTGTTTAGCCCCTGTTTCCTATCTGTCAACCAATTCTTGATCTATGCTAATATATTAACCTCCTTCCCATGTGCTTTTACTTTGTCCACTAACCTCTAAGGCGAGACCTTATCAAAAGCTTTCTGAAAATCCAAATATTTCACATCCTCTGGTTATTCTTTATTTATCCTATTAGCTACATCCTCAAAAACTGCCGTGAGTTGGTAAAGCATCATTTGCCTTTCATAAGCCTATGCTGGCTTTGTCCAATCCTGTTAATACTTTCCAAATATTCTGTTATCATTGTCTTTTATAATAGACATAATATACAGGATCCATATCCCACTATTCCCTGCCTGTTGTCCCTGTGCTTCTTGTATGCTGCTATTGTGTCTGTTTCCACCACCACCTCTGGGAGCGCATTCCAGGCACTCACCACTCTTTGTGTGGAAAAACTTGTCTTGCACATATCTTTTAAACTTCCCTGCTCACACCGTGAACCTGTGCCTCCTAGTAATTGATCCCTCCACCCTGGGAAAAAGCCTTACATTTTCCATTCTTTCCACACCGTTCACAATCTTTTAAACTTCTATCGGGTCACCCCTCAATCTCCTGCATTCCAATGAAAACAAACTCAATCTATCCAATCTTTCTTCAGAGCTTAAATCCCTATACCAGGCAACGTCCTGGTCAGCCTTTTGGGTACCATGTCTAAAGCATCCACATCCTTTTGGTGTAGTGGTGACCAGAACTGTACATAATATTCCAAATGTGGCCAGCTAAAGTCTATAAAGCCGCAGCATAATTTGTCTAGAGATAATGGGAACTGCAGATGCTGTAGAATCCAAGATAACAAAGTGTGAAGCTGGATGAACACAGCAGGCCAAGCAGCATCTCAGGAGCACAAAAGCTGATGTTTTGGGCCTAAACCCTTCATCAGAGAGGGGGATGGGGTGAGGGTTCTGAAAGAAATAGAGAGAGGGGGGAGGTGGACCGAAGATGGATAGAGGAGAAGATAGGTGGAGAGGAGAGTATAGGTGGGGAGGTGGGGAAGGGATAGGTCAGTCCGGGGAGGACGGACAGATCAAGGAGGTGGGATGAGGTTAGTAGGTAGGTAATGGAAGTGCGGCTTGAGGTGGGAGGAGGGGATAGGTGAGAGGAAGAACATGTTAGGGAGGCGGGGATGAGCTGGGCTGGTTTTGGGATGCAGTGGGGGGAGGGGATGAGCTAGGCTGGTTTTGGGATGCAGTGGGGGAGGGGGAGATTTTAAAGCTTGTGACGTCCACATTGATACCTTTGGGCTGCAGGGTTCCCAAGTGGAATACGAGTTAAAGTTCCTGCAACCTTCGGGTGACATCATTGTGGCACGTCAGGAGGCCCACGATGGACGTGTCATCCAAGGAATGGGAGGGGGAGTTAAAACGGTTCGTGACTGGGAGGTGCAGTTGTTTATTGCGAACCGAGCGGATGTGTTCTGCAAAGCGGTCCCCAAGCCTCCGCTTCGTTTCCCCAATGTAGAGGAAGCCACACCGGGTACAGTGGATATAGTATACTACATTGGCAGACGTGCAGGTGAACATCTGCTTAATATGGAAAGTCGTCTTGGGGCCTGCTATGGGGGTGAGGGAGGAGGTGTGGGGGCAAGTGTAGCACTTCCTGCGGTTGCAGGGGAAGGTGCCGGGTGTGGTGGGGTTGGAGGGGAGTGTGGAGCGGACAAGGGAGTCACGGAGAGAGTGGTCTCTCCGGAAGGCAGACAAGGGTGGGGATGGAAAAATGTCTTTGGTGGTGGGGTCGGATTGTAGATGGCGGAAGTGTCAGAGAATGATGCGTTGTATCCAGAGGTTGGTGGGGTGGTATGTGAGGATGAGGGGGATTCTCTTTGGGCGATTATTGTGGGGGCGGGGTGTGAGGGTTGTGTTGCAGGAAATGCGGGAGACACGGTCGAGGGCGTTCTTGACCACTGCAGGGGGGAATTACTCAATGTCCCTTTCAATGAAGGCAGGCATGCTATAAGCCCTTTTTACCACCTTATCTACTAGAGCTTCCACCTTCAGTGATCTGTGGAACTGCACACCCAGATCCCTCTGCCTATCAATACTCCAAAGGGTTCTGCCATTCACTGTATAATTTCTACCTGTACGTGACCTTGCAAAATGCACCATCTCACATTTGCCTGGATTAAACTCCATCTGCCATTTTTCTGCCTGTGTCTCCAACTGATCTAGATCCTGCTATATCCCTACCAACCACAACTCCACAATCTATGTATGATCTATAAACTTGCTAATTAGACCAGCCACATTTTTCCTCCAAATCATTTATGTAGATCACGACAGCAGTGGTCCTAGCACTGATCCCTATGGAACATCGCCAGTCACAACCCTCCATTCTGAAAAGCATCCTTCCACCACCCTATGTTTCCCATGACTAAGCCAGTTCTTATTCATTTTGACTCGGGACCTCAGGTGCAGAAAATAATCAAGAAATGGAAAGCTGGCCTTTATTTTCTGGAGGACTGGAGTACAAGGATGCAGAAGGTATGCTGCAGTTGTGCAAAACCCTTATTCGACCCCACTTGCAGTATTGTGAGCAGGTCTGAGCACAACACCTTTGGAAGGACATATTGATCTTGTAAAGAGTACAATGTAAGTTTACAAGAATGGCACCTGAACTTCAGATCTAAAATTATGAGTAAGGAATGCACAAATTAGGCATATTTTTTACTGAATTTAGAAAGTTAGGAGGCGATCTGATCAAAGTCTTCAAGAAAGTACCAGGAAAGATAGGGGAGATAAACTATTTCCATTGGTGGGGAATTCTAGAACTAGGAGGCATAGTCTGAGAATTAGTGTTAGACTGTTCAGGAAAGATGTTATGAAATATTGTTTATACAAAGGGTTGTAGATGTTTAGATCTCTCTTCCACAAATGGCTGTGGATGCAGGATCAGTTTTTAAATTTTAATCTGAGATAGATTACTTTTGTTTAGCATTGGCATTGAAGGGATAGAGGCCAAAGGCAGGTGTTTGAAGTTAGGTCACAGATCAGCCCTAATCTCATTAATAAAACATAGAACATAGAACATTACAGCACAGTACAGGCCCTTCGGCCCTCGATGTTGTGCCAATCTGTCATACCAACCTCAAGCCCATCTCACCTACACTATTCCATGTACGTTCATATGCTTATCCAATGACGCCTTAAATGTACCTAAAGTTGGCGAATCTACTACAGTTGCAGGCAAAGCGTTACATTCCCTTACTACTCTCTGAGTAAAGAAACTACCTCTGACATCTGTCTGATATCTTTCACCCCTCAATTTAAAGCTATGCCCCCTCGTGCTCACCGTCACCATCCGAGGAAAAAGGCTCTCCCTATCCATCCTATCCAACCCTCTGATTATTTTATATGTTTCAATTAAGTCACCTCTCAACCTTCTTGTCTCTAATGAAAACAGCCTCAAGTCCCTCAGCCTTTCTTCATAAGACCTTCCCTCCATACCAGTCAACATCCTAGTAAATCTCCTCTGCACCTTTCCAAAGTTTCCACATCCTTCTTATAATGCGGTGACCAGAACTGTACACAATACTCCAAGTGTGGCCGCACCAGAGTTTTGTACAGCTTCACCATAACCTCTTGGTTCTGGAATTCGATCCCTCTATTAATAAAAGCTAAAACACTGTATGCCTTCTTAACAGCCCTGTCAACCTGGGTGGCAACTTTCAAGGATCTGTGTACATGGGCACCGAGATCTGTCTGCTCATCTACACTACTAAGAATCTTACCATTAGCCCAGTACTTTGCCTTCCAGTTACTCCTACCAAAGTGCATCACCTCACACTTGTCTGCATTAAATGGTGGAACAGCTCAAGTGGATGAATTGCCTACTCCTGTTGCTATGTCCCATTATTAATAGTGGGGTTACACATACCACCTTTCAATCTGAAGGAACTGCTCCAGGCTCTATAGCATTTTGGAAGATGACTACCAGTGCATACTATTTCCAGGACCACTTCCTCTACTACTCTTGGATATAGAATATCTGGTCTTGGTGATTTGTCAGATTTTATCCCCGTCAATTTCCCAGCACCATTTCCTTACTAATACTCATTTCCTTCAATTCCATCCTCTTATTAGACTCTGGGTTTCCTAAAGTTTCTGGGAGGTTATTTGTGCCCTTTTTTGTGAAGGCAAGACCAATGTATGTTTTCAGTTATTTTTACCATTGTTCCTCATAATTTCCCTGCCTTCTGAGTCTAGAGAACTTCATCTTTCTTGATCTGTATCTCTTCACATGCTTATAGAACCTTTTATGGTCAGTTTCTATGTTCCTTGCAATTTTACACATACTTTTTTTTTCTCCCTCTTGATTAAACTTTCTTTCCTTTAGTGCTAAATTCAAAAATACTCCTAATTGTTAGGCTTGCTGCTTTTTCTTGCATTTTTATGTGTTTCCTCTTCCTAATTTCTTTTGTAAGCAGTGGTAGAGCAACATTACTCTTCTATTTGGCCAGGTTTCTTCATTGCTATTCCTGCTCCCGCTTGATGCAAATGGTGCTTCTCATAGAAGCCTGTGCCTCACTACTACCCAAGGAATGATACCACAACATACAACAAAGTATCTGAGCCCTACACAAACAACCAGATGAACAATGGAAAACAAGTGTTTTTGAACAGAACAAATCTTCGCAGAACTGTCAGCAATGGCCCTCATGTGTCCTTAGCATACCTTCCTCCTCCTCTTCCTTGTGTTACCCTGCACTGAATTAGGTAGAGGGAACCTGCTGCATAGTGGAGCCTTTGACCCTGCAGGTTTGACAGGGAAAACATAGGACCACTGGAGCCTTGACAGGTCAGGTGTACTGAAGATGTGCCCTCTCAACCTGAACTTCTGTGGGTCAGAGGGGTACTGTCAGGGTTGGAGGGGGAGGACCCTGCCATCTCCACAGTGTCCTGAATAGAGGATTGTCCTCCTCAGACTGGGTGCATCCTTGTGCGGTTGTTGCACCTGGAATGAGGTCAAGGCTGCCTGCACTATTCCCTTCCATCCCTCTGACCTGCGGAATAATGCCTATGGTGATACTGTGCAGATGATCTTGAGTGTCTAGCATCCCAGGATGGAGCTGAGCCTGACTCTCCATGTTAATCTTTAACCTGTCCATGGGAGCAGACATGCAGTAGCTGGACTATCTGCATTGCTCCAGCTTCTGAGCAGTGACAGCTAGTGATCGCATACATGTCTGCTTCTGCCTTTGCCTTTTCATAAAGTCTGTTATTGTTAAGACCACAGGGCCCTAGCAATGTTTCTCCCCCAGCCATTTGCACAGCAGCCCGTGTGAGGTCCTCGGCAACCTCCATTCTCAAACTTTTTTGATGCCTATCAAGGCCACTAACATTTCCATATCAGAGCAAGTACAGGGTCCAGAAAACATCTTTGTTGAAACTTGCTCTGGGTCCCGACAGTGTCACCTGGAGAGATGGAGAACATCTCCTCTGTGGGAGACAGGCAGCGCTCTGTTGATGTCGTTGGGACACTAGCTATCCCTGTAAGGACACAAAAGGCAGAATGTGTTGTAACCATGGATTAGCAGTGATGCCTGATACATTACATGGATTACCTTGCATTTCAGTGCAACAATGAATGGCACTTACCCGGTTGCTGGGACATGGTGTCTCTATTTCCCTGCAGGACTGGTCCAGGCAGTTATCCTGGTGTTACTGTGTGTCCATCCACTCCCTGAAAATAGCATTGATCTGTGTGATGATCTCCATTCAGGCTGTCATGGTGTGGTGTCATGTCCTTTTCTAGTGCTCCAGATCCATGACAGAGAACTGTGGTGCCAACGTCTCTTCTCAGCCATCTCTTCTCAGTCCTCAATGAGAAGGTCGGCTGCCAGATGTCAGCACTCCTCCAGGTGAATTGTGACCTTTTAAAGATAGGGCTTTCACAAGCGCTTATCTTAGACAGGTTATGAGCAATTAGTTGTTCTGGAAATGGTGCATGGTAGGGTGGTGGCAGAAAACAGACTCAGAAATATCGAAACAGGGGTGTAAATAGGCCGTTTAGCCCTTTGCACTTTCTCTACTATTCACTAAGATCATGGCCTACCATCCAACCCAATACCCTGATCCTGCTTTCCCTTCATACCTTTTGATTCCTTGAGCCAGAAAATCCATGTCTAACTCCTACTTGAAAACGTTCAATGTTTAGGCCTCTGTTGCTTTCTGTGGCAAAGAATTCCACAGGTTCACCACTCTCTGGGTGAAGACATCTCTCACCTCATCCTAAATTGCCTACCCCATAGTCTTGGGCATTGACCCTCGTTCTGGACTTCCCAGTCATCAGATACACCCTGCCTGTTCCTCCTAGAAGTTTGCAGATTTTTATGAGATTTCCCTCATCATTCTTCTAAACTCTAGTCCAAGTTGCCTTCCCAGGAATCAGTCTGATAAACCTTCATTCTCTCCATCCATAGAATGTCCTTACTCCAATAAGGAGACCAATACTGCACAGAATATTCCAGATATGGTCTCACCAAGACACTATACAATTGCAGCAAGACATCCCACCTTCTATACTTGAATCCTCTGGCAATGAAAGCCAACATACCATTTGTCCCCTTCACCACCAGCTGCACCTGCATGTTACTTTCAGCAATTGGTGTACAAGGACACCAGATCTTTTTACAATTTCCTCATCCCAATCTTTCACCATTCAGATAATGATGTGCCTTCTTGTTTTTGCTCCCAAAGTGGATAATCTTACATTTATCCAAATGTACTTCATTGGCCAAGCATATGTGCTATGAATGACACATGGTAAGTTATTGTAGCAATCAGACGTAAGGGATGCCACAAGGGTGTGGTAGGTAATTAATGACATGTATTTGCTAACAAAGCAAGAAATCTCACTAGGCCTTGTGACAAAAAACACTCCAAAAAGCTTGACGCAACTCAGATTTATCCATAAAAAGGTTTTGGAAGAGTTTTGAGTTCCAAAGAAGGGTCATTGGATTTAAAAATTTAAATCTGTTTTCATCTGCACGGATGGTGCAAAGTATGTTAAGTTTCTCCAGTACTTTCTGTTTTACTTCAGATCTCCAGCACCTGTACTTTGCTTTTATTTGGGGAGACTGGACCTGTATTCTCTCGAGTTCAGAAGAATAGGAGATGATGTAATTAGAACTTACAAAATTCTTAAAGGACTCAACAGGATGTTTGCGGAATTAATATTTCCCCTGGACGAATAGGTGTAGATCCAAGGAACACATTATCAAAATAAGGAGAAGCCATTTTCGTCTAAGATAATTAGGAATTTCTTCACGCAAAGTATACTGGATCTTCCGCATTCTCTATCCCAGTAGGCTGTAAAAACTCAAGTCATTGGATGTTTTCAAGACATTGATAAATTTGTAGAAACTAATGACATCAAGGGATATGCAGACAGCACATACAATTGGCAATGATGTAGATTTACCAGCTATGATCCAGAATGGCAGAGGAAGCTTGTGAGGCTAAACAGCCTACTCCTACTAGTATGTTTCTATGATTTTAAAGCTGATTTTATGTTACATTTTATGGCATACTAGAATTGCAAGCCCAGAGTGTACAACTCTCATTCAGCTGCCAAAATAGCCTCAATGAAAGTTGTTTGGTTTGCTGAGGCAGGTAAGCATGAACTCCAGTTAGGAGCTGACAACAATGAACACAATATACAAATAACTTTACATTGATCTTAGATTCCAAGTAAAATAAGCAGCAATGTGTTCAGTGAAGCAATCTCCTTTATTGTTGTGGCAAAAGTGGAGACTACATGAAATTTGCTAAACCACGTTTCATTTGGTATTTTGTTGAGCGTTTGGGGCCTGTACTGAATGAAGATGTTCCTTTGTTTTGAAATTCCATGTTTGTTTGTCGTTAATGTTCTTTTGTTTCAAACTTGGTTAGCAGCAGAATGGTGACCTGTGCCTCATACTATGTAGGCCAGGCGTTAAATGTTTTGAACTATCTCCATAACACAAACCTATCTTATTTGCGTAATTTCTGCTAACCAGATAAAGAAACCAAATTTGGTCACATAAATGCAGGGAGTTAGCTCACTGAGTCAATCCTAATCATGCAGCTGCATAAAAACACTTTCTAGGTCTGGGTTAAAGACACATTGTGTTTGGAACGATTGGATCTAATTCCTTTCTGCAATAACTGCTGGTTGAAAAATTCTGCAGGCTGTAATCTTGACAGCTACACCAGAACACCTCTGCCTTTGCTCTATGTTATGCTACTCAAATATTTTTTCAAATAGGAAATGGTTTGTGCTCCAAACAATTTGGATTCTATGGTTATACAATTCTTACTGCGCAACTGTGCAAGTGCTGGTTCATATATATTTGGACCACTGTTTAATATAACGTACAGTTCTGGACCCAAATCATAGTAAGGAATTGAAGCCAATATCGAATGTACAATGAAGATTCCAAGGCTGTTTTGGATGTGAAAATAGAAATGCAGACATCCTGTGAAAAACTGACAATGTCTGTTAAAATAGAGGAAGATCAAAAATCTCATGACACCAGCTTAAAGTCCAACAGGTTTATTTGAAAAAGCAAGCTTTCCGAACTCAACTTACACTTTCAAATAAACCTGTTGGGCGAGAAACTAGTGTCATGTGATTTTTGACCTTGTCAACCTGAGTCCAACACCAGCATCTCCACAAAACAGAGAAGATTTCGGAACAATTTAATGGAGGTGTTTGGATTAGGGATTTTGCAGTGGTGGAATAGAGCAGATAAAAATAAATGGATCTATAGAACATAGAACATAGAACAGTACAGCACAGCACAGCCCCTTCGGGCCACGGTGTTGTGCTCAACTTTTCCCCGAAACCTAAGGTCTATCTAACCTCCTCCGCTACGTTATACTATCATCCATATGCCTATCTAATAGCCACTTAAATGCCCCTAATGACTCCACTACCCTCTCTGGCAACGCATTCCACGCTCCTACCACTCTCTGAGTAAAGAAAATCCTATTTCTTTTGTTCTCCTTCTACAAACAGTTTGTTCTCTTCCATACATTGTGTTCTGAACAACAGTCACTGGGCCTAAAAGGTAACTCTGATTTCTCTCCACAGATGCTGCCACACCTGCTGAGCTTTTCCAGCAACTTCTGTTCATTGTTTCTGATTTCCAGCATCCGCAGGTCTTTCAGGTTTTTTTTAATTTAGCTTCCATGTTGCCTTCAGGCAAGTACTTCTGCTTCTGATTTGTTAGCTGCCCTCAATATTAGAAGACATACAGCCACATGTCCCAATGGTTGAGCCTGTCGAACCAGCATGGATGTAGGAGATGCAATCTTTGGCAGAGCCCTGATAAGGTCCTAAATTGTGAGTTTACCAGTTAAAAGTTTCTCAGTAGTCAGAGCAGAGAAATTAGCGCTTTATTTCCATCTCTGCTCAAGCCACAGATATTGCACCATATAGAAGCAGTAGGAAAAGAAAGACTTAAACTTTATAATTCTGTGTACATTTGCACATGGGTCTGAAAACATTTTATGCTGTGGAATTTCTAATCGCTAGAAATATTACATAAAATTTTATTATCGTACAACATTTTCCCAACTCACCCTTTCTTGGTTGCTGGATGCAAAGTTCCCTTCTTTATGCATGTTATGATCCCCGTTGGTGGTACTCTGGACAAGTCAAATCCAAGAGTAAATCCTGCTTTGAATAGATTTTGTTTTGTTATGTGATGGATTATTGCTGAAGTATGTTTACATGAGGCCGTAACTTTTTTTAACAATAGAACAGAAATGTACTGCAGAAAAAAATTGAAAAAGTATAGATGACATTTAAAATGATCTTCAAACATACTAATCAGTTTCAACCTATTTCTAATATTTCCTATTATAGAAAAATTATCTCCCTATCTTAACTTTTTCGGGTTCTGCATCTTGACGCTTTCAAGTTTCTTTCCTACAGACTATTGAAATGATTCCATGAGTCCTTTCCAAATCTGCCAACATCAACTTTCCCCAAATCTAAGATCCATCTTATCTCAGTTGAAATAATGTAGAGATTTCTGGCTAAACTTTCCTGCTTTGGAAATTTCACAAATTAACCTGACCTGCTGAGATAACTGGTTCCCTGAACTGCTGTGAACTCTTTCTGAGAGGAAAAGTAAAGTAGCTTCTGAACTCAATTCTGTTTTTTTTTCTGGACTGAATTGGAAAAATGTCTTCAAATTTAATTTCTCCTAAAGTGAAAATGAAAGGGTTTACATTAACTTCCCTCATACAACAGTCTAAACATCTAAACATCTTTCCATTCAAAAAGATTTGCAGCCACCTACTTCAATCACAAATGCTGGATTTGGATCACTGTTCTGGAAGGACTCTCTGACCTTGTTATTATTTTTGAAAGAAAACTATTCACAGAAGTAACCAATACCCACTTGCCTCTATTTTGTAATCTAATTTCCAGAAATGATAATATAGATATAGTGAATGCCTTCATCACAAGAGGAAAACATGAATTGAAGGGAACTAAAGGGATAATGTGCTGGATTGGTTAGTTGTTACTAGATATCTTTGTGTAAGTGGTATTGACGGTTAGTAGGGGTCAGAAACAGCGTCCCCTGCGTTTGCTCCAGACAGTGATGTATTGGTTCAATCTAAAGTAATCCAACATTAATCAAGTCACCCAGAGAGCAACATGAGCACTAGAACTGCATTGCCCTCGTCAATCTTCTTCCCCACTCTTCTCAGAAGAGTCCTGGAAGGATCTCAAAGCAGAAAAGTTAGGGTGGTGGTCTGCATGATAGCCATGACTGATAAGTGACCACCTGATCCTAGAGGGAATACATTTTCTTCAAGGAAGAAATAGATATCTATCACCATCTGATACAAAATCTCAAGCGTTCTGGTGCACTACTGTTCTGAAATGTCAAGGAAATTGACCTTCTGCCTATATATCTCCAGGAGCTACAACTCTCTTCAGCTGCAGGTTTCTTGACAGCAGGCTGCTGCTGTTCATATTACTTGTCAATTGAGTCTATTCTAAAACAACTAAGGTCCTATCCATCCTGATGAGAATCAACAAGCTTCCAAACATAGATAATCAACTGTCAGAAAAATTACAATGACCAAATTGGGCAGCAATTGGTTAGCACTGCTGCCTCACAGCACCAGGGACCCGGATTAGATTCCAGGGTCAGGTGACTGTCTGTGTGGGGTTTGTATGTTTTCCCCGTGTCTGTGTGAGTTACCTCCGGGTGCTGTGGTTTCCTCCCATAGCCCAAAGATGTGCAGGCTAGGTGGATTGGCCATGGGAATGCAGGTCTTGTGCTCCTCTTAAGAGGGTCATTGTGGACTTGATGGGCTGAACAGCCTGTCTCCACACTCTAGGAATTCTATGCTTCTATGAAATCCTTTCCCACAAAGTGATAAATATAAAACAGCTATGAGTCCTGAGTATTTATTAAAGTATGTGAGTATTAGTCATCCCCAACAACTGTCATCGAGTTCTTACTTTGCGTTCAATGGTAAGCTTCAGAAAGCTAAGTAAATCCATGGTTTGCCGAGGCTGCTCCTGGAATGCTGAGTGCAGTCTTAGTCCCTGTCTTTAAGAAAGTTCATATTGGCATTGGAGGCAGTTCAAAAGTGATTCACTTGGCTGATTGCTGGCATGAAAGGAAAATCAGTTAACCAGGTTAGGCCTTTGTTCATTATATTTTTAAGTATGAGGGGCAATCTTATTGAAACATACAATATTCTGAATGGGTTTGACAGGGTAGATGTTGCGAAGATATTTCCACAAGGCCGTGGGTCTCAAATTGTGAGACACAGTTACAGAATAAAGGGGAACACTCACTTAAAACAGATGTGTTGGGATTTCTTCTTCCAGAAAGTAACGAATGTCTGGAATTCTTTACCCAAGAATTACAGAGGTTAGATCACAGAAAGTACTGAAAGAGGTGGTGGATATACTTTTAACATATCAAAGAATTATGGGCTATGAGGAGTTGAGGCCTGGAACATGTCAACCATGATATTATAAAATGGCAGGCTGGGCCTGGGGACTGAATGGCACTCCTGTTTCTATTTCTTAAGTTACAGTTGGTTAGTTCAATCAAGTTAATAGGTGATACATGATTTGTAACTGCCTGGAATGATAATTGCAGAAGGAAACCATCAGGTCAATATAGTGTCAGATTGACACTTGGGCATAATTCATCATTGTGACCTTCACAAGTTACAATGAAGTGGCTCAACATGGCAATCCAAAAATGTACCACTTGAAAGCAAATTTGAAGCTCTGTAATGACACAATGTCCTGAGTATGACAAATAGCAGCCTGGTTTGAAAGAATTCTTCAATTAGGTCTCAGTAAGATGACTCTTCCAGTGTGAGTCTCAGTTAAATGACTACAGCAGACCAGGTTTTACATGATTGCATTTCAATCGGAACACCCTCCTCACAAGTCTATCTGCACCTTGAAAACCGACTTCCCCCAACACACACACACGCACTCACACATATACACATCTCTTCTTCTGTGGTCTGTCTGTCATCCTGGGAGTTCACAGGGTGTTATACCAGCAATAGCTAAAGCTTCCTGTATGGTGTTACCAAGATCTGAAACTGCTGACCTCTGGCCAGCTACTCTTTGATGGCTGAGAATCCCACTTTCTGGATCCTAAAACCAGTCAAAATCCCATGACCAACCAATCAGGTGCAAAATTCCTAGAAGATCCAGTGGGCTTCCTCATTTTGACGGGTTGTGTTTTTTCACTCCTTCAAATATCTCCCAAATTTGGAATTTATAATATTGACTGAATAGCGTCATAGTTCAAGTGATAATGGGAACTGCAGATGCTGGAGAATCCAAGATAATAAAGTGTGAAGCTGGATGAACACAGCAGGCCAAGCAGCATGTCAAGAGCACAAAAGCTGACGTTTCGGGCCTAGACCCGAAGCAGGCTTGGCCTGCTGTGTCTTTTACTTTCGTGCCAGCTTCTCATGTGTAGGAGACTATTGTAGTTCCAGCAGTGACCTTCGTCAGATACTGAGACAGACAGCTGCTAGTGAATTCAGTCATTTGATTGGCCAGCAGTTCTCCAAGGTGGGATTTCCTTTTGGAGTAGAAAGGGTCTAGGCCCGAAATGTCAGCTTTTGTGCTCCTGACATGCTGCTTGGCCTGCTATATTCATCCAGCTTCACACTTTATTATCTCAGCGTCATAGTTCAAAGCTCTTTTCAACACTTTAACACAACATGAATGGGAGCTGCTTGTGAGTGTGAACTCTAATTTGAACACACAAAGTGTGTTCTATAGCAAAAGATTAGAGGAGTCTCTGATGAAATAGCCTGTAAGGCCATTATTGGGTATAATGGTGCTTTTCCAAAAGTACTGTTGATTTCCACTTAAAGTTATGGCAGCAGTTCGGGAGATCACAACAGCAATTCTCGGCTGCTTAAGATGTATTCATAGGATAAGTGGTTGACTTATTTTTCCTTGCCTGGTCTGCTATAGTTAGTGAGCTATTTTGCTACAATTTATAGCAAATATTGAGTTTGGCACTGATTACCCCAACAATACTCTTCCATGTTTCTGCTGCTGCTTCTTACTTTGATTCACGGAATGTTTCACATCCATCCTCATGACCTTCTGCAGGAACACTTTCTCATGACCATAATGTGAAGAGAGCAGCTCTGTGCCCTGCAACCGACCTGCTTGGCAATGTACAAACAGTTCATTTCCAATTCTGTGGCAGAATTATCAAGGATCCCAAAAGCCGAAGGCATTTAAATCTTGCAGCAGTGCCAAAAAGGCAAAATCCTAGAGTCAGTTTCAATAATTCAGCTCATCTACAGTATTTTAATTAACCCAAACTGAAACACTAATGGCCAAAAACCTAGTCTAATTGTAACAGAGATAATGGGAACTGCAGATGCTGGAGAATTCCAAGATAATAAAATGTGAGGCTGGATGAACACAGCAGGCCAAGCAGCACCTCAGGAGCACAAAAGCTGACGTTTTGGGCCTAGACCCTTCATCAGAGAGGGGGATGGGGAGAGGGTTCGGAAATAAATAGGGAGAGAGGGGGAGGCGGACCGAAGATGGAGAGTAAAGAAGATAGGTGGAGAGAGTATAGGTGGGGAGGTAGGGAGGGGATAGGTCAGTCCAGGGAAGACGGACAGGTCAAGGAGGTGGGATGAGGTTAGTGGGTAGATGGGGGTGCGGCTTGGGTGGGAGGAAGGGATGGGTGAGAGGAAGAACCGGTTAGGGAGGCAGAGACAGGTTGGACTGGTTTTGGGATGCAGTGGGTGGGGGGGAAGAGCTGGGCTGGTTGTGTGGTGCAGTGGGGGGAGGGGACGAACTGGGCTGGTTTAGGGATGCGGTGGGGGAAGGGATTGAACGGAGAGAGTGATTTCCCGCAACACATCCCTCACACCCCGCCCCCGCCACAACCGCCCAAGAGGATCCCCCTCGTTCTCACACACCACCCTACCAACCTCCGGATACAACGCATCATCCTCCGACACTTCTGCCATTTACAATCCGACCCCACCACCCAAGACATTTTTCCATCCCCACCCCTGTCTGCTTTCCGGAGAGACCACTCTCTCCGTGACTCCCTTGTTCGCTCCACACTGCCCTCCAACCCCACCACACCCGGCACCTTCCCCTGCAACCGCAGGAAATGCTACACTTGCCCCCACACCTCCTCCCTCACCCCTATCCCAGGCCCCAAGATGACATTTCACATTAAGCAGAGGTTCACCTGCACATCTGCCAATGTGGTATACTGCATCCACTGTACCCGGTGTGGCTTCCTCTACATTGGGGAAACCAAGCGGAGGCTTGGAGACCGCTTTGCAGAACACCTCCGCTCAGTTCGCAACAAACAACTGCACCTCCCAGTCGCAAACCATTTCCACTCCCCCTCCCATTCTTTAGATGACATGTCCATCATGGGCTTCCTGCAGCGCCACAATGATGCCACCCGAAGGTTGCAGGAACAGCAACTCATATTCCGCTTGGGAACCCTGCAGCCCAATGGTATCAATGTGGACTTCACCAGCTTCAAAATCTCTCCTTCCCCCACCACATCCCAACACCAGCCCAGTTCTTCCCCTCCCCCCACTGCACCACACAATCAGCCCAGCTCTTACCCCCCACCCACTGCATCCCAAAACCAGTCCAACCTGTCTCTGCCTCCCTAACCTATTCTTCCTCTCACCCATCCCTTCCTCCCACCCCAAGCCGCACCCCCAGCTACCTACTAACCTCATCCCACCTCCTTGACCTGTCCATCTTCCCTGGACTGACCTATCCCCTCCCTACCTCCCCACCTATACTCTCTCCACCTATCTTCTTTACTCTCCATCTTCGGTCCGCCTCCCCCTCTCTCCCTATTTATTCCAGTTCCCTCCCCCCATCCCCCTCTCTGATGAAGGGTCTAGGCCCGAAACGTCAGCTTTTGTGCTCCTGAGATGCTGCTGGGCCTGCTGTGTTCATCCAGCCTCACATTTTACTATCTTAGTCTAATTGTAAATCTGGAGTTTATCACCTCAGAGGAAAATGCTCTCTTTTATATCTGATATATGAATGGTAAGTAACTGCTATAAGTAATATTTTCCATGCTTACTTTGTGCTCTGACAAGAAATAAAAATACACAACTGGTATAATTTCTGGACAGCTGTGTTCTGTCTAAGATAAAGCTGTACTTTAGTCTAAACAGTGCATTAGGTTAGGTATTAGTTTCATCTCTGGGAGCTGGGTTTATATATTGAGTGTCTGTGTTGGTTATAGACTACAATCACAACTTAGATTTATGAACCCTGGCAAGGTGTATGTAGTTGATGAGGGGACAAATAAAATTTCATGAGTGCCGACTCTGATCCGTATGCACCATCCCTGCCTGCACCATAGTTTTACCTGAAAAAAAGGGCATGATTTCAGAATGAAGGGGCAGACATATATAACAAAATATGAGGAGGACTTTATTCTTTTAGAGAGTTGTGAATCTGTGGAATTCTTTACCACAGACAGCTGTTGAGACTGGGTCATTAAGTATTTTCAAGGCTGAGGTGGATAGATTTTTAATCAGTTAGGGAATCAAAGGCTATTAAAAAGGACAGGAACGTTGAGGACTACCAAATTAACCATAAACTCCTTGAAGGGTGGAACAGATACAGTGGGCTGAATGCCTACTTCTGGTCCCATGGTCTTATGGTAATGGCCTTAAGTGTAAGCGGCTTAATGGCCACTTAATCTAACGAGCAGCCTGAGAAGCCCCTGCCAAACGTACGAGGAAGGGGAGTGTGGTGGCTCTTAGCGCCGTTGGTGGGCTCACTGATGTCATTTCTGCATCCCACTTAGAACCCTTCCCTCCACTTGCTAGTTTACACTGGCTTTCACGTTCGGCACTCCTCTGACTGGGATATTCTAGGCTGTCACCAGCAATATGTACCCCTTGTCTTTTACTTTCGTGCCAGCTTCCCATGTGTAGGAGACTATTGTAGTTCCAGCAGTGACCTTCGTCAGATACTGAGACAGACGGCTGCTAGTGAATTCAGCCATTTGATTGGCCAGCAGTTCTCCAAGGTGGGATTTCCTTTTGGAGTAGAAATTCTGCCTTAAATCAATTCAGATCGCTCTGATCAATAGATAACTGCCAGGCAACCTGCTGGAGTGAGACCAGTTTTGGCCCAAGCTGTTTTTCTGAACAGGATTTAGATCCCAGTAGTCCATTAAATCCAGATGCATGTTTTCAGTTCCCAGGAATGTGAAGCACAAACTTCCGTTAAACTGGAAATCTCACTGTACCAGGCCACAATATGTCAAGATTTCTGCGTGTAATCTTGATAGATTTGGCTGAGGACTAATCAATGCTGAAGTTTTCCAATACTAATGTGCTCACATAAATGGGAGAAAAACAATTCTGTAAATATTATAAGAAATTATTTTCATGTAAATAATTCACTTGCTTGTGGGGAAACTGGTAATCTGACATAATGTATTTTTCCTTTTGTTGTACAGGAAGTTGGAAGCATTATTGGAAAGGTTAGTAGTATCATTTTAATTCCCCAGTGTGCAGTCTTTTCTTAAAAAAATTCTAAATAAAGTTACAATAAGTTTGTGAACATTTTTTCTTTCATTTATAGAAAGGAGAGACGGTGAAAAAAATGAGGGAGGAGGTAAGTTGTGAATTGGTATCCTGTAGTGAAATATAAATTGACAAACATATTTCATGAGATTAGACAATAAACTGTTCTTTTTCATAGAGTTGTGCAAGAATCAACATCTCAGAAGGGTCCTGTCCAGAACGCATTGTAACAATAACAGGCCCAACCGATGCTATTTTCATGGCGTTTTCAATGATAGCACATAAATTTGAAGAGGTGAGTAAATATCCATATTTAGACTTTAAGCATGTGTTCAGTTAGTTAACTTGTCAATTGAATGTGCATGTTAAAATAGATCAGAAGATATATGTTGCCTAAGTAGGTGGATGTGAATGCAGTACATAATGTGACTCTGAACTGTTAAACACAGAAGGACTAACATAGGCATAATTTCTCACCTGGAATACAAGATGCAGAAGTAGTTTGAGGTGTATGTGAGGATGGAAGTGTCAGCCTGAATTGGCAAAAATCCAAGCCAGTGATGTTTACCCCATATTTTAACAAAATAGATTCACTGCTTCCAATTATTGCTACAATATAATTTATAGCACATACCACAAAATTAAATTTTAGAATTACCTATTGCATATTTCAGACTGGATTTCAAACTATTTATGTTTTGCAATGCTATAACAACAAAATGTTTCATCGTACATTAAGTAACATGTATTAGTCAATTATTTTTCAGCTTATATTCTAATCACATGCTGTGAAAAATGTTTACCACTAAAGCTTAATAGTAATTTCTGATTATGGAAACATATATTACATTATTGGAACTGCCTCTGAGGCTTATAAATAAACTATAAGACGTGGGAACAGAAGGCGGCCATTTGGCCCATTGAATTTAATGGGATTTATTCTGCCATTTAATGGGCTTGTGGTTCGTGTCTGTGAATTGTGCAATAATTATTTGTCACAAATTTGTTTAATTCTGCCTTGTTAGTCTCACTTGTTTTACTGAGTTTTGCTGATTTAAAGAGTTGGAGCTAATTTTTATCATTTTCTCCAAAAGTACCCAACATTTTTTGAACTTTGCTTTATCTCCGTGATTTTGATGTTAAATTTGAGAATTGAATAGTAACTAATAATACCAGGTTTTGAATTGAAATCAATAAAGCTTCACAACTATAACAGTGGAATTTTGAACAAAAGAAATTGGCTATAAAACTGAATAGAACACTAAGCCAAGCGCCATGAAATTCTGAAATGGAATTAGCTGGCATTCCTTGTTTCTGATGCTTGTCATATGGAAACATAATGGTGCCTGCTAACTTAAGTGACTGTATTGTCCAGCCTGTGCTATGTCGACAGCTGAGTGAGTGAGCAGAGACTGCAAAATCATGACAGGCTAGCATCAGTTAAAGCCAGCACCACTTAGAGCCAAACTGCATGTCTGATGACGATATCTCAGCACCCATTAAAATCAACATACGCAGCCAAAGTCTGAGTGCAGCAGTGGAAGCTCTGACTGAAGTTGTGCAAGGTCAGGTTGCTGCCATGCAGGCCCAGACTGTTGCCTTCAAAGCTGAGGATAACAGTATTCATAGCGGCTTGCTGAGTGAACTAACAATAATTCTGCAAACTCTCCTCCAATGCATTGCTTGATTTGAGGCCAACCAGATGAGAAGAATGGCACTGGCATCAAGGAACATGAACCTACTGTCCTCTTGCAGAATGATTGTATTCATTCTCCCACCACTGCTAACCTACCAATGCTTATGCTAGTCAATCAGCCAGGTTGGGCTACTGACACCCTTGCCAATGGGATACAGTCTGAACTGCTTGTCACAGAAGCATATGGATGAACAGATCTTTGAACAAAAGAACTCCATGATCCCTTGATTCCCTGACTGATCAAAAATCAGTCTATCCTATCTCAACATTATGTGTAAACCTTTTCGCAGTCTCCTCACTCCAAATCTGGATTCATGTTGAATCCACTGGGATAGAGTCATAGAGTCATACAGCCCAACACAGACTCTTCAGTTCAACTCATATGTGCCAACCCGACATCGCAATCTGACCTTGTGCCTTTGCCAGCATTTGGCCCATATCCCTTTAAACCTTTCCTATTGATGTACTAATCCAGATGCCTTTTAAATGTTGTAATCCAATCTCCACCACTTCCTCTAGCAGCTTGTTCCATACCCTCACCATCCTCTGCGTGAAAAAATTACTTCTCAGGTCCCTTTTAAATCTTTCCACTCTCACCTTAACCCTATGCTCTCTAGTTCTGGAATCCCCACCCTAGGAGAAATATTGTGGCGTTTCATGCTATCCATGCCCCTCATGATTTTAGAAACCTTTGTAAGGTCACCTCTCAGCCTCGACACTTAAGGGAAAAAAAAAGCCCCAGCCTATTCAGCCTGTCCCTAAAACTCAAACCCTCCAGGCTCAACAACATCCTTGTAAATCTTTCTGCTCACTCTCAAGTTTAACAACATCCATCTTTCCAATAGAAGGGAAACCAAAATGGTATGCTGTATTCTATAAGTGACCTCAACAATGTCCTTTACAGCCACAACATAACATCACAACTCCTATACTCAATGTTCTGACCAATGAAGGTAAAGTGCCAGACCCTGCCTATCTGTAACATCATTTTCAAGGAAATATGCACCTGCATCTCCAGGTCTCGTTGGCAACACTCCCCAGGGGCTTATTAATAACTGTATAATTCCTGCCCTAGTTTGCTTTCCCAAAATTCAACACCTCAGATTCATCTCAATTAAACTCCATCTGCTACTCTTCGGCCCATTGATCCAATTGATTAAGATCCTACGGTACTCTGTGATAGCCTCCTTCACAGATAATCATCTTCACAATCAACCACACCACCTATTTTGTTGTCATCTGCAAATTTACTAGCCATATCTCTGATATTCACATCCAATTCATTTATATAAATGACCAAAAACATGGGATCCTCATCTGTTCCTTGTGGCAAACCGCTCGTCGCAGGCTTCCAGTCTGCAAAGTAGTCCTCTACCACTATCCTCTGTCTCCTACCTTCAAGCCAATTTTGTATGTTAATGGCTAGCTTTCCCTGAATTCCATGTGATCTAACCTTACAAAACAGTTTACCATGTAGAAAATGTCTACCACTCTGCCTTCAAATTTCTTTGTCACCTCTTCAAAAAACTCAATCAAGATAGTGATTCATGATTTCCCACACACAAATCCATGATGACTCTCCCTAGTCAGTCCATGCCTTTCCAAATACACGCAAATCCTGTCCCTCAGAATCCCCTCCAACAACTTACCAAACAGTGACATAAGGCTCACTAGTCTGTCATTCCCTGGCTTTTCCTTACAGCTGTTCTTAAATAATGGGACCATATTAGCCAACCTCCAATATTCTAGCATCTCAACCATGGCTGTTGATGACACAAATACCTCAGCAAGAAGCTCAGCAATCTCTTCCCCAGCTTCCCACAAAGTTCTAGGAAACACCTGATCATATCCTTGGGATTTATCTACCTTTTAGCGTTTTAAGACCGCCAGCACGTCTTCTGTAATATAAACTCTTTTCAAGACCTCACTATTTATTTCCCTTAGTTCCCGACTTCCATGTCCTTCTCCATGGTAGATATTAGCACAAAATATTTGTTTAGTATCTCATCCATCTCCTGTGGTTCCACACAGAGATGGCCACGACATTGATCTTTTAGGAGCCCTATTCTCTCCCTTTTATCTCAACACCCCCACTATAGGGAAATTATCAAACTGCATATTACACCAAGACTGAAGACAAATTTTCTTGAAGTAAATATTAGGACTGCTGAAGCCATTATTTTACCTGTTCCAAACTCTGTTGCTATACTACTGATCTCTCCCTCTCCCCGGCAACAGTATTAAGATTAAACCAGTCTACTTTGAACCTTAGTATCACAAGAGGGCCTTTCAACCACATTTGTGCCATTACTTAGACTGCCTGTTTCCACCTCAGTTATGACTTTGCTGACTGACTGTGAAACCCTTATCCATGCCTTTGTTAACCTCAAACTCAGCTTTTCCATTGCACACCTGGCTGGTACCCTACATTTCTATCCTTTATAAACTGAGGGCATTTGCTACCTTCTAGCCAAACACAAGAAGTCATTGACAAATGTCAAAGGCTAGGTCAGAACATGGTGGAAAACATTTCACAAGGTCCAATGACCCTTTTTCAGAACAGTACTGATGAAGAGCCTCTGGACCCGAAATGTTAACTCTGCTTTCTCTCCACAGATGCTTCTAGACCTGCTGAGTTTTTCCATCATTTTCAGATTTTTGTTTATGATTTCCAGCATTCACAGTTCTTTGAGGTTTATTTTTAGCAAAGGTGAGATGATGGCCTAGTGGTATTATTGTTAGCCTATTAATCTAGAAACCATGATAATGTTCTGAGGACTGGAGTTCAAATCCTATCATGGCACATGCATTTGATAAATATCTGGAACCTGGAGCCTAATGGTGACCATGCAGCCATTATCAATTGGCAGAAAAAAAACCCATCTGGTTCACTAATGCCCTATAGGGGGAAAAACTGCTATCCAGACTTGATCTGGCTGACATGTGACTCCAAACCCACAGTAACATGGTTGACATTTAACTGATGTTTGGGTCATTAGTGATGGGTAATAAATGCTGGCCTGGCCTGTGATGTCCAGATCCTGTGAATGAATTTTAAAAAATTAAAGAAGCAATGATCTATTCAAAGATTTTAAGAAATAATAATGGCAATCCAGAGCTATTACTTGGTGAGAATAAGGGGTGAAGATATCTATAATGCATTCAAAAATTGCATGCTTTGAAAAAAGATTCCATTCGAGAGAGATAGCAAGAACTGCAAATGCTGGAGTCAGAGACAACTCAGTGCGGAGCTCAAGGAAACTGCAGGCCAGGCAGCCTCAGAGAAGCGGGTAAGTTGATGTTTTGGTTCAGGACCCTTCTTCAGAAACTGCACAATTGATGGTGCGCCAGCAATGTTTGGCTCAAATGTGGTCTTTGTTGCAGTTTGCAGAAATTATCCTGATTTCCCTCTTTTAGAAATTAACACTGTTTAAACCACCAGCAAGCACTAGCAAGTAAAGTTGTGGTCTTTTCTCGTATAATGAATATTGTTGAGATTGTAAACGTGTTTTGAGCAAAAGCCCTTCAGCATCAGTCCTACATGACAAACTTGATCTTCCCTGTTGATGTGAGAAGGTTAAGTCTGGTAATAAGATGATTACAATGCAAAATGATATTGAGCTAAAAGTCAGATAAAGGGACAGTCATTTTTGGGGATTCGTAAACAGAGAAATAACCACTTCTTTCATCCTGTGCTTACTTTAATGCCACATATGTCCATGAGACAGCATTCTCCCAAATGAAGATAATCAGGCCCAAATATCTCATCCACCTCACAGATACTGTTTGATGGACTGTGTAGAACTATTAGCCTTAATCTGCAACCCAGACTTCAAAGCACTGACAGATAACTTCAGGCACAGATGTCACGCTGAGACTGAGTCAGTAAGAGACAAAATGAATAATTGTATATACTTGGCTTTAGATTTAGGTCACACTAAAAGTAATTTTTTTTTCTATATTTGATTTTAGCTAGATCCTGGCTTGTGCTTAGAATTCAAAAAGTAATCTTGTGCTTAAAATGTTGGAGACCACTGCTTTAAGGTGTGGCTTCCACCATTGGGAATGAAATACTGGCAGTAGTGGGATGAGGCCCTTATTTAAGGACCTCTACGGTCCCATGTGCTGAAGGGCTTGTTGGTGCTTCTACCCACGCCCCTCCCCCCAAATCTGTAGTAAACTAAATTTCAGAGAGTTTGGGTAGGCAGGCGAGCAAAACTATTTGCTGGATTCATCCATTGGTGGGCGAGCATAATATCCAGCCTGTTGCTTTTTGCTGAGGTTCCGGTGGGATTATTGCTGCATGAATACCCTGAGTGGATATGATCTCCCAATGAGAGGGTTTCTTCCTCCTTCTTACTTTTCCAGTAATCTTGCCTTACTCTGTAGCTACATCTGTTCTTTTTCACTCTTTCAGCAAATTTGCCTTATTCTGGAGCTATATCGGCTCTTTGTCCTCATCAAGTTGTAGCCCAAGGGGAATGACTAGTACTGTACAAGTGTCAGGAAGCAAATGATTTGGAATGAATGCTTGAAGTCAGTGATATCTGTTTCAGCTCATTTCGTACTACTCCTCATAGACTTTAGCACTTTAAAGAAGCCTGGCTTGCCCCCAAAATGTCTACAACTGCAGCAACAGCCAGTGGAAATCAATCAGAAATTAACCTGAAAGCAGTTGATGCATTTCAACTGTATTCATAGAGTATGTAGAAAGAAGACTCTTTTTACTGTTGAATGCAACTGTGTAAAGTTAAGAGAGGGCCTTTACTTGAACATTGAGCTCCAAAATGTTGATTAACATCACAAGATGCCTACTCTCCATATTTTGAGCGAAGGCAAAAATATCACCTGCACTGCCCAAAAAATGACTAATAGGAGTCAAACACACTGAAAGCTGAATTTACTGACAGAATTGTATCTATATTTATCACTGTGCAATATGTTGTAGGTATTTGAAGCACTCACTGTTTTCAACTTACTTAATCTGTTGCATTTCAATGTACATATCAACTCTTGACCATCTGTTTGAGATTCTGTGCGTATTTATTTCAACAGAATCCACAGTGAATTTTATGTCTGTTCTTAAGTATGGCTCCTGGATTTGTTGTAGTGATATTCTGAGAAAAGGATTAAACTTGCAAATCAAATGACAAATCCGAGACTAATTTTTACTGAAACTATTATTGCAGGATATAAATTCTTCAATGACAAATAGCACAGTGACAAGTAAACCACCTGTGACGTTACGTCTAGTTGTTCCAGCAAGCCAATGTGGATCTCTCATTGGGAAAGGAGGTTCAAAGATCAAAGAAATCCGTGAGGTAATGTATTAGTCACTGGAATTTATAATTAATCTGTGTCGTTTTTATACATGCTATTCGCATCATAAAGGGAGAAGCAATTGCACAGTATGTGCATCTATTTCCTGAACTACCAGAGTGTGATGTACAATATACCTTATAAATTAAATGTTGTCATTTTTTAAAAGTTTGTAACAATAGTACTTGGAAGTAATTTGAATGTGATTACATTAATAAATTCCATTATAAAAGTATTCTGATTGATATCACGGGCAACTGTTCCAAAATGGTCCTATAAGACTTATATTAAGTTTTATATGCCAATGTGGGTGAAATCAATGATTGGGAACAGTCAGTGACTAGGATCTCATGATGGCAGGGAATGGCAGGTAACCATGACAAGGGAAATTGGTGGCTTCTTGGAAAGGTCACTGCTCATAGGGGAAATGGTGATCACAGAGATGGCTGGGAGAATATCAGTAAACAATGGGAAGGTTCGTGATCATGAACTCTGTAATCACAGGAGAGGGTTGGTGATCAGGAGATTCATTGATCATTTAAAGGTTCAGTGATCTGGTACCAGTAATTCAGGGGAGTAGGGTAGTAGTGATTGAGGAAGAGTTGGTAATTGTAGGAAATCCACCTCCCAACCCTGCCCAAGCAATCATGCATCTGTGGAAAGCAGAAGTAGGTGGGTTTGATGCAGGTTGGGTTCAGGTGTGAAATCATCTCCCCAAATTCACTTCTTTTGCAGAGGGCTCGGGGAGGTAATGGGACTAACATAGTCTATTCTGTTGTGTTCTAAAATTATGATGGAGTGGTAATGTTTCCCTGCTGATATTTTAAGACTTTTGTTTGTCAATAATATTCATGTGATAGTGGACTAACCAAAATGCCAGAATCATTTTTATCTTTCAATCCATTGAAAATCCAGAAAGATAATAGAAGAAAAATAACCGGTTCCTACTTACACAGCCAGAACTTGAGCAATGATCGAAAGTTAACTGACTTGAGATCACAAATTGAATATCTGTGAAACCAATAGCTTCAAAGCTGTAACATTGACACTGATCTGTTGACCAAAGATTAGCAGAAAATGTTCAATTAAAATAAGGGCCTTCATTTTCCTTGTCCTATTGGTGTCCCTGGCCCACATCCCAATATTGACCTGCTCTTTTGAACAGGTGAATGGGAAATTTTGAGAAAAAACAACTGTGTTCTGTGTGAATATAGCAAACCAATAATTATGAAATCTGTGACTTCAGTTGGAAGGTTGAAAAGGACCAGGGACTGCTTGCTTGTTGGGTCAAACCTGTTGGGAAGCTAGATTATGAACCAAGAGAGGCCGATTTTTAAACAAAAAAAATTCATGGGATCTGACCGTTGCTGTCTAGGCCACCATTTGTTGTCCAGAGTGCAGTTAAGAGTAACCACGTTGTTGTGGGTTGCAGTCATGTGCAGGCCAGACAAAGATGGCAGATTTCCTTCCCTAGAATGCATTAGTGAACCAAATGGGGTTTTAAAACAATCAAATAGTTGCCATTAGACTGGCTTTTAATTCCATGTTTGATTGAATTCAGTTTTTACCATCTGTTGTGGTGGGATTCACACCCACATCCTGAGAACATTTGACTGGAGTTCTAGCTTACTAGCCCAGTGACAGTACAATTGTTCCGCTGTTTCTTCTATGTATAGGTGCATTCACAATGTTGTTAGGAAATTTGGGCAGTTTTAACTTTTCTTGAGATTTCCTTGAAACCCTGGGTTCTGTCCTTCATCTGATAGTCTCCCAGGACCTGCCTCTAACTACAAGTCCTTGCCTGGATCCAAATTTGCTATTCATTCCCATGAGCCAAGCAGTGGATCTGTTTGGTTATAGGACTTGGGAGAATTTATGGGCATGAAGGCTAGCTCTTAATATTTTAAATTCTGGGAGACCGTTTTTGCCATGTGCAAACGCTGCTTCAGCTGGCAAAGGCAGCATTCCTTTAGAATCAAACAAAAATAGAAATTGCGAGAGAAATTCAGCAGGTCTGGCAGCATCAGTGGAAAGACAACAGATTTGATGTTTCAAATCCAGTGATGATTCTTCGGAAGGCATTCATTCAGCCATTTGCAGGTTCAACGGAGGAAGGCAAAAGTTTCATTCTTCATCTTTCGATTGCTAGAGGTTTTGAAGTCTCGAGACTTTTAACTTACAGGATGCAGGCTCGCACACGTTCTGATATCTCTGTTTTGGCAGTCACGTGGAGCATCTACATTCAGAAAATGATTTCTCCAAGTAAAATTAGCAGGTTTGTTAATTAATTTAGATTTTGCCACATTGTTCTTTGCTGGCAAAACATACCGCGAAAAGCCATTTGTATCATATACTCTGATTTTTAAACTAAATTTGCATTTTAACTTCTATTAGGACTGTTTATTCATTTAAGTTTTCTCAAAGGTGGATTACATCCTTTTTAGCTTTAGATAACTATAACAGATAAATTCATGCAATATTAAGTAATGCTAACAACACTAAGTATTGCTGTCTGACATGTTTACTCTATAATAAAATGGAAGAAAAGCAATTTGTGGAAAGTTTTTGTCTTGCACTTGTTAGGAAAACTGATAAGAAATACCAAAGTAAGGGAAAACCATGTTTATACTGCACGATTGGAGCAAACCAATCAGATGGCAAGACTTTGATAAATGTTGACTTAAGGTAGAGATTGCCACCCCTCTTAAAAACTAAAAACTAAAACACTCAAAGAGGAGCACCTCACCATATAATCTGTAGAAGAAGTGTGAATAGTGGAGTAACCTGCCTTTCAGCAACTTCTTGTGGTTAAATAAAACAAATCCTTGATCACTTTACAATCAACAAGTAACAATTTATTTATCGAATTCCAACAGTGAATAATTTAACTAAACTATTAACGATCTGAGTAAGTCCCTTCTAACTACTAACTATTCCCAAATAAAATAAGTTTCTAACTGTAGACTGTTCCAATAAATACAATGTCTGCTTATATAAAATTAAAAAAAAAACTTGTCTCAAAATTACAGCCAGATTACTTGCCTTCTGAAATACTCTGTGTCTCCTCCATCAATTCTTCTGTCAGGAATATTAACTACTTGAGCTTTTGGTACCTTTGATTTTTCCACAGATGGTGCTTTCTCCAAAATTTAGAGGTCTGTGAGAGCCAATGATTCTCTCTTGAGAGCTGAGAGCTGTTAACTCTGGCTGAAAGCAGTTAGTTCTCCTGTCTTTTCCCACGCAGTCCACCAGCCTTGGAATTGGGTATGAGTCAGATTTGGACACGGCATTGATCTTCCAATAATCTATGCAGAATCATCGAGTACCGTCAGGTTTGGGAAACAACACAATCGGGGAATTCCACTTGCTTTGACTGGACTCTATGATGTCTTCTTGAAGCATCACTTCTACTTCCTTATGACCCTGTGTTGCTTTGAGAGGATTAAGCCTATAGGGGTATTCCATCCGTCAACCTCATGCACTATCATCTTAGACCTCCCATTCTATTTCTACATGTGTCCTCAACAAGTCTTTCAATTCAGTTCTCAGTTACCGGGTCAGATAGCTCACTACCCTATCCCATCCCTTAAAGACTTACTTGTTACTCGATTAATTCTGAGGCATATCAAAATCCACATTATCTGGTTTGATTCCTCACTCTCGGTGCTAGTAACTAATACCTGTTTCTCTGGTTTCTTTTCCCTATCATGTTAAGGTTTCAGCACATTCGCATGACATGCCCAATAATTTTTTTCTATCTGTCGCCTTTACCAGATAATCAACCTGACTTAACTTCTTCTCAATCTGTTTGGGACCACTAAACCTTGCTTTGAAGGGAGCTCCTTCCAGTGGTAAAAGCAGCAATATGTTATTCCCACAGGAAAACATATTAATTTTAGTTTTCTTATCTGCTGCTCTGTTTAATCTTTCTCTCACCTCAGATACATAATCCAGCTGTGAAATCTCTGACTTTGAACTGTCAACTTTTCCTTAATTAATTTTAAAGACCCTCTTACTTTGTATCTGAATATCAATTCAAATGGAGTAAACTGAGTCGATTTATTTGGAGCATCTCTAATAGCAAATAATATAAGTGGGATATCTTTATCCCAATCATTTGGGTATTCCTGGCTCTCAGCCCTCAGCATTGTCTTTAACATCAGATGCCACATTTCCAATGCTCCCAGGTGTTCAGAATGGTACACACTTGGTTTAAAGAGCTTGATGCCTAAATTACCCATGACCACCTTCAATAATTTGGCAGTAAAATTGGACCCTTGGTCTGACTGAATTTCCCTGGATAGTCCATAACAGGTAAAGAAAGCAAGAACTCCTCCACCAATTTTTGTGCCTTGGCATTCCGCAATGGAATTGCCTGCAGAAATCTGGTAGACACATTCATTGTGGTTAGCAAATACTGGTTCCCATTTTTGGTTTTAGTAAGGGGACCTACACAATCAATTATAACCAGCATGAAATTGGCATCAAAGGTGCTGGTTTTATTACTGCCTGTGACTTTCATACCATCTAACACACATGACAGGTACGGCAAAATTCAAATACATCTTTCTGTAATCCAGGCCAATAGAAATGCTTTTATATTTTGGCCTGAGTCTTTCGCACTCCTAGATTACCTCCTACAAGTAATTTGTATGCTACCCGCTACTTCCTGTCTGTATGCTACAAGCAACTCGGTATAGTGAATTTCCACCTATTTCTCATCTGCACTAACCTGCCAAGGTCACCAATTTTGCCTTAAGACTTTAACTTTAAGTTAATAACATTCTGCAGTATGTTCTGATTCCTTTCCAGAGTAGGCTTTATTATATAAATCCTTTATCGTCCTAGTTTTTTGTTGTAACTCCATTAATCTTTCAGAACTAATCACTTCTGCATGATCCTCTACCTGTATAGGTTTTTCCTTTACCATCTCATCAAACAGCGTCAGCTAACTGGACATCAACTCCTTCATCTTTCTGTTTTGTTTTCCCTTCTTGTTTTAGTTTGTGGCTGTGGGATCTTATCACCACACAGTCCAGAAAAATTCCAGGCTATTTTCCCTTTAACTCCTTAGTGCCTTGGTTTTCTTTCAGCTTCTCTGCCGCAATAGGCATCGCTCCCGTGATCCAGCTGTATCAATTCCAAGAACAACTACATTCCTGGAATAGCTAATTTTTCCAATCACTCCCTCTATCATTTCCCCAGTCACAATTGGACTTTCTAGCCTTATCTTACACAGGGTAACACTAATTCTCTCTCCATTTATTCCACAGATTATCACTCTCTCAGGCAATATTTCAGACGAGGTGCAAATGTTTTCATCTCTTACTAACAGAGACTGACCAGCTCCCATATCTCTCAACATTTTAACTTCTTTAACTATTCCCCCTGTTCAACCTGAGTAAACCTTACCCATACTAAGTCTTTGAAAAGATCGGGTGCTACCTTACTAACCATGCAGTCTCCTGCAGCTCCTCGGCCGCTCTCAGGATTGCTTTCTCTGCATCAACTAATCCCACTGGTTTAGCCTCTTCTGTCACTTTCTTTTTCCCAGTGCCTCTCAAACCACTAGCTCTGTGGCTTTGTATCCCCTACCTTATTGCAGTGAAAACGCCTGAGGTCTTTTTTCTTTTTTCACATGTGGGAAACTGTTCACAAAGTGATCTACTTTCTAATTTTCATTGAAGGATCTCCCTCTTTCCAATTTCTATCACTCACGAAATGAAATTGCTGTCATAAGCTAGATTTTGGTTTATGCACTAACGTGTATTCATCTGCTATCTCTGCAGCTCTTCTCGCCGTTTAACTTCCTGTTCCTCAACATGAGTTCTTATCATTTCTCCTCCATCAGAATAATATCTCTAAGATCCTCATATGTCTTTTCTATCTTTAATGATCTTACCCATCTATTGAAGTTGCTCTGTTTAATGCCTTCAAACTCGATATAAGTCTGACCCGGCTCCTTTCTGACATTTCTTAACCATTGTCTAAATGCTTCTGGCACCAATTTGTAGGCGCTCAATACTCTGTTTTACTTCTTCATACTATCTTAACACCTCCTCTATCCCTGACTACCAACTTGGTCTAAATTAACATTACCCACGTATTCTCTAGCCAATTCATCTATTTAGCCAATTTCTCAAAGGGAATGAAGAACACTTCTTCATCTTTTTCACCAAATTTTGGCAATGTTTTGGCATTTTATATGTCCCTAGCAGGCCTTTGGCTACAGTGATAATGGGAACTGCAGATGCTGGAGAATCCAAGATAATGAAATGAGAGGCTGGATGAACACAGCAGGCCCAGCAGCATCTCAGGAGCACAAAAGCTGACGTTTCGGGCCTAGACCCTTCATCAGAGAGGGGGATGGGGTTAGGGTTCTGGAATAAATAGGGAGAGAGGGAGAGGCGGACCGAAGATGGAGAGAAAAGAAGATAGATGGAGAGTATAGGTGGGGAGGTAGGGAGGGGATAGGTCAGTCCAGGGAAGATGGACAGGTCAAGGAGGTGGGATGAGGTTAGTAGGTAGGAAATAGAGGTGCGGCTTGGGGTGGGAGGAAGGGATGGGTGAGAAGAACAACAGGTTAGGGAGGCGGAGACAGGTTGGACTGGTTTTGGGATGCAGTGGGTGGAGGGGAAGAGCTGGGCTGGTTGTGTGGTGCAGTGGGGTGAGGGGACGACCTGGGCTGGTGTTGGGATGCGATGGGGGAAGGGGAGATTTTGAAGCTGGTGAAGTCCACATTGATACCATTGGGCTGCAGGGTTCCCAAGCGGAATATGAGTTGCTGTTCCTGCAACCTTCGGGTGGCATCATTGTGGCACTGCAGGAGGCCCATGATGGACATGTCATCTAAAGAATGGGAGGGGGAGTGGAAATGGTTAGCGACTGGGAGGTGCAGTTGTTTATTGTGAACCGAGCGGAAGTGTTCTGCAAAGCGGTCCCCAAGCCTCCGCTTGGTTTCCCCAATGTAGAGGAAGCCACACAGGGTACAGTGGATGCAGTATACCACATTGGCAGATGTGCAGGTGAACCTCTGCTTAATGTGGAAAGTCATCTTTGGGCCTGGGATAGGGATGAGGGAGGAGGTGTGGGAACAAGTGTAGCCTTTGGCTACAATAGGTTTGCTTATCATCACTCTTCCTCCTCATTAGGCCTCTCCTACCTTTATTTCCATCACTTTAAGTTGGCTATCTTGTCTAATTTGCAATTTCTGAAGTTTAGATTCCCTCTCTCTCTTTCCCTTTCTTCTCTCTCTCCTTCCCTTTCTTCTCTCTCTCTTTTCCCCTACTTCTCTCTCTGTCTCTTTCTCCCTTGCGTCTCTCTCTTTTTCTTGTTGGCTTTTCTCTGCTTGAAACTGTAATTCAAACAGTTTCAGTTCCCTTTCCTGTTCAAGCTGCTCCATCTGCAATTGGTTTCAGTTATTTCCAAAGATTTGGGGGGCCTTTTCAGCGAACTTAAATGTCAAGCGATTACTGTAATTATTCGTTCTTTTCTCACAAAGGCAACCTCAACTCTAGCTTTTCTGCCAATTCCAGCAGCTTTTCATCGGTCACCTTTTGTAAAACCCCCAAAGTCACTTTTTTTTTCCACCCTCAGAAAATTCGTAGTGACTGAAAGAGCCATTACCTCACTTCTGATTTAAACAACAACAAGCAACCAAGATTAATGGTTTTTAAGATCTAAGACACTAGTTCCCAAGACCACTTAATCTGCTGGGACTTTTTGTACCCTAAATCTGTTTAAATCTTTCCAGATCTGTCCAAATTCTTTGAGATTCCGTTCAAATCAATTCAAATAATGTTCATATCCCAGACATGAGCTGGCCAGATTCCGGACACGAGCCCCCAGTCTGTTATAAAATGGGAGATTGACCCGCCCACCCCCAAAAATTAAAACTGAAACACTCAAAGAGGAGAACCACACCTTAAAATCTACAAAAGGAGTGTGAATAGTGGAGTAACCTGCCTTCCAGCAACTTCTAGTGGTTAAATAAAATAAATAAAATGAAATAAAATAAAACAAATCCCTGACACTCCCTTTACCATCAACAAGTAACAATTTATTTATCTAACCCAAACAGTGAACAAATTAACTAAATTATTAGCAAACTAAATAAATTTCTTTCAGTTGCTAAAAGTTCCCAAATAAAACAAAATTTCTATAGTATGCTAGTCTAATTGATTCAAGTCCCACTTGTATAAACTAAAACAAAAAATAGAATACAGTTTCTTGAAATTACAGTGAGGTTATGTGTCTTCTGGAAAGCTCTGTGTCTTCTCTATGAAATGTTCTGTCAGGAATGCCTCCTCTGTCAATTCTTCTGTCAGGAATATTAACAAATTGTGGTGTTGGTACCTTTGATTTTTCTTAGATGGTGCTCTCTCTAGGACTTAGAGAAGCCTGTGAGATACAGCAATTCTGTCTTGAGAGCTGAAAGCTATCAATTCTGACAAAAGCAGTTAGTTCTCCAGTCTTTGCCCAATTGCCACTTCTTCTATACCATAGATGAAATATCAGTTTCTTACAATAGGACTAGTCCTATATTGTCAAAGCCATCAGATTAAAATTTAATTGGTGTTTGGTAACTAAGTGCCTGGTTCAAATTGATTGGCTAAATACAAAAAACTCGTTGTCTTGATATCAAAACAAAACTGCTGCTTTGGCCTGCTAGCTGTATGGCCTTCTGATACACACGTTTCAATTCAAGTGCTCTCTGTACTTGAAGACTTTCAAGTTGCTCGCGGACATGTTATTTTAAAAATCACTAAGCATAAAAAAAATCATGTTTTAAAGGGACCACATAATGACTCCCCCCAACATTTTGCAAACACCAGATTCCAACTTCCTTCAAGACAACAAAACTACAGATGCTGCAATACAGATAGACAAACAGGTGGCCCAAATATTTCAGAGATAGAAGGAACTGTAGATGTTGGAGAATCTGAGATAACAAAGTGCAGAGCTGGATGAACACAGCAGGCCAAGTAGCATCAGAGGAGCAGGAAAGCTGATGTTTCAAGACTCGACCCTTCTTCAGAATGTTGACTGTTCCTTACCTGCAGATGTTGTCTCACTTGACAAATTCTAACTTTCTGCCTCCTAATCTACAAGTAGTCAATGTATTGCCATGAAGAATACACCAATTAATGGTGATTGCAATTTAGCTGCCAACACATGAAGATATGAAATAGGAGCAAAAGTAGACAGCTCTGCCCATTGAATTTATTCCACAAAATCGCGGATCAACTGTTTGTGTTTTTTATGTGTTCGTGTATTGACCATAGTTTGAAAATCTACCCCAGTGGTGAGAGGGTGGAATTGAAGGAAATCAGTATTAGTAAGAAAATGGTGCTGGGGAAATGAGTGGTGTTAAAAGCTGACAAATCATCAGGGCTTGATAATCTACATTCCAGAGAACCAAAAGAATCAACTGTGTGTATTTAGTATACATCAGTAATTTTTCAAATTTCTATAGACTCTGGAGCAGTTCCTCCAGATGAAGGGTGGCAAGTTCAGCCCCATAATATTTAAAAGGAAAAAGAGAAAAACATAGAGTACGACAGACCAGTTAACTTAACATATGCAGTGAAAAAAATGCTGGAGTTTATTTAGATACATTCTTGACCAGGAAGGGAATCAAGGATTATGGGGAAGGTGCAGGAAAGTGGATGTGACAAATATCAGATCAGCCATGAAGCTATTAAATGGTGGGGTAGGCTTAAGGGGCTGAATGGTTTACTCTTGTCCCTATTTCTTATGGTCTTATTTGGAAAGTATTAATAGGTTTGGACAAAACCAAGAATGGATTTATGAAAGACAAATCAAACTTAATTAATCTAGTGGAGATTTTTGAGGATGCAACTAGTCAAGTAGAAAAGGGAGAACCAGTGGATGTGGTGTATTTGGATTTTCAGAAGGCTTTTGATAAGGTTCCTCAGAAGAGGATAGTGGGCAGAACTAAAGCACAAGGAATCAAGGATAATAAATTAGCATAGTTTGAGAATTGATTGACAGCCAGGTTGCAGAGATTGGGAATAAATGGTATTTTTTCTGAGTTACAGCAGTGACTAGTCAGGTCTATAAGAATCAATGCTCTGAACCCCAGCTAATCACGATAGCTAAAAGTTACTTGGATGAGGGAGTCATCAAATGCATCTTTTCCAAATTTGCTGACACCACAAAACTGGGAATTATGAGTTGTGAGTAGGATACAAAGAGACTTTGATGTGATTTAGACAAGTTAGGTGTATGGGCAAACACATAGCAGATGCAGTTCTGCTTGGTCATATGTGAAGTTATGCATTTAGTGTGAGAAAACAAAGAAGATTATTATTTAAATGGTGTTATATTGGGAAGAATGGATGTACAAAGGGATCTATGATGCCCTGGTACATCAGTTACTAAAAGTAGGCAGGTATGTGGAGTAATTAATTAGGAAGGCAAATAGTATGTTGGCCTGTATTTCATGAGGATTTGAGTTCACAACTAGGGGAATGGCTTACTGCAGTTATACTTGCCTTGGTGAGACCATACCTGAAGTATTGTGTGCAGGTTTTTGGCCTCCCAACTTTTGAAAGGATATATTTGCCTTACAGGGAGTGCAGTGGAAGTTCACTAGGCTGATATTAGAGATAGCAGAACTGTCTTATGAGTTTCACTACCATTTAGAGGGATGAAAGGGAATCTGGCTGAAAAATGTAAAATTCTAACAGGGCTGGAAAGACTAGGTACAGGGAGGATGTTTTTCCTGAACCAAGGAACAAAGCCTCAGGACATGGGGTAGACCATTTTGGACTGAAATGAGGAAAATGTTTCTTCACTCAAAATGTTGTCAACCTGTGAAATTTTCTACCACGGAAGGTTGTGGAGGCCAAGTCACTGAACACATTCAAGAAAAAGGTAGATTTTTATTAGTTTTTAAAGGCTTCAAGTGGTATGTGAAGAAAACATGAATATGGCATTGAGATAGAGGATTGAACGTGATCATGTTGAATGGCGTATCAGACTGAAAAGGCTAAATGGCCTACACCTGCTGTTAGTTTCTTTGTATAGCCCTTGATTCCTCACCTAACAAGAAACTATCTGTCTCCATCTTAAAAATATTCAATGGCCGCCACTTCCACTGCATTCTGGGGTATGGAGTTCCAAAGTGGCATGATCTACTGAACTTTATATAAGTTTTAAATCCACCAACTTGACTGATTGGCGAAAGCACAGTCCTGAAGAATGAATCTAGGAATGGCTGTTACCTGTTTTGTTGAGTTGAAACAGGCATATACATGTATGTTCTTCGTACCTGCAAATTGCGGGGCTCTGGGTATATGTAGCCACAAGTGCAACAAAATGTGCCACACTGCAAGCCCAACTGCCAGTCCTAAATGGGTTGACAGTGTAATTCTTTCACATTTAGGATAATTTGGCAAATAATACTGGAAGTTGCATATATTAATACACAGGGCCTGTTTCAACACAGCAAAATTGGTGACAGCCATTGTCTTCTTTGTTTCTTGGGACAATATTTCAACTGAGCAGTGTTAACTTGTCTGGTTTACAATTTAAACAAATCTGAAGTCGCTGTCAATCATCATTAACTGGTAAGTGATCTATGACAATGTCTCTACCAATCAGAGTCTGCTTGCCAATCAATCAGTTCCTCTCACAGAGCATTAATATTTTCTTGATAATCTGGTATAACTTTCAATTCATGCTATTAAGTGCAAGATGAAAAGCTTTGCCAAAATGAGTTTTTTTTTCAGCAATACACAAGGTCTGTGTGAACAAGTGGCTATTTTTGTAAGACATTTTTATATAATTCTGCCTCATCTGTTAATTGAGCTCAAAATATTACAATATTAACTTTCCTAGTTTGTACTACTTTCTAGAAGTCTTCCCCACATATCTATTGGCCGCACACAAAGGAAAATCTTTATAGGCTATCCGCATTTTCCAAGGTGCAGGACCACAGCTAACAGACTCAGAAAATTGGCCTCCATTTCTGTACGAATGGAAAAAGAACAGCTCAGAGGTGTGACTTCCCTTGAAGAATTCAGATTGATTTTTTTTGTAATTCTTACAGCTTCTAACTTTTTCTCAAGTTTGTGAATTAATTGTGTTAATAAAGGGAATAATTTCTTGCCTTAGTAATGGAACAATTTCCCAAATTTTATATCCAATGACAGCAAAAGCTCCTTCAAGAAGATATATTGCACAGGATAGCACAGATGGGGAGTAAAGGTCCCTTTGCTTTGTTCAAACAATTTTCCACCGAGTGTAATTGTGGGATAATTATAAATATATTTCAGATCTTGTTCTATCTTACTTGCACAATATTTTTCCCATTGATTACTATCATCCAAATTCAGAAAAATTCTGCCGTTCTTCTATTTTCTATTCATTGTCTTGGATTCATCTCTGCAGTACTTGCAGTAAAATCACAAACCGGCTTATGAAGAATGGTTTACAATTTTGTTTTGCCAAGGATTCATCAGAAATCTCCCATTCAATTTAGTAGCACTTATTGCAGTATTGAAGGCAGTTTTATGCTGTGGTCTTGCATCAACAAAAAGCTGATTGTCAAACTCAATTCAACCAGTAGAAGGGAGAGAATTTTAACACATTAATCTAATTTTGACTTGATTGGAATTCTAGAACTGAAGGGACAGTGTGCTAACCGACAGTATTGATTAGTTCACCGAATATTTCTTGACCTTTAAAATAATTCAATGGGGAGTTGTAATAGACAAAAGCCCATTTTATGTTCCAATGTTGGGCGTTGTGGGCAACATTTATAAGTATACATAAAATTTCGACAAAGCTCGTTTATATGGTTATTGTGGTGGCACAAGTTAATCAAGTTATCCTTTGGGATTTCACATGCATCTAACTGTCTTTGACTTCCAGTGGCATTAACGTTTTTTCATGTCTGCCTCAGAAAAAAAGTAAACCCATTAATTAATACACTAAAAATGTCATTTAAAATGCTTATAGCTAATCTTATCATTTTATGTTCGATGTTATATTGCATTTTTTAAAATTAATTCTTTATTATTTAAAGAATATCTGAATTTGTAGAACATGGATCAAGTTATACTCCATAATCAAGAAAATCCAAAAGGATTTTAAATTTATGCCATGGAATTTCATTGCACTGTGCTCAAGGCATATTTAAAATCCTTAAAAAAAGTACATTCTTGAGGAAATTAATCCAAAACCAGAAAGAATATTGTTATTTTCTATTGGATCTCGGAAAGAAAATCATAATATTCACCTTTTAATATTTAAGTGTGAGAATTGTTAATGTAGTGTCAAGTTTTACAAATACATAGTTCAAGAAATAAATACAAACTACAATAAATAATACATAAAATATTTACCTTTTGTTTCATTCTGTTTTGTTTCATTGAATCATTCTGGGAAAAAATGTTTCCAGGTATAAAATTGATAGTGTTATTGAAAGTGTCAGTCATTAAAAACGTAATGATTCTGAATGTTTAGGAAGTAATTTTTGAAAACATTTTGGTATAGAAAAATTGTCAATGTTTTTCTACTGTACCTGTGGAAGTGTGAATCTAGTTTTACTCTTGTCTGTTCATAGACCACAGGAGCCCAGGTGCAGGTAGCAGGTGATATGCTTCCAAACTCCACAGAACGCGCAGTTACTATTTCTGGCACACCAGATGCCATCATTCAGTGTGTAAAACAGATCTGTGTGGTGATGCTGGAGGTATGACATTTGGAGATAAGTGCAAACTGTATCCTTACAATTGAATTTTGCAGTCACTAACTAGAATAATGTAGCTTTATAACTAAATTTTTCCAGTCTTGAAAATACATTAATATTAGATCATATTTTTGTATTGATAAATGATATTCATAAATTTATCTGTTCAATCATAAAAGTAATCTCAGATTGTTAGTGACATAAATCAGGAACTGTTTATCATCAATAATGTTGAGTTGTATGTTGGAATTAATGCTTCAAATTGCTTTGTGAAACCAGTTACAAAAGCAGGAAAAATCCTTTAAATTTACTAAGAAGATATGTAAGTAAAACATTGCTCTATTACTTTATATTCTTTGTCTTTAGTCCCCACCCAAGGGTGCTACTATTCCCTATCGCCCAAAGCCTGCCTCTGCACCTGTTATTTTTGCAGGTGGCCAGGTAAGAGCAGACACCATTTTGGCTTCCGCAGGAAACCACAGCATCTTGGCCCAACATCAGCCAGCGCCTGTTAGTTTTTTCAAATTTTTTTCTGTCTTCTTCCTTGTCTTACTAATTTAGAAACTTAGTATGCCATACCTTATTTATGTAGGGGGTGACTAATATCTTATCATCAACTAATAATTCTAATTAATCTCAGTTTTCACATCCTTAGTTCTTAATATTGTATCAGGTCTGAATTTATCTGACAACTTCCAATTTAGTATTGAGACAGCTTTCATATTCTGTATTCAATTCATAAAATTTAACTTGGTTATTTTTCTATTGGTCTCCCCCTATTTCAAATAACATCTCAAGCCGCACTTCCATTTCTGATTAATTGCAAAGATATAAAGTATTGCATGCCATATTGTCTTACAGAATTACTGCTTCTTAAATATTTTATAAATAGCTACATTTTTAATTTTGTGGAATTGATTGCTCTTATAGATTTGGAATATTTCACTTACCATATCAATGTGCAAAGTATATGCCATTACCTCCAGAGAAACAGCACAGTACTAAGCAATGATAACAAAGTGTGGAGCTGGATGAACACAACAGGCCAAGCAGCATCTCAGGAGCACAAAAGCTGACGTTTTGGGCCTAGACCCTTCATCAGAGAGGGGGATGGGGAGAGGGTTCTGAAATAAATAGGGAGATAGGGGGAGGCGGATCGAAGATGGAGAGAAAAGAAGATAGGTGGAGAGGAGAGTATAGGTGGGTGGTAGGGATGGGATAGGTCAGTCCAGCAAGGACGGACAGGTCAAGGAGGTGAGATGAGGTTAGTAGGTGGGAAATGGAAGTGCGGCTTGAGATGGGAGGAGGGGATAGGTGAGAGGAAGAACAGGTTAGGGAGGCGGGGACAAGCTGGGCTGGTTTTGGGATGCAGTGGGGGAAGGGGAGATTTTGAAGCTTGTGAAGTCCACATTGATACCATTGGACTGCAGGGTTCCCAAGTGGAATATGAGTTGCTGTTCCTGCAACCTACGGGTGGCATCATTGTGGCACTGCAGGAGGCCCATGATGGACATGTCGCCTAAGGAATGGGAGGGAGAGTTAAAATGGTTCGTGAATGGTCTAGGCCCGAAACGTCAGCTTTTGTGCTCCTGAGATGCTGCTTGACCTGCTGTGTTCATCCAGCCCCACACTTTGTTATCTTGGATTCTCCAGCATCTGCAGTTCCCATTATCTCAGTACCAAGCAATGGTTTTTTTTTAATATCAGAGACCTTATTTTCCTTCTAGGAGTGGGAAATAGACATTGGTACTGTTTCCATGTCCCGAACCTATCTCTAGAAAGAAGTATTTTCACTGACTTAAAAAGCTACACTCCACCAATGGGAAATGTTGGTAATTCTGAAAAAAAAGTCGGCCTCATTTAAAGAAGACTTGTAGTCCTTACTGTGGCTGCTGTTTGCTGCTTAATTAGTCATACACGTGGAGTAAGAGAGGGCGAGGCCTAGAACTAGGGAAGGGATGTTTCTCATCTTGTTAAAGGTGACCTGGAGGTTTACCAAGGTAGTAATGGAGAGGAAGATGTCAGTAGAAGGCCAGCTTGCATATCAAGCAGGCCTAGATACACAGATTTGGCATTTTAATACTGTTTCTTCAACTGATCAAACAATTCCCAGCCACCAATCTGTGCTTTGGGTTCTCACTCAGCATTTTCCCACTTCTAGATGACCTTGATGCAATCTTTAGAGAATATCACTTCAGGGAGATTTGGGTATTTATTACCAGGCTTTCATTGTGATAAAGGTCACAAGCACAATAGGAAGACATATTGTGCTCGGAAAGTGGATACCACATAGTAAAAATATCAATGATTCTGATGAAGGGAGTGCAATGTTAAACTCTCAGAACAGATACTTAGGTATTTGCCTTCCATCTGATATACTAGCTGTAGAGTCACAGGGTTTATGTTGCTCATGAATATATGTGGAGTGTGTGCCCAGGGTAATTACAGAGCCACCAGAAAAGGTTCAAATCTATAATATTGCTGATGATCTTCCAGCAATGAGAGATGCCTCTTCTTGCATGTATGAGCCACTGGCTTTGTCGGTAAAGACCATCAGTTCGTGATCTGGTTAGTTTTGACTTTGGAGTAGAAGTGGACATTTAATGGCCAAGAGAATGGCCCAATATCAGAAAGAGTCTGCTACCTGCATTTCATTCAAACAAGGGAAGAAGGCGTGATGAAGATTCGGGGTCAGTAATCATGAACAAGTCAGGGAAGGGTGGATGTGCATCCCAGTGGAGAGGATGAAGAGAAACTGGATTTCATCTATTAAGGAGATGCATACTACCCCCATCTGCCTGACAACATACAGAAGAAAACTTGGTTGTATCGGAAGTTTCAGCACTGCAGAGATATCCACTCTCTAAAGCGAACTAATGTGATTTTCTTCTTTTGTCTCACAGAAATAGTAATAGCGAGTTTTGAGAAGATTTGTAGCTCAGGTTGAAGTTCTGGATGTGAGTTTGCTCGCTGAGCTGGAAGGTTAGTTTTTCAGACGTTTCGTCACCATTCTAGGTAACATCATCAGTGAGCCTCCGATGAAGCGCTGGTGTTATGTCCCACTTTCTATTTATCTGGTTAGGTTTCCTTGGGTTGGTGATGTCATTTCCTGCGCCTAGGACAAGCCAAACAGAGACACGCACGAGAATTCCTAGAAGCATGGCATTCCAACCGGAACTCCATCAACAAACACATTGATTTGGAGCCCATCTACCATCCCCTGAGAAAAAGAACAGGAAATGACATCACCAACACAAGAAATTACATCACCAACCCAAGGAAACCTAACCAGATAAATAGAAAGCGGGACATAACACCAGCGCTTCGTCGGAGGCTCACTGATGATGTTACCTAGAATGGTGATGAAACGTCTGAAAAACTAACCTTCCAGCTCAGCGAGCAAACTCACATCCAGAAATAGTAATGTTTATTTCACTTTGCTGTGTACATTCTAACAATAACCTTTTACTTATAAATTACTACTGTATACGGTCATGGCTCTACATTAGCTTAAGAGTGTCTCCTCCAAGAGATCTCTCTCCAGACTCTCTTCTTCATGTGGTGTTACCTCACCATTACACCATCATGGCATCATAATCTCTGAGATTCGAGCCATTACTTACCACCTCCTTCCGGATTCTCAGGGAAAGCCTTTGTGGCGGTTTAACTCTACACGATATTGTACAGATTGTTTTCAGAAGCTGCTGGTCCTGCCCACTCTTCCGTCTCGTATCTTAAATTTCCATTCCTTTGGTATGTGTAGAACTTTCCATAATTTCTCTGTTTTCTTCCGCATGGAAGTAGAATGCCCATATTTGTACTGGTTTGTTTACAAAGATACTAACGGTCTTCAATTTCTACCTATGATACCTGTGATCTCATTACCAAATGTGATCTTAGCTGTTCTGATTGCTCAATAACAGTTCTTTCTTATTGTCAGTTTCAAATCCATGTTCCTTCTCATGGCTGAAGAGTTAACTTTTTTCTTGCTTGATGACCATCTTATTCTTGGATATCTTGTTATTTTCCTATATTTTTGATTGTGAACTGAAATGGAAAATGAACTGTTTTAAAAACCAAGGACTGTTAAAGGATTTTGACACTTGTTAAAAGCAAATAATCCGACACTCATTGTAAATACTGCTCAAAAAGATGTTTGTTCAAGCAGTAATGGAATCTCGGTGTACAGTTGAGCTGGAGCCAAGTGGTATGTACAAATGAATCTTTGGCTGGCAACTAATTGTTGTTTGGCTTGTGGACTCGTAACCACTCATTGATGACAACAATAGCCTTCTGCATGTGAATAACTCCCATGTAGTTCGATGGCTTGGGTGTGTGAATATTTTGGCAGAAACCAGCAGACCTCTGCAGGAGAAGAACTCTTATTGAGTTCTTTGAGGAAGTCATGAGACAGGTTGATGAGGGTCGAGCAGTGGATGTGGTGTACATGGACTTCAGCAAGGCATTTGATAAAGTTCCCCACAGCAGGCTCATTCATAAAGTCAGGAGGTATGGGATACAGGGTGGTTTGGCTGTCTGGATTCAGAATTGGTTGGCTGACAGGAGGCAGAGAGTGGTTGTAGATGGTAAGTATTCTGCCTGGAGGTCAGTGCTGAGTGGTGTCCCACAGGGCTCTGTTCACGGGCCCCTGCTCTTTGTAGTTTTTATAAATGACTTGGTTGAGGAGGTTGAGGGGTGGGTTAGTATGTTTGCTGATGACACAATGGTTGGAGGTGCTGTTGATAGTATCGAGGGCTATTGCAGGCTTCAGCGAGGCATTGACAGAATGCAGAGCTGGGCTGAGAAATGGCAGATGGAGTTCAACCTGGATAAATGCAAAGTGATGCATTTTGGAAGGTCAAACTTAAATGATGAATATAGGATTAAAGGCAGGATTCTCGGCAGTGTGGAGGAACAGCGGGATCTTGGTGTTCAAGTGCATAGCTCCCTCAAAGTTGCCACCCAGGTGGATAATGTTGTTAAGAAAGCATACGGTGTTTTGGCTTTCATTAACAGGGGGATTGAGTTTAAGAGCCGTGAGGTTATGCTGCAGCTCTACAAAACCCTGGTGAGACCACACTTGGAATATTGTGTCCTGTTCTGGTCGCCCTATTATAGGAAAGATGTGGAGGCTTTGGAGAGGGTGCAAAGGAGGTTTACCAAGATGCTGCCTGGACTGGAGGGCTTGTTTTACGAGGAGAGGTTGACTGAGCTTGGACTTTTCTCTCTGGAGAGAAGGAGGAAGAGAGGTGACCTGATCGAGGCGTACAAGGTAATGAGAGGCATGGATAGAGTCGATAGCCAGAGACTTTTCCCCAGGGCAGGATTGACTGCCACGAGGGGTCATAGTTTTAAGGTATTAGGAGGAAGGTAAAGAGGAGTCATCAGAGGGAGGTTCTTCACCCAGAGAGTTGTGAGCGCATGGAATAGTTTACCAGTGGTAGCCGTGGAAGCAGAGTCATTAGTGACATTTAAGCGACTGCTGGACAGCAGTGAGTTGAGGGGAATGTAGGTTAGGTTATTTTAATTTTAGGTTAGGATTATTCCACAGCACAACATCGTGGGCCGAAGGGCCTGTACTATGCTGTACTTTTCTATGTTCTATGTTCTATGTTTCTGCTCTGCAATAACAAACATCTGAAGCCTGAAGACAACCAGTTTATTTCTTTTCTTCAGTAGCTGTAAATTGCACGTTTTAATCAACAAGTCAACAATCTTTACAAGTGGAAATGAATCCCACTGTACCCCCTGCAAATAAATGGAAGATTCTGGGGAAAGGTGATCAAGAAGCAATGTTATTTTCCTATCTATGCCCATGGCTGACTCTTTGCGTGTGTAGAGGTGGAATTTACAAAAACAGAGCTTTAACTAGTAAGGTTATATGCCAACGATTTATAATCGGTTATCTGTAGCTAGAAGTTATTTGTTTGTAATAAAATAGTCATTCTTGTTAAATACAAAAACTTGGCCCACGTTTTCTGACAAATTGGCTCAGAAGAACAGGTAAATTGTGAAATTCTGCACACTTTTAAAAATCTTTAACTTATGAAAGGTCTCTAGCAATAGTGGACTTGATTTCCAGCATGCTAACCAATGAGGTGTGACAAGCAACAAGGATGCCCTTGTATGTCAGAGCTCCCTCAGTGGCGTGTGATCATAGGCTTAAAATGGAAGGACCCATTCAGTTTGCATCCTCCTCAAAGGCTTAAGGGTTTGAGCACATGAGACTCTCCATTCAGAAATTGGTCAACATTGTGGAGGGCATTTGCAGCAGCACTTGAAATGCATGCAGAGTTTGCACATAAACATGCATTGTATGCCTGCCACACTATGCATGTGGCCTGAAACTTTCAGTAGGGCTGATGATACAGGATGTATGGAGGCCCGAGCTGTATGAGTTTGTGGGCGACTAACAATGTTCACAGCTGATTCCTGGAAGCAGCCAGAGATGGGGAGATGATGGTTTATGATATTATCACTGGGCTGTTAATCCAGAGATCTAGATAATGTTCAGGGGACCAGGGTTCAAATCCCATCATGGCAGATGGAGGAATTTGAATTTAAGAATCCTGGCGTGGCAGATGAAAGAATCTGAAATTAAGAATCTAATGATGAATCCATTGTCAGGAAAAACCCATCTGGTTGACTAATGTCCTTTAGGGAAGGAAGCTGCCATCTTTAACTGGTCTGTCATACATGTGACTCCAGGCCCACAGCAATGTGATTGAGTCTTAACTGCCCTCTTGGCACTTAAAGATGGTAATAAATGCTGTCTAACCAGTGATGCCCTCATCCCATTAATGAATAAAGGAAAAAAATAAACTGGTTCAAGGCCACAGCAAATTGAGTGGCGACTGGCAGGGTGCAGTGACCAATGCTGTGAAACATGAGATGTTTGCTAACAACAGCATAAATCTCAGTGACTGCCTCCCTGGACAGATGCAGCGTCCTGCAGCATTGATTCTTTGCCATCTCAAGGTTTCTTTATCTACAGTGAGATATTATATGTTGAGGATATAGCTTCCATGCCTTTCTGCCTCCTGTGCCCCCAGGATCTGCTTCTCCCAGACATTGCTCCTCTTCACTAGATCTGAAAGTGTGAGTTAAGCTTAATACCAACTGTTGCCTTTCTTATGCTCGAGGAGTTTCCAAATTGTGTTTGAGTATCTTTCCTCCCTCTACTTATCACCCCGCTGGCATTCTGCTGTAACGAGTCCTTGCTACCCAAACACTTGATGACTGGTCATCACCCCCTCACCCTCACCCTGTGCTGAACCAATGGTATCAGTGTGCCAATGGTTGTGTGTCCCTGTGCCATTTTTCCTTTCATAGTGATCACCCAATTGTCTGGGCTGGTACCCATGCAGCTGGTCTGCCCCAGATTCTGTATACTGCCTGTGCATTGCTATACAATCTGAACATGGCTTTCAATTCTTCCTTAACAACCTTAATTGCAGTCAGTGGACTGGGAGATTATACAGCCCTTAGTGTCCCTACTCTGGGTCCCCAGTTCAGGTTCCAGTCCTGCTTGCCACAAAGGCCTGTCATAGAACGTCTAAACTGTTTGATTGATCCTTTTCAAAAAAATGAAAATTCTTGGTGCTGCCCTTCACCTGCCTTAGTGTAACAGAAAATTGGCATGCCATTTAGTACTAATACTTTTGTTCCCTGTCCACATCTGTTTTTGCCTTAAGACAGTGTATAAGGTATCTTGATCTGATGCGGAAGTACGCCTGTTTTTCTAAGCAATGTTTTGCTGAAGATATACTGCACTATGCTGACCAGGAGACTTCATATACAATTCTTGAGTTAACTGATCACAGCAGTGATGACAGGAGGGGTGCAATTGGACACAGTATCCCCAGCCTTCAGATGGAGAAACAAATTACTTGCAGCTCTGGATTATTGTCTAGTGATTCCCATTTGTGTGGGCTTTGAGAAAGGATAGGAGTCATGGCTGAGATTCCAAGTTTCCCCAGTTGAAAAACCACCCAATTTCCGGGCGTACCTATGATGAATAGCCGTTTACACACAGTAATTCAGTCATGCGGACCCTAATGGTATCCCACTGCTATAGAAATTAGAACCTACAAGAGAGAAAGGTAAACAAAAAAACTGTATATGGCATATGCTTCAAATCTGACTAAAATCTTATCTGGTGAAGAGGGCAAGCTGTTCCTTTAAATTAAAGATTTTAGTGTGCTTTAAGAAATCAACAATAATGCTTTAATTTAAATGTGGCTCTTTTTAAGTGAACATGGCTTCGTAGTATTTCATTGTTTTGTCGTGGTTTGGTTTAATATTTTAAAATACATAGGTAAATGTAATTGCATGTTTTTAACCTTTGTTTTAGGCATACACAGTTCAGGGACAATATGCAATTCCTCATCCTGATGTGAGTCCTGTGCACTGCAATCAGTGCCCTCTTTCTCATTTGTTCTGGGCAGCATTTGCTTTCTGTTGTTAATAAGTGGAAGATTGCTTCCATTAGTTTCAGTTGTGTGTAGCACAGTAATGCATAGTTCAATGTGAATTACTTGGAGTTTGTTCTGTAATTTATTTTTGCTAGAAAGTACATTGGCCCAGATACAAATCATTAGCTTTATGTTAGTATCTTAAAATTTGTTAATCATATCAAAGTAAATAATAGTTTGACAATTAACAATTTCTATGTATAACAGTAAAAATGTCATTAATCTTAACACATTTATCAATAGTATAATGAAATTGATTTTAAATATGTATTTAATATGATTAATTATTCCTGTTCTTAAAAAAAGATGGTTTCTGTATTCTGATATAATTCCATTTGATTGGTTAGCTCTAATTTCCCATCCTGCCCTGCAGTTGACCAAGCTTCACCAGTTGGCTATGCAGCATACCCCTTTTACTCCCCTTGGGCAGACCACCCCTGGTTTCCCTGGTACGTACCCGTGACTCCCTGGGGATGTCCTTTCTCAAAGCACCTTTATCTCCCATGGTCATTTTATCACTTAATTAAATGTGGTCAATGACCAAGTTTCCTGTTGTCACGTTTAACTGTGACTAATTTTTTATAATTACCCTTGTAATGAGTTATGTCATTAATAGTTATTCATTGTTGTCTTGTACCCTTGTTAATAGCTTTGTTGTTTTAAAAAAGCAGTACGTTGTAGTATCATTTAAATGTAATATGTTTCTGTTATTAATTCCAATGTTGTACAATTATGTCTTGCTGTTCAACATCTTTCCTAAAATTTCATTTTACCTTAATATTAAAAGTTTCTGTATAAGCAAACCTTTGATATTTATCATCATTAACTCACATCTGATGCATGCTACATGAAAAAAGTTGTGTAATATACTGACAGAACTAAAAATTACAAATCAGTCTTCCCATTTCCTGAATCCTCATTCTGCTTAATTTACTTGCTAGGTATGATTTATTTTTAGTTTCTGTTTCTTTTAACAGAAGTTTTTTTAAAATCCTTCCTTCTTTAATACAAACCAATTGTCTACAATTTTTCAATCTCAACCAGCATTTAAAAAAATTATTGAAGATTTTTTTCTCATTTGCTATATCTTGTCACAGCTTCTCACTTAATTTCTTTCCTGAAATATTCTTAAACCATCTTGTATCTTTGTGTCCATATTCCCTGCTCAACATAACATTTCCTCCTCACACTTAGAGATCATCCTTTTATTTTTGCATTGCTCCTTTTCTTCAATTTTACCTTTGCTCTGTGCTACATGTTATATGCTTTGCAGCTGTTTCTTTTGATCTATCAATTATGCTTTGCTCTGGTAACTTTTCAATTATATCTTAAAATCTTTTAAAGTTCCTGTTGAATGTCTACTTGGGGTTTGGTACTAATAGATGCTTAATTCTGTCCCAGCAGCAGAATTGGATGCCACTGGTCAAACCAGTTCCCATGAGTTTACTATTCCAAATGATGTAAGTGTTCTTTTATTTTATTCAGCTGGCAATCTGCATGCTACATTTCTAATCTCATTAATATTACAGTCTGTGTTATCACAACAAAAAACAATTTCCTTCAGAAAGACCACCTGACAAAATAGTAAGGAATTATGTTTTTTGAAGATTTTGCAATAGAATAGAGCAAAGATGGCACTTTTCATCTTAACCATAATTTCCTGTAAAAATCACTTACAATGTATGTTGTTTGTGATATTTATTAATTACTTTTTAATAAATAGTTAAGTCACTGTCTGGTTAATGTAAAACTTAGCTTGGCACTACACATTCAAACAATATTAATGCTTTCCTTAATGGATTCTGAAAGTGTGGCATATCTGTTTAGATGTCATTGGAGATCTATATCTTGGTTAGTGTCAACAACAACAAGAGCTTGCATGCATTTAAACCCTTTAATGTAAGAAAATATTGCAAGGCATTTCACAGAAGCATGATAAAACAAAATATGGTACTGTACCATACAAGGAGATGACCGAAAGTGACTGAAAAAGAAGAAACAGGTGGAGAGTTGTAGGGAGGGAATTTTAGAGTTTAGGACTTAGGCAACAACAGAAGGCACAGCCACCTAATGTCGGAGCAATTGAATTCAAAGATGTTCAAGAAGCTAGGATTGGAGGAATGCAGAATTTTTGGATGGTTGTGGGTTGGGGGGAGATTTGAAAAACATGATAAACATTTTAAACTTCTAAACTAAGCTTAGGAGCTACAAGAATAATTACATATAAACATACTGAGACACACTGGAAGAAAGCAAAAGCTGAGCAGTTGAACTTAAGTTTTCTGAAGCAACTTTGCAGCTACCTCCCATAAGTTCATTTTGATTTTTGTACAATGAGATAATTTTTTTACAAAAGATTAATGGCCCAGCCTTCTCTTTCTATTTCTTAATCTTACTTTTACACTCAATAGAGCTACATGATGCCTGTCAACTAAATATAATAATTATATCATACCAGCAGCCTACATCTCTATCAGTATAGTAATGCTTATGAAACAGTACTGCAGAGTGATGGATATAAGCATTGACATTGATAGTGGCAGTAGTAATAAGGAATCAGGAATAAATCAATGCTTGACATTGATTGGTAGATAGTTACAATGTAGCACAGTAATAATATTTTGTTTTATCCAATGCAGTTAACAAAAACTATTCCTCTTAAGATTGTTGCTAATTCAAATAAAAGCTCATCTTAAATAATGTAATGTTCCCTGTGGTACAGCAAGTACAAGTTATTTCCAATGTGATTTATTTTATATGCAAAAATTTTGAAAAATAATGGATTGGAGAGTGTTTCTTTATAACTCACATATTGGTCAGCATCTACTGAAATTTAAATACTATGAATGATACATCATTTCTAAGAAACAGAAGGTTAGATTTTCATAAACTCTGAAATGTTAACTTGATGGTAGGGTCAGTAAATTCTCCTGCAGTCTCAATTATTATTTTCAGGAAAGGAAAACAAATACAATATATGTTATATTGGAAATGCAAAGACTTTACAATAAATTAACATTTGCATTAAATATCTGAAGTTTAATGCTTACACCTTTCAATAATTATTGTTTATGCATTCCACATGCAAAAATATATTTTTCCTGTAATGTTGCATATTGTAAATAAGAATAACAAACCACTGGCTACTTATTCATTGTATAAATATACCCACTCAAGCAATTTGCAATCAGAGAAAAGTTTGCTGCAGACATTTTGTAGAGATATTTTAATAGCTCAAAAAACTCAAAGGCTGGTTTGATCAGGTGCAACAAAGAAAAGAGTGCTAGTTATAATTCTTAAATAAAAACAGTAGTCCACTTCTTCACTTACTCAGTTTTTTTTACTGTAATTATCAACCCAAAGCCTTCAGCTGTTTCAACAATGGCCTTTCTGCCACTATATGTCGGAAATGGTACTGTTTGCTGCTGATCACAGTATATTCAGCTTCATTTGCAATTCCTCAGACAGTGAAATAACGATGCAGTAAACCTGGACCACATCCATTTTGAACAATATAAAGCCTAACTACCTATTAAGATTGAATTACACTAATATCACACAGTGGCTTACCAGTGATTTGGTTGAATCATCATTAAGCAGAAATTGTATGAGGCTAGCTATATAAATGACAAACTACTAAAGTAATTCAAATGCTAAGAATCCTGTGGCACGTTGTGGTTGTCTTACTTTCTGCTTCCATGAAATAAAAGGCACAAGGGTGATTGAAAACCATCCACTTCCCTGAATGAAGCTCAGCACTCTATAGGAAAAAAACAATCCTCTGGATAATTCCTACACTAGGCTAAACATTTCCTCCTGCCCACAGGAATTTTGTGGCTGTGGTGTACACTGTCTATAGAATACAGCCATTAACTTTAGTACACTTTCCAATCTGGCAACCTGCACAAATTAGAAAGTCAAGGTCATGAGGTGCTTGGGTACAACTATCATCTCCAGGTTTTCATTCCATATGCTGAACTTTGCAGATCCCTGGGAATAGGATGACACATGGAGGGTATTGTACAATTGAACACATTTTCATTAATACATTCTTGGCGTCCGTCCATCTGTGCCCACTCCTGCTGCGATTTTATCAATGACAGGGGATGTATTGAGAGCCTCTTAATGGTTTCCTGATGCCATTGCTAAGATTTTACCCTCAGCAGGGAGAGGCTCACATCAACCTCACTCAATGAGCCTGGCAGGCTAGTGACGAGGCAAGGTATTATTGCCTCCTCTTCAGGCTCTCTATATCCATTGGTGGCCCCCTCCCTAGTATGCCCCCAACCATATTTCCTTAATTGTGAATTATGTTTTGGAAGATGCCAAATTAGTTATTTGTAAGATAATCCTGACAGAATCCAAAAGGAGAGAAATAATGGGAACTGCAGATACTGGAGAATCTGAGATGGAGCTGGATGAACACAGCAGGCCAAGCAGCACAAAAGCCGACGTTTCGGGCCTAGAGCCTTCAGTAGAAAAGCTTTTCTGATGAAGGGTCTAGGCCCGAAATGTCAGCTTTTGTGCTCCTAAGATGCAGCTTGGCCTGCTGTGTTCATCTGGAGTCCAAAGGAAGTGGTTAGTTTTATCTTACATCAAAAGATGTTTGGTGGGATTAGAGCAGTCAGGGAACACAGACTGCCTGAAGCAAATTAGAAAGAAAATCAAGCTAATGCAGTAATGAGCACAGAATAAAGGCATTGCATTCCACTGGGCAGAATAAATTTGGATAATTTTACCTGTTATTATTTAATATTTATTACATTAATGTCAGAATAGTTAAATCTCTAAACTCAGTCAGCCATTCCCAATAACAAATTTATAATTATGGATCAACTTTTAGCGTGATGAAACATCTCAACACACTTCTCAGAACTGCTAAAGAACTAAATATGACACTAAGCCATTTGAGATACTGCAGAAGATGACCAAAAGATTAATCACAGAGAAAGGTTTTATGGAGTGTCTTAACAGAGAAAAGTGCAGTACAGACATGGAGTGGTCTTGTGAAAAAGTTTCAGATGGAATTGCCCTTGACTTGACAGCTGATTCATAAAGCGCAATGTTTACTGTGGTATATAAATGCCATGATTCTTACTTCAAACTACTGTACAATGTGTGTGGGTGGAAGGGGTCTGATGAAGAAACAGGCTTGATTATGGCATGACTGTCAATACTGATGATTTAAACTCACATCAGAAATGGCTACTAATTATATACACTGGGACATTGACATCCATGAAACCAAACTATGGCAGAAGCAAAAAAAGGGACAAGTTTTAAAGTTAGGAAGAAAGGTGGGAAATAACCCTAACCCCATCGCTGTAACCATGTATTTATAGGCTTGGCTCTAAATCCTTGATGGTTGCTCATGTTAAATCTAATTGAATTGGCTGATGGTTCTCATTGCTACTTTAATAAAACAATGATTAGAATTATTCTCTCACATGGGACTAAATAAACCCAATAAACTCATGCTTTACTAGAAAGAAAAAAGCAAAAATCTTGAGAAGAAATGATTGAAAATTTAGAAAATGAGGGTTTATATACCAAAACCTGCAAAAAATAATTTTACTTTCAAAGGCATTTTCTAATTTATGTAAAACATTTTAGAAAACCTGACTGTCAGATGTCATACATTGGATTTTCATTGCTGGGTTCCATCTCAGCTCTGGGTGAAATTCAGTTTGGGAACCCACAAATGTTGGTGAGGTCAGATCTTGGAGAAAGCAGCCAATTTAATGGCAGCTTCTGGAAGATTAAATGTCCAAAGATGGTGAAATAGGAAACCATGCACCATTTATTTAATATTACATTTATTCACAATCCAACATTGCAAACATCCTTCAAACATCCAATATCTAGTGTCCTAAAAGTCTCACTTGATTGTCTTTTGATTACCTATAAACCAAACTGACTACACATCATATGATACACCTCTAAAGCAATTTGCTTTGAAATCCCGCTCTTTACCTGGTAAAACAAGCAAAAAATGCCCTTTAATTGAAAATTCTTAATATTGCAATTAATACACTATTAACACATTCCCCTCTTTTATTTAAATTATAATGTTATCAAAATACAAAAATGCTATTTCAAACCAAAGCAGAAGTCAAAAAAGAAAATGATTTCTATATATTCCACATCACTTCACAATGAGACATCCCTCTTATAGGACTTCAAATAATCCCTTTATGGATGCACTCCTTTTTGCAAATCAATCCAATAACTGATGCTTACATCGTTCCATTTTATCCTTTTCTTTCCAGCATCTCTTTTACACTTGATTTTTTCATTGTTACTTTTTTTGTCAAATATACTCGATGCCATTGGGAATGATGATCGAAATCACTTTCAATTGTTCTCAAGCTGCTCCTTGTTCCCAGAAGTATTTGATAAATCAAACACCATGTCTAATGTTTCTACAGCTGAAGTATTTTAATCAACCTTTTTTTAAGCTTTCCAGGCCAAGGAACACCATTTTCCATTTTCACCCACCAAGATGATTCTAAAAACATCTGCACTCATCTGGAAGTGGCATAAGGAGCCTAATTAAAGAGGATTAAAGGCTAGAAACTTGAATATGCATTTCTCAATATTTAACTTTTTAAATGTTCTGTTTGCTCTTAAAGCATAGAAACATGGGAACAGGAGTAGACCATTCAGCTGACTGAGCTTGCTCCACCATTCTAGATCTTGGCTGATCATCTCTTCAATGCCATGTTTCTACACTAACTGTCTTATTTTACCTTTATGGGTGTTGCATTTATTGCTCATCCTGACTTGCCTAACAGGCAGGATGCTGAGCTACCTTCTGTAACTCCTGAAGTCTTTAGTGTGTAGGGACATCTAGAGTCCTGTTTGGAAGGGACCTCCAGGATTTTGCACCAACAAGAGTGACGGAACTGCAATATAGCTCCAACACAGGACAATATCTGTCTTGCAATCTGCAGATGCTGGTGTCCCCAAGTTTCTGTTCCCCTTGTACTTAAAGTTATGAGTTTGAAAGGTGCTGTTTGATGAGCCTTAGTGAATTATTGCAATCCATTTTGTAGATGATACACACAGCTAGTACCTTGCATCAGTGGTTGAAGTGGGTAGATATTGAAAGTGGTGGCTGGGATGCCAATCAAGTAATTTGCTTTATTCTGGTTTCTTGATTTATGTTGTATACACACTTATTCAGCCAATGGAAAATATTCCATTACTGTCCTGATTTGTACCTTCTAGATGATTAACAGGCACTGAGGAGACATGAGATATATGTTATTCACCACAGAATTCCAAGCTTCTGATCTGCTTAAATCAGCAGTATTTGTATGATGGGCCAGTTCAGTTTCTGGTCAATGGTAAGTGCCAGGATGTAGTGAGTGAGTGATTCAGTGAAAGTGGTGCCATTGAATGTCAAGTGGACATGGTTAGGTTCTCTCCTATTGAAGATAGTCATTACCTGGCACTTGTACAGGAGCTCTGCCCAATAAGGATGGTGCTCCCAAATCTGTATGTCTGATAGCAGGCCCTTCAGCGCAGGAGGATCTGTGTCCTGCAATCAATGACTGAGACTGTTGAAATAGGTAGGATAATCATAAGGACGCCTTTGAAGACATGTTAAAATTTCAATATAAAATGTGGCCTGACCAGCATTGTGAAGGGGAAATCCCCCATCATATACTTGCAGCTGCAATAACACTCTGACAATTAAGGCTGGGTGGTAGTGAGAGAGAAATTAAATAGGGCATTGTGATGGGATGGTATCTCTATCCAGGGCTTTGGCCTCACTGGAACCCCATATTCTGAGTGGAAAATTCCAGATGGCAAAAGAAGAGTGTCGTGAATTGGCACTTTGAACGGTCTAATTGTCACCTGCCACAAGCAGATAGGTAGCTATAAAACCCCTGAAGCTGCATCTTCCAAAATAGGCTCGAAGCATGAATGTGCCAGCTGCCCATCATGTTAGCCAGTTATGCAAAATTACCAGCATTGTCCTCCACTGAATGTAGATGAAAATTAAGCCTATTGTTTGGGTAAAGAGATTTTTTTTAAACCTGCTTTACAATTGTATTTGTTGTGGCTTTGAATGGTATGTGAACCATTAGAACAAAGAGTATTATCAGGTGAAATTATTGGATTGGGAAAGAAATATGTCCAGACATGCCTTTCTGCAGCAGCAGCTAGGTCTGTTGTTCCACACCTCTGTCCTAGCTGAATTTTCACAGTAAATTAGATGGCATGATGCAGCACCCAGAATTTCAGGTTACAGCTCTCTCTTGCTCTCTCTCTCAGTTCCTGAGGTCTGGAATTTCCGAACTGTGTTTGAATTACATGACTCCTTACATGTTCCAAAAAGGGCAGTGAGCCAAAGAAAGTAGATAAAAGCAGGATTTTTGTTTTCACTAAATACCGACAGCAGTCTTGAAACTTAATTGAAGGTCACCGAGGGAATTGTGTTTTTTCAAAACACCTTGCTGGTAATGTGGTAAACAGCATCAACCACCCTACATGGAATATAAATACTTTTTATTCTGTTGAAATCTGTTAAATTAAAAAAAACAGATAAAAGGGCTGCCAATCTGCTCTGACAAATGACCACACAGGCCCTTGAAGACAAAAACATATGCTGGTTTGTTAATTGAATGTCACAACTCCTTGGGTTACATCATTCACTGGAGATGCCAGTACTGTAAGGATTATGCCCTTTACTATACATTCAGCACTGTGACCTTTAAGTGACTATTATAGCCTGCCAACATTTAGTCATATCTCATTTATAAATCATTGAGTTCTGTCCTGTTGTTGCAAGGGATTAATAACTGTCACATCAGAGTTCTGATTAAGAATGACTCATTATACTCAACTAAACATTTTGCTTGGCACCTTCCAGACTCTCACCCGCTTCCATTTAGAAGGACAAGACCAGCAGACACACAGAAACAAAACAAATCAGCAAGTTCCTCTCCAAACCTCTCACCATCCTGACTTGGAAATATATTGCGTTACTTCAGCATCACTGGGTCAAAATCTTTCAACTCCCTCCCTAGTGGCACTGTGGGTCTACCTACAGCAAACAGACTGCAGCAGTTCAAGCTGACAGCTCACCACAACCTTCTCAAGTCCAACTAGAGATGGGGACTGAATGCTGGTCCAACCAGTTTTGCCCACAACCCATGAAATTTTTTATTCCAAAATATGTTTAAACATGCAAAATTGTGGCAGGGGTATTTTTTCAATAAGAAAATAGTTCTTCAAAGTATGAGTATCATTGTCTAAGGGTATGAGGTAGGCCATTGAGGATGAAAGTGAGGAGAAATTTCTTCAGCCAGAGGGTGGTGAGCCTGTGGAATCTCTTCTACAGAAAGCAATTGTGACCAAAATGCTAGTCAAATTCAAGGAAATCTAGTATTCATATTAAAAATGTCCTTGTGATATTAGTGTAACATAGTAAATGTAAAGTAATTGGAAGGTAAAATTATAATTTCAGTAGCAGTTATACAACAAATGGTTCATAGTATCATTGCAAAATGTAAAGGTTCAACATAAATAAACAGTACATTAGGGGCCTGGTTCACCACTGTAAGTATGATGTACTTTGAATCAAGGAGGTCATTTACATAGTCAGATAAATAGGACAGACTTCCCAGGGGTAGAATGGTGCTTCAGCATCACATATTCTGATCTACCTTTAGAAGCTGGAATGGCCAACAGCTGCTCGAGACTTGAAAAGGGCATGTTCTTGGGACTGTTTAGGGATACTAGATGCTTCCCAAACTAGATGCAGAGGGAAAAGCAGACTTGCTTGTTTGAAGCTCTCACCTCCCCAGAATTTAACATTTTTGGAGCAGGGTGGAAGACTAATGAATCTAGGTTCCATCTCCAATTTATGTTTCCATCAGGTGATTTGCCAGTTCCATCTTCTGACCCTGCTTTGAAATTTTGTTACATATGATCTATTAAATAGGAAATTTGTCAAGCGTATTAATTTGCTAGTTCAATAGTATGCAGTTGTAATTTTGTGCAGAGCTTTTCAATTTTTATTACACAGCAGAAATAGATATTCAAAGACATTTATTCATTTATCATTAGCTGTTTCTGCAAGTCTACTGGAACAACTGATTAAATATCTCTGTTTTTCTATTCAAGTTAATAGGATGTATCATTGGCAGACAAGGGAGCAAAATAAATGAAATCAGGCAGATGTCAGGAGCACAGATCAAGATTGCTAATGCAACAGAAGGTTCCACAGAACGACAGATCACCATCACAGGATCTCCTGCTAATATTAGTCTGGCACAGTACCTAATAAATGCAAGGTATGTGCATTATTTGTTGTTCTTTGATATAACTTAATAGGAGAAAGCATGCTGACGTAAGAAATGGCACACTGATTGTTCTAGTCTAAGAGCAAATGCTGCAATCATAAATATATAGAAGAAATCCAATGTGGGAACTTATAACTGTTCCTCAATTGCCCTATATTTTGCTTAGTTGTCTTTAAGAAATAGTAAGTACATTAACATTTAAATGTTTTTTAGAAAATCAAAATGCTGGAAACCTGAAATAAAAAGAGAAAATGCAAGTCATACACAGCAGGTCTGGCAGAATCAACGCAGAAAGTTACCAAGTGGAATTTCTTTGCTAAAGGGCATTGAAAAAGATGGATTTTCAGGATAATCAATGATAGTTGTTGTGTAGGCAATTACTAGCTTTAATCCAGCCCATAGTTGGCTGGGAAGTAGGTTGGGTAGGGTAAGTGCAGTGTTGTTACCCATTCACTGTCCCACCTCTCTTCCCCCCACCCCCAATATATCTCATTAAGTGATTATGATCAGGATGGAAAGTGTTGACGATGACTCTTGCCTTGTGCCCAAAATTGGACAGGAAGTGATCAATTAGGGCCACCTTGTGGCTTCATTCCACTACTGCAGGTATTCAGAGTTGGACTGGGGTGGACAAGGTTTAAAAAAAGACTACATGACACCAGGTTATAGCCCAATAGGTTTATTTGGGGACACATGCTTTCAGATTCTTGGCTGAAGGAGTCAGACTTCAAAAGCTTGTGTCTTCAAATAAATATGCAGATATTCAACCAAGTGGGCCAGCCATCAGACAAATGTCAACTAGTATGAAGAGGCAGGAACATATTGGTAATACCACCGGCCTTATAATCTCTTGGCCCAATTTAATGGTCTGGGGGCATGGGTTCAAATGTCATCATGGCGCTGGTGGAATTTCGTTAATTAAACTGGATTAAAGCTAGTGACTGTCTACACAACAACTATCGTTGATTATCATGAAAACCCACCAGTTTCAATGCCCTTTAGAGAAGAAAGTCTCCCCTCCTTACTAGCTTATTACTTCTCATCACTTTTTTGCTTCTTCTATTAATTACTTTAAATCTATGTTTCCTTGTTTTACAAGTGGGAACATTTAGAACAAAGACCAGTACAGTACAGGAACAGGCCCTTTGGTCTTCCAAGCCTGTGCTAATGCACTTTGCCCTTCCATACTAAAACTGTCTTCACTTACAGGATCCCTCTATTCTCTTACAGGACAAGTATTTATCCAGGTTCTTCTTGAATGCTACTATTGTGTGTGCTTCCACCACCTCCTTTGGCAGCATGGTTTCAGGCACTCACCATCCTTTGAGAGAAAAACATGCCTCACACATCTCTTTTAAACTCCCTTCCCGCTTCCCCCCCCCACCCTCACCCCACCCTGCCCCACCCAGCCCCACCCATACCTTGAACCCGTGTCCCCTAGTAATTAGCCGTTCCACCCTGGGAAAAAAGCTTCATACTTTTCAGTCTATGCATGCCATTCACAATCTTATAAACTTCGATTAGGACACCCCCTCAACCTTCTGTGTTCCAGTGATAATAAAACCAGTCTATTCAACCTTCCCCACACCAAGCAACATCCTGGTAAATCTTTTCTGTACCATCTCCAAAGTATCCACATCCTTCTGGTAGCATGGTGACTAGAACTGTATTCCAAGTGTGGTCCAACTGTAGTTCTATAAAGCTACTGCATAACGTGCCTATCCTTATACTCAAAGCCCCTTCCGATGACGGCAAACATGCCTTAGGCCTTTTTCACTACTTTATCTATCAGAGCGGCCATATGTCGTGATCTGTGGACCTGTACACCAAGGTCTCTCTGCATATCAATACTCGTAAAGGACTCTGCCATGCATTGTATAATTTCCACCTGCGCTTAACCTTACAAAATGTATCATCTCACATGATCTATTTACTTTGTCCAGACTTACCATAAATTTGGATGCTTCATGTATATCTCCTTTCAGTTTCCTGTTCCCAAAGAGAATAGCTCCAGTTTCTTTAATCTATCTTCATAACTGAAATTCTTCATCCCTGGGAAATTTTTTTTATAAATTATATTTAAGAATTTAAAATACTTTTTCACTCACTCTAATGTGTTCACATTCTTCCTAATAAATGCCCAGAACTCAACACAATACTTCAGCGGAGGATGATCTAATGTCGTGTCTTAGTTCAACATAACTTGCTTGCTGTTGTACTCTATGCCATGTTAATAAAGCCTGCAATTGTGTATTCTTTACAAACTTTTCTCTCAATCTGTCCTGCCACTTCTACTGGCTTATGCACGCAGGGTCATCTGCTCTCGCACCCCCTTTGGAATTATATCTTCAATTTTATTTTGTCTCTCCATGCTTTCCCTATCAAAACCTTACACTTCTCTGCCTTGAATTTCATCCACCATCTATCCACTCACTCCACCAATGGTCTACATAGAAACATAAAATACAAGAGGTGTTAGACCATTTGGCTCTTAAAGCCTGCACTGTCTTTTCGTATAATCATTGCTGATCATCCAACTTTGTACCCTGTCCTTGCTTTCTCCCCATATCCTTTGATCTCTTTAGCTCTAAGAACTATATCTATCTCCTTGAAGACATTCAATGTTTTGGCCTCAATACCTTGCTTTGGAAAAAAAATTCCTTAAGTTCACCACTTTCTGGGTGAAGGAGTTTCACCTCATCTCAGTCCTAAATGGCCTACATCACATCCTTAGACTAGGTCACCGGGAACATTCTTCCTGTTTATTCTGTCTAGTTGTGTTGGAATTTTAGGGGTTTGTGCAAGATCTCCCCTCATTCTGCATAACTCCATTAAATATATTCTTAAACCATCCAGTCTCTTGTTATTCCTCAGTACTACCATCTCAGAAGTCAGTCTGGTAAATCGTTGTTGGACTCTCTCCACAGCCAGAACATCATTCTTCGGAAATCAAAGAATCATCATTGAATCCCTACAGTGTGGAAACAGGCCGTTCAGCCCGACAAGGCTACATTGACCCTCCAAAGTACATCCCACCCAGCTCCAATCCCCTCCCCTATTCTTGTAACCCTGCATTTCCCATGGCTAACACACCTAACCTGCACATCCCTGAAAACTATGAATAATTTAGGATGACCAATCCACCTAACCTGCATATCTTTGCACGGCGGGAGGAAACTGCAGCACCCGGTGGAGATACACACAGACACAGGGAAGAATGTGTAAACTCCATTCCACGCAGATAGTTGCCCAAGGGTGGAATCAAACACCGGTCCCTGGTGCTGTGAGGCAGCAATGAAAACCACTGGGTAAGGGGACCAAAGCTGCACACAATACTCTAGGTCTGGTCTCACTAAGCACTTGTACTATTGTGGCAACTGTCCTCTTGAATTTCTAATATACGTTCCTTTAAAGTTCTAAACCATTCCCCTTACAGTTTACAATGCTTCATATTTTCCACAATTTTGTAATTGTCACCTCTTCTCAAGTCTCAATAATTAATATATCAGTAAAAGTAAGGGCCCCACACAGATCACTGGGAAAGCCGTACAAACCTTCTTCCTTCCCAAATAAAGTCCATGAACTTTCCATACTGATCCTTCTTTTCCATTAGTTCTAATTTTGCGCATGTTTAATGTGTGACACTATATCAAATGCCTTCTGGAAGTCCATGTATACCACTTAAAAACATTGTATGGTCAACTCTTCCTGCTGTCAGGAATCAGTCTGGTAAATGGCGGTACGGTGGCACAGTGGTTAACATTGCTGCCTCACTGCATCAGGGACCTCGCTTCGATTTCAATCTTGGGCAACTGTCTGTGTGGAATTTGCATGTTCTCCTCGTGGATGCATGGGTTTCCACTGTGCTCCAGTTTCCTCCCACAGTCCAAAGACGTGTAGGTTAGTTAGATTGGCCATGCTATATTGCCCAGAGTGCCCAAGTTAGGGGAATTAGTCATGTGAAATGGAGGGCTAAGAGGACAAGGTTGGTGGAATGCTCTTCAGAGGTTCGGTGTGGACTTCATGGGCCGAATGGCCTGCTTCCACTCTGTAGGGATTCAATGATTCTATGAAAACTACAAACAATATTCAATACCTGGTGGTCTAACCAAGGCCCTGAACAATTGCAGCAAGATATTCCTGCTCCTATACTTAAATCCTCTTGCTATAAAGGCTAACATACTATTTGCTTACTTCACGGCCTGTGGCACCTGCATGCTTGCTTTTATCGACTGGTGTACAAGGGCACCCATGTTTCGTTATACCTCCCCATCAATTGCCATTCAGATAATCATGAATCTGCTCATCTTTGCTACCAAAGTGGATAAAGTCACATTTTTCCACATTATGCTTCATCTGCCATGCATTTGCCCACTCATTCAACTATCCAAATCACACTGAAGCATCTCTACCTTCCTCACAGTTCATTCTTCCACCTAGCTTTAACTCCTATCTCCATTTCAACTGATATCTCATCAATATCCTCCTTCTTCTCAGCAGACAAAAGTACTCAATAATTACCTTGGCTTTGCCCTGCGTTTCTAAGCATATATCACCTTCTTTGTCTTTAAAATGCATCACCTCAGCTCTTACCACCTGCTGACTATTTACATGCCTTTTATGTTAGCTGCTATTCTATGTCTCATCCTTTCTTTTCCGATCTTATTTTCCTATTTGTTTCTCCTCTCACCTAATTGTGTTTGGCCTTGTTCTCACTAGAATAAATTTACCCTCATACAACTTCCACTTTTTTTACATTTCATCATTTAGCACATCCTCCGCAGCGCCTAGCTTTGGTTCTCCTGGAATTCTGAATTGTTGAAATGTACCTAGCTGGTACACCAACCATCTCTTCTTTTTCTACTGAACATTGGCTCAATTTTACACTTGTAGGAATACTTTTCATCCCTTTGAAGTTAGCCATGTTCACTTTCGGAATTCTGCTTTGTATCCTCTATTCATACAAGAGGGAATCTTTAATACCTCTGTTTGTTATCTCATTGGAATGAAACAATAGTTATGAAATAGTGATTTATGCCACGATAATAGCTGCTTTGACTTTGTTACTGATTCTTTTGGTTGGGTTTCACCATAACACCGTACGTGTAAGCATTTTCCCAGAATTTAAAGCTAGATGCAGTCAAATGACATTAAAAAGAGAACAAAGTGGAACTAAACAAAATATTGCATGTAATGAACCTCAAGATTGAAAATGCAGCCAGGAACATCATGAAGCTAGCTTCAATTTACAGAACATGGAAAGGAAAGTCCTAAAATGTGATGGCAAGCAACATCTCCGTATATAAATTATGTAAAGAGAATTACAACTATTTATCTTCATTAGCAATACAATAGAATATTCGATGTCAAGCACATTTATTGAAGAAAGTTAGTAACTGGATTTCTCTCATGAATTTCCATTTGAAAGGAGAAAACTAAAGCTAATTACTTAAGCACCCCTTCCAAGTGAAGAAGAAAACATTAGTAATTAAGAAATAATTTGATTATGTTGTGAATCCTGTGAATAGAGAGCTGTCAGACCTCATTTCAGGAAAATAATGCAGCCAGACATCTGTTTATGTTCGTTATTTCTGTATAAATTGGTTTCGGGCTGAAATAAAGATGCAAACTTTTGATAACGAGGTTTGCACATTTCAAGCCGCCAGACTGTTACTCAAATTGCACGGAAATAGATGAGAGAAGGAGGCAATAGGGCTCAGCATACTTGGATTTTGAGGTGGAAAATCAGCCAGTGTGCCTGCTCCAGATTGCAATTTAACAATTGTAGCTCAGAGCACACATTGGTGACAAGATCAAGCTTACTTGTGATGTCCCTGTTGTTAATCAATCTCTCACCATGCACTGCAAAGCCAGTTAATGAATCATAACATTTGGATGAGGCACTGAAAGCGAGCTATTACTTTCAAAAAGGGAATCATGTACAGATGAATCAGTCAAAAATATAATTTTTTTTTAAAGAAAGGACTTTCAGACATATTGACCCTGTTTTTCATTCCCAGGTTGGGAGCATAGAGATGGGAGAGTTCCCAGCCCCGTAAATCTGATCTAGGAAAATTATTAACCTGGAACATTGAATTTTCATCTGGGGTGATAGATTCTTTAAGAGAAGGACAAAGTGACTCAGATCAAGGGCAGAGACTACTGGCTATAAATGCGAGCTGCATTTAAAGTTTGCCTTCGTGTTCAGTTTAATTTATTCTGGTTTATATTAAAGTAATTAAAGTCCCCCATTATAACAACTCTAAAGCATTAGCACCTCTAATTTCTCTGCAAATCTGTTCTTCAACATTCTTCCCAGTAGTTGGTGATCTATGGACTACACTGAGCAATGTCATTCCACCTTTTTTTTGCTACTAAGCTGTATCCAGTTTGATTTTTTCCTTACTGGCTCTTCCTCTCTCTCTTTCTCCAGCAGTGCTCATGTCCTCCTTTTCTTCTTTTCCTGTCTTTTCTGACCACCTTGTACACAGGAATTAACACCTATTACTGCGCTTTTTTGAGTCAAGTCTCTGTCATCCCCACAACGTCATAATTCCACATGACAATCTGTATCTGTAACTGACCAACCTTATTTACTATCCTCACTGTATTGAGACACATACGTGGTAACTGTTTCAGACTTCATTACTTTCTCCCTTACTGCACCAGTTCAATTTCCGAAGAAACAAAAATGATCTCTCCTGTACCATCTTTATAGCTACATATTCTGTTTTATCTTCCTATTTCTCTACTCACTTGCACATGGCTCTGGGAGTAGTCGGGCTTTTGAGATCCTCTTTGCTAATCATTTTTTCCGTGTTCCTTAAATTCTGACAGCAAGCAACATCCTACCTCCGACACAAATCATTGGTACTAACGTGGACCATGACCTCTGTCTGTTCACCTTTCCTCAAAAGAATGTCCCACAACCACTGTGTGATAGCCTTGACCCTTCCATCAGGAAGGCAACATACCATCCTGGAGTCAAATCTACAACTGCGAAGATATCCGCCTGTTCCCTAACTAGTGAATCCTTAATTGCTATTGTATTTCCTTTCTTCTTTCTCGCCTCTTATACAGTTAAGTCACTGATGGTGTCACTAATATTGGTCTGACTGCATTCCTCTGAATATCCAATACCTTCACCAGTAACGACAATGGGAAAGTGATTAGCAAGCAGGGCCCTTGCTCCAGTTCTGAGCAAGGGTCACCAGACCCAAAACATTCACTTTGTGTTTTCCTCCACAGATGCTGCCAGGCCTGATGGGCTTTTCCAGCTGCTTTGTTTTTGTCCCTTGCTCTACCAGTTTTTTTGTTCTTGCAGGCTATTTGGTAGACAGCCATTCCCTATCTGCCCTAATGCCCAGCTTATATGAACATTTCTCTGAATGTACTATCCATTTTGTCCTCAGCCTTGCAGATGTGCCACAGTGACTCTACTTTCAAGCTCCAAATCCTGCTGCATCAGGCAGCACCTCCTGCATATGGTTGTCTGGGTCACCAGTAGTGTCCATGACTTTCCAATGTTTTTGATAGAGAATTTTTTTTTTGAACCATCTTCTGTTGGAAGATTATCTTACAATTTCCCTTTGAATTATTTTCTAGTTATATTACACTTAGGCCTCTACTTCTTTCACAGAATCATAGTCATACAGCATGGGAGTAGATCCTTTGGTCCAACCAATCCATGCCAAATATAATCCCAAATTAAACCAATTCCACCTGTCTGCTCCTGGCCCAAATCCCTGCAAACCTTTCCCATTCATATACTTATCCAAATGTCTCTTAAATGTTGTAATTATACCAACATCCGCCACTTCAAGAATTTTATTCCACATGCAAATCACCCTCTAAAAAAAAAACTTACCCCTCATGTATTTTATAAATCTCTCTCCTCTCACCTTGAAAAAATATGCCCCCTAGTCTTGAAATCCCCCAAGCTGGGGAAAAGACAACTACCATTAAATCGAAGATAATAAAATGTGAGGCTGGATGAACACAGCAGGCCCAGCAGCAGAGGTTCACCTGCACATCTGCAAATGTGGTATACTGCTTCCACTGTACCCGGTGTGGCTTCCTCTACATTGGGGAAACCAAGTGGAGGCTTGGGGACCGCTTTGCAGAACACCTCCACTCGGTTCACAATAAACAACTGCACCTCCCAGTCGCTAACCATTTCCACTCCCCCTACCATTCCTTAGACGACATGTCCATCATGGGCCTCCTGCAGTGCCACAATGATGCCACCCGAAGGTTGCAGGAACAGCAACTCATATTCCGCTTGGGAACCCTGCAGCCCAATGGTATCAATGTGGACTTCACAAGCTTCAAAATCTCCCCTTCCCCCACCGCATCCCAAAACCAGCCCAGTTCGTCCCCTCCCCCCACTGCACCACACAACCAGCCCAGCTCTTCCCCTCCAACCAGTGCATCCCAAAACTAGTCCAACCTGTCTCTGCCTCCCTAACCTGTTCTTCCTCTCACCCATCCCTTCCTCCCACCCCAAGCCGCACCTCCATCTCCTACCTACTAACCTCATCCCACCTCCTTGACCTGTCCGTCTTCCCTGGATTGACCTATCCTCTCCCTACCTTCCCACCTATACTCTCCTCTCCACCTATCTTCTTTTCTCTCCATCTTCAGTCCGCCTTCCCCTCTCTCCCTATTTATTCCAGAACCCTCACCCCATCCCCCTCTCTGATGAAGGGTCTAGGCCCGAAACGTCAGCTTTTGTGCTCCTGAGATGCTGCTGGGCCTGCTCTGTTCATCCAGCCTCACATTTTATTATCTTGGATTCTCCAGCATCTGCAGTTCCCATTATCACTGATACCATTAAATCTATGTAGACCACTCATCATATTATAAAATTCTATAAGGTCTCCTCTCAACCTCCTACCCCAAGTGAAAAAAGTCCCAGCCTATCCAGTTTTTCTTTATAACTCGAAACATCCAAACCCAAAAATATCCTGGTAAATCTCTTCTGAACCCTCTCCAGCTTCAAAATGTCCTTGCTAAAAATGGGTGATCAGAACAGGACACAGTACTCCAGAAGAGCCTCACCAATGTCTTGTACAACCTCAACATGACTTCCCAATCCCTATACTCAAAGGACTGAGCAATAAAGGCAAGTATGCCAAACACCTTTTTAACCATCCTATCTATACTTCATCTTAAATTACATAGAATATACAGTAAAATGCCAACCCTGCAAACTACATGTCACCGCTTTTGTTTATGCTTCATAAGATACTCCTCACTCAACTTCATCGATTTTCTTTTAGCAAAGCTGCCTAATCCTTTCTTCTTGTGTTTAATTACTTTCCCATTATATGTATCTATGTTATTTCCTTCATTGGCATGTGTTAGGGAGTTGTATTTTCTAGCTGCTTTTTTAACTGAAAATCTCTAGAATTAACTTATTGTATTGTTATGGTGGCTATGTTATATCTATGGCCCTAATTTTAGTCTTGCCCATAAGAGGACATATCCTTAACTCTTCTGTTTTTTACAAAACTTCTGCAAGGTCAAGTTTAACTTGTCTTTTTCAGAGAAAAGAATCTCAATTTATTCAATCTTTCCTGATTAATGAAGCTTCTTAATTCTTGTATCATCCTTACAAATCTTTAAGTACCTTCTGTAATGCCTCTAATATATTTTATATAAAGTGGCAAACCAGAGCTCTAGTCAAAGTTCTAAATAAATTTAGCACAGTGGCCCAAACTGTCTTTTAGAGATAGAAAACAATGCTGAGACCTGTTTGTGGCTTCTGAAATATGTGCTCAGCTCTGAACTGACTTTGCCTCATATTTTTTTCATCTTGGAGGCTGGAATGTGTTCTAGGTGCAGTTTGGAAGTCTCAGTTGGGTGTAGACTGAGCTTTGTGCTGGGATGAGATCACGGGATCTGCCCAATGTAGTACAGTTAAAAGCAGCAATATATGAAAGATCTTCACTGATTTCCCTTGCACAAAACCAGGCTGACTATCCCTAATCATTCCTTGCCTCTCCAAGTGCATGTACATCCTATTTTTCAGAATCACTACAGCACCTTACCCACCATCAATGTCAAACTCAGAGGTCTGTAGTTCCCAGGCTTAAACAATGGCATAACATTAGCCACCTACAGACCTCTGGTACTTCATCTGTGTTTACAGAAGATAAAAATATTTCTGCTAGGGGCCCCACAATTGCCTCCCTAACGTCCCACAAAATTCTGGATACACTTGATCAGGTCCTGGAGATTTATCTACTTTCATGTTTTCTGAGACATCTAGCACTTCCTCTTCTGTAATGTGAACTGTTTTCAATATATCAATTTTTATTTCCCCGTATTCTCTAGTCTCCATTTCTGCCACAACAGTAATATATTGATTTAGTACCTCTTGCATCTGCTGATGTTCAACACAAAGGAGATCTCATTGATCTTAAAGGGGTCCTACTCTCTCTTTCATTGCTCTCTTGCTCTTAATGTATTTATAGTCACTTTGGATTATCTTTCACCCTTATCTGCCAAGGCTATTTCATATCCGTTCTTTGCCTTCCTGATTTCCTTCTTAAGATTTCCCCTACACTCTTTAAGAGATTCAGTCGATCTGAGTTGTCTATATCTAATATATAATTCTATTTTATTCTTGACTAGAACCTCTAGGTCTTTATTCATCCATTGTTCCCTAATTTTACCAATCTTACCCCTCGCTCTAACAGGAACATAATGCCTCTGAACTCTCATCATCACACTTTTGAAAGCCTCCCATATGTTAGTCATCCCTTTACTTACAAACAGTTTACTCCAATCAATTTTTAAAAGTTCTGGTTTCACATCATTAAAATTTGCCTGGTCCAATTAAGAACTTTAACTTTTGTGGAAAACATCTTTTACCATAACAGTTTTGAAACTAATAATAGTATGATTACTAGTCCCAAAATGTTCCCCAACTAACAGTTCAGTCACTTGCCCTACCTTATTTCCCAGGAGAAAAGCAAGTTTTGCTCCTTCTCTAATAGGAACGTTTACCTGTTGATAAAGAAAATTTTCTTGAACACATTTAACAAAATCTTCACCATCTAAACATTTGACACCACAGCTGTCCCAGTCAATGTTTGGAAAATTAAAATCCCCTACTATTACAACCTTATTCTTCTTACATATTTGAGATCTCTTCACATATTTCCTTTCAATTTCCCTCTGACTACTGGGGGGCCTATAGTACAATCTCGTCAAGGTGACCGTCCCTTTCTTTTCTAATTTCAACACATATTTTTACTAGATGATCCCTCAGAAATATCTAATTATTGTAGTAATGTTTTCCTTAATCAAAAATGTAACTTCCCCTCCTCTCTTGTGCATCTTTCTATCCTTCCTTCAACATCATATACTCAAAACATTGAGCTGCCAGTCCTGTTCTTCTCACAGCCAAGTTTTTGTAATAGCTATGAAGTACAAAGAACAAAGAACAAAGAAAATTACAGCACAGGAACAGGCCCTTCGACCCTCCAAGCCTGCACCGAAATACTGCCGTCACAACCAAAACCCCCTACCCTTCTGAGGACTGTATCCCTCTATCCCCAACCCATTCGTGCATTTGTCAAGACACCCTTTAAAAGTCACTATAGTATCTGCTTCCACTACTGCCCTCGGCAGAGAGTTCCAGGCACCCACCGCCCTCCGTGTAAAGAACTTGCCTCATACATCACCTTTAAATCTTGCCCCTCACACCTTAAACCTATGGCCCCTGGTAACTGATTCTTCCACCCTGGGAAAAAGCTTCTGTCTGTCCAGTCTGTCCATGCCCTTCATAATCTTGCAGACCTCTATCAGGTTGTCCATCAACCTCTGTCATTCCGGTGAGAACAACCCAAGTTTCTCCAATCTCTCCTCATAGCTAATGCCCTTCATATCAGGCAACATCCTGGTAAATCTTTTCTGTACCCTTTCCAAAGCCATCACATCCTTCTGGTAGTGTGGCGATCAGAATTTAACACAATATTCCAAATGCACCCTAACTAAGGTTCTATAAAGCTGCAACATTACCTGCCAATTTTTTAACTCAATGCCCCGGCCAATGAAGGCAAGCATGCCATATGCCTTACTGACTACCTTCTCCATCTGCGTTGCCACTTTCAGTGACCGTACAGATCCCATGTTCTCATATATGCCCTAAGTTCATCAGTTTTACATGCAAGACCGCTTGCATTGAAATAATTGCAGTTTAATTTTTCAGAGTTACTTCATTACCTGACTTGTTCTTGTCTGTCTTTTCAAATTAACTTACTCTTTTCTGATTGACAACCTTCCTCATCTTTCTTTCTGTTTTGACTGTTACTTAGGAAGCCCACCATCCCCCCACTTCTCACCCTTTGCAGGATCCTGAAATAAAACAAAGAAAACTCCTTACCAGGATATTGGTCCCTTTCCAGTTCAGATGAAGCCTACTCTTTTTGAGCAGGTCTTTTTTTGTCTCAGAGGTGACCCCAATGATCCAAGAAACTGAATTACTGAACACTGCACCACCTCTTCAACCATTCATTTATCTCTCCTATTCTTTTCTCACTTCCCTCATTATGATTTGGCACCAGAAGTAAACCAAAGATTATTAGTTTTGATATTCTGGTTTTTAACCTTTATAACCTCTTATATTCACTCTGCAAATCCTTAACTGTTTCTCTAACTATGTCATTCCTATCAATGGCGTGCTATAACTCTCGGTTTCTCACTCTCCCCTTTGACAATGCACTTCAGTCGTTTAGAGACGCCCTTAACCCTGGCACCAGGACAGCAACATAGTATCTTCAGAACTTCCTCAGAGTTCTAAGAAAGGATCACTGAATTTGAAACATTAACTGTGATTTCTCTCTACATTGTTGCTAGACCTGCTGAGGTTTTCCAGCATCCGCCGTTTCTTTCGGTCTTTATTTATACTATCCTACGTTCGTGTTCATTGCTGCAGAATCTCCTGTCTGTGCCCCTGACAGGAGAATCCCATGTAACAATTATTCTTTTAAATGTCAACAAACCCATTGAACATAATATTCATTTTAGTGCCCAAGATCTGCCTCCGGCTTCTATTTTCTTCTGAGAGACTATCTCTTTGAACAGCACTCAAAAAAGGAATATCTATTTGAGAGAAGAATAACTGTAGGAAACTTCTGAAGTACCTTCTTACCTTTCCTGACAGTCAACTACCCAACTTATCCTGCTGCATAATCACTTCTCTTTATCTACTAGTCATCATGCGCAGTGTTACTTGTAAGCCCACATTGACATTTAGCTTAAAAATTGCACCTCTAATGTATTAAAAAAACCTATCTTTCTTACTCGCAGATTTCATATTAAGCATTTAAAAATTAGAAAAATATTAAAACATACAAATTTTGAAGAGAAATCAAACATTTAGCTGAACAAATAGAAAAACAACTCCTCAAATAATCCAATGTTCGGCTTTCAATCTTCGGATAAAAAAACTCCATTGGAAAAAACCTCTTCTTCGTGATTGTTAAAACAGTCTCTTCTCCTTATAAAATATAAAAGTACAGAAAGGAGAGAAAAAACCTCTCAACACTTGACGAACACGTGGAGGCCCTCCCACACAATGCCATTTTAAAACTATCCCTACTCTGCATTTTTTTTTGTAATTATTTGGATTACAAGATGAATCAAAGTAAAAATCTTATGATTCTGAAATGTAATAACCACGAATTAGACAAGAAAGCCTGCAATTCAGGAGCAGCTGCAATATCCACAACACTCTCAACACGCCATTTTAAGAATAATCCATGTATTTGATCACAAGAAAGAAATTCTAATGCCCTTCCCTTGATCTCTCCAAACACCTAACTCTGACTTCAGCCTTCACGTTCAGGAAGGTGTGAAGTGCCATTGTACTGAACGTCTCTGGCAATGATGATATCCTGCATTGACTACTCATCCCCTCAATGACATTGCTGCCTATCCTGTCTTGAAGGTCTCAGCTATGGACTTTGCTCTTTATTCTTTTCTTTCTGTTGAAATTCTTCCCCCTTCTGCTCATCATTCAAGAGGAGCTTCCTTGATTGCCCTTTATGTTACTTTAATGTATTGCTTTGCAGTTTGGGTGGAAGTCCTTATTTCCACATGGGCAGACCACCATTCCTTGTACCTGAGGAAGCTAGCAACTGAAACAAAACCAGTCACTTCCTGTGTCTTTGCAGCATCTATCTCAAAAAATATAAACTGTGCATCTTGATGAAAAAGCTATGTGTATGCTTTTGCCTGTGATGTATCAGATTGCCTGTTGGACCTTTAAATGACTACCCAGCAAACAAACAAAAATTAAAATCAGTGCCACAGTGACCTCTAACACTGTTTGGAGTGTATACTTCTGACACTCACCTTGCGGGCCACCCTCCCTAACAGAGAATTCTTTGGTTGCCAGACAAGTGTTAAGAGTTTTAAAAGTATGAAGAAAACCCTCCAACAATGTCAGCATACATCAGTCTAAAAATCTTCCTGACTCAGTTTTCTTAATGCCCACAAAACGAATGAACAGTGCCTTTTGAGAGAAATGAATGTGTTACACATTTTTAATGCAATGTCAACTTCAACTGATATGGAGCCACAATCCAGGGTCTTTATGACATATCAAAGAGCCATCTGAGAATAGTAGGAGGTCAAAAAGGAAGAGGATGCACATTTTTCCTGCAAAATCTCAATGGTCTCAGATTTCCCATGCCTATTCTTACCTCTACTAGAAGACAAACATTTATTCCGACATCTCTGCTCTTCGGTTCTAGCCTCCTCAAAATTGAATTTGTACAACTATTCCTGATGAAGGGTTTCGGCCTAAAACATTGACTTTCCTGCTCCTTCGATGCTGTCTGACCTGCTGTACTTTTCCAGCCTCACACCTGTAGACTCTGGCTTCCAGCATCTGCAGTCCTTATCATCTCCTCCAACAATTAATAATCCTTATGTTTCCTTTTCCAAAATATATTCGTCTTTCTTTTGTAAGTAAAAGTTATTTAGCAGGATGTGGTCCCAATCTTTGAGAAAAGTATTGGCTTAAAAATAAGTAATTACTAGTTAAATATTGATTGATATTTTAAGATTAATAATATTTCTTTAAGTTTAGAATAGAAATCATACAGTCAAACCTCTTTATAGTGAACTTGGTTATTACAAACCTTCCATTAGAACAATTTCCTTTTTGTTACAGCATTTAGTGTTCAACCCCTGTTAAAATCAAGCAAACCAGGAACTGTTTCTCAATGATTTACAGCTCAACTCCCACATTTCCAATGGTTTTTATCCCATTATTATGAGCTGGTCAGCAGTCATTGTTTTGACACTCACAGGAAGTGCACAATGACATCATCAGGCATGGTTCCAGCCCATGTGCGACAGTTGGAAAACCCAGTGCAGCAGCTGTGTCTGTGGTAAAGGAATAAAGTCAGCTCAACCCTCGATAGAATGAAGTCCCAATGAGGAGATCTACTTGACCATTCCCCGTGGGTTTGTAATGACGGGGTCTGACTGTATATTGTTACTATTCCTAAACCGCATTGAGAAAACGTAAAAATGTAATATTCAATAGCCAGTATAAGATGTGTATAAAAATATTAATTTGGTATGATGTCTATTCTAAATGATTTTAAAATGGTATTATTAAGTCATAGTTCCAGCACTAATATGTACTGTAAAGTTAAAAAGAAGTTTTTGTTGCTTGTTAAAATTGTATTGTATTGGTTGTGTCTGACTATCACTGAGCATGTTATTATCATATTCTATGATAATTTTATAACTTTTCATATCTACAATTAAGTCAACTGATATTTTGCCCTTTTGCTTATATCTAATAGTGCACAATATATTATAAATTTATATATGCTACATCAATAGGAAATGTGAGAAAATGTTGTTTTAATTTACCCTTTATATTCCAGTAATCTGTTAGTATATCTTTGCATATGGGATGAGTGCCCTTGTATAAGTTTGGTTTATAAAGCATGGCTGCACACTTCTGGATAAATTTTAATTCTTATATTTCAATTAGTATCAGATTTAAAAATCTATTTTTCAACAATATTGCAAAACAGCTGTATTTGTATTGTACTGAAGCCGGAAATGGAAACTCTGCAGCATTTAATAAATAATGTGGTTTAATTTTGATTACAATTCAGCAAACCAGTCTTCAAATTTTCTGACTCCTTGAATTTACCATCTAGCTATTCTTCAAATTAAATAAGACGTCTTAAACAAGAGTACTTATAGTAATGCAATTTGAAATTCTTGGCCTTTAAGTTTGCTTTTCCATCATTAGTCATTATGTACATTTCTTCAGATTAATTTCAGTCATAATACCAAATTTTTAATTTGAAAAGACTTTTGAAGTCTCAGTAATGTTTCGTCATCAAAATCATGAAATACCCTTTTGTTATTTCTCTTCTTTAACACATAACATGTTCCCCCCTTGATCCTAATTTCTCCTTTCCTACCTCCCCATTGCCCTTTCTATTTGTTTACCAATCTAATCCCAACCTCTGTGTGTGGTCCTATCCTTCCTCTCTCCCTCATCCTGGCTTGACCTACCCACCTGTTTGTTCCTGTTCCTCTCTTCGTTTGCAGCTTAGAGATGGCTAAAGTCAGCACCCAGACTGCTTCCGTCATGAACCCTGTTGACCTGAACGTGAACCTCTCTCAGTCTGCCACCCCTACCTCAACCCCCACCTCTGTGGCTGTTTTAGCGGCAGCAGCAGCAGCTGCCTCCATGGTTAATGTGAATACCCCTTCTCCTTTACCAACACCCCACTATGCTGTTCCTGTTTCCAGTCTGCTTGGCATGAAAACAGTCCCACTCCTGGCACTTAATGCCACTGCTGCTCGGGGAGCCCCTGGGAGTTTATCTGCTTATACTCCCAAAATTCCCTCGACAAGTGGAGTTAAGAAATCTGATCGGCAGAAATTTGCTCCATATTGAAGTAATGTAAAGGCGGTTTTCCACTCTCTACCATATCAATGGCTAATAAATATCAAGCTTACATTTTAAACATTCATCATTTCGAACAGTTGAGTTCCAAAATTGTCTTCCACCTTCCATTACTATTAACAATACAATGCCATTAGTTCCAACAGCTAATTGACACACCACATAATAAAATATTTCCCACTGTCTGAGACAAAATAGTAAAGAATTTTACTTGAAAAAGATGAGACACACTGTTTCTCTAACTGATGTCATGCAAAAACAAACAAGTAAGAGCTATTTCACAGTAGGGAAATTATCACAATTTTCTTCCAGATGAGAGAAATATTAGATCAAGTTCTAGGAAAATTGAAAGAGAACTATAAACATAGTGAGGTAAATTTTTATCTCTGCTGTCAGACAGCAATCTGTAGAGTGGAATATAATAATAGTGGTAATGGTCCCATACTACTACTGGTAATCAGCAACTGTCCTACTGCAATCATTGCTCAGAGCCCAAGTGACATTAAACATCAATCAGGCAATTAATATGAGAACTATCCCTCTGTCCTGCTTCCAACCACTCTCCCCTCCACCTCATCAACAATCCTTCCTCATGAATCTACGCGACTCACCTGTCTCCAGGGATCAAGAGATGGTCTCTGATGAAGGTCTTGGAGTATTACTAGCCACACCCACTGCTCCCTGTGGTCCTACTGCCAATGTAGAGTTGCTACCTCTGATTGGCCTATGATCTCCAACCAGTATTGAAGATGTGTGCACGAGAACTTGGTGACTCTAGCCAAGCTGTCCCTGTGCAACAATGACAATGTGGGAAATTGCCCAGTTATATTCTGTCCAGATGAAACAAGACAAATCCAATCTATTTAAGTACTGCCCTATCAGTCTACACTCCATCATCAGCAAAATGATAGGAGGGGTCATTGTCAATCAATGGCACTTGCAAAGGAAAGCCTCCTCACTGAGTAATTTGGGTTCCGGCAGAACCAGATAGCTCCTGACCTCATTTCAGGTTCTTGGTCCAAACATTGATAAAACAAATTAACTCTAGAGGTGAGAATAAAATGACTACCCTTGAAATTAAGAGATAACAAAGTGTAGAGGTGGATGAACACAGCAGGCCAAGCAGCATCAGAGGAGCAGGAAGGCTGATGTTTCAGGCTTGGACCCTTCTTCAGAAGCTGCTTGACGTGCTGTGTTCATCAACCTCTACACTTTGTTCTCTCAGGTTCTCCAGCATCTGCAGTTCCTACTATCTCTGAATCAATTTTAACCCTTGACATTAAAGCAGCTTTTGACCTAGTGTGGCATCCAGGAGCCCTAGCAGAACTAGAGTCAATGGAAATTGATGGAAAATCTCTGTGCTGTTTGGAGCCGTACTTTTCACAAAGTAATATGGTGCTGGTTGTAGAAGGTCAGTCATTTCAGTTCAATGAGTTTATAGCAGGAGTCTCTCAGCTTAATGTATTAGGTCTAACTATCTTCAACTGTGTTGTAAATGACCTTTTCTCCAACATGAGGTCAGAAGTGAGGATATTTGCTGATGTTTGCACGATGTTTAGCACTATTCATGATCCATCCGATATTGAAGCAGTCTGTGTCAACATGAAGCAAGACCTAGATAGACAATATTCAGGCTTCAGTTGATGGATGGCAAATAACACTTGTGATACACAAACAATAAACAATGACTATCTCCAATGATAGATAATCTAATCGTCAGCCCTTGATGTTCAATGATATCAGCCTTGCTGAATCCTCCAATGTCATTACCCTGGGCATTACCCTTGACCAGAAACTGAACTGGATTAGCCATATAAATACCATGGCAACAAAAACAGGTCAGGGCTCGCAATTGTGCAGCAAATAACTCAACGTCTGTCTACCAATGCCTGTTGACCATCTACAAGACACACATCAGGAGTGTGATGGAATACTCTCCACTTGCCAGGGTAAGTGCAGCTCCAGCAACACTCAAAAAGCATGACGCCATTTAGACAAAGCAGCCTGCTTGCTTGGCACCTCATCCACTACCTTTAACATTTATTTCCTTCACCACTGATAACAGTATATAACATCTCTGGATGCATTGCAGTAACTCAGGCTCCTTTAACAGCACCTTGAAAACCCAAACCTTCTACCGCTTAGAAGGACAAGGAGAGCAGATGCATGGGAACACCATCACCTCTAAATTCCCCTCCAAGACCCCCCAAGCCTCTATTCCTTCCCTTTTCCTGTCTCAAAATCCTAGAACTCCCTTCCTAACATCATTTTGGGGGTGCCTACGCCCCAAGGCCTGCAATAGTTTAATAAGACAATGAGCTACAACCTTCAATTAAGGATAGGCATTAAGTGTTGATCTGGCTAGATTAAATCTTCATCTCATGAATGAAAAAAGACACAAAGCATTTTCAAAATTGGCTGGCAGCTCTTCGGAGCAGAATTTCCACCTGCCTTGTACCTCTTCACAGGAGCAGACCAACACTGGCCAGGTAAGTATATATTTGCTCATAAATAGTGTTTGGTGTTGCCACAGGGAACACAGGGTTCCTACCAATTGTCCAACCAGTGGGGAAGTGTCATCACGTAAACTAAATCCCACCTGGAGTTTTTCACTACCTCAGTGCCTCTGATTTCAGGAATGAATATTAGTGAGTCCTCTCCATTTGGCTTCCAGCATAATACCAACACATAATGAAGTTCAGTAAGTACAGGATTGACCTGGACTACAAGGCTCTAAGTGGTTTTTCTCAAATTGCCTGTCAACTTTTACATTTTAGGAATTGAATTTTCTTGTAGAGACAGGGATGCTGATGATGGGCTGGAATGCCAGGGGTAATCCTGAGTCAGTGACTTATGGGACCGTTGCTTAATCCAATATTTAATCACAGTCAGATTGGTTGTCAACAGGGCCAACTCTCCCTTTAAAGCATGATTGCCTGCCTTCAGAAGCCCTCATTGTAGCTCAGTCGCACCACTGTGAGAAATAACCACTGTTGGGATTATGTCTGGAAGACAAGGAAGCTAATGGGCGGCACAGTGGCTCAGTGGTTAGCACTGCAGCCTCACAGCGCCAGGGGCCCAGGTTCAATTCAGCCTCGGATGACTATCTGTGTGGAGTTTGCACATTCTCCCCGTGTCTGTGTGGGTTTCGTCCGGGTGCTCCGCTTTCCTCCCACAGTCCAAAGATGTGCAGGCTAGGTGGATTGGCCATGCTAAATTGCCCATAGTGTTCAGGGGTGTGTGGGTTATAGAGGGATGGGGATGGGTTTGGGTGGGATGCTTCAAGGGGCGGTGTGGACTCGTTGGGCCGAAAGGCCTGTACCATACTGTAGGGAATCTAATCTATGGAAACGCACCTTTGTCACAAGTAGGTAAGAAGGTTCTCAGGACATGGGGGCCACGTAAGAAGCAGTGAGAGTTGCCAAGGTCAGGCAGCACTTCTACTGCTGGAGCAGCTACTAGTGCCCGGTAGCTCCTCCACAGGTAGTCTGTTGATATGGCAGGGAGCTCCATAGCAATGGAAGAGGCCTTTATTGACTACGTAGGTGACTCAATTGACTTCTAGATGACAAGGTTTTCCTAAAGTATCATGGCAGTGGGAACAGGGGAACATTCCATCTTCTATCTTCTCTTGTATTTCTCAGTGTTCTCCACCAGGAACTGGCCTTTTCCTAAGTTTAAAGAATAGCTATTTGACAGTGCACTAGAGAGAGCTGGGACAGCTAGTACAAATGGATAGAAACAGAGTTAGAATTTCAGGTTGATAATTTACTCTTACCTAAAGAAAAGTCACAACCTGGAATGTTAAACCTGTTTCTCTGTATAGATGCTGCCAGACCTGCTGAGTATTTCAACCAGTTTCTGTTTCTATTTAAATTTTAATTTAGCTTGTTTTTAATGACCAACAGTTCATGTAGTAATGAATGCTACGATGCTACCGAACTGCAATGACTATCACTTGTAAACTGGTATTTGTGAAGAGGATTGAAAATTTTAAATTTGGGCGTCTGTTAGTTGAGTTAATTTGTCAGTAGGAAGCAGGTTATAAGCAAATAAACTACAGATTAAAATGTTGCTATGGTGGAGAAAGCACTATGTTAGCAGAAGAGCTTTGCATTTATGCATTTGAATTTTAATAAGTCAGTATACTTACATGTGAGGAATTCGACAAGGTTAAAGCTGGATTGAGGGAAATTAGAAATCAATAAATTTGGTTAATCCTATTATATATGGCATGCATATGTGATAGCCTAGCAGAAATTTGACCTATCTTATGAACATCACATTCAAAATATCTCTCTAGCTAAGGAGAGTGTTATCAAATGAATAATTTAGCTATTCAGATCCAGAATGATCCCTGATCATTACTGAATTAACCATATTCTAGCATCTAGCAACTTCAGTAGTTGAGTCATCAATGTGAAAAGCTGCTGAGAAGTTGTTGCTTCTATTTTCTATCCAGCGACTTGTACTTAAAGTGAATGCATACAAGAACCAAGATGAAGACAGCATTTAGGCCCAGCTGTAATACCTTCTAACTGAATAGTCTTGACCGTCACTATCCAAGCTAACTTAGTAATAATTGCTATTTTTCTTCCTGAAAGCAACCAGCACCATAGAACTGTGTCCAACGAACTAGCACCTTCATTAGAGAATAAAAGGGGAGAAGGTTGCAGAAAGAAAAGTTTTTGTTCACAGGAAGTGTTAACTATTTACTGATAATATTGAACATTTTTTATAAGTTATTCTCAATGGAAGCATCATTCACATTATGATTGTTATGGTGCTTAAAATACAAATTTTAACATTGGAAAATAATGTCAGTGAATTCATCAGTGAGTTAAACATCTCAAAAAAATTTTGTCTTTATCTGTTGGAGCTAGTTTATATCACATTTCCTGTTTTGTCTATTCATCCACTGTTAAGTTTAGTTTTGCATCTCTGACAAAGTAACATTGTTTCAGTCACTTTCTGATTTCAAAAAGGTCATCAACAAGCTGTGTTCATTCATCTTCATTCTTCAGATAAATGTACAAATCCTTAATTGTATCAGGTATATTTGTAAAAGAACAAAATATAATCTGTGCAGAATGATATTTCAAAACCAGCCCTAGTATTGTGTTGTATAGAACTATGCACCTTCTAAATATTACAATAAATGTTATTGTTGTATTCTGGAGCTTGTCACTATTTCAGCAAAGTTACACTAATATGTACTTTTGTGGTAGAACTGCTGCTTTTAATGTTGGTTATTCTTTAATCTTTTTGTTTGTTTGTATATAATGAAAATATTTAGAAACAATGTCCAAGTATCCCAGCTATTTAACAACTTACTGACTTGAGAATTAATTTGATGTTTATTCCAGAATTCTGTACCTATTGATTTTACTGTTGAAAACACTGTCAGGCTTTACCAATGAATAATGTACCTTGTTTGCTGTGTCCCAATGAAATTTCATGGTTGAGAAGTATTTTGTTTATCTTTTGTCTTGATTTTATTCATCCATTTTAGGCTGACTTCAGACGTTTTTGGCCTGGGAGCTCAATAATATGTTCATCTTACAAACCGCATTAATCACAACACAGAACCATTTTTTTCTGGAACATGATTTCTGTGAACTGTAATGTATAGGCTAAGAGAAATTTCTTAACATTTCTAACTCAGTTGAGAATTAAGAATATTAAGAAATAAATGTTTTTGCTATCTTAATGGTTAAATAATCTAACTTGTATGTTACTACATCATTTTTATGATTCTACACATTTTGCGGCTCACATTAATAATTAAATATCTTTTAAAAATTCTGGTGTTCAACTTTATATCTACACTCACAACAAAGCATAATCTGGTAGATTCCAATTCTTTTACTTCTGCTTCAGATATTTAAGAAAATCCAACATTATAAGCTTTTTCCAAACAGCAGAGAACCTAAGAAAACCTGAACTCTACTAGCCACATCATTAAATTGCATATTTAAAACGTTCTTATGTGTTTGATTTGAATACTTGTGAAAATTATATCTAGTACATGGTCAAAATGACGCCACACAGGACTTTTCAAAAATACTAGTCTCAAAGGTTTGTTTATTCAATATTTACATAACTGTGTAAAAACTTAATCATTAAAATGACTCAAGGTCACCTTCATCCTTAATGACTAGCATTTAAAATTTACTAACATGCGAAAGTTTTCATTGAGTTGCTATGTGGTTTAGAAATCCCTAAAGCCTGTATTGAAATCTTCATTATATATTTAGTCCTTGTTTTAAATGCTTGTTTGACTCTTTTTCTTATGTAATATTCTTCCACATAATGAATGATATGTTAAACCATCCCTTACATTCCCTCTGAGGAAGAAATGAAATCGTCTAATCACGGTCAGGAACTAGGTGTCAATGTCAAGGGCCGTAGATTTAATTTAAAACATAAAAGGCTAAGAGGGGAGTTAAGAAGAATTTTTTTCAGATGAATAGTGGTGGGAATCTTGGAGCTGACTGCCTGAAAAGGTGGCTTATTCATAAACTGTCATAATATTAAAGCAATATTTAGATCTTGATTTGTATTGTCACAGCCTCCAGGGTTATGGAACAAAATCTGGAACAGGGATTAGTATCATCAGATCTTTGTTGACCAATGTAGACATGATGGGCCAAAGGGTCTCCTTCTGTGCTTTAAATCACAATATGTCTGAGTTCTCCAATATTTTCTCATGTCTTAAGTGTCTTGTCCCTAAAACCTCACAAACCTCTTCTGTACTATTTCCAGTGCATACACATCCTTCCTTCAATGTAGCACTCAGAACTGTACACATTATTTCAGCTGAGGTGTAACCATTGTCTTATAGAAGTTCAACATAATCTTCCTGCTCTCCTGCTCTATGCCCCTATTTATGAAGACTAAAATACTTCATGGTCTATTAACAGCTTTCTCTACCTATCCTGTTGCCTTTAATGACTTGTGTACACATACACCCAGGTGTCTGCTCCTGCACACCTTTTAAAATCATACTCTTTAGTCTATACTTTCTCTCCCTCTTCTTTGTATCAAAGTGTATCATATCACATTTGCCCACATTGAACTTCCCCTGTTACCTATTGGCCCACTCCACCAATGAATCAATGTCCTCCATAATTCTACATTGTTCTTCTTATTGTTTAGAACTCTCTCACATTTTTTGTCATATACAAATGTTGGAATATTATGTATTGTTTTTGTCTCCTTTTCTGAGGAAAGATGCTCCTGCTCTCGAGGGAGTGCAGCGAAGGTTTACCAGGCTGATTCCAGGGATGGCGGGTCTAACATATGAGGAGAAGTTGACTAGATTATGATTGTTTTCACTAGAGTTCAGATGAATAAGGAGGATCTCATTGACACTTTTAAAATTCCAACAGGGTTACACAGGTAGATACAGGGAGGATGTTCCCACTAATAGGTGTGCCCAGAACCAGGGGTCACAGTATGATGATTCGGAATAGATGATTTAAGACGGAGATGAGGAGACATTTCTACACCCAAAGAGTGGTGGGCCTGTGGAATTCATTACCACAGGAAGCAGTTGATGCCAAAAGATTGAATGTATTCAAAAGGCAACTAGATATAGCACTTGGGGTGAATGGGATCAAAGGTTATGGGAAAAATGTAGGATTAGGCTATTGAGTTGGATGATCATCCATGATCGTGAAGAGTGGCAAAGCAGGATCAAAGGGCTGAATGGCCTCCTCTTGCTCCTATCTTCTATGTTTCTATGTTTTAAGCCTGCTTTGCCAATTGGTGAGACTATGGTTGATCTTTAAGGTCAATTGCATTTCCTGACTGGTTTCTGAATCCCTTGATTTCATTGATTCCAAAATTCTAAGTATCTCAACATTGAATGTTGTCAACTCCTATGCATCCACTGTCCCTCTGGGATGATGAATTCCAAAGATTCAAAACCCCGCAAGTCAAGAAATTTCTTATGTCTGTTTTGAATGGTTGAGCCCGTACCTTGAGTCTATGGTCTGAATTTCCCAGAGGTATTTTACAGAAGATGCTACAGCAGAGGTCACTACACAAAGTATGAGCTTGTGGTGTGGATGGAGCATGGATAGAGGATTGGTTAGCTAACAGGAAGCAGAGAATAAGGGTGAATGAATAACACTGGAATAAATTACTCATAATCCATACCAATAACTTGACTGAAGGGACAAAATGTATAATTGCTAAATTTTCTGACGACACAAACATATGTAGGGCAGTGTGCTATGAAGAAAATATAAGAATTATGCAAAAGGGTATGGATCGATTAAACAAGTAGGTATAAATTTGGCAGATTGAGTAACATTTGGAAAAGTGTGAACTTGCCTGTTTTGGCAGGACAGAGAGAAAAGTAGCATAGCATTAAAATGATGAGAGGTTGCATAACAATAGAATACAAAGGGCTGTGGCTGCCCTGGTATAAATTATAAAAAAGTACCCTGGTTCAGCAAGTGATTAGGAAGTTCCAATCATATCAGGGGATTCAGGGTTCAAATTGCCTACTCTTGTTCTCAATTTGTGTGTCCTGTGATTTTTTTTCTGGCACATGCCTGAATAGTTGGGGGACAGGGGTGTGACAATGTAGAGTAACGAGTTAATATCAGACACGTGCAACTGATGAACTAACAATGATGTCAGAGCCAATGAGTAGGTAGAAAGATCTGGAAGGGAGCACATGCCTGAACCTCCTATGAAGACAATGTATGTAAAGATCTAGCTGTGAACAGTTTTCTTGCAAAAAAGACCATACAATCTTGAGACTAACCTCAATGGGTGGCTGTAAGATTGATATGGGTGTAATGGGGGAATAAAAGTAGTGGCACGGTGGCACAGTGGTTAGCACTGCAGCCTCACAACACCAGGGACCGGGGTTCAATTCCAACCTCAGGCAACTGTCTGTGTGGAGTTTGCACATTCTCCCTGTGTCTGCGTGGGTTTCCTCCGGGTGCTCCAGTTTCCTCCCACTGTCCAAAGATGTGCAGGCTAGGTGGATCAGCCATGCTAAATTGCCCATAGTGTTCAGGGGTGTGCGGGTTATAGGAGGATGGATCTGGGAGGGATGATTCAAGGGGCAGTGTGGACTTGTTGGGCCAAAGGGTCCATTCCCACATTATAGGGACTCTAATCTAATCTAATCTAATCTAAACATCTAGGATGCACAACAAAGCACAGCAGAGGTAAAGGCAAAAGGAATTGACTAAGCCAACAGCAGAAGAGAATCTTGAAATTTAGGTGGTAATGAAAAACAGAACTTTTGAAAGCTTGCCAAGATGTCAGGAATATTACAAGAGCAGCAGAAGTGAGCTGATGGGCACAGAGACAGGAAAACAGTGAGCAAAGACGAAATGTTGCAAACTGCTTGGCAAACACTGGAACCTCTCAGAAGAAACACGGGAACATATCTACCATTTTCAAAAGGATTCTCAGCAAACAAGGGCCCATACTGTTAGGTTCGTTTTTCAGAGACACTCACAGACTTGATGCAAGAGCACGACACTGACCTGGTTACAAAAACACAATCCCTTATTATTAAGCAAGTACAAGCTGCGGAGGATCGCTGTACACAACCCGGCACAGAGTGCTGAGTATCATGAGCGACTGTCCCCGAGCGAGGGCCAGTCCCTGCTTTTATACCTTGGAATTGGCAGATACATAAAACAATTACTACATCTGAGAACAGGATACAGCTTTGATCGTCATGAAGTGTATGATAACAACAGGATGTGATTTCAAGTGGTGACAACTGCCTGGCTTAATCAAAGATCACTGAATTGGCCATTTCAGCAGAAACAGGGGTGGGCAGCAGTGTCAGGGTACAGCCATAAAGATTACAGAGCTTAATGCCACTTTGTTTTTGCAAATGTTTCACATCCCTACATATGTTTCACACCCAGTCCTATTTGGGGCAGGAATTTGAGGCAGTGTTCACATACCCCTGTATGAGGAGATAAGGAGCATAAAAATGAATGGGATGATAACCCATTAACATCTCAATACCAAGCCCAGGAATGAGAAAACTAGAAGTTCATTTGGTATGGAACTGATTCAGGCTTGCATTGGAATGGCCAGAAGGACTGAGTTACATAATAGCAAGACGGGGCATTGGTGAGGCTGTCGTTTTGCGTCAAGAAGTGTTACAGATACTCAACTGATTTCAACATGTGTTAGATTTAATTACTGTATGGGCTAAGTTTAATAGGCAAAAAGAAAATCCTGAAGAAAGCATGGATGAATTTTTTAATTATCTCTATCAGATAGTAGAGAACTCGTAAAAGGCAGAGTTGGTTCATGACTGGATCAATGGCGGAGGTGTAGGTCGCGTCCATTATGAGACCATTTGCAGGTGAGGGAAGATATAACTCTGAAGGAAGTGGTTTGAATCACGTGACAAACAGAATTTAGAAAACAAACTCAGGTATTCATTCACCGGGAAAGTGAAGACTCATGTAGCAATCGAGTTAAACAGTTCACTCGGTAAACCACCGCAGAAAAAGTGTGCGAAAGCACTGGTTCACCAAATTGCCAACTGCAATTTTAAAATATCAGTAGTGTGGCAGGAACAAAACATGTAAATGACAATCATTTCCAGAAGGGGGAGCAAAGTGCCACAACTGTGAAGAAATAGGCTACTTTAAAATGGCCTATCATTTTAATTTTCAGACAATCAGCAAAAAAAGGAGAAATTCTTAAAGCATCAGCATATTCAAGAAGTTTAAAAATCCAGAGGAACAGACCAAACCCAGGGAAGAATGAGTTATCTGATTTCAGTGGGACTGCCTGTGTCTTTCTGTCTTACTAGTTGTCCTTGGCTGCCTATATCCTTTGCAGTCTGAAGTTAACGGTACTTGACCCCACTCTCTGAGTAGTTCTTTATTATGCATTTCCTTCTCTCAATCTGTTGTGGAAATGCTACATTTCTTAAGATTCAGCTTCAAGGAATCCATGAACCTTGACCTCAACCCACATTGCTAGTGGGTATCAAAGATTAAGCTGTTAATACATGACCATGTCAGAAATTTTATCATTTATTCATACATATTATATGTCCACTCCATCCAAGCTGAACACTATTGATGAGTGCTTGAATTGGAGACTTTTATGCTATTTGAAGCACCTCAGTGTTGTACACTTCATCTTCCATTTTGGTCTGCATCTCTTGCAGAACTATTTAATATGTCCAGAGAAGGGAATTGATGCCTCTTAGGCATAATGGAAGGTAGCTCACAGTTTTGTAAGCAGCATTTTTTTTTGTAAATTTGACGTATAGTCCATCAAATGCCCCAAAAGCCTGATAGTAAAGAATATAGCAAAGGTGACAGGACCAATGATGCTCCACATTGTCAGGCTACTTGAAAAGTGTCAGTGCATTCACGGCAGGTGGCTTTGGCCATCATCCTGTTGTGAAACTGCTGTAGAAATTTATTGCCACAATCAGGACATTCAAATTTGATTAAGGCTTTTTCCACAAACCCTCTCAATTTGCAACATCAAAAACCGTTATCAGGTCAACAAAGGTGTAATACATTGTTGTTTGTGACATTTTTCTTACATTTGCTGAAGGGTGAAGATCATAATACAAGTGCTTCTGTCTTTTCCGAATCCACCTTGACTTTCTGGCTCCAAATGCACTGCTGTTTGTTTCATTGGTCCACTGAATAGGACTTAGGGCAATCTTAGTGGCTATCACACAAGCAGTGAGATTCTGCTACTTTTTCGAAACAGAAATTTGTCCTTTTTCCTGTTGTACAAGTAAACAAGCAGGGCATCCTTGCACACCTGAGGAATGGTTTGTTGATTCTGTAGCCTGTGATATACTTGTGTGAGTTTAAATGCCAGCTGGGGATCTTGAAATTTACATGTTTTACTAGAGTGCTGACCGAGTCATAAATGTACAGCATGGAAATAGTCCCTTCAGTGCAACTCATTCAAGCTGACCTGATATCCTAAATTAATCTAGTCCAATTAGCCAGCATTTGGCCCAAATCCTTCATATTTGTGTACCCGTCCAGATGCCTTTTAAATGTTGTAATTGTAATAGCCTCCACTACTGTGGCAACTCTTTCCATACATGCACACCCTCTGTGTGGAAAATGTTGCCCCTCAGGTCCCTTCTAAATATTTTCCCTCTCACCTTAAATCAATGCCCTATTGTTTTGGACTCCCCTGGGGAAAATACCTTGGCTATTCACCCTATCCATGCCCCCCATGATTTTATAAACTTCTGTAAGGTCAATCCTCAGTGTTGACCCTCCAAGGAAAATAGCCCCAGCCTATTCAGCCTCTCCCTGTGGCTAAAACCCTCCAACCCCAATAACATCCTTGTAAATCTTTTCTGAGCTCATCTTCATTACTACTTCAAAAAACTCATTCAAATTAGTGAGGCACAATTTTGCAGGCTATTTCGCTAGTCCACGTTGACTATCTCAAATCAGTCCTTGCTTTTCCAAATACATGTAAATCCTGTCCCTCAAGATCCCCTTCAACAACTTGTCCACTACTGATGTCAGGCTTACTGGTCTATCGATCTCTGGCTTTTCCTTAGCACCTTTCTAAAATAGTGGCACCACATTAGCCAACCTCCAGTCTTCAGACACCTCAACTGTGGCTATCAATGATACAATTATCTCAGCGAGGGGTCCAGCAAAGTTTTAAGGTACACCTGATCGGGTCATACAGATATTTTTCAAGATGTCATTATTTATTTCCCCAAATTCACCAGCTTCCATATCCTTCTCTGCATAAACACTGATGTAAAATACTTAGTATCTCCTGCAGTTCCACACTTTGGTGGCCTGCTCATCTTTAAAGGGCCCTATTCTCTCTATTGTTACATTTTTTTCTTCTTGATGTATTTTTAGAATTGCCTTGGATTTCCTTAACCCTATTTTCTAAAGCTATCTCATTTTCCCTTTTTGACCTTCTGATTTCCCTCTTAGGCATACTTTTTCTGCCTTTGTACCCTTCTAGGAATTCACTTGATCCCTACTGTCTGGGCCTGTCATATGCTTCCTTCTTTACCTTGATGAAAACCTCAATTTCTCTAATCATCCAGCATTCCTCACATATACCAACATTGCCCTTCACCCTAGATAACAAAGTATGGAGCTGGATGAACACAGCAGGCCAAGCAGCATCTTAGAAGCACAAAAGCTGACATTTCGGACCTAGACCCTTCATCAGAAAGGGGGATGGGGAGAGGATTCTGAAATAAATAGGGAGAGAAGGGGAGGCGGACATAAAATGGATAGAGGAGAAGATAGGTGGAGAGGAGAGTATGGATGGAAGGTAGGGAGGGGATAGGTCAGCCCAGGGAGGACGGACAGGTCAAGGAGGCGGGATGAGGTCAGTTGGTAGGAAATGGAGGTGCGGCTTGAGGTGGGAGGAGGGGATAGGTGAGAGGAAGGACAGGTTAGGCAGGCGGGGACGGGCTGGGCTGGTTTTGGGATGCAGTGGGGGAGGGGAGATTTTGAAGCTGGTGAAATCCACATTGATACCATGGGGCTGCAGGGTTCCCAGGTGGAATATGAGTTGCTGTTCCTGCAATCTACATGTGGCATCATTATGGCACTGCAGGAGGCCCAGGATGGACATGTCATCCAAGGAATGGGAGGGGGAGTTGAAATGGTTCATTATGCTGCAGCTGTACAAAACTCTAGTGCGGCCGCACTTGGCGTATTGCGTACAGTTCTGGTCACCGCATTATAAGAAGGATGTGGATGCTTTGGAAAGGGTGCAGAGGAGATTTACTAGAATGTTGCCTGGTATGGAGGGAAGGTCTTACGAGGAAAGGCTGAGGGACTTGAGGCTGTTTTCGTTAGAGAGAAGAAGGTTGAGAGGTGACTTAATTGAGACATATAAAATAATCAGAGGGTTAGATAGGGTGGATAGGGAGAGCCTTTTTCCTAGGATCGTGATGGCGAGCACAAGGGGGCATAGCTTTAAATTGAGGGGTGAAAGATATAGGACAGATGTCAGAGGTATTTTCTTTTCTCAGAGAGTGATAAGGGAATGGAATGCTTTGCCTGCAACGGTTGTAGATTCACCAACTTTAAGTACATTTAAGTCATCATTGGACAAGCATATAGACGTACATGGAAAAATGTAGGTTAGATGGGCTTCAGATTGGTATGACAGGTCGGTACAACATCGAGGGCCGAAGGGCCTGTACTATGCTGTAATGTTCTGTGTTCTATGTTCTATGACTGGGAGGTGCAGCTATTTACTGCGAACTGAGCGTAGGTGTTCTGCAAAGCGGTCCCCAATTCTCCGCCTGGTTTCCCCAACAATGGTGTCAATGTGGATTTCACCACTTTCAAAATCTCCCCTCACCCCACTACATCCCAGAACCAGCCCAGTTCATTCCTGACTGCCTAACCTGTTCTTCCTCTCACCTATCCCCTCCTCCCACCACAAGCCACACCTCCATTTCTTACCTACTAACCTCATTCTGCCCTCTTGACCTGTCCGTCCTCCCTGGACTGACCTATCCCCTCCCTACCTCCCCACCCATACTCTCCTCTCCACCTCGCTTCTCCTCTATCCATCTTAAGCCTGCCTCCCCCCTCTCTATTTATTTCAGAATCCTCTCCCCATCCCCCTTTTCTGATGAATGGTCTAGGCCCGAAACGTCAGCTTTTGTGCTCCTAAGATGCTGCTTGGCCTGCTGTGTTCATCCAATTCCACACTTTGTTATCTTGGATTCTCCAGCATCTGCAGTTCCCGTTATCTCTTGCCCTTCACTCTAACAGGAACACACTGTCTCTGGATTCTCGTTATCTTTTTTTGAAGGCTTCCCACTTTCCAGCCGACCCATTACCTACAAACATTTGCCCCCAATCCACATTTGAAAGATCTTGCCTAATATTATCAAAATTGACCTTTCTCCAAATTAGAACTTTAACTTTTAGATCCAATCTATCCTCTTCCATCAATACTTAAAAACTAATTAACAGAATTATGATCACTAGCCCCATAGTGCTTCCCCATTAACACTTCAGTCACCTGTCCTGCTTTATTTCCCAAGAGGAGGCCAAGTTTTGCTCCTTCTCTGGTGGGTAAAACCGCATACTGAATTGTACACACTTAAAGTCTACTTCATCTAAACTCCTAACACTATGTCAGTCCCAGCTTACGTTTGGAAAATTAGAATCCCCTACCATTATCACCCTATTATTCTTACAGATAACAGATGTCCTTACAAATTTGCTTCTCAGTATCCTGCTGACTACCGGGGACATTGGTCTATGGTACAATCCCAATAAGGTGATCATCCTTTTATTTCTCTATTCCACCCAAATAACTTCTCTGAATGCTCTCCCAGGAATGTCCTCCCTAAGTACAGCTGTAATGTTCTCCCTGATCAAAAATGTCACTCTCCCTCCTCACTTGCCCCTTCTCTCTCTCCTTCCTGTAGCATCTATCCCCTCGAAGCTGCCAGTCCCTGAGCCATGTTTCTGTAATCACTTTGATAACCCAGTCCCATGTTCCCAAGCATGCCCTCAGTTCATCTGCCTTGCCTGCTCGGTCTCTTGCATTGAAATAAATACAGTTTAATTTGTCCCAGCCCTGCCTTGCTCTCTGCTTTGTTTTTGCCTGCTTTGAACGTTTGCTCCTTTTCCCCAGTTGCAACCGTGTCGGACTGATCTCTAATCCCACCATCTCGCCGGGTCCCACCATCCATTCAGCCCCACACCCATTAGTTTAATTTCTGGCAAGTAGCTCCAGCTAATCTCCCCACCAATATTAGTCCCCTTCCAATTCAGGCGCAACCTGTCCTTATGCAGGTCAGTTCTATCCCAGAAAAGATTCCAATGATCCAAAAATGTGAATCCTTCTCCCCACACCAGATCTTCAGCTATGTATTCATCTGCTCCATCCTCCTATTCCGACTCTCACTAGCTCATTGTACCAAGAGTAATCCAGATACTACTATCCTCATGGAACTACTTTTTGACCTCCTGCCTAATTTCTTATATTCTCGCTTCAGAACATCATTCTTTTCTCTTCCTATGTCATTTAGTTCCAATGTGTACAACCACCTCCTGCTGGTCCCTCTCCCCTTTGAGAATATTCTGCAGCCTCTCTGAGATATTATTGATCTTGGCCACAGAAATGTCTGTCTGTTCCCCTGAACAGAGAGAGCACCGTATCACAATCAATTGCTTAAAACCTGGTGTAGCCATTGTTACATTACAGCCAGTCTCGGTACCAGAAACCTGGCTGCCAATGCTACATCCCCCTTCATTTTCCAAAACAGTATACTTGTTTGAGATGGAGATGGCCATAGGAAACACCTACACTACCTATTCTTTCCTAGCGGTAAATGGCAGACGCAGTCAGGTAGATGGATTCCTGTAATTGCCATCCATCACACCCCCGGCTTCTATAAATTCTTCATTGCCTCAAAGTGCTGCTCCTATCTATCCATGCAATCTGAGGGGATTCACAACCAAACAATCCTTGCAGGCATAATCATTAGGAATGTTGAAATTTTCCCTAATCCCCCACATCTGACAGGAAGAGCACATCATCCTACCAAAGGCCATCCCTGCACCTTAACAATCTACAGACCCAGAAAATAGCACAGTTTTATTGCTGTAGGGTAACTTAGTGTCTATGGGGCTTCGGGCTTGAGGTTATGAGGAAACACCAATATATTTGAACTGTTTCACATGGAGAAACGGATTTTAAAATATGAAGAGAAATAGCTGATGTGGATTTCAACTGTTTAACTTTTTTGAGCATCAAGCTAGACAATATGGATTTGAAGTATTCCCTGCATTTTACCAAACTAAGAATTGTGTATAAAAACAGAAGTTGCTGGAAAAGCTTAGGAGGTCAGCAGAACTTCTGTCTGTGCTGCCAGACCTGCTGTGCTTTTCCAGCAATTTCTGTTTTTGCTCCTGATTTACAGCATCCACAGTTCTTTCAGTTTTTATTAAAGAATTGTGTATTGTTACTTTAACATCAAAATCTTCTTCCTTTAAAGTTTAGCACACCATGCTGCATTTCCCCAGCCATGAATGTAAATAAGTGACCTGCTATCACATTCTTGTTAATTCTGCTTTGTATTTTGGCATGTGGAGATGATTCATTAATTTATTTTAAGAATACAATCGTACTGCAATGGTATATTTATAATATGATCTGTAAAGGTTGGCCACAGGTTAATGAAATTATTCTTAGTGGAGAATGAAATCTTCCCAATACAGGGAATGTTTTGCCAAATGAAAAGGAACCTGGAATTGCACAGATTGCATCCCAGTCAGATGAATGAATGCAAAGGGCAAACAATGTTAATGAACAACAAAATCTGGTATTGGGACAGATGTGCTGCCAGTGAAAGGTGCAGAAGCAGAAACACCGAATTATCATTGTAGAATAAAATGATATTGATATAATCTAGTAATACGTCAAAACCAGAAGATTTGGGTTAATAATGTATGAAATTCAATACCATAAACTTTTTTTGATAAAAGATATTAGTGTAAATGGCCACAGTGCTGGATGAAATCATTTGGAAACACCTAATAAAGAGACATGAATGCACATGAACATGTTATCAGCTCTGTTCACCACTTGAGATTCTGTTCAATTTCCCTTAGACTATTTCCTACTACGGTACTTCCTGCAATTTCAATGGTTGGGAATAATTGAAGCATTGGCAAGGAGAGCTTCTAATAAAATTAGTTGAAGTAAGTGTATTTCTCAAAATCAATCCTATTGTATTTAGAAAGTCATTCATTTATTATCACTAAGTCAAAAGAGAAAAGGATTTGCATTTATGTAGCACAATGAAGAAGTAAGATAGCAGAGGTATCTCAACATGAGGAGCTGCAACTATTTAAATGCACTAGACTTATGAATCAGACAATAAGTTTAAATTTTCATGAACATTGCCATTACACAGATGCTTTTCGTTTTGTTCTTTTGGAACACCTCACAGGAAGATGAGATTTTTTTTTGTCTCTCCCTAACTGTCATTGCTTTGTGATAGCTGCATTTCAATTCTGCCTTGGATATTTTCTAATCAACCTGTTCAGAGCTATCGTCACACACCTCTGCCGCAGGTGGAACTTTGAACCCAGGCCTTCTGGCTCAGAGAGATAGTGACACTACCACTGCACCATGGGCAATTCTGCCCTATACTGTAATAAAAATGAATCCCCCCATCATCACATCTAGCAAATGTGTGATATGGGCAGCACATCATGGAGGTAAATGCCCAAGATCCTGCTGGCAGTTATGGTGCAGTGTAAAGTGTTCATAGCTGCTATAGTAATAGCTTCAGAGCATCATTACTGATGTCAGATGCTGTTAGAGATCACATGAGCATGGAACCTAAGGGAATAAAGTTCTATTGGATTCCTGCTGAAGGCTGTCTCTGTTAATAGTGCAAGTATTCAATAATTGTTCTTTGGTTTGCAATAGTGTAGCTTCCAACTTCTTCTGTCAAAGGTACCCAGAGCCAAGTCCTGATATTAATTACTGACATCAGAGGTCTGCAAACTGTCTACATGGAATCCCAGCTGATGTGAATAAAGACAGGAAAGTACATAGCTATTGGCCTGTAAAATACAATGTGGTCTCCTCTACATTGAGGAGACAAAATGTAGACAAGATAACTGCTTGGTGGAACACCTATATTTTGTCCATAAAATGACCTGGATCTTCCAGTTGCCTGCCATTTCAATGTACCACAATGGTTCCATGCAACCACCATTTAGGCATATCATCCATCACTATGAACCTTACAGCCTTCTGGACTCCACATTGAATTTAACAATTTCAGGGCATAAACACCTATTCCTTGTCTGTTGCCTACCCTCATAACCCCCTGATCCTGCCACGAAATAGGTTGTTTTCAGTACAGCCAATACATTTTTAACAAATATAGGGCATATTATCACCTAACTAGTTTCACTCCCTTGGCCAATTATCAGTAATTTTTTTTATGCCAATCCTTTCCTTTTCTTCTCTCACACTCTCTGGGCTCCCTCTCCACTCTCAGTCATCAGCATAAATATCACCTTTCCTTTGCTACTCCTAGTTCTGAGGAAGGGTCATTGGACTCGAAACATTAACTATGGTTTTTCTCTCCATGGATGCAGCCTGACCTTTCTACAGCAATTTCTGTTTGCTTGTTTCAGATCTCCAGTATGTACAGTTCTTTGTTTTATTTAACAATGGAATTGTTTCCTGAGATTAAGTATCTTATTTGCCACATTTATGTATGTGACTGCGTGACACTTCCTCCAGAGATTAGACTATTCATTCGAATTTTTGGGCAGCTGCTGAAGAATGTTTTATGGGAATATATGCTTCAAGATACTCTGAATAATTTGCACGTCTGACTAAAATCACTCTTGAGAGTGTTCATAGTGCAACTGAATTATTTTTAATTGTCAAGTGAGAAAGTCTCGCTTTGGGCTGTTTTGATTGCTTATGAATTTTTTTTGTGATTTTCTTTTAAAAGAGAAACAAAAATCTAGTCCCTTTCAATAAATCCATTTCAATTACATTTTAAAATGAAGTCTCAATGGAAATATGGAACATTGGATTCTAATGACCCACAAATTCTGATTCTCTCAACACTTTTTTTTCATTTTCCAATTATTGTTTTAATTCAATCAATTCTACAGCAGCTACTTACATCTTTTTTGACTGAAATGCAAAATTTAATTATAATAATAATAATGTGTGTTAGCAGGAAGGAGGACAATGATCTTGCAAATGAGGCTGTCACACTAGAATACATGAGCAATGAGCTGCACACATAGCATTTCCACTTGTATCAGAATGGATCTTCTGTGCTTTTCCTCAGCAGGTTCCATTCTTTCTATCTTTGGTCCTGAAATTACTTCCCCTTCATTGTTGCAGTCTTTGTTCAACTGTACAATTGTAATCCATGAGTATGTTAAATAAAAGGTGGATGGAATATTGAGAAACACTAATGGTCCGTTAGTTGAACTATTCAGCATCAAATGGCAGTATCAGACATAGGTATATAATAAAATATGTATCGTACATTCATAGATTCATAGAACACAGAAGGACGCCCTTCAACCTCACATGTTTGTATGGGTTTCCTGAAAGGTGAACAAATTAGTCAGACACCTCTTTGTTTCTTTCCCTATACTCCTAATAAATTCCTTTTTAAGTTTATATCAAATTCTGTTTCGGAAATAACTATTAGAGCTGTTCCCACCACCCTTTCAAACAACACATATCAGGTCATAGTAGCTCAAAGAGTAAAAGAAAATCTTCATATTAGTCAAAACCAGATGGGTAATGCAGGAGTCTCCTGAAACTGATGTGCTTGCTATGTCATAATCCATTTTGGAGACAGGTAGGAATTTCCTGGCAGAGCTCAGCAAGAGTCAACACAGAGCTCAGCTGCATTGGGATGGTGGTATGAAGAATGGAAGAGCAATAGTGATAAGGTGATCAGACAGGTGATTCAGCAGAGATAATAGGAACTGCAGATTTTGGAGAATGTAAGATAACAAGGTGTGGAGCTGGATGAACACAGCAGGCCAAGCAGCATCAGAGGAGCAGAAAAGCTGATGGTTTGGGCGTAACCCGAAATGTCAGCTTTCCTGCTACTAAGGTGAGTCAACAGTCTAACTCCTGGACAATATGTTGGTGCAATGTAAAGAATGTTAGAATGGCTGCAAGGCATTCTTCTTGGGGCGTGTTTGCACTCATACCAATTATTGACGCAGTCATGAGAATGGCATCCTGAAGGAAGATGGGAAAGCAAATTTCAGGGCACAAGGTCGGAGATTGACTGACAGGTAGGACAAAGGTAGAACAGGAGTAAAAGATCTGAACTGGGAGAAGAAAATAGTAAAAAGCTGAAAGATGATCTGGCAAAGGTAGACTTAAACATCTATGCACCTTTTGAGTCTACAATATACAAGGAAGCCACATAGCGCACGTTCACACTAATTAATAAAGATCTGACTGCATGAATCCAATTTTCCAGCTCTTTGTCCAGAGTCCTGGAGGCTACAGTAACACTCTGTGAAATCTAAATACGGTTTAAATGCTTTGCATTTCTGACTCAAACATCCTTTTCAGACAGTGAATTCCAGACTTTCACCATCTTTTGGGTGAAAAAAAACTGCTCAACTCTCCTGTTAACTCATCTAATCTATGCCCCCTGGTTAGCGACACCTCTACAAATGGAAAAAGTACCTTCCTATCAGTGTCCCTCAATCTTGTACACCTCTCAACTCTGCTTTCAACCTTTGCTGCTCCAAGAAAAATAATCCCAGCCTACAAAATCTTTTCTCATTGCTCAGATCCTGCAGCCCAAGCAATATCCTGGTGAATCTCCTCTTCACCCTCTCAATCATCAGTGCAATCATGTCCTTCCTAGAACGCGGTAACTGGGGCTGTATGCATACTCCAGTTGTACCATTTTATACAGTTCCAGCAGAAACTCACTGATCTTGTAATCTATTGTTCAGATAATTAAGGTAATTTATTCTATATGCCTTCTGAACCATCTTATCTACCTGCACTGCTAAATTTCAGGGATCTGGATATGCAGATCAAGGTCTCACTGATCTTCAATACATTCCTAGGTTCTACCATTTATAGTGTTAGCTCCCTCCTGCAATGCAATACACCTTCTGTGATTACAGTGGAAGGTGCTGTCGGGCTGTGGGGAGATGTTGGGATTGGAGCAGGGGTGGACCAAAGGGAATGGTCCTTGCAGAATGCTGATGCGGGAAGGGAAATATATGCCTGCATGTGGCATCTCATTGGCAGCTTACAATCTTTTGGATGAGAAGGCTGGTGGGCTAGTAAGTAAGGGCTGGAGGGACCCAATTGTTGTAAGAAGGGAGGGGAGGGAAGGGATGAGGGCAGAAGTGAGGGAATTGAGCTGAACTCCATGGCTAAGGGCCCAGTTGACCATAGTAGAGAGGAATGCTCAGTTGTAGAGAGAGGTGGACATTTTGGAGATGCCCTTGTGAAAGGTGGGGGGCATCATTAGAATAGATGCAAGACAGACAGAAAACTAGAAGAATGGGATGGAGACCTTACAGGAACCAGGATGTAAGCAATTCAAAGCAACATAACAGAGGCCATGTGGGTACCTAACCGTTTGACCTAAAGAAAGTCAGAAGAGTTTTTCAGATGAGGGCCTTAGATATCCCTGTGTCTTTGTGAAGTATATAGAACATTGCTTGATCCAGTCCTACTTTGGTTCCTCCCCACCACTCTTTCTCCAGTATATTGATGACTGGACTGCTATTTCTCTCTCAACAGGAATTGGAAAGGTTTATCTATTTTGCTTCCAATTTTCACCCTGTGCTCACCTTCACCTACTCCCTCTTTCACTCCTCCCTTCACTTCCTTGACATCTGTTTCCATTTCTAGGGATAGGCTGGCCACCGATATTCATTACAAACCCATCGACTCCCACAGTTATGTTGATTATAAATCCTCACAACTTGCTGTCTATAAGGACTCCATTCCATCTTCCAGTTTTTCTGCTGTATCGGTTCTGATGGTGCTACCTTCCATAGGGTGGGCCTCAGAAGTGTCCACCTTTTTTCATCAAAAGAGGATTCCCAGCTACTTGGGTCAACAGGGCCGTTAGCCGTGTGTGATCCATCTCTTTGTGATTCTGCTTCACCCCTTTTCTTCCCTCCTACAGTAAAGATAAAGTGTTCCTCGTCCTCACTTACCACCCTGCCAGCCTCTGCATCCAAAGGACATAGGCCACCATTTCTGTCACCTCCAACAACACCACACAGCAAGACACATACTCCCCTTGTCTCCCTTGGCAACTTTCCATAGCGACTGTTCCCTCTATGTTATAAAGTGGAAGTTGACCCCCGCTTTGGATAACTAAAACGGAAACACCCAGAGAGGCTCGCCTCACCTCATAATCTGTTAAAAGAAGTGTGAAAAGTGGTATAACCTGCTTCTTACACCCCAATCTGTTATAAGCAAATAGTTAACCGAAATGAAATCTTTTCACTCACTCTATAATCAGCAAGTAACAATTTAGCTATCTAACTTTAACAATGAACAAATGAACAGAACCACTAGCAAACCAAATAATTCCACCTTAACCACTAACTATTCCTGTATAAAACAAAACTTTAATGGTAATACAAGTCACACTTGTAAAAACCAAAATTTAAAGAAAAATGAAAATGTAATCTCTCAAAATTACAGCCAGGATACATCTTCCAGAATGCTCCACATCCGCTCCACTGATCCTCAGTCAGGAACATAATTCTCTGTTGCAATCTTGTGTCAGAATCACCTCTCTCTGTCAACTTCTTGTATCAGGAATATTAGCTGAGAGTGCTGTTATACCGTTCGCTAGATAATAGTTATTCTGAGAGTTTAGGAAATTCTGTGAGAACCAATGATTTTCTCTTTAGAACTGATAAGTTTTTAACTCTATTCGATGGCAGTTGCTCTCACACCAGTTTTCATATGCCCTCTTTTTTCATACCCTTGATGGCCTATCAATTTCTTACAACAGGATTAGTTCTAGCTTGCCAAAGCCATCAGATTTAAATGTAATTGGGTTTTAGTTTCTAAGTGCCTGGTTTAAAGTAATTGGCTGATATTCAATCCCTAAATAAACTATTACTAACCACATAGCCCCCTGAATCAAATGCTTCAATTTCAGGCACACTCTGTACAACCGCTACTTCTTGCAGACTTCTTTTTTCACCCCTCCGAGCCTAGAAAATTGCATATTTTAAAAGGGATCACACTCTGGTTTCAACCCCCCACCCCACCCTGTAATATTTTATGAGTATCAATTTCTAAAATCCTGCCTTCCAATCCACAAATACTCCACCCAGCTTTGCAACGCTCTGGGGCATTCTGGTACACTCCTCCTCCAATCCCAACATCTCCTCTCATCCCCACAGCACATTCCCTTGCAATCACAAAAGCTGTAACACCTACCTGTTTATCTCCTCCCTCTTCACCAGCCAATGCCACAGCCTTACGTTCCAGGTAAAGCAACAACTTACTTAAACTTCATTTGATCTAGTCTACTCTATTTGCTGATCACAACATAATCTCCTCTAAAATTGGAGATGAAACACAACGGATGACCATTTTGCAGAACACTTAATTCATGTTTGCAAAAATGACCACAAGCTTCAAGTTACTTGCCACTTCAACATGCCACCATGTTCCCAAACCAACATTTCTGTCATAGGTCTACTGCAGTGCTTTAGCAAACTTCAGGTGTGAGTTGAAAACCAACATCTTACTCTCTCTGCTTGGTGAGCCTGCAGCCTCTAGAATTCTGCATCAAGTTCAATAACTTTAGAGCCTGATTCCATCCTTCCATGCTTTTTTTTTCTCCCACCTCACATCTGGTCCTGTTATAACATGGGCTGTTTTTAGCATCGTTACCCATTCCTGCAATTTCCCTGTAATTTTATCCCTAGCCTCCCACAATGTCCAAGGATGGATTTGATCAGGCCCAGGGGATTTATCCACCTTAATGCACTTTAAGGCTGCAAACACACCCTCTGGTAGTGTGTATATTATCCAAAACAACCCCATTTGTTTCCTTTATTTCCTTAGAAACCATGATTCTCTCCTCAGTAAACAGTGGGGAGAAATATATGAATTAAAAATCTCCTCCATCTCTAATGTCTCCAAACATAGACGGCTGTGCTGATCTTTAGCACCTATTCCCTCCCTAGCCATGCTTTTACTCCTAATACAGCTATAAAACCTCTTGGGATTATCTTTAACCATAACTGCCAGATGCATTTCATACCCCCTTTTTAGTCTTCTGATTTCTGTCTTGAACGTGCTTATCCACTTTTTGTAGTCATCTTGGGATTCACTTGAGCCCAATAGCTTAAACACAATGTATGCCTTAGAGATAGTAGGAACTGCAGACAGTGCAACGTCATTGAACGTCATTTACAAAATACCTTGCAAGAACTGTGACAAACACTACATTTGACAAACAGGCAGAAAGCTAGCCACCAGGATACATGAGCATCAACTAGCCACAAAACGACATGACCCACTATCACTAGTATCCTTACATACAGATGAGGAAGGACACCACTTTGATTGGGACAACACATCCATCCTAGGACAAGCCAAACGGAGACATGCACAAGAATTCCTAGAAGCATGGCATTCCAACCAGAATTCCATCAACAAACACATTGATTTGGAGCCCATCTACCACCCTCTGAGAAAAAGAATAGGAAATGACATCACCAACGCAGGAAATGACATCACCAACCCAAGGAAACCTAAACAGATAAATAGGAAGCGGAACATAACACCAGCACCTCACCGGAGGCTCAATGATGATGTTACCTAGAATGGTGATGAAACGTCTGAAAACGAACCTTCCAGATCAGCGAGCAAACTCACATCCAGGACCTCAAACTGAGCTGCAAATCTTCTCAAAACCCGTTATAATATTCTCAGTTCCAAAGTTTTGCCCATTCAATTCACCTTCCTATAACCCTCTTTATGTCATCCTGAAGTCCAATATGACTCTTCTTTGGAACTTCATATACTCAATCTGTACCCAAACCAGTATTTTCATAAAGAAAGGCAAGTATCCGTAAGTCCGTTAATTACCTTATCTCTCATTTCTACCAACACAAGCAACAAAGTACATGTGCACCTCTACACTTCAGCGTCCTACCATTTACTGTGTAATCCTATGCTACGTTTGCACTCCCCAAATGCTGCTTTTACCACCAGGGGGCAGGAGAGGGTGCTGCTGGAAGGACACCCTCTTCCTGATATTATCGTGGATGCAGATTCAAGTTGGTGTTCGCATTGGAATTATAGGAATTTGGAGCAAAGAAAATAATAAGAATAAGTGCTAGGGGATCAGTGGTAGGACTAATTTGATTTTCAGAGAACTGGCACAGACTCAGTCTGCTGAATGGCCTTCTTCTGTGCTGCACTAGTCCATTCCATAGGACACTACATCACGAAGGCGACTGACAGAAGTTATTTGAGTTGAAAGGGGATGAGGTAAGGGTAAAGTCCAGAAACCACTTGCTTTGGCAACTGCTTTGCCCAAGATCACATCTCTCATTACAGGCAGCAGTGACCGCAGCCCAGTCCATTACAAAAACCAGCCTACCTTCCATTGATTCCGTCTGTACTGTTTGCTGCCTCAGAAAAGCAGTCAACATAATCAAAGACCTCTGCCAACCTTGTTATACTCTCTTCTGTCATGTGGACATTCTGGTGTTGGACTGGGAAGGACAAGGTCAGAAGTCACACAACACGAGGTTTTAGTCCGACAGGCTTATTTGAACACACTAGCTTTCAAAGCTTTGCTCCTTCTTCAGGTGTAGAACTTTGAAAACATGTACCAACAGATTTAAGAACAGCTTCTTCCTTACTGTTATCAGACTTATGAATGGTCCTTTCATATATTAGAATTGATCATCCCCTGCACCTTTTTCGCTGCTGTAACACTATATTTTGCATTCTATTCTATTACCCTAATGTACATATGTAAGGTATGATTTGACTGGTTAGCAGGCAAAACAATATATTTCAGAACATCTCCATACATGTGACAATAATAAATGAAATCAAATCAGGGAAGTCCCATGATCTTAGTCCGTAGCCCTGCTGACCACTTGTCTGGATTGAATTCACTTTACCACCTTTCGGCCCAACTGACTATTCCATTGACACCTTTTTGCAGCTTTTAATTCTTCTTCCTACTATTTGCTGCATCATCCACACATTTCCTAACGAAGTCCTCTTACTTGCATCCAACTCCTTAATACATGCCACAGAAAACAACGGATCGAGTTCTGATCTCCACAGAACACCTCTGGAAACAGGTTTTTAGTCACAAAAATACCTATTAACCATTTTGAATTCAAATTACCATATTCCTTTGGATTGCTTTTCTGCTCAGGTCAAAAATCTTGCTAAACTCCGCACTGACGATATGAAACCAGCGATCCTCCTTGAAGGAAAACACATTTGATGGGTAAATAGTAACTACCGCGCATGTGTGGACACTGATGGCAAAATCAGGCTGAGTATGGTTGTAATGTGAAATAACCTACTGACATTTACCATTTATATCTGCAAATGAACAAATGCCTCTTGGACAAGGTCCCAAATGGCAGAGCACGGTTAAAGCAGTTATCTTGTCTGAGACTACACCTTCATCAGGAGAAAAGGAAATTGGAGGAAGTATAGTTTCTCTTCTTTTTAAGAGAAAACGAAGGAATAGCTGTAAATGATGAGGGTTACCCAGCCTATTAAAGCCTTTATTACTCGAGGAATAAGATATATATATATAACTCCAAAATTTTCTGGGAAATTAGCCTTCTGAAATTTGAATGAGTATTCAGGAGCCTACAACGTGAAAGTCAGCTTTCTATCCTACGCCTGCACTTACTGCCATCTTGTTGGGTAAGGCTAAAGATAACAAGAACTGACAGGAACTGATAACAGGCTTAACAATGGGCTGTCATGTGAATAGAATTACACTGAGTCAGTCTGGTCTGTGAAGAGTTAAAACTGTGGGAAGTCAGAAACTATTGTATCAGAGATAACAGGAACTGCAAATGCTGGAGAATCTGAGATAACAAGGCGTAGAGCTGGATGAACACAGCAGGCCAAGCTGCACCTTAGGAGCACAAAAGTTGACGTTTCGGGCCTAGGTCATCTTGGCCTGCTGTGCTCATTCAGCTCTACACTTTGTTATCTTGGAAGTCTGAAACTGCTGTCTCTACCATATATTTGGGATTGCTCGTGTGCATGGATAAGTCCAAATAAGGCATGCATTTGGTCAGAGCCCTCAGGATTGGTCATGTGCATGCATAATTTCAAATAAGGCACACACTTGTCACAGAGGCATGTGCATGAAGAGCCTGAAGAAATCACTTTGTCCAGCAATACTTAAGATTAACATTGTATAACAAGGTTCCCTTTGTCAGAGTTTTCAGCCTGGCCAGCTGTGGATACTTCTGGGCAATAACATTTATGTTTAGTTACAGAAATCGGGGTAGTGAAAGACAACGATTGAGATATCAATAGTAGTTAAAAGTGTGTGTTATTTGTTTAAGTACTTAATAAATGAATTGTGGTTTTATAGAGCTCTAGCTGTATCTGCTGTATTTTCCTCTATGTATGTACTGTTGTCTCTCAGAGATGGGAAACAATCTGCAGTCGCTTTTAGTGCATTTGACAAAAACAATTCTGAGGAATTGCCATTGTGACTTAATGTTTAACCAATTACTTTGACGTAACACCCGTAGAGGGAGGTCTCATAGCACAGTGGTAATGCCCGTACTCCTGGGTCAGAGTCTCTATGTCCAGGTCCCCACTAGGAGTTGTTGCTATCGAAGGTGCACAATGTGAAAAGGACAACTCAAGCTTTCTTGTGGCTGTCATTCTCAGCCTGTCTTGAAGTCATCAATTGGCATGTCATGTTAACCATGTTAGATGGCTAATGAAATCCATGTGAGAAAGGATCATAAGTTCATAGAGAAAATGCAGCACTGAAACAAAGCCCTGCAGCACAATTCGTGTATGTTTCCTAAATTGAACTAGTCCCATTTTCCTGCATTTTGGCTCATATCCCTCTAAATCTTCCTTATCCATGTGCCTGTCCAAATGTCTTTTAAATGTTGTAATTATATCCCACCTCTACCACTTCCTCTGGCAGCCTGTTCCATATATGCACCACCTTGTGTGTGAAAAGGTTGCCCCTCATCTATCTTAAAATTTTCCCCTCTCATCTCAAACCTATGTCCTCTGGTGTTGGAATTCCCTATTCACTCTATAATGCCCCCCATAATTTTATAAACCTCTAAGGTCACCCTTCAGCCTTCTACATTCCAGAGTAAAAGGTCCCAGCCATTCCAGCCTCTCCTTATAACTCAAAATTTGCACCAATTAATAACTTGTATAGCTGATAAGTCCAATCAATATTTCTTATTAGTCCACACCTGGAAAAAGATATCTCACCTACCAGGTTGCAGTTTATTTTATGGTGAATACACAATTAGCAATGATAATTTGAAGAATGAAGGTAATCTAATAACTCAAAGTTCAAGGTCAGAGCCTTCTGAGTATATCATGCTTCAATTAAACCAAGTGTGATGGAAAACAAATAAGTTAATATTATTTTTCATTAAGGCATTTTTTCCAACCACAAGTATCCTGCATTAAATCATTTCTGTGCTTCCTGTGCGGTTTAGGATGCAAATGGAAATGAGGACAAAACATAATTTATAGGTACTGAAGGCACAGTTTGACTTATTACATTTTCCCTGGAGTGAAAGTATTTACAGTTTATTATCATGGCCAAGATATTTTCTTCTTTCATTGACAGAAGGCAATCTTCAAATTAATTCCAGAGCATAACGGAAACTGATGAAGGATAATTCACAAGTCTGCATTAATGCATTTTCCCCATTGGTTTGAGGTATCACTCCACTGGGACTATTTATTATCATAAAATTAAATTGTTTAAATGACTAAGAGCTGCCAATCCACATACATTAACCTGGTCAATATTTCCCTTTAAAACATGTATGGCATTTCAATCCATATTAATATTGTAAAAGGTCACATTAACTTGGTCAAATGTACTTGCCATTCCAAACCAACTTGTTTACAGGTTCTATTTTTCACCCGGTTACCTTTTTTGATAAATTGTCAAACAATTACAGGTATTTCTGCTGTAATGTGATTGATGAATAGTGGATGCTGTTTGGAGGACACAAACTTTCTACTGTACAGTATAGTGATTTCCCTATAACGTGATTTTCTATGGAAATTTTCTATAGCACAAGGTCACACAAGAGTAAATAGTTCACTGAGATATTTTTAAAATCTTGTATTGACAGTTTCTTTTAGTAATTTCCTTTATTGCCCCAATTTCTATACCTTTTCTGCTGTCTTGCTACAATTTCAAGAAATGACCAGCAATTACCTAATCAATTTCATTGATGTAAAAACTTTCAAAATGTCTGTTTCTTTCTGAATAGCAAACTTTAACAAATTCTAAAAATAACTTATTTTTAAACTTAGGGCTGTCTAAGTGTTATAAAGACTTCGCTTGATAAAACATTATATGTTATTACTTTAGATCTCTATCCTTTGGGGTTTCCTAAATATTATAAAAATTATATTCATTTGTGGAAAGCAAATCATTGTATTCCTTTACCTACATTTTAACCTCATTCCATTTTTTAAAGATGAGTTTGTCTTGCTTTAGTATTTAAGAGATTTAAGAGCCTAAATTACTGAGCTGATATACAAAGGTTCAGTGGTTAAGATATTCAAGAAATTAACCTTTGCAACAAAACCAGGTATTACATTTAATATCTGTCAACTATATTTGAGCCAACAATCCTTTGAATAATAACTTGTTAAGATTTTGGAAACTTATTTAGCACAAACTCAGGGTTAAAAGGACCACATTTGAATCCAGAGAATGTTGTATCTACTTTTATACCATTAATGTCAGCATACAGTATGGTTTTCCATGTGATTGAGGTAGTTAGTTGCCACTACTTTTTAGAAATGGAAAAATAATGGCTTAGACAGCCATATGTGGACCATTGTAACAAAATGCACTGGGTACATTAACTGATTAGGCATAGTGTTAACTAATTATAAGGAGATATGGCTGATACTTCTGCTGTAAGGCCTTGTGCAAGGCTCCTCATTTTTCCACCCAAACACTGGGTAGAGCTTAGTACAGCTGCAATATCATCGACATTAACTCTTACGGAACAATTACTTTAAAGCTTTTCTCCCCCCAGCGATAACAATCATATATTCATGTGTAGAAATACATATATATTTATCATGACTCCATCTCACAAAGTCCCTGACTTCACAAATTCAAGTGGTGTGGATTTTTCACAATGCTCGTGGAGCACTTTCTCTTCAGATTTGAAAGATTAGTTAGTCTTTTGTTTCAGTTTTATTGACTTTGGTGCTGATTTGTGAATTATTATTCTGTGGCAGGATCATTACTGTCTTGCAGGTACTTCCCAGAGGACGTTATTCATGGTAAATCTGGTAGTTGGTTCATTACCATCATTTGAGAACCTTTTGAGCTCTTGAATTCGCTTCATAGAGAAACTCTTCCCTGTTAACTTGGAGAGTTCTCCCAGAACATTATCTGAAGGACCTTTTAATCTCAGGAATGTTCAACCTGGTTGATCTGAAACAAATACTTCCTTTCTTGAAGATTTCTAGTCCAGGCAAATCATTTATCATTAGAGCAGGTCATTTCTTTTTGCAGTACCCTGATGTTTCAATCAGTCAAGCTCTTTTCGATTCATGTTCTGAATTCCTTAAATAATGGTCTATAAAAATGGCACGTTGGCCTTTGCTGCAAGAAGGTTTGAGTACAAGAACATGGAAGTCTTACTGCAGCTGTACAGAGCCTGGGTGAGACCATACTTGGAGTATTGTGTGCAGTTTTGGTCGTCCTATCAAAGAAAAGATGTGGTCAGCCAACAAACAAAAACAAATTGCTGGAGAAACGCAGAACATCCAGAAGCATTCTGGAGACAAAACAGTTAATAGAGTCATAAAGTTGTACAGCACGAAACAGACCCTTTTGTCCAACTCGTCCATGCTGACCAGCAGATTAATTCTAAACTAATCTAGTCCCATTCGTTAACAATTGGCCCATATCCCTCTAGGCCCTTCTTAATCATATACCCATCCAGATGCTTTTTAAAGGTTGTTATAGCAGATTCCACCACCTCCTCTGGCAGCTCATTCTGCAAAGACACAAGCCTTTGTCTGAAAAGATTTCCCCTTAGGTCACTTTTAAATCATTCTTCTCTCACCTTAAACATATGCCCTCTACTTTTGGACTCCCCTACCTTTGGAAAAAAACTTTGGCTATTCATTCTATCCATGCCCTTCATGATTTTATATACCTCTATAAGGTCACCCCTCAGTCTCTGATGCTCCAGAGAAAATAGCCCCAGCCTATTCAGTCTCTCCCTATAGCTCAAACATTCTTGCAAAACTTTCCTGCACCCTTTCAAGTTTAACAACATCGTTCCTACAGGAGGGAGACCAGAACTGAATGCAGTATTCCAAAAGTGGCCAAATCAATATCCTGGATAACAAAGTGTGGAGCTGGATGAACACAGCAGGCCAAGCAGCATCTCAGGGGCATAAAAGCTCACGTTTCGGGCCTAGACCCTTCGTCAGCATCTCAGGAGCACAAAAGCTGACGTTTCGGGCCTAGACCCTTCGTCAGCATCTCAGGAGCACAAAAGCTGACGTTTCAGGCCTAGGCCCATCAACAACATCTCAGGAGCACAAAAGCTGATGTTTCGGGCCTAGACCCTTCATCAGAAGCTTTTGTGCTCCTGAGATGCTGCTTGGCCTGCTGTGCTCATCCAACTTCACACTTTATTATCTTGGATTCTCCAGCATCTGCAGTTCCCATTATCACTAATCAATATCCTGTACAGCTGCAAGATGACCTCCCAACTCCGTATACTCAATGCAGTTACCAATACAGGCAAGTGTATCAAAGGTCTGTTTACCTGAGACTCCACTTTCAAGGAACTATGCACCTGCATTTCTAGTTGTCTTTGTTCAGCAATACTCTCCAAGGCCCTACCATTAATTTTTAAGTCCTGCCCTGATCGGCCTTACCAAAATATAACACCTCACGTTTATCTAAATTAAACCCCATTCACCACGTCTTGGCCTATTCACTCATCTGATCAAGGTTTCAACTTTCATGTCCAGTGACACTTCTTCAGAACATGTTCTGAGGTCCCGACTAGGAATGTTCCACATTCTCAACATAGAGACAGGTTTAGCTGGGACCGCATGTGTGCATCCAAAGCAGCACCTTTGCCTTGGAGAAAGTGAGTCAAGTTAGAGAAGAAATTGCTTAAAATAAGAACAAGCTCAGCCAGATGAAGGAGGGTGGTGGTGGTTGGACATGGTACAGACCACTTTTCAAGGAAGAAGAGCGCTCTGTCCATTCTGATGGGGAATGGTCATATTGTGGGATTACTCAGGGCTAGTTCCCTATCTGCTTATGGATGAATACCAGCTATGGTAGGTTGAGCCCTTAAAGTGAGCATTAGTTTGCCAATTTTGCACTTAGATCATAGATCATAGAAAAGTACAGCACAGTACAGGCCCTTCGGCCCCTGATGTTCTGCCGTGGAATAATCCTAATCCAAAAGTAAAATAACCTAACCTACATTCCCCTCAATTCACTGCTGTCCATGTGCATGTCCAGCAGTCGCTTAAATGTCACTAATGACTCCGCTTCCACAACTATCACTGGTAAACTATTCCATGCGCTCACAACTCTGATTTGGCACTAGGGAGGGAAATACATTCATGAGCAGAATCAGGAAACCAACACGATCTCCACACAACACTCTTTCACCTGAGCGAGTGACACCTACCATTGAACCCGTCTTGGGGAGGATACTAAATGCCAGCCAAATGTTTTGTTAAATATTGCACCATTTACCTATTCCCCATGATAAAAGTTCTGCTTCTAATGCGCAGGATATTTACTTCAGCTACACTGCTTTTTTTATAAACTAGTAAAAGCTCAGATATCTATCTTTGTTCTTGTGCAATCTCATCTTTTAATTATTCCCTCAACTGTATTTCTTCACCCTTGGTAGTTTGTACCATGTCCAAGTCATCAGACTTGCTACTGTTCCTTTCAACATTTTAATTACCCGGTTTAAAAAAAACCTCAAACTACCTTTAAGTTCCTAACCAAGCCATGGCTGGATTTTTTTGCTGAGTTTTTGATTTTTTAATGGCTATATTTCTATTGAATTCTGTGGCTTGTTTAAAATATTAGCCATTGTTTATTCACTTCAAATGCATTTAGTTTATTTATTCCATTAACCATAGCCAGTCCTCATATTGGTAAGCGGCTCTTTCAAATTTCTGTTTGGGCCTGGAGTACATTGAATTCAAATTAACATCACATATTATTATCAGTTTGTTTTCCCCAGAGGAGCTGTTACTTTGAGATTAATTAAACTTGCCTCATTGCATTATGCCAGATCCAATAACTTTGTAGTCCCACTAAAGATTGTTCCAGAAACTGTCATGAAAGTATCTAGTAAACTTCTCTTCCTGATGACATTTTCCAATTTGACTTTTCCCTGCTGTGAGAAGAGAAAGTTTTTGACAATTATTGTATTATCTTTGTTACAAACATTGATTATTTCATGGTTAATTTTTGATCGTATAACTATAACTTCTGAAGAGCTACATACAACTCCCACTAGCTTTATCAATGTCTTCTTACTTCTTATCTCCACCCGTTCTGATTATAGGACTTGATCTGCTCAGTCAAGATTCTTCACTGGACTTGTCTTTGTCATGCTTTAGTATCATAGCTCATCCTCCTTTTCCATCTTGCTTGTCTTTTTATTAAAATGTAATCTACTTAACATTATTTATTTTCTAAATTTGATCAACTTGAAAACATGGTCAGAATTTTACCAACCACAACATCATCCTTACAGCTGGGACCAAATCTGGATCTTGAGCCTTGTCAGATGAGCTGTGGGACTGCAGATGAGATTTTACTAGTGGTGATCTCTGTCAAGACTTTCATCTCCTTAAGGACTGCAGCCTGCCTCTGAATTGCCGACTCAGTTAGACAACTTGACAATTTAGCAGTACCTTTGTTTGATTTGTGCACTACTGATGCTGCATAGGAGAAAATTCCTCCAAATTAATAGAATCTCTATAGTGTGGAAACAGGCCAGTCAGCCCAAGAAGTCCACATCAACTCTCCGAAGAGCACTCCACTCAGACTCAACACCCCCGCACTCCACTCTATCCTTTTCCTGCAACCCCGATGGCTACTCCACGTAAACTGTACACCCCCCTGTACACTCTGGTCAATTTAGTACGGCTAATTCACCAAACCCATACATCTTCGGACTGTGGGAGGAAACCCATGCAGACACAGTGAGAATATTGCAAACTCCATACAGACAGTCACCAAAGGCTGGAATTGAACCCAGTTCCCTGACACTGTGAGGCAGCAATGCTAACCACAGAGTCACCATGCTACCCCTAATGCTTTTCTTTTTATTAATTTGTGGGATGTGGGTGTTGCTGGCTGGCCAGCATTTAATGCCTAGTTGTCCTTGAGAAGGTGGCAGTGAGCGGCCTTCTTGAACTGCTGTAGTCCATCTGGTGTGGGTTGACCCAAAATGCCCAGAGGGAGGGATGTCCGGGATTTAGAGCCAGTGATAGTGAAGGAACAATGATATATTTCTAAGTCAGGATGGTGAGTGACTTGTAGGTGGCGGTGCTCCCAGGTATCTGCTGCCCTTGTTCTTCTAGATGGAAGTGGTTGTGGATGTGGAAGGTGCTGTCTGAGGATTTCTGGCGAATTTCTGCTGTGTATCTTGTAGACATTACACACTGCTGCTACTGAGCGCTGGTGGTGGGGCGAATGGATGCTTGTGGATATGACACCAATCAAGTGGGCTCCTTTGTCCTTGATGGTCTCAAGCTTCTTGAATTTTGCTGGTGTTGCACCCATCCAGGCAAGTGGAGAGTATCCCATTAGATTCCTGACTTGTTCCTTGCAGGTGATGAACAGGCTTTGTTAATCAGGAGGCAGTTACTCACTCCAGTATTCCTAGCCTCTGACCTGCCCTTGTAGCTACTGTGTATGTATGGCGAGTCTAGTTGAGTTTCTGCTCAATGGTAACCCTCAGGATGTTGATAGTGGGTGATTCAGTAATATCATTGACTGTCAAGGGGTGGTGGCTAGATTGCCTCTTATTGGTGATGGTCATTGACTGGCATTTGTGTGGTGTGAATGTTACATTCCACTTGCATATTGTCTAGATCTTGTTGCATTTGAACATGGACTACTTCAGTGTCTGAAGAGTCATGAGTGGTGCTGAACATTGTGCAATCATTGGCAAATGTTCCCAATTCCGATCTTGTGATAGAGGAAAGATCATTGATGAAGCAGCTGAAGATGCTTGGACCTGGGATGATACCCTGAGGAACTCCTGCAGAGATATCCTGAAGTTGAGATGACTGACCGCCAATAATCATGAACATCTTCCTACATGTCAGGTAGGACTCTAACCACTGGAGATTTGTCTCCCGATACCCATTGATTACAGCGACTTTAGGGCTCCTTGATGCCACACTCAGTCAAATGCAGCTTTGATGTTGAGAGCTGTATGTCTAACCTCATCACTAGAATTCTGCTCTTTTGTCCATGTTTGACAAAAACTGTAATGAAGACAGGCAAACGGAGCCCTGGCAGAGCCCAATGATAGCCATTGCTTCCAGTGGACTGCTACTTGGACCCCAGGTCCTCAGGGAGACATCCCACCACTTCCACCCCTCGCCGGCCCCAGGCAGCAGTTGGATGGCGTCGTTGGTGATTCTTGCGGATTCCACTTACAGCAGGCCTATCTTAACACTAGTAAAATGCTGAGAGAATCATAAAATGACTGTCACTGATCACAATTAATCACATTTTTGCTATCCATGATGTCTAGGTAGTGGGCACTTGAACCTCTGAAATTCCCACCTTGGTTTAATTTCCAATGATGGGAACTCATTGGGCTTCCCTTATGACATTTTCTATCGTCATTTTACCAACCCTTCAGTGACCATGTCCATCTCCAAAGGGCTGGTAAAATTCTAGACTATATCTCAATAATGGCAATTTAATTGAAATAACTGGTTTCAATCTGAGGCACAAGCATTTCCACAACATTACTGACTGGTGTACTGGGAATGTGGCTTGGAGAGAATGGTGGCCAAAATATTGTGAGGAAACTGATTAACATTCAGACTAGAAGTAATAATTGCTGTAAAGTTCTGGTTTGATGGTAACCTCATTGCTGCCAATGTAAATCGCTTGGTAAATCGCAGTACCAATTTTCTTGGAGAACATTAACTTATCAGTACAAAAAAAAATCATGTTTCTTTGTGGAATGGTGTTTTTTGACTCAAGTTTGTGTAATAAGGAACAATTAATACTCCACAAATGTGTTTGTATTCATCCAAACTCTCTTTGGTCTTCTTTCTCCTCCTCTTCCCAACATTAGACAAGACAGCTTACACCCTCCTTCTCTCAAGTACATTCAGAGCCCTTTCTCCAGGTATCACTGCCCAGCTCTACTGCTTAGCCTTTGATTTATTTACAATTTTGTTCACCTTCAATCACCCTGTTTACCCTCTCCCATCCTCTTCATCCTAGTATGACTCAATCAAATCTCTCTAAAACTCAATGAATGCAGATTTCTATTTGCATAACAGCCTTAGATATTCATTCATTGCTACACCTGTCTCAAGCAAACAAAGTTTTATTCAGTCAGACTGACTTCTCAGTTTTGATACATTAGCACCACAGATAGCAAAAATAATCGTACCATTTAATTCAGCTGCTCCGTACTAACGGTGCATTGCCAACCTCCAATTTCTCAGCATGATTCTTGGCCAATTCCCAGATGCCACATCAAAGGTTTTTGCACACGATAAGAACACATAGTGTTGTAGTAACATATAACTACAGATAAAGAATTGAGTTTTGTTTGGGTACATGCCAAACCTGTCCAATCATTCCTCTCAGGATAATCGTGTCATCCCAGAAATAAGTCGTGAACCACATGTGAATTACTTCTAATGCAAGAATAGATGCTTTTGAACAGCCCATTTGGTAAGCTGGTCTTTAACTCAGGCGTTCTGGTTCAAAGGTAGGAACTTTACTACTGTGCCACAAGGCTCTTGTATTTGTAAAATGGAAAACTGATAGACTGATTCAAATGTAAGATAACAAAGTGTGGAGCTGGATGAACACAGCAGGCCAAGCAGCATCTCAGGAGCACAAAAGCTGACGTTTCGGGCCTAGACCCTTTTTTTATACTCCATTAAACAACAATGTTCCATTTGCCTTCCCAATCACTTATTTTGTCTGTATAATAACTTCATGGCAGCTAATGACACACACATACATACCTCTATATCTCAGAGTTCTCACTTCCCTTTAAATAGAATACTACTCTTCTATTCTTCCTGCCAATATGGGAACGTTCACATTTTATCACATTATAGTACATTCACAAGACTTTTGCCCACTCACTTAAATTATCTCTATTCATTTGCAGAATGTTTACAGCTTACTTCCCCACCTATCTTGATGCTATGAGCACATTTAGCTGCCATGCATTCTGCCCCTACATCCACATGGTTGTTATGAATTGTTAATAACTGAGGGCTCAACACTGATTCCTGCGATACTCCATGAGTTAGTGCCTGTCAACCTCCAAAATGACCCACTTATCTCAACACTCAGGCTAACAAATAGAAAATAGCCCTATTACTATGCTGACATGTTACTGCTGCACCATGTGTTCTGATTTTGTGTAGCAACCTTTGATGTGGCATCCGTGAATTGACCAAGAATATTGCAAAGGAATTAGAGCTTAGAAGAATGAGCTCATTGAAACATAAGATCCTGAGGGATCTTGATAGGGTAGATACTTGGAAGACTCTACCCATAAGGCTGGCTAGGAAATACAGGTTAAAAATAAATGTTCCCTTTTAAAGACCGAGAGGTTGGTGGGGGACAGGAAGGTAGGGTTGAGACCAAAACCACATCAGATATAATATTGTTCATTGGTGGAGCTGGCTCAAAGAGCTGAATGGCTTCATCCTATTCAACAGCACTTTCAACAGCAAAAATCCCTACCTTGATTCTTATGTTAAGGGAGTTAACATGAGCATTGCTGCATCGAGTAAAACCACCTCTTTGTGGCAAACTCACGCCTGAGAAGATGTGAGGCAGCCCATGTGGCTGAGGGAAAAATGAGACCTGTTCAAATATCTCCTCCCATCACTGCTGGAATGTTTTTCATAGCAGCAGAGGCTGCTAGAACGTAGAAACTGGCAAACTATTGCTGAGTAAAGGCCTTCCCTTCCAGACTTTAGAATAGTTCAATGGAACTCTTTTACTTCTGCCTGAGAGCAGAAAGACCTCAATTAACAGCATTCCCTCATCTCTGACTGTCAGTTTAAATTATGTGCTCACGTTTCTGGAGTGAAACTTAAACATACAACTTGCTGTTCCAAAAATGAATGCTGCACTGAGTCATGGCTGTCACCCAAATAATAATAACATCTGAAGAATTCTGGTTGCCATCATTTTGTACATATTTATTTTCCAGCCATTTAATTTGATTCCTATCGATAACATCATCTGACATTGTACTGAAATCACTTTTGGCTTTAAATTGCATTTTAATTCCTACAGAATCTTGTTTCAAGTGTAAAATAATTTATGAATTATACTAGCCTGTGACTTTAACTTTGCCGTAATGTTCATTATCAGAGCATGTTCACATGAAACAAAAATTTAAGCAGCCACCCGCAACACTCTCAACAGCAGCTACAGTAAGCCGACCAATATTCATGTTACCAACAACATCCTCATGTATGAAAGGAATAGAACACTGGATTTTATACTATGATGTCAGTGCTTGCTACATATAGAAACCTGCAAAGTCTTTAATCAAATTTCAGTTCAAATCTTTTTGCAACACTCATGCCTCAAGTCAAAAGTTGTGAGATCAAGATCCACTTTAGGACTTGAGCACATAATGTAAACTTACACTTCACCCTGCCCTCATCAATCCACTCTGGCCCATGGCGCAATGTATGAAATTCAAAAATCTTGGTCTCATTTACGAATGTCATTTGCTCTGCTCTTTATTGGCAATTCCCTACTATCACACTATGCCCTCTCTCAAAGATGGTAGGAACTACCGACGCAGGAGGATCTGAGATAACAAGGTGTAGAGCTGGATGAACACAGCAGGCCAAGCAGCATCAGAGGAGCAGGAAAGCTGACGTTTTGGGTCTAGACCCCTCTTCAGAAAAGCTTTTTCATTTTCTGAAGAAGGGTCTAGACCCCAAAAGTCAGCTTTCTTGCTCCTTTGATCTTGCTTGGCTTGCTGCGTTCATCCAACTCCACACCTGGTTATCTCGTGCCCTCTCTCAAATGTTTATTTTCTTTGATTCTGGCTTTCTGTGCCCTGTGTTCCTTGTTATCCCACCAGAATTATCAGTTACCTTCATTCTATTCTTTGCAGTTGTCTCCCTCTGTCTGTCGCCGCACCTTTCTCATTTTAGAATCTTCTCAAATTTACAACAAAGTTTATCTTGCTGTTCCACACCTCTTTCACTGAATCTGTACCCACTATCTTTGCTTTAAATCCATAAACTGGAAGGAACCTGTTTCTATCTACCCTGCCTCACATATGCATCATCACCTATACCATATTGTGCCATGATCCGCATTCTTCTAATACAAACTAAATATTCCAACCTTTCTTCAAATTTGCTTTTTTTTAGACGATTAGACAATATCCTAATGTATCTGTGCTGTATGCTTTGAAGCTCTGTAATTTTAATGTACAAGGATCTTCCCTCTCTAACTTCCTAATTCTCCTGGCAGCCACAAACCAGTTTTCATAGCTTGTGAAACACACACAGTTAACAAATATTAAATGCCCCCCCACACCTCATATTTGGGTGGCTTCTGGGCAAAGCAAAAGTATTTGACACACATTGATTCCAAAGTGATGGGCTACAGTCCCTGTACCCAAGAAGACTTTCAGAAAAATGTGAAACTGTCCTTTTAATAAAGACTGAATGTGAACCTAGGATCCACAAGGTGTTAACTCACTGCAATACTGTTGCTGAAGACTTGTTTCCAAAAGCATTTCACAACTTCCAAAAGATTCAGATGGCTTAAGAAGTACTTTGCTACATGCTGTGAACTGAGTGTGTCACAAGGCATCTATGTTTGAAGACATGTTTAATATTTTTACTTTTATGTACAAGCTGCAGTTTCATGTATAAAACAATGCAGAGCTGCTTTCAAAGAAATTCTTCTGCAAATCCTTACTAATTCTAAAGTTCAGTTTTGCATATTGAAAACACGTTAAAGAGCTAAGTATAATTTTTAAATAATAATTGCAGTCATAAACTATCCATATAATCTGGGATCAGACAGTGTGGAGCTGGAGGAACACAGCACGACAGGCAGTAGAGGAGCAGAAGGTCTGACATTTCGGGTCAGGAATTCCACTGGAATTAGAACAGTGAATGCTCATTGAAGCGTACAACATTCTAAGGGGCTTGATAGGTTAGAGGTTATTTCCTCTTGCCGACGAATGTAGGATCAGATACCATAATTTCAGATTAAGAGGAAACTGAATTTCTTCTTTCAGAGGGTACTGAATCTGTGGAATTCTTCATTGCAGAGGGTTATAGAAGCTGAGTCATTATGTATAATCAAGACTAAGATTTGTAATCAGTGAGAGAATCAAGGGTTATGAGGAGAAGGCAAGCGAGTGGAGTTGAAAATTATCAGAGCGACAATGATCTCACCGAATGGCACAGCACACTCAATAGGCTGAATGGCCTACTACTGCTCCTACATCTCAAGGTCAACATTTATTTTGTTGCTTGCAATTGCAAAGTAGAATTTATACTTATTTGATTTAAAATCAGTTGATAGCAATAGAAGACTCTCTTTGTCACTTTAAAACAAATTCAGACATGTCAAACCAATGTCCTTTCCTCATTAAGTAGAGCAGACTTGCCTGGAACAGGGTAGCCTAGTTTCAGCTGGGTAAACTTTTGCCATGATTCAAACAAGCAGCCAGATCAAAAAATGCATTGAAGCAAAAATACAGAGGAGCTGACAGAAAGAGGTCATAGTCTCTCAATGAGTAACGTATCTTGTTAAAAACGCATCACAAGTGACTTGCCTCTGGTTGGAGGGCAAGAAGTCCAAAATCCTTGGAAGCAGTAAACAAAATAATTGTATACCTTTTTTTTAAAAAAAGAATCTCTCTGTACACAAAAAGAGGCTGCTACAATTTCAACCTCTTGTTTACCTCTGCCTTTCAAAGTATATTCCATATTGAAGACTGAATGTGAAATTCGACCCATGTAGCCAAGCACATTATAAAACTGTAAACATAATGCTACTTCTAAAATGCATGTGCTAAAGTCTAAAATTAAGTTCTCCCATTACACAGTCAGTCTCAGTTTATTTAAAAAGGTTTCCACTGATATGGGTGGCTATAATGACACAATGTATAGGCCAAGCATCCCAATGACCCATTCCTCAAACAACTGTGGCAGGTTGTGCAGCTCCAACATTGGACTGCTGAGTCAACTCAAGGCCCTTTACTTGCTCCTGAGGGATTGTCCAAGAACAAACCATCATTACAATTCACAATTTCATAATGTCCAAAAATCTCTGAACAAAATAATCTGAAAAAAAAACTTGGATTCAACTTAATGAGTTAATTTTAATCCAACAACCAAGGTACAGACACGTCAAAAGAGTTTTATTTACAGGTTTAAAAAAAGGAATACTTTCTCCAAAGTGTTAACCTGCTGTTGTTCTCATTCATTTCCCAGTTCATGTGATACAAACAATAAGATGCCAGCTTCAGTCAAATGTTCTTCAAGCTTGGCACAAAACTTACTTCAAATCAGAGACAGAAATTTCCAGGGTACTAAAGTAAGGCTCCCTTTGCACGCCAATCACCTGAAAGGAATTCCTGAAATTCTTCTTCATCATCCGTGTCAACTTCATTGTCACCTTGTGACTGCTTGCCTTTCAATGCTGTCATCAGTTGTTTTACTGTTTCTTGACGATCTCGCAAGTGCTCTATACGCTTGTAGCACATTCTGGAAGAAAACAGGTACTTATTAATACGGCACAAAAATTTAACAAAGAAAGATCCTCCATTGAAAATAGTAACTTATTTACGAAGTGTTTCTATGCTACACTAAATTGATGATTACAGTATTACCAAAATGAACTGACAGGGAATTATTTTGGCAAAAGGGAGACGATGGCAAAATGGTAATTGTCACTGGGGTAGCAATGCTAATGTTCTGGGGATACAGATTCAAATTCCACCTTAGCAACAGGAATTTAAATTCATCTAACCAATCTATAACTGAAAGCCAGTTGGGTAGCCATGAAACGGTCATTAATTGTTGTAAAATTTGCTTAATTCACTAATGTCCTTTGGGGAAGGAAATATGCCTTCCTCACTTGATCTGGCTGAGATATGATACCAGACTGGCATCTGGTGACCTACCTCCCACTGCCTCCAAGCTGATAATCCCCAGCCCCACACAGCTCGCTTCTACCTTCTTCCAAAAATCCACAAACAGGACTATCTGGGCAGACCCATTGTTTCAGGCTGCTTTCGCCCCACACAACTCATCTCTGCCTACCTTGACTCAGTCTTCTCCCCCCTGAGAATCCCAGTCCACGTACATCCATGATTCCTCTGACGCTTTACATGTATTTCAAAATTTCCATTTTGCAGGCTTCAGCCACCTCCCATTTACCATGGATGTGTAATCCCTTTACATGCCCACTCCCCAGCAGGAGGGTCTTAGGGCTCTCTGCTTCTTCCTGCAGCAAAGACCTGAACCATGCCCACCCATCACTGCCCTCCTCTGCTTGGCTAAGCACATCCTCACCCTCAACAAATTGTCTTTTAACTCCTCTCATTTCCTTCAGGTCAGAGGTACCTGCACCAGGCCCCAGTTACGTTTGTTTCTTTGTGCGGTACGTAGAACATTACTTGTTTCATTCTGGCCCCCGCCCACAACTCTTTCTTTGACATAGTGATGATATCATCAGTGCTGCTTCCCTCTGTAGGTTGCTGCGTACGATAAAGGTGCACAGCATAACGAATAATGTATTAGAATGGATAGAAGATTGGTTTGCTAACAGAAAATAAAGAGTGGGGATAAATGGGTATTTTTCTGGTTGGCAATCAATGGCTACTGTTGTCCCTACAGGATCAGTGCTGTGGCCACAATTGTTTCCAAAATAACAGGGAGCAGATTTAGGACTGAGTTGAGGAGGAAATTCTTCATCCAAAAATCTGAATCTGTAGAATTCCCTGACCAGTGAAGCAGTTGAAGCCACCTCACCATGTTTTTAAGGCAAAGTTAGATTTTTGAACAGGAAGGGAATTAAGGGCTATGGTGAGCAGGCGGGTACATGCAGCTGAGTTTTCAAAAAGATAAACCATGAACGTACTGAATGGCACAGCAGGCTTGGCGGGCCAGATGGCCTACTCCTGCTCCTATTTTTTACGTTCTTAATCAATAGTCCAATACAGCAGCAATCACCTCAGAGCTATTTACTAAATTGCAGTCCAAGAAAGCCAAACATCATCTATTTTTGCCTGCATTACCGATGTAGATCTGACTGAATGACAATATCTGTTTAAATTGTTGAATCCAATATCTGCCATCACACTGGTCACCACATCAGCTTGCTGTTTTCCAAAACAATGAAACTAAAATACTTAAAAGTTAAGAACGAGATAAACAACCATTTTCTGGTTAAACAGATAGCTTGGAGACACTGGGAATATTACATGAGAAGAAGGTAAGGTTGAGAGGAGACTGAATAAAGGCATTCTTGCAGGCCTTGGACAATAGATAGGGGGGAAAAAAAGCTTTTCCCATTGGGGAAGGTCAAGAAATAAAGGGAACAAATTTAAGTATTTTGCAGAAAAAATAATGGTGACCAGGCGAGAAAAAAATGGAACTGGATCATTACATGAAAAGGAAAAGGCAAGGGATGGGGACCAGGTGAATTGTCCCTGCAGGGAGCCAGCATGGTTACAACAGGTAAAATAGCCTCCTTCAGTGCTTTAAACATTCCATAATTTTATGTTCAGAGAGAGTTGTGATGAGTGATAAACATACCATTAACTGTAGTTGTACAAGTGATCTTTTGTCACAGAATTGCTGAATTTCACCTGGCTTTTATTACTCTGGCAAGAAATGGATTGCATTTTAAAAACGTCCCAGAAGATTTTACCACTGCCATTCCCAACTCTCAAATCTGAGACCATTTTGTAACAAGTCACTAGCAACCGCATTAAATCTTCCAGTATATTCAAGGCTGAGATAGTCAGATACTTACCAATTAGGGACTCAAACATTTTGGGGAAAAAGGCAGAAAAGTGGAACTGAGGATTATCAAATCAGCCATGATCTCACTGAAAGGAAGATCAGACTTTATGGGCTGCCCCTCTGTATTACGGTCTTATTTATTTTTCAATACAGATGTCTGGTCTTAGTGTGATAATCTACATCCTAAGAGTTCCATTTTTGCAAAGGGCTATGCTAATTCAAATAACCTTAAATTGAAGTATTTTTTATTGTCACTGAATTTAATTCAAGATAAAAGTAACATCATAAGGAAAAATGTTATGCTGGGAAAAACTGGGGAAATTGGATTAAATAGATATTTCTGATCCAGATCCAGCACATGGATTGGCACACTGGTTCCAATAAACTCATTCTGTTCTGAAAGCTCTTTGATTTCAATCACTTATTACTGACTATCGTGCGCATATCATTTAAGGTCAGTGCGACGTACAACAGTTATAATATAAAATTCCAATTAAACTCATTCTCATTATATTTCTATTGCAAAAGATTAAGCTAAGTCTTGCTATTTTAAACAGCTGAAATGACAGTTATGTTACTGCTGTGCAGGGCACTAATTGGACTCCATTTGTAGTGCAGATTTTCCAGAATGAAAAATGACAGAGTTAAAGGAGGACGCATTACATATACAGTTACACAAGGTAAAGGAGAGTGGCTATAGTTGTGCAGTCTAAGTGACTCTATCTGTAAGTCAGAAGGTCTGGATTCAAGTCACACTGACCCTAAAGGTGTGCCATAACACATCTGAATAGGTTGATTAAAAGTATCTAAAAGCTTAAGATGTTGAATATTGGAGTCTCTTTAAGACTGATGTTTCCTATTACCTACTGTGTAGCATGAGGTTTCATTTAAAAGCTATTACAGCTGCACTTAACATTCCGAAATTCTGGCATATGAAAACAAAGGGAAGAATAATGAAAATCAGAGCGGTCACAAAAAATGTGCATGAAACTCATGTCAACAATTTATCAGGCACCAAATGTACCCTATTATTCAACAATAAGAAGTATTTGTTCTCAGAAAGAATGGTAAACCAACCCTAAGATGGAACTGGGCAAGGGAACAATGATTTCCCAATAACACGAGTGGCTGTCCCAGGTAAGGCCACTAGCCAAAATATTCAGACAATCAATTGACACAGTGTAAGATGCCTGCCCCTAAAAATGATATAACACTAAATGGCCAGGCTCAGAGCAGAGTACTCAGGACAGGAGGTGCCAGGGGAAAACGTGTAGGGCCTAGGCTAATTCTGAGCTAGAATAACCGCACTGGAGCCAAATTCTGTGCTTGAGTAAATGTGCTGAATCTAGGTCAAATCTGTGCTGGAACATTGGTGCAGGGACCAAGAATAAAGGAGACTCAAGGCAAGAGGGGTTCTCAACAAGCAGACCTTGTACACAGCAGTTCTCATTGGATGGCCCTTGAGAGCAGTCCTCAGCAGGCAGACAGAAGGAGAGGAGGAAGACCAATGGAAGAGTTCCTGAACACATCAGCGAGAGAGCAGGATGCTGCCCCCACTACGTTAATGAGATTGAAACATTTCATGCCGACAACCTGTTTGTCCTCTGATATCAGTGAACCATCCCAATTGTCAAGGGGTTGTAGACTTTCTTTATCTAATTAACTAATATATCATCCCTAAACTGCTACTTCCTTACAAACTCAGTAAACTAGTAGATAATTGCAATAAATTATCAACTGCCTATATTAGGTAACTGCGACCATATACCCCTAAAGTCAACAAAAGGGAGTGGACTTCTTTGGCAAAGTAATGGCATTCCTACCTTCAAACCAGAAGGTCAGGACTCAAGTTCTACCTGTTTCAGAGATGTGTCATAACATGCTTACATAGGTTGACTGAAAATACCTATAAGATTAAATGGTAATCTAATTAAAGTATTAGTGATTTAATAATTTGAAAGAGTAGAGAGAGAAAGAAACTGATGGATTCAACTAAAAGAAGGTGGTGTAATTTTAATATGTGAGCAAAGCCGTTTCGGTTTACTATCAGAATGCACTTCTTCCCACAAAGGATAGAAGTTGAGTTAACCGGCAACGTTTCGCCTCTGAATCAGAATAGTTCAGGTTCATGTTCCACTCCAGGACATGATGGCCACAGAAGGAATGTTCATGATGTGGTTAAACAGATTGACAGCCTACAAATCCTTCCAATACTTCCACACTATTCTCCACAAAGAGCTAAGTGTGTGAAGTTATGCAAAACAAATAAAAAAGGTAGTAGGAATTTGAGACTCAAATCAAAAATTTAAACACTGACCCTAGATTTTGTGGTTAGATGAAGTTAAGATATAGATTAATCATAATTCACTTGAAATGTAGTCCAGATCATGTTTCTATGTTCTAACGTTAAAAATGAACTACCCCAAAATGTGTCCTTAATCATTTACAACTAGGAGAAAAACTTTGCAATTGCACATCCAGGGATGACACCTAAAAGTGCTTTATAACCATGTGAGAAAGTAAAAGAGACCTTGTTTTAATTGTTTCTCTGAAAAATCACAGCTACAAGAGGACAACACTCTCTCAGCTCTGCAGTTAAGGACAAAGAAAAAGATGGTCAAGTCTCTGTGGTTTGAACTAATGATCTGATTCAGAGGCAAACATAAGACCACTGAGCCAAAGTTAACAGCGACATAAGAATGCAATCTGAATTCATGTTTGAATTAATATCAGTATGGAAAAATATAATTATAAATAATGGCAATATAATCTGTTAAATAACATTTATAGAAACATTAATAAGGCAAAGCATGATTAGAATTGAGGGTTTCAGCTGTACGAAGGCCTGAACAACTGAAATTGATGTACTATTTACAAAGGTGCATTTATTTTTACATCAGACCAGTAATATTTCTGAGTGATATTTTAAAATCTTTCAAACTAAGATATGAAATTGATGAACTCTTGATTTAAGTAATATTTAAATACATTAATCACAGACTATTGATTCCATCCGGTTTCACTTCTCCATTATCAATGACAATATCATAAGTAACATTGTAATATTATGCCAAAAGGTCACTTTTTCATATACCTTGTCTATCATGTCAAGGATATATCCTAACTTCAGCCAATCTTGGCATAACATAATCAATGAATTAATAGGGGTGCCATTAATCTCAATAAAGGAACAATTCCTTCTTACAGCCTTTCCCCAAAATCTCACACATAACCAAAACAAACAGCTTTTTCCAAAGCTGATACAGAATAAAAAATTCTTCCTTTCAGAGATGTTGAATAACGTAACACGAAACTGAAATAAGGAAAGCCAACTGGCCATTCAAGTTCAAGTGTAGTCTAGAACAGGCACATTGGGAGGTAGTGGTGCCGTAGTAATGTGACTGAGCTGGAAATCCAAGACTATAAGACATAGGAGTGGAAGTAAGGCCATTCGGCCCATCAAGTCCACTCCGCCATTTAAATCATGGCTGATAGGCATTTCAACTCCACTTCCCTGCACTCTCCCCGTAGCCCTTGATTCCTTGTGAGATCAAGAATTTGTCGATCTCTGCTTTGAAGGCATCCAACATCCCGGCCTCCACTGCACTCCGTTATTGTTATTGTGCTGGTGATGTGGATTTGAATCCCATTTCGGCAGATGATGAAACTTGAATTCAATGAAAAAAATCTGGGAATTAATGGATAACTTTAAGGCAAAAATGCTACCATTGTTCTAAATTGGTTATGCTCTCCTTAAAGTTTGGCCTACATTGACTCCAAACTACAGCAATGTGATCAGTTCTTAACACCCTGAGGACAATTAGGGATCAGTAATAAATAGTGACCTCGCCAGCAAAGCCCACATCCTGTGAATGAATTTTACATACGCTGTTATAACATCTGTTCATCTCCCATTTTAATATAAAACATTGTCTACCTGAGGCAATTAGCATTTCATGTATTTAATCTGTTGCTACTGCTGCTAGTTTTCTTTGTAAATTAAATGGACATAAAGTGTGTGGCTTTTAGCAGGTAACCACAATATCAAAAATTCCAGTTAATAGAGAATTCCAGTCAGGTGTGGGAGATGACAGAATTTCTAGTATGCAACCTTTTTTTGTACATTTCTGAATGTACATTTCTTTAAACTAAAACACCTAAGAGAATCGCAAGGTAAAAAGGAGAAGATGCAAAAATAAAAGCAAGGCTAAATAAAGTTTAGTCACTGTAAAGGTATCAAAGATATAGATAGTGGACATCGAACATCTATTAGAAATCTCATCTGTTTTGGAGATAATTCCAGAAGGTATCCAGAACAGACATAAGGGACGGTAATGATGTAGTTGTAATGTCAATGAATTAGCACTCCAGGACCCACGGTTATTGTTCTGGCGATACAGGTTTGAATTCCACCTTGACAGATGCATCAAGATTGCGTGTGACCACACCTAAAATCAGCAGAGCAGCAACACAGAAGTTTAAACATTCTGATCATTGCAAAATCTTGGCCACGTATTCTACTTTAAGGCATCTAATTATTATCTAAAAACCAAAAGAACTGCGGATGCTGCAAATCAGAAACAAAAACAAAGTTGTTGGAAAAGCCCAGCATTTGTGACGAAAAAACAGAGTTAATGCTTCGGGTCCAGTGACCCTTCCTCTGAGGAATTATTATCGCCTGTTAAAATTCTGCATCGTCTGCAAATTCAGATTTTTGATTTCTGGAAATGACTGGCCGGCTAATGCATATGTGGAAATATCATTCCACTCTGTACAAGTTTCAGTAATCATAATATATGCAGCAAGATCGAGGGAAGACAGCAGTGTAGTGGTAAAGTCAATGGACAAGTAACCCAGATGCCCAGGCTAATACGCTGGCAAAATCGGGGTGAATCCTACAATGGCAAATGGCTAAATCTGACCTAATTGAAATCTGGAATTAAAAGTCAGCCCAATGGCAATTACCTAACCATTGTCAATTGTCATAAATATCCAGCTGGTTCACCAGTGCTCTTTAGTCAGGAAATCTGCAATCACTAACTTGTCTGGCCTAGATGTGGCTCCAGACACATCAAAATGGTTGACTCTTAATTGCTTTCTGAATGGCCTGACAAGCCACTTAGTTCAAGAGCAATTAAGGATAGGCAACAAATTCTGGCCTTGCCAGTAACACCTATATCCCCTGCAAGGATTCAAACAAAGATGATCAAAGGCCATAGCCGATTTGATCACTCAAGTTAATTTTGGTCCGTTCATCTAGGGTAAGGTTCTAAAATCAGAATTAATTAAAAACCAAAAGAACTGCGGGTACTGTAAGTCAGAAACAAAAATAAAAGTTGCTGGAAAAGCTCAGCAGTTTGGACAGCATCTATGAAAGCAAATCAAAGTTAATGTTTGCATATAAACCAACATTTTCCCAGCTACCATCAGTTCTGAGTAAGGGTCACCAGATCAGAAACATTAACTCTGATTTCTCTTCACAGATGCTGCCTGACCCGCTGAGCTTTTTCAGCAATTTCTGTTTTTCAGTTAGAATTAATTAACTGCTTGTCACAGGCTTACCTCACACACATATTAATAGATTATCATCAATAATACACTCAACAGCATGCAGGCTTAAACACATTAAAATCGCTTGATTCGAATTTTAGACCAAATACCCACAAATTGTGTTAGGCACAGCTAAAGAAATTCCTGAGACCTGGTTTGCTTAAAAATTTGCTTTATCTAAAAATAAATTCAAAAATCTGTTTAGCAAAAGACACTAAAATGTTGGATGTTAACCTCTATAAAACCTCAGTATATTTCTCCTGCTTTAATGTGTTTTCTAAATAAAAACCGAAAAAAAAAATCCCAATGCTATAAATCAGGAACAAAAAAAATTGCTAGAAAAGCTCAGCAGGTCTGACAGCATCTGTGAGGGAAAGAACAGAGTTAGCACTTCGGGTCCAGTAACCCTTTCTGAAAACTGAGAATGGGAGTTCTGAGGAAGGGTCACGGGACCCAAAATGTTAACTGCTTTTTACTTCACAGATACTGCCAGAGGGGGAAATGGGGGGGAGAGGGAAATGGGGGGGGAGAGGGAAATGGGGGGGGAAGAGGGAAATGGGGGGGGAGGGGGAAATGGGGGGGGGAGGGGGAAATGGGGGGGGGAGGGGGAAATGGGGGGGGGAGGGGGAAATGGGGGGGGAGGGGAAATGGGGGGGGAGAGGGGAATGGGGGGGGGAGAGGGGAATGGGGGGGGAGAGGGGAATGGGGGGGGAGAGGGGAATGGGGGGGGAGAGGGGAATGGGGGGGGAGAGGGGGATGGGGGGGAGAGGGGGATGGGGGAGGGTAAGAGGGGAATGGGGGAGGGTAAGAGGGGGAGGGGGGAGAGGGGGGAGGGGGGAGAGGGGGGAGAGGGGGGAGGGGGAGGGGGGAGAGGGGGGAGAGGGGGGAGAGGGGGGAGGGGGGAGAGGGGGGAGAGGGGGGAGAGGGGGGAGGGGGGAGGGGGGAGGGGGGAGAGGGGGAGGGGGGAGAGGGGGGGGGAGGGGGGAGAGGGGGGGGGAGGGGGGAGAGGGGGGAGGGAGGGGGGGGGGGGGGAGAGGGGGGAGGGAGGGGGGGGGGAGGGGGGAGGGAGGGGGGGGAGGGGGGAGAGGGGGGAGGGGAGAGGGGGGGAGAGGGGGGGAGAGGGGGGGAGAGGGGGAGAGGGGGGGAGAGGGGGGGAGAGGGGGGGAGAGGGGGAGAGGGGGGGAGAGGGGGGGAGAGGGGGGGGAGAGGGAGAGAGGGGGAGAGGGGGGGAGGGGGGGAGGGGGGGAGGGACTCTGAAATAAAATAGACAGAAAGAGAGGGAAGGCGATGATGCAAGGTGGATAAAGGAGCAGATAGGTGGAGAGAAGACAGACAGTCAAGGAGGCAGGGATGGAGCCAGTAAAAGTGAGTGTAGATAGGGAGTTTGGATGGGGTTTGGTCAGGTGGGTCAGGTGGCAGGGAAGTGGGAGGGGGAGATAAAATGGGTCGCGACTGGGAGGTGCAGTCATTTGTCATGAACCGAGCATAGGTATTCCACAAAGTGGTCTCCGAGCCTCCGCTTGGTTTCCCCGACATAGAGGAGGCCACATCGGGAACAGCGGATATAATATGCCAAATTAGCAGATGTGCAGGTGAACATCTGTTTAATGTGGAAGGTTTTCTTGGGACTTAGGACAGAGGGTGGGGGGTGGGGAAATGTGGTGTAGGGCTGGTGTAGCACTTCCTGTGGTTGCAGGGAAAAGTGCCAGGGTGGTGGGGCTAGTGGGGAGTGTGGAACCGGCAAGGGAGTCACGGGGAGAGCGGTCCTTCCGGAAAGTAGACAAGGTGGGAAAAATGTCCTTGGTAGTGGTGTCAGATTGTAGGTGGCGAAAGTGGTGGAGGATGATGTGTTGAATCCGGAGGTTACTGGGGTGCTACGTGAGGACGAGGGGGATTCTGTCTTTGTTGTCATTGCAGAGAGGGGGTGTGACGGATGAGTTGCAGGAAACAAGAGAGATGCGGTCAAGAGCGTTTTCAACCATTGTGGAGGGGAAATTGTGGTCCTTGAAAAACGAGGACATCTGGGATGTCCGGGAGTGGAATACCTCATCTCGGGTGCAAATGCAGCGTAGGCAAAGGAATTGGGAATAGGGGATGGCATTCTTGCAGGAAGGTGGGTGAGAGGAGGTGTATTCTAGGTAGCTGTGGGAGTCGGTAGGCTTGAAATAGATATCAGTTTCCAGATGGTTGCCAGAGATGGAAACAGAGGGGTCCAGGAAGGAGACAGAGGTATTGGAGTCCAGGTGAACTTAAGGTTGGGGTGGAATGTCTTAGTAAAGTGGATGAACTGTTCGAGCTCCTCATGGAAAACGAGGCAACGCAAATACAGTCATTGATATAATGGAGGAAGAGGTGGGGGATGGGGCCAGTGTACCTGCAGAAGGAGGATTGTTCAACGTATTCCACAAAGAGGCAGGCATAGCTTGGGCTCATGTGGGTACCCACGGTCACTCCCTTTGTCTGTAGGAAGTGGGAGGAGTTGAAGGAGAAGTTGGTAAGGAGGAGTACGGCGACATGGATAAGGGTGTTGTTGGAGGGGGGCCTGAGGGAGAGGAAGAAGCGGAGAGCATTTAGGCCATCTGCATAGACAATGCAAACATACAGGGACAGGACGTCCATGGTGAAGATGAGGTGTTGAGGACCAGGGAATTGGAGGTTTTGGTGAGTGTTGTCACGGACGCAGGTGGGGAGTTCCCAGGCTGGGGGAGGGGGCGGGAGCGGAGAATGGAGTCGAGATAAATGGAGATAAGTTCGGTGGGGCAGGAACAAGCACTGGGAGTTCTGTGGTAAATGGCTCACCTCTGGACTCCCAAAGCCTGTTCATTATCTAGAAGGAACAAATCTGGAATGGAATAAAATACTCTCCCCTTGCCTTGGCGAGTACAACTTCAACAACACTCGAGAAGCACCATTCATACTCTGAATCCCAGGGTACACTCTCTGTTCGGCTGCACACACTTCAGCTATGGAGCAAACACTTGTTGAAATGTGCTACACACATGCTTCTCTGTCTTTTGTATATATTACAATGACAGCAGTTGCTGCTCCAAATCCAAAACCTGAAGTCTGAGCACTTTCACTTGGTGACATTTCCTGCACCTCTGGACGTCTGGGACACAAGAAGTAGCCTAATTTTCTACAAGTCAAACATTTATCAAAGTATGATTTTAAACTTCCTAATGCAAAATGCATTAGAATTTACTTACATTTGTTCATCAATTTCTTCTATCTGTCTGTCAAAACGAATTTCTTCATCATCTTCAGCTACAATTGCTTCTGAAACCTTAAGGCAGAATATAAAAATCTGAGAGTTAAGATGTACAGACTACTTTTGACCGAAATAGCAGTTTAAAATCAGCATACAAAGTTCTGGATGTGAGTTTGCTCGCTGAGCTAGAAGGTTCGTTTTCAGACGTTTCATCACCATTCTAGGTAACATCATCAGTGAGCTTCCGGTGAAGTGCTGGTGTTATGTCCCACTTCCTATTTATCTGTTTAGGTCTCCTTGGGTTGGTGATGTCATTTCCTGTTCTTTTCTCAGATGGTGGTAGATGGGCTCCAAATCAATGTGTTTGTTGATGGAGTTCCGGTTGGAATGCCATGCATCTGGGAATTTTCGTGCATGTCTCTGTTTGGCTTGTCCTAGGATGGATGTGTTGTCCCAATCAAAGTGGTGTCCTTCCTCATCTGTATGTAAGGATACTAGTGATAGTGGGTCACGTCTTTTTGTGGCTTTTGATTGGGACAACACATCCATCCTAGGACAAGCCAAACAGAGACATGCACGAGAATTCCTAGAAGCATGGCATTCCAACCGGAACTCCAATCACAAACACATAGGCTCCAAATCAATCTCCCACCCTCTGAGAAAAAAAACAGGAAATTACATCACAAATGCAGGAAATGACATCACCAACCCAAGGAAACCTAAACAGATAAATAGAAAGCGGGACATAACACTAGCGCTTCACCGGAGGCTCACTGATGATGTTACCTAGAATGGTGACGAAATGTCTGAAAATGTACCTTCCAGTTTAGTTAGCAAACCCACATCCAGAACCTCAACCTGAGCTACAAATCTTCTCAAAACTTGCTAGCATACAAAGTATTTAAAATCTCAAGGAAAATGTGCTTCAAATGATCCTATAACATTTTAATTTGAACTTTGAGGTCAAAATGAGAAGGAACGGACAATAAACTGAAAACTATCAAAGTAATGCTTGATATTTTTGAGCAAAGGAAATCAAATCTTGGGAGGCATTAACAATATCAATTTTGAGCCAAATGAGCATATGTAGTAACTCTGGTACTTGTTACATTACTGCTTCAATATTAGATCAGCCATAATCTCACAGCAGTGAAACAGGCTGAATGATCTAATTCTGCTCCTACATCTTGTGGTCTTACTTAAGCACAATAAAAGTACCAAGTACAGCTTCGGTCACCACAGTATTTAAGGAATATTGCAGCAATAGCACTGCCCCTGGGTTTTTCCTCAATTCCAGACTCCAGCTGCACTGATCTATAAATGTTATTTTGTTTTAAACGAGAGTCCCAAGCCCTATAATTCAGTGAGCTCCTGGGACTTCAATGAACCTCAGCTCCTCAGAGTTAATAGTAGTACTTTGGCTTCTGGAAGGAATAAATAAAGGGTGAACTCAATGAATAGCTAGGCATTAGGAAATTCAAAGGAACAGAGAGATCTTGGGATGGTTGTCCACAGATCCCAGAAAGTGGCAGGACGGTTTAATAGGGTCATTAAGGTAGTATGCAGGATGCCTGCTTTTATCAGTCATGGCATAGATTATGAGAGCATGGAAGTCAAGTGGGAGCTGTACAGACTTAGTTAGGCCACAGCTGGAATACTATGTGCAGTTCTGGTCACCACACTGAAGGGAGGATATGACTGTACTGGAGGAGATACAAAGGAGACTCACCAGGATGTTGCCTAGAATGGAGAATTCCAGCTACAAAGCGCGGCTGGATAACATTGGATTATTTTCTTTGGAGCAGAGAGGGTTGTGAGAGGTACCTGACAGAGGTGCATAAGATTATGAAAGGCATGGACAGAATGAATAGAAAGCAACCATTCCCTTAGTTGCAGATTAATAATAAGGGAGAATAATTTTAAAGTGCATGGCAGGATGTTTAGAGGGGGATTTGAGAAAAAAACTTTTTTACTCAGAGAGTGGTAGGGGTCTGGAGTGCATGATCTGAGTCAGCTTGTTGACACAACAGGGAAACCATGTCAAAAACAATTGTTCGAATTCTTTGTGGAGGTAACAAGTAAAATAGATGAAGGGGAAATAGTGGATGTAATATATTGAATTTTCACAAGGCGTTAAATAAGGTACTACATTTAAGCTAATTAATGGTGGCACAAGTGTTGGAAGTAGTATATTAGCATGAATAGAATAACTATTAAAGGATAGAGTTGGAATAGGGCAGAGGGATATTTTAAGGATAGCAACTTATTGACAGGATGCAGAGATGGGCTGAGAGGTGGCAGATGGAGTTCAACCTGGATAAATGCGAGGTGATGCATTTTGGAAGGTCGAATTTGAAAGCTGAGTACAGGATCAAGGATAGGATTCTTGGCAGTGTGGAGGAACAGAGGGATCTTGGTGTGCAGATACATAGATCCCTTAAAATGGCCACCCAAGTGGACAGGGTTGTTAAGAAAGCATATTGTGTTTTGGCTTTCATTAACAGGGGGATTGAGTTTAAGAGTCGTGAGATCTTGTTGCGGCTCTATAAAACTTTGGTTAGACCGCACTTGGAATACTGCGTCCAGTTCTGGTCGCCCTATTATAGGAATGATGTGGATGCTTTGGAGAGGGTTCAGAGGAGGTTTACCAGGATGCTGCCTGGACTGGAGGGCTTATCTTATGAAGAGAGGTTGACTGAGCTTGGTCTCTTTTCATTGGAGAAAAGGAGGAGGAGAGGGGACCTAATTGAGGTATACAAGATAATGAGAGGCATAGATAGAGTTGATAGCCAGAGACTATTTCCCAGGGCAGAAATGGCTAGCATGAGGGGTCATAGTTTTAAGCTGGTTGGTGGAAAGTATAGAGGGGATGTCAGAGGTGGGTTCTTTACACAGAGAGTTGTGAGAGCATGGAATGCGTTGCCAGCAGCAGTTGTGGAAGCAATGTCATTGGGGTCATTTAAGAGACTGCTGAACATGCATATGGTCACAGAAATTTGAGGGTGCATACATGAGGGTCAATGGTCGGCAAACATTGTGGGCTGAAGGGCCTGTTCTGTGCTGTACTGTTCTATGTTCTAACTTATAACTAATGGGGTCTGACAGGGATCACTGCTTAGGCCATAATTATTTATTAATATATTGCATATATTAATTACACGAATGAGGAAAACAGAGTTTGTGGATGACACAAAAGTAAGTGGGAAGGCAAGTGGCAAAGATAACACAAAGGGTCTTCAGAGGGATACAGGCAGGTTAAGTGATTCAGCAAAAACACAGTTCACCTTGAAGAATAATGTGAACTTTGTTACTTTGGTAGCAAGATAAGCTGAATATTATTTAAATGGAGGAAAACTGAAAAAAAGCTACAGCACAGAGATATTTGGTAGTCCTCATACATAAATCAAAAAGCTAGCATATAAGTTCAGCATGTAAGAGGAAAGGCAAATTGAATTTTGGCCTTTATTTCAAAGGCAATGGAGTACATGCATATGAAGTCTTGCCTAAAACTATATAAGGAAAGATGTACTGGCATTACACGCAGTCCTGAGAGGTACACATATCCCAGGAATAAAGCGAGCATCTTACGAGGAGAGGTTGAGTAAGTTGTGTCTATACAAAACAGAATTTAAAAGAATGAGATGTTACCTTATTGGAACATTACAACATTCTTAGGGGACTTGGCAGGGTAAATGTGGAAAGATTGTTTCTTCTTGTGTGAGAGTCTAGAACCAGAGGAGAAAAATCTCAGTACAAGGGGCTGTCCATTTAAGACAGAGATAAGGAAGAATGTCTTCCCTCAGACGGTAGTGAATCTGCGGAGTTCTTCATTGTGGAAGGCTGTACGATGTGGGTCATTAATACTCAAGGCTGAGATACACAGATTTTTAATCAGTCAGGGAATCAAAGGTTATAGGGAAAAGACAGGAAAATACAGTTATGATTATCAGATAGCCATGGTCTCACTCAGTAACAGAACAGACTAAAAAATTGGCTGAATGGCCTACATCTTCTGATTTCATGGTCTAATAATCCAAACTATATTATTTTTCCTTCATCTGCGTCTAATCTTATTGTGCATGACTGTGGTGACAGATACATCAAGGACAATAAGAAAATATGCTCTGCTGGGAACATTTAAAATGACTCACCGTATTGACCTGTCTGATTTCTTTCTGAAACTCCTCCCACTCTTTGTCCATTTGATCTTTCGGAGGGTCTACGTTCCGCACCTATAATATCAGATATGACAGTAAAGAATAAGAGGACACTGAAGTGGTCAGGTATCAGATGCTAGCTCTTCTCTGCCCTCTACAGTTATTGGGCTGAAACCTTAAAAAGTGTCATCTCACTGACGGACAAGAATATTTGATTAAAATATGTGCACCAGCTTTGACAAACAAAATAATGTAAATGTTGTGGTACTTGCTTTTGCATCTTTTACTGGATCATCAAAGAATCCTTCTGGTAAAGCCTCTGCTGTATTATCTTTCCTAAAACAGCAAGACAAACCTGATCACCTTAAAGCGAGTGATTCCCAGAAACCCAACACATATAATACAACTGTGGCCTGAAGTATTCAGTTGCTCAAGTGCAATAGAGTCTTTCATTTTGCAAAAGTACTTAATGTTTACAATATTTAAATTTTGTTTAAAACATTAACACAAGTACCTTCACTTTAAAAATTAATTAGTAGTATCCCATATTTTTGATCCTTGTATAAAATGGAATACAAAATAAAATTCTGCAGCATTCACTTCCCCAGTCTTACCCTTGTCACAGAATCTGTTCAAGGAAGAACTAGATAAGTCATTGACAGACACAGGTCTGAATGGATATGGTGGGGTAGGGGGAGGAGGAGGAGACTAGGAAGTGGGTTTAGAAGCAGAACACCTATCACCTAAGGGAACATTGGAGCACTTCAAGGGCCAAATGGCCTTATCTTGCTCCTAAGTCCCACATTTCCTTGAAATTTAGGAAATTGACAAGCACAATGCTAAAGTACAAATTTATTTTCATATATTTAACATATTTAATCATAGATAAACGGTTAAAAAGCATTGCATCTCTTTTATCATAATAAGAACATTTTAAGACAATTCATAATGTATGCTACAATTATTAAACTTGGTCTGTAATTAGCTCATAATTACCACTATCAGGATTTTCACCTTTCCATTGCCTTGTCTGATTGCTCTGGTTTCTGGATGGATCCAGAATGAGTAACAGCTGGAGATGCGAGTGTGCTATCAAAGAAGTCTGAAAAGGAGAAAGATGAAAAAAAGGTAAAAAATTACAAGTTATGAACTTAAAATCATGGAAAAATTCATTTTTATCACTTATAATGTGTTTTATCTTTCTCTTTGTTCCGACATCAATATTAGAGGGTGGATAGACCATCTGTTTAAGGACCTATCAGCATCACTAAAGAGCTGGAAATACCTTGTTGAGATATTTGTAACATTGATAGCCACAGGTGAGGTGCCAAAAATCTGGAGTGTGGCTAATGTGGCGTCACTATTTAAGAAAAGTGGTAAGGAAAGGCCAGGGAACAACATACCGGTAAGCCTGATATCAGTGGTGGGCAAGTTGTTGGAAGGGGATCCTGAGGGACAGGATTTACATGTATTTGAAAATTCAAGACCTAATTAGGATATTTAACATGGGTTTGTGCATGGGAAATCATATCTCATGAACTTGACTGCGTTCTTTGAAGAAGTAACAAGAAGGATCGATGAGAGCAGAGTGGTGGGTGTAACCGATGTGGACTTCAGTAAGGAATTCAACAAGGTTCTGCATGATGGACTTGTTAGCAAGGTTAGATCACAAGAAATACAGGCAGAACTAGCTATGTGGATACAGAACTGGTTCGAAGGTAGAAGGCAGGCTGGTGATGGGAGGGCTGCTTTTCAGACTGGAAGCCTGTGACCAACAGTGCACACAAGGATGCGCACTGGATCCACTGCTTTTCATTATTTATATATATGATACGGATGTGAACATAGGAGGTATGGTTAGGTCTAGGCTCGAAACGTCAGCCTTCCTGCTCCTAAGATGCTGCTTGGCCTGCTGTGTTCATCCAGCTCTACACCTTGTTATCTCGGATTCTCCAGCATCTGCAGTTCTTATTATGTCAGGTATGGTTAGTAAGTTTGCAGGTGACACCAAAATTGGAGATGTAGTGGACAGCATAGAAGTTTACCTCCTACTATCTCAGTTATTTCTTAAATTGTACTTCTTATTTTTTCCACAGCCCTTTCTTTCAGGACATTATTCTCACAACGTCAAACTACTGCAGACTTTTTTCTTCCTAAACCACTTAGGAGACTAAAATGGTGCTGGGTCCACCACATTTTGCTATTTATATAAATGATTTGGTTGTGAACATAGGAGGTATAGAACATAGAACATAGAACAATACAGCACAGAACAGGCCCTTCGGCCCTCAATGTTGCGCCGACCTGTGAACTAATCTAAGGCCCTCGACCTACACTATCCCATCATTATCCATATGCTTATCCAAGGACTGTTTAAATGCCCCTAATGTGGCTGAGTTAACTACATTGGCAGGCAGGGCGTTCCACGCCCTTACCACTCTCCGAGTAAAGAACCTGCCTATGGTAGGTAATTTTGCAGATGACACCAAATGGGAGATGTCGTGGATAACGAAGATGATTAACTCACAGTACAATGGGACCTTGATCAAGATGGACCAATGGACCGAGGAGTGGCAGATAGACAATAGTTTAGATAAATGTGAGGTACTACATTTTGGAAAGGCAGGACTTACACACTTAATTGTAAGGTCCTGGGGAATGTTGCTGAATAAAGAGACCTGTGGTGCAGGTTTATAGCTCCTCGAAAGTGGAGTTATAGGTAGACGGGATAGTGAAGGTGGTGTTTGGTAAGCTTGCCTTTATTGGTCACTGCACTGAGTAAGTGAGTTGGGAGATCCTGCAGCTGTATAGGAATTGGTTAGGCCACTTCTGGAACATAGCATTCAATTCTGGTCGCCCTGCTAGAGGAAGGACATTGTGAAACTTGAAAGGGTCCAGAAAAGATTTCTAAGGATTTTGCTAGGGTTGGAGGGTTTGAACCATAGGAGAGGCTGAACAGACTGGGGCTATTTTCCCTGGAGCAACAGAGACTGAGGGGTGGCCTTATAGAGGTTTATAAAATTATGAGGGGCATGGATAAGGTGAATAGCCAAGGTCTTTTCCTTGAGGTGGGGGGAGTCCAGAAATAGCCGGCATAAGTTTAAAGTGAGAGGGAAAAGATTTAAGAGAGACCTGAGGGGCAACATTTTCACACAGAGGATGATGCATGCATAGAATATGCTGCCAGAGGAAGTGGTAGAGGCTGGTAAAATTACAACATTTAAAAGGGTTTAGATGGGCCAAATGCTGGCAAATGAGACTAGCTTAATTTAGGCTATCTCGTCAGCATGGACGACTTGGACCAAAGGGTCTGTTTCTATGACTCTGTGGCCTTAAACCAGAGTTCTCGGATTGGGCATACCTATTGTAGGGTAGAAGTTCTGTGCACACTGCAAATACCCTCCTCTCTTCCGCAATTTTGAATGTAGTCTCAGCTCCAGAGTCATTTCTATGCAAACATCATAGCAGAGATGGGGCTGGATTTGCTGCAGCATGCCTTAGATACACATTGCAATTAGGGTGAAGGCAAAAACATTCAGCTGTGTGTAGACAGAAAATTTGTTTTTCCCTCATTTTTACCTTTGCTTACATAATTTTGAATGGAAAGTTTGCGAGTGTTTGTATAGGTCTATCGTCTTTTGAAACCTCAAGTTTAATTCCGTTGGCCTTCAAAAGCTGATGTCCAACATTTAAATATGGAATAGATGGGAAGGGCAACAGAGGTTAATTTAGCCTCATTACTTGATATGGCTGGACTTGTATCATTTTGATAGGGTTTGAATCTACTAAAAGAAGGACAGATAGGAGAAACAGGCAGGATGTAATGGGGAGTAATCACAAGCACACTCCACAACTCCCCAGCACAAATCGAAAAGAAACTTTCCTCCTTTGCAAGGAGATAAGCAGGATCTCTTTGTTTTCAGTTGGTTACAGGATGTTTGGCAATGATGGTTTGAATCAAGTCAACTAATTATGCCAGATGGGACAATCCAAAACAATTCCAGACAGTTCCATTGTATTTCAGGACTTTACCAAAGAATATCAACCTAGCCTGATTCAATGAAAAATTGAATAACTTTAAAAAAAAACTCAAAGTCTTCTTATTCTGCTTCAGAGATCCTAACAACTTAAATTTTCCAGGCTTTCCAAGATTGCTTAGTAGTTAAACCCCATCAATTCGGCAACTAATACACCATTGAACCTATGATGGACCCTGCAAATTTACACCTAAGTTCTCCATTAGAAAATGTTGTCAGACCTGCTGAGTTTCTCCAGCACTTGCTGTTAATTCAGATCTCATGCATCCACAGTAATTTGCTTTTTATCAGCAAGTTAGAGTTTGGGAATTCTGTGGTGAGTAACTCACTTCCCAACTCACAGAGCCAGTCCATCATCTATAAGGCACAAGAGAGGAGCCTGATGGGATTTGCTCCACTTACTTTGATGAGTAGGCTTTAACAGCACTTGAGAAGCTCAATTATATCCTGGATGAAGCAGTCTGAGTGATTGGCAACCATGTGCCATATTCAAAATGCACTGCAGTAACCTGCCAAGCCTCTTTCACAATTACCATTAAAAGCTGTGGTCTCTACCAAGTACAAGAAAAGGGAAGTAATTGCATAGGAATGTTAGCACATACTAATTTGCCTGTAAACTATGCAATTCTGACTTTGAACTATATTGACAACTTCATTGTCACTGGATCAAAACCCTGGAACTCCCTTCTTAACAGCATTATGGGCATTTCAAGACCAAATGGATTGCAGTAGGTCACTGTTGTCTTTTCAGGGGAAATTGATCTTGCCAGCAATGAAAAGAAATGCCTGTATCCCATAACAAAGCAAAATTATTGCTCTCAGATGTTTTGCTGTGTAAGTCATAGTATGTTGGAGATTCATTGTGTTATAACAATGAAGGTGGGGATCAAGCATAAAGGGAAATATGACCACAAATGCCTTACAGGAAGTGCCATTATACGTATAGAGAGAAAGGTCATAACAAAGACTAAGACAAAGAGGAATGAACTGGGGAAGAACCAATGATAGCAAAAAAAGAGCACCATGTAAAATGAACTTTCAGGAGTTCAAGAGAAGGTGTATGATGATCAAGTGGTTCGGAAGGATCCGTGCCAAAACATCGAAAATGAGCTCAGACATGATAAATAGGATTAGTTGGGCTGGAGAGGTGACAGGTTGCATTACTGGGGGCAAATTCTATGACTCCGGCTCAGTGGTGTGGAATTGGATTTTTTCCAACTCCATTCTTGTGCCTGTGTGTTTTACCCACACAATCATTTTAATAAAGGTTTTATGTATATGTAATTATTATAGCTTCAGTTAGATATGCTCCACAGAATAAACAGCTATTTAATTGTTCCAGTTTGACTGGTTTTGTCAATAATAATAACCACCACTCCTTGCTCTTGACCTTCTGGCAGAACTCTAGAATAAGTTAAAAAAGCAGTAAAGCTGTTGAACCTTAATTAACAGACCACCTATGACTAAAGTGAACTGCAGCTTAAAGATGCCACTACAGGTCCAAGAATTACAAAGCTAACATTAAAAAAAGAGTAGAACTCAAACCCACATAATGTTCTAGGACAGTGTGATCAACCAAAGGTTAGGAAAACATGGGACTCAGGAGAAGCAATAGGCCATTTGGCTTTTTCAAGTCTGCTCAGCCATTCAATAGGCTGATCTGGTTGTGGTTCTAACTCTGTTTTCCTGTCTGCCAACCAGAACCATGGGCTCCCTTGTCTACTAAAAATCTCTATCACTCTGTCTTCAACAAATTCAATGGCCTAGCTTCCACTGCTTTCTGACAAAGAGAATTCCACAGACCAGTGATCCTCAGAAAAAAATCCTACTCATCCAGGTCTTAAAAGAGAGACCTCTTATTCTTAACACTATCCCCTCATTCTAGTCTTTCTCAACTTGCAGAACTTTCTTCAATGTATCCAGTACATCTAGTACCCTCAGGATCTTATAGATTTTAGGAAAAATCACCTCTCATTCTTCTAAACTCAAATGGCTATAGGCCCAATTTCTCAAACTTTTATTACAAGATAAACTCAATGTCCCTGGAATGATTAAAAGGGAATCCTCTCTTGACTGCTTCTAATGCAATAATTTCATATTTCAAATTAGACCAAAGTTGTACACACCACTCCAAATGTGGCTTCACCAAAGGCCTGTGATACTCTTTACTTCCATATTTCATTCTATTCAGATTTATTTTTTACTCAATATATTAGATGATTTTTGAAGATTTCACACTGGGCTTGAAACATTAACTCTGCTTTTCTCTCCACATAAGTTTGTCCAACATTTGTTTTTATTTCAGATCTTCAGCATCTTCACTACTTTGCTTTTACTTATACGCCATAAACAACAACATTCTTTTTTATTTCCTAAACTATATTATTCATGATCTGAGAATTTCCAAAGTTTGTACCTTTAGTTTTGATAGCAACTGCAACATTCTGCCTTCCTACAAATAGACTTGTACAAATTTATATCATAGTTCGATAAGGCCGACAAAGAAAGTCCATTTCCAATGGCAGGCGCAGTAGTACAAGAACGCAGGTAACAGCATATCATGAGTGCAGGGAAAGAAACTCATGCGCAAGTTGGAGTAGTGAATATTTCTAGTTCTTTAAGTAAAAGTAAGATCTTTAGTTTGTGCTTTGGTCTGCAGTTCTTCTTCCTTCTTTCCTTAGAAATAAATGCTTAAGAGTTTCATTGAAACTGTTAAAATTTCCTTTCCTTTTAGTTTACAAAAAAAAATTAGTACAGTGAAGTGTAGAGACTCTTAAGGAATTGGTTTTTAAGTTAGAAATATGATAGTGATGGCAAGTTTGGTGATGGTGTTGCTGCAATACATGAAAGCTTTGTCGGGCTTTGTCACATTATAGCTACTAGACTGTTAATTCACAGGCCTAGGTTCAAATCCCAACATGACAGATGAATTTGAATTCACTTTAAGCAAAAATCTAGAATTAAGACCATGAAATCATTGCTGATTGTTGGGGGGAAAAAACCCATCTGGTTCTCAAATGTGCTTTATGGAGGGAAATCTCCCAGCCTTACCAGGTCTGGCCTACATGAAATTCCAGACCCAGAACAAAGTGGTTGACTCATATCTTCCCTCAGGGCAATGAGGGATTGGTCAATGCATGCTGGCCTAGCCTGTGACTCCCACTTAGCATGAATGAAAAGAAACACTAATCTGATCTAGAGTGAACTCACCTGGAGTAAATGTTTGCATCTCGAGGAACTTCAGATCTCAGTTGAAGACACTGACACTTTAGGGAAGGGGAAATTTACCTGGATACTTTGCTTCAGAGGATAGGCACACACCCCTGAACTGGTCATTAAAAACCAGTCTGTCATCAGCAACTGCAGGTTGCCTGTGACTGCAGGTGAGGCAGAAATGAGGGCGCAGGGGCTATAAGCTTTGGCTCCAGCAACTGTTGGGACAGTTCAGTTGTAAGGCTCTTGCAAGCTGTGCAGACGAGCGTGCGGACTGCAAGGATGATGAGCAAACTGACTATGCACCTTGGTACAGGGGCCCATTCAGGTAGAGGAGGAAATAGAAAATAGTTCAGTCAGGGGGCAGATTAGTTAAGGGGATAGATACTGTTCTCTGCAGGAGTTATAGATTTTTACAGCATGGAGACAGGTCTATGACTCCTGCTCATATGAACATGTATAACTGTCAAACAATATGGATGAATTAACTGCACAAATACAAGTTAATGTGTATGATCTTATAGGCATTATGGAGATATGGTTACAGAGATCAAAACTGTGAACTAAAATTCAGGGTTAATATGACTTTTTGACAGGACAGGCAGGAAGGACAGGGCACTTAGGTAGCATTGTTGGTACAGGATGGAATAAGTTTGACAGCATACAGGTGGAGGTAAGATACAAGATGACATTGGTTAGAATAGGAGTAGACTACAGGCCTGGTCACAGTAGCTAGGGCAAAGAATCATCAGAAGATAACGAGGGCATGTAACAAAGGCATTAATCATTGGGAACTTTGTAAAGACTGGGATAGTCAGATTGGCAGAGGAAGCCACGCAGAAGAATTCATAGAATGTATGTGTGACAATTTTCTAGAATATGTTGTAGATCCAACTAGGGATCAGGCTAATATGTATCTAGTGACATGTAAAGAAGCAGGTTTAATAAATGATGTCAGCACACAAGATCACCTTCAAAATAATAACCATAACATGGTAGAATTTAGCATTCAGTTTGAGAGGGAAGCAACTGGTTTGGAAATAAGCTTAAATGATGATAACTACAAAGGAATGAGGGCAGAGCTAGCTGCAGTGGACCAGAAAAGGAGTTTAGTTGCCAAAGGGCCAAGTAACAATGGTGAATGTTTAAGAAAATAGCTCATGGCTCATAGCAAATACAGATTCCAGTAAGGAAGAAGTATTCTATGAGCGGGGCTAAGTCAAAAGGGTTAATAAAGAAGAGCATCAAACTGAAAGAAAAAATACATTGGTCAAGATTAGCGGTACTGCACAGTATTGCGTAAGTTTTAAAAACAAACAAAACACAATCCAAAAATAATAAAGGGAATAGAAAATAAACATTAATGCTGAACATGCAAGTAATATACAGGCTGGCAGCTAAAGTTTCTTTAAATACATAAACTGGAAGAGAGAAGCCACTGTGAATATAAGACCCTAAGAGAATGAGATTGGGAAATAATAATGGAGATCCAGGAAATGGCAGAAGAATTTCATAAATATTTTGCATCAGTCTTCACAGTAGAAGACACTAATAGCATTCCAATATTACTAAATATTCATGGGGCAAAATGAGCAGAGTATATAGGAACTATCACTAGAAAAAAGTGCTAGGGTAAGTAATGAGACTAAAGACTGGTAAGTTGCCTGAATGTGACTGGATGAATCCTAGATTGGTACAGGGAGTAGTTACAGAGACAGTGTATTCATTGGCAGGAATCTTCCAAGAATCCTTGTTTTTGTAATGTCCTAGAGGATTGGAAAACTGCCAAAGTAATACCTTTACTTAAAAATCGAAATTGACTAAAACAGGTAATTCATAGGCAAGTTTTTGGGGTGAAATGTTACAGTCTATTATAAGGACACATGAGCAGAGCATTTAGGTGTACATTAAATGATCAAACACAGTCACAATGCCATGAAGAGAAAACATGCCTGACAAATGTACTGGAATTCTTTTGAGGGGGTAACAAACAAATGAAAGGAAAGCAATGACTATACTAAACTTAGGTTTTTAGAGGCTGCTTGATAAAGTACCACACACTAGGCTAATTAATCAGAGCCCATGGTATTGAAGGTAGCATATGAACATGGGCTGAGAACTGGTTAACTATTAGAAAACAAAGAGTTGGGATAAGGGTAACCTGTGACTAATGGTGTGCCACAGGAATCAGTGCTTGGCCCACAATTATTTGCAATATATTTTAATGAACTGGCTGAGAAATGTGAATGTACTGTAGATTACAAAGTGTAGAGCTGGATGAACACAACAAGCCCAGCAACATCAGAGGAGCAGGAAGGCTGATGTTTTGGGCCTAGACCCTTCTTCAGAAATCTTTATCTCAGATTGTCCAGCATCTGCAGTTCCAACTATCTCTGAATGTACTATAGCCAGGTTTACAGATGATACAAAAATAGGTGGGAAGGCAAATGGCTAGGAAGCCACACGAGTCTGCAGAGGGCTACAGAAAAATTAAGTGAGGTTATGCAATATGGTAGGAAGAGCAGAGGAGCTGAATATTGTATACATGGAGGAAAACTGCAGCAAGTTATGGAACAGAGAGATTTCAGATTCTTTGTCCATGAACTACAAAAAGCAAACTTCCAAGTTCAGCACACAGTAGGGAAGACAAATAGAATGTTGGATTTTTTTTTAAGAAAAAGAAATACAGCAGAAAAGTGGGACGGTTTTCTAAAATTATACAAGGTGCTAATCAGACTACAGTGGGAATACTGCAAACAGTTTTGGGCCACCTATCGAAGGAAAGATGTACGGGCACAAGGGACAGTCCTGAATAGGTTCATTAGGTTGATACCAGGCAAGGAAGCAACGTCTTATGAGAAGAGGTTGAGTACATTGGGCCTGTATCTTTGGATTATAGAAAAATGAGAGGCAACCATATCGAAATATAGAAAATTCTTGGGAGACTTGACACTAGACAGCCAGAAAAGTTGTTTCCCTCTGCGGGAGAGTTTAGGATCAGAAGGCATAATCTTAGAACATGGGGGGTCACCCATTTAAGAGAGAAATTAGGAGAAATTTCTTATTTCAGAGGGTAGTGAATCTACGGAATTCCTTAGTACAAACAGCTGAGTTAAGTGTATTCAAGGCCAAGACAGTCACATTTTTAATGAGAAAGGGAATTGAGGCATCTGGGAAAAGGCAGGAAAGTGGAGTCAGAAGATTACCACTGAATGGTGCAGCAGACTTGAGGGGCTGAATGGCCTACTTCTGCTCCTTGTCTTATTGTCTTAAACAGATACATGCTTTTAGACAAGAGATGCAAAAGAAATTTTCAGGAAAGTTTGCAATGAGAATTCAAACCTGATTGCATGGATTCAAGTAGGGGGTCATGCGAGACAGGCTAGATCTGACCGATACTGATCTGATCCAAGTGCTTGCTCTTGTTTCCATTCACTTTAAAAGAATTGTTATTGTATCATTTTACAAATTGTTTCACCAAATTCCCATAATTTACTTTGTTAATCCTTATGAGATCCACAAGTATCATATTACCTGTGTATTTCCAGATCATAATATTGTCTTGCTCTTATTAACAATAATTCATGTAGAAAAGCACATGTAGGCAGTCCTGATTAAATCCTGGAGCCAAATAACTTCAGTCCTTCTTTGAAGAAAATCACCGATATCAATTTTCTTTTCAATAAGCTTGAAAGGATGCATCGTATTAAAGGGTGGAAAGAAATCAACTAATTTCTTTCCTGAACTCAGCCTAGTCAGCAACACAGATTGCTCCCTTATCTTCAGCACTGTCCTTTCACTTTCCTTACTGGAATCAACCGAGCAAATCTTCTCTGTACTGTCTCCATGCTAGTAAAACTTCCCTTAGATTAGGGAACGAAAACCGCTCATAGTATTGAGTGTATATCCTGACTAGTGCATTGTACAGTTTAGCAAGACCTCCTTACTTCCATACTTCATTCCCTTTGAGATGAAAGTCATCATTTCATTTACCTTCCTACTATAAACTGAACTTAGATGTTAGCTTATTATATGTGCACTAAGATCCCCAATCATTGCCTGCAGTAGTAAACTGTTCTTCTATTCTTCTCAAGTGCATGACCTCTCAATTTCCTACATAATATTCCAGCTGCTAACGTTTTGCACACTTACTTTACTTGTCTATATCCCTCTGTTGACTCATTAGGTCATCCTTACGACTTGCCTTTTCACCTAAAACTCGGTGATAGTACATTCACTTCTGTGTCCATGTCATTAATCTATTTTGTAAACAATTGCATCAACAGCACCAAACCCTGTGGCACTCCACAATGTACAGGCTGCCATCCTGTAAATGACCCGTTTTCCAAACTTACTATCTTCTACTGGTTAACTAATTCTCTATCTATCCTAATATACTACTCCCAACACCATGGGCTCTTAAATCAAGTAGTTTTAGAATGCGGTAACTTTCGAATGCCCTTTGCAAATCCAAATATACATTGGTTCCCCTTTGATCTATCATGTTTGTTACTTTCTCAGAGAAATGTAAAAAAAATTGCGAAGAATGATTTGTCCTTCATAGAGCCATGCTGACTCTGTTTGCTTATGTTATGTATTGAGAAATGGTCTGCTATGATATGCTTTATAACAGATTGCAAATTTTTCCCAAAGACAGATGTTAAGCGAACAGACCTACAGTTACAAACGTTTTTTTGGCTCCTTTCCTTTTTGAATAAGGATGTTAAAACTGAGAACAGGAAACAGAGAGGGCGTATTTATATGTTTACCAAGAAGTAACAGTGGTGTGCCACAGGGATCAGTGCTCGGGCCTCAACTGTTCACAATTCATGACTTGGATGAAAAAAATGGAAGGTATGGCTGCCAAATTTGCTGATGACACAAAGATAAGTAGGAAAGCAAGTTCTGAACAGGGCACAAGAAATTACAAAAATATATTGACATGGTTAGAAATATAGTATAATGTGGGAAAATGTGAAATTGTCCATTTTAGCAGGATGGATAAAAAAAATTATCCAAATGATCAGAGATTGCAGAGCTCTGACAGGCTGAGGGACCCGACAGTCCTTGTGTATAAATCACAAGAAACATGCAGGCAGAACGAATAATTAGGAAACCTAACCGGAAGTTATCATCTATTGCAACTGAATACAAAATAGGGAGTTTATGCTGGACTTGGGACAGTGCACTTGAGAGGCCATATCTGGAATACTGTATATAGCATTGATTTCCTTGTCTAAGAATGTATATACACTGGACTAGTTCAGAAAAGGTTTACCATACCAATACATGGAAAAAGTGAGCTGTCTAATGATGAAAGGTTGGACGGACTATAGGTTGCATATGGTAGTGAATATGTCGCATGTGAAGGTTGTATATGCTGGAGTTTAAAAGTGTAAGAGGTAACTTGGCTGAATCATATAAAATCCGAGAGGTCTTAACAGGGTAGATATAAAAGAGATGTTTCATCTTATGAAAGATTGTAGAACCAGGGACCACTGTTTATAAATAAGAGATCACCCATTTAAACCAGGAATGAGGCAAAACTTTTTTTGAACACCCTTTCTGAAAATGCGACGGAAGCACAGTCTCTACATATATTTAAGGCAGAAGTGGACAGATTCCTGGGCAGCAAACGGATGAACATTTATTGGGGGGGTGGGGGGGGAAGGTGAGAATATGAATTTAAGGTTACAATCAGATTAGCTATGATCTTATTTAATGCTAGAGCAGATTCAAGAGGACAACTGGCTTCGTCCAGTTTCCTCTCCATATATTTGTGTATACGACCTGCTCTCAGTTAACAATATTCCACATTCCATAACGGGAATTATTTCACAATATCAGAATTTGACGGCCTTTTAACAGATTCACTATACTTTCTGAATATCCAGCTCAAAACACCTCTTCAATGAGGCAAAGAATAGACAGTTCCAAAGATACACCACCTTTCTCGTGCCTTGTTTCCCTTCCATGTTAGTTAATATCTGTGAAAGACCACAAGCAAAATGTTGGCCATCTATTGACAAGACAGAACTATTGACACAGAGCCTGTCTTTTATGTCATCCACATACAGCAGAATGAGAAAGAACCAGCCAACAATTTCAAATCATTCGTTGTCCAATGAAATAATTGAAAGTTATTCACTGCAGTGTTTACTTCATATTACACAGGCAATAAAATGAAAGGCTAGAAGGTATACCATCTTTGTATTTTGCGAATCTATGGCATTAAGAGATTAGCACTATTGAGCTATATCAGATTCAGGTACAAGCTAAGGCTTGTTTATTAATACGTAAGATATCAAAGGCAGAATAGATATAAACTTGCATGACCAAGTTTTATTTCACAAAGCCTATGCTTTAAGTGAACAAACTTTGGCTAGTGAAATACAAACTTATGTACTCAAAATTCTTTAACTAGACCAAATCTATTTACAATACAGGACAATAATTCACTAGGGACTATGTCATCATTACTTCACTGTTGCTGGCTCAACAATACTGTGAACAGTTTTGGAAGCCTGATCTAAGGAAAGATTACTGGCATTGGAGGCAATCTAAAGGAGGTTCAAAACAAACACAGAGAATGTTTGAGAAACTCAGCAGGTCTGACAGCTTCTGGGGAGGGGGAAGAGCGAGACAGCGAGACCAAGAGACCGAGAAAGCGAGAGCGCGACTGGTATGGCTTTTTCAGAATACCAGAAAAATTCATTACGCTGACAGCAGGTATGGAGGAAGTGTGCCGTAAGGAGAGGTTAAGTAGGTTAGGCCCTTACTCATTGGAATGTCAAAGAATGAGGAAAGACTTCACTGAAACAGAACAAGATTCTTCAGGAACTTGACAGGGTAGATGCAGGAGCATTGTATACCCTTGTGGTCTAGGACCAGACGGCATAATCATGGAATATGGGATCGCCCTTTTAAGGCAGAAATAAGGAGGAATTTCTTCCCTCAGGGGGCAGTGGATCTAAAGAATCCTTTACTGCAAGGGAATTTTTGGAAGAGAGCTATTCAGGCTGGGTTGTTAAGAATATTCAAGGTTACATGAGAACACTTGCTGATTTTTTTGTCATTTTTGCTTTATTCTTTTATAAATTTTAGTTTGGAGTTGTGAACTGTGGGTAACAGTTTTTGTTATAAGGAAAAAAGACCAACAAGCTTTTGTTTGCTCATGAGGCAAGGCCTGGATGTACGGCACACTGGTGATCGTAGGCCTCCAGCCTGAAAAGCAACCTTCAACCACAACCCCCTGCCATCTACCTTCAAGCCAGTTCTACATCTAAATGGCTAGCTCTCCCTGCATTCCATGTGATCTAACCTTGGTAATCTATCATGCAGAACCTTGTTGAATGCCTTATGAAAGTCTTAGCACAAATTTGTAGCTCGGGTTGTGGATGCAGTTGTTCGTTAGCTCGCTGAGCCGGTTGTTGTATGGTGTGCAGATGTTTCTTTACCAGTCGAGGCAAAATCATTAGTTTGACCTTAAAACGAAGTGTTGGTGTTCTGCTCCATTCCGAATTTATATGATCCTCTAGTGTGGTGAGTCTTGTCATTTCCGGTTCTGTTTTTTTTGGCAATTGTCTGCACATGGCAGCTATTTCTGTGCGTTTGTTAATGAGGTCCTGTGTTGAGAACCAGGCTTCCAAAAATTCCCTTGCACGTATGTTGTTCACTTGTCCCGGTCTGTGGCCCTCTTTGTCTGTGTATATAGAGACAAGTGAATATTTGTCCTGTCTTTTTACTGCCAGCTGGTTGTCAGTTTCTTCCCCGTTTGTCCAATGTAATGTTTATTGCACTAGCTGCATGGGATTCTGTATATCACGTTAGTCCTGTTTACTGCCAGTATGGGGTCTTTAGTCTTTGACACAATGGCGTGGTGATGTAGGTTTATATGGTCTGTGGTAACTGGGTATTATTTCTGTTATATTTTTGATGCAGGGTAGTGTTGCTAGTGTCTTCTTTAGTACCATGCCCTCTGTCTGTCTGTCCGCCAACTAACCCATCACTGATGTCAGGCACAGTAGTCTACCGTCCCCTGCCATTTTTTAACCACCTTTCTTAAATAGTCGCCTGATGATGGTCAACCTGCAGTCTTCTAGCATCTCACCTATGGCTATTGACGGTACAATTATCTCAGCAAGGGGTCCATCAATCACTTCCCTAGCTTCCTACAAAGTTCTAGGGTACATCTGATCGATGCAACCAAGAAACTAACCCGAGGAACAACATATCATGAAAATAACTTACTTAAGTAATCTGCCAGTTTTGTCTTTTTTTATTTAGCTATCCCACAACTGTGTGTTTGTCCGTTTTTTGTGAGAATGGGGGAGCTGTAAAAGAACAATGTTTTTTGGGCAGAGAACGTAGACCAATTAGATTACTTTGTTTAATTTTTGCTCTGTTAACTTCATTACATTGTTTAAGACACAAACCGGTGTCAAGAATTGATTATTCACAAAGCCTTGGATTGGTTATTCAGAAAGACTAGTTTGGAATGTGTGGGGTCAATTTTGATTGTATTTAAAGGTTTTAATTTTTCCAATACAGAAGCAGAAAGGCTGATTTGGTTTGGCTGTCTGTCTCTGCTCATAAAAATCAAGACAGAGAGATTTTTAACCAGTAAAAGGAGTTGAGGATGTGATAATAGGAACTGCAGATGCCAGAGAATCTGAGATAACAAGGTGTAGAGCTGGATGAACACAGCAGGCCAAGCAGCATCAGAGGAGCAGGAAAGTGGTGTTTCGGGCCAAGGGTCTAGGCCCGAAACTTCAGCTTTCCTGCTCCTATGATGCCACTTGGCCTGCTGTGTTCATCCAACACTATACCTTATTATCTCAAGGAACTGAGAATTACAGACACAAGACAGGAAAGTGGAGTTGAGGATTATCAGTTCAGCCATGATCTCAGTGATGGTGGAGCAGATATGATGGACTGAATGGCCTATTCTTGCTCCTCTATCTTATGATCTTTTCCCGGAACTCCTTTCTATCAGCACTGTGGATGCACAGACACAACATGAATGCAACACTTCTAGAAGGCAGTTCACCACCATTTTCTCAAGGCTGATTAGTGACAAGCAACAAATTCCAGCCAGTGATGTCCTGATCCTACAAAATATTAAAAAGAATTACTTGAATTACAACAATGCTGTAAAGCAATTCGTTGACTGTGTTTCTTTTTAAATATACAAAGCCCACAGTCTTTTTATTTTACTCTTTCATAGGATATTAACACTACTGGCAATGTCAGCATTTGTTGACCATCTTAAATGCCTTGAACTAGGTGGTTTGCTCAGCCATTTCAGTGGGCAGTTCAGCAGCATTGGAGACCCATAACAATCACACATAGGACCAACTAGGTAAGGATGGCAGCTTTCCTTCTTCAAGGTCAATGGGCTTTTACAATAATCAATAATAGCTGCCATGATCACCATAACTGAAGCTAACATTTTCTTATACATTCCAGATTTAAGTTGAATTTTAGTTTCACCAGCTGCACTTAGAATCTACGTATATACAGCATGAGATCAGGCTTCAAACACATTACCACAAAACCACTATCTTTATGAGAAGCCAAGTTAATCACTACATTTAGGCACTAATATTTTTCTTTAGGGTTTAGGATCAAATCTAGTAGTAGTAAGAAAGAAATTCATCAGATATATTTCCTATTCAACCAGAACGCAGTATCTGAACTTAAAGTAATTGACTCAAAGACTGGAGGTTTGAAATTTTCCTATCCTGAACTACCATCAACTAAATACTCGCAAAATCTAACACCTTTCCCAGTTGAGGAATCATTTATCTCCTTTATCAAGGAGGCACGAAGTAAAGAACTTCCATGACAACGAAAATCAGTGACTTGTTAGATGATATCCAGTTTCTGAAATTTTATACAACAGAATGTCTTGATATGTTTGCTTAAAAAGTTATGCTAAAAATCTACAGAACGCTAAAAACTTCCTGTTATACATAAAAGACAGCTTGGTATAAACTGTGCAGGATGGGTGAATTTAATTTTCAGGTACAAATAGAATTATTTGACTAACAGTACCAATGCCCAATTAAGCGAATAATAGTATTCCAATTTTCTAATTGCACAATATTCCCAAAATAATTGTGTCAACATGATCAATGTTTAAAGAAGGAATATCACCACAGTTGTCAGAATATTGCTTACCAGCAGGTAGACCATGGCCAGCCTGTGGTTCCATTGGTGCTGGAGGGACTGAGTGGGCCACAATTCCTTTCTTGGCTTCTTTGACCATGTCATCGCTATCTTCTTCATAACCAATAACGGATAATCCAAGTCCAGAATGCTGTGAAGATTTTGGCTGTTGAGAGACTTTGTTCACGGGACTAATAAAATCAGGTGGTAACCTGGGAGAAACAGTGAGTGATAAAATCATCACAACATAAAAAGGAGCCATCCAGACCATTGAGCCCATGTTATTATATAGATCCACTCCCTGGTTCTTTCCTTGTAACACAGCAAATTTTGCCCTCCAGCTAACACATTCAAGGCAGAAATTATTGAATTCCCTTTCAGAAACCAAAAATGAATCTACCCCTATACTTTTCTTGGTAGTGTCTGAACCCACTGACTCTTTACAACATTTTTTTGTAAGTTTATTTTTGCAGTCCCTTTAAAGACAGATTCAAGAAAAAAAATCATTGAATTTCCTGTCATTTCCCATGACCTTATTTCATTATAATCCAAAACATGAGGTACTTTATAGTAAAAAGACTCCTGCAAACAATCTTAAACAAAAAAACTGGACCTCAATCGTCACTTGCAACTTATTACAGAAATTCTAGTCATAGAGATGTACAGCACAGAAACAGACCCTTCGCTTCAACTTATCCATGCCGACTAGATATCCCAAATTAGTCCAATCCCAATTGCCATAAATTGGCCCCTAACCCTCTAAATGCTTCCTAATCATATACCCAACCAGATGCCTTTTAAATGTTGTAAATGTACTGGTCTCCACCACTTCCTCTGGTAGCTCATTCCATACACACACTACCCTCTGCATTAAAAAGTTGTCCTTTAGATCCCTTTTATATGTTTACCCTCTCATCTTAAAACAACGCCCCCTAGTTTTGGACTCCCCTACTCTGGGAAAAAGAGTTTGGTTATTTATCCTATCCATGCCCATCATAATTTTACAAACCTCTACAAGGTCAGCCCTCACCCTCCAACACTCCAGGGAAAATAGCCCATTCTTATTCAGCTCTCCCTAGAGCTCAAACCTTCCAACCCCTGCGACATTCTTGTAAATCTGTTCTGAACCCTTTCAAGTTTAGAAACATCTTTCGTATAGCAGTGAGACCAGTATTGAATGCAGTATTTCAAAAGCAGCCTGACCAATGTCCTGCACAACCGCAACATGACTCCCAACTCCTACACTCAATACTCTGACCAATAAAGGCAAGTGTACTAAATGCCTTCTTCAGTATTCTGTCTACTTGTGACCGGCGTCAAGTTTGGTAATAACAGATTTTTCTTTCTTTTATTTGTTCACAGGATGAGAACAAATTTGCTGGGTAGCATTTGTTGTCCGTCCCTAATAATTGCCAAGAGGGCAGTTAAGAGGCAACCACATTACTGTGGGTCTGGAGTCATACGTAGGCCAGACCAGGTAAGGATGGCAGTACCCCTCTCTATAGGACATTAGAGAACCATTTGGGTTTTTCCTGACAATCGGCAATTGACTTATGGTCATCATTAGACTCTTAGTTCCAGATATTTATTGAATTCAATTTCCACCACCTCTCTTCGTGGAATTTGAACATATCTGGGACTCTGCATTAACAGTTCAGTGATAATACCATGAGGCTATCACCTGCTCTGATTTGCCTAACCAAAATGCAACACTTCACCTTTCTCTATATTAAACTCCATCTGCCACTCAAGTTATTTACCTTGCTTAAAAATAACAACTGCACTGGAAATATTATTTTAAACCATCTGACTCAAGCAAAATTTTAAGCTTCAAACTTTGCTAATCAAATGCCTTGAACAATTAAGTTCAGTTTTAGAAGTCAATGGGGGAAATGGGATATGGCCTATTGGAGGTTATATTGTTTACATTTTTACAGCTAGGGAACATTTTCAAATATTTTTGAAAATTTTCTAGAAATGCTGAAAATTTAATAAATGCTATCAGAGTCAAATAAATTTACCAAATCCATGCAGTTCTGAGGTAAGGTCACCAGACCCGAAACATTAACTCTGTTTTTTCCCTTCACAGATGCTGTCAGACCTGCTGAGCTTTTCCAGCAACTTTGTTTTTGTTCCTGAAATAAATTTACCTGTTCTTTTTAGATTGCAAATTCTACTCCAACATTGATCTTGTCGATTGATTTTAATATGACATTGCCTGTCTTAGTCCACAATTTAGAAGTTACAAACTTGAGAAAACAGCCTTCCCTATAGACTTTGCTAGTGTAGGTGTACAAATACTTTTATAGTTTCCTGATGATAGTGAGCTAAGCCACAAAGTGTGTAAGTCCTAGTTTCAGACCCTGGTCCACGTTGAGGAGCAGATTTCAAATTGTTCAGGTTGATACACCTGAACGCCAGCCAATAATCCATCCACTCAATTCTTCCCTGGCTCCAGGTTAGACTATCCTTCTTAGCTTATCATAATGCCCAACCTCAACTTTCCTGCACATTGTTTCTGATTTTCTCCCTCCCAGGTGTCTTCACTCCCAAGCTAGCCATTAACTCCCTATTCATTCTTTACATGAAATGAAGAACCAGGTTTTAGCCCTGTGCAAATATATGACAAAACATCAGAAAGATAGATTCCCAAGAACGGGAATCTTTTGAAAGTGACAAGCGAGTAACAGGCATGGACTCAATCCACAAGATGAAGCGTAAGAAATTTATGGAGGTGGTCATATCTCAGGACAAGAACATATAGGGAGAAAAGGAATAGGTGACTACTAGAATGTTTTGGTGTACCAGACAGATAATGCAGGTGTCTGCAGAATCTATCTTGCTAATGAACTGTTTCCATTTTGGATACTGGTGATGGTGATGGTTCATCAGAGGAATGCCTGAAGAATCACTCCTGGTGGCTAGGGGTTGAGAATGAAAGGGTAAAAGTGGCAGGTAATTCAATTGCTAAGGAACAGATAGGCTATTTCTACAGATGTAAAAATACCATTCCATGATTTTATGCTTAACAGTCAAGGATATCAAGTCAATGACATTGTTCTGGGGAGAAACCATGATCTACAATGGTGAAAAAGGGGATGGGCTCCTGAAAGCAGCTTTTAGGGAACTAGGAAAGACAATGAAAAGGATAGGTTCTAAGGCAGTCATCTCAAGTTACTCCTAGATCTATGTGCCAGTGTGTAAAGAAATAACAAAATAGGCAACTAAACTTGTGGTTGGAAAAATAGTGTCGGACGGAGGGCTTTAGGTTTCCAGGACTTTGGGACCAGTTCTGGGGCAGGAAGGACCTATATAAGAAGGAAGGATTACATTTTAGTAGGACCGGGGCTAATTTTCCCAAAGGGAGATTTGCTAGTTCTTTTAGGATTTGGGTGGTGGGTTGCTTTAAACTAGCTTGTGAGGGGGCTGGCAGCATGACTTAATGAGAATTCAGACAGCAGAAAAACAAATATAACACAGTGTGGAGCTGAAGGAACTCAGCAGGCCAGGAAGTATCAGAGGAGCAGGAAAGCTGATGTTTCGGATCAGGACCATTCCTCAGAAATGGGGGAGAGGCAAGGGGGCTCCGAAATAAATAGAGAGAGAGTAGGGGTGGGGCTGGGGAAAGTAGGTGGTATGGTGATGATGAGTGCAGGTAGGCAGTGGTGGTCAGTGAGGTGGGAGGTGCGGATAGGTGGGATAGAAGACAGACAGGTCAGAGAGGTTGGGATCAGAGGGGCTAGGGAGGTTGGGTGGGATATTGATAGGTTTTCTTTCTTTATCCGTTCATGGGACAAGGGCGTCACTGGCTAGGCAGCATTTGCTGCCCATCCCTAATTGACCAGAGAGCAGTTGAGAGTCAACCACGTTGCTGAGAGTCTGGCGTCACATGTAGGCCAGACCAGGTAAGGATGGTAGTTTCCTCCCCTAAAGGACATTATTGAACCAGGTGGGATTTTGCGACAATTGACAATAGATTCATGGTCATCATTAGATTGAATTTAACAAATATCTGGAATTAACAATTTCCACCATCTGCATGGCAGGATTTGAAACGTGGTCCCCAGTGATAATAACGCTAAGCCACCACCTCCCCCTGAGTGAGTTCAGGTAAGTAGTGGTGGGGCTTGGTCAGCGAGGTGGGAGGAGCGGTTAGGCGGGAGAGAAGACGACAGGTCAAGGAAGCAGGGACAAGAGGGAGGGTTGGTTATAGGATGAGGCCAGGGGTGGGGAGATTTTGAAGCTAGTAAAATCCACATTGAGACCATTGGGTTGCAGACTCCAAAGGCTGCTCCTCCAGTTTCTGGGTGGCGTCACTGTGGCATTAGAGGAGGCCCAGGATGGACATGTCATCCAGGGAGTGGAAGGGCGAAGTTGAAGTGGTTCGCAACCGGAAAGTGTTGTCGTTTGTTACGAACTAAGCGCAGGTGCTATACAAAGTGGTCTCTGAGCATCTGCTTGGTCTAACTGATGTGAAGGAGGCCACATCTGAAGCAGCGGATGCAATAGGCCACATTAGCGGATCACCTCATGTACCACACTACTAGCCTCCGATTCAACGCATCACTCTCCACCACTTCCGCCACCTGCAATCTGACCCCACAGCCAAGGATATATTTCGCTCCCCACCTCTATCTGCCTTCCGTAGGGGCCGCTCTCTCCATGACTCCCTCATCCGCACCACTCCCGGCATCTTTCCCTGCAACCGCAGGACGTTCTACATGTGCCCCTACACCACCCCCCTCACGTCCATCCAAAGACGCAAAAACGTTCCACCAGACAGATGTTCACCCACACATTTGTTAATGTGGTCTACTGCATCCGCTGCTCCCAAATGTGGCCTCCGCTGCACCAGTGAGGCCAAGTGTCTCTCGGTTTGTCCTGCCAATGGAATAGGATATACCTAGGCATGGCGACAGTGTGATCTAGGCGTGTGCAAGGTATGATTCTGTCGGGTTTACTCTGAGAGACTTTTGCTTGACACATCAGTGTAATGATATCGCTCCCATTTTTGGAACTAGCCCCAGATGTTGCTAAGGAACACTTTGCAGGTTGACAAAGCTGGATTTGCCATTGTCATTTTTAGTACCTTTGTTGATGCCTAGTGGTTTCATTCCTGTTTTGAGACTTTTCAGTGGTTTGATACAACTGCATATCTTGTTAAACCATTTCAGAGGGCAGTTAAGTATCAAATACATTGCTTGGGTCTGGAGTCACATGAGGGCCAGACCAGGTAAGGACAGCATTTTCCTAATCCCCAAGGATTATTCACACTTGTGAACCACATTAGGACTGAAATGAGGAAGAATTTCTTCACTGTGAGAACAACGAATCATTAGCATTCTCAGCCCCAAAAGGCTGTGGAGCTCAGCCACTGATTGATCACTGTCTCGATCCCAATCAATTTTCAGATACTAACGTTATCAAAGGATTTGGGAGAGTACAGCTAAGTGATCAGATATGATCTAGAATGGCAGAGAAAGCTCAAGGAACTGAAATGCCCATTCCTGTCCTATGTTCCTCTGTAGAAGAGAAATTTATACAAAGAGTGCAAGTCAACCCAAAACAAAATGTTCTGAATGAAAGTAAGTAGACTTGGCATTCAGAGAAAGAATACACAGAGGCAAGAAAAGTAAGTTGTCAGAAATATTGTGAAAAACAAGTAGTATTGAATATTTAAAAAAGAACTGTACAAATGCAACGTCAAGAAAATCAAAGGGTGTAAGAAGTGATGTTTTGTCATAAAACTACTCACCCAGGGCCTGTGGATGTTGTAGACTCGCAGAATGCTGTAAGAGATAAACAAACAGTTACTAACCAAGTAGTACTTGCTGCAGTCAGAAGAAACATTAATTATGTTGTTAATTTATGCCAAAACCATAACAAATTAAACAGTAAATAACACATTGATCAGGTTTTTTTCTCTATTGCATTTCCCAACGTGGATCTTCATCTGAAATCTTTCATGCTATATATTTCTATGTACGTACAAAAGAGATAAGCTGTGGGTGAAGAGAGAGATAGACAAGTAAAGATAATGCACAAAGAAGAAGCTTTTAGCTTGCTTGAATGAGTCGAAAGATCTGGCAAAATGACACAAAGAAGAATTATTATCTGGTATTATATGCATGTTGCTACTATCCCTTTTATTGGAGAAGCTCTAACATTTCTAACAAGCCCGTTAATACTGCACTTTATCAAAGCCTTTTAGAAATCCATGCAAACCATATCATTACTGTGTTCAATAATGCTGTACCCTCAAATGAAAATTTCAAGCATGTTAGTCAAACACAATTTGGCCTTAACAAATTCATACTCGGCTTTACTTAATTAATAGTCATTGCCCAAGGGACTATAAGTTTTATTCCAAATTGTTATCTCTAAAAGCTTGACTGCAAACCAAGTTAAAACTACTACCCTGCTGAATTTATCCCTATTTCTTAAATAAAGGTGTAACATATACTATTCTTCTAACCTTCAGGTTAACAGAGAAAAACACAATTGGCTCAATTAGCAAGTTTTATTTTACAAAAGTAAGAAGTTTGACTAAAATTGATAAACTAGCTTTTCTTTTATTCAAATATATCAATCGGTTCTTACCTTTGACCTTTTTCGTTGTTTGGGATACTGGATCTGTAACTTTCCTTTTCCCTACAGAAACTGTTGATGCATGAACATGTGATGGTACTGTTGTTTGCTCTGCAGTTTTCTGTTTCTCAAGGTTCTGTGAGCAATCAAATGAGTAATGTACTTAGTCTGCATTGTACAACTTCAAGAATGTTCTTTTAATCAAAGGAAACTAGGTAGCATTGGCAAATTAACATGGCAATTTCATTTGACAAGAGCAGTTGGGACCAAATTGGTGACACACAAAATAAACTAGAATACTAGCGAAAATGCTGCTTTGCAGTAACATTAAAGATTTTCTTACACTTCTTTCACTGCAAGTAAACGTGTTGTCCATTTGTAAGAATATTACAATAGACAATAGGCGCAGGAGAAGGCCATTTGGCCCTTCGAGCCAGCACCCCCATTCATTATGATCATGGTTGATCATCCACAATCAGTATCTTGTTCCTGCCTTATCCCTATAACTGTTGATCACCCTAAAATCACTGTACTAAAAGGAGGTTGTAAAGATCAATGATAGTAAGTATGTGGTGTATGGTACAGGCCGGAGAAAGTTAGTTCTTGACATGTGTATGCTTGCCATGTCCCTTTACCAGAGGATAATTAATTAGCCTATTTTTTTCTCAATCTAAGTCTTATCATCATAACCGACAAGAATCTCCAGACAGGTGAGAGAGTGTACTTTGAAAACTGCTCATTCTGCCAAAGGAATGACAAAATTCCGATGTAAAAAAAATCCCAAATTTATAAAATAAGATTTTTACAATTGAAAATAAGTCACGATATTCTTACCTCTTTATGTTGTTTCCCTAATATGTGTGTCTGCCAAAGCAGTTCACTTTTTATTGGTGTGCTGCAAAGCACACAACTGAGATGACCTAAACTGTTGTATGTTCAGCTGGATTAAGGTAAACAAAGTTATAATGCAAAAGATAAAAGCAAAGTACTGCAGGTGCTGGAAATCGGAAAAAAAAACACAAAGTGCTAGAAAACTCAGTAGGTCTTGCAGTAGCTGTGGGGAGAGAAACAGAGTTAACATTTCAAGTCCAATATTATTATTCTCATTTCTCTCTCCATAGACGCGGCTAGTTGGCTGAGTTTCCAGAAAACAAATGTTTACTGGAAAAACAACATGACTGCTACACAAACAATTTATTATGAAACCACTCAAACTATAAATGCATTCAAGTTGAAAGATTAACTGATGGCGGTGGCAGTGGTAGCAAGGATGTGGCTCCTCCCAGTCTTTGGGGCCAGCGGCGGCAACAGCAGCAGCGGCAGCAAAGCTCACCTAGCGATCGAGGCAGGACATCAGCAGTAAGAATGTGGCTCCTCCCAGCAACCGATGCAAGGCTCACAGACTGACCTGAGACTCTAGGCCATGGCTAGACCATGTACCTGCATCAGTGACTCCAAACACCTTTATGGAGATAAAACTTGAAGTTCTGGATGCTTTCCTAATCTTTTGGCTTTTTTTTATTTCTGCTGTTTTGTATTTAAATTCTGGCTTTGTAACCAAGATGGTATTGGAGAATGGCTACTTTGCGCTTCTCACCATACTCATATATTCCTATATTTAAGTACGTGACAACAAAATCTAATTCTAATTCAATTCTAATTTTAAAATATGCCAAAGCTTTAATTGAGGCAAAAGACATGCCAACAGTATGTAATGACTGCTATTCAGTGAAACATGTAGCTTAAGTTTTCGTTTCCAGTACAGAAAGAATTTCATTGTCTCGTGATACTCTAAATAAAGATAAAAATTTCAAAATTGTCACCAGTTTGTTCATTACATTTTCCTCATCAGCATTGCATTTGCAAAATAGGGTTCAATAATTCATCTGCACCACAACAAAGTCTTTGTATTTTAAAATGATATAATTATTCCATTTTACTTAAGAATCAGCAAATGTAAATTTAGCATGCATCTTCAGTAGTAACAACATGACAGGAATGGGTTTTTGGATTATCTGATAACTCACTTTGCTAAAAGAGGCACGGTGGCTCAGTGGTTAGCACCGTGCCAGGGACCGAGGTTCAGATGCAACCTCGGGCCACTGTCTGTGTGGAGTTTGCACATTCTCCCCATGTCTGCGTGGGTTTCCTCCGGGTGTTCCAGTTTCCTCCCACAGTCCAAAGATGTGCTGGCTAGGTGGATTGGCCATGCTAAACTGCCCGTAGTGTTCAGGGGTGTGTGCGTTACAGGGGGATGGGTCTAGATGGGATGCTCTAAGGGGCGGTGTGGACTTGTTGGGCCGAAGGGCCTGTTTCCACACTGTAGGGAATCTAATCTAAAAGATAATAGCCAAGATTTTTCATTATGAATATAGAAATTGGCTAGGAACTTATAGTGAGCAAGTTTTTCTGGATCATTTGCACAGCTAGCTTTGGCAGTATTATATACAATCTTTCAACTCCCAGAAGTTTGAAGTACATGTGTAACAAGCCATTAAACTTGTGCAAAAAGTTAAATCTAGCAATAAATGGTGTAAGCAACCATTTAATATTACAATTATTGTTAGTGGCCATCAATCAACATTGTTGGCCCCATAATACACAAGCATATATTTCATGGCTTCATGATGTGAATTATTTTAGGAAACAGCACTTTTGACATGTGAAAGCTTCAATTTTTTTCTGACATTTCATCAACATCTTTTGAATTCACTGAATCTGATATTTTTTCGACAATTAATGTTATGGATGCAGACAATGAACTCTACAATTCACTCAGACTGATAAGTCCTGATCACAGCACTTCTCTGTGGTAATGACACTGCAGCATTTGCTCCAATAGAGACTGTGAGAAAGACTCAGGGGTTATCTCTCTCAAGCTTGTAACCGGTTCTCCTTGTCTATCACTGTCAAGAAAACTTGTTGTGGACAGCGTTGTAAATCAATCCTTGGCCACTCTAAACAAGAATCCACTGCAAGTAACTAGCAAATTCTGCAACATTAAGTCCATGGTGACAGATTTAATATATGCACAGTTAAAAGAACCAGAACGTTTTACAGTTTTCAAGAAAGGGAGCTCAGCAACTTTCATCTTTGCTATTTATAAAAGGCCTTGAAAATTGATTTTCACACAGAGGAAAACAGAAAAATCACCAAAATCACCACGATAATCAGTGGCAGCTGCTGCCAACACTTCCCATAATAATATTTGAAACCACTTAATCTGCAGCACTTCAGCAAAACCTGCATCTCATTGATTGGTCTCTTTAAAAAAATCATCCAAAGGGCATATTGTAACTACCCCAACCTAAATGCTTTGGTTTATTGTATATACATTATCTCTTTTAGTTGGAAGAATGCTGATGATGTGCATGGTGTTTTCACCTTGATAAAGGGGGGAGGAAAATTCCCATGTGATTACCAAACTGCTCACTGTGTTTGCCTGTCCACTTGTTTGCAGTGCCTCTTTTGCGTGCCCTGTTCCTATATTTGACTTCAACCTGTCTTCTCTGTCAAAATAACAATTTATTTTTCATGTATCTATGCTCATGAAAAGTTGTTGAGATACAACAAGACAATAATCAGATAGGAGGCTTGGAGATAAACAGCAGATCAATGTGCAAAGTGGCAGAAGCAAGGGGGAGAAAACTACAGATGACAAGGCAACGGTCAGTAGGAAGTAATTTTAAGAGGTTCCTACAACTCTGTGGATTTGTAAAAACCAGCTTAGCAGACACAGAAATAGTTGCAAAGCTAGGGAGCAGGTTGTCAGTCCAAAAACAAACCTGAGCCTCAATAATCATTTTGAAGTCCAATTTACTTTATAACATCAAAGTTAAAACCTAATCCATAAAGAAAGAAAATGTAAAGCCCACTGATGCAGACTTCACAAGACCAACGATCAGAAGGAGAAGGAAGAGTAGATCATTCAGTACTTTGAGTCTATTCTGTCATTCGGTGAAATCAAGCCTGATCTGATAATCCTTAACACCACTTTTTTGCCTTTTCTCCATTAATCCTTGAATCCTTTACTGATAAAAAGTCTGTCAATCTCAGCTTTGTATGTACTTAACCCAGTCTCTTTAGCCATGTGACACAAAAACAAAATCACAGATTCACTGTACTCAGGGAAGAAATTTCTTCAGTTTTAAATGGACAACTTCCAGCCTCTGAAATTATGCCCTCTGGTCTTAGACTCTCATACAAGGGGAAAACAACTTTCCTGCATCTACTCTGTCAAGCCCCCTAAGAACCTAAAATGTTTCAATTAGGTTTTCTCTTATTCCTCCAAACTCCAACTCAATTTCACCTATAAGAAAATCTCTCCCTACCCACAATCAAGCTAGTGAAACTTCTGTGGATTGACACCAATGCCAACTTTCCTTAAACGAAGGGGCCAACTATTTACAGTATTCTAGATGTGGTACAACTAGTGCATCGTGCAGCTTTTAGAAGACCTTCCTATTTTTGTATGATTCCCTTGAAATAAAGGCCAACAGTCCATATGCCTTTCTTTTTAGCCGCTGAACACTGATGCTGACTTTTTTGTGATTTATGCATGAGGACCCCCCAAATCACTTTGCTGCAGATTCCTGCAGTCTTTCCTCATTTAACTGATATTTACCTCATCTATTCTCCCTGCCACAGTGCATAACCTCATATATTGCTACATTATACTTCATCTGTCAAGTCTTTACCCAATCAAGTCACCTATTTTTATCCTTCTGCAGACACTTTGTTTCATCCTCACGAGGCTTAGCCACTTATTTCTGTGTTCTCCAAAAGTGACCAAAATACAATCATTTTCCTCATCCAAGTGATTAATCTATATTATAAATAATTATGGCTTCAGCACTTATCCCTGTAGTACTTCATTAATTACAACCATCCTGAATATGCCTCCTCACCCCAACTTCCTGTCTTCCAGTTGTTAGCCAATCTTCTTTCATGCAACTATGCCACCCCTAACATCATGGCTCTTGTCTTATTAAGACTTAATGTGCAGAAGCTTTTGAAAACCCAAATACATTACATCTATCGATTTACCTTATCTATTCTCCTCAAAGAACTTTAATAAACATTTCAAGCATGATTTCCCCTTCATGGAATCATGCTGACTGATTATATTAAACATTTATAAACACACTGTGATTACATCTTTATAATAGACTATAACATTTTTCCAATGACAGAAATCAAGCTCACGGGCCTAGTTACTTTCCTCTGTCTCTTGTCAGTTTTTGAATAAGAGTGTTACGTTAATAATTTTCTAATAATCTGGGGCATTTATGGAATCTAAGGACTGGAAGATTATTACCATTCATCCACTATCTGTAGCTACTTCTTTTAAAATCCTCGGATGCAATGAATCAGGACCACTGATATATCAGACGTTAGCCCCATTCTACCCCGAGATCTTTTTCGTATTTCTTATTCTGGAATGCAATTAGTTTCTTCTTGATGCAAAGTATTCATTTTATTCCTTTGTCATTTGTTCCTCAATTATCTTTCTGAAAACTCCTTTCCTAGTCCACACCAGCTAACTTTGCCGTTTTTAATTGACCTTATTTAAGTTTAGCATGTCCGTAACTAATAAAGAAACAACACAACCTTTTACTCTTGCTAGCCTTTCAAAATGTCACATACCCTGTATATTCAATTCCCAGATTTGATCTTCTAAGCTAGTACTAGTGCCACATTAACTGAAAGCCATTACACCCAAAACAATCTTTAAGTCATGCATTTAACTCAACTTAGCTATCCCATAACAATAATATTGCCACTTATTCAGGAAACTGCACATGAAACTACTTAATGATTGGGAAAGATTTTCCAATAACAAATGTTTGATTATTCTGGAAAATCTCAATAAAGATCTTCAAAAGACATGACCCAGAACTGTGACTCAAATGAATCTTGGAAATCAAGCCCACAAGTTTCAATATAAAATAAACCACAGAGATAGATAAAAAACAATTACACTGTAGTTGTTAGAAGAGCACAAATGGAATCTGAAAGGAATGCAACTATCAAACAGCTGAGGAGCGATTGTTGATGCCTGGGAATGTTTGAGCTAAACTAACCAAGGATCCTTTTATTTTCGCTCATAATTTTCAAGGAAAACGCTTCTGTTCCCACGAATTTGCCAGGTTCATGCTTAGACTCCTTGCCTCCCCCTTCAATTTAGCCTGGCAAACCCTCTTATGCCAAGCACTTCACGGGTAAGATGAGGTGTACTGTAAATGCAAACTGTTGACTGGCGTATGTGGTTAGTGTCACTTCAGATGTGTGAATTTGAAAAATCTCGATCACGAAATGGACCAAGACGCCCTCAGGCCTGACAAATCCTCCTGATTTTGAGTTAAACGGTTTCCTGGTCTGGCAGAAGAGATCTAACTCCCATTTCCTCCGGACCCTCCAAAAGGATATTTAGCGAGTGGTGAGTCGATCCTCTTGCCGGCCGCGCTCGCCCGCTGCTTTTCCCTCATTAACCGCCGCAGCTCCTGCTGGTCAACAACTTTCTTCTTCCCCTTACCAGGTGCCGCCATCTTGACAGAGAAGACCGTTTCCGGTGTGAACCCGGAACTGCTTCCCAGGCAGTGGATGCGTTGTTGAGATGCCGAATGCTGAGTAAGGTAACAGTTATTATAATTACTGTACGGGTGGGATGAGGATTAGACATTAATTTAATTCATAACAATGGTGCTCGGGTTCCTGAAATGAAATGTCTCCTGGCGACATACATTCCCGGTTTCCTGAGGGGTCAGTTTCCCGACGTATTTCTGAAGAAGGGTTTAGATCCGAAACGTCAGCTTTCCTGCTCCTCTGATGCTGCTTGGCCTGCTGTGTTCATCCAGCTCTACACCTTGTTATCTCAGATTCTCCAACATCTGCAGTTCCTGCTATCGCTTAGCCGTTTTGTCACACTGTCATTCCCACAAAGTGTATGGATGCAGATCCCTGCTTCAGCCTGCCAGACATCGTCCGCACAGGAAGGGTACCTCTGGGTAGCAGCAGTTAGAATGTGATTGCAATTTACATCGTGTTTGAGGAGGAGAAAGGTATGTCTAAGAAACATAGAATTTAGGAACCTTCTGTTCAAGTCCCACCTGCTGTAATAATATATCTGAACAGAGTGATTAAAATATAGATAACACATTGTAAAGATAGTAGGAACTGCAGATGCTGGAGAATCTGAGATAACAAGGTGTGGAGCTGGATGAACACAGCAGGCCAAGCAGCATCTTAGGAGCAGAAAAGCTGATGTTTCGGGCCTAAACCCTTCTTCAGAAATGGGGCAGAGAAAGGGGTTTCTGAAATTGAGAGGGGGAGGTGGATAGAATTTGGATAAAGGAGGAGAGGTGGAGAGGAGACAAAGCGGTCAAAGAGGCGGGGATGGAGCCGGTAAAGGTGAGTGTAGGTGGGGAGGTAGGGAGGAGATAGATTAGTCCAGGGAAGACGGACAGGCTGAGGGGACAGGATGACGTTAGTGGGTAGGAGATTGGGGTGAGGCTTGAGGTGGGAGGAAGGATAGGTTAAGGAAGCTTGGACGAGCTGGGCTGGTTTTGGGATGCGGTAGGAGGAGGAGATTTTGAAAATTGTGAAGTCCACATGGATACCATTGGGCTGCAGGATTTCCAAGCGGAATATGAGGTGCTGTTCCTGCAACCTTCAGGTAGCATTGTTGTGGCACTGCAGGAGGCCCAGGATGGACACGTCATCTGCGGAATGGGAGGGGGAGTTGAAATGATTCGTGACTAGGAGGTTAAGTTGTTTCATGTGAACTGAGCGTAGGTGTTCTGCAAAGTGGTCTCCAAACTTCTGCTTGGTCTCCCTGACGTAGGGGAGGCCACAACGGGTACAGCGGATGCAGTACCACATTAACAGATGTGCAGGTGAACATCTGCTTGATGTGGAAAGTCTTCTTGGGGCCTGGGATGGGGGTGAGGCGGGAGGAGTAGCACTTCCTGTGGTTGCAGGGAAAAGTGCCAGGTGAGGTGGGGCTGGAGGGGAGTGTGGGGAGCAGACAAGGGAGTCACGGAGAGAGTGGTCCCTCTGGAAAGCAGATAAGGGTGGGGAGGGAAAAATGTCTGCGGTGGTAGGGTCGGAATTCAGATGGTGGAAGTGCTGGAGGATGATGCGTTGGATCTGGAGGTTGGTGGGGTGGCACGTGAGGATGAGGGGGATTCTGTTTTTGTTCCTGATTTACAACATCCACAATTCTTTTGGTTATTATTTTGTTTATCTCAACTGTTTGTTTCGTGTCTGCCAACTAGTTCTCACTTTTTTTTTCTCACCACATATCAGTTGAAGTTTTTACCATTGGTCTGTATGTTCCTGTCAATCCTTCTCTCACACTCCATTTTCCTCTCTTAATTAACCCACAATGATGCCACCCGAAGGTTGCAGGAACAGCAACTCATATTCCGCCTGGGAACCCTGCAGCCATATGGTATCAATGTGGACTTCACCAGTTTCAAAATCTCCCCTTCCCCCACTGCATCCCTAAACCAGCCCAGTTCATCCCCTCCCCCCACTGCACCACACAACCAGCCCAGTTCATCCCCTCCCCCCACTGCACCACACAACCAGCCCAGCTCATCCCCTCCCCCCACTGCACCACACAACCAGCCCAGCTCATCCCCTCCCCCCACTGCACCACACAACCAGCCCAGCTCTTCCCCCCCACCCACTGCATCCCAAAACCAGTCCAACCTGTCTCTGCCTCCCTAACCGGTTCTTCCTCTCACCCATCCCTTCCTCCCACCCCAAGCCACACCCCCAGCTACCTACTAACCTCATCCCACCTCCTTGACCTGTCCGTCTTCCCTGGACTGACCTATCCCCTCCCTACCTCCCCACCTACACTCTCTCCACCTATCTTCTTTACTCTCCATCTTCGGTCGCCTCCCCCTCTCTCCCTATTTATTCCAGTTCCCTCCCCCCATCCCCCTCTCTGATGAAGGGTCTAGGCCCGAAACGTCAGCTTTTGTGCTCCTGAGATGCTGCTTGGCCTGCTGTGTTCATCCAGCCTCACATTTTATTATCTTCCTCTCTTAATTGCCTGTTTCTTTCCTTTTGATGGAATCTAAATTGTTGCCAGTTCTTTGGTCTGTTGCTTTTTATGGCCAACTTGTATGCCTCTTCTTTGGATTTAACACTATTCTTAGTTTCCCTTGCAAGCTGTGGTCTGACCACATTTCCCGTTTTAATTTTATGCCTGACTGGGATGAATAACTTCTGAAGTTTATCCACGTGCTGTCCAAGACTAGTATTCTAAGTTAAATTAAGCAACAATGTGGACATGAAAACTGAACTAGCTGTAGATAAGTTAGGAAATCTAACAGAAAGATGCTGTTCATATATCAAAAGTCTGGACTGGTAACTCCAGATTTATTGAATTTGTGTTAACTTGTCATGTGACCACACCAATCAATCAGATTGGAGTCAGGCTGCACTGCAGCACAAGATTCCAGGCAAGCTTGACACTTGACATCAACATCTTTCTGTGAAGCCATGTAAGTATCACTGAAATGGCAGATAATTGTGAAGAGACTAATGAATGCCTGCGTTTCCCTAACTAAAGCTCTGCAGCCGTGGAAATGGCCTGGGTTTTGTGCTGGAACACAAACACTGAAAAATGTTTGACTGCATTGACAGCATGGCATTCTGTATCACATTTCCCCAAAGACATCATGTTAAGCAGAAAAAGTTTATTGAGATTTTCCAGAGATAACCCCAACATTTTTAATACTTTTTACAGTACATGCTCCGGCCGTTGTAAAGTGTGAATAAATTGAAAATAAAAGGAAATGCATTTTTCACATAGTTACTGTGTCTTTATTTGCTTGTTTTTGCATGAAATATGTCTAGGCAAAATTGAGTTGTGCTTGAGCTTCTTTGGCTATCTCAAAACTCAGCTTGACGCACATTTGTGAGTGGTCTCCTGCAATTCAGCATCACAATTTTATTGTACTATATTCATCAATGTACAGTTTGGTAATATAGAGTAAGTAGCACTTCAAATCGACCTAAAAGTAGGTATGATTATACAAACAAATATGTTACACAAAAATCAGATTTGTAAAATCAGTACTGAGATGCAATGGGAAGTTCAAAAATGCAAAACAATTTCTTGGGCCATGCCTATGGGTGCATCTTAATCTGCAAAGTGACAACTTCAAGGTTTGATCTGGTGAAGTTAGCTATCTTGATACATTTTTAATCTCCCTTAATACGGTTAGAGGTCAAAAGTAGAAATTCAGTATTGCACAATGTCTCATCAGGCCATTGCCAACGCTGATATACACAAACTTTTTCAATGAAACTTGGAGGGGGTACTGCTGGTTGAGCAGATTTGCTTCACGGTAAACTTATCTGCTGATGTGTAATTCCTGCTAATGGATCATGACTGAGTTCAGCATTTATGTAGATTATGCAACAGTTAATCTCAGCACAGCAATATATGCACAGTCACAGCATGCATATTTCTAAAATAATTCCAGAAAAATGCTTTATTCTAAAAAAATCCTTTAGTACAGAATACTAAAGATCATACACGAGGAAGCTATTGATCTGAGTGTGGTGGAAACAGAACAACAATTTTGGTATAAATTTTCCACAGCAGGTAAAGGTCCCTGTCCACATAACTGATACCATTTTCCTTATTGCATACATATATTTTGCAATGACAGTAGCACATTTTGTAATTCACAATGGAATATGAGTGTCTCTGATTAGGCAAGCATGTTTTGCCCTTCAGCAGTTGTCCAAATTGCAATTAAGAATCAATGCTGTGGTTCAAGAGTCACAAGTTTGTTGGACCACAACTGTTAAATTATTTTTTAAAACTGCAATGTGGGAATCAGGAAGTAATGTCTTGCTAAGCTCATGTGACACATAAGGCCTCTGTGGCACAAAAGCCTGAGTTCAAGTCTAACCTGCTCCAGAAATATGTAATAACATCTCTGAAATAACCAGGTGGTTTAATATAGGGGAGGTAATGTATTGCTGTTGGACTCCAGACCTCAGGGCTTTTGCAGCACGGTGGTAGTGTCTGTACGTCTGGGGCAGAAGTTTTAGATTCAAGCCCTGCCTGTTCCAGATAGTTGTTATAACATGCTTAAACAGGTTGATTTATAAAAAGCTACTAGAAGTGACTGCATTATATCTACATCACAAGCTTTTTTTTAGTAACTTGAAAATGTTGCAGCAACTTTCTATTGAACCCTTTGGAACCATTTTGAATCCACAGCTACTTTTCTTTCAAAGCCTGAATTTCAACCAAATAAGTAACTTATATACCAAGCAGTGCACAGGGCTCCCAAAGTGCCCTGTAGAGAATGTTGACAATGCTGCATCTCATAAAGTTCTATCTATTCCTTGCTTAGAATGGCCAGCTTCTACCAGAAAAAGATGGTGGAGGTATAAGTCAACAGGTGGAATGCCACACAGTACAGGGACATAGTAGTATAGAGGTATGCCATGCATTCATTTACCTTGCCTTGTGCAATATAGTATTTGGCAAATAATAGAAGGCAAGAGATGAAGTTTAGTAGTTTTACATTAAATAGTCTCTGAGCAAAAACAGAAGCTGCTGGAAGCTCAGCAGCGTCTGGCAGCATCTGTGAAGAAAATATCAGAGTTAACATTTCAGGTCCAGTGGACCCTTCTTAAATCAAATCCAGTTATCTGTAGACTTTTTCCCAGCTACCATCAGTTCTGAGGAAGGGTCACCGGACCTGAAACGTTAACTCTGATTTTTTCTTCACAAATGCTACCAGACCTGCTGAACTTTTGCAGCAACTTACGTTTTTGTTCCAGTTATCTGTGGCCCTTCTTTCCTAGTCCATGTACTACCCTTACAGATTAGAAGCCAAAACATGTACTGTAAGTGATAGGAGTTGTAAAGACTTACCTGCTACTCACCTATCACTGTCTGTTGTATTCACCAGCAGCAGAGCAAGACCACTTACTTTCCCTTGCTTTTAACCCTCACGTGACTTTTTTTTAGAAGAGAGAGGGAGGAAATCACTGTAGTAATATTTTGGATCCAAACCTGATCGAGTCTCATTTGCCATCATGTGGCCCATATCCATCTAAACCCTTCCTATTCGTGTAGCTATCCAGATGTCTTTTAAATGCTGTAATTGTACCTGCCTCCACCACCACCTATAAGACCATAAGACATAGGAGTGGAAGTAAGGCCATTCGGCCCATCGAGTCCACCCGCCATTTAATCATGGTTGATGGGCATTTCAACTCCACTTTGCTGCACTCTTCCCGTAGCCCTTAATTCCTTGAGAGATCAAGAATTTATCAATCTCCGCTTTGAAGACATTTAATGTCCCGGCCTCCGTTGCGCTCCATGACAATGAGTTCCACAGGCCCACGACTCTCTGGCTGAAGAAATGTCTCCTCATTTCCATTTTAAATTTACCCCCTCTAATTCTAAGGCAATGCTCACAGGTCCTAGTCTTCCCGCCTAACGGAAACAACTTCCCATTGTCCACCCTTTCTAAGCCATACATTATCTTGTAAGTTTCTATTAGATCTCCCCTCAACCTCTAAATTCTAATGAATACAATCCCAGAATCCTCAGACACTCATTGTATGTTAAACCTAGCATTCCAGGGATCATCTGTGTGAATCTCTGCTGGACGTGCTCCAGCGCCAGTATGTCCTTCCTGAGGTGTGGGGCCCAAATTGGACACAGTATTCTAAATGGGGCCTAACTAGAGCATCTGTGACTGCTTGTTCCATACACACACCACAGTCTGCATGTAAAAGTTGTCCGTCAGGCCCCTTTTAAATCTTTCCCCTCTCAACTTAAATCTACACAGTTTTGCACTCCCCCACCCTGGGAAAAAGATCTTGACTATTCACCCTATCCATGCCCCTCATGATTGTACAATCTTCTCTAAGATTACCCTTCAGCTTCCGACAGTCTAGAGTAAAAAGCTCCAGCCTATTCGGTCTCTCCCTATAATTTGAACTCTCCAGCCCCAGCAAATCATTGTAAATCTTTTCTAACCCTTTCAAATTTAACAACATCTCTCTTACAGAAGGGAAAGCGGAATTGAACGCAGTATTCTATAAATGGGCTCACTAATGTCCTGTACAACCGCAACATGACATCCCATCTCCTGTAGTCAATGCACTGATCAATGAAGGCAAGTGTGCCAAATGCGTTCTTCACCACCCTATCTACCTGCAACTCGACTTTTCATAGAACTGTGCAGCTGCACTTCTGCATCTCTTTGTTCGGCAGCAGTCCCCAGGACCCTACCATTAACTGTTTAGGTCCTGCCCTGGTTTCCCTTAGCCAAAATGCAACTCCTCACACTTATCTAAATTAAACCCCATCTCCCACTGCTCAGCCCATGTGATCAAGGTCCCATTGTACTCTGAGATGATCTTCTTCACTGTCCACCACGCTACAATTTTGATTTCATCTGAAAACTTACTAACCATACCTCTTACATAAATAATTTGGATGTGACTATAGATGACAAAAAGCAGTGGAGCAAGCACTGATCCTTACTGCACAACACTGGTCACAAGCCTCCAGGCTGAAAACAACCCTCCATCACCACCCTCTGTCTCCTACCTTCAAGTTCCAGTTTTCAAGCTCCACCCTCCAGTTTACCAGCATCTCACCTGTGTCTGTCAATGATACAAATGTCTCAGCAATCTTTTCCCTAGCTTCACACAAAGTCCTGCGATACACCTGATCAGGTCACAGGGATTTATCTACCTTCATGCGTTTTAAGACTTCCAGCAGCTTCTCTTCCATAATGAGGACACTCTTCAAGACATCACAATTTAGTTCCCATGACATGAAATATTCACTCTTCCTTTGTGGTTCCACACATAAAAGACCTTGTTGATTTTTAAGGGGACATATTCTCTTCCTAGTTAATCTTTTGCCTTTAATGTATTTCTAGAATATCTTCAGATTCTACTTAAAAATATTTGCCAATGTTATTTCATGTTTCCTTTTTGCCCTCCTGATTTTCCTCTTAAGTATATTCCTACTGCCCCTGTACTCCTCTTGGGATTCACTTGATCGCAGCTATCTATATTTGACATGTGCCTCTCTCTTTTCCTTAACCAGAGCCTCAATTTCTCTAGTCGTCCAGCATTCCCTACACCTGCTAAACTTGCTCTTTGCATTAATAGGAAAATACTGTCTCTGAACTCTCCTGATCTCATTTTTGAAGGCCTCCCACATTCCAACCGTTCCTTTAATTGTGAACAGCCTCCCTCAATTAATTTTTGAAAGCTCCTGCCTATTTCCATCAAAATTACCTTTACTCCAATTTTGAACTTTAACTTTTAGATCAAATCGGTCCTTTCAGTCTTCTTTAGTTCTCTATTCTCAGTAGTCAAATCTCGCAGTATACCTGAATTATGTTTATTTATGTTTTCTGCAACAGTTGTTATAAGCTATGACTTTTAACTGACAAGTCAGAGACTTTTTAACAAGTGAACAGTCCACCTTGTGTCTCTTACCAAACTGTGGAAGCACCTAGAGAAAGATGACTGAAGAAACGTGCTGGCTGACAGAAGAGTCAGAAAGATCATCTCAACAACAGAACATGGATTCAAAGATTACTGAATTGACTTTTCAGTTTTCTTTTGCTCATAGCCTATTTTACTGTATTTATTTGTCTGCCTATGTGTGTAAAGGGGATTTTGTAAGGGAATGAGAGCTTTTAATTAGTAGTGTCACATATGCAGAGAGTTTTTTAAAACTGCTTACTTATGGAGGCTAATCACTTGAATGAAATAACTATTCTTGTTCAGTACGGAAGCCTGTTCCATGCATCCTATCAAACTGCATCTGAAAGTCAGGTAAATTGGGAAACTTAGTTTACTTTATAAAATCATTTTTTTTTGGTGATAATTCCAGGAGTGGCAGGGCTAGATTTCCAAAACACCGTTTTCAGTGAGCCGCAACAGGAAACATTGAGAATTGATGTTGCAGCTGTACAAATCTCTGGTGCAGCTGCACTTGGAGTATTGTGTACAGTTCTGGTCACCACATTATAGGAAGGATGTGGAAGCATTTGAACGGGGGCAGAGGAGATTTATCAGGGTGTTGCCTGGTATGGAGGGAAGGTCTTATGAGGAAAGGCTGAGGTACTTGAGGCTGTTTTTGTTAGAGAGAAGGTTAAGAGGTGACTTAATAGAGACATACAAGATGATCAGAGGATTAGATAGGGTGGACAGTGAGAGCCTTTTTCCTCGGATGGTGATGGCTAGCATGAGGAGACATAGCTTTAATTGAGGGGTGATAGATATAGGACAGATGTCAGAGGTAGGTTCTTTATTCAGAGTGTAGTAAGGGTGTGGAATACCCTGCCTGCAACAGTAGTAGACTCGCCAACTTTTAAGGGCATTTAATTGGGCATTGGATAAACATATGGATGATAATGGAATCGTGTAGGTTAGACGGGTTTCAGATTGGTTTCACAGGCCAGCGCAACATCAAGGGCCTAAGGGACTGTAATGTTCAATGTTCTAAAGCACAGCACAGGTTACCTGTGAGCAGGATGCAAGTGGCCATGAGTCTGCAGCTGAGGTTAATTGAAATAATGCAAAGGCAACTGTGTCTTGAACCCTACCAGCAAATTCTTAATGATCGCATGCTGACCTGTTCCTAGCTGAACCCTCATGGAATGACTTCTGAGTCAGTGCAGCAAAGAAATGTTCCCACTCCCATGCCAATTTACTCAGTTCCACATGTGTAGGAGCTGAATTATGCTTTGCCAGGGATATCTCACCTAATTCTTGATAAATGGTGAGATGTACTAGACCTACCAGACCACATAGTAAATTAGAGAGACTGAGACTGTAGAATGAACATCTGTCAGTAAACATCTGGGAAACTTCATACCAAAAGGAACAAGAAAGTTAAGACAAGTTCATTGAATGAGAAATTTAGGCAAATAATTTTCATCTCCGCTGCATGTGTCTGGTTTGTACAGCCTTGAGTTTCTTCAAGACAGCCAAAGAAAATATTGGTTTTTTTTCTGTTGAAATCATAATGATCACCTCAACTTTGCTGTGGAGTTTCAACATGAGATTGTCCTGGAGAACAATGTTTTCACTGAGGTCATGCCAAGTAGTTCAAATTTGATTATTACCAGGATTCAGGACACCAGATACCAGCAGCACTTATCCTGAAAAACCATAACCACCTCTGGAGGGAGGGAAAGTTGCCCTGTATGCAAAACAGAATCACACACAGAGTTCACTGCACAAATAACGGCTTTGTAAGGTAAGCAGGGCTGCTCTTTCATTGGAGAGAGATGACTAGAGGTGGTTTTAACTTGAGTGTCACATGCCTGAGGCAAAGGAAGAGTTCTTCATGGTAAATTCAGCCAGTGCAGGAATTGAACCCGCACTGTTGCATTGCTTTACATTGCAAACCAGCAGTTCAGCTAACTGAGCTGGCCAACCTCCAGATAGAAGTGGGAATGGCATTGGGCAAGCAGAGTTGGCAAAAGATGTGATCTGGTTTCCTTTCTTGACAAAACCACAGAACTACCATCGTGCAAGTATATACATCTCTGATCATCTGTACCGTCAGGCAACACAAATTCCTCATCCACCTTTCAGAGCTGTGGGCAGGAGCGAGTGAGCTTCCATCATTGGCAGATCTTTTGTGACCTACAACTCTCAGTGTAATGGAGAAGTCATAACTTACATTGTGGTGCCTGCTGCATTCTTCCAGAGGTATCTCCTGCCTAAGATCTAAAATAGGTACATGGTCACTGCAGAGGTAGCCAGAAAGAAACCTTGACCCCTAAAGGCTGTTCAGGCAGTCAAGGATGATTAAGACCATAAGACATAGGAGTGGAAGTAAGGCCATTCGGCCCATCGAGTCCACTCCGCCATTTAATCATGGCTGATGGGCATTTCAACTCCACTTACCCACACTCTCTCCATAGCCCTTATTAAACCAGTAAACAGCATGCAAAATCACATATATGTGTGGCATGGGGATTATTCTCAGGAAAGATCCGTGGCTAAGTGGTGACATGAATATCATAGGACAGGTTTTTCAGTCATCATTAGTTAATCAAACAATAACACATATTGTCTTTTCAGGATTCGTAAAACAACAATACAGAATAAATTGAGTACCAGTGCTAAGTGAGCTGAAACTCAACTGCATCAGCAACAGCTGCTGTCTAAGCATGAAACAGCTGCCCCATCATGCAACAAGTTGACCTCAGTTACATTATTGGAGATATGCAACTATTTAATAAAAGGAGGATCATGGCTTCGGTGTTTGGTGTGGTTTTTGTATTATAGTTTATTGTATTTGTAGTTTTGTAGTTTTTGATTTATTGTTTTTTCAGTTCTTATGTTTTGTTAATTAGATTTTTGCAGTCTATGAGAGGTTTAGTAAATTCAGTTAGTTGTATTATTGCTGTGTAAAGGCTTTGGCCGTTACCTTATAATGATGTATTGGAGCTTATAGGCTGGAATTCAATCATGAGGAGTCCAAATTGTGGTGGATACAGTATCTAGAAAACTGTTCAAGAAGTATATAGGGTAATGTAGAAGTTCCATTTAAAGCAGAACATTTGTCAGAGCATGTTGACTACTCAAAGCATAATAATCAATTCTACAGTATCCTGTCACAGACGTGGCTCTAACCCCACATCAGCCAAGAAAAAGAAACTATCCAATTTTCTGCTAACAATATACCTGTGGCAAAGCACACCACATAACAACTCAATCCAAGATATACATTCAAGCTGTGGAACAGAATCTTGAAGATTAGGTCAGTACTACAAGAAAACAAAGCTTCTTAATTGAAGAGCAACAACATGTAGATGGATAGACAGTTTATTTCTTCCTAAGGGAACTAACAACAGTATCCATTGCTAAGAATAGACCAGAAGAAGTATAAACACCTCATCATTCTCATGCACTCTTGCAATGACATCACCATGTGTTTTTCCAGCCAGACTGATTGAATCTCCAATATATCAAAAGCTAGCAGATGCATGACCGCCAACCTTACCTTAATGTATGATATCTCGTCGTGGACTTTCTTGATCTACTCATTGAAACAGATGAATCAAATCAAAGACTTGGTAAGTGGTAGAATGGATGAGGAAAATAGTTACAGTAAATATTTTAAAGTAGATCAACTTATTAGATCAATAGATTAACTTATCTGAAAATGCAAATAACTGTTAATGCCTGTTTAGGATGGGGAGAAAGCTTGGGATTAGGACACAGAAACCTTATAATAATATCACAGAGTTAGACATCAGAGTATAAATAAGTATCGGTGGAGTTAGAATAGTCTGAAACTCGACCCGAAAGCCGTATACAACATGGATATTGTGACAGGAAGGAGATACATTAGTCCTTAATAATGTATCGAAAAGTCAGACCCTGGTATGTCAATGATAACTCTCGTGATTTGAGCCAGGTAGACCTTGTTGTCTACGACATTCTCGATTGGGGTTGTTAATGTGGGCCAATCAGGAAACTCTGGACGACTAATATAAACAGAGGATTCACGATCTCTTCAGTTCAGCGTACTGTGCACAAGTAAATAAAGGAAAGATTTGGTGACAGGAGACTGGCCTCTGGGCAGTTATTTAAACGACAATGGGAGAAAATAATACGTGCCTGAAGAACACCCATTCGCAACAGTCACCTTGGAGTTGAGGTAAGCATTTCTGGCATCATGCTTTTATTTGGGAAACTTGACCTGTTTGATCCTGCTGTGGAAGACTGGGCCCAGAATGTGGAAGAAATGCAATATTTTTTCCGGGCTAATGACATAGGAGCAGATTAAAAGCACTCTGTCTGCTTGTGGAGCTGTAGCATTTTTGGATAAAAGGGGCTTAATTTTCCCAGACGAACCAGACACTAAAACCTTCCACGAGTTGACAGAGATGGTTGAGGAATATTATGACCTTAAACCTCTTCTAATCCTGAGACACTATTAGTTTAATTGGTTGTTAGAGAACTGGGGACATCCATATCAGGATTTTTGACGAGTTTGAGATGACTGGCAGAGGAATGTGATTTTGAGTCAACCCTGAATGAAATGCTGAGAGACCATTTGGTATGTGGGTTTAATGACATGACTATGCAGAAGTGCCTACTAGCTGAATCCTAACTGGACTTCAAACAGGCACTACAACCGGCTTTGTCATTAGAAAATGCAGCAGGTGGAGCATGGGAGCTACAGGGCGTCCCAATGGAAGTGGACTCCCTCACCTGTCCAACTGGGCTTGGGGAACACCACTTGAGTGTAGGCGCTCACAGAGCCTCACACAGAGCTGAGGAAAGAGCCCTAGGCCAGACCACAGCAGAACCCCACAACAAAGCTAAGCCTGAACCAAGTGGCTGAAATATTCTTCAGGATTTGGCTGGCAAACCATTGGAGTTGCTGCTGGTATACGGACTTGAGACAGCAAAGGAGTCCTACAAGGCCCAAGCTGAGTAAGCAAACTCATCAGCCGGTACCTAGGAGAGTGCACACGCTGGAAAGTACCCCTATAGGTGGATTGGAACAATTAGATTGCATAATGACATCAAAATCAGAACTGATTAAAGTTAATGAAATGTGAGGCTGGATGAACACAGCAGGCCCAGCAGCATCTCAGGAGCACAAAAGCTGACGTTTCGGGCCTAGACCCTTCATCAGAGAGGGGGATGGGGTGAGGGTTCTGGAATAAATAGGGAGAGAGGGGGAGGTGGACCGAAGATGGAGAGAAAAGAAGATAGTTGGAGAGGAGAGTATAGGTGGGGAGGTAGGGAGGGGATAGGTCAGTCCAGGGAAGACGGACAGGTCAAGGAGGTTGGATGAGGTTAGTAGGTAGGAGATGGAGGTGCGGCTTGGGGTGGGAGGAAGGGATGGGTGAGAGGAAGAACAGGTTAGGGAGGCAGAGACAGGTTGGTCTGGTTTAGGGATGCAGTGGGTGGAGGGGAAGAGCTGGGCTGGTTGTGTGGTGCAGTGGGGGGAGGGGACGAACTGGGCTGGTTTTGGGATGTGGTGGGGGAAGGGGAGATTTTGAAGTTGGTGAAGACCACATTGATTCCATTGAGCTGCAGGGTTCCCAAGCGGAATATGAGTTGCTGTTCCTGCAACCTTCGGGTGGCATCATTGTGGCACTGCAGGAGGCCCATGATGGACATGTCATCTAAAGATTGGGAGGGGGAGTGGAAATGATTTGCGACTGGGAGGTGCAGTTGTTTATTGCGAACCGAGCGGAGGTGTTCTGCAAAGTGGTCCCCAAGCCTCCGCTTGGTTTCCCCAATGTAGAGGAAGCCACACTGGGTACAGTGGATGCAGTATACCACATTGGCAGATGTGCAGGTGAACATCTGCTTAATGTGGAAAGTCATCTTGGGGCCTGGGATAGGGGTGAGGGAGGAGGTGTGGGGGCAAGTGTAGCATTTCCTGCGGTTGCAGGGGAAGGTGCCGGGTGTGGTGGGGTTGGAGGGCAGTGTGGTGTGAACAAGGGAGTCACGGAGAGAGTGGTCTCTCCAGAAAGCAGACAGGGGTGGGGATGGAAAAATGTCTTGGGTGGTGGGGTCGGATTGTAGATGGCTGAAGTGTCAGAGGATGATGCGTTGTATCCGGAGGTTGGTGGGGTGGTGTGTGAGAATGAGGGGGATCCTCTTTGGGCGGTTGTGGCGGGGGCGGGGTGTGAGGGATGTGTTGCAGGAAATGCAGGAGACGCGGTCAAGGGTGTTCTCGACCACTGTGGGGGGAAAGTTGTGGTCCTTGAAGAACTTGGACATCTGGGATTTCTTTCCACATTAAGCAGAGGTTCACCTGCACATCTGCCAATGTGGTATACTGCATCCACTGTACCCGGTGTGGCTTCCTCTACATTGGGGAAACCAAGCGGAGGCTTGGGGACCGCTTTGCAGAATACCTCTGCTCGGTTCGCAACAAACAACTGCACCTCCCAGTCGCAAACCATTTCCACTCCCCCTCCCATTCTTTAGATGACATGTCCATCATGGGCCTCCTGCAGTGCCACAATGATGCCACCCGAAGGTTGCAGGAACAGCAACTCATATTCCGCTTGGGAACCCTGCAGCCCAATGGTATCAATGTGGACTTCACCAGCTTCAAAATTTCCCCTTCCCCCACCGCATCCCAAAACCAGCCCAGTTCGTCCCCTCCCCCCACTGCACCACACAACCAGCCTAGCTCTTCCCCTCCACCCACTGCATCCCTAAACCAGTCCAACCTGTCTCTGCCTCCCTAACCTGTTTTTCCTCTCACCCATCCCTTCCTCCCACCCCAAGCCGCACCTCCATCTCCTACCTACTAACCTCATCCCACCTCCTTGACGTGTCCGTCTTCCCTGGGCTGACCTATGCCCTCCCTACCTCCCCACCTATACACTCATCTCCACCTATCTTCTTTTCTCTCCATCTTCGGTCCACCTCCCCCTCTCTCCCTATTTATTCCAGAACCCTCACCCCATCCCCCTCTCTGATGAAGGGTCTAGGCCCGAAACGTCAGCTTTTGTGCTCCTGAGATGCTGCTGGGCCTGCTGTGTTCATCCAGCCTCACATTTCATTATCTTGGATTCTCCAGCATCTGCAGTTCCCATTATCACTGATTAAAGTTAATGTTTGGGTAAGTAGTCACCCAGCTCCCATGGATACTGGTACAAATGTATCTGTGGTTGCAGAACCTGTCTTTAACAAGATTCACTCAGGTCTCTAACCCTTAAGTTTGTGCACAACCTCAGCCAGACTGCGAACATATACTGGGGAACCATTGCAGGTTAAGGGCATAACTTCAGTTCCAGTCTCCTATGAGAAACAATTTGTGTGGTTACCATTAATGGTGGTAAGAGGCTCAGGCCTAGCCTGTTGGGGAAAAAATATTTGAGAAAGATTCACCTGGATTGGCTGAACATCTTTCGATTAGAAAAATGCTGCTTCAGTGAAGTCCTAGTGAAATACCAGGAGCTTTTTAGGAAGGGCTTGGGACTATCAAAGGGACCTAAGCCACTTTAAAAGTTGACCAGGAAGCAATTCCATTATGTTGGAAGGCCCGTCCAGTGCCATTTGCCTTTTGGGCAAAAGTAGAGGCAGAAATCAGGAGGCTGGAGAGCTAAAGAACCATCAAACCAACACAGTTGGCAGAATGGGCAGCACTGGTCCTACCGACTGTGAAGCCTGATGGCTCAGTTCACCTTTGTAGGGATTTCACGCAAACGGTAAGCCGCTTCTTGCAGCTGGATAAATACCCAATCCCTCGCATAGAGGACTTGTGCGCAATTTTTAAGAAGCTGGATATGAGTCACGCCTACCTGGAATTATGACTGGATGAGGAGTCCCAGAAACACACCATAATTAACTCTCATCCCAGTTTATACCAATATACAAGACTACCCTTTTGAGGTTTCATCAGCTTTTGCCCTTTTCTCGCAGACCATGGAGAAAATTTTACAAGGGCTACACCAGGTTGCCAATTATCTGGATGGTGTGGTAATAACCAGGAAGACCAATAAAGAGCACTAGGAGAACTTGGACATAGTGCTTATGCATATGCCTTAGAAGGGAAAACGTGTGTTCCAGGCAACCCAGGTGACCTACTAGGGTTACAGAGTTGACAAAACCAGGTTATATTTGTTGGAACAGAAAGTGAGGGCAATCAAAGGATGCCCCAGCTCCCATGTCTGCACTGGAGCTAAGGTCTTTCCTTGGGTCAGTGAATTGTTACAGAAAACTCATATGTAACCTGGCCTCCACCTTGGCGCCCTTACACTTGCTATTGAAAAAGGATCAGCCTTGGAAATGGTCATGTAGCCAAGAAATAGGCTTTAGGGAAGTGAAAAAGCAGCTATTGTCATCTAGAAGATAGTAAGAACTGCTGATGTCGACTGTGTTATCACCATCCAAGGTATTGGCTCACTACGATCCAAAACGAGAAGTGGTGCTGATACGAGATATCCCCATATGATACCGGGGTGGTGTTGGCTCACTGGTGGCCCAGTGGAGAGGAACGCCCAATAATGTATGCTTCCCAGACTTTGGCTGCTGCTGAACGCAAATATGCTCAGATAGAGAAGAAAGGTTTGGCGGTCATCTTTGGGGTGCGGAAATTCCACCAGTACATTTACAGATGGGAATTTGTCACAGTAACAGATCACAAACCCCTGCTTGGGCTACTGAAGGAAGACAAGGTGGTGCTGCCCAGTTTCTGGTCGAATTCAGCATTGGGCCCTTAATCGTAGCCCGTATAGGTACAAGTTAGAACACCATCCAGGAAGCCAAGTAGCTAAGGCGGATGCCCTGAGCTGCCTACATTGGCCGATACTCTTCCGGTGGAGCATCCACCAGAAAAGCCCATTTTGGATTTAAACTTCCTGGATAACCTTCCGGTGACCACTGACAATATCCAACTGTGGACACAAGAAGACCCTGTCCTACCAAAACTGAAACAGCTGGTGGTAATGGGGGAGACAGAAGGGCCATCACAACCAGGAGTGAAACCTTTCCGGACCCTGTGAGACCAGATCACCGTAGAGGACGGCATATTACTTTTGGGAGCAAGTGTGATTGTCCTAAATAGAGATTGCCGCCAGGTACTGGCTGAACTCTATCAGGTCATCCAGGGGTTTCCAAGATGAAGATGCTAGCAAGAAGTTATGTCTGGTGGCCAGGGTTAGATGCTGACATAGCTGCATTGGGGCAGCACTCTCCGGAGTGCCAACCAGAACAAAAATTGCCACCAGTGGCAGCCCCACATTCATGGGAATGGCCAGGTAAACCCTAGACTTGGCAACATGTTGACTATGCTGGTCCTTTCATGGGCTCAATGCTCCTGGTCATTGTGGATACTCACTTAAAGTGGTTGGATGCGCATAAAGTTCATTCGACAAACTCAGGGATGAAGATTGAGAGGCTGTGAGCATTGTTCATGCTACACGGACTCCCAGAAGTATTGGTCACGAACAATGCAATATTATTTACTGGCAAGGAATTTGAGTATCTCCTGAAGTGGAAAGACATTCAGCACATAAAGGACTGCTTCATACTATCTATCGTCTGGCGGAAAGAGCAGTCCAAATGTTGAAGGCAGACTCAGACAAGCATCCTACAGTGTCACTTGATACCAGACTGTCCCGATACCTGTTCATGTGTCGGGCCATCCCTCAATCAACAACAGGGATAGCTTGCTGATGGGGAGATGACTCTGCACCAGATTAAACCTGATATTCCCAGACCTGGGTGGGGGGGAGAGAGTGAAATGGCAGCAGTAATGCCAATGCAGGCCACATGCCTGTTCTCAGCAAGAGAGACAATTTAATCTGGAAGTTTGGTGCTGGGGCCACGGAAACAGCCCGAATGGGTACAAGGTGAGGTGGAGGTGAGGTCAGGTCTAGAAATTTACAAGATTGGGCTAAATGAGGTGGTCCTGACCAAACATGTGGATCACTTGAAAGCTGTCACCTCACAAATGGTTCAGGAGCAAAATATACCTGGCCGCTCAGAACAGTCAGAAGAACTGTCAGAAACCAGAGGTTGTCCCCTTCCATCTGGTGTCGTGGAAATCTCAAAGTACAATCCGGTACATGCCACTCATGTCAAGAGTCAGAATCAGTGGAGCCGGACCTGGGCCAAAGTTGTTGCAGAAAAAGAAAGATGAGACCTACATAACCAGACTTATTGTGGGAGGGATGTAGTGATTGGAACCAGGTGGACCTTGTTGGCTATGAGGTCTTTGACTAGGATTGTTAACCTGGGCCAATCAAGGAGCCCTGGCCCACCAGTATAAATAACAGATTCCTGCACCTATATACATGCAACATGGGTGCTGGGGAAATAAGCACTTCTGATGTATGGCAGTATTGCATGGGTCTAAACAAGATAATGTATATCAAACCATGAATTTAGGGTCTCCTCTGTTCAGTGGACTGACTCCAAGCTGGCTGTCCACAGACCTGTACTGTCCACAAGTAACTAAAGGGTGACTTGGTGATGGAATACCAGCCTCTGTGCAGTTATTTCAAAAACCATCTCTTAGCAGTATTTTGAATGAAGGTATAATGTATAATAAATAGTATTATTTTGAAGTCTGGTGCTAAAAACATTTCTCGACCTTGCCTTCTCCTCAACCAGCCTGTAAAGAACCCAAACTCATCATGTGACTTCAAACTACAAAATGAAATATTTAGAATTTCTCTTCTGTGTCTTTTCATTTTTGACTTTTCTATTGAATGAGTTGTTAATTACATTCATTGTCAATTACATTCATTGTCAATTGACCAATTAATGCCTTGAAGCCTAAATTACATCTTTGAGGGCTTCATTGGAAGCATTGAGAGGTTTGATGATTTAATTGTAAGCTAATGTACATCTTTGAGTGCTTTGACACTAATTACAGCTCATTCAATACTTAAGATACCTATTACCTATTTGCTGTCTATGAGTGATATCAATTAATTTCAGACAAAACAATTTGATAATTATGCTTGTATGTAAAAGCAATAAAAGCATAATTGATCTTGAACTTTTCTGGTAGGGGTACTGATATCTAAAAAAAGATTTGTTAGTTGTACAGAGTTTTGTTGACACAACTGATGTACTGCATGCAGTGATGAGCCCTGTATTTTCCAAAGGGCTGAATGGTCATCAATTTGAAAAATTAAGAGCAGAATCTTAGGGGCTGAATGACATGGGCTATGACAAGATTTGTGTGCAATTTGGCAAGACTTATCTCAATGTCAGCAGCAACTCTACATCTTTTCTTCATTTGTCAGGGGGCAATGCAAGTTTCTTGGTAGGCAGCATTGATTTGCCAGTTATTGAAAAGTATAGATTTTAAATCATCAATGGCACAACTCATCTCATTAATATTCAGCTTCCTATCATATCAAGCACACTGAGAAAGTAGACATTGAGAACTCTGAACATCGAAGTCAGAGCGGGTATCACATACTCACAGCATCCTCATCCTGTCTTGCCCTGCCATGCCTGTTAACACACTGGTACATCAGTCAAAACCAAGCACTATCAACACTGCCGTACTGAGTTGCTCATTTGTACAAGTAAACAGACGGGATACTTGTTATTTTGCACATGTTGGGGGACATCTGCTATAAAGCACACTGGCACGTCACTGTACTACCTGCAGCATATCCCAGACGTCTCTGTGGCAAAGATACAGCACATTTATTCAACCAAGTCACTATGTTGGAAAGTGGGTGGGGCCTGGTTCTAAGTCCAGTATATGGGACCAATGTCAGTCAAGGGGTCTCAGTACCATTAGTCATTAATGGTCGCAATCTGCATACAGTTCATGGTCTCAGCCATAGTCAAATATTCTCTTGGACTGAACACGGTCATCAACTATGTTCAAATACAGTCTGGGAAGTGGGCAATGGCCTGTCCTGTAGGGCCACCACAAGCAGTCAAGAGAATTGTGTATTGTCTGCCAGGAATCTAGTAATATAGTGCCCAAATGTCTGGTCAGTCATATCTAAGAACTTTTGGTCAAAATAGGTTGGTGGTCAGCGTGAATACAGGACTGGAGTCAATAGGTTTATTGTTGAGGTGAATGCCTGGGGCCCTGTAGACATCACAAGGGGATCACTGTCAAAAGGGGTGGGGGTTTCATGCTAGGGGAAAGTGGGAAACAGAGGCATCTGTGGAAAAGGGCAGTGATACGTGTTTGGTGGGGGAAATCTCAAAGGTGTATGGGGTAAGCGATATAGCATCAGAGGCATGGTAAACTACAGGGAGGAGTGTTTTTGGTAGTGATGCCTACTGTGGCCTGTATGGAGGGACCAGGTTGGATATCATTAGGATGTGAAGTCTGGGCTTAGAGACTGAGGACGATAGTTGGAGGCAAAATTCAATGTGGCGGGTGCCCACTTGGGGAGGATGGGTGGAAGTCGGCTGTTGGGTATGGTGAGATAATAAAACATATACTGTGATAGAAAAGGACAGACTGAATCTGAACGTTAAAGTTATAAATTGGAGGAAAGCCAATTTTGACATATTAGGCAAGAATTTTCAAAAGTTAATTGGGATTGGGGGGATGGGAGCAGATTTTCGCAGGTAAAGAGACGGCTGGAAAATGGGAAGCCTTCAAAAATGAGATTACAAGATTTCAGGGACAATATGTTCCTGTTAGGGTGAAGGGCAAGGCTGGTAGGTGTAGGGAATGCTGGATGTATAGAGAAATTGAAGTTTTAGTCAAGAAGAAGAAGGAAGATTATGTTAGGTGTGGACAGCAGAGATTGAGTGAACCCTTTGAAGAGTACAATGGCAGCAGGAGTATACTTAAGAGAGAAATCGGGAGTGCAAAAGGGGGACATGAGATAGCTTTGGCAAATAGGGTTAAAGAAAATGCAAAGGAATGTTATAAATACATTAAGGTCAAAAGGATACCTTAAAGGTCAGCAAGGCCACCTATGTGTGGAGCCCAGGAGATGGGGAGAGATACTAAACAAGTATTTTGCGTCAGTATTTACTGTGGAGAAGGATACGGAAGACAGAACGTGGGCAAATAAATAGCAACATCTTAAAAGATGTCCAAATTACAGAGCAGGAGGTACTGGATGGCTTAAAATGCATAATCAGATGTGCCCTAGAACTCTCTGGGAAGCTAGGGAACTGATTGCTGGGTCCCTTGCTGAGATAAATGTAGTATCGATAGCCATAGGAGAGGTGCCTGAAGACTGGAGTTTGGCTAACATGGTGCCAATATTTAAGAAAGGTGGGACAGAAAAGCCAGGGAGCTATAGCCTGGTGAGCCTGACATCGGTGGTGGGCAACTTGTTGGAGGGAATCCTGAGGGACAGAATTTACATGTATCTGGAAAGGCAAGGACCGATTACGGATGTTCAACATGGCTTCTTGTGTGGGAAATTGTGTCTCATTAACGCGACTGAGTTTTTTCAAGAAGTGTAGCATGGTGGCTCAGTGGTTAGCACTGCTACTTCACAGTGCCAGGAACCCGGGTTTGATTCCAGCCTTGGGTGACTAACTGTATGGAGTTTGTACATTCTCCTTGTGTCTGTATGGGTTTCCTTTGGGTGCTCCATTTTCCTCCTACGGTCCAAAGATGTGCAGGTTAGGTGGATTGGCCATGCTAAATTGCCCATGTTACCTAGGGATAGGGTAGGGAGAGGTCTGGGTGGGAAGCTCTTCAAAGGGTCAACGTGGACTCAATGGGCTGAATGGCCTGCTTCCATACTGTAGGGATTCTAGAATGTTTTAAAGTAATAAAGAGGATTGTTGAGGACAGAGCGGTGGATGTGATCTAAATGGACTTCAGTAAGGCACTTGACAAGATCCCTCAAGATAGATTGGTTAACAATCGAAAATAACCAAAGTCTAATATGAGTGAGGCAAGTAATTAATATCAGCAGAAAAAAAAAAGATACAGGCGAAGCACAAGGGACTAAAATCCGACAAATCCCCAGGACCTGATATCCTCAGGATGCACAAGAGAGTGAATGTACTGGCTATGATTTTTGCAAAATTCCCTAGCTTCTGGAGTGGTCCCAGCAGATTGGAACTTATGAAATGTAGCACCACTTGGGGAAAGGGGAAAGAGAGAATGCAGGGAATTACAGGCCCTTGAGCCTGACATCAAAGTTGTGGAATCTGTTAACGAATTCTTTTTAGCAATGCTTGGAGAAAATCATAGTATGATTGGAACATGCCAACATCTTTTTACAAAAGAGAAATCTTACTTGAATAATCCTTTGGAGTATTTTGAAGATACAGCTAGAAGGATAGTTCAGGGGAATGTTGTACACTTGGATTTCCAAAAGGCACACAATACGGTGTCACACTGAAGCTTAATAGACAACATAAGGATTCATAGAGTTGGTCATGGATGATGTATTGGCATAGATAGAACATTGATTTACAGACAGGAAGTAGAGAACCCATATAAAGGGGCATTATCAAGTTGGTAGACTGAGTGCCACCAGGATCAATGCTGGGGCTTTAACTATTTATAATCAATATTAATGACTTAGACAAAGACACAGAAAATAGTGTATCTACATTTGCTAATGATAACAAAGATTTGTGGCAGTGTAAACTGTGAGAGGCATGCAAAGTGATAGAGTCAGGTTAAGTGAGTGGGCAAGCCAGTGCCAGATGAAGTATAATGTGGGGGAAGTGTGAGATTGTTCATTTTGACTGTAAGAATACCAAAACAGAATTTTTATTATAAGGTCTGAATCATATAAGTTATAATGCTCATATTGCTCAAATAGCACAAATAGTTGAACTACCACCAGTTGTCTGTCTTGGGGGGTGGGGAGCCCTATGGTCTGGTGGGACTGTGCTGGCCTTGCTTTGATCTTTTGCTGCAATGAGGAAGTTGCTGAGCTATGGTCCTTCACTCCCTCGTTGCGGTAGGGGGTTGGAGCGGGGTCGGCGTGGTCCTGCCGGACCATGGGGTTCCTCACTTTTTCAAGGGAGATGACTGGTGGTGGTTTAACCCGATGGTCCCATACAGGGGAAAGATTCAGAGAGACAGCCCCTCATAGTAACCTCAGCCAGGGCAGGCATTGAACCTATATTGTTGCAGTCACTTTGCAATGCAAACCAACTATCCAGCTAACTGAGCTAACTGACCATCTCTCAACCCTCCCAAGGATCAATCTTTGCTATGCTGCCCCCAATACAGGCCTATCCTTGTTTTAAAATGAACAACAAAATCATGGTCATTATTTCAGGTGTGGTGTTATTATAGCCCTATACGAGTCCCGTGGAAAAAAATTTCTCTCCTTGAACTCCAATTCTCTTGCAATGAAGGCCAGCCTTCCATTTGGCTTCCTAACTCTTTGCTGTATGCCAAGGCTAACTGTTTGTGCCCCTTGTCGCTCTAAGGCCCTGTCCAGCTTCTTGGCTGTACATAAAAAATCCCATGGCACTATTCCAAGGAAAAGCAGAGGAGATATCCCTAATAAAGTGTGGAGCTGGATGAACACAGTAGGACAAGCAGCATCTTAGGAGCACGAAAGCTGATGTTTCGGGGCTATCCCTAATGTCCTTGCTAACACTCAACAACTAAAAAAACCTGATATTGCTATTTGTGGGACCTTGCTGTATGCAAAATTTTCTTCCATGTTTTGTACATTGCCCGATTGGCTGTAAAGCATTTTGGCATCCTTAAAGGGGCTATATAAATGCAGGTCTGTTTATAAAGGCATTCAAAGCACAGAATTTTCTATAAGCTCACCAAAGGCAGTATCAGTGAGAGAATTTCAACGTACCTTCATAAAAATATAACAAATCTCATGAAATAGGCCAAGCAATCAAAAGAAGGGGTTAGGCTCGATATGTCAGCCTTCCTGCTCCTCTGAGGCTGTTTGGCTTGCTGTGTTCCTCCAGCTCTACACCTTGTTATCTCATTTATTTCACTCAGTTGTGAGGTTCATTTTAGACCCTGGAAGACAACAAAGTATTTGGGGGCATTAAATCAAAGCTCTGTTTGCCCCTTCAAATGAAATCAAAGGCTTCACAGCACTATTTAATGGAAGAAAAGGCAAGCCACCCTTGAAAAAAAATCAGTCAAAAACCTCTGCAAATTTACTATGTGCAAGTGGACTGAAGATATTCTTATAGCAAAACAGTTTATAAATATTTGTACTTGGAATGACCATCTCCAGTGAGTGAGAATCTGAGTGTATTCTCTTTACAGGAAAATATTCTGCCTGGAAGTCAGTGGTGAGTGGGGTTCCACAGGGCTCTGTCCTTGGGCCTCTACTGTTTGTAATTTTTATTAATGACTTGGATGAGGGGATTGAAGGATGGGTCAGCAAGTTTGCAGACGACACAAAGGTCGGAGGTGTCGTTGACAGTGTAGAGGGCTGCTGTAGGCTGCAGCGGGACATTGACAGGATGCAGAGATGGGCTGAGAGGTGGCAGATGGAGTTCAACCTGGATAAATGCGAGGTGATGCATTTTGGAAGGTCGAATTTGAAAGCTGAGTACAGGATTAAGGATAGGATTCTTGGCAGCGTGGAGGAACAGAGGGATCTTGGTGTGCAGATACATAGATCCCTTAAAATGGCCACCCAAGTGGACAGGGTTGTTAAGAAAGCATATGGTGTTTTGGCTTTCATTAACAGGGGGATTGAGTTTAAGAGTCGTGAGATCTTGTTGCAGCTCTATAAAACTTTGGTTAGACCGCACTTGGAATACTGCGTCCAGTTCTGGGCGCCCTATTATAGGAAAGATGCGGATGCTTTGGAGAGGGTTCAGAGGAGGTTTACCAGGATGCTGCCTGGACTGGAGGGCTTATCTTATGAAGAGAGGTTGACTGAGCCCGGTCTCTTTTCATTGGAGAAAAGGAGGAGGAGAGGGGACCTAACTGAGGTATACAAGATAATGAGAGGCATAGATAGAGTTGATAGCCAGAGACTATTTCCCAGGGCAGAAATGGCTAGCACGAGGGGTCATAGTTTTAAGCTGGTTGGTGGAAATTATAGAGGGGATGCCAGAGGCAGGTTCTTTACGCAGAGAGTTGTGAGAGCATGGAATGCGTTGCCAGCAGCAGTTGTGGAAGCAAGGTCATTGGGGTCATTTAAGAGACTGCTGGATATGTATATGGTCACAGAAATTTGAGGGTGCATACATGAGGATCAATGGTCGGCACAACATTGTGGGCTGAAGGGCCTGTTCTGTGCTGTACTGTTCTATGTTCTATGTTCTATGTTCTATGTTCTAAGGTTCGATCACATCGAATACAGGGAGAGCTAGCCAGTTGGATACAGAACTGGCTCAAAGATAGAAGGTGGTGGTGGAGGAGGGTTGCTCTTCAGACTGGAGGCCTGTGACCAGTGGCATGCCTTAAGCATCGGTGCTGAAACCACTGCTTTTCATCATTTATATAAACAATTTGGATGTTGGCACAAGAAGTGTGGTTAGTAAGTTTGCAGATGACACCAGAATTGGAGGTGTAGTGGACAGCGAAGAAGATTGCCTCAGAGTACAATGGGATCTTCATCTGATGGGCCAAGGAGTGGCAAATGGAATTTAGTTTAGATAAATTGATGTGCTGTATTTGGAAAGGCAAATCAGGGCAGGACTTATACACTTTATGGTAAGACACTGAGGAGTGCTTCTGACCAAAGAGACCTTGAAATGCAGTTTTATAGTCCCTTGAAAGTAGAGTCACAAGTGGATATGATAATGAAGAAGGTGCTTGGTATGCTTGCCTTTATTGGTCAGGGCAGTGATTTTGGAGTTGGGAGGTCATGTTGTGGCTGTACAAGACATTGGTTTGGCTACTTTCGCTCTCCCTGCTATAGGAAGGATGTTGTGAAACTTGAAATGGTTCAGAAAAGGCTTACAAGGATGTTGCAAGGAATGGAGGGTTTGAGCTATAGGGAGAGGCTGACTAGGCTGGGGCTATTTTCCCTGAGGGGCACAGATAGTGTAAATAAACAAGGACTTTTCCCCGGTGTAGGGGACACTTAAACTAGAGAGCATAAGTTTAAGGTGAGAGGGAAAAAGATCTAAAAGAGACCTAAGGAGCAACATTTTCATGCAGATGGTGGTGCGTGTATGGAATGAACTGCCAGAGGGAGTGGTGGAGACTGGTAAAATTACAACACTTAACAGGGACCTGGATGGGTAAATAAATAGGACAAGTTTGGATGGATGTGAGCCAAATGCTGGAAAATGGGACTAGATTTATTTAGGATATCTGATCGGCATTGACAATTAGGACTGAAGGGTCTGTTTCCATGGCCTACATCTCTGTGATACGACAACTCAATGACATGGACGAGTAGAGTGGGATTTGTGTTATTTATCGATCGGGTAGAGCCCAGTATTGATGGGGTCTACTGCGAGCTATGTTCATTGCCATCAGTTGCCACTCACTGCATGAAACATGAAACCTGCAACTAAAGACTGTTTTGAACAACACCCACTGTGGGCAGAGTCAGTGTCAGTTTGATAGATGAATGCACAGGATCCCTAAAAACTGAAATAGCTGTGGATGCTGTAAATCAGGAACAAAAACAGAAGTTGCTGGAAATGCTCAGTAGGTCTGGCAGTATCAGTGAAGAGAAAGTCAGAGCTAATGTTTCAGGGCCGGTGACCCTTCCTCGGATCTGTGTATTGAGATACAAGCTTTTGACCTGGAAGAAAAGGATGGGTCTTCAGGGTAGAGGAAGAGCTCACAACAGAGCTCAGCTGCACCAGCTGCTACAAGCCAGGTCGGACCTGACTGATGCTCAGTTCCATTTGATAAGAGCTGGGTGCAACAGGCCATCACGGACTGTGAAAGAGTATTGATCATGATGCCAGCATTTGGTTTACATTGGAGGGGCGAACTATAGCTGCTACTTGTTTTGTTTCTATTCGGTTTTGCTGGCTGTTATTAGGAGCTCATGTTTGGAGTATGATTCCTTGTGTCCATTTGATGTTCCCTTAATGGACAATGACAATTTGTGTGCCACCAGTAGGCATTGGGAACAGAGTAGCATTGATCAGGAGAAGATGATTGGATAGGATAGGGCAGGTAGCAAGTGTGGCTTGGTTGTTAAACAGCAACTAGGATGACAGAAGGGGTTATGTGCAAGGGACTGCCAGCTATACTGACTATGTGCTGTGAGCTTCATGGCTTTTGGTTGCTGTGTCATTACATTTCTGGTGAGTGCCAATGCTGGATTGCCAGTACTTGCCCAGGTCCACAGTGGCCTTTAAAACTGCTGATACAAGAAATGCAGGTCTCTTAGTGGATACCCATTTTTGATGAGTTTTTCTGCGAATTGTATGTAGTGAACTGGCGAAGGAACCAAACAGGTGGGATAACACAGGGACAAGGTAGATTGTTAAGGAAATGAGTTTGGTAAGATATGTTGAGAAATTGAGCTTGATCTCCTGATGAAAGACCCTCAAAATTTGGTGCAGTTGGCACTTAAACCAAAAAAGTGTAATTTTCAGCTCTAATTCTGTTTCTTTTCCACAGATGCTGTTTGACTGTGTATTTCTAGCTTTTTCTGTTTTCATTTTATAATCTTCAAATTGTGCATCATTTTTATTTTATCTCATCAAAGAGCCTTAGCAAAACTAGAATCAATGGGTATGAGGGGCTAAACTCTCCAATGGTTGGAGTCATACCTGGCACATAGGAAGATGGTTGTGGTTGATGGAGTTCCATCATCTGAGCTCAAGGATATTTCAGCAGTAGTTCCACAGGGTATTGTCTAAGGCCTAACCACCTTCATCTGCTTCATTAATGTCCTTTCCTCCACCATAAGGCCAGAAGTGGGTGTTTTGCCGATGGTTAGGCAATGTTCAGTACCATTAACAACTCCTCATAGCAGAAGCAGTCCATGTTCAAACACAACACTATCTAAACAATATCCTGGCTTGGGTTGTCAAGTATCAAGGAACACCCAGAATAACTGTTGCCTTTCACATTATGTGAATGTCATTAGCACCTGGCTGCCGTATTCACACTGTGTCTGGGGTATGGGTTTTGTGATTTCAGAGTTTTATTTGCCCAACGTACCTTGCATCCTCTGCTGTTTGGCCTAGTTAGCAATCTATCTGTTTCAGCTGCCAGGCTGTTACAACAAACTTCTGGAACCACTGACAGTTTCAGACTATGGACACGAAAAGATCACGACCAGGTAAAATTAAAACAGCTGGTGGTGATTAGGTAAACATAATGGCCAACACAAGTAGAATTGAAACCTTTCTGGACCCGATGAGGCCAGATCACCACAGAGGACGGCATATTATTATTTGGGGAGCAAGAGCGATTGTCATGAGCAAAGGTCACTTCTAGATACTGACTGACCTCCACCAGGGTCATCCAGGAGTTTCCAAAATGAAGATGTTGGTGAGAAGTTATGTCTGGTGGCCAGGAATGGAAGCAGACATGGCTGTGTTGTTGGGGCAATGCCCAGAGTGCCAACAAGGACAAAAATTACCACCTGCAGTTCCCCCACATTCATGGGAATGGCCGGGTAAACCCTGGACTCAGTTAAATATTGACTATGCTGGTCCTTTCATGGGCTCGATAGTTTTAGTTATTGTGAACATCCATTCAAAGTGGTTGAATGTGTGTAGAGTTGATCTGTCAAACATAGTGACGATGATTGGAAAGTTACAAGCATCTTTTGCAAAGTACGGACGACTGGAAGAGTCGGTCACGGCTAATGGGCCATCATTTACTATCATGGAATTCGAGTATTTCCTAATTTCAAATGACGTTTTGCATGGAAAGACACCTCTACACCATCCATTGTCCAAAGGTCTGGTGGAAACAACAGTCCAAATTTTGAAAGCAGGCTTAAAGAAACAGCTCAGTTTCACTCAATACCAAACTATCCCAGTTCCTGTTTAATATAGGATAACCCCTCAAGCAACTACAGGGACAGCTCCAGCAGAGTTGCTAATGGGGAGAACACTCTGCACCAGGTTAAATCTGCTCTTCCTGGACGTGGGGGGAGATGGAATGGCATCAGGAACACCAATGCCAGACATAATACTCCTCTAAATGAGAGAGGTAATTTACTTCAGGGGGAAAAAAAATTAATGTTGAAAGCACAGGAATGGCCCTGCATGGGTAACAGGCATGATCAACATGAGGTTAGGCTCTGTGATGTATAAAATTGGGTGGGTGAGGCAGTACTGAACAAGGACTACATGGCCTAGATGAAAGCTGCAACCTTGCAAACAGGGCAGGGGCAAAACATTCCTGGTCTCTCAGAACATCTGGGAAGACTGTCAGAACCCATGGGCTCTTTTCCTGCATGAAGTGTTGAAGAAACCTCTGAGGATGAGATGGATATGGCAGATGTTGCAGCCTCGATGCCATTGCTGCCTGAAGAAGAGGAGTTTCAGCAAAGATTCTTCAGACAAAAGAGGCAGGACACAATTTGTTATTCGAGGCAATCTGTCCTGTGAAAAAGTCTCTGGCTATCCACTCTATCTTTACCTCTCATCATCTTGTACATCTCTATCAAGTCACCTCTCAAACTTCTTTGCTTCAATGAGAAAAGCCCTAACTCTCTCAACCTTTCCTCAGAAGACCTGCGCTCCAGTCCAGGCAGGATCCTGCTAAATCTCCTCTGCACCTTCTCTAAAGCTTCCACATCCTTCCGACAATGAGGTGACCAGAACTGAACACAATATTCCAAGTATGGTCTAACCAGGACTTTACAGAGCTGCAGGAGAACATCATGGCTCTTAAATTCAATTCCCCTGCCAATGAAAGCCAACACACCATACGCTTTCTTAACAAACTTACCAACTTGTTTAGCAACTTTGAGAGATCTATGGATGTGAACCCCAAGATCCCTCTGTTCCTTCACACTGCCAAGAATCCTGTCATTAAAGCTGTAATCTGCATTGAAATTCAACCTTCCAAAATGAATCACTTCACACTTTTCCAGGTTGAATTCCATCTGCCAGTCTTTGCCCAGCTCTGCATCTTGTCAATGTCTCATTGCAACCTACCACAGTCCTCCACACTGTCCACAACTCCACAAACTTCCGGGTCATCGGCAAACTTACTCACCCACCCTTCCAAATTACCTAAGCAGAGGGGTCAGTGACGAGGGAGCATAGAGTTAAAGTGATAGATAGAAAGATTAGAGGAGCAATGAAGAAAGCTGTTTTCACCTAAAACGTGGTAGAAGCCTGAAACTCATTGTTTTTAATGAGTCCAAGATTTCTACATCTGATATCCTTTCAGACAATGTCTGAAAATGCTTTTTTGAGCTCCCAAAACCTCTAGGGATACATACCAGATTCTGAAAAGTGGTTGTACATTTTTCAATTAGCAATACTGTGATGGGCCAAGCGGTTTCTTTCTAGTTTTATGATTCTATGGGCAAGACCCTTGCTCATCAGTTGCTACTGATTTTGCCGAAAGATGTAAGGCTAATCCCTAATCGTCTATCTATACCGTACAGCAGGATCAGTTTTATAACTGGGGGAAAGATAATTACAATTCTGTTAGGCAAGAACTGGGAACAGATGCTGTCAAGGAAGAACACTATTGTAATGGGGAGATTGTTTAAGGAATGCATCCTGCGTGTGCTTGATATGTTCCTCATAGGCAGGGAAGATGCAGTTGAGTGACGGAGCCTTGGTTCTCGAGAGAGGTCAAATGACTGGTTAAGAGGAAGAAGCAGCTTATAAAAGGTTTAGGAAACAAGGAATGGAAAAGGCTCTAGAGGGATACAGGTCAACCAGGAAGGAGCTGAAGAAAGGGCTCAGGAGAGCTATAACAGGGCATGAGAAAACTTTGGCAGATAGGATCAAGGAAAATTCCAAGGTTTTTCACATGTACCTGAGGAATAAGAGAATGACTAGAGAAAGGGTAGGGCCGATCAGGATTGTCAAGGGAATTTGTGCACAGAGCCTAAAGAGATAGGAGAGGTCCTGAATGAATACTTTTCGTTGGTATTCACAACTGAGAGGGACCTAGTTGTAGAGGAGGACAGTGTGAAACTGGTAGGCTAGAAGAGGTCGATGTTAGTAAGGAAGATGTGCTAGGAATTTTGAGAAAGTTAAAGATAGATAAGTCCCCCGGGCCTGATGGGATTTATCCAAGGATTCTATAGGAAGTGAAAGAAGAGATCACAGGGCCTTTGGCGATGATCTTTTTGTCCTCACCGTCCACGGGCATAGTGCCTGAAGATTAGAGAAAGACAAACGCCATTCCCTTGTTCAAAAAAGGGAATAGTATTAATCCCAGAAATTACAGGCCAGTTAGTCTTATGTCAGTGGTGGGCAAGGTATTGGAAAGGGCTCTGACAGATAGGATATATAATCAATTGGAAAGGCATGGTTTGATTTGTGAAAGTCAGCATGGTTTTGTTAGGGAAAGATCATGCTCACAAACCTTATTGAATTCTTTGAAGAGGTGACCAAACACATGGATGAAAGTAGAGCAGTGGATGTGGTATACATGGATTTAAGTAAGGTGTTTGATAAGGTTCCCCATGGTAGGCTCATGCAGAAGTTAAGGAGACATGGGAAAGAGGGAAATCTGGCAGACTGGATTCAGAATTGGCTGACCCCTAGAAGACAAAGGGTGTTAGTGGACAGAAAATATTTAACATGGTGCTCAGTTACGAATAATGTGCCACAAGGATCTGTTCTGGGTCCTCTTCTATTTGTGATTTTTGTAAATGATTTGGATGAAGGAGTGGAAGGGTGGATTATAAGTTCGTGGATGATATGAAGGTGGGTCGCCCTGTGGACAGTGCGGGGGGCTGTTCTAGATTACAAAGGGACATTGATAGAATGTAGAGCTGGGCTGAGAAGTGGCAGATGGAGTTTAACCCTGAAAAGTATGAGGACTTTCATTTTGGAAGGACAAACTTGAAAGCAGAATACAGGGTTAACAGAAAGATTCTTGGCAGTGTCAAGGAGCAGAGGGATCTTGGGGTTCATGTTCACAGTTCCCTGAAAGCTGCCACCCAGTTGGATAGAGTTGTTAAGAAGGCGTATGGTGTGTCAGCTTTCATCAATAGAGGGATTGAGTTCAAGAGCTGTGAAGTTATGCTCCAGCTATACAAAAGCCTGGTTCAGCCACATCTGCAGTATTGTGTCCAGGTTTGGTCGTCTCATTACGGGAAAGATGTGGAAGCATTGGAAAAGATGCAGAGGAGATTTACCAGGACGTTGGCTGGAATGGAGGGAAGGTCTTAAGAGGAAAGCTTGGGAGAGCTAGTGTTTTGCTCTTTAGAACAACGAAGGATGATAGGTGACTTGATAGAGGTGTACAAAATGATCAGAGGTATAGATAGAGTACACAACCAGGGACCTTTTCCTAGGGTGGAGGTAGTTATTACACGGGAGCATAGTTTTAAAGTGAGTGGAGGTAGAAATAGGGGAGACGTCAGCGGTTGGTTCTTTAGTCAGAGGGTGGTAGGAGCGTGGAATGCATTGCCCGAGAGGGTAGTGGAGTCAGTCTCATTAGGGACATTTAAGCGTCTATTAGATGATAGTATAACGCAGGGGTGGAGGTTGGATACACCTGAGGATTAGAGTAAAAGCTTGGAACAACATCATGGGCCGAAGGCTATACTGTTTTATGTTCTATGTTCTATATTCTATGTTCTATGTTCTATACTTGAAGCAAGGTGTTCAAACCTTTTAATGCATGAGGGAGCCACATTTCAATTCTTCTCTCCTTTATGAGTTTCAATCAGCAAACCACATCGGTAAATAAAAATTTGTTTAAAATATTTCACAGCAATAAATTAATCATTTTAATCTATAATTAATGAAGATTGCCATCAAAAAGCATAATGCAACGTAGATAACTAAACTTTTTTGCCTTTTCAGTTGTGGAGCTAAAGAAAGAAAATGACTAGGCCCAAGTCCTGATCACAGCTGGTATTATTATTGGACAAGTCAGAACTCAGATATGAATTTAGTTTGACAGCTCATATTTTTATTTGTTTTGGTTTTAACAAAGTGGTCCTTCACTGAAACATAAGCATGCAATGCTGTGGATTTTGTTTTAACAATAACATGGAGGTTTATTTTAAAAGCAATGAAGTCAAAATAGAATAATGTAAACAACCTCCTAATAACACAGATTCAAAGATTGTTAGCCACACTGTAAAAGTATATTCCCATTAATCCCAAAATAAAACTCTGATGTAAATGAAGAAAAACGTGGCACCCAAAATGCAAATCCAATAATACTCACACCAGATTCCCTGCAGCTGAATTTTGATAGGTTTAAGTCACTTGTGCCTTCAATTTTTTGAATGAAATTGGAGATAGCCTCTTCGTGGAGCTATTGTACACATGAGCTTGGATGTACTCAACTTTAAGTAAAAACTTCAGAGCTTTAAATGCTCATAATTACAAATAAGATCCTGTGCCAGGGTGCATTGACATTAATTTTTAAAGCTCCAACATATGAACATTTGCTCGTAATTTTTATTGGCTATTCTGTGTTACATTGTATTGCGTTCTAACTTGCGTACAAATTGACTTCCAAATATTCTCAAGAATGGAACCCATTTATAAGCTGGGGATTGTTTATACCATGAACTCTTCACTTTAAGGTAAACTAGTTCACTCTTTATCCATCACTTCTCAGGGGCATTAGTCTTCATGGGTCTGCACAGAACTGACTGCCTCACTCAAAGGCAGAAGTGAATCTCCCTGTCTCTCTGAGACCCTGGGTGTTCCTTTTTAAGCTTAAAAGTTAACGAAATTCTAGAACTGTAAGAAATCTAGAGGCCCCATCATTTATCATGGATTGTCACACTGCTCTGGAAGAAGTTATTAATAGGAACGGGTGCAGAAAAGAGTTACAAGGATGTTATCAGGACTCGAGGGCTTGAGTTATAAGGAGATGCTGAATAGGCTGGGACGTTTTTCCATGAAACATGGAAGGTTGAGGGGTGACCTTATAGAAGCTTATGAAATCATTAAGAGCATAGGTAAGATGAATAGCAAAGGTATCTTGCCTAGAGTAGGCAAGTTCAAAACTAGAGAGCATCAATTTAAGGTGAGAGAAGAGAGACTTAAAATAGGCCTGAGGGGCAAATTTTTCACACAGAGCATGATTCATATATGGAATAACCTGCTGGAGGAAGTAATAGTTGCAGATCCAGTAACAACATTTGAAAGATATTTGGGCAGGTACATGAATAGGAAAGGTTTAAGAGGATGTGGGCCAAATGCAGGCAAATGGGACAAGTTTAGTTTGGGAAACTTGGTTGGCATGGACAAGTTGGATCAAAGGATCTGTTTCCATGCCTTCCATGACTCTCTGACTCCAAATTAAAGTCTACTGATGCAAAATATCCATTCACTCTGAAGCAAAGCTTCAAAATTGTCTTTAAGAAAAATCACAATGGCTACAGAAATTCTTATAAATTAATTAATTTCAGATAAACAGAGATCCCACTGGTTACTAACTCAAAAATTCAGAAACCCAAATTCACCACAAATAACATTAAAAATTATACATTTAAATCTCACAGTTTACATCGCAGTTGCCTACTAATGAGCTTCCAATTTTCAAAAAGAGAGATCCTCATTTATTCATTCATTGGATGTGGGATTTGCAATCTTGCTCATCCTTAATTGCCCAGAGGGCAGTTAAAAGTCAACCGTTTTGCTGTGGGTCTGGAATCACATATAGGCTAGTCCAGGTAAGGACTCTGATTTCCTTTACTCAAAGACTTTAATGAACCAGTTAGATTTTTAAAACTTTTTTCTGACAGTGGTTACATGATTGAGACTAGACCAGCTTTAAAAAATTTCAAATTTCATAGATTACTAGTCCACTATAGTGATATTGTCACTACACGTCCTCATGAGTCCTATCAGTCAATCGCGGTTTTAGATATCTCAGAATTTGCTATATTCCTTCCTCCTCTTTTCTCTATCAAGAGGGGGATTTTAAATTCACGAAACTTGAATATATGAACAAGGCTATGCATCCATCTGATTGGTCATTTAATAAACGGCAGGTTAATACATTTACGATCATCTTTCCCCTCTTAGTTCTTACTAATAGCCTTGCTCCCATCAACTAATTGCTGACCTATAGGTTTTATCAAAAGCAGTTAACTCAAATTTACATTGTGACGGACGTACACAAAAGAAATTGCTCACACTGGCACATAAGGAGACCATTTAGGATGTGTGTGTCCATGTGAGTTCCATACTCCTAGCATCACATGGGAAAATGATTCTCCTCAATCCCTCTCTAATCCTTCTGGAAGTTACTTTAAATCTATACTTTCAGTGTATTGATCTAACTGGTTAGGAAAATAGGTCCTTCCTATTCACTCCACCTAGGTCCTTCATTATTTTAGAAGTCACATGACACCAGGTGATAGTCTAACAGGCTTATTTGAAATCACAAGCTTTTGCTCCCAAAGCGTGTGACTTCAACTAAACCTGTTGGGCTATAACCTGGTGTTGTGTGACTTCTGACCTTGTCCACCCCAGTGGAACACCAGTGCCCCCACCTCATAATTTTGTATCTCCTGTCAGCCTCCTCTGTTCCCAAGAAAGCAAATTCAGCTCATCCAATCTTACCTTGCAACTAAAGTTCTCTATTTATGGCAACATCCTCAAATATTTTCTCCAAACATTCTCTGGACAGATCAGATCCTTCCCATTTAGGTGGTGACCAGAACAGTATACATTATTCTAACTGTGGTCTATCTAATCATTTACAATCCTACTTCTTGCTTACTGCTTTCATATTCACTAGTGGCCAAATATAGGGAAGTATCCTAAATGCTTTTCCCTCATCTAGTTTCCTGTTCTGCATTTACAGGAATTTTTGGACACATGCTACTGTTTCTCAACAGTTCTCTGTGTTTTTTTAAGCATTTATTGTATACTCTGTTGCCTTGTTCACCATCCCAATGCACTCCACAATTATTTGCATCGAATTATAGTTGGTACTTTTTTGAGCATTTGATCAGCCCATTGATACCTTCCTATTCTCCACAGCTTTGTTTCTCACTGTATCACTGAAACCTTCTTAATCATGTACCCTACATTAAAGTTCAAACCATTATAAATGCTATATGTTTCACACCAAGGCATATATTTTGCCAGCAAAGGTGAACCAGGAAGTACAGAAAAGAAAGTCAAAATCCTAGGCATGTGAGTTATTGCACAATTTGCATTGTTCATTGAATGCTATTCATCATGAGCATATTTAGTTATTATTTCTCATGCAGAAAAGGCAAGCCAACATTTGCACTGATTGCTTAATTTAAAAAAAATTCTATACATTAGTGCTGCTGCCAATACCTCTAATTGTGTAATATTCATCGTATTTCACCATTTCAGTATGCTGAAATCTTTATAGGTTTTTGTTTTTTTTTACTTTCCTGCTATAAAGAAGGTCTGGTGAATCAAGGTGAGATTCTGCTGCTCCACATGTCAAACAACTTGAGGAGGGATATAATTACATTGGAGGTAGTTCAGTGGAGATTCACTAGACTGATTTCAGAGGTCTTGTGAAGAGAGATTGAATGGTTTTGTCCTATGATCTCCAGAGCATGGAAGAGTGAGATCTAATTGAGGTATATAAGATGCTAAGGGAGATTGACAAAGTAGACGGAAAAAGGATGTTTCCTCTTATGAGGCAATGAGAGGCCATAGTTTTAGGATAAAGGGTAGTAGATTTAAAAGAGAGATGAGGAGAAATCACTTCTCTCAAAGGGTCATGAATCTGTGGAATTCACTGCCCTACAGTGCAGTGAATGCTAGGACATTGAGTACGTTTAAGGAAGATGCAGACAGATTTTTAACTGGTAACAGATTAAAGCTTAAGGTGAGTGGGCAGGAACATGGAGTTGAGACCAAGTTGAGATCAACCATGATCATTTTGTATAAGAGAGCAGAATCAAGTTACTGAATTTCCTATTGTTGCTCATGGTTCTTGTGTTCTTGTATGCTGTTCATAAAATCAGGAAAGGTTTTTCTTTAATGAACTCTGTGAAATGGCTTGCTTAACCTGTTCAAATTTTTGAGATAATTTGCAGTGCTGCTATGCAATGGTTATGCAAGGTTTTTACATTTTGCTTCCATCAGTCCAAAAAGATGTCCCACCCACATGATTGAGCAATCATTCACATAAATTTCCATGACATTACAAAGCTGGGTATTTAGGCCTTAGGCCCCAGCAATGTTCTGAAAATATCAAATGGCAGCCTTCTTTGTTTGTTCATAATAGGCACAGTACAGACTATCCCTTATCAACCCATGTTAGAAAACTCAATACTAATTTTGCTCTTGTTAGATGTGTTCTATGATTGAGCAATTTATTGAATAATCCAAGCTAATAGCTACAGTAACAGCCAATTGAAGACAATCAGTTGAGCTTAACATATGGCTCTTTTACATTTTCTAATAAGGCAAACTTTCATACAGAGTGAATTCTCTACAAACTAAAGGAAAGTATTTGAGATAACAAGGTGTGGAGCTGAAGAAACACAGCAGGCCAGGCAGCATCAGAGGAGCAGGAAAACTGACATTTCGGGTCTGGACGCAACCTTTCACTGTTTTTGAGTCACACAGGAGTTCAGGGAGTTTGTTGCCCCTTGTTGCTTTCTCCTGGCAAATCTCTGGCCAGTAGGAGTCAAATTGGTAATCAGCATGTACTGTGGTATAAATAGTTATGACATTTTAAAATTTGGTATTCTTGTGTTTGCCCTGGTGAAAGAATGGAAGTAGATAAATACAAAACAATGTTTCAATGTGATATTTAAACATTATGAAAATAGCAAGGCAGTAAGTAATAAATTGGTGTGATCATTTGAAATTTGGTGTTCTTATGTTTGTCTTGGTGAGTGCAAGATGAAAAACTTTGGGAACATCTTTCTCTTCTCAGCAAGAACCAAGCTCTTTACTAGAAAGTGACTTTCATTTATGAATATTCACCTATATAAATTTTAAAATTTGTATATAGTGCTCAGTTCCTGCTCAATCATTATTAATTATTACCTGCTACCATGCTATTCAAAATGTCTAAATGTCACACTTATACATTGTTTTATATTGATCTTACTTTCATTTTCCTGCATACAGTCCTGATAGCTGCCTCAATCTAATCTCTTACTTTCTAATCCTGCAGGATTCACTGTTCTTTTCTATTTTTAGTTTTTTTATCATCTTCCTATCCTGATCTCTCTCTAAGCTTATTTCATCCATGAAGCTAATCAACATTCCTAAATTATATCCATTACCATGAATGTTGAATTCATCAAACTTTCCCTTATGCCAACTGGTATCAAGGGTTGTTCCTTCTACTTAGCAGCTGAACTCCACATCTATCCTTAAAAATTTAACACATGACATAAGCTAACCACAACACCATTTTCAATCTTCCTGTTGCTTCATTAGCATTGAATGTATTGCCACAATTCAGATCCATGCCAATGTCTCTCAAAATTTCCCAATTTGAATCTCTCCAAACAGTTTTGACCCTGCCATTTCACTGAAACAACCATAGAGTCACAAATATCATTCCCTTGCTTTAACAGTAGTTGTAATATTTTTCCTTGACCACATTACAACCTTTGAAATGGTCAGTTATGGTATCCTTCATCTTGTGTCCTCCATTGGCCAGCTCTGGGGCTGTTGATGCTTGATTTTGTTCTTACCTATCTCTTCATAATTGCAGAATTTCTAAATATGGCTACTCTTCTCAGTTCATATTTCCACTTTCAGAATTCCCCAGTGATCCATCCATGCATCTCCTATTACTTATCCATCTTCATATTAGACCTGGAGATGTTTTCCTGACCATATATCAACATAATCATTATGACCACCTCATTCTGAAAAATCTTCATCTCTGCTCTTTTCTCAGCTTATCAGTTGTTGACATCCTCAGCAATCACTTTGCTACCTTTCAACATGAGTGTTCTAGCACATTCCAACCAGGCATCCCACCTTCTACCTCACATGCCCTGGGCTCGATACAAAACATTGCTCCTCATTGTCTTGCTGGCTTCGTATCCTATTCATCCATCATCTGCACTTGCTGATTTACATTGTTTTCTGGTGAAACAACACATCAAATTGTTATTATTACCATTGTCAACTAAGGTTTAGTTATTTCAGATCAACTCATTGGAGTGAAGATTTGAATTGAGTTTTGTAATGAAATGCTTTTCTGAAAAACATATGAAAATACAAAATATGACAGAAAAAAGCAGAATAAAGTTACACAGTGATCATTATATCAGTGTTTTCATGATGTCAGAATTCAAAGTTTACCTATCATTAGCATTGACTTAGAAGATTAGCCAAGAATGCAGGAATATGGCATTGAGATAGAGCATCAGTCATGATCCTATTAAGTGGCAAACAGACTTAATGGCTACTTCTGCTGCTAGTCTCTAAGTTTTTATGTAACCATTTGTGATCCACATACTTATGGCCAAGGAACTCAAAACACCCAGCTGAATTATTTTGTAAAAGATTTCAGAATGCTTTATCTTCAATACTTTGTCTCATAAGCTCAATGACTAATCTCTAACGTTTGTTAAATATCAAATCCTGTTAATGTAAACACCCTCTTTGAAAGATCAATTCATTTTTGTACTCTGCTGTTCCTGTAATATTTTGTATGTTTGATCTCAAAAAGGATTGGTGGAGTTCATACCATTTGTACTCAAGTGACTCCAGGCTGCAATAATGTAAAACATTTGAGCCACAATGATCATCAGGACCAAGAATGACCCTGCAAGCCCTTTTCTAAATGCTTTTAATGGCTTTACATTGTTGTTTTGTGATTCTGCTTGTCACTGAGGTGCTCCGTTCTTCAACGCAGGGCACACTTCAGATTTGAGAATAGTTACAAGATCACTGCTTGAGAGGGAATGCTTCTTACAAATCCTGTGTAAATGGCTAATTGCTTATTTAGCATTAGAACTGAAGTGCATATCCCACATTAAACCTGCCTGGATAAATATACTAGACATAGTGGGAACTGCTGATGCTGGAGAATCTGAGATAACAAGGTGTGGAGCTGGATGAACACAGCAGGCCAAGCATCATCAGAGGAGCAGGAAGACTGACATTTCGGGCCTGGACCCTTCTTCAAAAAAATTCTGAAGAAGCGTCCAGACTTGAAACGTCAGCTTTCTTGCTTCTTTGATGCTGCTTGGCTTGCTGCGTTCATCCAGCTCCACACCTTGTTATCTTGGATAAATATACCAGTTTGAAGGCATTATGATGTTGGATTGTGATATCACTCAGTGTCAGAATTTTTTTTCAAGTGGAGCAAATATTGATAATTGCACACTTATTGAGATTAAGCTGAATTTTATTTTCTACAATCCAATTAGTAAGTTGCTCAGCAACAGTTGGAATGCTATATAGGAAGAGGAGTAGACCATTCAGCCTATTGAGCCTTCCCAACTATTCAACACAAAAATGGCTGATCAAATGCTTCAATGAGTTTTACCCGCCCTATCCCTATAACCCTGTATATTACTGATAATCAGAAACCTAACAAATGTTCAAATGTTCCCTTAAACATACTCAGAGTCAAATCTTTCTTAACTTTCAGTGGTAGACAATTCCAAAAGTTTGCAACCCACTGAGTTAAAAAAATTCTAATCCCAGACCTAATGATATTGCCTCAATTTTTAAGTTGTGCCCCCTTACTCTAGATTTAGAGAAAACGTGTTATCTGCATCAACCGTCCATATCTACCTGCATCTACCTTTCAGGCATTTTGTAAGCTTCAATGAGATCACCTCTCATTCTTTGTAACTTGACAGAATACAGGCCTAATTTGCCAATTGCTCTTCAGAGGTGACTCTCATCATCCTGGAAAGAAGTCTGTTGAACCTTCGTTGCACTTTTACTTTAAAAACAATATCTTATCTGACAGCTGAAGACCAAGGCAGCACACAGATGTGGTCTAGCTAAGCCCTTACATAACTAGCAAGACTTAATTGTTCCTGCACTCAAGCCATCTTACAATAAATGCTAAAATTCCATTAACCTTGGTAAATCTGCATGTTACCCTTAAGGGACTTAACAACATGGACAACCAGGTCTCTTCATCCTGCTACATTTCCAAACACTTATCGTTTCAGGAAAATTCTGCACATCTGTTTCACTCACCAAAGCAGATAACCTCACATTTTTCTCCATTATTTGCTGTCTACTATCTTCTTGCCCATTCACTAGGTTTGTCCAAATCCTCCTGAAGTCGCCTTACATCTTCCTCACAACATACATTCCCATTTAGCTTTGAAAATCCTCAAGTTTGGAAACATTACATCGGTCCTGAACTCCAAATCATTGAGATACGTTGTGGACAGCTGGTGCCCAAATACTTCAGAATGAATTACCTCACTTTTAAATATGATATCATACTATGATCACTCATCCCTAAAGTTTCTTTCATGGCAAAATAAAAACTAAAAGAACTATCAATGTTGTTCTTTTATGACAAGATTGTTAATTAGTCTTTTCTTTTCATTACACAGTACCACATCTAAAATAATGTGTCCTATAGTTGGCTGAGCAACATACCGCTTTAGGAAACCATTCCTAATGCACTCTAGGAAGTCCACAGCTTTAGTGCTCAATTGGGTTACCTAGTCTGTGATCACTCATGGTTAAAGTCGCCCAAGATAACTTGTTGCCCAAGCTACATGCTTCTCTCACCTCCTGATTAATACTATGCCCCACTATTATTGTTGGCCTATAAATAATTCCAGCCAATGTCTGCCCCCTGCAGTTTATTTAGTTCTACTCAACAGATTCCATACATTGTTCTTCTGATCTGAGATTCTCCCTTACTAATGAACTTATCCCATCTTTTCTTATCAACACAAGTCTATGCTTTTTCCTTCTAGTCTGTCCTTCCTAAATGTCAATTATCCCAGTCTTGGTCATCATACAGCCACATTCCTATAATTGCAATTAGATGATACCTGAGTATTGCCATTTGCTGTGATTGATTGGTGTATGCATATAGGTAGAGAGCCTTTAACCTATGCAATTTTACTATGTGAGCTACTGCTGTGAGAAGACATGACGTGAATCTTGCAAGATCATGCTCTTGGGTTTGAAAATTTTAGATATCTTACTTTAGAAGCAAATTGATTTTTTTTGTTCTCTTAATTTTGTGTATACATTTGTTGCAGCAATGGATCCAGGGTGGATAATTTTCATTATTGTGGAAGGTTCATTGATAATATTGTGCGTCTTCATGTATGACATCATCCACAATCTTTACTACAGATATTGGGGAACACTTTGCTGTGGAAAATAAGTGTCAATCACTTGCTGAAGTGTGCAATAATGCATTTTATTCATTTTTCAGTAGATGAGATATCCAAACCAATTGGATTTTTCACCCATTTTCCATACTCCCATATATTGCTTTCAACATGATCTTACAAAGTGTTTGTGAATAGCATTGTTTCACAGAAAGGTTTTTTTTTGGTTGTCTCACAATAACACACTGATGATCACTGAGTTCCAGGGATGAAGTGGCAGCTTGTAATGATCAGTGTTCATTATAGTTTCATCCAGAATAGCATCATTCTATTATTCAGATTTCACAACCTAAACCATTGTGTCTGAAAGTACAGTAATGAATCCAAGTTAAGTGAAATCTCCTCTGGTGACAGTTGTAGTCTCTAGCTGGCAAGTAAGAATCCTGAGAAGATCTAACAGCTCATCTATGATTGGACTCCCTGGAGGGAAATAAACACCAGTGATTTCACTATTGATCGTGGCAGACACGGAGGTCAGACCCGAACTTGTATCACAGCTATATTGTTAGATGATGAGATGAATAACATTAAGGTGGAGCTTGGTGTGCATTGCAATGCCCTGTCCTTATGTCTAAGAACAAGGCAAAAGCCAAAGTGTTAAATTTGTCTTGCAGGCTTATTAGCAGATTTTTTTGTTTTGCAATTTCTTCAACGTCAATACTATAGTTGTTCATGATGAAACTTAGTTCATCAACTTACTAATAAGAGACTCTATGGTGAATACTGCATCAAAGGTAGACACAGATGACATTACTGGCTGTTTGGGCTCACTGGTGTTACATTTTCATGCCAACGTTGCCAAAGAAATAGTATCCAGGTCGGTTCCCAATGATACTTGATGTAAGGCATACAATTTGTTTTCTACTTATATCCATTCATCATTGTCTATGGTTCTCACTTTAGTTTCAGCTCATGGTGTGAAATTCCACATTGTCCAGATAGTATCAAGAATGTGGCTGGTTGGAAATTGAGTCTTGGCAAAGTGCAAATGGTTAATCTGTTCACATTATCTACCTGTTCTATCCTGTCATTCATGAGTCTTTGAGCAGCCAGACCAGATGAAGATGGTGGATTTCCTCCCAGTGACTCCAGAGTTTGTTCAGCAAATCCTCCATTCCCTCTCATACCATTATGATGCTTTACTTGAATGCCTTTGCATTCATGTGAAGCTTTCCTTGGAGATGGGATTGATTGCATTGATAGAAATTGCTGGAAAAACTCAGCAGGTGAGTGCAGCATTTGTGAAGAGAAAGTGTATTTACTCTGAAGGAGTGTCACTAGATCCAAAATGTTAACTTTTCTTTCTCTCTACAGATGCTGCCAGACCTGCTGAGTTTTTCCAGCAATTTGTTTTTTCTTGTTTCGGATTTTCAGCATCTACAGTTTGACTGCCTTTATGTTCTCTTTGATCTGCTTTAAATCCAAAAACAAACTGTCAGCTTCTTATCCCTACATCAGCTTGAAGTTCACAATCTCCTTTGGGAAGTAGTTTAGCTCGGAGAAATCCTCCAAGTTTGTGCTCCAATATTCACAGCTGCTGATGGTAATGGCTATTGGAGTTCAACTTCTTCTGCTAATTCTCATGACCTGCATTGAGGGAGCCATCAGAATCAGATGTGGCTCAGGCTGTTTCGCGCCCCACCTATGCACACATCAGCCGAGACATTCATTTATTCAGTACATTCACAATTTTCATCTGTTTTCAAATCCCTCCACAGTCCAGCCTTTGTGAAGTCAGTTAGCTTGGGAGGTTGATTTGTGGTGCAGAGTAATGCCAGAAGTGACGGTTCAATTTTCACACTGGCTCAGGTCACCACCAAGGTCTTTGACCTTGCCCCTTGCTTGAAGTGTGCTGACCCTCAGGTTAAACCGCCACCAGTCCTCTCTTTCTAACGAGAGATCAGCCCTATCGTTTTCTGGGACTTTGGTGACAACTGCTCCTTTCTAGTCTAGCCCTTCTTCATCACCAAACTGCTGAGAGATCTGCATTTCTCAAGTTTTGGCCTCTTGGATGGCTCCACCATTGAGAATTAGTAAACATCAAATGCAAGGGCAGGCCAGGAATTTAGGCTTTCCACACAACAGACAAAGAAAAGAGGTTTTAATTGGTTCGGTGCGTTTTAATTGATCAAATATATAACAGATGAGAACGAATGAACTTTGCAGAATGACCAGCAGCTGTAAACTTATAGCAAGTTGCTTTTTTATCGTATCCGGTGTTTTGTTTTGCCCTTGTAAAAATTGAATGGGCATAAATAGGGTTTTGTAGTTAGGTAAAGCGGTGATTGGGGGTTGCTTTAAATGCCCTCCTCCAACGCCCGCTTTTGTTAATGGCAGGCATACTTTTTATATGCTGTTACAAACAAATTTGAGGAAACGATCTTTTTGCATTGTTGGAAGGTATATCATCGAGCAACAGTTGCGGGTGAGAGGAGGTTCTTGCTCCCAATCAGGTTGTACAGCTTTTGACTTTCCCTGGCATTACCAAGATCTCCGCTTCGGAGAGCAGAGCTCCTTCTCCATCGGGTACATATTCCTCACTTGTGGCCATTGACCACAGTGAAACGTGAATCTCAGCCAGTTGCCCACCAACAACAACGGATTGTTCGTCTTCAACTCAGGCCAGCGTGCCATCATGGCACGATTTATTCGCCAACTGTGCGTGTTGCTTTGGAAAAATTCCCTCTGCCGTTTAAGACAGCCGGTAAGACTGCAGACATTTTGCGCTGTGCGAATTTCCTCCAGATCTCTCTGGAACTTAACGAGAACTTTGGCGATTTCCGTCAACCTTTCTTTTTATGCATCTCAGGTACTGACTCTGTCGGAAATTATATGGCCGTGTCTATTGTTTCTTATCCTGGTCGGAGTGAGAGTTCAACATCTTCCCCAAAAGCGTGAAAACTGTGAGTACCGGATTAGATTAGACACGGATTGTGGAATAAAACCCGAAAACGGTGTGTTTACTGAGAAGGAAGAAGTGACAACTTGCTACTTGAAGTTCCATTTTTTTGAACAAAGGCACCCTTGATTTCGTTCACTATTATCTTTAAAGTTGTTTAAACGACATTGTCAAAGAGACTGCCCATCCAAGTTAGCAGGGAGATCCCAGATGGCGACAATTTCTAATGAAATCGTAAGCCTTTCGAGAGGAATAGTTGATCCCTTTAGACACATAAACCGGTTTCAAGCCAGTGCCTGAGACAACAAGGTTCCAGCACTACACCCTGTTATCTCATATTTTCCAGCACCTGCAGTTCCTACTATCTCTGAAACAATTTTATCCCCCCAAGCCAAGTGCCTGATCATTTGGTGGCGGTGGAATAAACTCTAGGATAGGAAATCCTGTAATTCTCAGCCACTAGATTCAAAGTGAACTTTTTTTGTTGTTTGTAAGCGCACACAGGAGATATGAGATGCCGTGGAGATCAGATAATAGAGGAATTCTTCCCTGATTTGAATGTGTGATCTGTAAATTGTCCCCAGGCTCCATTGTTCATTTCGGGCGAACGTTCGCTCCAAAGGTGAAAGCCTAATATATCGAAATGTGATCAGTATGGTCATTCGCTTGGCATTAGATTTTCCGGCCGGGCTAAATGGTTCTCAAGGTAATTGGAAAGCTTGTGGGGGGGGGGCGGGTGGGAGGATGGGGGGCAAGTGACAGGGGAAGCCGCAAGGAGCTGTTCGCCTTGGGATGCCGCGGAATCGTGCTCAATGTCAGCAGCCTAGATTGAACAGCCAAACAGAAATGTAAAGTAATGAAATAATATCAACAGAAAACTTAAAAACAAAAGGAATGAGTTGCGAACAAAAAGTCAAAAGAAAAGAACCTGAATACTCAGGTTAACAGGGTGAAGAGACAAGCTGAAGACAGGGCTAGACAAAAACGAATACTTTGGGCTGTACAGCACACATTGAGAGGGAAGATTGAAGGAGTTGGAGATGGTAAGGACTGCAGATGCTGGAAGCTAGAGTCCGTAAACGTGGACCTGGAAAACTACAGCCGGTCAGACAGATTCAGAATGGTAGGAAAGTCAACATTTCTGGCCGAGCCCTCCGTCAGGACTGGGGAGACCAGAAGTAAATAGAGGGAGGGGTTTGGGATTGGCAGGGGTGGCGGGTAGCTTAGATGGATACAGGTAGGGGGCTGTTGTAGTTGGGCAGTGGGAAGAGTGGAATGGATAGGTGAGCTGAAAGATGGATAGGTTGGGGAAGAAGAGATTTTGAAGCTGGTGAAGTCAATATTCAGGCCATTGGGCTGTAAGCTCCTAAGGCAAAATAAGGGGTGCTGTCCTTTCAGTTTACATTTGGCCTCACTCTGACAGTGGAGGAAGCCAAGGATGGACGTGGATCCTTTCTGCAGGGACTCCGTTATCAGCTCCAAATTCCCTATCTACCCATCCATCGTACCTGGTACCTTTCCCTGCAACCGCTGGAAGTACTACACCTCCCCTCTTACCTCTGCCTGAGGCCCCATACAATCCTTCCAAATCCAGCAGAGATTCACTTGCACTTCATCCACTTTATCCATTGCTCCATTATGGTCTCCTCTATATCAGGGAGACCAAATGCAGACTCGGGGATTGGTTCACGGGCCATCTGTGCTCTGCATGCAACAACCAACCCGACATTCCAGTTGCCATCCATTTTAACTTCTCCTCCCACTCCCATGCTGACATGCCCACCCTGAGCCTCCTCTATTGTCAGAATGAGGCCAAGGGTCTAGGATCTGAGGGAACAGCCTTAGAGTAAAAGAGAGACCTTTTAGAATGGAGATAAGGAGAAACTTCTTCAGCCAGAGAGTGGTAAATCAATGGAATTCACTGCCACAGAAGGCTGTGGAGGCCAGGTAATTGAGTACATTTAACACTGAGATCGATAAGTTTTTATTTGATTATAAGGGCATCAAGACTTATGGGGAGAAAGCGGGATAATGGGGTTGAGGGACCTATAGCCATGATTGAATGGTGGAGCAGCCTCGATGGGCTAAATGGCTTAATTTCTGCTCCTATGTCTTATGGTTTTATGATCTTATTGTTGCCCAGCGACGTCCAGATAATATTCTGAGATCCTGAGAAGAACTGGGCCACCCAATTCAGGTTATACCACAGACCAACAAATAGGTGAAAGGAAGTAGAGAGAAAAAAAAGTGGGCAAATATAGGAAATTGTAAAACTCGTTTAATTTTAGAATCATGAGCAATTTCAACTTATCTAAGCAAACGTGGCAGTGCAAGGAAGTAAAAGGCAAACAGCATTTTGAAATCTTGTACAAAAGTTAAAAAAACACTCAGACTCATTTTCTAACAAATCTAATGAGGTGGAAAACACTGGCACAATTAATAGTGGGAAATCAACCAAGCAAGTAAGAGAAGTAAACTTGAGTGAACATTGTAGTGATCACAATAACATGTATATGATAATAATTCATGGAGATACATGGATGGTAAATAATATTGAAATACATCAATGATGAGGGAATAGAGAAGTATCTGAGGGACTGCAGGATATAATAATAGGGGATAGTACTTAATGAAGAGATCAACAGAAATTATGAGCAACTTATTAGAAAAGATTAAAGTATATAAAGATTTTTGAGAAGATTTCTCAACCAGGTTGTGGATGAGATTGTAATCTTGCTCACCGAGCTGGTGTTTTTGGTTGGAGACATTTCGTCATCCTGCTAAGTAACATAATCAGTGGAGTTTCTCCGGAGACACACTGACGATGTTACCCAACAGGGTGATGAACATCTGCAACCAAACACACTGGCTCGGCAAGCAGGTCTACAACCTCAAAGAATAAAGTAGCCAATAATGGGACACAGTCACAGAATAGGACAGCACAGATGTAGGGTATTTGTCCCATAGAGTCTTCTGTAATTCTTTTGAAGACCAATACACCTGACATTTTTTTGTCTTCATGTCACTGTATTTTTCTTCTTTCTTAAGTGTTTATGCAATTTGTTCTTTGAAGGCTCTGTCCACCAGCACATCCGACAGTGCAAACCAATCCTAATCATTTGTTAAGGGAACATTGTTTTCCTCATTTACCTTCTTGTTCTTACATTGAAACATATGGATGAGGACCATTCAGCCCTCAAATTTGCTCGACTGTTAAATAAGATCATAGTCGATTTGTTTGTGCTGATATTTCTACATTTCCATTTGTTCCCAATTCCCATGAATTCTCTTGCCAAATAAAAATCTGTCTAGTTCCACCTTAAAAATATTCAATGATCCTGCCTGTTTCATCTTCTGAAATAGAAAGTTCCAAAGTCACACAATCCTCAAGAAAAATAAAATTCTCTTCTTCTCAGACCTAAAAAGTGTAACCTCTAATGTTTAAACAGTGTCCCCATGGAAGATCTTTTGCATATCACCTCCATTTGAAACAATTTTACTTTAGTTATGGTATTTAAATGCCAGCTGATTTTAAAAAAAAGTAAATTTAGAGGCGATGAATAAGTTGAGGCCAAAGAAAATGTCTTTTGCAAAGTGCATAAACAATAAGGGAAGGGATGGCAAAAGGCTTTGCTTTTGTTGGCCCCTTCCTAAGCTTTCAATGAGGATATATGAAATCGAAATATCAAAGTAAAATAAGAAAAAAAATACATTTTAGCATTGTCAGTCTTCCTATACCAAATAGATTACAGCAGTTCGAGAAGGTAGCTCACAACCATTTTCCCAAGAGCAGTTGGAAAGGGCAACAAATACAGGCTAAAAATAAATTCTATCGAAACATGAATAATCAAAAGAGAATTGAGATAGAGATTGGGGATGCAATGGTCCAGTGGTATTATCATGGGCCGGTTAATCTAGGGACCCAGGTAATATTCTGGGGACCTGGGTTCAAAACCCCCATAGCAAATTGTGGAATTGGAATTCAAAAAAAGTGTCAAATTAAGAATCTACTGATCACCATGCAATTGTTGGGGGAAAAACCCATCTGGTTCACTAATGTCCTTTAGAGAAGGAAACTGCCATCCTTGTCTGGCCTACAAATGACTCCAGACCCACAGCAATTTTTTGACTCTTAACTGCCTTCTGGGCAATTAGAGATGGGCAATAAATGCTGCCTGGCCAGCAATGCCCTTTTCCTGTGAACGAATAAAGAAGAAAAATGGTAAGACCACCAAGAGATGAGGCAGATAAGTTCTCGGAAGGTAGTGCTGAAAATACAAGAATAGTGAATGTTTGAATAATTTACCTCAATTTTCATATAAGGAGTTTAATAGGAAAAATAGCTCAAATCTTCCACTGTGGAGAAAGGCTTCCAAGTCAACCAACACCACTGATGCATATTGGGACTTTGGATAGAAATTAAAATATCATAAGAGGTCAATCACATGAAAGCTATAGTCCGTGAATCACATAATGATGGAAGGAAGATAAATGAAGAAATATGTAAGCAAATCAGGGAATGGAATAATAGATAAATAAGACTTGGGGAATTTCAATTAACACAATAGAGATTGGATAAGATAGGTAAGTTAATAGCTAAAGAAAAGGAGTTCTTAGAATATGAACAGGGCTTCATTTTCAAAATAATGTGTAATAAAGCCAACAAGGGAAGATTCACTGATAATAAAATGTGAGGCTGGATGAACACAGCAGGCCAAGCAGCATCTCAGGAGCACAAAAGCTGACGTTTCGGGCCTAGAAGGGAAGATTCACTATTAGATCTTGTTTTGTGAAATGAATCAGACCAAATAACAGATATACAAGTAGGGAAATATCTAGTCTGTAGTGACTGAACTATAATATGGTTTAAGGTGGTAGTAGAGAAGGGTTTACGTATGACAAAAAATAGTTAACAGATTGAACAAAAGCTATTTTAGAAGGGCTGTGAATGGAACCTGGCGAGAACAGACAGGAAATCATAGTGACAAATAACAATAAGGAACAATAGGAAACATGTGCAACAGTGTTCAACAGATTGTAGGTAAAGTATCTCCATGAATAAGACTACATGGAAAAATAAACTCATAAGGGAAAAGTGAAAGATTACGGAATATTGGCAGCAACAGTCTGAATGAAAAGGCAAAGTGTGAAGATATTAAGGAAGAATTCAATAAATAATTGGTAAAGCAAATAGTAATGATGATATTAAATTAGTAACAGTAAAATGAGAATTAGGACATGATACTGTGGTTGTACAGGATATTGTAATACTGTGTACAGTTCGGGTTGCCCTGCTGGAGGAAGGATATTGTTAATTTGGGAAGCGTGTAGAAAGATTCACAAGGACGTTACCTGGACGACAGGGTTTGAGTTATAAGGAGAGGCTGGCTAGGTTGGGACTTCTTTCCCTGGAGTGTTAGAGGTCAACGGGTGATCTTTAGAGGTTTATAAAATAATGCAGAGCATAGATAAGGCAAATAGCAAAGGTCTTTTCCCTAGGGTTGGGGTGTTCAAAACTAGAGGGCATAATTTTAAGGTGAGAGGAGAGAAGTTTAAAAGGGACCTGAGAGGCAACTTTTCCACACAGAGATAACAAGGTGTAGAGCTGGATGAACACAGCAGGCCAAGCAGCATCTTAGGAGCACAAAAGCTGACGTTTCGGGCCTAGACCCTTCATCAGAAATCTCTTTTCCACACAGAGGGTGGTTTAATGCAGAATAAACTGCCAAAGGAAGTGATAGATGTGGATACAGGTACATTTAAAAGACATTTGGACAAGTACGTGAATAGGAAAGGTTTAGAGGGATATGAGCCAAACACAACCAAATGGGACTAGTTCTGTTTGGGTAGCAAGGACAAGTTGGACCAAAGGGTCTGTTACCATGTTGTATGACTCTATAGAATAGTAAAATACTGTACAGGCATGGCAATGTCAAAGGAAGGTGGGGATATGAATAGGGTTATTACTGGATAGGATAATGGCACAGGTATTATTTTGGTAAAGAGTTAATAGAAAGAAATTATTTTGTTTAAGTCATTACAATAATTACACGTGGCATTGATTAAGGGAATGAATATTGAAAAATAAAATAACCGAAACCGGTAATATTGACATAGGCAAGGGAAGAATCAATGTTTACATGTGGGGAAAAAGATATAGACATTGGACAAGGTAGGAGGAGGATTCACGTATTGAGTATAAACAATGGCATATCAGTTGGGTTAAACTTTGTTTCTGTATATAATTCTGTGAGGGCGTCAGCATTTGGTGAAGAAAAGCTACTCAGCAGAACTAGGGATCACTTTATAAGTTACAGAAATAAATCAAGAAGTTTTTTTGCAGTGAAGTTAATGTGTATCTGATCTGAGTTGGTAACTGTATTTTGTGTTTCCAAAACATTGTCATAACTTTTCCGTGCTGGCTAACACCAATGTTAGTGACCTTTCAATAACTTTGTGAGCAAGAATCATTTGGTTCCTCTATGGCTTCAAGGTGTCAATGTCTTGCTGGATTCAGTTTTATTTTCCCTAAACAGCCATCGTTTATGTAAAATGCTTGACATTTAATATTAACAAATTATTTCCTCTCAGGGTAATTGCCTGAAACAACCATGACGATGCTGGAAAATGTCAGACGGTCTGGCAGCATCTGTGAAGGCAGAAACAGAGTTAATGTTTCAAGTTCAGTTTCACCTCCTGTATCAGTGGATATCAAAATAGAAATAATGGCCCCAACCTTCTGATACATTGACGTTTGAAGAGTTAGCATTGCCAAGGAGTTATGACTTGGTGGCTGGAGTGTGTTGAGAATTTTTGTGAGGTGAGGAGGACAGAACACAGTTAAGAGGGTGAGTGAAATGTTAGCATTGCTGAAGTTGAGGAAAGAGTGAATATTGTTGGGCGACAGGGGTAGGGTGGAACTCTCAATGGGTGAGACAAGAGATGAATGTTCTCATGGATGAGTGGGGGTTGTACACTCGGGGTGCTGGGATGTTGGCGAGTACCCTGTGGGGGGGGGTGTAAAGGAGGGAGTGAAATTGTTACGCAGTTTAAGAGATTAGAATGATAGAATCACACAGCATAGAAAGAGACCTTTCTATATATTATCTACCTATACTTGTCCCACTTTCCTGCACTAGGCCCATAGCCTTGAATGTTATGACATTTCAAATACTCAACCAAGTACTTTTTAAAGGTTGTGAGGTTTCAGCCTGTCAAGCAGTGCATTTCAGACCAACTACTCCCTGACCAGTCCCATGGCCAGGACTCTGTGCGCTACGGTCTAATCCAAAAATGCACATTGAGACATGCATTTACTATTCTGTGAAAGATGTTCTTTGCTCTGCCTGAAATCTATTGGTCTTCCAGTGCAAGGGGTTGTCCATGACTGTTGCAGACTGACAACAGCAGGGTGCAGGACTATGAAAGCTTGGGGCAGCTGCCACAAAAGCACAATGAGGGGAAGTCTAAGGCCGAGCTGCGTAGTGAGCAAGGAACTGGGAATTGTTGAACTGTGTGTTTGACATGCAACGAATTTTGTAAATATTCACAGTAATTGTGAATGTAGAATCATAGAATCCCTACAGTGTGGCCCAACAAGCCCACACTGACCGTAGGAGCATCGCACCCAGGCCCATCTCCCTATAATCCACCTAATCTAGGCATCCCTGAACACTAAGGGCAATTTAGCATGGCCAATCCACCTACCCTGCACATCTTTAGACTGTGGGAGGAAACCGGAGCGCTCGGAGGAAACCCATGCAGACATGGGGAGAACATACAAACTCCGCACAGATGGTTGCCAAAGGGTGGAATCGAACTCGGGCTCTTGGCCCTGAGAAGTAGCATTTGATACATTCCATAACCCTTCTGCAAACCTTCCACCATTTTGTAAAATATCAGACAGGTCAGTGGCAAGCGGATAGGTATTGTAATGACTATAAACCTGATTTTATAAGGTTACCTAACCTTCAAACCTGCCAATGGGCAAGTATAAAATCCAGCCCATGGGTTTCATGAGCACTTGATTGTATTCCAATTCCTAATGCTGGACTCTTTCTAAATTTAGATTACTTGCAGAGCTAGTTCGTTTACTTGGAGCGATTTAGGCATCTTTGGGGTGATTTATGAGCTGTTCAGCAGCATCCAACTGTTATAGTAAGGCTTGTGAGTTAATGTTATAAAGTAGCTAATGGGCTTGAGCAGTGGGGGCTGAAGAGTTGCAATGGATAAGGGATTAGTGAATAGGACGTTGGATTGTTTAAAGTAGACAGAAGGTTCAATGACATTCAATAGTTCTTAAGCATTCATGAGATGTGGGCTTCACTGGTTGGGCCAGTGCTTAATGCCCATCCCAAGTTGTCCATGAGAAGGTGAACTGTTTTCTTGAACTTCTGTAGTCCACTTGGCGTAAGTAAACTCACAGTATTGTTAAGATGGGTATTCCATGATTTTAAGTTCAGAAGTCACATGTCACTCCAAAAGCTTGTGATTTCAAATAAACCAGTTGGACTATAACCTGGTGGATTGTGTGACTTCTGAAGTCCTTTTGTAACCAGAATATTCATAGGGTTAGTTCAGCTTCTCATCAATGGTAAGCCCAGGATGTTGATTGAGGAGTATCCCGTAATGATATTGCCATTGAATGTCAAAGACATTGGTTAGATTCTCTCTTGTTGGCAATGGTCATTACCTGACACTTGTGTACCGTGAACACTACTTGCCATGTGTCAGCTCAAACCTGGATATAGTCTAGCTTTTTGTTTTTTTTTTCGACCTGGACTGCTTCGGTATTGGAAGAGTGGTACTGAGCAATGTGCAGTCATCAATGAACATCCCTAATTCTTATATTATGATGGAGGGAAGGTCATTGATGAAGAAGCTAAAGATGGTTAGGCTCAGGACACTGCCCCGAGGAATTCCTGCACGTTCTGAAACTGAAACGATTGACCTCCAACAACCTCAACCCGTCTTCTTTCTCTTAGATATGACACCAACCAGCAGAGATCTCCACCCCGCTGCCCCCAGTCTCCTTTACTCTAGTTTTGCTAGAGCTCCTTGGTGTCATACTTGGTCAAATGTGGCCTTTGCGAAGGGTAGTGACTCAGAATGCATCCTTGGAGTTCAGCTGTCTTGTCCATAAATGAGCCAAGGCAATGGGACATTGGGTGAGGATTCATTTTGACTTAGTTACTGACATGATATAGCTGCTGCAGATACATGGAAGGACCAACTAGAAGCCCCAAGGCCAAGCCAAAATTATCTGAGTTAACATTAGTTAGTTAAATTATTAGCACTTGACAGACATCCATGGACATCTTCCAATTTTTAAAAATTATATTTTCGGCTGTTTGCCTTATCAGATCTGTCTCAGGGTGAGGATGATGATCAAGCAACATACAGGCAGGCTTGTGACAAGTATCTTGAAATTGTGTAAACCATTCTTAACTACTAGCTTGAAAAGGATGTTTCATGAAACTGCATCAAAAGAAAATATATTTTGTTTGCTGTTGCTGCTTAGGCCACAGCGGACAACGAATAATTCAAATTGGAGCAAATTTGTTTCCTGCTTCATGCATCTCACTAACATATGTGAAGGATAGATTGTGTCTGATTAATGTAATTTCTGTATTGTTGGAATCTGCTATTCCTGGGAAGCAAAGCATGTATGATGTAACAATGAATGTCCCTCAACTATGCCCCCAAATGTAACTTTGGTTTTATATCAACTGAGTTTGTTTGGTGAACATGGCATTTTTGTCTGTTTTGTTTGCTATCCATTTATCCATAAAGTTGCTAATTAATTGTTCATAGTTTTACACCATGGGTCTAGATCCACTGAGAACAGGATTAAGGCCATCAAACTGAATTTCACGTATGACTTTTATTTCCTTGATATTAATTCAAAGTGGTAACTCATTGTATCAGCAAGCATCTTCCTCTGACTTTATAGTGAAAAAGAATGAGGGTAGATGAATATTAAATAAATATCGCATCTGTTATATTTTTACACTTCTATCTTATTATCTTGGATTTAACATAGCAAAGATTTTGTTGGAAGAAAAAAATAAATCAGACAGAAATACAAAGCAGTAATATGATGTTCTCAAAATCATGAAAATTTCACTCGTTGAATTAGATTTAATGCATAAGTAATTTTCTTATCACCTTAATGTCATAATTTTCTCTTGTACTTTTAGGTTTTTTGCAGCCTCGTACTTTGCCCAGCGGAGGGCTTTTTCCTTTCATTCAGAGTCTTTTTTGTGATGTTGGTTCTCAGTGTCGTAGCTTGGAGTTCACAGGATCGGAGAGCTCTCCCCGTTCCAGGTACCATATTCCACATGTCTTTGCGAAGAAAAAAACTTAAATAAGACTTACTATAACTAAATAATCTGGTTAAAGACATATGGGCACTGTCCAACTTGCTGGCTAGAAGGAGAAAAGTCAAGTGTTGGAGGACAAAATTTTAAGCCAGAGGCAAGATTGGAAGCTGAAGCACAGGAAGATTGAAGGAAGATTGAATAGGTCAGCATAGGATCAGACGTCTTGTGCATTACATTTCAGATAACCTGGCAGTGAATGATCAAATTGGAGCTAATTCGTTAGTCACTGCAAACCTTTATTCCTAGAGACGCAAATTACAGATGTGTGTCTCACATCTAACAAGAAAAGACCTTACTCTTATCTTAAGGAGAACAGTGCATTCCAAGCTACTACCCACCACCTAAACTCAATTAAACTCTCATTTAACATACATTTCACATCCTGGACGAGTTTAGAAAATATAAGGGATATGGGAAAGATCAGGCTCCTGTCAGATTGTGAATTAGTGAAGCATGTAAACTAACTCCAACATATAATTGCCTCATCTCCCTTTAACTGCTGGGTCTCCAGAGACCTGAGAACTTGGCTGACCAGGGTTGCATTTAACATGGTAGTTATGTGTAAGTCACTCAACCTCTTCATTACATTTAACTCCAGTTGGCCTCCAAGGACTGGGTTTGTTGTCTGCCCTAGTCCTGTTTTTATTCAAACTTGAAATAGGTGGGTCAGGATGGGATTCAGACTTCTGATATTTTACCACCCCATTCAGTTGAATCGGTTTCCCCAATAGTCTGTTTGACCACATTTTGTGACACTAGGTCCAAACTTTTCATGAATGCTGTTTGAAGTCAGGACCAAGTTTCAAGAATGAGTAAGACCCCACAGCACCTGAGTTCTATATTCCTGATTGAAATATATCCCATCAAAGTTGAGAATTTACTGTGAAGGATGCTGCTTTAAATCATACCCAACATCGAATATTATTAGAAAAGTAGGGTGCAGCCAGTCTGGTAGTGTATGTTTCTCCAACGAAAGCATTGCCACAGTCATTTAATTCAAATCTTAATTTGGAACCAGGACAACGTAGAAACAGAAGTAATTTGTTCAGCCCTTTGGGTATGGTCTACCTTTAATTAGGTCATGGTTGATCTGAACCTCAATCTCATTCACTCAACTTTGCTGCATCCTAACTTACCCAACAATATCTATTGATAACAAAAATAGAACATTTCAGGATTGCTCAGTGGGTTAGGTAACAACTGTGGAGAGAAAATAGAGTTAATATGACCCAAATGGTCACAGGCAATTCAGTTTAAACAGAAACAAAAATTGCACTCAAAAGTCAGCAGATCTGGCAGTGTCTATGTGGAGAAAACAGCTCCTGAGATGCTGCTTGGCCTGCTGTGTTCATCCAGCCTCACATTTTATTAGCTACAATTTTGAGTCTGGTGACTCTTCATAATGAAAAGGAAGATCTGATCTGCATGGACTTCCTGAAGATATTTGGTAATTTGTTGCACAACAGGCTTGTGAGCAAAGTTCGAACTTTGTCCCTTTTATTCCACTGAAATAACATTTAAACTAGGTCAGAAATCACACAACACCAGGTTATAGTCCAGCAGGTTTATTTGAAAACACAAGCTTTCATAGCCTTGCTCCTTCTTCAGCCATTAATGAGAAAGGTGGTGTCTGATACAAAATTTATAAGTAAATTATCAAAGGGCCATACCACTGATGAAGATGTGTTAAACAAACCTGAGATGCTGTTCAATCTTTAATCAGTTAGAAGGTTTTGATCGATTAATATGTACGTGTAAATCCCCAAATTCCCTTTAAATCACTGCCTGACAGCCATCTTCGGTCCGCCTCCTCCTCTCTCCCTATTTATTCCAGTTCCCTCTCCCCATCCCCCTCTCTGATGAAGGGTCTAGGCCCGAAACGTCAACTTTTGTGCTCCTGAGATGCTGCTTGGCCTGCTGTGTTCATCCAGCTCCACACTTTGTTATCTTGGATTCTCCAGCATCTGCAGTTCCCATTATCCCTGACAGAACTAAAGGTTTTTCTCAGTGTAAAGAAGAGGTGACATTTTAGGTCAGACAATGCATGTTAGATGTGAGGCTATGTTTAGAATCTGTTTATTTTTTGGTCTGACCCTTTGATCTTTTACTTATAAATTCTGAGTCTGATACTACCTCTGTCATTAACACCCAAAGATGGAGCAAGGGTCTGAAAACTTGTGTTTCAAATAAACCTGTTGGACTATAACCTGGTGTTGTGTGATTTCTGACATTGTCTACCCCAGTCCAACGCCGGCACCTCCTCATCATGACTACCATCGACACCAATAAAAGTGACATTGATAACTTGGACACATGCTGGTTGAGTGATAGAAAACAAGGAATTATTAATTAATGAATGCTTTTTGGGCTGGGCGAAGGTTTGCAATGGCGTTTCTAAGGGCTCAGTTTTAGGACATTCACTTTTCCTGATATTTTAGAATTCCTACAGTGTGGAAACAGGCTCTTTGGCCTAACAAGTCCACACCGACCCTCAGAGACACTCAGACCCATTCCCCTATTATCCACCCAATCTACAGATCCTTGAACACTCTGGGAAATATAGCATGGCCAATCCACCTAACCTGCACATCTTTGGACTGTGGGATAAAACCAGAGCACCTGGAGGAAACCCGCGCAGGCACAAGGAGAATGTGCAAACTCCACACAGTTGCCTGAGGGCAGAATCAAACCCACACCCCTGGTGCTGTGAGGTAGCCGTGCTAACCACAGAGCCACTGTGATCCAGACCTTACTGTTGTGCAAGGCACAAATCAAAAATTTGCTAAAGTTACAAACTTAAAAGCATTGTAAGCTGTGCGGAGGACAGTATAGAACTTCAAAAAGACATTGACAAGTTGGTGAAGTGTGCGAGTCAGTGGTAGATGAAGCTCAATGTAGAACAACGTCAGAAATTGTTGGAAAAACTCGACAGGTCAGACAAGACCAGTGGACAGAAAGCAAAGTTAATGTTTCGGGTCCATTGTCTGTTCTTAAGAATGGAGAAGAAGGGTCAGTTCTGAGACAAGACTCTATGATGCTTCAGGAAGCATGAGAATATGAAAAACAAGGATGTCCCTGTAATTTACAGATTCAGACCGTGACATGTTTATTATATTCTACTTTTTAGTAGAGCATGGATTTTCCCTGACTGAACAATTTGCAAAACTGAACATTAGCCAACAATGTTTGGTTTATGCCATTTACAAAATGAAAATCTAACCTGTGTTTGTGTTGTTGCAGGTCTTCGCTGGGCTTCACAGATGAGAGTGGGGTCAGCTTCTTAACATTAGTACAAGACCTTGGAAATGAAATCAATGAAACTGTGCAAAAAGCATCTACTTTACAAAGCAATTTAAATGAATTGTTAGGAGATTCAGGTAATGTTGTGATACAAGTGATAAGGTTTAACTTCAGTTAATACATTGTGAACATCTCAACGATAATTAATACTGTGGAATTGCTGTAATCAGATGCATGTAGTCTTTGTTTGCTTTATTGGGACTCATAATATTCTAGTTTAGAATCCTTACCTTTTACGACATAATGAAACTGATCGGCTCAGGAAAGCTCGACCATCCTGTTGGAAAGACTCACTCTGGGGTTCAAGGAAGTGGATGAAATGAGGTGACAAAAATGGCCAAATGAATGAAAGTCCTGACCACGGTGCACTAAGTATGTTTGAAAGTGGGGGAGGTCATCAAATGCTAATACATTTTCAGAAAAGATTGGATGACTTAGAGGATGTGTGGCACTCATCTTAGAAGAGACAGAACTGCAGAAAAATCACACGGGTCTAGCATACATTTCAAAACCTTAATGTGACAGAAAATCCTTCAATGTCATGTAATTTAAATTCAAATTAGTTCCAATTTGTTGCAGGTCTGAGTCTCTCCAAACCAAGGAATCATCTATCTATGAAATCTGTCAAAAACTGATTAAAACAATATTTTCCAATTCAGAGAGAATGCACGAGAGAGAAAAAGTCAAAGTTCACAAAATAGCTAAAGATAAAAGTAAAAAAGATAATTTAAACGAAAAATAATTCATGGAGGATTTCAGTAGGACCTTCCATATTTGACCATCTTCCAGTAACCATGAAGGTTTTGCCTGTCAGCTGGACACTGGTATGAACCCTGAGTTAAATTTTTTGGGGAGAGCCATTTGAATTTTCATCTAAATCATTCTGTGGGACAAAGGATCACTGGGTGAAAACCCCTCACCCTTGTGAGCTGACACTGCACATATTCTGGCAGATTTGCATTGCTCTGCCATACCATTCAAGACTCTAGATGCCAAGGGCCTCAGTTGAATGATGTTGAAATGGGTTTTTTTGGGTGGGATTACAGGGGGACTGGGATAGCATCAAAGCCAGAGGCTAGTTCTCAGCACTCAGTAGACTCTTCTCCATTCCTAGTGTTGGGCCTGTGAGTGGAACCTCACTTTGGAAGTCTGCAAGGTTCCATGACTGGATTTATGTACATAGGCCCCTTAGTAAATGATTTTGGGGAAATAGTTATGGGGAACAAGGAAATGGCAAAGGAGTTAAACAGATATTTTGCATCTGTATTTATGGTGGAAGAGAGTTTGAACATCCCATTACTACTAAAGAGTACTGGGGAAAAATTAAGTATCAATTTAAGATTGAAATGAGGAGGAATATCTTCTGTCAGAGGGTTGTGAATCTTTGGAATTCATTGCCACAGACAGCTGTAGGATCAGATTCCTTGTGTATATTTAAGGCTGAGATAGATTTGTGATCAATAGGGGAATCAAGAATTACGAGGAAAAGGCAGGAAAGTGGATGCATGGAATGTTGGATCAGCCATGATCCTACTGAATGGCAAATCAGGCTGGCACAATCCTGTCCCTAGGGAGGAGATAGGTCAGTCCAGGGAGGACAGACAGGTCAAGCGGGTGGGATGAGGTTAGTAGGTAGGCGATAGGGGTGTAGCTTGAGGTGGGAGGAGGGTATCTCCTCCCTAACTCCTCACCTTTACTGGCTCCATCCCTGCCTCTATGACCTGTCTGTCTCCTCCCCACCTATCTTCTCCTTGATCCTTCTTCAATCCGCCCCCCCCCCACCGTCTCTCCCTATTTATTTCAGAACCTCCTTCCCCTCACCCATTTCTGAAGAAGGGTCTAGGCCCGCAACGTCAGCCTTCCTGCTCCTCTGATGCTGCTTGGCCTGCTGTGTTCATCCAGCTCTACACCATGTTACCTCAGATCCTCTGACATCTGCACTTCCTTCTATCTCTCAAATAAGAGTCAATCTGGACTCTCACTTTAAATAGGGAGATCAGTTGGCTGCTTTAGATGACAATGTCTCTGAAAATGATAGCTACATATCAAAATGTTGATTACAAAATGCAAATTTAGCAGAGGGATTGGATACCACACATTTCCTGTTTGTCAAACTTCTAAATTTCAACATTTGCTATAAATAAGGGGCAGAAATGAAGGAAATACCCAGAGGCTAAGCACTGTTGTGAGGAAACAGTATTCACATTTCAGTTGTGATCCTGCAGCAGAAACCCTTTTGTATTACTGTTCTGCTTTGTACTATAATGAATAGTCTGTGTTTTATTTAATCTCTTCATTTATTATTCAATAAATTGTTTCAGTCACAACTTGTAGGGAGTTTTAATATTGGTGTTGCTTTCCTAATTTTGTAGATGAGGAAGATCTTTGAATGCATGAGATAATTGCCTTAGCTAAAAGATTTCTGAAAAAAATACTTTCTCCTTGTTTTCCTGTGTAATCTATTAAACCATTAACCAGATATTGGGGCAATTACAGCACTCTTCAAGCTCTAAAGAGCCAAGACATATCTGAGAGTAAAATAGAGAAATTCAAATGTATACAATAACAAAGGCCAAAAAAATGCAAAAACATGGCATGAAGTTGCACGTTGATTTATGTCCATGTCTCATGCAGTCAAACAAATTTTCTTAACTTTTTCACCAGATGTTATTTTTTGCAATTAAGTTGTAATTTTCTGCCTGATGAGTTCTGTTTTCTTCTTCAGATTCTTTGGGACAGCTAGGATTTGTCACGGTAAGTGATTAAATCAATATAATGAATGAAAAATCTTTCAATGAAGAAGCATATTATCCAGTCTGATATACCCATTTTTCAATAAGACTGAAATATGATAAATAGAATCTTATTGCAAAGCCAAAGTATCTACTAAACTTACCAACCAGAGAAAATATTTAACAGAATAAGCTAAAGCATTAACAGATCTCCTCAATGGCTCAGTTAGTAGCTGAGGATTGAATAGTAGTTGACCTTAAAATTGTTGGATTATAGACGGAAATGTCTGTTCTTCTTTCCACTGATGTTTACTAATGAGTGAGTTCCTGGCTTCTAAGTTCAGCTGAACACTTCCTGGAAAGACAGGATGAACATAAGTATGGAAGAACACAATTTTAAACAGCAGCAATAATATGAACGGGAGTAGCAGGGTTATCAATGAAAGTTATAATTATATAAAAAGATTTCTTGACAATTTTGTTTATCCCATTAAAATAGTAGGGGTATGAATAGTTTTAGAAAGTGAAATATTGGTGAATGATTCACAAACGTATAAGTTCATTGCAATGAAAAATTGTTTTGAAATTGGGGAAAAAAATGTAGTAACAGTGAAGGCGGCCCTCAGTAGAGTCAATACCTTTTCCACATTGTGTTTGCTCAAAATTATTAGAACAAAACAGCTTAGTTCAAGCTTTACCATGACTGGTTGATCTCTGTAAAAGTTAAAACAATGCTTCCATCTCACAGAAGAGGCATCAAGCCCATTTACATCTATAAACCTGCTCAGAAAATAGCTCATTTTGACAGTTGTGACAAATTCCACCATAACAACTGAAACAACCAAAAACATTCTAAAGCAATCAAAAGCATTCTAAATAAAATAACTCACAACATCCTAAAAGAGAAATGTAAATTCACTCTTTCTGTCACAGAGTCATTGGGTCATAAAGCATAGAAACAGATCCTTCAGTCCAACTCGTCCATGCTGATCAGACATTCCAACCTGACCTAATCCCATTTGCCAGTATTTGGCCCATATCTCTCTCAATCCTTCCTATTCATTTACCCACCCAGATGCCTTTCAAATTGCACCTGCTGTCAGCACTTCCTCAGACAGCTCATTCCATACACACACTATCCTCAGAATGAAAAAGTTACCTGTCATAAACTTTGCCCTCTCACCTTAAATCTATGCCTTCTAGTTTTGGACTCCCCCACCCTAGGGAAAAGGCCTCGGTTATTCACCCTAGCTTTGCTCCTCATGATTTTATAAACCTCTTTACGATCACCCCTCAGTGTCTGATGTTCCAGGGAAAAAAGCCCCAGCCTATTCAGTCTCTCACTATAATTCAAACCCTTCAATCCCAACAACACCCTTGTAAATCTTTGCTTCACCCTCTCAAGTTTAACAAGATCCTTCCTTTAGAAGGGTGACGAGACTACTCAGTAGTGTAAAAATGACCTCAAATATAAAAAAAAATCCTGGATCCTTCACCACAATCTAATGGAATACCCTACTTGTGTACCAAGTTTGTTGAAATTCATCCCGTTACTTTTTGAGAAATATTGTTTCCAGGCAAACATAGAAACAAACGAACAAGAATCTGCCCTCATTCAGTTGTAGATGTGACTAATAATGATAGTTTTCTGAAGAAGGGTCTAGGCCTGAAACGTCAGCTTTTCTGCTCCTCTGATGCTGCTTGGCCTGCTGTGTTCATCCAGCTCTACACGTTGTTACCTCAGATTCTCCAGCATCTGCAGTTCCTGCTATCTCTAAGAATGATATAATTTGTTCTAGCTTTATGACCGGAAAAACAAGCAAGGGAAGGACTTGTACAATTATTTGTAGAGCCCTGGGTAGTGTTGTTGAACAGAGAGACCTAAGGGTTCAGGTACATAATTCTTTGAAATTTGTGTCACAGATAGACAGGGTGGTTAAGAAAATGTTTAGCATGCTTGTCTTCATTGCTCAGACCTTTGAGCACAGGAGTTAGGATCTTAAGTTGAGGCGATATGGGAAATTGGTGAGGCATCTTCTGGAGTACTGTGTGCAGTTCTGGACACCCTGTTATAGGAAGGGCATTATTAAGCTGGAGGGTATTTAGAAAAGATTTAAGAGGATGCTGCTGGGAATGGAGGCTATAGGGAGAGGCTGGATAGGCTGGGACTTCTTTCACTGCAGCGTATGAGTTTGAGAGGTGACCTGAAAGAGGTTTATAAAATCATGAGGGCATAGATAAGGTGGAAAGCAAGGGTCTTTTCCCAGAGATGGGGGACGTCAAAACTAGGGGACGTATTTTTGAGGAGAGAAGAGAAAGTTTTGAAAAGGACATGACGGGTAACTTTTTTACTCATGGAGTGACCTGTGTGTGGAATGAACTGGCAGAGGGACTGGTGGATGCTGGTACAGTTACAATGTTTAAAAGGCATTTGGATAAGTACGTGAAAGGACAAGTTTGGAGGGATATGTGAGAAATTCAGGCAGGTGAGACTAGTTTAGTTTGGGAATATGGTTGGCACGGACTGATTGGACTGAAGGGTCTATTTCCATGCTGTATGACTCTGACTGTAGCAATTTTAGCAAAGTGAAAGCATAAGTTGACTTTGTGAAATATTGCAGAGGTATGATTAATTAAGGATATTTTATAATAAACTTAATAATATTCCTAAAAGGTAAATGTTGGTTAACTAGTCAAATTCTTAACATAATTAAGCCAAATACAATGTTTATATATCATTTCTTAATATTTTGCAATGTTTACAATAAGTATCTATCCGAGATCTGAGTTAACCTGCTGTTTACGACAAATAAAAATGCAATGTGTCCCACTTCAGCTCAGAAAATGTTACTTGTCAGGAGGTTTTTTTCCAAATCAATGAAAACTCCGCTGAAAGGCTGCCTTTCAAATTGTCAATGTCGATTTGTGATTTTTACAGCATGAATGGAAGGATTTCAAAGTGAAGTAGGAATTGTTAGCTTTGTAAGACACAAATTACCTGTTATCCAACAAGATTGAAGAGCATTTGAAATTATGCAGATTAAAATGTCAATGGTTCATACACTGAATGCTAGAATTTGATTCTGATTAATATGCTGCACATCCAATGTTCAGTCACTTTGAAGTGGAAAAATGCAGGACAGGATTTTTCAAATGGATACATTGATACTTTTAATAAATTCATTAATTAGATTTGGATATCTCTTGCTGGGCTATCATTTATTATCTTTGAGAAGCTGATGAAAGCTGCCTTCTTGAACCACTGCACTCGATGTGGTTGGGCTGGCTGTCTCCCAGACAATTAAAAAGTGTTGACTCATCAGAGAGTTGCTGGCCAATCTGATTCGTTAGCAGCTCTTTAGTCCCAGCAGCGACAGTGGCAGCAGTAACGAGGACTTTGGCTGCAAGCTCTTCCCAGATTCTAAGTTCTGGGTGTCCAGGGCCAGGTCGTTACGGGGTCTTGCAGTGGAGAAGGGCAGGCTCCCTGGGAGATAAGTTTCCATAGACTGACTGGGTTGGGAAAAGGGGGCACCTGAAGGGTGCGGGTACCTGGGGGGCCATGCAAGGGGTGATCTGGAAAGACAGCCTTTGAGGTCAGGGTGGGGTGGCAAATTTGTAGAGAGATTACACTGGAAATATTAAAGGTCTGACCAAATACACATCCATTTGTGGGAAAGACAAAATTCTACCTCAGAAACTTTGCTTCATTACTAATACTACCAGTGTAAGTGATATTTCTTTTTAAAGAAGGAAGCTGAATCAAAACCCAATTATCAGATCAATATTTGTTGAGAACAGATCTGAAATAACAAAAATTGAAGTATGATAATCTATGGATTTAGTTTCTTCCTTATCTCTACCCTAACTTTATTTTCATCTTTTCTTGCTTGTATAAGCAAAACTTGAAAGTATCACACAATTCTTTAAAGAAAGCTTCTGAGTTTAAGACAAATTGAATTTGGTTATGATACTTTTTTAGATGGATCTGAATGAAACCGAGAAAGCAATTAACATAATAGAACGAATTCACAATGAAACATATACTTGGGATATTCTTTTCAAACTACCTAAAGTACTGGAAACCCTGAAGAATGAGGATTTTTTAAGCAGAGGCACGACTGAGATGATTGACTTATTGACAGATGCAAGAAGGTAATGATATATCTACAATTATGGATCTTTAACAAAAAAAACTAATTATTTGCTTGATATTAAAAATCTTTTATAGTTTTTCTCCAAGGAATCAGTGGCATTAGTGAAGAAGCATTAAAGCTAAGAATAAAACAAACTTTAAGTGATTTGAGTTTTATTACTTCTATCGGTTTAATATGTACTCTGAAGATTTCTGGCAATTGAACATCAGGTGTGTTTGTTATTTCTCTCAATGAAAATTCAGATAACAGCATTGTTTAATCATGTATCAAATCCTCCAAGTTATTGAACCTTTATTGTTTTTGTTGTATTTATTCTGATGTATCTAAAGAACTAAAGTCAAGCAGCAGACTGTGACCATTACAGCAGGAATACATTCAGTATCACAGAAAAGAAAGCTAAGTGCCGTTCAAAATGTGAGCAAGCAACCTTAGTTCCCTGTTAAGAGTTAATAATGCCAGCAATCATTTAAGCTCAAATATTATTTCTCCCCTCAAATACTCCCTCTCACTCCTGAAAAAGGTCACTCATGTTGATGCTGGCAGATCTTCAGCAATTTCTCAATGGAATTCAATTTCATGTGCAATCCTAAGCAACAATTACTATCCAGCACTTTATTTGTTTTTGCAACGGATTTGACAGCCAGTGTAGACCATTGAATAGTGATTTGAAGTGAAAATGGTAGCACAGAATAAGGAGTTAACTAAGGAACTTTTCTACTCTATTCTTTTTGGCATTGGAAGAACACTGAAATCAATATCCTACCAAAACTGTTACTCAAGTACAGTTAGAGAATCTTAATCATCTTTATCTTAACTCACCATTCAGGAACTGTGAAGGCATGGTAAAGGAGTGATCCGATCAAGGTCTTCAAGATATTAACAGGAAAGGATAATGTAGATAAAGTTAAACTATTTCCACTGGTTGGAGATTCTGCAACTAGGGAGCATTGTCTGAAAATTAGAGCCAGACCATTTGGAAGGAATGTTAGGAAACACCACTATACACAAAAGGTCATAGATGTTTGGAACTCTCTTTCACAAATGGCAATCCTGGCTAGATCAGTTGTTAATTTTAAATCTGAGATTGATCATTTTTTTGTTAGCGGGCCAAAAGCAGGTACATGGATTGGGATTGATCAGCCACAATTTCATTGAATGGCAGAAGCTGGAGTTAGAGACAAAGTCTCAAAACCTCCTAATTGGAAACCAGATATTGAGTGTTTGGCATGGTGAGTAAGGATAACTGGTGGAAGCAATAATGGTAAATTAATAATCACCATATTCCTGGTAATAAAGAAGTCCATGAACACTCCTGAACTAGTTGCTGGACTTGAGCGTAAGGATTGGGAAAGTGGAAAGTAAGGTAATGCAAACAGATGGTGAAGGATAGCTTTGCTTTTCTGACAGATCCTGCGGTCATGAATTTATAGGCAGATTAGGCTAAATATGGGTAATATTCATAGTCCAGCCCAATTTGTGATGGAAAGCTGAACCAATTGTGCATCAGAGATTCCTAAATGTGTCACTTTGCAATTTGAGGCAATAAAAATAAACACCATAATAGGGGATCCAAGAGGGCAGAGAATTATTTTTTTCCAATAAGTATTGCTAAAGCTCAGGGTGGCAAACCAATAAGTGTAGAGGTATAGTGGTGAATGAAGAGTCAAAAGTTATGTAGTTGCGAGTTTGAAGTTTACAACTCTCTTGATGGAATGTTATGGACAGAAGTAAGATTGGAAGATGTCAGGCGAATGTGATTTCCAAGGGATACAAAGAAATGTTTGAAGATGATCCTGTCAGCAATTAGGAAGTAGAGAAATGACAGGAAATTGGAAGGCTGAGATAGTATCCATGAATATATGTAGGACTAGAACACATTTTTCGAGCACAAACATTCAGTGAATACAGAATAGAAGATGAAATTCTTCAAGGGTGACAAGTCACTTAATGCAGAGACTAGTGTAGGAAAGGAGGGATGTTTTGCAGAAAAAAATTGGCCCTGATGTTTATAAAACCAGACATTTTGTGGGAAAAGCATACTAAAAATATAATAATTTTAGTAAGAATGAAAGGTTTGCCAAAGGAATTGTGAGCTCTTTAGGAACTAAAATGAGCATCTACCTGTCAAAGTAAGAGGCATGACTGAGATCCTAAATTAGTAATTTGCACCAAAAAGGGCTTGCTTGAAGTAAATGACGAAATTTTTGGGATACCGGATGAGATAAAATATAGAATGTGTTCTAGAGAGTTTGAAAGCTCTTGAAATGGTTGAGATTTTGAGATTGCTAGAGTGTGATTTATTAAGAGTAAATAACGTTTATTAATTTGACTGAGTTTTTGATGAGGTAATGGAAAAGTGCATGGTAGCATTGTAGTTGAAGTTATGGATATGGACTTTTAGAAAACATTCAGTAAAGTATCGCACTGGGTTTATTAGCAAAATGAAGCTGAAAGAAAGAGATTGTAACAGTGTGACTATAAAATTGGCTAATGTTAAAAATTGTTATTGAATCATAGGATTTGGGTGTACTGGGCACAATTTCAAACCTTGAAATTCTATTTAAATGGTGTGGAAACTAGAAGCAGTTTGAAAAGGGGTGCAACCACAAAGTGACCTTATGTGTGTCTTAACAAAGCAGTTAGTATGTGAGGTATAGAAAGGGTCACACATTTAAAACGAAGATGAGGAGGAATTTCTTCTCTCAAAGGGCAGTGAATCTATGGAACTCGTTCCCATCAGAGGGCTTTTGAGGTTGGGTCATTAAGTATATTCAAGATTGACATTTTTTTGTGAGTAAGGCATTTTAGGATTACTGGGAAATCTAGGAAGGTGGAGTTGGGGATTATTGGATCAGTCACGATTTCATTGAATGGTGGAGTCGACTCAATTGGCTGGATGTCCTACTTATGCTCCCACGTTTTATGATCATCTTTGATCCCAATAAATTGGTAAAGAGAAGAGACACTTTGTTGCACGAGTTACCATGCCCTGACTGTGGCCGTCAAAGTCAGTGTGACTTTGAACATTTTCAACCTGGCTTCTTCCACAAATCAGCTGCGAACCTTGGTGGCACCTTGCAAAAGGTTCTACATATTTCATCTCATAGCTCATGACTTTTGATAGAAGTGTTTAAGGTCACAAATGATTGAGAGAGACAACAAGGAGGAACAATTTGATTGCTAAAAGGTCTTTAACCATTTGATACAGATGTAATGTCATTGGAAAAATTACCGGAGGCTGAAGGATTTTGTTTACAAAACTAGTGACTGGGGTTGGGTGCGCACAGCCTGAGGGGGTCGGAATAGAGATTGATTCATAACTTTCAAAGAGAATTGGATAATACCTGATGGTGAAAACTATGACCAGCATATGTGGAACTGTAAAGGAACAAGATCTTTAAAAGAGGGGAAGGTATAAGATCAGTAAGGTGAGAAACTAAGTTGTAAGTTGATGCTGAAGGGCATATCACCACTATCATTTTGTGTAGGACGGATGGTGAAAAGGAGAAGGGGAATGGGGGATGGTAGCTTCAGTTCATTGTGAAGGTGAGCCGAATTTCTGTCAAAGTTAGGATGTCAACATACAAACAGTTGACAGTGGGAGAAAAGCCTGCTTTTCTTGTTTGGCTGTGCATTTTTTGGAACTAGTTGCTTGCCATACACCGCACCCTTTGTAGCATAGCTTTGTGTGAGTTTTAAGTGGTTCTTTTCTTACCTTTCTTGAAATGTCAGAATGCAATGAAATGAAACCAGTTGAATGCAGATCACCTTCACTTCACAGCATTTGTATGTACAAAACACACAGATCCAAGTGCAATTGTGAATTGTGTGGATTCTATACAAAACGTTATTGGCCCGCAGTGTAAATAAAATGCACAGTTTTGCAATCTGCTCTCCTAGGTCATTTTTGTAAGTCTTACTCTTGATCTGGTCTGATCCAATCGCGTGTATAATGACAATTTAATTTGCGGAACCGGAGCGAAGAACAATGAGGTCATGGCAGAAAAACATAGTGGACAATTAATTTCAAAGATCAAAATGGTGCTAAGAAATTAAGACAATACTCTGAGTTCAAAATAACAAAAACAACAAGAACTGAAAACATTGCGTCATAAAGCTGAGGAGATATTCTAGAAACAAGGCAAACAAACATTCATTGAACTAAGACATTTGAGGTTACAGGACTGACTAATGTTCACTGACAGGAAGCTCGCAGTCTTTATCAATCATTTTGACTAGTGTGGCAGGGGGTGGGAACTGAAGCATCAGGTTGATAAGTATAGAGACTGGAGAAGAGCTTGAAACTAAGGTAATTTTAGCTAAAAAGGACAAGCAGTCAGGGAGAGGTTGCTGAGCTTGGTGGAAATGGAGGCTTGGACTGTATTTGCTTCAATGCAAGAAGCATAACAGGTAAAACAGATAAATGTAGATCCTGGATTAGTGCATGCAATTATAATGTTGCTGCTATCACAGAGGCATGTGGAAAGAGGGACATAGTTGGCAGTTTAACGTTCCAGCATATTGATGTTTTAGACAAGACAGAGTAGGAAGCTTAAGAGGTGAGGGAGTTACATTACTGGTTAGGGAACACATCACAGCTGTGCTGAGGGATGATACCCTGGAGGGATCTGGCAGTGAGGCATTGTGGGTAGACCTCAGGGATAGGAAAAGTGCAATGACTATGCTGGCATTGTCCTGTGGACTTCCCAGATGTCAGCGGGAATCAGGGAAGAGATATTTAGTCAGAGTCTAGAAAGATGTGAAAATAACAGGCTTGTTGGGTAGACGATTTTAACTTTCCATACTGTGAGTATCATATGGAAATGGTTAAAATAAGTGAGTTTTGAAAATGGGAATAGATGGAAGCGAGCCAAGAAATGTAATAATAATTGCAGGGTTGATTTTAATCTCAGACAAGTTTCAGGTGAAGTGTGTGAAGTAAGTAAGAGACATACACATTGACTAAACTTGCAGGCCTAGGAATTTTAATCCCCAGATCTCCTGAAATGATTAGAAAGTGGGTGGAAGAGGATGTTCAGTCAGCCTGAGGTAGCTGCTCACAGAATCAAGAACAGTTTGTATTGTATAGCATTGTTAATGCAAAAAAGTTTTTAAAAAGAAACCCAAAGTGCTTCCAAGATAACAAAGTGTAGAGCTGGATGAACACAGCAGGCCAGGCAACATCTTAGGAGCAGGATAGCTGACATTTCGGGCCTATGCCCTTCATTTAACTTTATAAAACAAGAATTGAGTGAATCACAAAGGTGATAATCAGGCAAAATAAAACAAAGCTTGGTCAAAACGTAAGGTTTGATTAACCAAATTAAGGTAGGATTAAAGCCGTTGACTATGAGGCCATTAGTTGCAGTTGTTAACCTAAGCTGATCAGGGAAGCCTTGGCTGACTAACATAACCAGGAGATTAGAATCATCTCTGTTTGAGAACTGACTCCGAGATGGCAGGCCATAGCCAATGTACTGCACACAAGTAACTAAAGGATGATTTGATGCTGGATCCAGGCCTCTGTGCAGTTACTTCAACAGTCAATGTCTGAAAATCCAGGCAGTGGAAAATATGGCCACCAATGGTGCAGCAATATAATTGGAATGCCCAAGACACCAGAAATAAATAAAAGTAGATTTCTCAGTGGGTTGTACGGCTGGATGAGGTTATAGAGATGGTGACAGACATGGCAACGGGGACACTTCAAAACAAGGGTGAGAATTTTAAATTCCCTGTTTAACTGTGAACCAATGTAGATCAGTGAGTGATGGGTGAATGGAGGTTGGTGTGAGCAATGGTTTGGGCACCAAAGTTTTGGATGTCATTGTGAAGGTTAGAAGTAAGAAGGTGGCAATGAGTTCATTAAAATACACCAGTCGAGTATAAAAGTAAGAAGACATGTGTGAGGGTTTAGACAAGACCAAAGTCAGGTTATGTTCTGGAGAGGAAATAGATGGCCTTTTTTTTGATTTCAGGAGTTTAACTCACAAAGGGGGGGCATTTTGTTGACATTGTGCTGATCTGGAGGTAGAATTACAAGTGTGCACAACTTCTAATCTCTTGCTTTTCATATTTCCAATTTGAATACGGTTAAAATTTGTAATTCTGGTGGCATGCATGAGAGATACATGTGACCACCTACTGGTGGTTACTGACCTGCCCTTAGTTGACAATGCAGCAGGCACAGGTGAGTATAAAACAGCTTCCTGGTCAAACACGGAAATTCTCTATTTCAGCCATAACACATGATAGCACAAGGATAATGTTACTCAAAATTAAATTTCACATATAAATATTTCACTTACTTTAGTTTCACTTGTTCATATATGTGTTATTGTTATTGCATTTAGTTTGGTTATGAAACAAACTGTGCTGGCACGCCTCATTATGGCATGTTTCAATGATTAAAGATATTTCCTTTATTGGTGAAGCAACAATATCGAGTGAATCTTATGATATTTTGTCTCAGTGTGCATTCCTGTCTGGCTTGTATTGCTTGATGCAGCTAAACTCTGCCCTGCACAAGGAGAGCTTTCCCGGCCATAATGTCCTCACCTTCCTCCTTGGGAAGTTGTTCCCATTCCACCAGTTCCTCAGCACCCAGCACATTACCTTGTTCCCTGTCCAATTCTACTGGAGGGCCCTCCAGACTGGTCAGAACAGTAGAATTGCATCTTAGGAGGCCTATTTTCTGTTCCACCATGGTCCTGATCAAGGAATGAGCAGCATTGTATCTGCACTGTGCATCAGTCAGTGGATTCCACAATACTGTTATGAGCCATAGTTACAGTCGTTATACCTGTAATCAAAGTTGTAAAGGTAGCTACATCTTAAGACATTATAGGTATAAGCGAGTGATTCAGGATGTAGGGGTTGTGGCAACTGCCAGAGTAGTAGTCACTTCCTCATGAAGTGGTACAGTGTTCATAAATCACATAGATATCAATTGAATGGAACTCCTACCTGTTGATGAGTTCCACAGAGTTGTGACTCGGCCCTTTTAGTACCACGTGTGCAATTAATGTCACCCTACATCTAGATAGAGCCTTCTGTCCAGGCTGCAGCACTGAGCCCCTCATGGAGAATGAAATGAATTGGTGTGACCCTGCTCAGATGGCATCGGTCACTGCCCTGGCACATTTGTGGGTGCATAATTGAGAGATCACACACAAGTTGCTCATCGCTCCCTCGAAGGAGCCAGCAGCATCGAAGCTGAGAGCACGAGGCACCTTCACTGTCACAGGGAGGAGATGGCTTCCCACTTCTGCAATGTCCGGTCCAGCCCTTGCATCTGACACAGTCCTGACAAAGTGTCCTGGGATGTATGGAGTGTGAGTTGATATTGTGCCTCACTCATTTCCCAAAAACTCTGCCCCTCCTGCAGGCCCACATGTGGCTGACAGGTCTTGTGGCTCTGAACTCTTCCTGAGCTGAGTGCTTCTCAACCTCCTGGGCTGCTGTGGGCTTGCCATCAGCACTGGCCCTCTGCATTTGTCTTCTCAAGGAGACAACAACAGTGACTAACATTTTAGCAGTGATAGGGTGTAGGACTCTTGGTAGAAATTGCCTACATGGGGAACACAAGAAACAGAAAAGATACTTCGATCTGTTTTGAAGAGTGTTTCGTGGCATAGCTTGCAGATAAGGGCTGAGCTCACTTCTCCATATCATGAGGCATGTTGCACCCTGATAATGAGGGATTATGTCTTCATCATTCATTAAGCTGTAGCCTCAGCTTGTGCAGCAACTTGGCGAATGTGCCACACCATCTCAGTGATCAGTACAGTGCATCGAGACAGTGTCAGCTGCACTCCAAACTCCATTTCTCTGTCAACCCACATCATTCATTAAATGTTGCTTGTTTTGAGTGGCCATGTAAGCTGTCATTCTCCTGATCTTCAACGATAGAAAGGACTGCAGATACTAGATGTCAGATAAAATGTGGATCTGGAGTAGCATTGCAGTTCAGGCAGCATCTGAGGAACAGGTTAGTCAACATTTCGAGTCTGGGCCTTTCAGCAGGACCAATTTTCCTACTCTCCAGATGCTGTCTGACCTGCTGTACTCCTATAGCTCCACATTATATTGACTAATTCCCCTGATCCTCTCCTTGTACTGTAGAGTGTGATGATACTACGGCTGTAAGAGGTATATTTGTCTTTTCTTTAAAGAGATGCTTTGAGACATAAATGCCAAGCTGTCTTTTCCAAACTAGTAAAGTAAACAGCATGTGATGCCTTGAGTTTTCTATTTAAAGTTGAACCAATAGAAGCAGCATGAATAGTTGCAGTCAGGCTCTCACAGAACCAGGGTTTTAGTTCAGCTTTCAAGAGTTGTTAGGGTTTGGAGTTGGCTGTGGAAGCTTCCTTGTTTCCCCTCTGATACAGCTAAAAGCTTGAGTTCTCTCTCTGCTGCCAGAATTGCATACGAGACCATCTGTTTTGCCGACTTTGCTTTTGCCAAGTGTGTGTTTATGGGGTGTTATTATATTGGAACAATTGCAGTTCAATAATTAAATAACCTGTTAGAGTTATAGTTATACCAATTCTTTTTTTAAACTGTGTGTTATACTTAAAGTCAAATTGTGTAACCAATTCAATTTCACCTTACACTTCTGTTGAAATAAGTTCAACAAAGAAAATAAATACCTTACACATGAATTCACAAAGTTGATTGTAGTATGCCACCTTTAAACAAACAGGAACAAACTGTCACAAGATTCTTGTCCTTCACTGACTTTATATTGAATGTAGGATGCAAATAAATACTTATTAGTATGAGATGTTTTTATGGGATGCAAAATTGCTGAGCATATTAACCTGCCCCAACAGGCATGAGATTCAATGCACCACAAACATTCTGTTACTCTCTCTAAATCTTACTTAACTCAACATAAAGAAATAAAATTTCAGCTCCCAGCCAATTCAGTCACTTCACACTCTACCTGCCCTGCTCCTGCAGGCTGCAAGAGCAAATAAAATATACCACGCCCCTCGCCCTCATCGAAAGTTTACATACTTTTAGGTTTAGCCTCAAACAGATGCCTAAGAGAGAGACGAAATTTGTCATGGGATCACAGGTAATAATTTTGTTCTTGCAAATGTTTAAATGGGGAACCTACTGCTCATTCAGCACTGGAATTCAGATAAGTAGTGTGATAACACAGCGACAGTAAGAGATTCGAGGAATGTTGTGCTGAGGTCATTGTTTGTATCATCAGTGTAGGTACAAAAATAATGTTTTCCCATGATGTTGCCAAGAGGCAGCACATAGATGAAAAATGGAAGGGGAAGAAGGACCAATCATTGCAATAAACCAAAGGTAACAAGACAGGAGCAAAAAAAAACAAAAGCACGTGATTCTGTGGCTGTGATTCGAGAGTTATGAATGGAGCTGGGTAAATACACTGTCAACCATACAGCTGACAGTGGCATAGTTAGAAAGTGGCATTGAGTTAGAAAGCCTGTAGACAAGTTGAGAAAAACAAATAGCAATACTTTTACCTTTGTCACAGGTATAGGGTGCTTTTTGCAACTTTAGATTGATACTGGGCAGGGTCAGAACCTAATGGGAGGAATTTAAATACAAGTTGTGGGAAAGGTGGACATCGATTTGGAGTAAGACTGCACATTCATACAAGGACTTTTGGAGGGTTTAGGGAGATTTGAGAAAGGTCAGATTTCTGCTGGTGATGGGGTCAAAGGTTTTTTTGACTTGCTGTGTGAAGCAGGTAGATTTCAAGGAGAGGAGAATTTCCCAATATAAGACCTTTCAGGTTAAGGATTTAAAAAAAAGAAGAAAATTAAACAACTGGATTAAAAAGCAGCAGTATTCACAACCAACATGAACAGGAACCGATGAGCAAGGAGATGGCTTACAGGAGTCCGTACATTATATGAAGCCCAAGGCTGAGTTCCTTGAACTTATCTAAAGAGAATGTTTCAAAAGGCTGAACTTCTTCAGGTATAGCCACATTACCAGGTTCCCTACTGCCTATATTACAAAGGAGGATCAACATTGGCTGGATATCCATGCCATCTACTCAGTTGAACTTTTTAACCTGCAGCCCATGTTATCATCACAGTTCCAGGGTACATAAGTATTTTGAGTGATTTTACTACCCGGCCCCAACTGCCGTCCCCTGGTACTAACCTGCAGAGCTCAAGCTGAGACAGAGATAATGAAGATAAGTTTTAAATTCTATTTATGTACTGAAACCAGTTTCTCTTGTGACCGATAGTAACCTCAGTCTGTACATTAACGTAACTTGAGCCCTCATTTAAGTGAAAGATTTCAATGGGTGTAAAATTGGGAGTGCCTGATCCGGGTGGTTACTATGGCAACTCTGGCTGCAAGAATTAAAACACAAGAAGCCAAACTTTTTTTAAACTTTCAAGCATTATTTCCAAGTTCCAATATTTCATACTTTACATTCTTTTTCAGTAAATAGTTTAGCATAAAGCTAAGCCACAGTTGTGGAGTGAATATACCAAGAATACTCCATTGTTAATCAATTTCCACTGACCACTAATTTTAGTTAGTTTCCAGGCATGCCTAAAATATTTGCATGTTCCATTTTAATAATATTGCTAATTCATACTTTGATGTGCTCATTTGGATTTCAATCCTTAAGCAATTCAAACAAAGGCTTTTCCACATTCACTAAGATGATTGTCACTATTGCAATTAGTTATCAGTTACAGATGTTCAAATGGAAGTTGTACTGTAAAGACTATTCTTGGTATATGTTGTACTTTGGTTTTGGTTGCGTAGGCATAACAGCTCAGAATCGATATTCTTCCAACATGTCCAGTCCCAGTTGAATGGTTAAAACAATATAGTTCTTCAGGAAGCATTTAAATTTAAACTTGAATTTTATTTTAATTTGAAAAATGAAGAAATAGGAAAGTCTTTATTGATAACAAGCCTCTTTCATTATGGAAGTGATGTTGTACGTTATAATTTTGTTCTTTAATTCTAAAGATAGTTGCATAGAATTTTGACTAATTTGGTCTCAACTACTACAGTCCAGAAACCATTGTCTATTTAACCAATTTGATCCTGCAATGAAGGTGCAACTGCTTCTCAGAACCATCTCAGCATTCTCCTTTTTGATCAGATCAGTCAGCAACACACCCAGGAGAGGTATTTCCATTAGGTTTGTCCTGATTGTCCACTATAACGTCACTTTAGGACCCACTGCTAATGCCATTTTTGGGGGATTTTCATAGCCCTCTGGAATATTGACATAGTAGATGGGTGTGAAGTTTACTGTTGATTGTTACTTTCTGTGGAGAGATTGGCAGCTTCAAGGTTTCTTCCTGGCAGTGGTAGAGGTCGTTGGCTTTGGGGCAGCACAGTGGAGATCGGACCCAGTGTGGAGGAGAGTGAGACAGTGAGCCCAATGTAAAGGAGATTGAGCCCAATATAGGGTACAGTCAGAAAGCATGGGGGAGATAGAGAGAGCAAGGCCAAAGCAAAGGAGATCAAGCCTAAAGCAAAGGGCAGTGAAAGAGCACTGAGGAGAGGAAACGAATGAGGCCAACGCAAAGGAGTTCAGGTTCAACATGGGGGAAGAGTGAGAGTGTGAGCCCAATGCGGAGGGGAGCGAGCTTGATGTCTCCCAGCATCTGTGGCGGTGTAGAGCACGGAGGAAATGGAACCCTGGTTGCGAGCGCAAAAGCAGCACGGCTGAGCACTTAAGAAGGCACAGTGATGTTTAACTTTTAGCTTTATTTCTTTATTTTTATACATTACACTAAGAAGGACGTTAATGTTGAATTTTTAACTTTATTTCTTTATTTTTTCTACATTGTAGCCAATATTTTCTGTCTTGGTACCTTTATAACTAAGATGGCGCTGAAAATGGCAATATTGTACACTTTTCACTGGACTCTTGCATTCCTAGACTTGAGTACAGATGGCAATAAATTCTAATTCTAATTCTAATTCTAATTTTAATTTGGATAAGAATGTTCACAAGCATCTGGAGAAGGAAGAATGAATGCAGATCTAGAAGTCGGAATGCAGGGTAGTGCACTTAAAACTTCTTTCACTCAGCACAACTGTCCTCTTGAATTCCTAGATCTTCCCAGCCTCCTAAGCCAGGGTTAGGTTAGGTAAAGTTTGGTAGTGTGACACAACTTTCTCAGAACTCCTCTCTATTCTTCTCTTCATAAACTGATGTGCAGCTCAGACATTCTGATCCTTCCTTTGACATGTCACGCGTTTTGTCCCCACTGAATGTCTGAGAAGTCAGAGGCAGGAGGCTAATGATAAAACTCTGTTAAAGAGTCCTGGCAAAGCCAGTTGAAGGTTTTAATACGTTCTGACTGGAGGAGGCTGATCTTGAGGAGCTTAACAGGATGGATGCCCAAAACGATCTTTCTTGTCATGTGAGATTCTAGATCTAGGAGACAATGTTTAAAAATAAGGGTCATCTGAAATTCTTTCTCAGACAGTTGTGAGCCTTTGGAACTGTCTTACAGAAAAAGCAATGGAAAACAAAGCCTTTGATCATTTTTAAAGCAGGTGTGGAAAGGTTCTTGATAATTAAGGAATGAAAGGCTATCTGGGGTAGGCAGGAATACAGAGTTGTAGTTACAGATTAGCCATCATCTTATGGACTGATAGAGCAGGCTTGAGAGGCTAAATGGCCAACTCCTGATCCAAAGTTCCTTTGTTGACCTATCACTTAGATTGTGTCCCTTTTCTTCTAAGTAGGTCACTTATATTAAGAATATTTTAACATAATATTTACTGTGATATTTCTTTTAAATTTTATCCAGTTAAATATGGGCTGCATTTTAAGACTGACATTTAAATAGGCCAAACCCCTGACTGTTTAGGAAACAGAATGTCTTTACCACAGGAACAAGGCTGCTCGCTCTATCATATGAGAAGCTAAGCACAAGATTAGAAAGCCTCCTGTAAGTAATATGAGGAGATGTGGAATAGGGGTTTTATTGTCTATCTTTGTCAACTTATAAAGGACGTTTTTGAGGAGCTACAGACATTCCCTTTGGAAATTGTTCACACGTCATCACTTTTCATTCAGATTTCAATAAGGAAAAGTGATATTTCAGTACTCTTGGGCGAGTGTTAAAAAGCAAAACAACATTGTGTAATCATGTGCACATACAGGAGAATGATCCATATCCTGCCAGCTCAACAGCTCATATAAAGATAAAGAAACTGATATATTATATGCATTTTGGTTCACTTGATACAAAGACACGTTGGAAATATTATTTAACATTTTGTGCAAATGAACAGCTTTACTGACTTGCTAAACTTGTCTATGAAAAATCACAAAAATTCCTTCTCAACTAACTCTGGCATGAATGTAAGAGAGTATGTTGTCTTCCTGATACCAGGATCTAATGTCACTGAGTGACTTTAGAGCACACACTGATTGGGGAAAGAGTGGGGAGTGGGATTTTGGGTGAGGTTGGGGAAGGGTTGGTGATGAATAACCAATGTTTGTGGTACAAAGTATTACCAATGAAATAAGTAGAAAAAAACATGTGATCCTGCAATCAGAGTTTGGGAAGCTCTGAAGCAAGCAAGACCTCAAATGCAGACACTTCCAGATTGCTCCAGATTGAGCAACTGAGTATGGAAGTAGGAAGATTGATTATATAAATGTGGGGCTGGTGAGATTGTGCAGAAGGGAGGGTTTTAGATGCCTGAGGCATTGGGACCAGTTCTGGCTGAAATGAGACCTGTACAGATAGGTTACACCAGAACAGAATTGGGACCAATTTCCATAAGGGGATATTTACTAATGCTATTGAGGAGAGGTTAAACTAACTGCAGAGCTGTGGGAGCCAGAAGTGGGACAAACAAGGTACGCAGAGGATTGGCAGAGATATTTAGCACTAGAGTAGAAAACAGTATGATTTTGTTTTGTGTCAGAGTTAGAGGGATTGCAATAATATTGTAATTAGAATTACTATGAATGAATTTGTATGTGCAGGATATGACAGTTGAGTTTCGTGAACTCAGGTGCAAATAGCCCTGTGAAAAAATGACATTGTGGTGATAATGGAGACTTTTTCAAAGACAGACAGGAGGATGTACCTAGCATCCTTAGAAATAAGGGCAGAATTTTCTGAGGAGTAGCAATCCCAAGTAGATTACCATTCCGTTCCCTCTTCTTTCCCATGAGCAGATGATTTTTGTAACGGGAGAAAACAGTCAGGGCTCCTTCAAAAATGTGGACCCTTGCTTACATCCCCTTGTGCAGAAATGTCAGAGGAAGGCAAAGCACACCCCATTTTTTGTAGCATTCAATCGCTGTATTCTGTGATTTAAAGGTCCAGCATCACTGACAGCCACTTTGTCAGCTGCTATCAAAGGGTAAGGACGTAAGGTACATGTAAGTTTCGAGTGCAGACAGGTAGAGAGCCAGGTGAGTGAGGAGCCAGGTAAGTCGGGTTTCAGGTGAGTAGAGGTAGTTATCAGGTGGTTGGGACAGCAATGTAGAAAGTGACAATGGAGCCAGTTATTCACACAGTATTTGGTAAAGGTTGGGATGTGAGAGTGATTTGGGGTCCAGCTGGGTGCAGGGATGGGGTGTTTTAAGCTCTCATGGAGGTTGGATCAGATTCAAGCTGTCAGGATGGTGGTAGGTGTTGGGATATTGTCAGGTCCGCAGGGGTGGGCTCAGTTCAGCAGCAGTGAGAGGGGAGTCAAGTCACGGATGGGTGGGCCAAGGGATTAGGCCTCATTGGTACAGGGGAGGTGTTAGAAGGATTGATAATTTCTTGGTTATGAAGGATTGTCGGCTTCTTGGAGTTGGAACATTGTCATGCCCTGAGGTGGAAAGGGAGTGTTGGGCCTGGCAGTGGGGACAAAGGTGGGGATTGGTGGGAGGGTGTGGTTGAGGTGTTACTTCAGGTTACTTTGTTGCTACTGCCAGGGGTATGGGGCTAGCTTGAGGGGCGCAGTGGGGTCAGGTCAAGACTTTACCTTCATCAATTCGTTAATTTTCTTTGACTTGCTACAGCCTTTGCTATGTCCTGGTGCCATATATTTTAATGAAAGCTGTAACCCTTTAAAAACAGTTGCCTGATAATGCAGTACTTTCCTTCATTTGCTGCTACAAGAGTGCAAGATCATCTCAAATCTTCTCATCTCATGGATACACAAAGAATTCAAAGAAGATCTTTGAATGTCTTCTCAATCTTCATAGAGTTTTCACAACATTAGAACCACCCATGTTTATCTTTTGACAAGGCTGCCTTAACATCTAGAGGTGTCAATTAAACATTAGTACCACATTTTATGTCTTTATATGTTTCGCTGCACAGTTAACATTCATACAAATGTTATCGTGTGCTTTCCAATTGTATGTTGTCGGTAGTTTTCTACTGCAATTCTGCCATATCAATGCATTTGCCCTGTAACCCATTAAACATGGCAAAATGAGCAGTTCATACAAAGGACCTGTACTTCTGATAAATTGTTTTCTTCTTTATTACTTTATGCCACAGGGGCGTTGCTGGCAAGGCCAACATTTTATTCCCATCCCTAACTGACCTTGAACTGAGTGTGGGCATTGAATCTTCATTTATGTTCTCTCGATACTGAAACCATGTTATGGTGCCATGACAAACCATTTCAGAACTTCTTCCTGCAATCAGCTGGAATGTTCCAGGCACTCAGACTTCCATATGTATTGTTGCATTATCAAGATTTATTACTCAACATTGCTAGTGCTAATGTGTTGAGGTCTGTGTGGTTTGTTTTCATCCCACTCCTGTTGTTTTATATTATGTTGAATTTGGGTTCTAATATGTTTGTGTAATTTTTTAAATTGCTGTTGGCAAAATTAGTTCAAGCAAAGGTATAAACATTTCTACTTTTTGTCTTATTATTAGAGCTGATCTTTCCAATGGGAAGAATGGGAATACAGTGAAGCACTTTCCAGCAAGTTGCAGACATATAACCCATAATTTTCAATAAAGTGAATAGATAAACTAAATAGTCATAGCCTGTATCATTCTGAGATTTTGATACTTTGGGTACTGAACAGGCACAATAGTATCCAATCTGTTGGGCGGGAGGCTGGTACTTATTACGTGGCCACATTGGCACCCACTACCATATTGTTAAAGGCCAAAATATTGCCTTCAGTTCTTATTATATCATTGACTGCACTCAGGAGTGGCCTTGTACTATTGCCTGCAAGACCACAATCAATTAGACAACTACTCAAAATGCCCTTTCATAAATATGGATGTGTAAGGAGCAGGAACGCCATCTCACTCTTGGCTACTAATCCCTCCTGACCTGATCTCACTACTGCCTGACCAGATCACCCACCATGGGTAACACACTAAAAATTACATCACCGACCATAACATCTGACCCGACCACCTGCTACAGCATTCTGTCTCAGTCACTCACTATAACAACTTAACACAATCAAACTCCACTTTGTCCTGACCAGTTCAGCGTTCAGCTCCCAATCCAATCACCTATCACTTGCTCCTGACCCAATCACTCATTCAATCATTAATTGCTATTTCCTGAGCCAATCACCTCCTCGGCTGCCGCCTGACTTGATCACTTGTCCCTATCTTGACTAACCCGTGAAGCAACCTTGCTTATTCCTGAACTGATCATTCAGCTCTAATTCCCAATCCAATTGCCCACTACTACTCTCTGACAGATCACCCGCTGCTACTGCCTGATAGATCACCCACTGCTACTCCCTGACAGATCACCCACCGCATCCTGAACTGATTGCTCACAGCTATGTCCCAGTCCGATCATCTACGCTGACTCCTAACCCAAACACCTACTGCTGTTTTCCGATCACTAACCCAGAAATAATTCCAAACTTGATCACTCTCAGATCCTGCCTAACTTGATATCTCCCACTGATCACCCACTGCTATTTCCCAACTCAACCAGTCATGGTTATTCCCTGATCCCGTCGTCCACTGTTACCTCCCAAACTGATCACTTTTTGACATTTTCCAACCTGATCACCCACAGCTATTTCCTGAACTACTGCTGCTTCCAACCCCAATCATTTACAATCATGTCCCACCCCAATTTCTCCCCACTCCTTCCAGATTCAATTGCACACAGCTACTTCCTACACTAAACATCCATAGCTTCTTCACAAACCAATTATTCATTGATCCTGTGTGAAGCTGGATGAACATAGCAGGCCAAGCAGTATCTCATGAGATGCTTCACATTTTGTTATCTTGGATTCTCCAACATCTGCAGTTCCCATTATCACTATTCATTGATCCTTCCTGACTTGATCACCTGTAGCTACCACTCTATCCGAACACCTTATTTATCGTATGATCTGATCATGTCTTCCTAAACATGCCTGTTTTTGCAGCTAGAGATTTACATGATTACTGCTTGAAAACTTAGGAAATCTTAGGAACTATCTCAATTGATAAAACATGCTAGTTGTTTTATTATGCAGTGGTCTGGTGTTTGCAAATGTCGAAGGACTGACCAGCTCATGCCCCTGCATCCACGAACCCATAGAAGCTAGCAAGGCTATTTTAAACAGTAGTAAACCTGTACTGAAAATGCTACCACTGCAGAACTAAGACAATCAATCAAGATCCATCTCTTTACTAAACATGAGGGTACGGAGCAGACAAAAGAACTATCAAAATTAAAGGAAGAAAATTCAATATCAGTGACTGGTATTGAACCAACTGATAGGAAAAAAAAAGTAAGTTACAGCGGATAATATATAAGACAGTAAACTATGAATGTCATCACAAAAAGAAATCAGGTGCTTAGGATAATGAACAATAAACAATGGAATAATAATGGCATGATGCCAAAGAAATAATTGTGCACACTATTGTAATCTAATCTTGGTGAGACTGAGATTCTCGCAAGATAAACTGAAATAATTGTTCAGAGGGGACATAATTTTAAGGAGATTGGAGGAAGATATAGGGGAGATGGCAGAAGTAGATTCTTTATGCAGAGGGTGGTGGGTGTGTAGAATGTGCTGCCGGTGGTGGTAGTGGAGTCAGATACATTAGGGGCATACACGGATACGCACACGGATAATAGTGAAATGTAGGGTATGCAGGGTGAGTTGGATAATAGGTCGGCATAACATTGTGGGGCTGAAGGGCCTGCACTGTGCTGTACTGTTCTATGTTCTATGTTCTAAAATGTGCTTTATTGGCTGTTATAAATCTACACCTGAAAATTAGTACTTTATTACAAATTGGTAAAACATTTAAAAGCCCTAAAAAGATATAAATTCCCTAACATAGAGACTTTTAAGATAATGGAACTATTTTACAGTGTCATTAGCATAAGGCTCTCTACAGAGATTATGCATTTACTTTTGCTTCCTCTGGAATCTACTTTGGGAGAATGAAAGAAGCATGCCCTAATACATCTACGAGGTGTGGAGCACCAGAATTATCTTTTGTTCCTTCAAGCTGGAAATGTGAACTGATTTACTGTCCTCAATTTTGCACACAGTTGTGTTAAAAATTGAGACTCAAATCTACAACTTAAACTTTCTTGTCTTACAGGTGTGGGGCTCCGTATTTCTATTAGTTGTTCTTTCATCTTAAAATCTCTACAGTTCCTCCTTGTGTTCTCTCCTCCCCTAAATGTGGTTCAGAAATTCAATATTGAAATGATAAGATGCCTGAAGCAATTATTAACTGCCTTTATGACTATAAAGGCAGATACTTCTCTATGTTTAAAAGTCCAGGCTTAAAACTCAAATAAACAAGAATCGTAAGATATCTAAGATAATGGGAACTGCAGATGCTGGAGATTCCAAGATAATAAAATGTGAGGCTGGATGAACACAGCAGGCCAAGCAGCATCTCAGGAGCACAAAAGCTGACGTTTCGGGCCTAGACCCTTCATCAGAGAGGGGGATGGGGGGAGGGAACTGGAATAAATAAGGAGAGAGGGGGAGGCGGACCGAAGATGGAGAGTAAAGAAGATAGGTGGAGAGAGTGTAGGTGGGGAGGTAGGGAGGTGATAGGTCAGTCCAGGGAAGACGGACAGGTCAAGGAGGTGGGATGAGGTTAGTAGGTAGCTGGGGGTGCGGCTTGGGGTGGGAGGAAGGGATGGGTGAGAGGAAGAACCGGTTAGGGAGGCAGAGACAGGTTGGACTGGTTTTGGGATGCAGTGGGTGGGGGGGAAGAGCTGGGCTGGTTGTGTGGTGCAGTGGGGGGAGGGGATGAACTGGGCTGGTTTAGGGATGCAGTAGGGGAAGGGGAGATTTTGAAACTGGTAAAGTCCACATTGATACCATATGGCTGCAGGGTTCCCAGGCGGAATATGAGTTGCAGTTCCTGCAACCTTCGGGTGGCATCATTGTGGCAGTGCAGGAGGCCCATGATGGACATGTCATCAAGAGAATGGGAGGGGGAGTGGAAATGGTTTGCGACTGGGAGGTGCAGTTGTTTGTTGCGAACTGAGCGGAGGTGTTCTGCAAAGCGGTCCCCAAGCCTCCGCTTGGTTTCCCCAATGTAGAGGAAGCCGCACCGGGTACAGTGGATGCAGTATACCACATTGGCAGATGTGCAGGTGAACCTCTGCTTAATGTGGAATGTCATCTTGGGGCCTGGGATGGGGGTGAGGGAGGAGGTGTGGGGACAAGTGTAGCATTTCCTGCGGTTGCAGGGGAAGGTGCCGGGTGTGGTGGGGTTGGAGGGCAGTGTGGAGCGAACAAGGGAGTCAGGGAGGGAGTGGTCTCTCCGGAAAGCAGACAGGGGAGGGGATGGAAAAATGTCTTGGGTGGTGGGGTCGGATTGTAAATGCCGGAAGTGTCGGAGGATAATGCGTTGTATCCGGAGGTTGGTAGGGTGGTGTGTGAGAACGAGGGGGATCCTCTTGGGGCGGTTGTGGCGGGGGCGGGGTGTGAGGGATGTGTCGCGGGAAATGCGGGAGACGCGGTCACGGGCGTTTGTGTCGCGGGAAATGCGGGAGATGCGGTCAAGGGCGTTTGTGTCGCGGGAAATGCGGGAGACGCGGTCAAGGGCGTTTGTGTCGCGGGAAATGCGGGAGACGCGGTCAAGGGCGTTGTGTCGCGGGAAATGCGGGAGATGCGGTCAAGGGCGTTGACCGCGTCTCCCGCATTTCCCGCGACACATCCCTCACAGCCCGCCCCCGCCACAACCGCCCCAAGAGGATCCCCCTCGTTCTCACACACCACCCTACCAACCTCCGGATACAACGCATTATCCTCCGACACTTCCGGCATTTACAATCCGACCCCACCACCCAAGACATTTTTCCATCCCCTCCCCTGTCTGCTTTCCGGAGAGACCACTCTCTCCCTGACTCCCTTGTTCGCTCCACACTGCCCTCCAACCCCACCACACCCGGCACCTTCCCCTGCAACCGCAGGAAATGCTACACTTGTCCCCACACCTCCTCCCTCACCCCCATCCCAGGCCCCAAGATGACATTCCACATTAAGCAGAGGTTCACCTGCACATCTGCCAATGTGGTATACTGCATCCACTGTACCCGGTGCGGCTTCCTCTACATTGGGGAAACCAAGCGGAGGCTTGGGGACCGCTTTGCAGAACACCTCCGCTCAGTCCGCAACAAACAACTGCACCTCCCAGTCGCAAACCATTTCCACTCCCCCTCCCATTCTCTTGATGACATGTCCATCATGGGCCTCCTGCACTGCCACAATGATGCCACCCGAAGGTTGCAGGAACAGCAACTCATATTCCGCCTGGGAACCCTGCAGCCATATGGTATCAATGTGGACTTCACCAGTTTCAAAATCTCCCCTTCCCCTACTGCATCCCTAAACCAGCCCAGTTCATCCCCTCCCCCCACTGCACCACACAACCAGCCCAGCTCTTCCCCCCCCCACCCACTGCATCCCAAAACCAGTCCAACCTGTCTCTGCCTCCCTAACCGGTTCTTCCTCTCACCCATCCCTTCCTCCCACCCCAAGCCGCACCCCCAGCTACCTACTAACCTCATCCCACCTCCTTGACCTGTCCGTCTTCCCTGGACTGACCTGTCCCCTCCCTACCTCCCCACCTACACTCTCTCCACCTATCTTCTTTACTCTCCATCTTCGGTCCGCCTCCCCCTCTCTCCCTATTTATTCCAGTTCCCTCCCCCCATCCCCCTCTCTGATGAAGGGTCTAGGCCCGAAACGTCAGCTTTTGTGCTCCTGAGATGCTGCTTGGCCTGCTGTGTTCATCCAGCCTCACATTTTATTATCGTAAGATATCTAGACCTGTTCATTAAAAGCATATTAAAAGGTTTATGCCACAGCGCAATTCCTGCCTGAAACAGAAACAGAGGTACTGGAGAAACTCAGCAAGTCTGATAACTGTTTCTTTCACCACAGAGACTAACATTTTGAATTGTATGACTCTTCTTCAGAAATGAAAGGGGCTGAAAAATTATGGTTTTTATGTTATCTGTAGAGGGCAGGAAGAGGTGTAAAACAGAATGTGCGGGTGGCCAGACCAAATGACAAACACAGTGTGAATGGTGGTGAAAGTGATATTGATATAAAACATAGGTGTAAATAAAGAAGTGAAAAGTAGAAAATGGGTTCACATTGCTGAGTGTAAAAAAAACAAGGCAGAAGTCTTGGACATACTTTAAAGTTGTGGAACTCAATATTGTATCCGAGAATCTGTAAAATATCAAAGCAGACAATGAATTTTTGTTCTACCAGCTCGTATTGAACTTCATTGAAATGTTAGGGGAGAACCATGGTGGTTTATTGAAATGACAAGGACTGGAAGTTCAGGGTCATTACTACAGACAAAATGGATTTATCAACATAAAAACCATAAGAACTGCAGGTGCTGTAAATCAGGAACAGAAATAGAAGTTGAGATAACAAGGTGAAGAGCTGGATGAACACAGCAGGCCAAGCAGCATCTTAGGAGCAGGAAGGCTGATGTTTCAGGCCTAGACACTTCGTTAGAAATGGGGAAGGAAAAGAGGGTTCTGAAATAAATAGGGAGAGAGGGGGAGGCGGATTGAAGATGGATAGAGGAGAAAATAGGTGGAGAGGAGACAGACAAGTCAAAGAGGTGGGGATGGAGCCAATAAAGGTGATTGTAGGTGTGGAGTTAGGGAGGGGATAGGTCAGTCCAGGGAGGATGGACAGGTCAAGGGGGCGGGATGAGGTTAGTAGGTAGGAAATGGTGGTGCGGCTTGAGGTGGGAGGAGGAGATAGGTGAGAGGAAGAATACGTTAGGGAGGTGGGGATGAGCTGGGCTGGTTTCCCTGATGTGGTGGTGAGAGGGGAGATTTGGAAGCTTGTGAAATCAACATTGATACCATTGGGCTGCAGGTTTCCCAAGTGGAATATGAGTTGCTGTTCCTGCAGCCTTCGGGTGGCATCATTGTGGCACTGCAGGAGGCCCATGATGGGCATGTCGTCTGAGGAATGCAAGGGGGAGTTAAAATGGATCGTGACTGGGAGGTGCAGTTGTTTAATGCGAACCGAGTGGAGGTGTTCTGCAAAGTGACTCCCAAACCTTCGCTTGGTTTCCCCAATGTCGAGGAGGCCACATCGGGTGCAGCAGATACAGGATACCACATTGGCAGATGTGCAGGTGAACCTCTGCTTGATGTGGAAAGTCTTCTTGGGGCCTGGGATAGGGGTGAGGGAGGAGGTGTGGGGGCAAGTGTAGCACTTCCTGCAGTTCCGGGGAAAAGTGCTGGGTGTGGTGGGGTTGGAGGGGAGTGTGGAGCGGGCAAGTGAGTCACGGAGAGAGTGGTCCCTCTGAAAAGCAAACAAGAGTGGGGATGGAAAAATTTGTGGTGGTGGGGTCGAATTGCAGATGGCGGAAGTGTCAGAGGATGATGCGTTGGATCCAGAGGTTGGTGGGGTGGTACATGAGGACGAGGGGTTGGTTTTTTTTGTTGTTATTGTTGGGACGAGGTGTGAGGGATGAGTTGTGGGAAATGCCGGAGGCACGGTCGAGGGTGTTCTCGACCACTGCCGGCGGGGGGGGATGTTGCGGTCCGCATGGGCCCAAGCTGTGCCTGCCTCTTTGTAGGTTACGTGGAATAATTCCTCTTCTGTACCTACACTGGCCCCAAACCCCACCTCTTCCTCCGTTACATTGATGACTGTATCGGCGCCGCCTCTTGCTCCCACAAGGAGCTCGAACAGTCCATCCACTTCACTAACACCTTCCACCCCAACCTTAAGTTCACCTGGACTATCTCTAACACCTCCCTCACCTTCCTGGACCTCTCTATCACCATCTCAGGCAACCACCTAGAAACCGATATCCATTTCAAGCCCACCGACTCCCACAGCTACCGAGAATACACCTCCTCCCACCCACCTTCTTGCTAAAATTCCATCCCCTATTCCCAATTCCTTCACCTCTGCCAAATCTGCTCCCAGGATGAGGCATTATACTTCTGTTCATCTCAGATGTCCTCGTTTCTCAAGGACTGCAACATCCCCCCCGCATCGGTCGAGAACACCCTTGACTGTGTCTCTTGCATGTCCCGCAACTCATCCTTCACACTACGTCCGTGCAATAACAACCAAAAAAGAATCTCCCTTGTCCTCACATACCACCCCACCAACCTCCGGATCCAACGTATCATCCTCTGACACTACCGCCATCTGCAATTCGACCCCACCATCAAAAACATTGTTCCCTCTCCACCCTTATGTGCCTTCCGGAAGGACTACTCTCTCCGTGACTCCGTTGTCCACTCCACACTCCCCTCCAGCCCCACCACACCCGGCACTTTCCGCTGCAACTACAGGAAGTGTCACACCTGCCCCCACACCTCCTCCCTCGCCCCTATCCCAGGCCCCAAGAAGACTTTCCACATCAAGCAGATGTTCACCTGCACATCTGCCAATGTGGTATACTGCATTTGCTGCACCCGATGTGGCCTCATCTACATCGGGGAAACCAAGCGGTGGCTTTGGGGACCGCTTTGTCAAACATCTATGCTCGGATCACAATAAACAACTGCACCTCCCAGTCGCGAACCATTTCAACTCCCCGTCACACTCCTCAGACAACATGTCCATCCTGGGCCTCCTGCAGTGCCACAATGATGCCATCCGAAGGTTGCAGGAACAGCAACTCATATTCCGCTTGGGAACCCTGCAGCCCAATGGTATCAATGTTGATTTCACAAGCTTCAAAATCTCCCGTCCCCCTACTGCATCCCAAAACCAGCCCAGCTCGTCCCCGCCTCCCTAACCTGTTCTTCCTCTCACCTATCCCCTCCTGCCACCTCAAGTCACACCTCCATTTCCTACCTCCTAACCTCATCCCGCCTCCTTGATCTGTCTGTCCTCCCTGGACTGACCTATCTCCTCCCTACCTCCCCACCTAAACTCGCCTTTACTGGCTCCATCCCCACCTCTTTGACTTGTCTGTCTCCTCTCCACCTATCTTCTCCTCTATCCATCTTCGACCTGCCTCCCCCTCTTTCCCTATTTATTTCAGAACCCCCTTCCCCTGCCCCATTTCTGGTGAAGGGTCTAAGCCCGAAACGTCAGCTTTCCTGCTCCCACAATACTGCTTGGCCTGCTGTGTTCACCCAGCTCTGCACCTTGTTATCTCAGATTCTCCAGCATCTGCAGTTCCTATTATCACAGAATTAGAAGTTGCTGGAAGCTCAGCAGGTCTTTTCGCATCTGTGAAGCAAAAGTTAGAGTTAACGTTTCGGGTCTGGTGACCCTTCCTTGGAACATCTGGGTCTATCAATCTCTATTTTCAGCAGCCCTTTGGGTCAGAGAATTCTAAAGATTCATAACCTCTGTGTAAAACAAAATCCTCACCTCGATCCTATCTGGTATCCCCCTTATTTTTAAAGTGTGCACAATGATTCTCAACTCTCCAACTGGATTAACAATTTACCTGCATCAACTCTCCCTCTCTCTTTAAATATTTTGTTGGTTTCATTGAGATTACCTCTCATTCTTCAAAACTCCAGAGGATATAGGCTCAGTCCCACCTTCCTGACAACATGCCTTGTAAAGCTTGTATTTCCCCTAGGACAGCAATGTCTTTCCTGAAGTCAGGAGAACACATTTGCATTCAATTCTCCAGATGCAGTGTCAGCAAATATCTATACAATGGAAGCAAGACTTCATTACTCTTGTATTCAAATCCTCTTGCAATAAAGACTAACATTCCATTAGCCTTATTAATAACTTGCTGAACATGCATGTTAGCTTTCAGTGATTTATTGGCACGAACACCTCAGCTGTGTTGTACATCTGTACTTTACAATCTCTTATCATTTGAGCAATATTCTGTTTCTCTTAGGAAACTTGAAATATCATGAGTTCCACATTATGTTCCATCTGTCAAGTTATTTTCCCGCACTATCCTTATTATGTTTGATTTCTCTGATATCTAAAAATATCTTAATTTCTGTCCTGAACATATTCAATGGCAAAGCTTCGATAGCCTTTTGAGGTGGTGTATTCCAAATTCACCATTCTCCAATTTGGGAAGCTCCTCCTCATTTCATCCTAAACAGGCTATCCTTTATTCATTAATTGAGTTTTCTGGTTCTTGGCACCTCAACCAAGAATGGAAGATCTCAAGATGGTAATTTTTTCCATGTGATTTTAACTGTTGTGTCCTGGCAGAGTGAATTAAAATTGTTTACAGTAATCTCAGGACTGACACCCAACTGTCTATAATACTACATATTTGTGGTGAAAATATAAATGCAGTTTAATTAAGTTGATTTGATTTTTTATTGTCACATGCACCAAGATACAGTGAAAAATATTGTTTTGCATGCTATCCAGACAAATCATACCTCACGTAAGTACATCAGGGTAATAGATCAGAATGCAAAATATAATGTTACAGTGACAGAGAAGGTGCAGTGAAAGATCAACTCTGATATATGAGAGATCCTTTCATTAGTCTGATAACATTGGGGAAGAAGCTGTTCTTGAATCTGTTGTTACGTGTTTTCAAACTTTTGTATCTTCTGCCTAATGGATGAGGGTGGAAGAGAGTGTAACTGAGGTGGGAGGGATCTTTGATTATGTTGGCTGTTTTCCTAAGACAGCAAGAAATGTAAATGGAGTCAGTGGAAGGAAGGCTGGTTTTCGTGATGGACTGGACTGCATTCATAACTCTGTGCAATTTATTTTGGCCTTGGACAGAGCAGTTGCCATACCAAACATGATGCATCCAGACAGTATGCTTTCTATATTGGTAAGAGTCATGTTGGGCATACTGAATTTGCTTAGCTTTCTTAAGAAGTAGAGGCATTGGTGTGCTTCCTTGACTATTGTTTTATGAATTATTCTGTATATGTGAATTTCTGCTTTCTCAGGTTATTGGAATCACTGAAAGATATGTTCATTTCCAAAAAGAATTCATATTTGACTTCAGACACTGGCTTTAACCTGACCATCAGTGCCTTGAACATCTTCCATACTGTTAGCATTCAAGGTATGTATTAGTTTTGAGTCAGAAACATTTCATATAATTTAACTGTGTTTTTTTTCTTGGTTTTTTTACTTTCGTCTTTTTTATTTTCATTTCCACATTTTTTTTTAGTTCCGTGCCTATTATCAATCCCAGGAACAGGTCGGTTTATTGGTATGATTATTAGTTTTAGGGGCATTAGAAAAAAAAAATTAGAAAAAAATTAAACCTGTCCTTCCTTGTCCCATCATTGAGAATCTAACTGCCTACACATTTCAATAAATGATATTACCATCATTAAATGCTCCATCAGCAACATTGTGGAAGGTCACTGTTGACCAGGAACTGAACTTTGTGATATAAATATTGTGGGCAAAATAGCAGGTTAGAAGCTGGCTATTCTGCAATAACTCACCTCTTGACTGTCCATGGTCTTTTGAACAACTGCATGGCACAAATCAGGATTTAATGGGATACTCTCCATATGCCTGGATAAGTGCGGTTTCAACACACATAAGAAGACTGACAGGAATGCAAACATGGAAATCAGGAACATTTTGCTTTTCATAACTTCACAATTCCATCACATCATAGCTGGTCTGATTGCAGCCTTGACTTCACTTTTCTACTTATCTCCAATATCCCTTGCTTCTCTTGTTAACCAAATATTTGTCTTTGAAGATATTCAATGACACTGTGTACATTACTCACCGGAGAAGAGTTTTGCAGACCCGCAAACCATCTCATTGCATTTTCCTCATCTTCTCCCATTTTAAAAGAGTGACAACTGATTTTTAAATAATGCCCTCTAATTCTAGTTTCTTCTACAATCCTGTTACAAACTGTCTGGCCCTATCAAAAATTATACATCAGGCTGGGAAATATTGTTCAAAATGATTTGATAATGTTAATAAAAGATTGCACTTTATAATCATCTGCATTGTAAAGCAGTTTCTAACTGCAGTGCGCAGCGTGTCGGTGGGTTATTACAAGTTTTCATCAGCAAGGGGAGGATTGCTGTTTCAGGTACCATTTTTTGTGCAGAAGGGAGGAATAAGAAGATAATCCAGTAATGGGGGTTCATCATGCAGAAGGAAGCCTGTGGTGTGAACATCTTCCAACTTAAAATATGAAGATAGAAAACATCAGCAGCATTTAGTTAATTGGAAAATATGTACATTTATGACACGTCATGGACAGAATTAATACAAAAAGTCATAGGTTTCGCTGGAAGGCCCTTGAAATGAAAAGGATATAAAGTATTTAAAGAGGATATAACAAAATAATCACAGAAAAAAACTTTGTGTGGTATTGCGAACAATGAGTTAGTGTTTTATAACAGAAGTATCATGAATGGGAGCACTGACTTATCAGTTTGGGCATGGCTGTGAAACCTTGCATTATTAGAATGTGGTCTCGGGGCCCAACAATAGTTTGATTGCAGGATATTGGCTTTATAGAAAAATTAGAATAAGTGTTTTTGAGAAAAGACATTACGAGTCTGATACCTGAAATCTCTGGGAGCAGGGATTATAAATCTTCAGGACAGTATTTCCTCTGCATTCTGGCAGCATTAATCCTAGATTGGTGAGAGTCTGGAATTTACAGCTTGAAGTTGTGATAGCAGTAGAAATTTTAAATTGTTTATTTAAAATATATTTGAATATGCTGTTAATGCTATACCAACAAAGCCACAGAACACGATCAGGAAGGTGGCATAAACTAAGTGACTTTTTTTCAATGCACTGAATGATTTCCTTCTGTACAATAAATCTTTCTCTTTTTCTCTACTGTTGAGTTTGCCAGCTTATTCAGGCTTTAATAAACAAAGAATGTCCATTGGTAAATAATTACATCACATTACAAAAATCATTGGGCATAAAATTTAAGTTTGTCAAGGCCCTCGACTATGTAGCATCAGACCATCGTGACATATGTCAGGTGATAAAATCCACCTTATTTTATTTTCCATTTTCTACAGAGACATAAACTATCACATTAGTAGGAATAATTACTGAAAATGTGGCAGGACTGATGCCAACTGATGTAGCTACCAATAATATAGAATGTGAATAACCCATGGGCACTGTTAATATAGGACAAGTTAACACAGAAGAAACCAATGTAAGTTGTACAGAGAAATTTCAATAACTCTTTTTAATCAATAGATTTAGACCAGAATCTGACACTGGGTGATCTTCTGTGGGATCGTAAAATGACTGAGTCAGATTTAATAAACGGATTTATGTTGGATCCTGTGATGATCAAACAACTGCTGAATACATCGATTCCTTTATGCAAGGTAAATATCTATGAACAAAATTGTGCTCTAGATCTTGTTTTGTGTTAATGCATCTAGTTCTGGGTTACATTTTGAACCCAAGTAAGAGGGCAACACAACATAGCATTTTCTACTCTGGCAGCAAAATTATTTCTATGAGACAAAAATCACTTGCAAAGTGATATATCACTTCATCTTACACTTAGCATAGCCTACAGCAGCATGATACATGATACTGTTCTTCCCATTTTCCATCCATTATGCAGACATTCCCCAATTTCCCTGCAGTTCGTGAAACCTGGGACTGTAAAGGGTAAATGAATTCGGTAAACTTTTACAAACCTTTGCTAAGATGGGCTGTACAAAATAGTGGGTTATGGTTGGATGAGGGATTGTGCCATCAATATTATGTAATAGAGATAGTATTAAGGGTAGCATGGGTGTTCATTTGCCTTTTTGCTTCTAGGAAGCAATTACTTACTATAATTATAATTACTTATGTTTTAACTCTGGCCCAAGCACCAGAAAATCAGCGATAAAAATAGATGAGGAATGCTTTGCGGAAACATAAAATGCCTTGACAGCATTTGTTTGAGGGCTACAAGGAGCTGAACCACTTCCTCCTAACCTCATAGGCTTGCCTTCTCCTCTAATATTTGATTTTGATTCAGGGTTTGGACCCGGGGATGAGCAATTGTATCAAACTTCTCACCTCAGGTTTAAAATCATCCTCAGGATTCAATTTCGACTCCTGATCTGGAATCCATTCGTCCCTGTGGATCTGACCCCTACCCTTATTCCTGTCATGCTACCACAAACACAGGGGCATCCTCTCTACCTCCAGCACTTTCCCTGCTGGGCGGAAGCTGGCTTCCTGGGAAGGATCCTGTTTAAAGAGACAACACACTGTGAAGTTTCAAAGCTGCTTTGTCATTACATTCAGTTCTGGTCAATATGGTACATGAAGGATTTCAAGGCCTTAGAGATGCTGCAGAGGAGATTAATTAGAACGGTAGTAGGAATATGAACATAAGTTTCGTAGCAAAACTGGAGAAACTGGGACAGTCCTGATAGGGATAGAGATAATTCGAGAAATTTATTAGAGGCTTTTCTAAGTCAAGAAGTATTTTGCTAGTCTACATGAACAGAAGCTTTTCACAGTGACAGAATGGTTGGTACCCAAAGGACATGGAATTAAGATGGTTGTCAAAAGGGCTAGAGGAAGTATTCTTTGTATGCAGTGAACTTGTTTTATTTATGCAGGGCTTTTGTTATTGTCCAGCTCCAACTGTCCTTGAGTAGGTGGTGGTGAGCCATCTCTGTAAACTGCTGCAGTCCATGAGGTGCAGGTACACCCTCTGTGCTCTAAGAAAGGAAATTTCAGGACTTCTGCCCAGTAGCTGTAAAGGAATGATGATATAATTCCAAGTTAGGATGGTATGTGGCTTGCAAAGCAATTTGCAATTGGTTGTGTTCCTATGCCTCATTGTCCTTATAGGTGGTAGAGCTCATGTGTTTGGAAGCTGTATCACAGTCAATCAAACTGGCTGAAACAGAAGTTGCTGGCAAAGCTTAGCAGGTCTGGCAGCATCTGTGAAGAGAAATCGGAGTTAGCGTTTTGGGTCCAGTGACTCTTCCTCAGAACTGTGGGTCACCGGACCTGAAACATTGACTCAGATTTCTTTTCACAGATGCTGTCAGACCTGCTGAGCTTTTCCACCAACTTCGGTTTTTGTTTCTGATTTACAGCGTCTACAGTTCCTTTGGGTTTTCATCAAGCAGGCTGTTTTGGCTTGGATGGCTTTGAGCTACTTGATTGATGTGGAAGCTATGCTTATCAAGGCAAATAGGGAGTATTCCATCACATTCCTGACTTGTGCCTCACAGGTAGGCAGGGTTTCTGGAGTCAGGAGTGAGTTACAATTTACAGAATTCCTAACTGCTGAACTGCGCTTATATTCTTGTCACGCTGCTCCAATAAAAAAAACTGATCATGCTGATCTTCAAAATCTAACCTGTTCCCACTTTCTCCCCATACCCTTTGATCCCTAAGAACTATAATTCCTTCCTGAAAAATTTCGATGTTTTGTCCTCAATTGCTTTCCATGGCAGAGAATTCTGCAGCCTCACCACTCTGCGGCAAGATCCAGTATAAACGGCCTTCTGATTTCCCATACTTATTCTGAACAGCATATGCACTCAATCAACAGCAGCAAAAGAAAGGCAGAAGCATCTCACTTGCAGGTCCCATGCTGAAACCGTTAAAGTGTGTAAGTGGGTGGGGGAGATCATTCGTCCAGCTGAAGAGATCTTTAATAGAGAGTGCTGACAGGGCCAGTGAGATCCAAAATGATAACTGCAAAACAGCATTAAATGTTGTTTAATGTCACAATCTGTCCACTCTGCATGGCCACTAGCATGAGAATCTCATCAAATGCTCACAAGTGCTCTGTCGACAGCACTTTCCAAACCTGTGATGTCCACTTCCCATAAGAATAAAGGCAGAAGTTGCGTAGGAACACCTCATCTTTGAATTCCTTTGAATTCAATCCTTGAATTCCTGTCATAACAGCACGAGGAGTGTACTGACGCCTATGTACTGCAGTGGTTTAGAATCTGCCTCATCACCACCAACAAATGCAAGGTTTTCCAATGTCATTACATACCATCAAAGACAAAGTAAAAATAAGACCTTGGCCTGCTCATCATACTTGTCCCTCCTGAAAGAGAGCGCAGTGCAATTACATTTCTTGACATATTCACTTCATCCTGAATGTATCAGTGAAGGGCTGCGGGGTGGGGTGGGGATTGGCCCTAGTGGGGAATGTAGGATATATTGTTCACTCTCACCTAGAAGGATTTGTTCATATAAAGGTTTAGTGTGACTCTGACATTCGTTGCCTTTAATAACACCATGCTCACCTTACTTTGAAACTTTATGATATGTTGAGGGTTGTGGTACAGTCCCATAAGTAGTTCCTTGGTGAATCTGAGTTACCACATCCATTGAGGGAGGTAAGAGAGGTACTTTGGGAGCACCAGTCGTTCACATGACCTCCTCATTTTTTTCTCCTCTTCATAGATATTCCCATCACTGCAATTCTGTTCAGTCTGTTGACCATATTGCTTGATGCAAACGCATTGCAATTACAATCTCCAGACTTCTTGGAGATTTCATGCAACAAAGTCCTCTGCTCTCCCTTTAAACACCATATTTTCCAGACAATACGATACATCAGGATTTTAAAAGCAAATGTTTAGAAAGTATCTGAATATAGCCTTTATACTGTTAGAAGCATAGCAGCTTTCACAGCTCCTTCCCAGAAAAGCAGAGATGTATTCTGGTCAGTTGCTTCACAATGTGTTTCGGTGAGAGTGAGTTGTACAGGCATTAGGTCGGCCTACTTTGACCAAGTTTAGAACATAGAACATAGAACTGTACAGCACAGAACAGGCCCTTCAATGTTGTGCCGACCATTGATCCTCATGTATGCACCCTCAAATTTCTGTGACCAAATACATGTCCAGCAGTCTCTTAAATGACCCCAATGACCTTGCTTCCACAACTGCTGCTGGCAACGTATTCCATGCTCTCACAACTCTCTGCGTAAAGAACCTGCCTCTGACATCCCCTCTATACTTTCCACCAACCAGCTTAAAACTATGACCCCTCGTGCTAGCCATTTCTGCCCTGGGAAATTGTCTCTGGCTATCAACTCTATCTATGCCTTTCATTATCTTGTATACCTCAATTAGGTCCCCTCTCCTCCTCCTTTTCTCCAATGAAAAGAGACCGAGCTCAGTCAACCTCTCTTCATAAGATAAGCCCTCCAGTCCAGGCAGCATCCTGGTAAACCTCCTCTGAACCCTCTCCAAAGCATCCACATCTTTTTTTTATAATAGGGCGCCCAGAACTGGACGCAGTATTCCAAGTGCGGTCTAACCAAAGTTTTATAGAGCTGCAACAAGATCTCACGACTCTTAAACTCAATCCCCCTGTTAATGAAAGCCAAAACACCATATGCTTTCTTAACAACCCTGTCCACTTGGGTGGCCATTTTAAGGGATCTATATATCTGCACACCAAGATCCCTCTGTTCCTCCACGCTGCCAAGAATCCTATCCTTAATCCTGTACTCAACTTTCAAATTCGACCTTCCAAAATGCATCACCTCGCATTTATCCAGGTTGAACTCCATCTGCCACCTCACAGCCCATCTCTGCATCCTGTCAATGTCCCGCTGCAGCCTACAACAGCCCTCTACACTGTCAACGACACCTCCGACCTTTGTGTCGTCTGCAAACTTGCTGACCCATCCTTCAATCCCCTCATCCAAGTCATTAATAAAAATTACAAACAGTAGAGGCCCAAGGACAGAGCCCTGTGGAACCCCACTCACCACTGACTTCCAGGCAGAATATTTTCCTTCTACTACCACTCGCTGTCTTCTGTTGGCCAGCCAATTCTGTATCCAAGCAGCTAAGTTCCCCTGTATACCATTCCTCCTGACCTTCTGAATGAGCCTACCATGGGGAACCTTATCAAATGCCTTACTGAAGTCCATATACACCACATCCACAGCTTGACCCTCATCAACTTTTCTAGTCACATCCTCAAAAAACTCGATAAGGTTTGTAAGGCATGACCTACCCCTCACAAAGCGGTGTTGACTGTATTTGATCAAGCCCTGCTCTTCCAGATGGTCATAAATCTTATCCCTCAGAATCCTTTCTAACACCTTGCAGATGACAGACGTGAGACTTACTGGTCTATAATTGCCGGGGATTTCCCTATTTCCTTTCTTGAAGAGAGGAATTACATTTGCCTCTCTCCAGTCCTCAGGTACGACTCCAGTGGAGAGCGAGGATGCAAAGATCTTCGCAAGTGGCGAAGCAATTGCATTTCTCGCTTCCCAAAGCAGCCGAGGACAAATCTGGTCCGGGCCTGGCGACTTGTCAATCTTAATGTTTGACAAAATTTTCAGCACATCAGCTTCCTCTATCTCTATCCATTCCAGCATGCACACCTGCTCTTCAAAGGTTTCATTCACTACAAAGTTCGTTTCTTTCATAAAGACAGAAGCAAAAAACTCATTTAGGGCTTCCCCTACCTCCTCAGGCTCCACACACAAGTTCCCTATGCTATCCCTGATCGGCCCTACTCTTTCTTTGATCATTCTCTTATTCCTCACGTAAGTGTAAAATGCCTTTGTGTTTTCCCGGATTCCTTCTGCCAAGCCTTTCTCGTGCCCCCTCCTGGCTCTCCTCAGACCATTTTTGAGCTCCTTCCTTGCCTGCATGTAATCCTCTCTAGCTGAACTTGACCCTAGCTTCCTCCACCTTATGTAAGCTACCTTCTTCCTTTTCACAAGAAGCTCCACCGCTCTCGTCATCCAAGGTTCCTTTATCTTACCCCTTCTTGCCTGTCTCAGAGGGACATATTTACTCATCACTCCCAACAACTGTTCCTTAAACAGTCTCCACATGTCTATAGTTCCCTTACCATGGAACAACTGCTCCCAGTCCATGCTTCCTAACTCATGTCTAATCGCATCATAGTTTCCTCTTCCCCAATTAAATATCCTCCCATTTTGCCTAATCCTCTCCTTCTCCATAGCTATGTAGAATGTGAGGCAGTTATGGTCACTATCACCAAAATGCTCTCCCACCACAAGATCTGATACCTGCCCCGGCTCGTTTCCGAGCACCAAGTCTAGAATGGCCTCTCCCCTCGTCGGCCTGTCAACGTACTGTGTTAGGAAACCCTCCTGAACACACCTTACAAAAACAACTCCATTCAAATCTTCTGCTCGAAGGAGGTTCCAATCAATATTAGGAAAGTTAAAGTCACCCATTACAACAACCCTACTGCGATTTAAGAAGAAAAAATGTGTTTAACCAGCTAGATGACTTATTGATATTAAACAAAAATCTAAAAGAACTGCACTTGTTGGAAATCTGAAACAAAAACAGAAATAGCTGGAAAAACTCAACCCTTTTTCAGCACTCCTGCTGAGTTTTTCCAGCAATTCCTGCATTTATTTGTGGCACATTGATATTGCTGTCTGATCTTTCCCAGTTTGGGTAATGAGAGGCATGCCCATATACTGTAAGCCTAACGATACAAGGACAACACCAGAATTGGCTGAAAACACAATGTTCCTCCTTCAGGCTTTTGGTATTAGGGATCCCAAATTAGCATCCTTTATTTCTAAAGATTGAATGGATGTTTGACTAACTTAGATGCAGTTTCAACTTAAGAGCTATAACCAAAACCTGATTAATGTCTGTAGACTATATATGTGCTGTTACAATCTGAAATATGGTAGTGATGAAAATGTAACTGCCTTTTTCAAGCAAAATTTTCTAATTGTATTTTTATTTCAGTTTTACATTCTCCTGAATGAGCGCGAATTCCAGAAATTTTTGTGCACAAAGACTGAGCACTTTGTCCTTTGTGCTATGTCGAACTACCTGCCTACTTATTTGTCCCACAATATTGACATTTTTAAGTTATCTAAAGAGGTAAGTAAAAGATACATTAGACTATTGCCCTGATGAACTAATGAAAAATGATTCCAGAAAATAATGGAAATGTTCAGCAGGTCAAGTAGCATCAGTGGAGTGAATGGGCAGAATGAAGGCAGCCCGTCACTGATAAGGAATCATGCCTGTTGTTGGACAGCCAGCAAGAAACCTGCTTCTTCATAGGAAGATCTGCTGAGCCACAAGCCAATCAGGCAGTGGTGAGGCTATCAGCTGGTCTAACTCTGGAAATCAAGACCCCGGGAGAAAACCTCATTTATGGTCAGCTGACCAGCCATTCAGAAGTCAAAAGTTGACGCCGCTGCTCGAAGAGTTCTCCTTGGGTCAAGGTATCTTGGAGTGACCAAGCCAGGTAAACAGTATAGGGGAAATGGGTTACACAGACTGAGGGTCACAGGAAAAGGGTGCAAAGGATCAGTAGATAGAATATCTTTCCTTGTCCATCCTCAGAAATGACAAGCTGACTATTGACTGAAGTGACAAGGCCCTCAGGCCAGCTTGCCCCATTACTTCCTCTGCTGCCATATCAAGGAGGGGAGAATCATGCTTCTTATCCTGTTCCACTGATACTGTCTGACCTATTGAATATTTCTAGAATTTTCTGTTTGAACTTCAGATTACCAGCATCTGTACAAGCATCCAAAATAACCATCCACTCCAAAGAACAATCTAATGTAATGTAATGTTCTTGAGACATGCCATAGCATGTTTGTGGCCTTGAAGCAACTCCCCAAGTGGAGGACATCCACGTGTTATGCACTGAGTGCTGGCTGCATTACTGCCATATTGTTTAGCTACATAGTACTGGTGCTGGGACCATGTCTCTGAAGCTTGTAACACTGATTTTACTGTAGAGGTGACTTTTCAAGTTCAGTGCTCCAAATAACATCATCGCTTAGTTTTTGCTCAGCTGAACATGCATTCAGCAGCAGGGAGGCTCTCCCACCATCCTGCTGTCACCTCACTACCTCAAAAACAACATAACAGAACATTAGCAACCTTAATGGTTAGTTGCTGGATGATTTCTACAGGTTTCTGCAAAATGGCAGATGTGTGTTATGTGTTTTCAATTGCTTATTAACTGTGATGAAGTTTACAAGGATTGATTTGATATAGCGAAATACTTGTTCTGACTGCATGGATTCTGCTCACACTCTATCCCCAAGCCATTAACTTCCATCACCCTCAGCTTGCAGTGTTATATGGACAATGAGCAGAGGCAAGATGGAGGACAGCAATCTGTTTGAAGAGGTTGGTTGTAGGGAGGGGTAGGGAGAATGGCTGTTAGCGGGAGGCCATACTCACCCAGTGACTTCAGGAAACAATTTCCAGCAAGGAACACTTTGAGATGTTCACAATGGAGAGCTCATGGAAATCTGTCACATCTTGCATCTAGACCTGTAGTTTCAGAACAGCGTAATTGTCAGTCATTGTCAATGACTATAAAAGTAGCAATGGCATTGAATTTCATTGATTTGGGCTCCTTCTAAGCTAGAACAGGCAACATGTCCAACATCTGACACTTCCAACTCCACTACCGGTAAGGGCAGTCACTGAGGCTCTGTATGCAAAGCAAAGTGAGCATGTTACATTCTCCCAATAAAGAGAGAGACAGTGGTTTCCTATCATACAAGGTCAGAGGCATACCAAAACTGCAAAGTGTTTGGTTCTGTCAGTTTCCAGCTGGTGTGGGACCATACACGACCCATCATTCAGCTCAATGTCCAATATCATCATAGAAGTCAGGGTGCCTTTATCCATTGTCTGTTCATTGTCCAATCACCATGAGAAAGCAAAGGTTTATATGAGATTACATAAAGGCACTATACCTCTAAGGCAGCTAGATCACATGACAGCATGTGATGCTCTCATATAATGGTGTCCATCAATCACCAAGCATTGTTACAAGAAAATAAACAAATTTAGAATCATTTAAAGCTGCTGAAGTGAAATGATTTATTAATATATAGAAAAAATTATGAAGATAAAGCTCAGTTTGGAAAATCACTGATTATTTCATGATAACAAAGTGTGGAGCCGGATGAACACAGCAGGCTAAGCAGCATCTCAGGAGCACAAAAGCTGACGTTTCGGGCCTAGACCCTTCATCAGAGAGCGGGATGGGGAGAGGGAACTGGAATAAGTAGGGAGAGAGGGGGAGGCAGCCTGAAGATGGAGAGAAAACAAGATAGGTAGAAAGGAGAGTATAGGTGAGGAGGTAGGGAAGGGATAGGTCAGTCCAGGGAAGATGGACAGGTCAAGGAGGCGGGATGAGGTGGTAGGTAGGAAATGGAAGTGCGGCTTGAGGTGGGAGGAAGGGATGGGTGAGAGGAAGAATAGGTTAGGGAAGCAGAGACAGGCTGGGCTGGTTTTGGGATGCAGTGGGGGGAGGGGACGAGCTGGGCTGGTTTTGGGATGCAGTGGGGCAAGGGGAGATTTTGAAGCTTGTGAAGTCCACATTGATACCATTGAGCTGCAGGGTTCCCAAGCGGAATATGAGTTGCTGTTCCTGCAACCTTCGGGTGGCATCATTGTGGCACTGCAGGAGGCTCATGATGGACATGTTGTCTGAGGAATGGGAGGGGGAGTTGAAATGGTTCGCGACTGGGAGGTGCAGTTGTTTGTTGCGAACCGAGCGGAGGTGTTCTGCAAAGCGGTCCCCAAGCCTCCACTTGGTTTCCCCAATGTAGAGGAAGCCACACCAGGTGAAATGGATACAATATACCACATTGGCAGATGTGCAGGTGAACATCTGCTTGATGTGGAAGGTCATCTTGGGGCCTGGGATAGGAGTGAGGGAGGAGGTGTGGGGGCAAGTGTAGCACTTCCTGCGGTTGCAGGGGAAGGTGCTGGGTGTGGTGGGGTTGGAGGGGAGTGTGGAGCGGACAAGGGAGTCGCGGAGAAAGTGGTCTCTCCAGAAGGCAGACAAGGGTGGGGATGGAAAAATAGCTTGGGTGGTGGTGTTGGATTGTAGATGGCGGAAGTGTCGGAGGATGACACGTTGTATCCAGAGGTTGGTGGGGTGGTATGTGAGAACGAGGGGGATCCTCTGGGGGCGGTTGTGGTGGGTCAGGGTGTGAAGGATGTGTTGCGGGAAATGCGGGAGACACGGTCAAGGGTGTTCTCGAACACTGCGGGGGGAAAGTTGCGGTCCTTGAAGAACGTGGACATTTGGGATTTGCGGGAGTGGAATGCCTCATCGTGGGAGCAGATGCGGCAGAGGCAGAGGAATTGGGAATGGGGATGGAATTTTTTCGGGAGTGTGGGTGGGAGGAGGTGTATTCTAGGTAGCTGTGGGAGTCAGTGGGCTTGAAATGGACATCAGTTTCTAGCTGGGTACCTGAGATGGAGACTGAGAGGTCCAGGAAGGTGAGGGATGTGTTGGAGATGGCCCAGGTGAACTGGAGGTTGGGGTGGAAGGTGTTGGTAAAGTGGATGAACTGTTCGACCTCCTCTGGGGAACAAGAGTCGGCACAGACACAATCCTCTCACCCATCGCTTCCTCCCACCTCAAGCCTCACCTCCATTTCCTACCTACCACCTCATCCTGCCTCCTTGACCTGTCCATCTTCATTGGACTGACCTATCCCCTCCCTACCTCCTCACCTATACTCTCCTTTCTACCTATCTTGTTTTCTCTCCATCTTTGGTCTGCCTCCCCCTCTCTCCTCCCTATTTATTGCAGTTCCGTCTCCCTATCCCCCTGTCTGATGAAGGGTCTCGGCCCGAAATGTCAGCTTTTCTGCTCCTGAGATGCTGCTTGGCCTGCTGTGTTCATCCAGCTTCACACTTTGTTATCTTGGATTCTCCAGCATCTGCAGTTCCCATTATCACTGATTATTTCATGATTGGCATCAATGAAAATGGGCCTGAATTGGGAACAAATGTTACACTGTTGCTCATGAGACATATGAGCTACATCTGATCATTGTACAAAAGCATATGATGCTTAAGTTATAATGTAGTGTGGAAAGCAACATTTTAATCAATGTTCATTGCAAAGGTCAGCAGAGAATTCAGCTATTCATTGTTAGTAATTAAAAAACTTGGTTTGTGATCTCAAATGATACATTTGAATACACTTTTATTGATATTACTCACAACATTTTAAAAGTTTTTATGAGCCAAAGATGAGCAGTTCTTCACCCATTTCTGTGTTTTATGTTTATACACTGTGGTTGTAAGTGGTAAATGAATTCATTTGCCATCTTTATCTGGTCTGGCCGACGTATGATTCCAGACCCCGCAGGGATGTGGTTGACTCTTAAGTGGGGATGGGCAGTAAATGCTGGCCCATCCAGTGACACTCTTATCCCTTGAATGAATAATAAAAAAGACTTCTGCGTGCTTTGCTCCAACGCAGGAATGCTTTTGTCCATGACTAATGGTTCTGAGATACATCTATTTAGGACAGAATTTCTCATTGCTCAGCCTATTAACAATGAGCATACTATTTGCTGAGGCATTTATGCCAACATCCGTAATTGTGTTAAAATCTAACTGTCTAAATGATCTCCATGTCACATTTTCAGAAGAGATACTAACTGAGATTGTGTGGGTGATATTAAGAATCAACAACTCCAATTATATTAACAAAGAAACAATAATATTTAATACAAATGAAGAACCATTTCAGTTCCCAACTTTTCCTAGGACCTCTGTGTGAATAAAGATCTCTGCATAAACTTAAAATGAAAGACTGGATTCTCTGCTGTGCTGTACAATGAACATAGCTCAAAACTGTTGCTTTACATACCTTATTGCAACTTAAGCAAAATCTGCTTGGGTTTCAAACTAAAACACGTTTAATAAATGCTAAAATTAATCCTCAGGTTATGTTATTGTAATGAGGTTATATTCCTGAAGAGCAGAGAAACTGTTTGATTGCCTGCTTTGACTCACTCTGTTACTTTGTATTTTTCATGTAACACTTTAAGGCTTTTAATATTTGGCGTAGAAGTGGATTCCCTGAGTACTTGGTGACCATGTTTGACCAAATGTCAGCAGCTGTAATGAGACTTTCAACAGAAAACCAGGACTTCAAAAAATCTTCACCAGCACAACAAATCAATTCTCTGCTCAGTGACTTTTTTCACCACATTGTGGATCCATCAGGAGAGTGAGTCAGTTATTTCACTGCTTCTGTGCAACATGTAGGCCTGTTAGCAAAAGTATGATTTTTTTTCCTCATGGTGTCAGGGGATAATTAAGTAAGCATGGTGGAGGTGAAGAAATGTCATCTTCATTTACTGCAACAACGTAAATGAATGATTCTTTGAAACCATGAAGAAATAGCATAAAGGCTATCTTAAAGCCATGGTGGATAATTGTGGAAATAAATGGTGTACATATCTATACTACCATGAATTGTTTGTATACTGATAAGTAATAAAATATTTAGTGCATTAAATATCTATTGTGACATAGGATGCTGATAAAGGTTAAACCTGGTATTTTGCCTTAGAAATAATTTAAATAGCAACCTAAAGTATACATCCTTAAGACTATGGGATATTGGAGTCATGTAAATAAGATGGCTACTGTCTGCACCTCTGAGTTGACCAATTTTAATAAGGCATTAAGAAGCAATAAAATTGGCTATTGTGATTCAAATTTAAAAAGTGAACAATTGGGTAGGATTTTCCTGAGCACCTAACTCTGTTAAAGGTTTGCTTGAATAAGCAAAATTGGCAAAAGATATGACTGGGGTTTAGTCCTAATGTTTCCATGGTTGGAAAGGCTCCTTGCTCATAACTGTTCAGGCTCGCATGTTGTAGCCATGTAGATGAGTTAATGGAGGGCAAGTGCTGCCTGTGGAGCTGTAATGCAGCATGACTTAGTGGCTTTATGAGAAGAGGAAGAGAAGAAAACTGGAGAAGAGATTGGCTGGGATTTGCAGCAAAATGAGAGGAGGTGAGGGTGGCAAAGAGAGTGTGAGGAAACAGCACAGTTATTAGAGGATTGATGCCCATCATATTTTACATGTCCCTCCATTATAAAACATGTCTGACAAGGAGTTATAAAATCCAGCCCAGGGAATCATGCTTTGCTAACAGTACAGAAGAAAGCCATTTGGCTCATGTCGGCAACAGCAATTGAGTGCAACTGAGACCATCTCACATCTCTGCCTTTCCCTTATGCCCTAAAATTCTTTCCTCGTCAGATACTTACTCAACTCTCCTTGAATGTCATGTTTAAATCTGTCTCCATTACACTGTCAGATAATGCTTCCCAAATTGTAACCATTTGCCAAGTAAAATGCAAATTTTAAGATTTGATTTGTACCTCCAGATTGACTTCAGTGTTGAGACAGACACATCAAGATATCAACTAAATATCTGTGATGTCTAATGCTGTGAAAGTTGTATGATGATTATGAAGGAAGCCCCGTTGTTGTTGCAACAGGAGCTGACCTTTCAGTGTTTTTGATCTTGCACTCTTGCAGCCCATGAAGGAAAGGGATGTATTACCAGACAGCAGCAGAATTTAAAACTCACTTTAATGTATACTGATTCCACAAAGTAGTAGAACATCCCTGTTACTGAACCAGAAGTGGGTTGTGAGCCCCACACCAGGACTTGATGTTCAAAGAAGGTTTATTATGCAGTTAAGCAGGTTCTTCATTGTCCTGAAATCCTTGTAATATGTGCTAAGGGCAGGTGGTAAGTGTGGGAGAGATTTGTAATCAGCCAAGAAAGGAATTTTGAATCTGTGCAATCATTACCTACAACTCCAGTGGAAAACATATATGTAAAAGGTGCCTGTTGCTACAGCAACTTGGACTGATTGGATGATCTGTCACATAACATCAATGTTGGGTGTATGTGCTTCCATTAAACCTTTGTCACTGACAAAAAAAAATTTACACATAAATATACATTCATGTTCCATTTGAGTAGAATTTAATGCTGTATTTATATTTGCAGATCACAAAAGTACCTTGAAAGGTTCCAGGAAAATGTGCAGACTTTGGAACAGTGGCCTCAAATCAAGTATATGCTTATGGTAGATGAATCATTCAGAAACCTCACTATTGCAAAATGGAATGCTGATCGAGGTAGGAGGATTCTTAGAATTCTTAAATTTGAAACGGGTGTCTTTCATGAACATTTCTGGGATTTAAACTGCTGTTGACCAAACTAATCAAGTGGCACACCATATGTTGAGTAAATTAGAAAGCAGTGAACACTTGCAATAAATGATGAATTAAATAATTGCAACTTAATTGACAGGTTCAACTGATAACAAAACTAGTGAATGTTCTATTACCAGTATACTACCAGATTAGGTTACAATTTTGAATTATGCTATTGTCTTTGCTATGAGTTTTTGTGTACACTTCCCGCTTCAGGTTGGTAATGGACTGTCAAACTGCAGACAACTTTACAGAATTTGCATTCATTAAAATATCTTTATGTCGAAGAGAGTCATTCTTATCTCACTGCTAGAATGTAATTTTGTTTTGCTTTGAGGCTGTAATGAGGCCAGGAACAGTTTAATCCCAGTGGAGTTCAAACTAGTCTCAGTAAGTAGGTGCTGCTTATTATCACTTCCATCAATTACTTCCATCACTTTGCTAATGATTGTGAACAAATCGAAGTAATATTAATTTACCAGTTTGGATCAGTCCTCACTCTTTGCTAAAAGCAAAACTGCGGATGCTGGAATTTGGAAACAAGTACAGAAAATGCTACAGAAACTCAGCAGGTCTGGTAGGATTTGTTGAGAAAGAAAGTCAATGCTGAAGAATGATGATTATAACTTGGCAAAGTTTCATCTTCAGTTGGAAGAAATGTGTGAATGTAAGAACAGTACATTTAATGTGAAGAAAAATAATTACTTATTCTTGGATGAAGGCAAAGCAGGATCAATTGAGGTGGAAGAGATAACGGGAACTGCAGATGCTGGAGAATCCAAGATAACACAGTGTGGAGCTGGATGAACACAGCAGGCCAAGCAGCATCTCAGGAGCACAAAAGCTGACGTTTCGGGCCTAGACCCTTCATCAGAAATGGGGGAGGGGAAGGGCGTTCTGAAATAAATAGGGAGAGAGGGGCAGGTGGATTGAAGATGGAGAGAGGAGAAGATGGGTGGAGAGGAGAGTATAGTTGGGGAGTTAGGGAGGGGATAGGTCAGCCCAGGGAGGATGGACAGGTCAAGGAGGTGGGATGAGGTTAGTAGGTAGGAAATGGAGGTGCGGTTTGAGATGGGAGGAGGGGATAGATGAGAGGAAGAACAGGTTAGGGAGGCAGGGACAAGCTGGGCTGGTTTTGGGATGCAGTGGGGGAAGGGGAGATTTTGAAGCTGGTGAAATCGACATTGATACCATTGGGCTGCAGGGTTCCCAAGTGGAATATGAGTTGCTGTTCCTGCAACCTTCGGGTGGCGTCATTGTGGCACTGCAGGAGGCCCAGGATGGACATGTTGTCTGAGGAATGGGAGGGGGAGTTGAAATGGTTCATGACTGGCAGGTGCAGTTGTTTATTGTGAACCGAGTGTAGGTGTTCTGCAAAGCAGTCCCCAAGCCTCCGCTTGGTTTCCCCGAAGTAGAGGAGGCCACAACGGGTACAGCGGATGCAGTATACCACATTAGCAGATGTGCAGGTGAACATCTGCCTGATGTAGGGGCCTGGGGTGGGGGAGAGGACGGAGGCATGGGTGCAAGTGTAACACTTCCTGCGGTTGCAGGGAAAAGTGCTGGGTGTGGTGGGGCTGGAGGGGAGTGTGAGGGGTGAGGGATGTGAGGGATGAGTTGCGGGGAATGTGGGAGATACAGTTGAGGGTGTTCTCGACCGCTGTCAGGGGGATGTTGTGGTCCTTGAAAAATGAGGACTTCTGAGATGTACAGGAGTGGAATGCCTCATCCTGGGAAGCAGATACAGCGGAGGTGAAGGAATTGGGAATAGGGGACAGCATTTTTGCAGGAAAGTGGGTGGGAGGAGGTGTATATGAGGTAGCTGTGGGAGCTGGTGGGCTTGAAATGGATATCAGTGTCTAGGTGGTTGCCCAAGATGGAGACAGAGAGGTCCAGGAAGGTGAGGGAGGTGTTAGAGATAGTCCAGGTGAACTTAAGGTTGGATTGGGTCCCTCCTGACCTCTCCCCTGCAGGACGTGCAGCCCTTTGCTCCCTCCACTCCAATCCCAACCTCACCATAAAACCCACGGACAAGGGAGGCGCAGTTGTAATATGGCGCACTGACATTTACATCACTGAGGCCAGGCGCCAACTCTCTGACACATCCTCCGACCACCCCTTGGATCATGACCCCACCTCTGAGCACCAAACCATCATCTCCCAAACCATCCACAACCTCGTCACCTCAGCTGACCTCCCACCCACAGCCTCCAACTTTATTGTTCCCCAACCCAGCACAGCCCGCTTCGATCTCCTTCCCAAAATCCACAAACCTGCCTGCCCTGGCCAACCTATTGTCTCCACCTGCTCCTGCCTCACCGAACTCATCTCCACCTATCTGGACTCCATTTTCTCCCCCTTGGCGCAGGAACTCCTCACCTACGTCCGTGACCACCCACACCCTCGACCTCCTCCAGAACTTCCAATTCCACGGTCCCCAACACCTCATTTTTACGATGCACGTCCAGTCCCTATACACCTGCATTCCCCATGCAGATGGCCTCAAGGCCCTCTGCTTCTTCCTGTCCCGCAGGCCTGACCTGCCCCTCTCTACCGACACCCTCATCCGCCTAGCCGAACTCGTTCTCACCCTCAACAAATTCTCCTTTGATTCCTCCCACTTCCTACGAAGGGAGTGGCCATGGGTACCCGCATGGGCCCAAGCTACACTTTCCTCTTTGTAGGTTACGTGGAACAGTCCCTCTTCCATCCCTACACTGGCCCTAAACACCACCTCTTCCTCCGTTACATTGATGACCATTGGTGCTGCCTCGTGCTCCCACGAGGATGTTGAACAGTTCATCAACACCTTCCACCTCAACCTTAAGTTCACCTGGACTATCTCTAACACCTCCTTCACCTTCCTGGACCTCTCTGATCCTTCTTGGGCAACCACCTAGAAACCACTATCCATTTCAAGCCCACCGACTCCCACAGCTACCTAGAATACACCTCCTCCCACCCGCCTTCCTGCAAAAATGCCACCCCTATTTCCAATTCCTTTGCCTCCGCTGCATCTGCTCCCAGGATGAGGCATTCCACTCCCGCACATCTTGACATCCTCATTTTTCAAGGACCACAACATCCCCCCCCACCGACAGTGGTCAAGAACACCCTCGATCATGTCTCCAGCATTTCCCGCACCTCATCCCTCACACCCCGTCCCCACAATAACAACCAAAAAAAATCCCCCTCGTCCTCACATACCACCCCACGAATCTCCGGATCCAACACATCATCCTCCGACACTTCCGCCACCTACAATCCGACCCCACCATCAAAGACATTTTTCCCTCCCCACCCTTATCTGCCTTCCAGAGGGACCATACTCTCCGTGACTCTCTTGTCTGCTCCACACTTCCCTCCAGCCCCACTACACCTGGCACTTTTCTCTGCAGCAGGAAGTGCTACACTTGCCCCCACACCTCCTCCCTCACCCCCATCCCAGGCCCCAAGAAGACTTTCCACATCAGGAAGATGTATACTGCATCCGCTGTAGCAGATGTGGCCTCCTCTACATCAGGGAAACCAAGCAAAGGTTTGGGGACCGCTTTGTGGAACACCTCTGCTCGGTTCACAATAAACAACTGCACCTCCCAGTTGTGAGCCATTTCAACTCCCCCTCCCGTTCCTTAGATGACATGTCCATCATGGGCCTTCTGCAGTGCCACAACGATGCCGCCCGAAGGTTGCAGGAACAGCAACTCATATTCCGCTTGGGAACCCTGCAGCCCAATGGTATCAATATGGTCTTCACAAGCTTCAAAATCTCCCCTCCCCCTCCTGCACTCCAAAACCCACCCAGCTCGTCCCTGCCTCCCTAACCTGTTCTTCCTCTCACCTATCCCCTCCTCCCACATCAAGCCCCACCCTATTTCCTATTTACTAACCTCATCCCGCCCCCTTGACCTGTCCATCCTCCCTGGGCTGACCTATCTCCTCCCTACCTCCCCACCCACACCCACCTTTACTGGCTCCATCGGTGCCTCTTTAACTTGTCTGTCTGCTCTCCACCTATCTTCTCCTCTACCCATCTTCAATCCACCTCCCCCTCTCTCCCTATTTATTTCAGAACCCCCTTCCCCTACCCCATTTCTGATGAAGGGTCTGAGCCTGAAACGCCAGCTTTCCTGTTCCTCTGATGCTGCTTGGCCTGCTGTGTTCATCCAGCTCTACACCTTGTTATCTCACTTGAGGTGGAACATTAGTTTTAAACTTAGGACAGGAGAGTTGCAAGGCAGATATTTAAGAAGATATTTAATAACTCTCAGCAAAGATTTATTCCTGTGAGAAAGAGAGGCATTTTTACGAAGGGAGCATCATCCATGACTAAATAAGGATAATATGGCATTGAAGGAAACATTATAGTTAGTAACATAGGTTTTATTAATGTTACAATAAAGTACAAGTAAGGATTAGATAAAGATCAAAGTGGGGAAAGCAGGAAGAGTTGGATGAACAGTAATGATCACACTGGGTGACACAAAGGGCCAAATGGTTGATTTCTGCTCCTTTTTTCTGTGTTTCTTTGGAGGTAATTCAGATTGATATTTGGAATGAGCAGATATGTCTCATGAGTTGAGTTTGGGCAGGTTGGGGCATTTTTTCACAGGAGTGTAGGAGGGGAGTGGTGACTTGATTGAAGTATATATGATTCTGAATGGTTTTGACAAGTGGATATAGAAAGGATGTTTTCTCTTGTGGGTCATTTCAGAACTACGAGGCACTATGCCAAAATTAGGTGTTAGCCATTCAGGGCACAGATAGGAAGGTATTTGTTCTGTCAGAGCAGCATACAACTTTGGAACTCTTTGCCTCAGAAAGCAGTGAAACTGGGATTATTGCGTATTTTTATGACAGTGGTGGATAGATTCTTGTTAAGTGGTAGGATCAAAGTGGGTAGATGGGAATATTGAATTTGAAACACAAACAGATCAGCTATGACCTTATTGTAAGGAGACCAGACTCAAGACCCTGAATGGTATACTTCTGCTCTTGTGTTTTTATGAGCTACTGCATCATCTGTATGATTCTTGTGAAAACACACTCTGACAGAGACTTTTCTATGCCAACTTCAGCAACTGATATATATGTACTGTTTCTTTAAACAGTATGTTTCATTTCAAAAGTTATCATTGCTGACACTAAAATTGGCTATGAAATGATTGAGTTAAAATATACTTGATGGAACTCAGGTCTTTTACTTCCAGCTTTATTTTCTGCTTTTGAGTCTGATAGCAGTTGCACTTCCCAAACACTCCCAAAGCACCTACACCTAAAATCCAGTGTATTAATTCTGCACAGATTCTGCAGTTTATGACTAAATTAATTCTGTTTTGCTCAGAAGCCACATGGTGTTTTTTTTCCAAATCCCAGACAAAGCAGTATAATAGTGATGTTTCAAATTATACAGAGTGTACAGTATGCACATTTTTAGTTTTCCATAAGGTTTTTTTATTTCAATGACACTTAGTGGAAAACAGTTCCATGATTTTTACAATTTAGCATCATAAATTAAAATTTAATTTATACTGACCATCTAGAAATGAATTCAGAATGTGATAAGATTTATTATATTTTACATCTTGCTCATATGTCAGTAAAATGTTTAAAGTGACTTCATAGTGCAGTGGTGTAAACATTGGCCTTTCGCCTTCAGATTCTGATTCCAGATGGATTAAATGCCTGTTGACAGTGAGAGTTCTATGTTAAATTAGTTTGAGGATATTCAAACCAATACATTTGGGCCTAGAGCAAAAAAAAACTGTACTGAATTCACTAACAATTAGTGATGACTTTCAGAAGAATAGTTAGAGTTATAGGTCATAAAATCCCTACAGTGTGGAAACAGGCCCTTCGGCCCAACAAGACCACACTGACCCTCAGAGTATCCCACCCAGACTCATTCCACCTGTAACCCACCTAATCTACTCATCCCTGAATACGATGGGTAATTTAACATGGCAAATCCACCTACCCTGCACATCTTTGGACTGTAAGAGGAAACCGGAGCACCCAGAGGAAACCCATGCAGACACAGGGAGAATGTGCAAAACTCCACACAGAAGTTGCCTGAGGGTGGAATTGAACCCAGGTTCTGGCAGTGTGAGACAGCAGTGCTAGCCACTGTGCCACCGTGCACCCCCTGAAAAGGATGTGAAAGAACAGCATCTTAGTTTAGTTGGTTTGGGCTGCTGAGGTTATGAATGAGGTTTTGTTTTTGGAACAGAATAAGGAAGTTTTATCCTATATTTAACCGACAATGCTTGATAATGAGCTGGTTTCAATCTCTAGTATCTAGTGTTATTTGTTACAATGGCAAGTGCACAGAGAAAAGACAAGAGATGATGCAGTGACTCATATCCTTTCTATTCCAGCTGATTTCTTTCTGTGCATTCTTCCAAAATGTTTGCAAATGAGCAATTATTGTTCAGAATAAAATGGCTTTGAAATTGAAAGCGACTATGCCTGTTCAAGTGGTTGACAGCTATGAATTTTGGTTGCTGATTTCATCAATCTCCCTTTTCTTAGTAAAAAAAATCTTTAGAGTTTTCGATTTATTTAACAACATATTATAACAATACCACAACTGTGAAAGTGCAGAACTACTTCTGACAGAAGACCTACACTGGATGTGATATGTAAGGAAACGTAAAGCTTTGGAATGAAATTAACATTCTCAACTAGGGCATGATCTTTTTTTTGGTGAATCTGAGGTGCTACTGAATTTGAGAAAAATACAAGATGACAGAAAATTGTAAACATTTCATTTGAGATTAAGATCAACCTAAAGACTCTACAGTGTAATGATACTTCTTTGGACCTGATTCATAAATATGATAGGTACCTTAAAAATTTGGCAAAAGTTAGAAGCACTTTTTCCTTTAAAACAGGAGATATTTTTCAGACTGTAATATCTCTCTATCCCTCTATAAATTGCAAATTTGTGGTTTAAGGAATCTAAACACACATGAATTTTTTTCAGAAGAGTAAATAGATTCTTGATGTAGGGGTTAAACAGTTCTTGGTATCTTATGAAGGTGAAATTGTCATTTAGTTTGGTTCAAAGTCATAAAAACTGTAGTAGTTGAAATTGGGTTTTGTAGCATAACATATTTAATGTTTAACCAGTACAGTTTTCTTTCAAATCTACATTTCTGGGCCCATTGGGTGAACATTTAATCTGCAAAGAAATGTGAGTAGGGATTGGTGGGAAGCTAACAGGTTAAGGATCCTCAAACCTAATCCCAATCTGTCTACATCACAACAGGTTCTGGTTGGGTGGAGAGGAGGCAGTTAATGAACTAGCTGCTCATTTTCGATGTATTTTTATGTTTAACACATGGGACCCCAGAATATCTGGTCTTCAGGATGCTGAAGAGTTAAAGTTGGATAAAAATCATGATATTTATGAGGTAACTGCCTTTAGTGCAAGGCTTGTGGGCCAGAAGAAACCCACGCACAACATGAGGTTTTAGAGAATTGATCACCACTGTCAATTAACTATCGCCCCTCCATAATGCCCACTCCTCCTAGTATCATCCTCCCTGATCACGTCATGTCCACACCCCCATGATATCCAAACTTGCACCATGTCTTATTTATGTCCCATCTCTCCCGCAATCTCCAAACTTTCTTTCGAGCTAGAATGTTTGGTTGATTTCACCCTCTGCAGTGACTGACATTCTGCAACTCACCTTCTGACTCCTCAAAACCCATCTACCATCTAAAAAGCACAAGACTGTATTGAGCTACTCCCCTCTTGCCCGAATGAAGGCAACATGAACAACACTTGACAATCTCCACATCAAACAGGACAACCTGTCAATTTGACTCACAACGCATTCAACATCTTCAACATCTGTCCCTCCATAAACAATGCACAACAGCTGAAACATCTAACATCTACAAGATGTACCATAACAATTCACCAAGGCTTTCTTGGACACCTCCTTCCAAAAGCATGATCTCTACCACATAGAAGAACAAGGGCATGGGAACATCTCCATCAGCAACTTCCCTCCAAGCCAATTGCCAATTGACTTGGAACTATATCACCGTCCCTTCACTGATGTTGGTTCAAAATCCTGGAACTTCCTCCTAATATTATTGTGACTGAGCCTCAAACTCCCCTCTTCTTCAATTTTGCAATGTTTCAAGAAGGCAGCTCATCACCACCTTCTCAAGGGTAACCAGAAGTGGACAATAAATGCTGGTCTAGACAGTTATGCCCACATCCTGTGTACAAATACAAAAAATCTATAAGATGTACCTCCATAGCCTTGACTGATTTCTGGTGGCCTCTGCCATAAGCCAGCCATTATGCCCAGTACAGTTGACTTGTTGGGTTCACTGCATAGCATGACCAAATAAAGAAACCTTAAGATAGAATAAGAGGAAGATGGGCCAGTCCTCTTTGAAGGAAATACGGAAAGATAAGGTTGACACTCATACAATGGAGACCCAAATTCTGCATTTCCTAACCTCATGTCAAACTTCAGGTTGGTATGACCACAAGCATGTTGCTGACTCAGTAACTTGACCGCTGGATGATTCCCAGATCCAGGACAGATGACTGGAAAACACCATTTCCATCATAGGAAAACATCCAGCAAGCACACTTATTTAAATAATCCCACTTCCATTTATGGATGTGGAACATGAGGTCACTCTCATCACCGACACTAACATAACAGGAACAACATCTACAATAGACCCTAGATAATAAAATGTGAGGCTGGATGAACACAGCAGGCCAAGCAGCATCTCAGGAGCACAAAAGCTGACGTTTCGGGCCTAGACCCTTCATCTCTGATGAAGGGTCTAGGCCCGAAACGTCAGCTTTTGTGCTCCTGAGATGCTGCTTGGCCTGCTGTGTTCATCCAGCCTCACATTTTATTATCTTGGAATTCTCCAGCATCTGCAGTTCCCATTATCTCTGATACAATAGACCCTACATGGGTCCCTGAACCATCTCAGATCACAGTTCTGCCCTCACCCTTTCCATCTGTACCCCAATATTAATGCCACGAAGATTGATCAATGTCATTAAATAATGTTATCCTGACAATATAAATCATATGAGAAAGTACTGTGACTCCTCCAGTGCAGATACTAGCATGGTGCCTTTTGTTATTGCACACTCACATAAGGTGCTTCTCCTGTAGCTGATGGTAAGCTGAAGCCTATTGTTCTATTGTACTTGAATCCTGCTGAGATGCCTGTGACTTCCACCATTGTCATGGAGGTGCCTGGTGAGATAGTACTCAATGTCACAGGATTTTGCATCAGGGATCATTTCTCAGTTGGAGGGGCTGAAGTGGCAAGGAATGATGCTGGTACCCCATGTGCAATGACCCTTAGGCTCTTTGACAAGGAGTAGCTTCTATGGCTACCTAAGTCCTTTACTGGTGCTGTTCAAAGCTGGATAGATCAGCAGCTGAGGCACAGTTGACATCTATGGCTCAAATTGCAAGTACCATAGAAAAACATGAATACAATAGCAATATCACAGACATTCTTGTCTTTTCTTTGCATGTCAAACACACTGATCTATCTCTAACTCAGATTAGTGCTGAACATAATTAAAATTCTGTCTATCTCAGCCTTGAATATACTTAATGATCCAACCTTAGCAACTCTCTGAGGTAAGGAAGTCAACAAATTGACTTCCCTCTAATGCTTGTTAAATAGTGACTTGAAAGATTATCAGGGGTAAATGGGAATGCAGATTTGAGCTTACATCTGATGAATTGTTGAATGGCAGAGCAGGCTCTACAGGCTGAATAGCTTCCTCTTGTTTTGGATTCATATGGTTGTATGTTCTGGTAGCTGGGTTCTTAAGCCAGAATTGAAAAATTCATGTTTTGATATTTGTCTGAAATGTCCTGCTATGAATAGATTAAATGTCCTTTTATTAATGTAATAAATTCATGTTTACTTTGCTGAAATGATCTCAAGTTGTTGATCAGAAAATGCATTAGAAATGTTTGCAAATTGATGATTAACTAAATGAACTAAATGATTGCTACTTCAACTCTTCCCCAAGTGAACCAAAACAAGGTTATTTGAAGTCAAATTAAACTTACATAGGCTCTTCATAGAATAGTCAGCGATTACACACAAATTGGGCAATGAGCAATTGTTGACGCATGTTAAATAATAACACAGTTGCAGAAATCATGGGACTGATTAGCAATAAATCTTCTATTAAAAGGAAATGGTTCATGCAAACAATTTGTGTTGGATGCATGGAGAGGAGCTGTAAGAATAGCATGCTATTTTTGGTACAGTTATAAACAGCTAACTGACAAGATAACTTATATTAGTGTCAGTTACTCATCAAATCTGGAAACGATGATATTATAATGTAGGTCAAGAACACAAAATAAGAATAATGTCCCACAAGAAACCTTTGACCATTCTATTCACTGTAATTGTGCACCAATCATTATAGTCTCTCTGTTTCACCATTTTTTTATGGTTAAATAGATCAATCAATTTAATAATAATATTATTGTGTAATAATACAAGCAACTGGCATGTGATTTTGACCATAATGTGCTCCATGAGTGAAGCCAGACTCTACCGTGTTACTGCTGAAAACATTTGTACAGAAGTAAACAATTTTATGATGGAATGGTTGCATAACTGCACTGAATGATTCTCCTCACTATAGAAGCCAGAATTTTATAGTCAAAAAATACGTTATACTTTCTGGCATGTATTTCTTTTTAGCATCATTTCTGTGGAAGATCAAATGCAATCAATCAGTCATTACATTTAAATACCATAATGTGTTTTCTCAAGTGTGATGAATTCTGGAACTTTGAGTAAATTTAAGGAAGAGAGATAGATAGATTTTTAATTGGTAATGAAGTTGAAGGGTTGTGGAGAGTGGGCCCGAAAGTAGATTTAAGTGGTTTTATGAAGGGTAAATCATTTGATTAATTTGCTACAGTTCTTCAAAGATGTAACAAACACAGTGGATAATGGGGATCCTGTAGACATGGTAAATCTTGAATTTCAGAAGGCTTTTGATAAGGCACTGCATAGAAGATTCATGCACAAAGTAATGGGTGGCACAGTGGCTTAGTGGTTAGCACTGTTGCCTCACAGCACCAGGGACATGGCTTTGACTTCTCTCTTGGGTGATTGTCTGTGTGGGTTTCTTCCAGGCACTTTGATTTCCTCCCACAGAAGAAAGATGACAGGTTAGGTGAATTGGGCATGTTAAATTGCCCATAGTGTTCAACAATGTACGGTCTAGGTGAATTAGCTATGATAGATGCAGGATGATTGGCCTTAAATCTACTTTCGGGCCCACTCTCCACAACCCTTCAACTTCATTACCAATTAAAAATCTATCTATCTCTCTTCCTTAAATTTACTCAAAGTTCCAAAATTCATCACACTTGAGAAAGCACATTATGGTATTTAAATGTAATACTCATTATTTCAGGTTTATCAGTGTCTTTAAATATTTGTGCTTCATTATGTTGTGCAACAACATAACTTTATAAAAGTATACTTTCTGAGTCAAAACTTTGCAATGCACAATCAATTTGCAAATACCAAAATATATGTTATCCTTAAAATGGCTTGAAAGTATTTCGTGATTATGGAATCTTATGTTGGATTGGAGCACACACCTTTTAATGCCTCTCCGTGATAATCAAAATATAAATACATTTTACTGATTTATCCTATTGAGGTACTATTTTACTCCTGACTTTTTTCTTGTTTTTGATGATACGGTTGAAAGTTAAAATACCTGAAAAACCAATTTTTGTAATCAGCAATGAAAAACCGATTTTGTATATTCCTATAAGTTCACCATAATACAAAAATAATTCTGGCATTCACTCAGCCCTTACGCACTAGATACTAAATAGCAGCTGAGTTAAAGAATGCATCTATAATTCTTGAACCAGACTTTGTTTTCCATTTTGCTGATTTTCTTCAAAAATTTGGATTTAATTCAGCACTGTTTTATGAAATTTACGAAATGATTACGATCAGTATTCTGTAAAAGCAGAAGGAATTTCATGACAACACTTCCATTTGTCGATCTGTTGATTCTGCATGTTACTGTAAAATTGTGAAACCATTTTAAAATAATCTTCTTTCAGCTATTTATGAATTCCTGAAGAAGCTGTTTACTACCCTGCAAGTGAACGTTGTGAACCGGATGATATTGGATGTTGATATCCTGATGATAGAACTGAAAACGGTAAATCACTGAATCAACATTAAAGCACAGAAAAAAAACTGATTTAGTGAGATGCATGTGTAATGTAATTCAGGCCGTGTTACTTGGGACGTTCATTTGCAGGATAATTTTATGTGGGTTTCGTTGCAGTTTGGATGCATTTCTGTGTAGCAGACTATAATAGAACCTAGCTTAAGGTCTGATAGTTTTTCAAAATAGAGCTGTCACAGTCATTGCGCTGACATCAGAAATGTTTTCCTTTGCTCAGTTCCCTATGGAAGTATCTCTTGTGCTGAACCAAACTCTGATTAATTGTTCTGACAAGTATTTATTTTGCTCAATGATTTCAATGCTGTATTTTTTCTAGTATTCTCCATAGTTGAATAATATCAGCCTCTAAGCCAATTCTCAACTATTTTCAGGAATTAAATCTTTTTTTATCAAGAACTCATTCTATGATTTTCTTCAGGGCTGCGATTTGACTTTTGATGGTTACTTTTTTGGTTTTGATGATCCTGTTTAGTTTTCACTAACTCATAAATTAGGTGATTTTGTTATCCAGTAACAATGATTTCTCTAATTGTGTGTCATGTGTGGTACCTGCACCATCCCAGAAAAAAAGGTCTAGAATAACTGATCAATATCTCTACGATAATCAAATCTCCAATAAACTTAAAGGCACAGCACACAATGAAAATAAAACCCAGATATTTAGATACAATAGCATTTAAGCTGGTACAAGACAATAGTCATAAGTTAGCAACAATTTTTTTTTTCCAAAATAACTGATATATGCTTCTGCTTATTAGACCAAATCTGGAGTAATATGAGCAGTTTTGGTTCCTGTATTTAAGAAATATATCATTTCTTTGGAGGCAATTCAGAGAAGGTTCAGTAGGATGATGCCTACTATGGAAGAATTTTCTTCTGAGCAAAGGCTAGACAGGTGACAACTTTATTCAATCGAGTTTAGAAAAATGACAGGTGATCACATTAAAATAAATAAAATTCTTAAAAGGCTTGGCATGGTAAATGCTAAGGGAATGCTTCCCCTCAGGAGAGTTTAGGACCAGAGGGCATAGTCTCAGAATAAAGCAGTGTCAATTTAAGACTGAGATCCAAAGGAATTTCTTGACTCAGAGGCTTGTGAGTTTTTGGAACTCCTTGCCACAGAGAGCTGTGGTGACAGAGTCATTGTGTATATTTAATGCTGAGATAGATTGTTGTTTAGCAGTAGAATCATGGGGTTGAAGGGAAAGGAAAGGGTGGGAAAATGGATATAAGGAATTTCAGGTCAGTTGTGATCCTATTTAATGGTGGAGCAAGCTCAAGACACTGAATGGTCTATCCTGTTCGTACTTCTTGTGGTGTTAAAGGAAAAGTCATCATCCAAAACATATTTTTCACTGACTGCTAAGGCCATGATTGAAACTTTTCCATCACACATGCATATGCAACTTTTGGAACAATTTAATCAGGCAGCTACTGCACATTTTACGACATCTTGGATTTAAATTTAAAAGTTGACTATGTGTATACTTTCAGTAAGACTCACTGCATTTTGTTGGGAATATTTTAGTTTTGAACTCATGCAACTTGAAGACTAAGAGACCATGAGATTTAGGAGCAGAGGTTGGCCATACAGCTCAGCAAGTCTATTCCAATATCCTAGCTGAATTGGCTTGATGGTAGGAGACAGAGGATGGTGGTGGAGGGTTGTTTCTCGCAGAAGTCTGTAACCAGCAGTGTTCCACATCGATGAACATTGGGTTGACTTTTGTTTGTCATTTCAATAAACAATTGGATGAGAATATAGAAGGCGTGATTGGTAAATTTATGGTGGCACAAAAATTGGTGGTACAATGAACAGTGAAGACAGTTGTCTAAGATTGCAAAGGCATCTTGATCAATTGGATCAATGGCCTGAGGAGTGGCAGATGGAGTTTAATTTAGATAAATGAAAGGTATTAAATTTTGGTAAAACAAACAAGGATTTGACTTGTACAGTTAGTGGAAGGCCCTGGGTAGGTTGTGGTACAGAGAAACCAAGGGGTTCAGGCACAAAATGTTTTGAAATTTGAGTCACAGGTAGACAGGTTGGTTAAAAAGCGGCATTGAGCACACTTGCCTTCATTGCTCAGACTTTTCAGTACAAGAGTTGGGACGTCACGTTGATGTTGTACAGGACACTGGTGAGGCCTCTTCTGGAGTATTATGTGCAGTTCTGGTCGCCCTCTTATAAGAAGGATATCAAGAGAGGTCGGAAAAATTTTACCAGGAAATTGTCAGAAGTGGAGGGTTTTAGTTATAAAAATAGGCTGGATAGGCTGGGACTATTTTCACTGGAGTGTAGGAGACTGAGGGGTGATCTTACATGGAACATAGAATATAGAACATAGAGCAGTACAGTACATGCCCTTCAGCCCACGATGTTGTGCCAAACTTCTATCTTAAACCTAAGGTCTATCTAACCTCCACCACTACCTTATACTATCATCCATATGCCTATCTAATAGCTGCTTAAACACCCCTCATGAGGCCGACTCCACTACCCTCTCTGGCAATGCATTCCATGCTCCTACCACTCTCTGAGTAAAAAACCTACCTCTGACATCTCCCCACTATCTACCTCCTTTCACTTTAAAACTATGCCCCCTCTTAATAGCTACCTCCACCTGAGGAAAATGTCTCTGGCTGTCTACTCTATCTATACCTCTCATCATTTTGTACACCTCTATCAAGTCACAACTCATCCTTCATTGTTCTAAAGAGAAAAGCCCTAGGTCTCTCAAGCTTTCCTCATAAGACCTTCCCTCCATTCTAGGCAACATCCTGGTAAATCTCCTCTGTACCTTTTCTAATGCTTCCACATCTTTCCTTTAATGAGGTGACCAGAACTGGACACAATACTCCAGATGTGGCCGATCCAGGCTTTTGTATAGCTGGAGAATAACTTTGTGGTTCTTGAACTCAATCCCTCTGTTAATAAAAGCGAACACACCATGCGCCTTCTTAACAGCTCCATCCAACTGGATGGCAGCTTTCAGGGAACTGTGAACATGAGCCCAAGATCCTTCTGCTCCTCCACACTGCCGAGAACCTTTCCGTTAAACCTGTATTCTGCTTTCGAGTTTGCCTTCCAAAATGAATGTCCTCACACCTTTCAGGGTTAAACTTCATCTGCCACCTCTCAGCCCAGCTCTGCATCCTATCAATGTCCCTTTGTAACCCTAGAACAGCCCTCCGCACTGAGCACAATGTGATCCACCTTCATATCATCCACAAACTTACTAATCCACCCTTCCACTCCTTCATCCAAATCATTTACAAAAATCACAAATAGAAGAGGACACAGAACAGATCCTTGTGGTACACCGCTCGTAACTGAGCACCATGTTGAACGTTTTCTGTCCACTATCACCCTTTGTCTTCCAAGTGTCAGCCAATTCTGAATCCAATCTGCTATATTTCCCCCTATCCCATGCCTCCTCACCTTTTGCAAGATCCTACCATGGGGAACCTTGTCAAACGCCTTACTTAAACCCATGTATACCACATCCACTCCTCTACCTTCACCCACGTGTTTGGTCACCTCTTCAAAGAATTCAGTTAAGGTTTGTGAGGCATGATCTACTCCTCACAAATCCATGCTGACTATCATGAATCAAACAGTCTCTTTCCAAGTGATCATAAATCCTGTCTGTCAGAGCCCTTCCCAATAATTTGCCCATGACTAACATAAGACTAACTGGCCTGTAATTTCCAGGGTTATCCCTGTTCCCTTTTTTGAACAAAGGAATTACGTTTGCCTTTTTCCAATTTTACGGCACAATACCCGTGGACAGTGAGGATGAAAAGATCATTGCCAAAGGCCCTGCGATCTCATCCCTCACTTTCCATAGAATTCTTGGATAAATCCCATCAGGCCCAGGGGACTTATCCATCTTCAACTTCCTCAGAATTCCTAGCACAACTTCTTTACTGACATCAACATCCTCTAGCCTACCAGCCTGTTTCACAGCGCCCTCCCTGACAACCAGGTCCCTCTCAGTTGCGAATACTGAAGAAACGTATTCATTAAAGACCTCTCCTATCTCTTTAGGCTTTGTGCAAAAATTCCCTTTATAATCCTTGATCGGCCCTATCCTTTCTCTGGCCATTCTCTTGTTCTGCACATATGTATAAAAAGCCTTGGAGTTTTCCGTGATCCTATCCACCAAGGTTTCCTCATGTCCCCTTATAGTACAGAGGTTTATAAAATCATGAGTGGCCTAGGTAAGGTCAATAGCAAGGGTCATTCCCCTAGGGCATGAGAGTACAAAAATAGGGCTCAATTTTTAAGGTGAGAGGAAAAAGATTTAAAAAAGACATAAGGGACAATATTTTGACACAGCGAGTGGTTCATGTGGGAAATGAACTGCCAGAGGAAGTGGTAAATGCAGATACAGTTACAAAATTTAAAAAAAATAACAAGATGAATAGGAAGGCTTTGGAGGGATATGGGCCAAACACAGGCAAGTGGGATTCACTTGGTTTGGAAGCATGGTCAGTATGAACTGATTGGATCAGAAGATCTGTTTCAATGCTGTATGATTCTCTAGCTCCACTTTCCTGTCTTATCCTGAAAACTCTTGATTCCCATAGTGATTTTTTAAAAAAAGTCTATCTCTGCAATGAATATACTCAACAACCAGCTTCTTCAACCTTCTGCAGTAATGAATTCTACAGACTGACCACCCTCTGAGGGAATAAAATTCTTCTCATCATTTCCTCAAGTGGATGCTGCTTACTCTGAGATATGCCTTCTGGCTCTTGGATCTCCTGTAAAGGGAACCTCCCAGCATCCACACTGTCAAGATTCCTAATAATCATATTTGCTTCAATAATGTGTACATTCCATTAAGCTACAAAGAGTACAGCACAACCTGGTCAACTTCTCCTCATAAGAAAATCACTCCTTACCCTGGGATCAACTGAAAGAACCTTCTCTGGACTGCCCCTACTGCCTGTATATCTTTGCTTAGATAAGGGGACCAAAACTGTTCATAATGTTGAAAGTGTGGATCTGAAATAAAGACCAAGATTCCATTTACACTCCTTATTATCTGCTGAGTTTAGATGCTAACTTTTTGTGTTTTATGCATGAGGATGTCCAAATCCGTCTGTACTATGGCTCTCTGCAGTCCTGTTTCACTTAAATAATATTCATCTATTTGGCTCTTCCCATTAAAGTACATAACCTCACATTTCCCCACATTATATTGCAACTTAGTCTGTCTCTATCGCTCTGCAGATTCTTTGTCTCGTCCATGCTATTTACGTTCTCACCTGTTTTAGTGTCATCCATAAACTTGGTGAATAATACATTCACTTTCCTCATTCAGTCATTCATAAATGCTATGAACTGGAGTTTCCATACTCATTTGTACACAACTGGATCATGAGGATACCCTATAAGAGAATGACCCAGCATCGGAGATTTGAGAGTACAACCTCCTGCTCCCGAAACACCATCACAGGGACTGCACGTGACATCTTCCCGAATACACCAACCGGGGAGGTGCCCATTGCTGGGTCTGCTGATAGTGGGCATCTCACCCAGGATCCGCTCCCTCAACCCCCACCATCCACACACACCCAAATCTCTCGTACCCTCTAATCCACACACCCCTCAAATCCCCCACACCCCCAAACCCCCTCCCGTCACAACTCCCCCCACACTGCCCCGCTGCTGTCCCACCTCCCTCCTGGACCCTGTGTCCTGGGGCTCCCCTGTGTCAGCACCACACAGTGTTCATGCTGAAAGGCTTCTCTCTGTTCACCAGGGAGAGAGAAATGAGCCTTTAGTACCAGACAAGAGACTAAAGATTAATTTCAGAACGAAGGGAAAACAAAACACAGGTTTTGTTTGGGAACTGCGAGCTTTTTTTCAATATTGTACAATAAGTTGACCTCAAGTAGAAGCTTACAGTAATTTTTATATTTATATATTAGAGATTGTTTTTGGCTGAGTACAGGGTAGTATGTGTGAAATTTGTAATTCTCTATAAAGTCTGCTTTTAACAGTTGCTTGCCTGTAAATAAAGCCCTAGTTTTCATTCTAAAGCTGTCTTTAAGATCCGTGGGGATCACAAAGTCTCAGACGACTGTCCCTAATCAAACTGCGAATTCAGAGAAAGACAATCCACTCTCAATATCCTTGAAGTTTGCGTTTTCAAGTTCTGCCCATTGCCCCTTCCTTCTCAAATAATCTTACCCAACCTTATAACCACCAGCACCAGTGCACAGCTCAATCTCTGTGTCTGTGTTTCTCTCTCCCCTCTCTCGCTGCCTCTCCCTCTCTCTCTATCTGTGACTGTCCGTCTCTGTCTGTCTCTTTCTCTCTCTCTTTCTCTTCTCTCTCTGTCTGTCTCTGATCTCTCTGTAAGATCAGGTGTGCAGTTTGCTCTGCATTTCTTGGTCAGTATTATAATTGATGGTATAGAGAGTACCTGTGCCTGCAGGAATACACTCCTTTCACTAGACTCTGAATATTTGGTCAAAAAAAAAGAAACAAAGAAAAAAAACCTGAGATACAGGCTACTAGACTAGGTGGGATTGAGGTTCACAAGGAAGAGGTATTAGAAATCCTACAGAGTGTGAAGATAGATAAGTCCCCTGGGCCGGATGGGATTTATCCTCGGATCCAGGGAGGAGATTGCCGAGACTTTGGCATTGAACTTTAACTCGTCATTGTCTACAGGAATAGTGCCAGATGACTGAAGGATAGCAAATGTGGTTCCCCTGTTCAAGAAGGGGAGTAGAGACAACCCTGGTAATTATAGACCAGTGAGCCTTACCTCAGTTGTTGGTAAAGTGTTAGAAAAGGTTATAAGGGATAGGGTAGAATAAATTGATTAGGGATAGTCAGCACGGTTTTGTGAGGGGAAGGTCATGCCTCACAAACCTTATTGAGTTCTTTGAGAAGGTGACCAAACAGGTAGATGAGAGTAAACCGGTTGATGTGGTGTGTATGGATTTCAGCAAGGCGTTCGATAAGGTTCCCCACAATAGGCTATTGTACAAAATGCGGAGGAATGGAATTGTGGGAGATATAGCAGTTTGGATCAGAAATTAGCTTGCTGAAAGAAGACAGAGGGTGGTCGTTGATGGGAAATGTTCATCCTGAAGAGCAGTTACTAGTGGTGTACCGCAAGGGTCGGTGTTGGGTCCTACTGCTATTTGTCATTTTTATAAATGACCTGGATGAGGGCGTAGAAGGATGGGTTAGTAAATTTGCAGACGTCACTAAAGTCGGTGGAGTTGTGGTTAGTGACGAAGGATGCTGTAGGTTGCAGAGGGACATAGATAAGCTGCAGAGCTGGGCTGAGAGGTGGCAAATGGAGTTTAATGCAGACAAGTGTGAGGTGATGCACTTTGGTGGGAGTAACCGGAGGGCAAAATACAGGGCTAATGGTAAGATTCTTAGTAGTGTAGATGAGCAGAGAGATCTCGGTGTCCATGTACACAGATCCTTGAAAGTTGCCACCTAGGTTGACAGGGCTGTTAAGAAGGCATACAGTGTTTTAGCTTTTATTAATAGAGGGATCGAGTTCCGGAACCAAGAGGTTATGCTGCAGCTGTACAAAACTCTGGTGCGGCCGCACTTGAAGTATTGTGTACAGTTCTGGTCACGGCATTATAAGAAGGATGTGGAAGTTTTGGAAAGGGTGCAGAGGAGATTTACTAGGATGTTGCCTGGTATGGAGGGAAGGTCTTACGAGGAAAGGCTGAGGGACTTGAGACTGTTTTCATTAGAGAGAAGAAGGTTGAGAGGTGATTTAATTGAAACATATAAAATAATCAGAGGGTTAGATAGGGTGGATAGGGAGAGCCTTTTTCCTAGGATGGTGACGGCGAGCACGAGGGGGCATAGCTTTAAATTGGGGGGTGAAAGATATCGGACAGATGTCAGAGGTAGTTTCTTTACTCAGAGAGTAGTAAGGGAATGGAACGCTTTGCCTGCAACGGTAGTAGATTCGCCAACTTTAGGTACATTTAAGTCGTCATTGGATGAGCATATGAACCTACATGGAATAGTGTAGGTTAGATAGGCTTGAGATCGGTATGACAGGTCGGCACAACATCGAGGGCCGAAGGGCCTGTACTGTGCTGTAATCTTCTATGTTCTATATAGTTCATTACCTCATGTATTTAAATCTTTTCTGCATCCCAGGTAGTTGAGTATTCTTTTGTTGACAGGTTGCCTCTCCATTTTGGCCTGCTTTCCCTACCCCACTCACACCGATCTTAGCAGCTTCCTTCTTCCCCCAGAACAGCCTTATAGCCACCTTCTCCCCCTAATGGATATGTTGTAAACCCTTTCTTTCCCATACAACCACCTTGCAGCCTTCTCCTCCCATTCATACATATCCAAACATCCTTGGAAGGTGCTCACACCCTGGTTTCATTAGAAGGAACATCAGGCCATAGCAAAAGGCTCACAACTGCAGCCTTGGCAAAAAATCCCAACCATGTCAAGAGGGAGCTTGTGATCTCACCTGAGCAAAAGGTAGTTTTGCCTGATTCTGGCCTTGGCTAAAGGTAGGTCCCATTCCTGGCCTCATTTTACTGCAGGTAACACATTTTCAGGAATTAAGTCTTCATTTTTTTTAGCTTTATTCAAAGTTTCATAATATTCAAAGTTTTATAAATAATTGACCTAAGTAGAAAAACCCTGTAAATACATTTTCAAATAATCTTGTGTCTGGGATAGCAAGAGTAAAATATTGACATGCTTCGAGGTTGTGAAGAATATATTTGTTTAGCTTAACAGATATATTGCTTTTGAAAATTGGAAATTTCTGTCTTCTATCTTTTGCAGATCTTGACCCAAAATTTGACTGTTACATGCAGTGATATGGTCTTGAAGTTGAGGGTTGTTCTCAATTTATCAGAGGACTTAATTTCAGACGAAGCCTTAACAAGTATAATCTGTAGTCATCATACATCCAGTGAACTCTGGGGTGTGTTGGAACATTTTCCAAATATGAAGAGCTGGATTGAAGCTGTAAGTTATCATTTAATTATTTGGAGAATATTGAAAATAAGTACAATTCACTGGAAGCAAAGCAGGTGCAAGAGAGGCCAAATATCAGAATCCTGAGATTGAGATGAAAGATTACAATAAAATTCTCGGAATTTTAAAGGTGAATTGAGCGTCCCAACACTAGCTGCATATATTTACACCTCTTTGAATACTCACTAAAATGACACTTTGCCAGAATTAAGTTTCCCCTCCCAACTAAAATTTTTGCATACAAATGATGTGTGCCTTTTAAATCTTTATGCACATAAGGTATTCAGTAGGCAAGACACTGTATATGCTGGGTTTTGGAGTGACTCGACACTGCCTTCACCTTTTTGGGTGCATCTTGGTTTAGGCTTTGATTGGCATTGTGCAGCTGAAATCTTAAGTTGCACAAGGCATGAGAAGAAGCAAAGGAGAAAAACTATGGAATAGTGGACGCAGGTCAAAGAACATGCCAATTATGGAATAACACAATGTGGAGCTGGAGGAACACAGCGGGCCAGGCAGCATCACAGGAGCAGGAAAGCTGACATTTCGGGTCAGGACTTTTTTTTCCGAAAAGTGTGCCAACCTGAAACATCATCTTTCCTGCTCCTCTGATGCTGCCTGGCCCACTGTGTTCGTTCTGCTCCACACCGTGTTATCTCTGACTCTAGCATCTGCATTTCTTACTATCTCTGCCAAGTATGGAAGTCTGCTTGGTTAAAGAGGGTCAGTTGGCTGGAAAAGGAAGGGCCAGACTGTAGAGCAATAGGATTAAAATCATCAGGATGTTTGCTGATACCAGAGTCACATGATTATGTAGAGAAAACTGGAAGGGAGCAGAAGCTCCAGCAGGGTCTTGAGACAATGTGTGTAGAGATCAAGCAATGAGTAAAGAGGACTTGCAGCAAGTTACATGGATTCAAGCAACAAAACTTCAGGAGACTAAACAGAAGTAAATTACACACTGTCACCAAAACATGGCAGCAGCAGAAATGACAATAGAAAAGGTGAAAAACAGCAATGAATGCAGGAACTGAAATGGTATCATGTCAAGAGTAAAAAGATAATTCTTTTCAAGTCTCACCAGATGGTTGGAAAACAGACTAGAAGCTGGAAAGGGTGAATACTGATGTATACTAATATAGACATCTTAGATGAAAGGATCACCTCAGAGCTCAGGTGAAGCATTGAACTTCTCAGAGAGCCATTCCTGGTGACATAGGTACTGCACCAGGCATGCAAATTTAATGGAAGTAAATTACACCTGATGCTGGAGATCTAAAATCAAAATGAAGTGCAAGAGAAATTCAGTAGGTTCAGCAACATCCATGGAGAGAGAAACAAATTTAACATCTGGTGTTTCATAACTCTTCTTCACAGCTGGAATTTTATAGCACTTCTATTCCTAACTGATGAGGGTACAACATAGCTATAGGATTAGGTTGAATAAATGAGCAGAATCAACAGATCAATTGTCTATGCAGCAGTGAATATCATAAACTAGATATATGCAAGAAAAAGCACTGATGAGAAGGTGTTGTCATTGGAAGAAGCCTTGCGGGCATTTAGTGCTTATTTCATTGCATGCTGGCACTTAATAACAGAGCTTGTGTGGATTAATAAGTGAAAGCAGAGGCCAGGAAAAAGCATGAAAAGCTTGGATAAGTTATCCTTACTGTCTGGCAAAGAATTATGCAAATTCAGGTTGATGGCAGAATTGATATCCAACCAAATTATGGCAGTACATGAGCCCTGTTAGAACATTGACAAGCCAGAAGAATTTGATACAGGACAAAGCAATGCAGATTGCTGGAGAAATTGAATTTCAGAGGTAGAACAGGGTATTTATTCAATGGAAAGTGAGGTGTGATGATTAAAATTGAGTGAGAGGGTGGGTACACAGGCCTAGGAAAGAAAGTGTGTGTGAGAAGTACAGCCTGCTAAATTGCTGAGGTGGGGACAGCCATACAAATGATAAGACACCCAATAGAGGACCACAGTATCACAACTAGGAAAGTAGATTCTTTTATATGAATGTATAAATTCTAAATCTATACTGCACTGAAATAGAGGGAAATGGCCTTAGAAGTCAAGCAAATTTAAATGTCTGAAATCCATAGATTAAAAAAAAAATCCCATTTGGAGCAGTTCAATCATTTTGAAAATAAATACTGGGGTATCAAATTGGGAATAATTAAATAGACGCACCACAGAGTTTAATCACAATCCTGGAGCCGTTTCTCTGTGTGCTAAAAGCTTGTCCACCCTCAATAGCATTTGCATGTCTACCTTAACATTGTGGAGCATGAATTACAGCTTGTTCATGTGATAGTTCAATACATAGTCATGGAATTAACATTTTTTGGTTATTACAGGCTGAACAGTACAACTCAGTGCTTGCTGGAAAGCAGGATTTTGAAGTCACATTTCAAGATTCATACACAGGATGGATAGAATTATTCAAAGTGTATGAAGACAACCAACGATTCTACAATCAGTTCTTTAGGAATATCACAGAAGAAATATCTGCTTCATCTGAACAGTGGAAAAGTTTTGAATTTAGTACTTTTCAGGAACACCTTATATGGAACCTGTAAGTGTAAATTCATCATTTCAAGAGCTTGGAAATTCTGTGTAGCCCAGCAGACTTTTATTGCCTGTGTGGAGATGGTTCACAGAACTTTGGTCAGAGCTGTTGGTGGAGATCGGCAGAATTCAGAATTTCACAATCAATGTTGCTTTTGGTGTTGGTCACCGCGAGGGTCATCCAGATTAATTAGTGGCTTCTTAGTTACTTTTATCCTTTTTCCATCAATTTTTCCCCTCCATTCCCACTTATCTGATAATATTGACTGAGTTAGACGGGTACAAATCACTCCCAGTTATCCTGCCTGAATAGTTACTCCATTGGTGTATTCCTTTTCCAGTATGCAAGTACAGATGGATGAAGTGGAAACAAATTATTTCTTCATAGTATGACCACCCTTATGGAGATGGTTAGATTGGAATCCTTTGCTTAATATAGGGATACTGAGGACAGTTGCTGAGCCCATACCACATACTGGATGAGATAACCTAACTCAAAAAAAATTGGGATTGAACAGCTCACTATTCAACTAAACCGCAGCAAGACTAAACTTGGAAGTAATTGAAGAGAAACTCTTATAGTGAAGTCAATCTTCCACTCTCCTCAAACTGAAGAGATACAAAATCATCTCAGTAAGCATGTTCACCCAGACAGACTGGGGTGGGTGCTGTCTTCATTGGGCCACTCTGATGTCATGGAATCCCGACAGTGTGGAAGCAAGCCATTTGGCCCATCAAGTCCATACTGATCCTCTGAAGAACATCCCACTGAGACCCACCCCATCGCCGTAACCCTGCATTTCCCATGGCTAATCCTCCTAACCTGCACATCCCTGATCACCATGCCAATTTACCTAACCTACACATCTTTGGAGTGTGGGAGGAAACTGGAGGATTCAGAGGAAACCCACACAGGCACCGGGAGAACGTGTAAACTCCATACAGTCACCCGAGGGTAGAATTGAACCCAGGTCCCTTGCGCTATGAGGAGGCAGTGTTAGCCTCTGAGCCACCATCCTGCTTGATATGCTTCCTGGTGATCAGCCTTGTGTAATATCAGAAAGAAAATCGCTTGGCCATTCCTCTGATTGCACAGATGTTTGGCTTATGGGGGATTACATGGAGAAAATGGCAGTAAATTAAAAGAAATGTGTCCCAATGTGTCCTCAAATGAGGCTTTGTAGGTAAAGCTTAGTAATGCTAAGGGGGCAGCTAATTTACTGGGGGTGTATTATATGCCCCCACAGAGTCAGAGCAAATATGTAGACAATTCACAGAGATATGTAAGAGCAATAATCGAGTAATTATACTAGGGCATTTCAACTTTCCCAACATAAATTGATATAGTCATAGTATTAAGTGTTTAGAGGGTGTGAAGTTTTGAAATGTATCCAGGGAAGATTTTTGTATCAATATGTAGAAGATCCAACAATGAATAGCACAGAGATGAATCTGGTTATGGGGAAAGAAGCTGGACAAGTGTTCGATGTGGCAGTGGAGGAACATTTACGTTACAGCAACCACAAAAGGCTACCATTCAAATTTGTTATTGACGAACAAAAAAATGGCCTGCAGAAGATGGCTTTGAACTGGGGGAAGGAAGATTTTATTAAAATAAAGCAGGATCTGGCCATGGAGACTGGGAATAGCTCCTGCTGGAGAAATGGGGAGCATTTCAAAAGGAATTTGAGAGAAACAGGTCCAATATGTACCTTTTAGAGGAAAATGTAGGAGTAATAAGTTCAGAGAAGCTTGATGTCTAGGACAATTCAGGACTGGATAAAGAAGAAGAGAAGAGATTTTAGCAAGTTCAAAGGGAGCAATTCAGCTGCAGACCTAGACAAATAAAGGAAGTGCAGCAGGGAACGTAAGAAAGAAATTAAAATAGCAAAAAGGAGGCATGAGAAAGGACTTTGGATATTTTATAGATACGTTAAAGGGAAGAGGTTAACCGGGAAAAGAATAGGGCCTATTAGGGACCAAGGGGGAAACCTATGTGTGAAGCTGCAGGATATTGGAAGGGTGTTGAATGAATACTTCTCTTTGGTATTCACTCTGGAAAAGGTGAATGCAGGTACAGAATTCAGAAAAAGTGACTGTGAGGAACTTGACGTAGCTTGACATAGGAAATGGGGAGATATTGGGTTTAAAAACAGTCAAGTCTCCTGGCTCAGATGAATTGCATCCCAGGCTACTGTGGGAAGGAAGGCAGGAAATTGCAGGGATTTTGACTAAAGCTTTTAATTCCTCTCTGGCCACAGAGACTTTACTATATTTAAGAGTCATGTTTATGTATTGCTTGTATTGTAACTAAAGACATCTTGATATTTTGGTTATATTTGCTTCACTGTTACTAAGCGCTTAATATATTCCAGGGCCTTTGATGTATTTGATGCGCAAGGATCTGCACTGGAAAATAGTGATTTCTGGCCAAGCATTGAAAATCATATTCGAGGAATTTGCTGGCTGATAGAAAACTCAAACCAACCAATCCAAGGAAATAGTGAGTAAATAGAAAACCGATTCCATAATGCTAAATAATAAAATGTGAGGCTGGATGAACACAGCAGGCCAAGCAGCATCTCAGGAGCACAAAAGCTGACGTTTCGGGCCTAGACCCTTCATCAGAGAGGGGGATGGGGAGAGGGAACTGGAATAAATAGGGAGAGAGGCGGAGGCGGCTCTCTCCACCTATCTTCTTTACTCGCCATCTTCGGTCCGCCTCCCCCTCTTTCCCTATTTATTCCAGTTCCCTCTCCCCATCCCCCTCTCTGATGAAGGGTCTAGGCCCGAAACGTCAGCTTTTGTGCTCCTGAGATGCTGCTTGGCCTGCTGTGTTCATCCAGCCTCACATTTTATTATCTTGGAATTCTCCAGCATCTGCAGTTCCCATTATCTCTCTCCATAATGCTAAATCACCTTTTTCAGTTTACCTGTGTGGAATATGTTCTGAATTTATTTTTAAGTAAGATAGAAAATATGTATTAAATTATACTTGTTAGTTATCTTTCCACTTAGAAGATAAGCATTTTTCTTTTCACAGAGTGTTAATTCAACAAGGTGTGAACACACATCTATTTGCGTTTGAGTAAACATTTTAAAAAATCATTACATTTAATTTCTGAGATGTTTGGTGCCACATTATAGAATTCATTGATCCCCCCAATTATGAGAATTTTTTTTGCAACGCATGAGCATAATCAAGATGTAATTTTAAAGAAAGTTAAGCAATGATAAATTATGATACAATTATACTGCGAAGTATTAAAATTAATTCAAAAATGTATTCATACGATATATTACTACACTTTATGCTCCTATCAGCCTTTCAGTTGTGTTTTTGTATCGCTAAACTAAATTATTAACCTAACAGTCCTGGAGTTGGGTCCTGCACTCTTTGGCTAGAAGATATATAATTTACCCTGTAAGATGCTAGAAGTGTGTGCTGATAACAGATGGTGAGGACTACAGGGCATCTGGGACTTTAGTGAACCATAAGACCAAAATTAATGAGATTTAAGCATTGAGAAAAGAATAGGATAAATGATAGTGGTAAGGGATGAATGAAAACTGATTAAATTGGAATCAAATCAGTTACAGAAAGAAAAATAAAAGGAGATTAATTTTAAAAAAAAATTGAAATATTGAACTTTTAAAAATATCCGGAAGGAAATTGTTACACACGTTAAAGACATCTTGATATTTAATTAATCCTGTTCTGTAAATAGGTTGATTGACATTGGTAATTATACTGTTGATAAAAACATACGTACACTGTTAATTAGGAGATCAAACTTTCTATGGCAAGTGGGAAATTATCGTGAAGTTTTTCGAAATGCTGAGGAGGTTTGGGGTTCAGAGCCACTTGCATGAGGTGATCACAGTGAATATGTTATAGAGATTTACTGTTTGTGGCATATGTCTTTTTCACCTGACCTTGCTGAACAATTTTGTACAATAAAAGCAATATAGATTGTGAACTTACCCTTATTTTTTGGGAAAGTTTGATCCATCGCAGATGGTTGACTTGTTACATTTGATTTAGTCTGGTCATATTTTTGTTCCTAATTTCTTTCCTTTTCTTCCTCATTATTCTGTTGATATTATTCACCAAACTTACTCCTATTAGTGTGGCAAAAGATTACTTAGATTTTTTTAAAAACACATTTCTACACAAAGTACATGTTGCAAAGAGACTAAAAACTGGAAATGCGGAGCATGCCAGCATCTGAAAAGCATCAATGGACTAATGTTTTCAGTGTTTGTTTTTCTTGGAAGTTTTCTATGTCTGTCTTCATTTTAAAGATTAAACCCCTTACTATTACGTGGTGCAATTTCCAAAGAAATGGCAGGAACATGGCAAAATCTGTCCAGATGAGACAGTGAGTTACATGTTACAAGAAATCTAGGGAGCTGAATTTACAGTCCTGTGTTGGAGAATTAAAAGTTTAATCAATTAGCGATACATACTCCTGTCAAACTCACATTTTTGAGACTACCTTTTTAGACCAAACCTTCTACATGGGTGATGTATTTAAGGGGTTGATATTAACTTTTGACCTGGGCCACATTGAGTGGACAAATGCCACCTTTAGTGGTTTGAAAGTTGAGGCATTTCTAAATTGATTTCAATTGTTTTTGATCCTTATAAAAGAGACGAGTGTATATATTTGATACCCTTTCAAATCTGATCCTCGGCTCAATATTTTTAACCATTGTTATGGTCACAGCAGATGGTAATACTGGACAAGTCAGTTCCCAGAGTGAAACCTGGCTTGGTAGAGCATAAGTTTTATTTTTTTTCTTTTTGTTTACCTTGGGGGTCAGTCACTGAAAATATTCACAAGAGGCTGTCAATGGACTTTTAACAAAAGAATATAAAATTAGTTTATACAAAATAAAGACATGAACTGTAGTCCACTATAAAAGAACTATTTGAACGATCTTCTTCTAAATAACAGAAAAAAATTCCTCTTTCCCTCAGCATTAACCTTAGACATTCAAACCCCAGTGAAGCGTCACTCCTATCTCTGTGCTAAAGCTTCTGGTTCATCTATCACGGTTATAATTGGTTCCCTTTTGACCAAATTCTGCAACCATTCAATGCTGTTTCTTCAGTTAATGTCTCACCCTAAGATCCTTAAAACAATCTGCTAACCCGTCTCACTTAATACTTGACATGAGTTTAACCTGTCTGTGTTTTCCACAACTTTGTCAAATGACTTCCACTCCTACACCTCCACAACATTTTGCCTCTGCAGCTCTAATCCAACTGACGCCTACAGTTCAGGACTTTTCCTCCTGGATACTGCTAATAATGACATCTCTGCTTTTAAGGTTCTCTTTGCTCTGAATGAACCTGTTTCTGAATGTCACTTTCTTTCATACTGGATCATTGAACTCAAGTCAGCGAACACACTAACAATAATGTTCTCAAGTGACTGATCATTTCTAGTAAATGCTGTTTGAACTCCATATTCAGAATTACTTTCTGGCTGCAAAACGGTCAGTTCTTCATAGAATTGGAAACTAATATGCAGTTTTCAGCCATTTTAGAAACCAAGCTCTCAAATGACATGGTATGAATCTCTATGTCACCATTTTCTGCATCAAAAAAAACCTAGCTGAAATGGCATTTTTACTGAACTTCTGCAAAAAAACCCCTCTTTGCTATAGCTTTTGAGTCACTTTGTAATGTTGAATTATATAACGATCTGCAAAACATCTCTCTAATGCTAATATAAATCAGCATTTATAATCTCAGCCACTTGCTTATTATGATAACTATCACTGCAAAGTCATTCTCACTAACATCTGGGTGTTAGTGCCAAAATTGGGAGAGCTATCTTACAGACCAGTCAAGCAACAGCCTGACATATTCATACTCACAGAATCATATCTTTCAGGCAATGTCCCAGACACTACCGTCACCACCCCTGGATATATCCTGTACCACCAGCAGGATAGACCCAGCAGGGGTGGCAGCACAGTGGTATATCAGGATGGAGTTGCTCTGGGAGTCCTCAATGTTGACTCTGGACCCCATGAAGTCTCATGGCTTCAGGTTAAACATGGGCAAGGAAACATCCTGCTGATTACCACATATCATCCTCCCTCAGCTGGTAAATCAGTATTCCTCTATGTTGAACAACACTTGGAGAAAGCACTTACCATACTGCCAGGGGATCAACCCTGGTTCAATGGAGAACGCAGGAGGGCATGCCAGAGGCAGCACCAGGCATACTTAAAGATGAGATGTCAACCTGGTGAAGCCATCAGCAGGACTATTTGCACACCAAACAGCAAACACAGCATGTGATAGGCAGAGCTAAATGATCCCACAACCATCAGATCAAAACTAAGCTCTGGAGTCCTGCCACATCCAGTTGTGAATGGTGGTGGGTAATCACACAGCTCACTGGAGGAGGAGGCGTGACAAATATCCCCATCCATAATGAAGGAAGAGATCAGCACATCAGTCCAAAAGATAAGGCTGAAGCATTCACAGCAATGTTCAGCCAGAAGTGCCAAGTAGATGATCCACCTCGTCCTCCTCCAGTGGTCCCCATTCCAGATACCAGTCTTCAGCCAATTTAATTCATTCCACGTGATATCAATAAACAGTTGGAGGCACTGGATACTGCAAAGGCTACAGGCCCTGACAACATTCCGGCATTAGTACTGAAAACTTGTGCTCCAGAACTTATCGCTCCCATAGCCAAGATGTTCCAATACAGTTACAACACTGGCATCTACCCGACAATGTGGAAAGTATGACCTGTTCATAAAAACAGGACAAATCCAACCCGACCAATTACCGCCCCATCTGTCGACTCTCGATCATCAGTCAAGTGAAGGAAGGTGTCATTAACAGTGCCATCGAGCAGTACCTGCTCAGCTAAAACCTGCTCGGTGACGCCCAGTTTGGGTTCTGCCAGGGCCGCTCAGCTCCTGATCTCATTACAGCTTTAGCTCAAACATGGGCAAAAGAGTTGAATTCCAGAGGCAAGGTGAGAGTGACAGCCCTTGATATCGAGGATGAATTTGACCGAGTGTGGCATCAAGGAGCCCTAGCAAAGCTGGAATCAATGGGATTTGGGGGCAAATACTTGGGTAGTTGGAATCACACCTGATACATAGGAAGATGGCTGTGGTTGTTGGAGGCCAATGATCTCAGCTCCAGGACATCCCTGCATTTGTTTCTCAAGGTAGTGTCCTCAGCCCAACCATCTTCAGCTGCTTCATCAATGACCTTCCATCCATCGTCAGGTCAGAAGTGGGGATGTTCGCTGATGACTGCATAATGTTCAGCAAAATTCATGACTCCTCAACTACTGAAGCAGTCCATATCCAAGTGCAAAAGATCTGGATAATATCCAGACTTGGGCTGACAAGTGGCAAGTAACATTTGTGCCACACAAATGCCAGTCTATGACCATCACCAATAAAAGACAATCTAACCTCCGCCCCTTGACATTCAATGGCATTTCCATCACTGAATCCCCAACTATCGACATCCTGGGAGTCATCATTGACTAGAAACTCAACGGGACTCACCACGTAAACACAGTGGCTACAACAGCAGGCCAGAAGCTAGGAATACTGCAGCAAGTAACTCACCTCCTGACTTCTCAAATCCTGTCCACCACCTGCAAGGCACAAGTCAGGAGTATGATGGAACACTCCCCACCTGCCTGGATGAGTGCAGCCCCAACAACACTCAGAAGCTTGACATCATCCAGGTCAAGCAGCCCGCTTGATTGGCACTACATCCACAAGCATTCATTCTCTCCACCGCCGATGCTCAGTTGCAGCAGTGTGTACTACCTACAAGATGCACTGCAGAAATTCACCAAAGATCTTCACACAGCACCTTCCAAACTTAAAACCACCTCCATCTATAGGGAAAGGGCAGCAGACATATGGGAACACCACCACCTCCAAGTTCTCTTCCAAGTCACTCACCATCCTGATCTCAATTCATTATGTATGTAGAAACTAATACAATGGCTTTGTCTGTCAGAGTTCAAATTTCAAATCCTGAGGAACTCTGAGATTGATGGACAAAAGTACTTGATACAGTATCCAGCCTGATGCACAGTATGAAGTACAAAATAGGCCACAAAACCGAATTCACAAAGTAACATTTGCGAACAAATAAACTTTGTGCTGTTGCCATAGTAATTTGGTTTGTTAACAGATGATATGGTTCAATATTTAGCTGAATTTGAAACCTATTTGTAATTGACTATTTTCTCCTTTTCCAAAAAAAATTAGTCTGTTCTCTTATTCTTTACAGGTAGTCATTCAGAATCGAATTGTATCACAGGGAAGATCAATTGGAGAGATCTGCTTAATGAGACTCTAATATTCAAGCAGAATGTTGGCAGTAATTCTGGCACATTTTGGAAACGGTAAGCAGCATTGACATGACCAATGCCACATGATGTCTGCAACTGTAGCCACTCAGCTAGAATAATCAGCTTTATTGAGTGTGAGAGGAAGCCAATGGCAGGAGCAGGCCAATAGGCCCTTCAGCCTGTTCTACCATACATTTGGACCATTGTCGATTGGTATCTTAACCTCCCATACCTGCCTTGGTTGTTTGTCACTTAATACTCATGTTTTAACAAAAATCAGTGAATCTTAGCTTCAATAAATTTTTACTATCCTTTGTGTGAATAAGTGTGACCTATCACTCCGGAATAGCCTAACTCTAAAGTTATGCACATTTGCTTTAGATTCCTCAAGTAGCGGAGGAAGTCTCTCACAATCTTCAATTTTAAAAATTATTTTAAAGACTTTAATAATAACCATCTCATTATAATCCCAGGTTATGTTATTACTGGGCAAGTTAAATCCCAGACTGAAACCTGACTTGAAAAGTCATATTTTCATTCATTTTGGCTTTGACAAACTGGTGTCTTGCTGAAGCATAAGCATGCAATGCTGCTGACCTTGCTTTGACAATGGAACAGAAATTCAGTAGCAAGTGAAATGAAGATAAATAGAATAACCCAAACTGTTTTCATCTAACACAAATTCCAAATTTTAAAACACTACTCCTTGTTATTTCAGATGCTCCAGCATCTGCAGTTCCTGCTATCAGTAACAGTATAATCCCATTCATCTCAAAGCACTCATACACGTGAAGTGAAATGTTCTCAGCTTCAAATAACCTTGTCAGAGCTTTCTCCCAAGATGTCTGATATGGAACTAAAGCTAACTCCTTATTCCAAGGTAATCTATTTTCACTATATCCTGCCATTCTCAGGGGCACTGATCTATACAGCTATCCAAGGACTTCACGATATCACTCAAAATGCAAAGTAAACCTAAAATAAATTCTCTCTTTAAGTTACAGGTATTTTCTTTAAGGTTAAAATAAACTTTTCTGACCTTCTAAACTGGAGTTCATTTATTTTGCTTGATCTTAAAGCAATGTGCACAAATTAAATCTAATGCTGAGCTTCAAAACCAATTTTTAAAGAAATCACCCATGGCTACAGAAATCATCATCCATTAATTATTAACTCCAGGCACATAGGAAAATCTATGCTTCTCGTCAATCCAGAATCCAAGGACCCAAACTTGTAATAATTAATATTAAATTTATATGTATCTCACATAGTTTAGACCACAATCTATACTTCAGGGAAGATTACACAGCTTTTGTAGCCTTTCCATATAACAGAATCACTTTAACTCACATGTCATTCTGGTGAACCTATGCTGTGCCCTCCTCCAAAACCAATGTTAAATTGCTGCATTCTAAGGTAGACATATTGTGATTTTGTAACTGATTTTAACTGTGCTCAGTCTATTTCCAAATGAAGCTTGAAGAATAAAAGATTTTAGGAGACTTCTTTCCTAGTCTTACTGTCACTTTTACTTGTTTCAAATTAAAAATCTTCATAATATTTCAAGTCAATGGAAAATAAATTGTAGTATGATAGAAAAAACTTAGCTGTCCATTTACTGCAAACCCATTTTGAATGTGATAGGCTGTGATAGAACTCATTACTACCTATTGCATGCGACTTGTGTCAGGAGCTAACGTTCAGTGAGAATATAATCATCAGGATAAATTCAGCTCCAATGTGCTCCATTTGACTGTTGCAAAAATATCAATTGTGTTCAGTTGTGCCCAGAAATAAGGACAAGGCTTATTTCTAGATTTTCAGTGGAGCATTCAGGACTGGTTTCTGAAAAGGACTTTAAATGGTACAGACAGATGGAGAAAGAGACACAGGAACATATAAAACCCACGTTAGGAGTACTGCAGCTAATTGTATTGTTGGGAAGGCAAGTGAACTGAATACAGTTTGTGTAGGAGATTTAGTGAAGAGTCAAGAGCAGCTGGATGGCATAGTGCTGTCAAAAGTCAAGTTCTAGAAATTAGCAGGCAGCTCAATATTGAAGTCAGGATTCAGGAGTAATTCTAGAGGGCACACAAGGTGAAAGGCCATTGGTGCTATGTCGTGGGAAGCTGTGAAGGGTCTGGGAGAAGCTAGCGTTAATACTTCAGTGCAATCGAGTGTAAGGGTAAAAAGCTCACCAACAACATTTGCTCGATGTAACTGAGTAAAAGTAGAGCTAGAGGAAGAACCCAAGGGCAGTTTTAGCTCGCAGAGTTCAGTTGTTGGTGAAAAGTTGGAGTTATGCCTGTGAATGAACATGGGAATGCAGTTGCAGAGTTCAGGGAAGCTTAACGCCAGGATGATGAGGGGATTGACTAGAAGGGGAGCAGTTGAGGTAGTCCAAGACAAGAGGCTCTAGAAGCAGGTTTCAAGCGCACATCAACAATAGTGAAGAATTATGATCCCTTTTGAAGTTTACTGACATTCGATAACCCACCGTGTCATTACATTTGCATGGACTTACTGGAAAATCTATAGGGTCTGTCTTGATTGCATTTGCTACTGATGTGTCCTGTCGAGTGTCCAAGCATAGTCTATTTCCTGTATTTACCTTGTATTAATCCTGGGTGTTCGGAACATATTGTACATGTATTCTAGGGTTGTGTGGCTGTTTTAACTTGTAAAGTTTATTATTGTTATTCAAAGCCTTGGAATCCTGTGGGTTTATACTCTTAGTAAGACCTTGGATCTTCCATAAAAACCGAAAGATGGTGTAAATCAGAAACAAAAACAGAAGTTGCTGGAAAAGCTCAGTAGAGCTGAGGAACGGTCTGGTTTCTCTTCACAAATGCTGTGCTGTTCTAGCAACTTCTGTTTTGGCCCTGGATCTTATACTTCATCTACTTTGAAAGTAAAAGGAGAAGTTGTTGATCCCTAAACAGATTGCAACAAAGCTGATAATCTGCTCCATGACCTTAACATGGCGAATGTAAGTATTAGTCCCAATATTTTGTTCCTGAGGTGGGATACTCAGAACTGCATACTTCAGATGGGATTGGAATTTTGTAGGGATTTCAGCTACCAGCTATGGAGCCAGCAAGGCATAGTGTCACAGTCTTTCAAGAAGGTCCATAATAGTTAGGTCACTCAGATATTTAGCAGACTCTGACAGATCTTCCATCAGGATTGAGGAACCTGGAATTGTCAGCTTTCCTGTCCAGGAAGACCTGATGATCAATCAGAGGCTGGCAGTTTCTTTTACACTCAGCAGTGGCTCTGGATACACAATGGCTGTGGTAGTACACAATTACCCAAAGCCTTGGATCAAAGAGAAATGCAGGAAGCACAATTGAGTGATGGCAGGAAAGGGATTGAAGAGTGATTCATGGGAAGGAATTTAACAGGCAAGACTAGCTGGTGGCTTTATCAGGCACCCACGTCCCCTCATCCCACTTTCAGATGCAAGTTCTTTGTTTTCACATTTGAAGAAGAGATACTTGTGGAAACTCGCAAGCAAATAATTGTTCATTATCCTTCCTGCGTGACAAGCTCCCACCTGCCACTAGGTTTACATCCGCGGCAGCAGGATAAGGAAATTAATGTCTACTTACGGAATTCAACTAGCAGTCAGGCCATCCAACCTCCCCACCCTAGACTTAATTTTTCACCACTCTTCCATTCAATCAAATACAGCCCAACCAGCAAATTTCTCTTGGGAGGGTGCAAGATTCCATCAGTGGTCTAATTTTATACTGTTGCTCACCAGAAAGACAGTTGGTGTCGCATAGAACTTGAATCAATCTTCATGCACTTTCATAGATAATGGGAACTGCAGATGCTGGAGATTCCAAGATAATAAAATGTGAGGCTGGATGAACACAGCAGGCCAAGCAGCATCTCAGGAGCACAAAAGCTGACGTTTCGGGCCTAGACCCTTCATCAGAGAGGGGGATGGGGGGAGGGAACTGGAATAAATAGGGAGAGAGGGGGAGGGGGATGGTCCGCCTCCCCCTCTCTCCCTATTTATTCCAGTTCCCTCCCCCCATCCCCCTCTCTGATGAAGGGTCTAGGCCCGAAACGTCAGCTTTTGTGCTCCTGAGATGCTGCTTGGCCTGCTGTGTTCATCCAGCCTCACATTTTATTTTCATGCACTTTCATATTTGTTTTCAAAACAAAATTGCGAACATACAAATCCCCCAACAACCTCACTTGTCATCTGTGTGTATTTATATGGACTCACATGAATTATAAGTTAAAATCTGTCATCCATATTTAATTAAACAATTTATATGCAATTAATATATATGCATAGCAGCAAGGCTTAAAATATATATACTTTCAGAAAGCTGTGCAACATTCTCCAGTGTTAGTTTTTAATTTTTTGTGGTTGCTTTATTGTTTTTAAAAGTTCCTTTTTCATTCTCATTGTTTATCAGATGACGCACTCAGAAAGTAAAATTATCTTCTGCATTTGTATTGATTTTGTTTTGGCTTTTGCTTAGGTAAAATAACACAAATGGCAAATGAACATACACAGCATTACATTTTTTTATCTTCAAGTCTATAAGTATGATGTTTTGTTAATTTATGACAAATAAATCCTCTAAAATCTCTTTATAAAATGGGACCTTGGAAGAACCTGAACAGCAGCTACAATTGAATAATTCAGACTTAACATATGATGAATTACGACAGGGTTTCCTCTTTGAACCTCTGAAAATGGGCTAGGAATGGAATGAACTGTAAGCATTTTCTCAAGTTAAATATCAACTAAAAGTGATTTGTTTGACCTAATACAGGCATACGTGCACTGTAAATGCCTCTCTTCCCTCAACTATCCACCCACAAGCTCTCCTTCCAGCCCCCTTCTGCAGTTCAAAAATAATCTATATTGTTAAATGAAAACTTTGGTGAAGCTTTTCTCATTCCACACATCAAGACAATTAACAAGAATACCAATTTAAGGGGGAAATCAGCAAATATACTGTGTGTGAATGCTATTGCTTGGCAAAGAGATCGCTGTAGAGAATGTACTGGTTAGTTATGAGTCACTTTCATCAATTTTGTTGAGTTAAAACAGGCACAGTACTTGCACGTTTTTTTTTGCAAAAGCAGACCTGGGCTCTGTATATTTGTAGAGGTAGTTTCTGGTAGACACAAGTGTGCCGTTCTGTAAGCCTGAATGATAATCCTAAATTGGTTAAATAAAAACCAAATTGTAGGTGTAGTGACTGTAATGAGGTCAGCCAGGTGAACCTCAAAGTAATGAGATAACACAGTGTTAAGCTGGATGAACACAACGGGCCAAGCAGCATCAGAGGAGCAGGAAAGCTTGACGTTTCGGGCTGGGACCTTTCTTCAGAAAAAGGGTCTGAAGAAGCATCCTGACCGGAAATGCCAAGCTTTCCTGCTCCTCTGATGCTGCTTGGCCCGCTGTGTTCATCCAGCTTCACACCATGCTATCTCAGATTCTCCAGCATCGGCAGTTTCTACTATCTCAAAGAATATGAGTTCCCTGATTGGGCCTGTTAATCTGGTCTATCAGGGAGCCCAGGCTGGATATAAACAGGAGTGTCAGCGGTTCTGTTCACTCTGAAAGCTGGCTCTGAGGCAGCTGAATCAGTCTCAAGGACTTTCCACATGTAAATAAAGGGTGACTCAGTGGTGGGATACTCTCCTCTGTGGAGTTATTTCAGTCAGTGTAATTCTCATTGTACTCACCTGTACCTCGCCCTGCAGTCTTCCCTGGGTCACGCACCGAGCTCTGCACTTCTCCCCAGGTCACTCACTGAGTACTGTGTTCATCCTTCGGTCACTCATCAATCATGGTGTTCCACTCCAGGCCATACATTGGACAGCACTGTCAAGCTAGCATTCTGCAATTTTGCCACATTCAGCTTTCCTCTGCCCTGCGCTTGCTGCTTCCTCACTCACAGATTCTGTCCCTTGAGTGAGGGAATCTATGTGCAGCGTGAGAACAACTCTGCAAAAGCAGTTTCTCACAGATCCTGCTTCTCAACAACAGAGGCTAGTTAACCTTGTAAGTGAGCTTCCCTAGTTATACAATAGCTTTTTGCTAAATGGCAATTCACTTGCTTTTCCTGCAATGTTTGAGTGTTTGCATTATAGAATTATTTCCACTCCTTTGTCTTCTAGCTGTCATGAGGTGATGGCAAATACTCCAGTGGACTTGTTAATCAGTTTCTGAAGCTGCTCCCTACCTTTCTATAGTTTCAGCATATGGACTCCTAAATTCCTCTGCTTCTCATTATCCACTATCACTGCCCTTTTGCAAAGTTTTGCTTCAGTTACGCTATTTACAGGAACTGCCTAATTTACTCCCATTTAAAAACTTGGGCATACAGCCCTCTATCCCTTCAACAAAACCTTTCAAAAGTACAGTGATAAACTAATGGTCAAACATAGGTCCCGAGAAGTCACTGCTAATTGCGTCTTGTCAAGTGCAATGCATACCAATATTTACATTCTCTGTCTGCTACCACTTAATTAAGTGTCCATCTTGAAATCAGCCTTGAAGTTACACTGCCACAATAGGGAAGAGAGCGCGAGGGCAGCCTGGGGCGGTAAGCTTTAGTTATAAAAGTCTTACCTCGCGTGGCAGCGGCCTTCAGTTGTTCAGTGAAGGAGGAGTCCCAGAGCGGGCGCGAGTGATCGGCTTGGTAAGGGTTATCTTTCACCCAATAAATTTAATAAAATCACCTAGACACCTAATCCTCTGGGAGTGGTTAGGAAGGCAAAGCCGGAGTCTGTTTGACCATATAGTGGAGTAAACTTACTGGTGCAGACAGCACTTAAAGAGAGAACACTGCAAAACTAAAAAATAACCAACTAATTTTTAAAAACTAACTAAGAGAAGGCAGGCCACGTGATGTGTTGTAGCTGTATGCTGTGGGAGCTAGCTGATTCCATTGAGAACGGCAGTGACCACAAAGGGTCTAGGCCCGAAATGTCAGCTTTTGTGCTCCTGAGATGCTGCTTGGCCTGCTGTGTTCATCCAGCTCCACACTTTGTTATCTTGGATTCTCCAGCATCTGCATTTCCCATTATCTCTGCAGTAAGTGTTGGCTGCTTGAAGAGTTCCAGTTCAAAATTGATGAGCTGGAATCGGAACTCCAAACACTGCGGCACATCTGGGAGGGGGAGAAATACTTGGTTGCTGTTTTCCAGAAGGCAGTCACATCTAGTAGATTAACTAATGTTAATTCGATCGGCAGGCAGGGACAGCAGTGTGTGACTGCGAGTGAGGCAGGTAGAGGGACCCTGCAGATAGGAACACAGGAGCCACAGCCCTTGACATTGTCCCACAGGTATGAGGCACTTGCTCCCTGCGTGGATGAGGAACAGGTCTGCAGGAAGGATGAGTCAACTGACCATGGCACCATGTTCCAGGAGGCCATTCAGTGCTGGGCAAGCTAATGGGGCTAAAGGTAGACAAGTCTCCTGGCCCTGATTAAATGTACCCCAGGGTACTAAAAGAGGTGATGGGGGAAGTAGCAAATACGCTAGTAATTATTTACCAAAATTCACTGGACTCTGGGGTGGTTTGTGCAGATTGGAAAACAGCCAAAGTGCCCCACTGTTTAAAAAAGGAAGTCGACAAAAAGCAGCTAACTATAGGCCAGTTGGCTTAACTTCAGTAGTGGGGAAAATGCTTGCATCTATCATTAAGGAAGAAATAGCGAGACATCTGGATATAAATTGTCCCGTTAGGATCACCCAACATGAGTTCATGAAGGATAGGTCGTGTTTAACTAATTTGCTGGAATTCTTTGAGGACATTGCTTGCATGGTGGACAATGGGGAACCTGTGGATGTGGTGTATCTGGATTTCCAGAAAGCATTTGACAAGGTGCCACACCAAAGGCTGCTACATAGATAAAGTTGCACTGTAATACAGGTAATGTACTGGCATGGATAGAGGATTGGTTGACTAGCAGCAAGCAAAGAGTTTGCTGGTTTTTTTCTGGTTGGCGATCAGTGGCTAGTTGCGTGCTGTGCCTCAGAGATTGGTGTTGGGACTGCAATTGTATACAATTTACACAGATGATTTGGAGTTTGGGACTAAGTGTGGTGTGTCAAAATTTGCAGATGACCCTAAGATGAGTGGTAGAGCAAAGTGTGCAGAAGACACTGAAAGTCTACAGTGGGATATAGATAGTCTAAGTGAGTGGGCAAAGGTCGAGCAGATGGAGTACAGAGTTGACAAGTGTGAGGCCATCCATTTTGGAAGGAATAACAGCAAAATGGACTATGTTTTAAATGGTAAAAAATTGCAGCACGCTGCTGTGCAGAGGGACTTGGGTGTCCTTGTGCATGAATCGCTAAAAGTAGGATTGCAGGTAATTAAAAAGGCAAATGGAATTTTGTCTGCTATTGCTAGAGGGATGGAATTTAAAAACAGGGAGGTTATGCTGCTGATGAAGGGTCTAGGCCCGAAACGTCAGCTTTTGTGCTCCTGAGATGCTGCTTGGCCTGCTGTGTTCATCCAGCCTCACATTTTATTATCTTTGATTCTCCAGCATCTGCAGTTCCCATTATCTGTGAGGCTATGCTGCAGCTGTATAGGGTCCTGGTGAGGTCTTCCTGGAGTACTGTGTGCGGTTTTGGTCTCCTTACTTGAGAAGAGATACACGAGCACTGGAGGGGGTGCAGAGGAGATTCAATCAGTAGATTCCAGAGTTGAGAGGGTTGGATTATGAGGAGAGACTGAGTAGGCCGGGATTATACTCACTGGAATTCAGAAGAATGAGGGGAGGTCTTATAGAAACGTATAAGATTATGAAGGGAATAGGTAGGGTGGAGGCAGGGCAGTTGTTTCAAACTAGTGGGTGAGACTAAGACTGGGAGGCATCGCCTCAAAATAAAGGGAAGTGGATGTAGGACAGAGGTCAGGAGGAACTTCTTCACCCAAAGGGTTGTGAATCTGTGGAATTCCCTGCCCAGTGAAGCGGTTGGAGCTACCTCGCTGAATGTGTTTAAGGAAAGGCTAGATAAATTTTTGAGCAGTAAAGGAATTAGGGGTTATGGTGAGTAGTCGAGTAAGTGGAGCTGAGTCTCAAAAAGATCAGCCATGATCTTATTAAATGACGGGGCAGGCTCGAGGGGCCAGATGGCCTACTCCTGCTCCTGGTTCTTATGTTCTTGTATCTAAGTTGTTGCTTTTACAGAGGTGTTAACTTATTAATATAACACAGCAAGTAATTTAAATAGTTGGATGTTATTATGCTGCAGCAATTCTCTAGATTTTGAAGAAAAACAAATTATTTTCACTCAAAAAATGGAACAACTTTTGTCATTGTTTGAATGCTATTGAGGTATTGTTTGTGAAATTTCAACAATTTAGCTTGATTATAGAAATTATACAATTTGGGTTCAGGAAGGATTAAGCACTGAATGTCCGTGCTATCTGCAATTTTTAAAAAAGCCTAGAATTTCTTTCTTCTTGTATCGTTGTAATCATTAGATGCTGATTAAAAGCATCAGAATCCTAGGAATGTAGATGTTGGTAACATCAACTATTATTTCTGTAATGCATAAATTTCCTGTACCTTTGTACTTCACTCCTATTTACCTCATTGCACTAGTTACATAGATAATTATCATGGTCTGCATTCTAAAAAATCTATGGCATTATTCAGTTTGCAAGCTAAAGCCATTGAAAATAAATTGGGGCAGGAGTAAGTTATTTGGCCCTTAAAACAGTCCCACCATTCAGTAAGATCATGATTGTTCTGACTGAGACCTCAATTCTCCATTCCCATTTCCCCCTGACAATTTTTTTGACCCATTTGAGTGGCATCCTACCCAGACCCACCCTATACCTGCTTTCCCACCCTAGACACTATGGGCAATTTAGCGTGGCCAATCTTCCTAACCTGCACACCTTTGGATTGTGGGAGGAAACCAGAGCACCCAGAGGAAACCCACACAGGATGGGCAGATGGTTGCCGAAGGCTGGGATTGAACCCTTCCTCGGTGACCCTGGTGACCCTTCCTCAGAATATCAAATATTCTATGTCTTCATAAAATGGCAAATTTTTATGGTGTAGAATGCAACATTACGAAATTTAAAAGTCATCCGAATGGGTACATGAATAGGAAGGGTTTAAGATGTAAGATAACAAAGTGTGGAGCTGGATGAACACAGCAGGCCAAGCAGCATCTCAGGAGCACAAAAGCTGACGTTTCGGGCTTAGACGTCAGCTTTTGTGCTCCTGAGATGCTGCTTGGCCTGCTGTGTTCATCCAGCTCTACACTTTGCTATCTTGGATTCTCCAGGATCTGCAGTTCCCTTTATCAGGGTTTAGATGTATATGGGCCAAAGGCTGGAAAATGGGGCTAGATTAATTTAGGATATCTGGATGGCATGGGCGAGTTGAACTAAGGGGTCTGTTTCTGTGCTGTACATCTGTATGATTGTATGACACTGACTGAGTAAATAGTCAAAGCAAGTTCAGATTGTAAATTACAAAGTGCTCTTGCAACATTGTCAAATAGGGCAGCGAACTGGGAACAGCTTTTTAAATGAGATGACACATGCACAATAAACTGTTTGGCATTAGTCTCTGGTGTATGGTTTTATAATTCTGTAATGGAAAATAGTTTTTGGATAGGATATCACAAGCTGCTGTGTTCATGGCACTGTATCCCAGCAACAGCTGCTGGGCAGTAAGATGCAAGGAATTTTAACTGCTATCATCTTTAATGCTAATGCTTGAGAATGTATGTTCCTCCCTTTTTGTCAGTGAGAATAGAATCCAAATAGACATGGCTATATCCTTTTAAAATGATAAAAATAGTTATCAAAGGATTTAATGATTAAATTAGTCCTTTGGTTTAGAGGCCAACGGCATGAACTCAGTAGCTTCCTAATAATTTCAAAAGAAGATCTTTGATTTACTTTAAATAATTGTTGTTTTTGTTAATAGCTACAGTAAATCTCATTTGTCCTGATCTTATTTGTTCTATTTTTCTCTTTTAGGTTTCAGAGTTCACAACTGGAGCTGTTGAACTTGAACAATATCATTAAGCTAAGTGACAGTGATATGCAGATTATAAGTCAAAGTTTTGGAAATTTTAGTGATGCAAATTTTTATGAGACTGCCCATGGAATACAAATTGTAGCAAAAGTCATTCTAGAGAATGTACCTCTGTGGATGAACAAGTATGCCAGCGCAATAAATGGAACTTCTTCGATAATTCCTGCATTACTTCAACTTTCTCAAACAAGTAGTGTCACTTCATTAATTTACAAACTAAAGTTTTTCATGAATCAGTGGTCTAAAGGACAGTCACCACAGTTTAGGGAAGTACTGAATGTTTTGCTTAGCGTGTTACAAAAGGAATTATCAAATCTGCTGACCATCAACCCCTTTAAAAATGCAGTTGACCAGTTTAATGCCATGTGGTCCAGTCTGCAACAGATTCTTGATTCTCAAACTTCTGAAAATCTAACACAGAGTCTAAATTCCTTCTGGAATTTGACATCTACAATATGGATAAGATCAACCCAAGGCAACATGGATTATCTTGACACGGCTAAAATATTTCTGTATTATTTGAATAATCTTGGTTTGCTGTCTCAAGAACAACTTTCTTCAGTGGAGGATGCCCTCAATGGCTTAAAAAATGCTTCAGTAATTGATTCTTCCGCTCAATCTTTGTCTCAGCTGAAAGATATGGAGCTGCCATTGTTCAAGCTGTTGCAAATGATTAACACAGAAAATAAAACAGAGCTTTTGCAGACAGCTTTTAATGTACTTCATGCAGTCTCACAATTATCAAATGTGACTGAGCTCTCATCGTTGGTAACTGCTGTCAATAATATTTCTGAAGACATTTCCAGTTTTTTTGAACAATATAGCTCCAATGACATTAGTGAGGCCTTTAGTGCAATTTCAAATATTGTGTCTGTTTTCCACAACATGTCAAAGGATGACTTTGCTGAAAATTTATTGAATTTATATATCTATATGCAATCACAGATACAAGCACAGGGAAGAATCACAGGATCAGAACTGCAACAGATAAATGAGACAATTGTAAGACTCGCAGAAGCTTTCCATAATAATACAAACAATATTAGCTGTTTGTTGTTGCACGCATTGCAATCTTCATCCATCCCTATTTCTGATATTTGGTTGAGTAAATATTGTTCCATACATAATACAGGAAGAAAAATCCGTTCAGTAGAGGCTGCTTCTAATTCACAATCCAGTCAGAATCCATACAGAGCCTTGGTGGAACAAATTATCTACAGTCTGATGGATAAAAATCAAGAAATAGCTTCCTCATTGTCATGCACAGCAGATTTGTTTCTGTCATGGACTGAAATTGTAAAAGAGATAGCAGTACAGTTGAACTTGGATATTCAAGTAGTTAACTTCTTTCATATTGGCTTGAAAGAAGTGTCACAAGAACTGAATAAAACATCAGTATGTACTAGACATTTGATCATGGATAACAGGACAGCTGCATTGAAAGTCTTCCTGCAGAACATTACTGCAGCAAATGGCTTTAATCTTCAGAATTTGTACCAACTAAGCACTGATCGCTTCATCATTTTACATCATGTAATGAATACATTTCTTATTCCAATTGATACCAAAATGCTTCAACAACTCAACACAATTGTGGACAATGTGTTTAGTTTATTTCAGGATTCCAACCTTGATAACTTGAATGACTTCTCTAAAATCATAGATGGCCTTCGCCCTATGTGGTCATTGTATGACCCTCAGCATGAAAAACTCTATTCAATCCTGCGAACATTTGCATACTTAAACTCCAGTGCTGATCTGGAAAGTATTAAAGTGATCTTCAGGGAGATTCTTTTATTCTACAATAACAGCTTTAACATGGACAATCTTGATCATTCTGTGCAATATATGAAAGAATTCTTGGATTTAGTGGCAACGACTGAGAATAATGGAGGCCAGTTTCCATACAAATCATTGGTGGTATTAATTAAACAACTAATCCATTCTGAAAACCCAAATACAGGGGAAAAGGAATGGGGAAGATTGCTACAGTGGCTATATGTGCTGACGCATTCCAATTTTTCTGATCCATCACTCTCATTTCTGACACACATAAGCAACATTCCAATCTTTGGAATGAATACATCTGAAATAGACAAAGTTATGAGAAAAACTGAGGAAGCAATTTTCAAAGTTCAAAACCTGACAGAACAGTTCCATGGTACAAGTGCATCTATTGCTTATTACTATGAAGTTATTGAATTGTTGGAAATGATTTGTCCTGATTCTAGTTCTTACAAAATCAAAAGCATTCAAACTCTGAAGATGTCCATTCAATTGGCTTACAATATTTTTAATGATGAAAACATGTCATATGACTTAATGGAACAGTTCACGAAGCACTTGGAAAACATGGCCAATGATAATGCAACTGCAGAAGAGCTGTTTGGCCATTTCAATAAACTGGTCAGGGGAAATGTTAACATAAGCCAGTGGTATTCTGTAGATTCGGCCAAACTCCTTTCTCGACAAATTCAAGCACTAACTGTCATTTTAACATCAAATCAGAATATTGACCAATTTTCACTACTTCTTCACAAATTACTGCTTCAAATGAATCAAAGTGCTTTTATAAATTTGAGGCCAGAGAAAATTTCAAATGTGTTGTTTGGCACCTTGGATATAATTCTTCATTTCAATAAGAGAACAGCTTACAATTTGTCTATGACTGAGGCCATGAGTACTTTACTTAGTAAAGCTGCAGGTTTGAGTTGCCTGAGCTCAAATAAATGTTCAGAACAGGAGAACATTCAGAACATCAGGTTGAGACGACTGTTTTCTCAAATTGTACAGTTTGCAGATGAATTTCATGAATCAAAATGTAAGCCTCATCTAATAATGATAGAGTCAAGTGAATCATTTCATTTGCTAATTGAATATATTAACAACATAACATTCAACAACAACTCAATTGTAGAAGAACAAGTGAATACATTTATAAATGGTTTGGAAGGATTTCCACTGTCAGAGATTGAATGTGCAATAGATGTTATGAACTTTTCCAGTGCTTTTCTGAAGACGTTACAGCAAATTGGGAACCGTAGTGGAACCAGTGGCATTGAACAATTCTTAGAATTTGCACAGTCAGCCTCTCGTCTTTTTCACATTGTTTCAGAAACAATAAAAGTCCGCAATGACACAACAGCAGCTGTGCACACACTAATTTTATTAAAGAATGAAAGTTCAAATTTAGCAACAGTGTTGAAAAGTCCCAATTACACTTCTGTCATGAAAGTGCTCAAAATGATTGATGATCTAACTGAGCACTTCAAACTGGAGACAAATCCAGGTAGTTACTTTCAGCAGTTGCTATTGCACTTAGATTCATTTTCTAAGGCACTTGAGCTGATTGAGATACCCCAGGAAACAACAGAAGAGCTTAAAGGTTTTGGTGAAGTACTACGATTCTTTCTTCCATTTCTAAACAGAAGCCGTAACCAAGACTTGGAAACTGACTCTGTACTCAACCTTACATTCTTTGTTTTGCAACATGTAAACTCAATAACTGCAATTCACAATGCACTGCAATTGTTGAAAACAGATCTTCAGAACTTGCTTAATGCCACAGTCCACAGTGGCTCAAGTAACAAACTAGCTGTGTACAGCCTAAATGAACTCATAGCCTTTGTTGGAAATGTCACATTAACTTATAACTCAAGACATGATAATGGTACCTTACAGGATCCGCTTCAGCTTGATGCAATAATTGAAACTGCACAACTTGTAAGAGAATATGTGACATTTTTGAATAAGGTATCATTGCCATCTATGTCTGTCAGTGATGGTGCTGAAATGTTCATCCAATTACTTCGTAACTGCGTAATGAGAATCAAGTCCGTTGAAACAACTAAGTTGTTTGCTGTCCCTTGGACCTCTCTTTTCAATGATAAACTTATACACAGAATGTTTTCCATACTGCTGGGTGATCTTGTTCAGCATTTCACAAATATTCATCAAGGTCAGATCTACTTGACAGAAAATATAGCCTATATAATTTACAATCTTACAACCAGCCTGACATCAGTCAAAGATATACATTCCATAAATGCCCACTTGGAACAAATGAACAGTGACCTTGCAAGGTTCTTTAGAGAACTGAACGGCAGTGGGAATTCACTTGCCATGTTAAATATTTTGACAAACGTGACTAAGGTTTTAAAACATGTGCCAGATTTTCAAAACATGACTGAGACTCTACACTCTTTCAAGGTAATTTTATCAGAAGCTGGAAATGAGCATTTTCCACAAACTCTAATTCAAGATGGAATTACCCTAGTAAACAGTCTTTCCACCATGAATGTGAGTCAAGCATTGAATGCACTTTACTTGTTTGGACTAGCTCATCAGACAACAGGATTAGAGTTCAGTCAACAAAATCAGACTGGAAACTACACTCAACTTAATGAGAAGATTATTAGACTGTTGCAGGTGATTTCTAACAGTGCTAATTCCTCACAGTTATCACAGTGTTTGCCCATAGCTGTTTGCAAGCTGCTATCAGAAGAAACAACTGATGATGATGACGGTCTCTTTTTAAGAGCGTGTGACTTCAAGGCAAATCAAAGCCTTAGTACTGCTTTTAATCTGGCAGTTGATATTAAGCAGCTCTTTGCAGGAGCTGTCCAAGGTGCTGCAAAAGTGGAATGCTCAGGAAGTACTGTTTTCAAAAAAATCATCCAGCAAACAGGGTGTGCAATTCAACACTATGAAGAATGGAATGCATTTTTGCTCCAGATATCCCAGCTATGTGGTTTGAAGTTTCCAGTGCTAACAAAACTGCAAGAAATTTGGAATAACATTTCATATGTCATAGTTTCCACCAAAGAGGACGACCTAAGTTGTCCTATTTTCCCAATAAGAGAAAAATCTGAGAAGCTGATTGGCCTGTTTCGGAATATGACTTTAACAAGCACTACTTCTGCTGAACAAGCCATTAATTTCCTGTCTAATGTAAGTGACACAATACTTTTGCTGAGTGGCAACAATTCAGAAACTGCACACAGCACTCTGAAAATTTTTGCTAATTATTTGAGAAATGCAACCAAAAACGTATTGTCACCTTCAGATTCAAAAGACCATATCGCCACACTGATCTCTGCTGTGCAGTTATTACTTTCAACAACAGGTCATAAAAATGAATCCCTGTATTCAATGTTAGATGATTTAATGGGTGTACTTAATAATAACGCCATTAATGTTTTGTCAGCAGATATTGACAAAATATTAAATGACATAACAAAGAATCCCAAAATTGAAGATCTACTGCCAGCTGTAAAGAATGTGATCAGTTTGTTGAGAAATATAACAACAGGTGGTTTCATTGAGCTTAATGCCCTGCAATTTTACAAAATATCAAATGATTTGGAGAAAGTTCTGGAAATAATGTCATATATATCCAACTTCACAGATGAAAACTATCACAAAATACTGAATGTTATTGGCCATTTGATAAAAAGCCAAAATCTTCCAGAAGTAGTTAATACAACACTCAACCAAATTGTAAAATATGCTGGTCTAATGAGCAATGTTTCACAGCTGCTAATGGAACAAATGGACTCAGCAGCATCTGTTCTCGAGGTTTATGAAAAGTTGTTGCCCCACATCACAGCCATAATTTCGAATGGACACTTCAAACAAAGCTCTAAGGCATTTGAACTTTTAAATGATTTGATAGTTGAAGTTTACTCAAATGGGGGTCGTTCACCTGATTTCAATCAAATGTTGGTAAAGAGGGTCATCCAGGTCTTAAATGAGTTACTACCAGAAAACAAACAGGCAACTATAAATTACATGCATATCATCAATAATGCGTTCTTGGAGTTCCAAAAGATTGCCACTAATGGAAATCTTAATTCAGATGAAATTTTGAATGTGACACTGAACATGATGAACATGCTTGAAGAGTTTTTTGACGTAACGCCAGTATCCGGTCCTACTTTGAAGATTGTAGCTGATATTCCTAAATTTACTAAACTGCTTCTGGATTTCAAGGAAACAGGCAATGACACGAGGTAAATGAAATTATATCTGTTCAGTTTTTTTTGTAAAGCACAATTAAAGTTCTTATTTTAGTTTTTTTTATATGATTTTCATTGATTAATTCAACAGTGGAGTGGTATAGTAAAACTTATGTTGAAGTTCCACGTTTTGCTAACTGAAAATTAGCACTTCCATAACATACAATTTGGGAATTGAAATTGATGATATGTTTCTTATAATTTTTATGCAAATACATATTGACAGTCATATTTTTATTAATTTCACCTCAGCTGTTGACTTAGAAAACGGACTCAAGTGTTAGCTGTCAATCATCTAATTATAAAAGACAAATCTTGTCTTCTTAATATTATTAAGGGTGAATTCCTCAGTGCTCTGTTACATTCACTGACCATTTTAGGAACCTCTGCATGAACCCATTTCAATAAATCTTCCTTTCTGTTATTTCTGTTTTACTAAAGTGTCGTTTGTCTGAACAATGATCCATTATGATAAAATCCATCTGCAGGGCTGTAGACTGTGTTGTTACTAAGGGCAAAACATAGACCTGTTTTGATTGTTTGACCAAGTCCATTAAATTTGGCTGCAAAGCATCCAAATATTTGGTGTTCCTGGTAAACATTTTAGATTAAAATGACATTTGCAATGTGCACACACACTTTTTTGATCAAGGTGCACTAAATATCATATTGGGTTGCAGCGCTGTGAGTGTGTGCCAGCAGCACGCAGAGTAGGCAGATCATGCCACTCATCAGTGTATAACACTGATGCATCTCTAATATTGCCACCTGAATGGATCATCTAACACCCCCTTAACATATTATGTTGAACGTACTAATGCTCACTCCCCTGGCTCCCATTCGTGGATGCTATCACAATGAAGTAAAATCTACACTGAAATCAACTCTAGAATCTAGCACCTCTTACTAGTAGATCAGTAGCCTCAGAGCAGGGAGAAGCTGGCATTACCACTTGATGTAAAAATGGCCGTCACTGAACTTTGCATCAGGCTTCTTACAGCTAGGGACAGGGAGATGTAAGATTTTGGAACTGTTATGAGCTGTTATAGAAGAGAGGCTGCTTTTACTCTGTATTCCAAAAGACCGGGAAATGTTGCATTTTCCCTTTTCTGGGAGAAGCTGGCAAGTCAACATGCAGTATCAGCTGAGTAGCAGTTTTTCATGTGCAGGATGCCACTGTCTGGGCATACATGACTTTGTGGTGCTGCATGTAAGTTCAGAGATCTATGCAACCTCAATGACCCCCAACCTGACAATGCCCAGCAGGCATTTACCAAACTTAATTTACAGGTCTAGTACCCTGGTAATAATGTCCTTCTTTTGTGTCAGTCCACAGTAATATCACTTTTCTAGCCATTAGAAGAAAACCAATGGTAGTTACTTATATCATTATTAGAAATTATTTTTAAACTATCAATGAAAGGTAACCATCACTCTTTCTTTTCTTAGAGTTTCACCTGCACAACATACAAAGCAAAGGCAATACATTAATTATTATTTGCATTTTTATTCAGAATATATAAAGATATCAGTAAAATACCAATTAAAAAATGACCTGTGCAATAATCTAGAAAGACCCATTTATGTCAGGAGGTGACTTTGTCAAATGAGTAACGCTTTTACAGGTCAACCAAGCTAGACCAATTGGGGGTTCTGCTCAGTAGCTTTGCAAGTGACAATAGGAACTGCAGATGCTGGAGAAGTTGAGATAACAAGGTGTAGAGCTGGATGAATACAGCAGGCCAAGCAGCATCATAGGAGCAGGAAAGCTGACATTTCGGGCCAAGACCCTTCTTCAGAAAATTTGCTATCTCAGCTTTGCAAGTGACTACTTTATTCTGTAGTGCTGATAATTTGATTCCATCTCAGTGCATCATATAGTAGGGTAAAATTTACTGTTGACTCCTTTCTGTGTTATTTCCTCTGCTTTCAGATTGGGAGAAGTGTGTCAATTTGATTGGTTCAATAAGTCAGTCATGTCATCAAATGCCACAAATCTCTTTCAGTTAAAGTTGCTGAATCTCTTTACAGGTAAAGTAACCTAGTATTTTTCAGCATATTTCATATTTTACCAAATCAACATAACAGTATTTGTAATTGAATTTCTTACTAACACCAACCAAGACAATTCTGCATTAGTTCTGCATGAGCCACCCCTTTTAGATTACTGTGCGTTTACAGTCACAAAAAAGTGAATCAGGGAGTCTGCATACTTCAATAAATTGCCTGCAAACTCTGACAATCAAGATGGAATTCTGTTCATAACTTATCTTAGAAGTACACATAAAGCATTTGATTAAAGTGAAAGAGATTGATTGTCTGCAAAACCTACAATCGAGTTAATCCCAGAAAGAAAAATGTTTTACAGGGCCATAAGAAACAGCCATCCATCAGAAATTGAGACGCATCAATGCTGATAAAACTTGGTGTGCTATCAATAAATTTTTTTCCCAATCCTGGGAAGTAGGTAGGGGTCGCATTCTGGTTCACTGCTGCCAGTTAGGCAAAGTTAATGGTGACATCTGTACTGTCGGGAGGTAGTGTCATCTTATGCTGCTAGATAGGTAATAAACTTCTGCTTTATTTGAAGGTCACATTGCAGACCTCTATAGTTTCAATTTAAATATTGCCCCAGTATGATTTTAAACTTTATGTGACTTTTAACACTGATGTGGATTGTTTATGTTATTGGTGAATCAAACTCAATTTTTAATAGTATTGTGGTCATGAGCTTGAACATGACATAAGTAAAGCACAGGAATATAAAAGATAATAAAGTGTGAAGCTGGATGAACACAGCAGGCCAAGCAACATCTCAGGAGCACAAAAGCTGACGTTTCGGGCCTAGACCCTTCATCAGAGAGGGGGATGGGGTGAGGGTTCTGGAAAAAATAGGGAGAGAGGGGGAGGCGGACCGAAGATGGAGAGAAAAGAAGATAGGTGGAGAGGAGAGCATAGGTGGGGAGGTAGGGAGGGGATAGGTCAGTCCAGGAAAGACAGACAGGTCAAGGAGGTGGGATGAGGTTAGTAGGTAGGAAATGGAGGTGCAGCTTGAGGTGGGAGGAAGGGATGGGTGAGAGGAAGAACAGGTTAGAGAGGCAGAGACAGGCTGGGCTGGTTTTGGGATGTAGTGGGGGGAGGGGAAGAGCTGGGCTGGTTGTGTGATGCAGTGGGGGGAGGGGACGAACTGGGCTGGTTTTGGGATGCGGTGAGGGAAGGGGAGATTTTGAAGCTGGTGAAGTCAACATTGATACCATTGGGCTGCAGGGTTCCCAAGCGGAATATGAGTTGCTGTTCCTGCAACCTTCGGGTGGCATCATTGTGGCACTGCAGGAGGCCCATGATGGACATGTCATCTAAAGAATGGGAGGGGGAGTTGAAATGGTTCACGACTGGGAGGTGCAGTTGTTCATTGCGAACCGAGCAGAGGTGTTCTGCAAAGCGGTCCCCAAGACTCCGCTTGGTTTCCCCAATGTAGAGGAAGCCACACCGGGTACAATGGATACAATATACCACATTGGCAGATGTGCAGGTGAACCTCTGCTTAATATGGAAAGTCATCTTGGGGCCTGGGATGGGGGTGAGGGAGGAGGTGTGGGGGCAAGTGTAGCACTTCCTGCGGTTGCAGGGGAAGGTGCCAGGTGTGGTGGGGTTTGAGGGCAGTGTGGAGCGAACAAGGGAGTCATGGAGAGAGTGGTCTCTCCGGAAAGCAGACAAGGATGGGGATGGAAAAATGTCTTGGGTGGGAATATATAACTCTCTTTTCCACTTTTATTCTGAAGAAACCCATAAGAAACATTAAATTTGCATTGAATGTAAAACAAAGAATTAACCAAAAACATGATAAACCTAAGTCAGAGAAGCAAAGTTGGCACCAGGCAACTGCTTCCAACTAACAATTCATGTATATTTCATTGAATTGCTTCTGGCAGCCATTACCAGTCTAAACATAATATTATCAAAGGTGCAATTTGGGTCTTGATTTTCAGAGGTGGCATACTCTTCGTCCCTGCCTCCCCCGATGGAAATATCGGTCATGAGAAGTAGACTCAAATGCTGGCTGCTTTGCAACAATATCATGGAGGAAGCAGTCTTAATTGATGCAGAGTCAGACTTCTGGTTTGTAAGAAGTCCCATTGTGGAGAACTGCCAGCTGATCAGATTGGATGGCAGCATTGTAGTCCCAGTAGGCCAGCCTTAAGCAGTGGCCAAGATTTGTACTACAGTCAGTATCCCAGAAAGAACAGTCATGGAGCCCGATCAGAAGTAAGTCCAATATTTTGGATGGGTCTGGCTGGAAGACCCAGGCAGTGATGGAGGGGAGGGCTATAGAGACCACGTGGAGTGTTAAAGGATGGAAGAATCTGATTTTAGGAGTTTCCTAAATGTGCACAAGGTGCTTAAATCCTGCCCTGCTCAACAACAGCCCACGCAGTGAAAACCACTATCTGCTTTGCCTGCTCTCTTCCCTGCCGCAACTAAAATAGCAGCAGAGGTGGAATGACACCATTAATAGGAATTTTTTTATTCACCCATGGGATGTAGGCATCTCTAGCTAAGCCAGCATTTATTGTCCATCCCTAATTGCACAGAAGGTAATTGAGAATCAACCCCATTGCCGTGGGCCTGGAGTCACATGTAGGCCAGACCAAGTAAGGATCACAAATTTCCTTCTCTAAAGGACATTAGTAAACCAGATGGTTTTTTTCCTAACAATCAACAATGGCTTCAAGATCATTATTAGGCCCTTAATTTCAGATTATTTATTGAATTCAAATTCCACCATCTGCCATTGTGGGATTTTAACCCAGGTCCCCTGAACATTAGCTATATTTGTGGATGAATAGTCTAGTGATAATACCACTTGGTCATTGCCTTGGAATTAGAATAGTTTGGTGATTGAGTTTATACCAGGCAAAACAGTGGGCCAAAGGGCCTTTTTCTGTAGCTCTCCAGGATCTATGACTCCAATTGGCAACTAAAGAGCATCAAAGTCCTAAAGGTAGGTGAACTGTCTGATAGCTTCCTTACCCATTGTAAGACTGGTCTGGAGAAAGCAGTAAGGTAATAGGAAAGCCATCCACTTTATTTTACAAGTCTGCTGCCTTCATATATGTCAGTCCGGGAAGGCAAAAACTCAGCTTCAGAAAAAAAAACCTCTTTATCTGGAAATACTCACTTGGAACTTTATCAGTTATTTCTATTTTTCTGTTCATTGCCCTACATGAGTACTGACTAGAAGACTCAGCACTATCACATACGTGCAAAGGAAACTTCAATAGAGCTGTTGCTTCACCAAGATAAACTTTCCTTTGTCTTACAGAAAAAGTGTACTTTGTTAATGATATAGTGTGTATACAGAAGAACTGTCATCAGAATATTTCAGGACACCTAATTCATGCTCTGACTGAACTGTTTAATTTGACAACCGATGTCAAACAGGTTAGTCACTTAACGTAATTTTAACATTTCGCCTGATGCATTTGTTTATGCAGTTGACTCATTTATGTGCCCAACTGAATTTTCTACATAATAATTTGTTTCTGGCTGGATGTAATATATTTTACCCTTATACTTCCATTTAATGCAAAGGTTTGCACATTGGACCTAACAGATTCAGGGAAATGACAGTTTTGACATAAATTGCCATCAGAATCAAGTTTGAGTTTTTATTTGCCTGCAACTACTCAACTACTGTGGTGATTTTGTCTCCACAGGCCAATATCTGCAACTTTTCAGTTCAGTTTGTTGGAGCCATTCAACACATTACTTGAAGCATAATGTCAGCAGTGTAAAGCTGAGATTGTATTGTTTTCAGAGAGTCAAGAGAGGTAGCTACAGTCTAAAGTGAGCACAAAGCATAATCTGCAATCTAGAAATGATGAAGGGGTCCGAATGACTGCAAATTTTCCATTCTTTGCTGTGGAAATGTAAGGAGATATGAACTAGCATTGGAGTTTGTTTCAGTCTTAGTGACAAAACTATGAAATTACGCCGGAATTATACAAAAATCTTGAATAAATAAGAGTTGTATCCCTAATATAAGTGCAGGAAAGAATGCTACGATCTGTTTTGTACATTAGATCTCACTGAGAAACAGAGAAACTAGACAGGAGAAATATAATAGGTTTTGAATACTTACTTTGGACCCCAAATTGACATTACTTTGAATGATAAATGTTCTAAGTCAGAGGTAGATGGAGACAATTAATAAGTATGTTGTGGTGCTAATACATCCTGCTGAATCCTGACAGTTTGGACAAATGAAAGATGGCCTTAGAGGTAAGATTGTCTTAGGCATAAGGGATCTTGCTGTGAGAACACATCTGATGAGCAAGGAGAACCATTCTCTCAAGAAAGCTGTTGAGATGTGCAAAAGCTCTGGATGCTGTCAATCATTAACTGTAACACATTCGTGGGAGAACAAATTATGATTTTCCATGCTGAATAAGAGCAACGTACAAAATACACAAAAGAAATAAACATTTGTCCAGTATGACAAAGCAGCATCTACCTGCAAAAAGCTGAATCACTTTGCATGTGAGATAATAGGAACTGCAGATGCTGGAGAATCCGAGATAATAAGGTGTAGAGCTAGATGAACACAGCAGGCCAAGCAGCATTCAGGAGCAGGAAAGCTCTGGATGCAGGGGTACAGGGACTGGACGTCCATCTGAAAGCAGATGTCTCCGGACTGGACGTCCATCTGAATGCAGGTCTATAGCTTGGCCTGCTGTGTTCATCCAGCTCTACACCTTGTTATCACTTTGCATACACGTCTGTATCAAGAGAGAAACAAAGGAAGCCTGCAACATTAGAGGCTGGAGAAATTTCTTCCAATTATTCTGACAAATAATTTTGCATAACACAAAGATTTGAAACATGGTTTTTGACTATAGAAGGATAATTGCGGAAAGAGATCATCAAGGGCAAGTTGTGAAGTACCAGATAAACAATGATGCTTTGTACAACATCACAAGCTTCATACCTGTATGCAGTAAATGATGACAGTTTCCCAAAAATGAAGCCTTTGAAGACAAGGTTGAGGCTATGAGATGGAATGATTCACCTCTCATTTGGGCAAATTATTCTTAGATCCCAGTGCAATAAGAAGTAGGCATTAAGCAAATCATTTATTTCCGCTGAAGCAAAAGCACATTTGAATAACACTTCCAGAGATGGAGCATCACCTCAAGAAAAGCCAGATGCCCATTGAGTATCCAACTACAACATGCATTCATATCATTAGAAGACCAGCATGATTTGAAGAGTACATATATATATGTAGAGAGACTGACAAAAGTGAGACTGACTGGAATGAACTGACCATTTTGCATAAGAATGAGAATTGTCTTTGTTGAGCAAGAATATTGAGTAACTTGCATAAATTGTAGCTGCAAATGATAACGTATGCAATTTTTCCTATTGAGGGAGTTGTTTGGAAAATTATAATTGTGCATAATATAATAGCTGGCTTATCATAGCTGTGTAACCACTACCTCTGCTGTACCTTGTTTTTGCTTTAATTTGTAGTTGCCGATGTATTCAAAAAGCCTGCACTCTCAGTGATTAAAATACATACACATCTTACTAAAATCAAGTAAATACTTATCCTGCCTATACAGAGTGGCTGATAGTGAAGGTCAACCTCCCAACCCAAAAGGTTCTGGAGGGTGGCCTTCCATGTACCCCAAATGCCCAAACAACTCCCCAGTAACTCCTATCGAATGCCTGAGCCCCTATTGAATTGCGATGGGCTAATTAGCTCATTTGTGAGCTTCTTGCTGCAATGAATTTCAGAAAATCCTGTCCTTGGACTTTGTGTTAGTCTGTTCTATGACCTACTCTTTGCCAACTGAATAGAACTTCTCATGTCCTGGGCAAAAAGCCACCACATAAAATCAAAATAAATCAAGCTTTGTCTTGTAAAAGGATATTACACAAATTTTCAAGAAATAATGGTGTAGGTTTAATGTAGTCTGTCGCGGCAGGAAACCGAAAGGCTGGACCCGGTTAAGGGTAGAAGAAGCTTTGCCTCATTCTGCTTGAGACAGGAAATGCCCCACCATTAAGTTAGAGGCTAGAAGGACACAAAGGAAGAATCATACAGCTCATGACTGCATTTCAATTAGGTTCCTTATTGAGCTAATAGTCTCTATGGCACTGGAAAATGGCAACGTTCTGCATTTTTTATAGTGCCCCTGTACTTCTGCACTCGAGTACATGTCATGATGAAACCTAATTCTAATTCTAATTTAATGGTGTAGAGCTGGATGAACACAGCAGCATCATAGGAGCAGGAAGGCTGACGTTTCGGGCTTAGACCCTTCCTCTGGGCCCATTTCTGAAGAAGGGTCTGGGCCCAAAACTTCAGCTTTCCTGCTGCTATGATACTGCTTGGCCTGCTGTGTTCATCCAGCTCTACACCTTGTTATCTCAGATTCTCCAGCATCTGCAGTTCCTACTATCCCTAATTCTAATTATTTCTCTACCCATTGAAATTTGGTGGTAGACTATATGTGATTAAATGGCAATTAGATGGCTTCCCCATACTTCCTGAAGGCTATTAAGTTGTGTCTTCCAGCAGACTCCTAGGGGAGGTCCTGCTTTTAAAGGCATTTGGTACACAACCCAAGGAGGAACATGGCATTGGGAAGGGGAATAATTGACGATAGCCACACAGCATGCCATTGCCCCGACCTTCTGTCCCTCACCACCACTCCATGATATCCCCATCATGGGATCCTCCCATTCCACTTCCCCTCACCTCATTACAGTGATCCCACAATGATGTCTGGTGAAGAGCCTAGTGCACCACCAGCAGCAGCTAGAGCTCCTGGTGACACTGCAGTGGAGGAGTCTTGGTCTCTGGTTGTCTGACTTCTCTTAACATCCATGGCCGGCCAGTTAAGGCACTTAACATGGTCACTGTCATCTTCCAAATGTGCTACATATTTCGTGTTGGTTTCCAAGCATGGACTGGATTTGTATCAGTTTCTTTAAATTGGATATCTGAAAGTTAAATTTCTAGACTCTATATAATCCCTAATTTGGAGAAAACTCATTGCTCATTTGTTACAGCTGGTCCCTATTAGTATCTAAAATGTATCAAAGATTAGCTTTATCCCTTTTTGTCACATCCATAATTCCTGTTGGTAGCACTCTCACCTTGAAGAAGAATGTTTTGGGGTTGGGTCTCATTAAATTTGATGAACAGCAATCAAGATGACCCATTAGTATAGCACTGAGGAAACACGGCACCTGAGGAAGTGCCATCAGCCTTCTTCAGGAGGCTTAGGAAATTCGGCATGTCCATAAGGATCCTCACCAACTTTGAAAGCACACTGTCTGTGTGCATAATGGCCTGGTACGGCAACTGCTCTGCCCAGAGCCCTAAGGAACTACAGAAGGTGGTGTGTACAGCCCAGACCATCACAGAAGCTAACCTTCCATCCATGGACTCTATTTACATGGCTCACTGTCTTGGAAAGGTTTCCAACATCATCAATGAATCATCACACCCTAGCCACAATCTCCTATAACCTCTTTCATTCGGCAGAAGGTACAGAAACCTGAACACGTGCACAAGCAGGTTCAGGAACAGTTCCTTCCTGGCCGTTATTAGACTGATGAATGGACTCTCCAGCCTCAAATAATGATTGATCTTGCCAACGTTGATCGCACCCAGTGCACGGTCTGTGCAATGTAACCTGTCCCTCTCTATAAATCGTTTTGATCTGTACATCCTTGCTTACTATGATCTGTCTGTACTGCTCATAAACAAAGCTTTTCACTGTACTTTAGTACATGTGACAATCAATTGATCAATCAATCATTCGGATGAAATATTAACTAAGGCCAGGATGCCTTTGCAGGTAGATGTGAATGACCCCATGACACTATTTCAAAGAAGAGGAGAGGAATTCTCCTGACACACTTGACGATACTTATTCTTCAATCAACATCACAAAAGAAACAGATTATCTGGCCTTTACCATACTAAAAATTGGCTGCTTTATTTCCTACATTACAATAACCACACTTCAAAAATACTACAAAACATATAAAGGACTATAAAGTGCTTTGGGACATCCTGTGGTGTAGTGTTAAAACATGGAAGTCAGCTAGTCTTTTTCTTATATGCACCAAGTTTCTGTGTTATTAAGTGTATTGTTTGGAGGTTCATTTGTTACTATAGCAGAGCTGGAGACAATATCAAGATCGTTTTCTGTGAAACAACTAGCACTAATTTCTTGAATAATTACTGATGTTTTTTTTGTCTAGATTTTCGATGAAACGTTCTTGACTCCAGTCCAGAGAAACTGTAAAACATTTCTTAATGACAGCATACGATTACAAATCGCAAATAAGCAGGCATCACAAGCAGTTGAACATGCACTAAGGAACTACCAATGCAGTTGTGAATTGACTCCATTGATGACAGAGCAACTATACGAAAGGTAACTTTCACATCTAACATTGTCTCTTGAATGCTTACAACTTTGTTCAATCATAAAATGCATCAATATTCTTATTTCTGGGCCCAACTATCTATAGCTGCTTCATCAATATCCTTGCCTCCATCATAAGGTCAGAGATGGGGATATTGGCTGCTGATCCACAATATTCAGCAACTCCTCAAATACTGAAGCAGTCCGTGTCCAGGGCAGGAAGACCTGGACAATATCCAGGCTTGAGCTGATAGATAGTGAGTAACACTTGCACCCCATGAATGCCACGCAGTGCCCAACAAGAGAAAATTAAATATCACCCCAATGGAGTTTGAGACATTTGCACCTACAAGCCACATTTTGTGATACAGTGACATAAGCCAGTCTCTTAAAGGTACACTGCATGCTCACTGAGACATAACACAATGATTCCGATCCTAGCCACGTGATCCCAGCATCGGCCTCCTGCTCTCATCCCCAGGCCCACTGCTTCTAGTTATCGGTGGCTGCCAGTACTTATTAACCTGACTCACTACCATCCAACCACATGTTGCTTCTGCCTCACATTTGTTACCAATAGGCTCACTTTTCCATGACTGGCTAACCCCGTGTGTGAATTTTTGCATGTGATTTTCAGATTTTGGGTGTCTATTCACCTGTCATGCCTGAGTATACAGCAGCACGGTGGCCCAGTGGTTAGTACTGCTGCCTCACAGCACCAGGGACCCGGGGTTGATTCTACCCTCAGACAACTGTCTGTGCGGAGTTTGCACATTCTCCCCGTGTCTGCATGGGTTTCCTCTGGGTGCTCCACTTTCCTCCCACATTCCAAAGATGTGCAGTTTGGGTGGATTGGCCATGCTAAATTTCCTGGTAGTACCCAAGGATGTGTAGGGATTGACATTGCATATGTAGAATCTGGTGGAGCATTTTCAGAAGATAAGCAGTTTAATTTCAAAAAATCTGCAGCTGGGCAGTCTTTTGTTTATAGTGAACATTCAAAGTTTGAAGAGGGTCACTTCAGATGGGCAGAGTCAGTGATGTGCTCAATGAACCATTTAACAAGACCCCCCCAAAAAAATCATGAGGCACTTGGATGCTCACTGTGTTTCCCTCTCTGTGGTCAATTTATGAAGATAGTAACATTGCTTCTGAACGCATAGGTTGCTTTCCCGCCAGATCTCAACAAGTTAGGGGACTGGAGTACATCATGCACTGGATGGTATAGCCTGTTGACTGAGGCAGGAAGGGATACAGCCTTGGCTCCATAAGTTCAGGAGCAGGGACCATTCAAGTGTGAAAAGTGCATGTCCAAACTTAATGCAGGAAAAACAAGCATCATACCTGGAAGAGTCTTACTGAGGTCTATGACTCAAGGGTAACTGCTAGATCCTTAAGGATGATAGAAGATTGCAGAGGATAATGGATGGCAGTTCAAAGGTTAAAATGGTTTGGGGCAACAATGTAGTAAGTTAGAACCTCACAGAACACTTAGTGGAAGCATTGTGTCACAGAACAATTTTCTGTGTTGACTGCAATTTAGTATTTTTAAAAATTTTGTTTTCTAGATTTGAATATTCTGCAACAACACTTTATCCAAATAGTACCTTTGCAACTCTACTTGAGAGCATTGGAGCATTTAAAGGTAATATTTCAATAACCTTAATTTGTATGGTTACTTTGAAAGGATGAGTTTAGAAACTTTGTATTGAACAATGGCTTGGGCTTTGCACAGTAGCAGTGAGGCTAACAGGAATCACTATTAGAATGCAGTGTTTGATTGTTTAGAGAGAACCTCGTTGATGTTTGTTCTCTGACAGATGCCACAAGAGCCTGTAGAGGGTGTGACATTTTATCAACTATGGGTTAGAGCAAGGTTAGGTTCAAAAGCCTTTCAAAACCTTGTCAATGAGACAATTGTAAGTGTTGTTCATTTGTGGCTGACTGGAAAATTCAGGCCAGAATGATTTGATTTTATTGTGTAAAAGTGAATCCATGATAACATTCTTAAGGATAATGCAGTAACTGTGATGAACAGCATTGGCAGAGTTGACAGGGAGCATTCAAACATGTTGAAAGCCAATGGAAATTAATGACAGCAGTTTTAAGATAATTATTTTGGGTGATTATTGAACCGTTTTTTAATGTAATCATAGGCAATTTATGAGTAAAGAATACTTTGGCAAAATGATTAGGTGGTTAATGAAAATATGCTGTTCATGCTTGAATATTAACATAGAAAATTATGAATATTTTTGTTCCAATAACTAAGTCTCTTCTTAACATGTTCATGGGACACTGGCATTGCTGAGATGGCCAGAATTTGTTACCAAAGATGGAACAGCCACATGGGAACTGCAAAATCTGTGAGCTCTCCTCTGAGGGGCTCGCCATCCGGATTTGGAAAGTTATTGCCGTTCTTTCACTGTTTCTGGGTCAAAATCCTAGAAATCCCTCCCTAACAGCATTATGAGCCAAACTGTATCGAATGGTCTGCTGAATTTCAAGAAGGCAGCTCACTACTTTCACAAGAGCATGTTAGGGCAGGCAGTAAATATTGGCCCAGCCAATGACGTTCACATTCTGTTAATGAATAACCGAGATCTAGCTGACAATGTGAAACACTTGCCTGGTATATCCTTTCTGTAAAAATGCAGAACAGATTCAACCCAGCCAATTACTGCCCCATCAGTGCACTGTCAATCATCTGTAAAGTGTTGGAAGGTGATGCTGATGTATGATACTGACTCAACAGCAACCTGCTCACAGGCACTCAAATTGGATTTTGCCAGACACTGTTCAAACCCTAACATCACTACAGCTTTGGCCAAAACATGGACAAAAGAGTTAAATATAAGAGAAGAGATGAGAATAATTGCCTTTGACATCAGCTCACATTCAACAGAACGTGGAATCTAGAATCTAGAAAATCTAGCAAAACTGGAATCAATTGAAATCAGAAGGAAAATTCTCCGCATGTTGGAGTTGAACTTAACAAATTAGGAAACTGATATGCTTGTTAAAAATCAATCACCTCAGCCCCAGGACCTCTGTACGGGAATTCCTCAGGGTAGTGTCCTACACCCAACTGATCTACTGCTGCTTAATTGATGACTTTCATAAGACCTAAGAAATCAAAACAGAAGTAGCTGTTCAGCACCTCGTCATGCCTTCTCTGCCATTCATTAGGAAAGCCCTATATTTCAATGAGATTACCTCTCATTCTTCTAAACTTCCTAAGTATTGTCTTTGAATGTAAGACATTACCTCCCTACCAGGAATCATCCTAGTGAACCTACCTTGTACTGCCTTTAATGAAATTATATCTTGCCTTAAATAAGGGGACCAATGAGTATTTAGAGATATTTGTGATTCCTCAGGTTCTAATGCAAATGCAGCAAGGTATTGACAGCATTCAAGTGAAGGCTCATTAATGTCAAATATGATTCATCTCACAGACAAAGACCATCTCCAACATGGAAGATTCTAACCATCACCTCTTGACCCTCAATGGCATTACGATCAGTAATTTCCCCACTATCATCATAATGGAGATTGCCATTAACCAAAAATTGAGCTAGGACCACCAAAAATTACAGTGACTTCAAGAGTGGGTCAGAGCCTGGGAATTTTTCAATGAGTAGCTCCCCTTTGAATCCTCAAATGCTGTCTGCATCTGCAAGGCACAAATCAGGAGTGGGATTGAATGCTCTCCTCTTACTTAGATAAGTGTAGCTCCAACAACACTCAAGAAGTTTGACACTATCCAGGACAAAGCAGGGTGCTCGATTGGCATTCTATCACTTTCAATATTGACTTCTCTGCCAAGTCACAGTGTACATCATCTTCAAATGCAATGCAACAGCTCCCTGATGCTCTTCTGACAGCATCTTCCCGTGATCTGTACCATCTAGAAGGACAAAACGGCAGATACACAGGAGCACCATAACCTGAGAGTTCCTTTCAGACCCAAACTCCGTCTTGAGTGGAAACTATTTTGCCATTTGCCAACGCTTCATCGATGTAGATTTGAGATGGGTAATAAATGCTGGCCTAGCCAAAAATGCCCATATCTTGTGAATGAATAACAAATAAATATATCTTTAAATAGTTAACTATAATAGAAGAACACATACTTATAAATATTAAATCCCAGTTAACAAATGGAAGTTTTTAATGCATATACTTGGTATTTAAGAGATTAAAACGGTCATTTATATTGTGATTTCATTGAATTTATAGGGGTAGTTAAATGGGACAGTGCCTCTGAGCCAAAATCTCTGATGCAAATCCCACTTCAGAACTTGGTGGCCGAGGACAGTGCATTCATAAAGCCAAAGTGTATCAATTTGTTAATCCTTCCAGCAGAAGCCAATGGCAGATTGTAAGAGTGGGAGGGGTTCCTGGTCTGCCGTGTGGTGATCCATGTAATGGGAACACATAGAAGATTGATAGTTTGAGGCTATAAAATGCCTGTTGAAATGTATGTTGCCATGGTAATTCATCTGTTTGAGGAATTGTCTGGCTTAGTTGACTGGATGATCAGTGTAGATCACATTGAGGCCTACAGCATGTGGTGTGATCTCAATTCCACCTGGGATGTTTTAGAGACTTGTTTCCTTGCTGTACCCATTGTGAAAGTTGTGTCACTGTTTGTTAATCTTCCTTCAAACAGAAATCTGAAGACCAATTGAACTTAGAATGAATGTGATTCTAGTTCTATCCTGCAGCAGCATTTTACTAAATGTCTATTATTTGCATGACTTATGCAATATTTAATCTTGTATAAGGCTAATTCATTTTGCATTTGATTGACTTTTAATAGGTTTACCAATTGAGAACTGTGTGCAAAACATCACAACTTTCAAAATGCAGTTGGAGCAAAGCAATGGCTTCTCATCGGAAGCCATTGATGTGTTAGTGAAGGCAAACCTGACTGTCTCTCAGGTAACTTTAAGAGTTGCTAGATTGGATTCATCTGCTTTTTTCAAACCTGGTTAAACCTGGTAACTGGTTAAGGTAGTTTGGGCATCAGTGCCAACAAAATAAAAAGAAAGCCCTTTCATCCTCCTAAATAATATATGCGGCAAAATTACATTGGATTGACCTACACACATAAAGAATGAATTACACCACAAAACACTTGTGCATAAATATTACCTTAGTTTTGTCTCTGGAAAACTTTAAAAGTAGCATTGATACCATTGTTCAAATAGTATGAAAGTGATACTACGACAATGAGGAATTTCTGGTCCAACACATGTAAGATTTAACAAATCACAAGAGTCATTTGAGATTTAGCAATTTGTACAAATCCTCATTATATTTTATTTTCATATGGAGGCTCAGACAAGCTGAATCAAATGTCTGTTGGTAGAGCTCAGCAATTTCAGACTGCTTTCTTGTATCATTTTAGAACTTTGCAACAGCAGTTGGATTTTATAAACATGACAGGGTTTCATCCACAGGTTGGAAAACCCTGTGTTTGCTTCGTTTTGAATTGTGAGGCACTCCGGTACTTGTATAGTATTGGCTCTCCCATTTGATTAAGCCCCAAGTGTCCTGCTTCCAACTGGAGACTAGATACTCTCCAGCAAGGGCATCAGTAAATGTGGTCACTGTCAGTACTTCTGCCCTGTAGGTAGCATTAGTGATGGATCCCAAATGGAGGAGAGTGTTGGCAGGATGGTGATCACAAAGAGGCAGTCGTTAGTTACGATGATGGAGAGGGTTGAAAGCAAGGTTTAGATTTCAACAGGGTCCTTTTGAGTCCAGTGGCCCTTCTTCAGAACCGTTCAGTTCTGTTAACACAGTATTCTGTTCACAGATAACTCTGAGGTGATAATAAAGCGTGAAGCTGGATGAACACAGCAGGCCAAGCAGCATCTCAGGAGCACAAAAGCTGGCGTTTCGGGCCTAGACCCTTCATCAGTGAGGGGGATGGGGTGAGGGTTCTGGAATAAATAGGGAGAGAGGGGGAGGCGGACCGAAGATGGAGAGAAAAGAAGATAGGTGGAGAGGAGAGTATAGGTGGGGAGGGGATAGGTCAGTCCAGGGAAGACGTACAGGTCAAGGAGGTGGGATGAGGTTAGTAGGTAGGAGATGGAGGTGCGGCTTGGAGGTGGGGGAAGGGATGGGTGAGAGGAAGAACAGGTTAGGGAGGCAGAGACAGGCTGGACTGGTTTTGGGATGCAGTGGGTGGAGGGGAAGAGCTGGGCTGGTTGTGTGGTGCAGTGGGGGGAGGGGACAAACTGGGCTGGTTTTGGGATGCAGTGGGGGAAGGGGAGATTTTGAAGCTGGTGAAGTCCACATTGATACCATTGGGCTGCAGGGTTCCCAGGCGGAATATGAGTTGCTGTTCCTGCAACCTTCGGGTGGCATCATTGTGACACTGCAGAAGGCCCATGATGGACATGTCATCTTAAAGAATGGGAGGGGGAGTGGAAATGATTTGCGACTGGGAGGTGCAGTTGTTTATTGCGAACCGAGCGGAGGTGTTCTGCAAAGCGGTCCCCAAGCCTTCGCTTGGTTTCCCCAATGTAGAGGAAGCCACACCGGGTACAATGGATGCAGTATACCACATTAGCAGATGTGCAGGTGAACCGCTGCTTAATATGGAAAGTCATCTTGGGGCCTGGGATAGGGGTGAGGGAGGAGGTGTGGGGGCAAGTGTAGCATTTCCTGCGGTTGCAGGGGAAGATGCCAGGTGTGGTGGGGTTGGAGGACAGTGTGGAGCGAACAAGGGAGTCATGGAGAGAGTGGTCTCTCCGGAAAGCAGACAAGGGTGGGGATGGAAAAATGTCTTGGGTGGTGGGGTCGGATTGTAGATGGCCGAAGTGGCGGAGGATGATGCGTTGTATCCGGAGGTTGGTGGGGTGGTATGTGAGAACAAGGGGGATCCTCTTTGGGCGGTTGTGGCAGGGGGCGGGGTGTGAGGGATGTGTTGTGGGAAATGCGGGAGACGCGGTAAGAACTCTGAGGTGGTTCTGTTTCAAACACAAACTTAGAGTGACACTCAGTTCACGAGTTAGTGACCATGAGCTTTTGCATAAAACATGATGAGAATCCAGATTGTTTTTTTTTGTTAAAAAGGAAAACAAGAATTCCTTTAAACTGTGCTGAAACTAGGTTTTTCTGCTGGCTCGTTGCTAAAATTAACATTTTATTCCTACTGATTGCTAAATTGCCTGAAAAAAGGTTAAAAAAAGTAGAATTTAGGCTCAACATTACCTTATAATTACAGATTTAATTGTAGGTCTCAGATTAAATGATGAAAGACCCTGGTGATAGTTGACAGTCCAGGATTTCATCAAGTTTTGAGAATGGAGATTATATTGTGCAAATCTGCAACATTTCCTGGTGCTTTTCAGTTTGTGTTGACTAAAATATTTTAACAATCCTTATGCTGCAAAATTTATAATTCTAACTTCATGACATATTGAGAATGATAAAGGTACAGTGTTGTTAACATAATTTTGTTTTCTATTTCTCAGTTATATTATCATTAATGTCAAATACAAGGCTGAAACATGTTTCTCTTCACAGTTAATTCGTGGCCTTATTATCACAACAGACAGATGTGATGAGGAGAGCCTGGCTCTAATGCTGTCAATTTCAGACAATGCAAACATTTCATCTCTGGCTGCTGAACTGTGTGCTTTGACTCCTTTGCAAAGTTATAGTCTTATTTTGAAAATCAGCCAGCACATGGATTTTAGATGTTTCACTTATAAGGTAAAACAAAAAAAAACATTTCACGTGAATATTTTCCTTTATGTTTTAGTGTTCTTCCAGTCACTCTGTCTCTACTTTACCATCTCTGTGCAGGAATCATGAGCTAACTCAATTTCTTCATGATTCTTTATACAGTAAAAAGCTTTGGAGGCCTTTTCCCTGACTGGCCTGATAGAAGCAGGCATTGGGGTTTTGTCAGGGGGACAGACAGAGCAAGGGAAATCAGGAAGTCATTACCCAAATAGTTGCCCTGCAATGGTCCTCATATCCTTTTGATTTGGAAGCCTACATTTCCCCCTCTTATTAATTTAAAGTTCTCTCTACATCTCTAGTTATTCGATTTTCCAGGACACACTGGTCCCAGTACATTTCAAATGAAGACTTCTACCCTTGTACATATACCCCATGTACTGAAGGCATTTCCTCCCATACCAATTTTTAAGTCATGCATTGAACTCCTTGAATTTATTTGCACTTTGCCAATCTGCCCCTAGCTCAGGAATTAAAGCACTAATCCTGCGCTTATTGTCTTGGAGATTCAGTCTTAACTGTTCAAATACTTTCAGCAGAACCTCATTTATAGTCCTATCAATGTTGTACCAAAATGGGCATCAATTACATCTTTCCTGTTCCTCTCCATTCCAAAGGAGATGTCCTCAACCCTGGCAGAGGACAAGCAACACAGCCTTTGGGTCTCCGGCTCATAGTTTCAGAGAACGGTATCTAAGCCTGTAACTATACTGTCCCCAATCATGACTATGTTACTTTTGTGACCCATACTTGAATGGCTCCCTGTACCAAGGTGTTGTGATCAGTTCACTCATCCTCCCTGCAATTCGCAGTCTGATTCATACAGCTTGCAAGAACCCTGTAACTTTTGGATAGTTGCAGGCTTCTCAAATGCTACTCCCTGGTTCCCCATAACTTCCCCACTTGCAGTCACACCCTCTCATCCCTGATCATAGGTTAAATTTGAATTACCTCATCGGAACGTTGTAACTACCTTCTGCAGCAAAGTGCCCAGGTAACTTTCTCCATCACTGATGTGGTGCAACATCTGTAATTCGGATTTCAGCTCCTCAAGTTAGATGCCAAACCTCCTTGAGTTACAAACACTTAGTTTGAGTGTGTTTGCCTCAGATCAGCTTGGTATGCAGCAGTGGTTTCAATGTTATATTTAGCATGCTGTTTAATATATTTTATTCCTTATATTTTATATAATATTTGTAGTAGATCTATTCACGACGATAATAGGTTCTGAGAGGGAACCCCAATTCCGCTGTGTATTGATAAAAATGTGTATGTCTGCATTTGTTAATCTGCTGCATTATGTCACATGGAATAAGAATGACTCAAATTATATCCGATGTGCCATTCTGTCTTGAGCTCCAGTATTGTGATCCAACTTTAATTACAGAAGAGTTTCAAACGTGTGCTTCAATAAAATGCTTTCTTTTTTATCATTACCAGGCACTTCTCCCAATGCTAGTACCTGCTGATGTTTATCAGATAATGGACAATATTCTGGATGTGTTCTCCAGCCTCATTTCTTTCACTACTAGATCATTAAAAATCTTGGATTTGATTCCCAATTTTTTGCAGTCTGTGCGTGACATGAATCTTCCATCTATTTTTGAATTCAATGAGGTAGGAGAATTTTACCTTAGTTTCAAATTCAAGATTGCTTTAGATTATTGAATATTTTGCTTTGTGGCCGGGCATCTTTTAATATCTTGCAAATAAAATCAGTACTTCCTTTCTTGTGAATGGTGAGAAGGACAACCATTGGATGACTTATGTCATTCCGTTTCTTATATTTATGTTATTGCAACACTTTTCTAAGTGGTGATGTTGCATTTTTGTTTAAAAATGTATACAGGTAATACACAGGTTTTGGGCAATCGATTGAAGTTAAATTTGTGAAATATCTACTGTCCTCATTTTATTTCTCGTATTTGCTGAACCATGACATTAATGTTTTGGCCTAGGAGTAATAAGCAGTTTCTATTACTAAGATAGATCTATTAACATTTAGACTGCCTACAGTTCTAGGGGAATTTGCAGCTATTGAACTTATCAATTGTGGTTGTTTGTAGATCATGCGCTGTGGAAACATAAACAAGGGATGACTTAAAAGACAAAGATAGCTTTAGAGTGTATTTGTGTAAAAGCCCAAAGCATTGCAATGAAACTTTATGAGCTTCAGGCACAAAGAAATACATTGTTTCTTCTGATTCAGCGACTCAAACCTCTTTTTCTATCTCTATTTGCTTTGTTCATTTGTCCATCATGTTACAAACACTTTATCCATTCAAATAAAGAGGCCTTTTTAACCACAATTGATTTCCTAGATCTAGTTTAATGATGTACTCTTAGCCTTATATTTTCTGACCAATAATTTTTTACCTCTTTCTAGTTACACTGTGGCTCTCGACCCAAACTGCTACACATTTCTATTGCCTCACATAACTAGAAGATAATTATCCGATGGGAAGTTTGATGAAAAGTTATTTAAAGAGTGATGGGAATCTGGAACTTATACCACACAGAGTAATTGAAGCCAATGATATTGTTGCACTTATGATGAAGCTACACAATCAAATGAGGGGGAAAAGAATAGAGGGTTTTGATCATTTTATTTTAATTCATTCAAGAGATAAGGCTTTGCTGGCAGGGCCAGCATTTATTGCCTATCTCGGAATTGCCCTTGGAAAGGTGGTGTTAGCTCCCTTCTTGAACTGCACTCCTCAGGCAGGTAGATTCAGAATATCATTTGGGAGGATGTTCCAGGATTTTGATCCAGTGACACTAAAGGAGCAATGATATATTTCCAAGTTAGGATGGTGAGTGGCTTGAAAGGGAACTTGCTGGTGGTGGTGTTCCTTACATCTGCTATTCTAGTCTTTATAGATGACGGTGATTGTGGGTTTGGAAGGTACTGTGTAAGGAGTCTTGATGAATTTTTGCAGTTCACCTTGTAGATAGAACGCACTACTGCTCCCATGCACCAGGGGTGGAAAGAGTGAGTGTTTGTTGATGTGGTCCCAATCAGGTGGGCTGCTTTATCTTGGATTGTGTCAAGCTTCTTGAGTGTTGGAGCTGCACTCATACATGCAACTGAAGTGCATTCCATCACAGTCCAGATTTGTCCCTTGTAAATAGTGAATAGGTTTTGGGGAAGTGGGAAGTAAGTTATTCTCTGCTGGATTCCCAGCCTCTGATTTTATCATATCACTGCTGTATTTATATGGCGAGCCCAGTTCAGTTTCTGGTCAATGTAGAATTCAATGATGTTATGTCATTGAATGCCAAGGGGGTAAAAATTAGATTCTCTTTCATTGGAGACAGTGATTGCCTGGCATATGTGTGGCATGAGTGTTACTTGTCAGCCCAAGACAGAATATTAGCCAGGCCTTGATGCATTTAAATATAAACTGCTTTGGTATCTCAGGAGTGGCAAATTGTGAGTGAACATTCCCACTTCAGACTTTGTGATAAAGGGAAGACGATTAATGAAGCAATTAAAGATAGTTAGGCTTATATCAGTATTCTGAGGTATTTAGTTGTTCTTGTGATGCAGGAGACCTGGGTTCCATTCCAACCTACTCTAGAGGGGTGTAATAACATCTCTGAACAGGTTGATGTCAAATAAGAGGTATCCTGAGAAACTAGAACTCTTGTGGCACAGTGGTAGTGTTCCTACCTTCAAACTCAGAGGCCCAGTATCATGTCCCACCTGCTCCTGAAGTGTGAAAAACACCTCTGAATAGGTTGCTTGGGAAATTCCTACCTGAGGAGTTCCGAGTTCACTGGCTTGATTCTTGGGATGGCAGGTTGACGTATAAAATGATGTAAAGTCAGTTAGGATTATATTCATTGGAAGAATGATAGTGGATCTCGTAGAAACCTATAAAATTCTAACATAACTCAGCAGGTTAGATGCAGGAAGGATGTTCCTGATGGTGGAAGAGTCCAGAACCAGAGTTCACAGCTTGAGGATAAGGGGTAAACTTTTTAGGACTGAGATGAAGAGAAATTTCTTCACTCATAAGCCTGTGGAATTTCTTACCAAGAAAATTGTTGAAGCCAGAACTTTATGTTTGCAACAAGGAGATGTCTATAGCTCTTGTGGCTAAAGGGATCAAAGGATCTGGGAGAGAGAGCAGAATTAAGATTTTGAGATCACTGATCCGCCATGATCAGTGCAATGGAGTCTGTAAGAGGGCATGCCAGCAGCAGCACCAGGTATACTTAAAAATGAGGTGTCAATCTGATGAAGGTACAATACAGGACTACAAGGCATTAGACAGAGCTAACCATCTAATAGTTGGCTTGAGGGGTCAAATGGCCACTCCTGTTCCCATCTTCCATGTTTTCCACCTGCTCCAGAGGTGTGTCATAACGTACCTGAACAGGCTGATGAAAATATCTATCCTGAGGACCTCCTGTCATTATGCCCTGGAGCTGAGATGGCTGACTTCCAAAAACCAGGACCATCTCCCTTTGTACCAGGTACCGGCAGCAATGAGTTTTCCCCTGAATTCCCATTGATCCTATTTTTGCTTGAGCCTCTTGATACCAAACGCGTTTAAATGAAGCTATAATGTCAAAGGCAACCATTTTCACCTCACCTCTTGAACATACCTTTTTTCATCTATGTTCGAACCAAGGCTGAAATGAGGTCAGGAATTGATTGGTCCTCGGTAGAACCCAAACTGAGCGTCAGTGAGTTGTTTATTGCTTACTGTGCGCCACTCGACAATAGTGTTGATGACCATGAGCACTTTCATCAATTGGCTAATGATTGAGAGCAGCCTAACGGGGCAGTAATTGGTCAGGTGGATTTGTCGTACTTTGTGCATACATGGGAGACCTGGGCAAATAGTCACATTGCAGCTTAGATGCCAGTGTTGTAGCTGTACTAAAATAGCTTGGCTTAGGTTGTTGCACATTTTGGGGCACATGTCTTCAGAAATATTGCAGGAATGTTGTCAAGACCCCTAGCCTTTACAGTATTCAGTGCCTTCAACATTATCGTGATGATACATGGATTGAATCATTTTGGCTGAAGAGTGACATTTTTATGCTGGGGACTCATAGAGGTGGCTAAAGTGGATCATGTACTTGGTATATCTCACTAAGAGCTGTTGCAAATACTTCCGATTTTATCTTTTGCACTGATTTGCTGGGATCCCCTCCTGTACGAGATGGGGATATTTGTAGAGCCATTTCTGACAGTGAGTTGTTTAGTTATTCAATATGATTCATGACCGGATGTGGCAGGACTGCAGAGTTTAGATCTGATTTGTTAGCTGTGAAATGGTTAGCTCTATCTAATACCTTGTTTGCAACACATGTTGCCCTGTATTGTACCTTCATCAGATTGACACCTCATTTTTAAGTATACCTGGTGCTGCTGCTGGCATGCCCTCTTGCAGCCTCCATTGAGCTAGGGTTGGTCTCTTGGGTTAAAGGTAATGATAGAGTGGGGGATATACTGAACTGAAATTGCAGATTGCCTGTGAGCCTGATTCTGTTGCTGCTGATGGCCTGCAATACCTCATAGATGTCTAATCTTAATTTGTTAGATCTGCTTGAAGTCTGCTCCATTTAGCACAGTAATAGTGCTACACATCACAATGGAGGGTATTGTCAATGTGAGGACAGGCTTTATCTCCACAAAGACTGTGCAGTGGTCACTGTAACCGATGCTGTCAAAGACAGATGCATTGGCGGCAGGCAGATTGGTGAGGATGAGGCCTGATGCAATTTTCCCTCTTGTTGAAGCCATCATTACCTGCTGCAGACCCAGTCAAGCAGCTATGTCCTTTAGGACCCGACCAGCTTAATCAGTAGTGCTGCTGCTGGGCCACTGTTGCTGGTGGACTTTGAAATACCCCACCCAGAGTGTATGCTGAGCCCTTGCCACCTTAAGTGCTTCCTCCAGGTGGTGTTCAACGTGGGGGAGTATTAATTCATTAGCTGTGGGAGGATGGTACATGATAATCATCAGGAAGCTTCCTTGCCCATATTTAACCTGATGCCTTGAGACATCCTGATATCTGTAGTCATAAAGTAATTTAAATAAAGACAGACAGGAAGAGGCTCAGGCATCTCATTATTGCCGACAGGAACTTTTAGATGATATTTATTTCTATGTTGTTTTTCCAATTAAATTCTAGACTTTTTTGTTTAAATATCCAAATTCCTCCCACCCTTGTAGCTTAAAGCTGTGTCAGCAGCCCTGCTTACTGGTTGCCATGACACTGAACCCAACCCAGGTTATGTGGAGCCCATCCTAATGAAAGATATCCTTCTTTCCCATTACTGTTGTTACTGTCCTGTGAATCTAAACTGTTCTTTTCATATCACATTTTAAACCAGGCTTTTGATTCTCTAGTCTGCTTCACCCTATACCTGTTGGCATGTGGCTCAGGTAATAATCCAAAAATTATTATTTTTAAGGTCTTTCACTTCCATTTTTTCTTATAGTTTCAAGGTGCCTTTATAAATAAAGACATTCCCACTGATAAGGATTTTATCAAATTAAACTTTAAAATAAAAGGTTGAATGTCCAGGTTTGCAAGAGCACATCAATACAACGCTCTTAAGTTACAAGTAACTGTGAAAAATAACTAACATTCTTGTCTTTATAAAGACCCATCATCTTAATGACATAGCAGTTAAGTATTTACTTTATTCAGGTACTGGGCATTACTGGGGACTCAGTCATGCGTCTATACATAGAAAGAAAGACTGCATGGCCAGAAAGCCCAGTTTCAAGTGTGTCTTGGCCCGGAGGTGTGTCACTGCATGCCTGAATACGTTGATTAAAAATATTATATAGGAACAAACAGAAACTGTAGTTATTATGTTACAAAAGTCATTCAGAAAAATGCCACCATTTGTGTGCCCTTCTTGAAAATATTTAGCTGTGCAAAACTTACTATGTGGCTTTTCTGTCACTGCTAATTTAATCTTCGCTGATCAGTAATTTTAAAGAAGGAAATAAAAGAAAATATACTTGCTGGAGTAGAAAATATGCCTTGTGCCTCATATCTTCATGTTTGCCATTTGTGAACATAATTTATAATATTTTAGAGGAATCTAATCTTTGCAAAAGATGGGACTTTGTAGTATATGGGTGAAAGTAGATAAAACTTCAAAGTGTATAAAGTTTAGATGCCAGTTTTATTCATCATTACATTGATATGAATACAATAATCTATGCCATGATTTCCTTTTATCTCTGGAAGCTTAAAAATGGGCTGATATTGTCTTCTATTTCTGTCTAGAATGTTCAAAGAAGGTCTGTGAGAATGTCTGCGAATAGTTCTCTACAAACCCTCTCCAAAGCAATTTGTCGGACTCAGTCAACCAGCTTACTTGGTGGTGAAATGATGTTCTCAGAGTTACCACAAATCGACACGCTCACTGAGGAAGACTTAATCAAATACAATGTTCCTACAAATACCAGTAAGAGAATCTCGGCTGAACGGAGGAGACAGTTTTATTGTGTGCTGGTGTCATCTCTTGTAACTGAAACACCCTTTTTCTAGGGATATTTAAATATTTTGTTTCAAAGAAATGAAAAACAAACTAGTGATAAAATTAATGTTTGGCAATTTGTGTAGAGCATGAATTGACTACACAATGAGCCAAATTTTGCTTCCCCTCAGGTGGGTCAACGAGTGGTTGAAGGGCATAAAATTGAGTTGAATTCCATAGTTACCTTTTTTGTCAACGCTCACCTGCTCCCAACAATACTGCAGTTTTAAATATGAAAGAAAAATTGTTGGGTGCCACATCCATCTTTAGGCCAATTAAAGCCTTTAAGTGAACAATTCATGGCAGAGAAACCAGACTGAAATCTGCAAAGTTCCATTCCTCAGGGTATAGTTTGGAAAAATGATGGGGTATCTTTTTTAATGACTGTCTAGGTGCAGCAGAGTAGATCCCCTCCCTCTATAAGATTTACCCAACCACTGTGCACCCTGGACCCCACCACTGTGTCTCTCTTGCTAAAGCCTCCACTCTGGTCCTGCAAAGAACTACATCCAGCATTGCTCCAGTAATGGTCTCTATTGGCATCTGCTGCAGTGTCAGCAGTGGCCACTGTTCCTAAGTGGTGCTGTTCGGGACCAGAAAGTGGCTGGTCATTAGTCAGCAGCTTTTAGGCGTGAGACATCTTCCCTTGATGGGAGTGGAACTCTCACCATGAGATGATCAATACCCTGCCAAGTGTTAAGTGGCTGTGGGAGACATTGTTTAAGTGGGTTGGGGAGGCTGGGGATTACAGGCTCTCCATCAACATTTTTATCAGAGGCTCAATATCTTGGTGAGACATAAAATACTCCCCAGTGAGATTTATCCATTGTAGATTTACCAAGATGATACCAGGAATGGGGAGCTTTACATGGGAGTTTCCAAAATGACGAAGGATTTTAATAGATCAAATAGAATAAGACTATTTCGTCTGTTTGGGGAATCTATCAGAGTCAGTCTTCAAGGGTTCAGCAATCACTGATGAGCTTAGCAGTGATATATTCAATGGTTGAATAGCTTTACGACTGTTGTTGTCTTGACTTATACATAAAATAATAGTTAATGCTTGAAGTTACAGGTGGCACAAGGCATGTACATTAGTGTGCTCCTGTAAGGCATAGGCGAAAGGATAGCAATAAAAGGAGCAGGTTTGGACATGATTACACTGGCCCTAATAACCATTAATATGTTCAATCTGCTTATGAGAATAAAGATCATGCTCCAAGCGATAATATGTTTTGTTGTCATTAATATTCCAAAGCGATATTGGATTTGCAGTTAATTTGTTGATTTAGACGTCCTTCTGGAATACTAAACTTGGGCACTACACAAAATCCTAATTGATTAAAACCCATCTCTGTGACAGCTGTTATAAATATAAGCAAAGAATACCATTAAACTGACATATAGTCCCCAATATTTGCAGCAAAGCTAAACTTAATGGAGAATTTGGCAAAGCCAAGAACACAAGCATTCTACTGCATTTAATAACATAACACTATTAACATTTCAATCTAAGACAATAAAGTGTGAAGCTGGATGAACACAGCAGGCCAAGCAGCATCTCAGGAGCACAAAAGCTGACGTTTTGGGCCTAGACCCTTCATCAGAGAGGGGGATGGGGAGAGGGTTCTGGAAAAAATAGGGAGAGAGGGGGAGGCGGACTGAAGATGGAGAGAAAAGAAGATAGGTGGAGAGGAGAGTATAGTTGGGGAGGTAGGGAGGGGATAGGTCAGTCCAGGAAAGACAGACAGGTCAAGGAGGAGGGATGAGGTTAGTAGGTAGGAAATGGAGGTGCAGCTTGAGGTGGGAGGAAGGGATGGGTGAGAGGAAGAACAGGTTAGGGAGGCAGAGACAGGCTGGGCTGGTTTTGGGATGCAGTGGGGGGAGGGGATGACATTCAACTCTTCCATTTTCTGTCCATTATACATGTAAGGAAAGCTGTGGGTCAGCTGTGAAAGTATATGGAGCAAGGTGCAGTTCATGGTTTGTGCTTTGTGAATCAATTTAAAATGGAGAGGTGGAGGTGGAAAGAACAGATTTAGGAAGGGAGGGCACCGTAATACGGCTGAAAGAACAGCTGCTAATAACGGAGTGAGATGTAGATAATGTGAAGTAATCCAGTATTTAAGGGATTACAGTGTGGAGAGAACAGAGAACAATGATGCCTTATTACATCAAAAAAAGAAGTTTCATGAAAAAACCTCATAGTATCTTTAAATGTCTGAAATAACTTCACTCTAGCTATTTTTCTGAAGTAACTTCCGTAAAAGATTTACTTGACATCAATAGAGGACCCTTAATTTTGTTTTTATTCTGAGCTTTTGACGACATAGAGGTATCTTAAATATTACATCAGTAGTAGGATAAATGAAATGAAATGGAGGCAAAGCATTCTTCTCAATCTTTAAGGTTGGTCTGGCTAATTGAGAAAAATAATGTAGAAGTACAAACATGAGTGGGTTAGTAAATTTGCAGACGACACTAAGGTCGGTGAAGTGTGGATAGTGATGAAGGATGTTGTAGGTTACAGAGAGACATAGATAAGCTGCAGAGCTAGGCTGAGAGGTGGCAAATGGAGTTTAATGCAGACAAGTGTGAGGTGATGCACTTTGGTAGGAGTAACCAGAAGGCAAAGTACAGGGCTAATGGTAAGATTCTCGGTAGTGTAGATGAGCAGAGAGATCTCGGTGTCCATGTACACAGATCCTTGAAAGTTGCCACCCAGGTTGACAGGGCTGTTAAGGAGGCATACAGTGTTTTAGCTTTTATTCATAGAGGGATCGAGTTCCGGAAACAAGAGGTTATGGTGAAGCTGTACAAAACTCTGGTGCGGCCGCACTTGGAGCATTGTGTACAATTCTGGTCACCGCATTATAAGAAGGATGTGGAAGCTTTGGAAAGGGTGCAGAGGAGATTTACTAGGATGTTGCCTGGTATGGAGGGAAGGTCTTATGAGGAAAGGCTGAGGGACTTGAGGCTGTTTTCATTAGAGAGAAGAAAGTTGAGAGGTGACTTAATTGAAACATATAAAATAATCAGAGGGTTAGATAGGGTGGATAGGGAGAGCCTTTTTCCTCGGATGGTGACGGTGAGCACGAGGGGGCATAGCTTTAAATTGAGGGGTGAAAGATATAGGACAGATGTCAGAGGTAGTTTCTTTACTCAGAGAGTAGTAGGGGAATGGAATGCTTTGCCTGCAATGGTAGTAGATTCGCCAACTTTAGGTACATTTAAGTCGTCATTGGATAAGCATATGGACATACGTGGAATAGTGTAGGTTAGATGGGCTTGAGATCGGTATGACAGGTCGGCACAACATCGAGGGCCGAAGGGCCTGTACTGTGCTGTAATGTTCTATGTTCTATCTGTGAAAGGTAACAGATGGGCACCAAGGCTCAAGATATATGAATACAGATTTTAACCATTTAACCTGCACTGGCCATTTATTACTTCAGCTTCAATTAAAACCATGTAACTGGTGTAGTGGACAGGAAAGAAGATTACCTCAGAGTACAATGGGACCTTTGTCAGATGGGCAGATGGGCTGAGGAGTGGCAGGTAGAGTTAAATTTAGATAATTGCGAGGTGGTATATTTTGGTAGGGTAAATCAGGGCAGGCCTTACACAGTTGGACTGAAAGCTATGTTTCCATGGTCTACATCTCTATTACTCTATGACTTGTAGCCAATTCTCATTTAAGATGAATTCTGTTGTTTGATATGAGATATAAAGAAACTTGCTAATAGCTCTTCACTTTTGGCTGCACCAGCTCCCTTCTGCATGAGCTTTTATCAGGATATTTTAAAAGCCCCAAATGGACCCTTGTTGTGGACCGTCCTGAAACCGCTGCTACTTGGTGAAATACTGTACGCTCCAAACACAATTCCAATACAGAAACTGATGAACAAGGTGAGAGAGTTTCAATATGTTGTAACTGATGGTTTTATAGTTACATTTTGCATTTCATATTTGGAGCTAGATTTTGAAATTATGCGATAATGTGAAACGATGGAGAGTAAACGAAAAAAAAGGCTCATCAAAAATAAAAATCAGGAAAAATGTAAAATGACTGTCCACTAAAAGAACACTATTGCCTGATTTATACCATCCTACACGCTGAAAGCCCACCCATCGGATTTTTTCTTCATAAACATGTTTGAGCATTTTGTTGCATATCTTCATGGCCATCTTATCTTCTGGCTCGGAGGTAGGGACATTAGCACTGGTCTACAAGTTCCTTCTACCTCATGGGGTTTGCATGCAACTACTGCCCTTTATTAACTGAAGGTACTAATTGTTAATTTGTTTTCTTCTCCCTTCTGTTTTACTTAAGGATATTGGTAACATGATCAAGAATGATTTTAACATGTCACAATGAAAAGAAAGCTTAGCTATTACACAAATTCTTAAAATCAAGTAAATTTGTGATTGAAAAGCTCATATTAGCCATGGCGACCAGGGATGTAATTTTCCCCTCCTTAGGTGGCAAGATTATTAGATCAGTTAGCTCTGGAGAGATACCTGCCCCTTTCTGTCCACTGCAGCAAATAACTGTTGGATGAGGAAGTTCACTGGGGACCATTTAAACTCACCAGGAATTGAGTCCTTTAAGCCATTGATAAATGGCCACTTAAAGGCCTCAACTTGCCAGTAGCTTGTTTATCTCCCTTCTAGGCAGGTTTCCCAAGTGGGTCTCCATATGCCTCAGACTGGGACCAATTGAGGCTGAAGAAAACCATCCTGTGATCTAGCATCCAACCTCTCGAATCTCGTATCCCTGCAACTTGCACTCAATGAGGCCCCAAAAAAGACTTATTTTTTTGACATTGGAGTCCCTTAAGATTAGGCCTCTGGCAGTGATATCTAGGACCTAGAAGCTATTGGTCTCTGATCATCTGGCAACTTCTAATGAGGCAGGACTTCAATGTCAATACCTGAAATTTATTTGGACACTTACTGGTCAACTCCTAACATACTGATTGGAACATGTTTCAGTGAGTTTTCTTGTTGATGGGGCAGTGGGCCAAACACTACTGGAAACGCCTGCTCCAACACTGAGATTCATGGCTGAGGTTCTCTGGATTGCTATTTAAAATCCATCTGATTCACCATCTGTTCTTCAGACAAAGAAGTATACTGCCCTTATCCCATCTGATTTACCTGTGACTCCAGACCTACGCTAGTGTTGTTGACTCTTCTTTTTACCTCTAAACTATTTTGAAAGAGGCACTTGCTACTTTGTGGATAAATGTGGTTTTTACAGATGAAGAACTGACTTTGATTTAACTATATGCTGTGTATGCGTGCAGGATATGAGATGGTGTTTATCAACTTTGGACAGACTTAATGCAGGGTATCTACGAGCCATTTTATAATCTGCTCAAACTTCCTCTTCATTGGTATTCATGTGAGGGGACATCAAGGGATGAATAACAGGCAGCTGGTCTACTGCCATCTGTTGTGTGTTCTAGTCAAAGTAAATGCCCCAGACCTTTCTCAATACGCTCCAGTATAACCTATTTATAATCCAGGAAACTGTCCCTTTTGAGAACCATTGCTAGTGGTAATATGAATGTTTTCATTATGCTGGTTTGTTCAGATTGGGTATGAATAGTAAAGAGATGAGATCTTCCCTAGTTTGTTTGGGGTGGCACGGTGGCTCAGTGGTTAGAACTACAGCCTCACAGCACCAGGGACCAGGGTTCAATTTCAGCCTCTGGCAACTGTCTGTGTGGAGTTTGCACATTCTCCCTGCGTCTGCGTGGGTTTCCTCCGGGTGCTCCAGTTTCCTCTCACAGTCCAAAGATGTGCAGGCTAGGTGGATTAGCCATGCTAAATTGCCTGTAGTGTTCAGGGATGTGTGGGTTATAGGGGGATGGGTCTGGGTGGGATGCTTCAAGGGGCAGTGTGGACTTGTTGGGCCAAAGGGTCTGTTTCCACACTGTAGGCAATAAAAAAAATGCCTTTGGTAACCCAGTTGAGGAGACTTCTAGGCTGAATACTAAATGGAATCAATTTTGCAACACATCCTACCTTTGTGAATCCAGAGGAGTACAGTGCTCATTCTGATCTCACAAATGTGATGAATAAAATTCCAAAAATCTCCTCATTCGGGTGAGGTTTCCAGTGGACAGTTTACACTCTGTATTCAAGTAGAAATGGAACTGATAAGCAGTACACACGTTTCATCCATTTTTCTATGAAAGCTATTGTTCCATGAAAGTTGCAGTTCAAAAACAAACATAAGACACTGTTTTGAATCCTAATAAACTCCTGCTTTTTTTTTGGGTGTGCTAGCAATCTATTTAAATTTCGGAAAAATTGCTATGCAAGATATTGGGATGCAATCAGATTTTCAGTTGCTAAATAGACAAGATAGCTGTGAAAATCTTCCATTGTCTTATGCCATTGAGGTGAAGCAAAACTTCTCCAGAAATCCCTGGATCTTTAAGCAGATTCCATATTACAGCAGCTGAATGATATTGATGTAGTGCTTATGACTTTGTTCTGTGTTTTATTCAGTCCAACAGCATATTCAGCACAGTTAACGACCTGAAGACATATTCTGAATTCTGGCTGAAATCCTCAAATGTTTTGCAGAAACAGGAAAGCTTTAAGTCAAGTCAGCTTCAGGTATCTAAGAAATGAACATCACTTTGTTTGTGTAAAAGTGGAGTGAAAATGTTTGTTTTCATCTTACTGTTTGGATGAACAACATAATATTGTCTCCATATATTAGGTCTGTACTTGATGGCAACCTTTTAACTTACTGTGACTATTGAGGCATTCAGTTTATCTTCAAGCTCTGAATATAAATTTAGTCTTCAACATAATCGCAAAACATGATTGATATTTTGTTTATAAGAAAGCTCCTTCTGTTTATATAGAAGGGGGTCAGATAGCTCACCCATAGACTTGAATGTGATACAGAATAAAGCCAAAAGTGCAGACTCAATTTCTGTACCAGCTGTGATTGTTTATGGATGCCTGTCTCCTCATCCTACCCCGCACTTACTGAGTGGTTACCTTTGAACTATATCTAATCAAGTGCCTCTGTAATGGGGAGAGATTCCTATGGTCCTCAGTGAACATTCTTAAACATTCATGCATAGTATACAATATGTGGATTTTAGAAAGAAGTTAGAAGCTGGATGTGTGGGCTTGGGAGGACCGGAGGTGGCAAATTGGAGGGAAGATCTCCAGAAAGATGAGGCCTGTGACAAGGTTAGAATACCAGATGCCAATACTACCACCCTTGTCAACAAAATCAGGATTAGACCTGAGAGCATGAAGTACAGCAAGTACAGAGGGAAACAGAGATAACAAAGTGTGGAGTTGGATGAACACAACAGGCCAAGCAGCATCTCAGGAACACAAAAGCTGACGTTTCGGGCCTAGACCCTTCATCAGAAAAGGGGGATGGGGAGAGGATTCTGAAATAAATAGGGAGAGAGGGGGAAGCGAACCGAAGATGGGTGGAGGAGAAGATAGGTGGAGAGGAGAGTATAGGTGGGGAGGTAGGGAGGGGATAGGTCAGTCCGGGGAGGACGGACAGGTCAAGGAGGCGGGATGAGGTTAGTAGGTAGGAAATGGAGGTGTGGCTTGAGGTGGGAGGAGGGGATAGGTGAGGGGAAGAACAGGTTAGGGAGGCGGGGACGAGCTGGGCTGGTTTTGTGATGCAGTGGGGGGAGGGAAGATTTTGAAGCTGGTGAAATCCACATTGATACCATTGGGCTGCAGTGTTCCCAAGCGGAATATGAGTTGCTGTTCCTGCAACCGATGGATGGCATCATTATGCCACTGCAGGAGGTCCAGGATGGACATTCGTCTGAGGAGGAGGAGTTGAAATGGTTTGCGACTGGGTGGTGCAGTTGTTTATTGCGAACCAAGCGTAGGTGTTCTGCAAAGTGGTCCCCAAGTCACTGCTTGGTTTACTCAATGTAGAGGAAGCCACACCGGGTACAGTGGATGCAGTATACCGCATTGGCAGATGTGCAGATAAACATCTGCTTGATATGGAAAGTCATCTTGGGGCCTGGGACGGGGGTGAGGGAGGAGGTGTGGGGGCAAGTGTAGCATTTCCTGTTTCTGATGAAGGATCTAGTCCCAAAGCATCAGCTTTTGTGCTCCTAAGATGCTGCATGGCCTGCTGTGCTCATCCAGCTCCACACTTTGTTATCTCGGATTCTCCAGCATCTGCTGTTCCCATTATCTCTGATCACAGAGGGAAGCAAGTTTGATTGAGTTAGGGAGCAGCAGGATTAAGGCAGCTAGTGTCGCAGCAGCAGTTCTTGAAGAGATCAAGACTGGAAGAGCCAAAAAGGAGGGGTTCCATTTGGAGTGGGAGTAATGGAGATGGCTGAAAGGGTCCAAGGAGCAGAGAGTGGAATTGTGCCCAAAGAAATTGACATGGAGGGGAAGGTGATGGATGAAGAGTTCAACATCACAACACCAGAACTACCAGCCAATTATATTCTGCCTTGACTAGCCTGCATATGGTTTCAGGTCCACGTAACATCGGTTTCCTCTTAACTGCCCTCAGAAATGGCCTAGAAATCCACTAATTCAAAAGTAATTGAAGATGGGTTATAGGAAAGCTCACATCCCATAAAAGAATATTCCTTCAAACTGTTTCAAATTTCACAGATGGCATGATGGAAGCATCAAGCAATTGGTCCACATTTCAGCTTGTTGTGGATACTTACGGAATCCATCCCACCATGCTATGACCTTGCTCATGGCAGATAGAGGTATAGGCCATGTGGGAAGCCTGTCAGCATTATGGCTCATGTCAGACAGTGGAAATGTGGGGAATTTCCATTGTGAATCCCCTGTGCCCATCGGAGGGACTTTCACCATGGTCACTTTTTTACTGTCCTCCACCCAGCCATTCAAACCTGCCTGGCACCCCTTCACCCCTGTTGGGTCCCAGCAGTCTGATCCCAATAATAAGCTGAACCTATGTGAAGTTCATTTTCAGGACTGCTTCTGCTCTCCAAATGACATTGGTGCGAATCTCATCAAAAACAATTAACGTTGGTGTCAGCATTAATTTACCAAATGTTGCTTTGAGGGGCAAGTTCACCTCAGGCAATTGGGACACCTGGCACTCTGTAAAATCTGGCCCACATCAGATAAGGATCTGATTTTGTCTCCAAATTAAAGGTAAAAGGAATACTTTGGTGAAAAGTTATTTCACCTTTTTTATTTTGCTTGTTTCTGAAAGTGAAGTGCAGTGTCATCTTTGAGCCAAATATATAATATATCATATTAATAATATGAGCATAGTTCTTTTATTTACAAGTTTCTCGACGTTTTTGATGGTCTTTCAAAAGTTCTGTGTCAATTAGTTAATTCTATTCATTAGCCCTCACTTGCAGATATGTTTTGTTCAACAATGTGAAAGTTCAGGCCAAAGTAGTAAGTGATCTAGTGTCTGATTCATTTGTATATTGTTTAGTGTTTATGCATTATTCAGAAGTTCTCCTCTACATTTATTCCAGTGTGCCGATTTTAATATATATTTTTGACATCTGTAAGGATCAAGATTAATGTCAATGAAACTCTTGTTATTTCAGGAGGCATTGCAGAACAATTTCATACGTAGTTTCATTCAGTCTCAGCTGGATATTGATCTTGATAAACTTTTGGAACGTTTACAGCGATATGGTACGGTTTTCATTTTGTAGATATTTCTACTGAGCCCTCTTATTTAGCTTTGTTTTAATTGCAATAATGTGTTTAAATGTATTCTATATGTATATACACTCTTATAGATTTTCTTCAGTCACTTCAGAAGAGAATGCTGATTTTTCTTTTACCCTTCCTTTATTTTTATAACCTTGAGCATTATCTGTTGATTTACTTTATAATTTATACTCTCGATCCCTTCCTGCCATGTTTTGTTTATCTTTGCCATATTCACAACTTGCTCTTGTTCATTTCTGCTATACTTTGATTAATCACATATTCCTAAATTTTCTATTTCCCCAATTATCTAGATTAACAATGTCCAAGTGCCTACGTATGTGGCTCACTAGAAATCTTTCCCTTATTACGTGGCTTGCCAGAACAATAATCCAGCACTGTTCAGATATCAACTTTCCTGGTGATACAGCTTCTGTACTTCTGGTGCCCCACAAACCTCCCCGAACTAATTTTTGACCCATGTATTGATTTCTCTAATTTGTTTGCCTGAAATCAATTTTCGTGTGGCTCTGGTAATAACCCAGAGACAATTACCTATGAGAGGTTCTGCTTCTTAATTTGGTGCTTAGCTCTTATACTGTATGTCATTGGTACCTACACAGACCACAAGAACTGGATGTGTCCTCTCCCACTGTGAGGTTCCTTTCCAGTCCTGAGCAGATATCCCAAATCCTGATATCTTCCAAGCAATAGAGTCCTCTTGATTCTTTGCTGCAAAGTATGATGTCAATCCCCCTCATGATACTTCTGCTACAGTCACTACATTGCATTGTAGTCCCCATACTTATTATGGCTTCCCGTTCCACGATGCTATCAATGTGTTCATCTACCCTGCAGCCACTCTCCCTTGTCCTTAACCACTGACAAAATCAGAAGACCATATCCTGGTCTAAAGGGATTATTTCCTGGTACAACATGTCCAGGTAACTCCCACCATTTGCTGATGTGCCTCAGTGTCTGCAGCTTGAAACTAGCTCAATGATTTTGAACTGAAGCTGTTCAAGCCACAACACTTACAACAGATGCATTTAAGACAGCTGACGTTTCGGGCCTAGACCCTTCATCAGAGAGGGGGATGGGGAGAGGGTTCTGGAATAAATAAGAACAGGTTAGGGAGGCAGAGACAGGCTGGGCTGGTTTTGGGATGCAGTGGGGGGAGGGGATGAGCTAGTAACTGATGTCCATTTCAAGCCCACCGACTTCCACAGCTACCTAGAATACACCTCCTCCCACCCACCCTCCTGCAAAAATTCCATGCCCTATTCCCAATTCTGCCGCCTCCCCGCATCTGCTCCCAGGATGAGGCATTCCACTCCTGCACATCCCAGATGTCCAAGTTCTTCAAGGACCGCAACTTTCCCCCGCAGTGGTCGAGAACGCCCTTGGCCACGTTTCCCACATTTCCCGCAACACATCCGTCACACCCTGCCCCTGCCACAACCGCCTAAAGAGGATCCCCCTCGTTCTCACACACCACCCCACCAACCTCCGGATACAACGCATCATCCTCCGACACTTCCGCTATCTACAATCCGACCCCACCACCCAAGACATTTTTCCATCCCCACCCTTGACTGCCTTCCAGAGAGACCACTCTCTCCGTGACTCCCTTGTTCGCTCCACACTGCCATCCAACCCCACCACACCCGGCACCTTCCCCTGCAACCGCAGGAAATGCTACACTTGCCCCCACACCTCCTCCCTCACCCCCATCCCAGGCCACAAGATGACTTTCCATATTAAGCAGAGGTTCACCTGCAAATCTGCCAATGTGGTATACTGTATCCATTGTACCCGGTGTGGCTTCCTTTACATTGGGGAAACCAAGCAGAGGCTTGGGGACCGCTTTGCAGAACACCTCCACTCGGTTCACAATAAACAACTGCACCTCCCAGTCGCGAACCATTTTAACTCCCCCTCCCATTCTTTAGATGACATGTCCATCATGGGCCTCCTGCAGTGCCACAATGATGCCATCCGAAGGTTGCAGGAACAGCAACTCATATTCCGCTTGGGAACCCTGCAGCCCAATGTGGACTTCACCAGCTTCAAGATCTCCCCTTCCCCCACCGCATCCCAAAACCAGCCTGTCTCTGCCTTCCTAACCTGTTCTTCCTCTCACCCATCCCTTTCTCCCACCTCAAGCCGCACCTCCATTTCCTATCTACTAACCTCATCCCACCTCCTTGACCTGTCCGTCTTCCCTGGACTGACCTATCCCCTCCCTACCTCCCCACCTATACTCTCCTCTCCATCTATCTTCTTTTCTCTCCATCTTTGGTCCGCCTCCCCCTCTCTCCCTAGTTATTCCAGTTCCCTCTCCCCATCGCCCTCTCTGATGAAGGGTCTAGGCCCAAAACGTCAGCTTTTGTGCTCCTGAGATGCTGCTTGGCCTGCCGTGTTCATCTAACTCCACACTTTGTTGTCTTGGATTCTCCAGCATCTGCAGTTCCCGTTATCTCTGATACAACAGATGGATTTACCCTGGATAATCCAGTGCCTGATATATTGTACAGCCTTAATATCTCCTGTACTGCCATCCTCAATGTGTTTTAATTCAATTCCTAACAATTTTACTGAATTGTTTATTTTCTTCTTATGTACTTTATTATTCTTATCACCAGCTCCTTTACTGCTATAAACTTTAGGCACAGAATGGACCTAGATTCTTTTCTTGTGGTAGTGAAAATCAATTCCTCTGTATGATATCTTTGCCCTAATGCCCTTACTCACACAATTTCCAGCACCCTTTTTTGTTCAAAGTCACAATCAGCATTTAAATCTTTATGTACTGGCAGAGCCCTGAGCCAGGTGGTTTGCCTTTGATTTCATTCAATGTGCGGAAAATTATAAGCAATTTATTGTACAGAGGTGATCACTTTATCTGGTGATTGAGTGTTAGAATCATCCATGGTGTAAACATTTCTGAAATATGGAGTAGTTGTTACAGATACTTATTCTATACTAAAAGTGAATGGGGGGAAAGATTCGGATGCATATTGCAACATGTATAATCACATAATGTTATAGTTTCCGTTAAAAATAAATATTAGGTCCTCTTACATAACTTTTTTATAGTATATTTTATTTATGCAAAATTATATTAATTTGACAATGTGTTATTTTTTCCATAATGCTCAAGCTTCTGTGTCCTTTCTAAAGAATACGTGATGTATAGCCATTGTGCTTTATCAATAATTAATCAGTAAATTGCAGCGTAAACAACTGAAGCTAGCTGAATTGGATTCTGTTTTCTCTTTGTCATTAAAATCTTCTGTTAAGCATGAAGAGATAATCATTGTGGTCAGGAATATGGATCTGAGTAGGCATAGCCATCTTCCCAACAAAACGATTGGCTATCTATCAAATGAATTATCAACTTCAGTACGTGTATGTCTTAGTTCAAGAATGTACCACATGGTGGGGTACAAAACCACAAAGATGAGAACATCTGAGGCTTAATCTTCACTCTGGTAAGAGTTGATTAGAAAAGCAGCTCAGACAGTATTGTTAATCTGAATAGCTTTATGTTGGGGTGACAGAATGCAGCTACCGCCTCACTGTGATTGAAATTGTGAAAAGCATATGTGTTGATTGAATCTGAAACCTAGATTGAATTTAACAATAGTTTCATGTTCTTCGTGGCTAAACATCCTGTGCACAAACACCTGCAGGTTTCACAATTTAGATTGACCAATTGAACCTGTATTGAGGGCCAATTCATAATAAGAATTTATATTTTCAATGAGCGGAGGAAGAAAGTCAAAAGACAAGAACAAAAATATTAATGATCTAATTAAATTAAAAATTGAAAACTTTACATTTTTCAGAAGAAACAATCTCTGAAGCAATGAACGATCCTGTAGTACAACAGATCACTGTCCTCGCACAGCTGATGGTGAATGTCTCATCCTGTGTATTACTAGACCGCTTTAAGCATCTAGAATCTAAGGAAGAACTGCAGCAGAAAGTAAAAGAACTAATGGAGAAAAACACATTCCTAGCAAGTAAGCGCTTGCTACATTTATCATCCAAGAAAAAGACTGTCTTAAAATTTTAATTGTGTGCTGAAACCTAAGTTTATTTTTGGCTACGTGCCAGTTGGATCATATTTTGTGGACGGTTTAAAGCTGCAAGACGTAACAAGATTTCTCTTCACATCTTACCAAGCCTGCTTCATTAACTATCTTCCCTGAAAAAAAGCATCTCTCTTGCCTGGTCTTACCACATGCCATTCTTAGGCCAACTCACCATTCAGCAGATATCTGCCAAAAGACTGTCATCCCTTTGCACTGCACTGTATTTAAATGGACACTGTGCACCCAGAGAAGCATTGACAATCTGGTGTTGCCCTCACCAGCAATATACTGGCATAGGACCCCCCCACACATGGCTCATGGCTGATACTCCCTCACAATTAAAACTCCTTTCTCTCACCCTTGTCACTGTTTGACTGTCAGTCCTCATGGGTTACCTGTCCTTAGCTATATTTAGTCTATAGACCCTCTCTAAGTCACTTAGGCTCTGTCCTCAATGTCTACTGTAGACTCACAGTTTATCATTGCCCTCTAGAAGAATATCACATACAGGCAAGCAATTGGAAAATTCCAGACATGCGCTTTTATAGATTGGCAGCAAAAATAAACACAAATGAACCAGTAGAGGCCACAGTTGATTTCCACGATGCAAACCAAATGCTGGCATCAAGACTAATGACAGTCCATTGTGGTCTGCTCCACCCAGCTGTCATCAACTGGAAGTAGGTGTCAATCAGGTCTTGCTAGTGTTAAGGCACCTAATGTAACTGAGCTCTTTCAAACCTAATCTCTAGCCTTCTCCAGTCCACCTCTGGAAACCACGTCTTCAGCAGCACTATTGTCTGCTCCACCATGGACCTACTCACAACATGTGCACCAACTTGGTAAAGGTGCCACACTGGCTGAGTGACCAATGCCTGATGTCAAAAGGTTATGTTAGCTGCGCTGTGACCCCTTCCCATTGCAGATTCATTTCAAAAATACATTTTTTAATTGCATTCATTAGGGTTCATGGTCATACTTCTGTGACTCATGATGTTGATGTTCCCATCCTCCTACAGCAACCTTGGAGGATTCACAAGTGATGAGATGCTTATGGACAGCACTCATTCTCTTTTCAAATCTTTGCTGCTACCTTCTGTCTCACTGTGATGGCAATGTTAGATTTGCAAGCATGGTGCAATTCACTTCTGATGAACATCTGAATCCAAAGCACATTCATTCTGCATGCATTGCAAATAGGCAAAGAAATAATCAGAAATCCTGGAATTCTCCAGCATCTGCAGTTCCCATTATCTCTGATACTATTTTAACCTCACTGCGACGCCTCTTCCAGGGATGCCTAACCTGAAGAAGTTACCCTCCTCCCTCCGGACCAACCTCAGGGAATCTCTCTCCCATTGCAACCTGTCCATCTTCCCTGGACTGACCTATCCCCTCCCTACCTCCCCACCTATACTCTCTCCACCTATCTTCTTTTCTCTCCATCTTCGGTCCGCCTCCCCCTCTCTCCCTATTTATTCCAGAACCCTCACCCCATCCCCCTCTCTGATGAAGGGTCTAGGCCCGAAACATCAGCTTTTGTGCTCCTGAGATGCTGCTTGGCCTGCTGTGTTCATCCAGCCTCACATTTTATTATCCTGGAATTCTCCAGCATCTGCAGTTCCCATTATCTCAGAAATCAAGCTCAACTGGAGATCACAATATGCTTCACGTATTTGACCTTCAATCACCTAGCATCATCCACAACATATGTGGATCTGCACTTTTATCACTCAAAGGGACCCTAACCCTACCTACCTGAATATTGTCCCAGCAATTTTCCAGCTGTACTTTGCACCTAAAGAATGACATGATATAGCAAGGAATACAGCTTGTGGTGGACAATGTTGATACTGGACTTCACCTGGCAGTAGACTGAGGGAACAGTAATTTAAGAACAAAAATGAAGTTGCTGGAAAAGCTCAGCAAGTCTGACAGCATCTGTGGAGAAAAAATCAGAGCTAGGTTTTCAGGTCCAGTGGGCCTTCCTTCAAACTGGGCTGGATGCTGTATAAAGCAGAGCCCATCGCCTCATTACCAAATATAATTATGATCTAAGAGTTGTAATAGGAGTATTAGTTCACTTGGTATTTGCTGTAGTTCCCCTCAGCTACATTCCAGCATTAGTCTTTTCAGGCATTTTTAATTAAGACAGCTGGATATGCTCACCATAGAAGGAATGCAGTAGAGGTTCACTGGGATTATACTAGGACTGTCCTATGAAGAAAGATTGTTTTGACTAGGCCTGTGTTCACAGTTTAGGAAGATGAAAAGGGATCTGATTGAAATGTATAGAATTCAAACATGGGTGGACAGACGAGATGCAGTGACGATGTTTTCAATGGTTGTGCAGTCGAGAATTGGGGAACATTGTCTCAGATGTGGTGTAAGACTTAGACAAAGAAAATTTCTTCAGTCAAATGCCAGTAAGCCTATGTAATTCTCTGCCACAGAAGGCTGTGGTAGTCAAGTCACTACATATATCCAAGAAAGAGATAGATAAAATTTTAGATAGTACAGCCATCAAGTGTTAAAGAGATAAAGTGGCAATCCGGGATGAATATTGGCCAGGACATATGAGAGGTCCTTGTTCCTGTTCCCCTTAATGCATGGCTGATGGAGTTTAGGATCTTTACAGACCAAAGTTGTACCAACACAGACTTAGGCTTCACCATAAACTTGATATTTTATTGAATCCACTGCCATCCCTAATGCGAATACCCTTTAACAGTTTACATAACACAAACATAACATTGAAATTACTGGTCCCAAAGCAAATCCTTTTGTGATTAGCTGAAAAGGACAGCTGAAGCCTTCTGCAGTTTGACTGCAACTCCTAGTTAACTGAACAAAGTCACACAACTTAGTCATAGCTAATTAAAATGTGGGTAAATTTACAAAGATTTTGTCCAAAACTTACAAATCAGATTAATATCACTGTGATTTGGCTGAAGTCCAACTTCTCCATTGGTCTTGATTGTCGGGCTGACTGGTCCTGATCCTTTATTGGACTTCAGTAAAGTTTCTCTCTGATGTTGTCCTTCTTTTGTGTTGACTCTAAACACAATTTCACATGTGCACCTCCAGTTGTCATCCTGCTGAATTGCCCGCGTTTGGCAGCTATTTATTTTTAGCTTATTCAACGCAAGGAGATTTGAGGAAAATCTCTTTCACCCAGAGCATGATTGGGACCTGGAATGCACTGCCTCGGAGACTGGTTGAGGCAGGAAACTCTCAAACTTAAAGTGTATGTTGATGAGCACTCAAAGTGCCGTAACATTCAAGGATATGGGCCCAGTGTGGGAAAGTGGAACTAGTGTACACAGTGTGTTCTTTGATGGTGCAGTCTAAACGGGCTGAAGAAATTGTTCTGTACTATATGATTCTAGGCAGGATGGCAGTCACACTGTTCTCATGATATTTCAGTAGCAGAAAATATTACATGGTGAGAGATTCCTGGCTTCAAAGTTGATGGGGATGTGAATTCTTTTCCCCTCAACAGGAGTGGATGGTGCTGTGTGATGGCTGTGGTCTGACATTTGATGATTGGGGTGATCTCAATTTCTTAATTGACTAATGTGATGGTGTTCTCCTGTACCACTGTTTATGATCCAGTTTCTCAACTGCATCAATTCTGTTGTAGTAGTTGAATTAACCACTTTCTGCGTAGCCTGCCTGTGTATGTTTATGGGAAGGTGTGGCTTTTATTCACAATACTTATGTCTGTTTTTCTGATGGTTTTCATATTTCACAATGGAGGGGGATTCTGATCCTACCAGACATAAAATAACTCCCTGCACTTCTCCAAATAAACTGCGGGATTTTTTTCTGTGTTCACTTGAGAGAGCCAATCTTGGTTCAATGTTTCATCCAAAAGAAAAGATTTTCAGCATTGATTTTTATGCTCAGTCCTGGAGTGCGTCTTGAGCCCATAACCTTCTAACTCAGAAGTGAGCTTGCTGCCGAACTGAGCCATAGCTAACAGTTGTCACACCTCGTATGAATGTCAGGTGGTACAGCAGTTCACTTTGCTTCACAAAAAGTAGCAACTAATCTGAACAATTTATGAAGTGCAAAGGTGATACCTACTGTACAAATGGTGATCTTCAGATATATCACTTTGGATATAGACTGTTTTCTTAGCGGTTGCCTCATACAGGAAGAGTGATGAATTTGTTTTTCCTTCCAACCAAAGTCTGCATAACCTGTCCGATCTAGCTGTGGATAAGTAATGAGCCAGTTTTGGTTGGCAGGATTAGAGGTGTAAAAGATAAACTGCTATCCACTTGAAGAGCCATCCCTGTATAGTCTGCAGGTGCCTCCTATAAGGTGGCAGTCATTTTTTGAAGCTGATGCAGGAAATAGCCTTCTTGTGATATGTGTAGATTCAAGATTACCAAACTTGGATTTTGAAGTAGTTATGTATATCTTTGCTTTTCCTATGGTGTCATAGCAGAGCAAGTACACATCATGATTTAAAAACTAGGGATGCAGCTCCGATGGATTAACTCCTTGGGGGTGAGGTGTGGTAGGTGGGTGGCAGTGAATCCTACACAGCTAATAATTGAAGACTGGGATGGCAGTTCCTATCATCAGTGATTTTCCCCCAATATCTACATCTTGGGGATTGCTATTGACCAGATCTGAACTGAACTAACCAAATAAATGCTATTAGTACAAGATCGTGTCAGAAGTTAGGATTCTGTGCTGAATAACTCATTGCTTGACTCCCCAAAGCCTGTACACTATTTGCAGAGTATGGTCAGCAGTGTGGTGAAAAAACTTTCCATTTGACCAGGCAAACGATACTACAAAAGCCCAACACAATCCAGGACAAAACAATTTCCTTTTTTAGGATTCCATCCATCACCTTCCATGTTTACTCCCTTCGTCACCAATGCCCAGTGACAGCAATACGCATCTGCGACAAGCTGCACTACAGGAACTCAGTAGGGTTCCTCTGACAACACCTTCTAAACCAGTGAACTCTACCACTTAAAAGGGCAAGAACAGCAGATGCATTGGGACATCAAGCCTGCAAATTGTTATCCAAGCCAACAGCATCCTGACATGGGAATATATCACAGATAGCAAGAACTGCAAATGCCGGAGTCAGAGGCAAGATAGTACGGAGCTGGAGGAACACAGCAGGCCAGGCAGCATCAGAGGAGCAGGAAAGTTGAAGATGCGTATTGCTGTCACTGGGCATTGGTGATGAAAGGAGTAGACATGGAAGGTGATGGATGGAATCCTAAAAAAGGAAATTGTTTTAGGTCGGGACTGTTCCGAACCTAGCCAATAATGCCCACATCCCATGAATAAATTTTAAAATGAGTTGACGGCTCCCAATCATCCTTGAAGTAGTTAAATGACTGAATGGCCTTTTTGGCTGGCTACACCCTCATCCTTTATATCCTCCACAAAAGCTTTCAGAACAATTAACTGCTTCTCTTTGAAAAGCTTAATCTTGCTCTTCATTCAGATCATGAATGTTTTATAGCCTACTCTCCCAAGATCATTGGGAGTGTTTTCCTGCAGTCTTGTCGGGGGGACACATGTGCAATGAGAACAGTCTTTGAGGCCATCTCTCAATATGGCAGCATTTAAGTACCCTTGGGACCCGCTGAAGCAGTGCACTTCACAATACCAGGAAACAAACCATGTCAGACAGCCTTACTATGAAAAGCCACTGATGTTGAAATCACAACCCCTTAAATAAATGACAGCACATTCTCCGTGCCCATGTTTCAAGCTACATTGAATCATGCTATCGAAGCATGAAAGTTAATAGGAAAGAACTTCATTTAAGCACCGGGGAAGATTATTAAAATGTCTTTTCTGTAAGAGTACAAAATTAGTGTTGGAAATATTTGTGTTCCGCTATATGTTTCTATAGGAAATGAAAATTGTCTACGTTATTGAGTGAGAACTGAGATCCACTGTATAGTTATGCAAGATGGTATCCACTGTACGCTGATGGAGGGCCTCTGTTATTATACTGTTACATTTTACTTCTATCATCAATTTTCTCCCATTTTTATTTGTGTTTTAAATGGTTCCTCAAAGCTTTCCATTCCTTTGACCTACAATGTTTTTTTGGGGCATATTTTTAAAGTGAGCGAAGAAAGATTTTAAAAAAGACAAGAGGGGCAATATTTTTACACAAAGAGTGGCTCATGTGGAGGAAGACCTTCCAGAGGAATTGGTGGATGTGGGTACAGTTGCACTGTTTAAAAGACATTTAGATAAGTGCATGAATAAGAAATGGTCAGAGGGATATGGGCCAAGCACAGACAGATCGGACTCTTTAGTTCGGGATTATGGTCGGCATGGACTGGTTCGACCGAAAAGTCTGTTTCAGTGCTGTGTAACTCTATAACTAGCCTTCCTCACTTTAAATGCCTTAGTTTTAATTCGATATTCTCCCTGAATGTATTTGTTAATCATGGGTGCTTCATCCTTCTCTTCAAGTTCTTTTTGATGAGGATAAGTTCTGCTAAGCGTATTGAACTGTCTGTTTAAATATTTGCCACTGCCTGTCCACTGATCTTCCTCTGAGTCTATTATCCTAGGCTGTTTTACACAACTCTTTCTGCTTCCTCTGCAATTGCCTTCTTTTCAGTTGTGGCCATTGGTTTGAGACCTATTTGTTCTCCCTCAAGCTAAGTTTGAAATTCTACTTTAGGGTATCCTAAACTATGAAGTCTCTTAATCTTACAGAATCCTACATTTCTAGATGTTCTCAGGTGTGTGTACAATGTAATAAACAGTCCCTGCTGCACTCTACAATCTATTGCACCTAGATTGCTGCACACCACTGCACTGATGCTTCTCTTATTAACAACAGTATTCCTCCTCATTTTACCAGTTTTTATGGAACATAGAATATCCTTAAATATTGGACTTTCCAGTGCCAGTCACGCTGCGACCTTGTGTCTGTAATAGCTGTCAAGTCATACACAGCTGTTTCCATTCGTGCCTTTAACTCATGTACATTGTTACAGTTCTCCAGTTAGGTAGATAAACAGCCTTAAGCTTTGACTGTTTTTATCACTACGACTTATTTTAATTCTAATTTCTGCTGCATTCTTCTGATTATTCTTTTCTGCTCCGTCTGGTCGCACTCGCCTGAGGCATGGTGACCTTCAGATTAAACCACCACAAGTCTTCTCTGTCTAATGAGGGAGCAGTCCTATTGTCTGCTAAGATCATGGCAAATTTATCTTACCTTACTCTATTGCACCTCTGCTCTCTTTTATTATAACTTTTTTTACAAAGTTCCTTTCAATTCGACACATGTCCTGCTAATTAGTTTAGATGATCTTGAAACACACTGTTCCTATTAGGTTTTAAAGTGGATCTTTGATTAATTTGCTATAACATACAGTATTTATAATATTTTCATAATTTTCATAATAAAATAAAACATTGCAGATTCTTGTAACTTGAATCTCCAAAAGTCTTGCATTTTTCATCCACAAAGAACTCAATCTATCAAATTCTATCACTTGTCACAGAAACATTCTTACGTTAACTTTACATTACATAAAGAACATGACAGGTGCATATTTTTAACATTTTTATTTTTCATGTATAGTCAGAACGCTAGTTTTTTTCGTGAGTTTTAGGGCCCTGACAGGAGGCAAAATTAATTTCCCAAACCTACAATTGCTAGGAATGAGATTCACTCAGGGATTCCCCAGCATCCCCCAGGACATTTGTAAGTTGGCTGCTTCGATACTTACTACCCGTTAAGGGCAGTTGGCAACTGTCAAAGCTGCAGGTTCAATCAGAGGATTAGCAGCTCTGTAACCTTGGCAGTTCCACTGGAAGGAGAGGACACTGGAATATAGGGAACATGAAGGCACCTCAACGAGAGGAGCCCTTGCTGGCATCCTCATTAGTAGAGAAATAATCATGAACAAGCCCATCAGGATGTTGGGGAAACGCTGCCACTGGATCGTGCCTTTTATGCAAGGTCCCATCAATGGGCTATAGAACCTTTAATTTGATGTTCCTACAGTTTTCCATCGTTGAATAGGCAGACTCTGCATGTGGTGGGAATACTAAGCTGATAGCAGAATGCTGGCATGGCTGCATTTAAACGGGCCTTTAAATCAGGCTACTTGACTGTCTGTCTCCGACCACCAGCTCACTCTTGGGCAAATTCCCTGGCTATAGGAATGCGCAGAGGGGCTGTCCTTATCCCCTTTTATCTTCTTTAGGTTTCTAGCTCTAAGCCTGTTATCACAGGACCAGGCAGTTTCAACCCAAAATGTTTTTGCTATTTTAACCTCAGAATCAAAATTCTTTCGGCACAGAAGGAGGCTATTTGGCTTATCTTATCTGCATCGGCTGTTCAAATGAACTTCACTGATCAGAGATAATGGGAACTGCAGATGCTGGAGAATCCAAGATAATAAAGTGTGAAGCTGGATGAACACAGCAGGCCAAGCAGCATCTCAGGAGCACAAAAGCTGACTTTTCGGGCCTAGACCCTTCATCAGAGAGGCTCTCTGATGAAGGGTCTAGGCTCGAAACGTCAGCTTTTGTGCTCCTGAGATGCTGCTTGGCCTGCTGTGTTCATCCAGCCTCACACTTCATTGTCTAATGCCAGTTTTCTGCTTTTTCACCATACCCTTACACATTTTTCTATCCAAGTAATCATCCAATGCTCTCATGAGTGTCTCAGTTGAACCTGCCTGCACCACAATTCCAGACAGTGCATCCCAGACCCAAACCACTTGTCTTGTGAAAGTTCTTCTTTCCCCATATCACACTTATTCCTTTTGCAATTCACTTTAAATTTTTGCCCTTCAGTTCTTGATCCTTTATATGGAAAGTTACTGCAAAATTACACAAACATATCACCATTTTACATTGTGCAGCCTGTATGGTCAGTCAAATGTATTTTGTAGAGCATAGACATCCATTGAAAGTGAACAGTCATGATTATTTGAGGTTTGTATTACTTTAGAACTGATTTTCATAAAGTGGCTGCAGAGGAGATTAATAAAGAAAGCTAGAAAAACAAATACTTTTAGTTTTCTTTAATTGTGCAATAGATGTTGTGAATCATTTGCAATAATATTTGGTTACTGCATTAATTAATATCAACATTCTGGAATATTCAGACAAATTTTGTGAATTCCCCAACATTAAATAGGGAAATGACAGAGATGACACATTGCATTTTCTAGATTCTCGAATGAAACATTTTTTTTAACAATGCACCACTGATACTGAAAAGAATTAATCAGGATAGCATAGCAAAAGTGTGATCTTCAGCTTAAACAAATTGTTCCCTTATAACATTTCCATCCTTATCTTGGTGTCACATTTTCCATTAAGTATCTCGAGACTTTTTTTGCACTGATAAAGTTGATTTATCAGTCTGTTCAGTACCTATTGCTATTGTTGCTAAATGCAGTAAGATCAGCTACTTAACCCAGTTTGTAGTAATCTGCTGTTATTGTTCATACCCTTCTGTCATTTGCCAAACTCTAAAATCATAGAATTGAAAGCCCTGTCAATTTGCTATATTATGCATTACCTTTGTGCCTTTTAATTGTGACTGAGATGGAAAATCTCACTATTTTGAAGATTTTTTTATCATTGTCTATCACTGAGATGAAAATAATTTACTTATCATTGCCACTTTACATATGGATGTGGGAGAATTGAAAAATCCTTTGTGCATTGTACCATGTGTATGTAGCTGTGTGAGCATTCCCATTGAGACAGATAGCAGGATAAGCCTGGGAGGATCGATGCAAATAGGGATTCGTGCTCTCAGTTTAGACTCAGTTATGCAATTTGACTGAGGGTTTTGTAAATCGAGGAAGAGCAACAACTTTCCTCTTAGTCCCTCAAGCAACAAATTTTAAAAATTTTTGGCATGTTCTAAGTGACGTCCAAGTGTTTCTCTCCACCTGCTGCAATAAGCTCTTTCTCCTTGTATGTGAAAACTGCACTCAGGAGTGCAATAACTGATGTGCACATATGAGTATTTTTACGTGAAGGTCAGGTTTCATTGGATGGCGTTCACTCAGTTACAGATCATTCCTGACATCAAATCAATGATTGAAGCACTGCTTGGTTTTCAACTGTGTTCTGCATACTTTTCAAGGGAGAATTAGTTAAAGATGGCAGTTAAAAATGATCAAAATGCTTATATTCCTAAGTACCTGAGCACCGAAAGGATTCATTATTTTGATATTGCAATTGTTTAAGTGCACATCACTCCAAGTAATATGTATCCAGAATAATTTTTATCCAGATTAAAATAAATTAGTGTTGCCATTACTGTTCTGAAAAAAACCTTTAACTTCTCTATAATAGATATGAATTATTTTCCTATTTTTATAGGTATATTGTTCGATGTTGATGATAGCAACACCTCAAGAGGGGCACGATCATTGTCTTCCTCACTTCCAACTATTTTGAGCTACACTATTAGGACAGACATTCTGCACAGTATGCCGACTGATCAACTGGAAAATCCCAAATGGAAATCTCACCCCCAAAATTTGCCAACAAGGAGTTTCTATTATAATCGTGTCTTTCTTCCGTTGCAAGATATGATTGAGCGAGCGATCATTCAGTTTCACATTGGTCAAGATATCCCCAACCCTGCAATACAGATCCAAGCAATGCCATTTCCCTGCCACATCAGTGATCAGTAAGTTCATAGAACACAGAAAATCTAGATTGCGATATGGAAAACTTTCAATACCATAAACAAGGATGTAGCCTGGAATTATAGCAGAAAATGCTGGAATTACATCTCAGGCCTTACAACATTTGTAGGGAGAAAAGTAAATGGCTGGCTGTTACAAGGTGCCATGTTTTCCATGGCTTCTTCGGCTTAAATATTGGCGTAGAGTGTGTACGTTATAAAGCTAGCTACCCTGTGGTGTTTTAACGTTAATTGCTGAAAGTGAGTCTTTTACTCCCATCTTGGCAGGGCATCCACCTTAAAGAGGTGCCAGGCAGCTGGATTGGCCAACAGCTCTGCAGTCTCAGAAGTTCGAGATTCACGTGTGCCCCACTGTCGGGACTACAGACACAATGTCAAGCCAGTGGAGGCCAGATTTTGTTTAAATTTGGAGTATCACTGAAACAAGTCTGGCAAGGGGCCTGGGGGCCTGGGTTTGAGAAGCTAAGTAGATGGAATTAAAGGGTATTATGTCTGTGTTGGGGGAGACAGTGCCTGCGATGGGCAGAGATGACTCAGAGATGAGGAGCCCCCTAACCTGCCTTGCAAGGTACCAGTCTCACTGTTAAAATTGCAGGGCTACCCACTTGGCGTGGCCCTCCTCCTGCCAAGATTAAACTAAGAGTGAAGGCAGGCTGAGGCATTTAAGCCACTTTATTTAGCCACTTTAGTGTCTCAATTGGCTTAAAAACATGTGGCATGCCTAATGCCTCCACTCAGCACCTCCCATTATAATTGGAGGCAACTTGGAGTGAGCAAACACCTAGCCTTTACACCTGCAAGTGGAAATCTTTGTTAAGGTTTCAGTCTGTGACTTTTCATAGAGCCGTTTCTACTCAGTTCTGATGAAAGGTCACAGATCTGAAAAAATAATCTATTTCTTTGGCCACAGATGCTACCTAGCCTCTCAATATTTCTGACATTCTTTGATTTAAGATTTCCAGCTCCTTTGTACTCTGCTTTTGTAAAAATTTTGTGTGACTGACTGAATCATTCAAAAATTACCGATTTTTAAAGGCATTTTGTTCTCTTTCCATTGAGTTTCCTTCTTGCACGATGAAAATATTGCAGTATTGTTTTAACTTGTGAAAAATAAGAGATTTTAAACACAACAAAGGATGATGCGAGAAACAAGTGAAAGGAGCCTTGATATTTTGGAGCATGGTTTCCATGGCTAACGAAAAACATAAATAGTCCCTATTTTGATTGGAATAGAGGGAGATTCGGCCTACAATTAGCTGTGATACACATACCCAGGAATGTTTGGTTTTTCTACCATATGCATGAAACACAGAGTGTTGTATTTACAAAATCTTTCAATTCTCAATGAAAAATAACCGTTCTTCATCATATGGTGAGGATTTTCTAGTCACTAGTAGCTGTACCCAACTGTTGCATTGCGTGTAAAATAGCCCCCTTCAGTTTTACAGAAGAAGAAGAGCATATTGGTTTTTCTTCTGTTCATGCAAATTCTGAAATGCTCCCAGACCATTGTGTTTGGGTTTATTTACAACATTCTTGTAAAGCTTACTGGATCATTTAATCATACTTACACAACCTTTCCTGACAGGTTTCTCAACAACACTGCCTTCTTTTTCCCATTATTAATGATGCTTGCATGGATGATTTCTGTGGCTTCCATGGTGCGTAACCTTGTGTTTGAGAAAGAACTTCGACTGGAAGAGGTAATTAAAGACACAAATAGTTCCTGGTATGAGATATCCGGAATTGAATGAGGTGACCTAAAATTTTAGTGCAACATGCACAGTGAATGTGCTGATGGAGTTTAAAGAAATGTAGGGCATGCATGGAGATACTTCTCAGGGATGTCTTGGGGAAGGGCTGAAGCCTGATTACTTTTGTGCCTGTTGTTATTGGGACAAATGCATATTGGGCGGAACATTTACTGGGCACAGTTTTGACTGCCTGATTCTGCAAATTTCCCCACCTGTAAGTAAGCCATCTTTCAAATCAACAAGATGTGACTTTTGAAACAGGCGTTAGCCATATAAGCATATATATCCCATCAGGCAGCATTGGCTGACTGTTGACAACTGTCTTTCAAGGGGTTAAGCTTGGCCATTCGTCATTACTATTGTTCATGTTTTGTGGAATACTTTGTACTTTTTGCCTCGTCAGAAGAGGAAATTGGAAGCCTGTTGCATGCCACTTATTGGCCTAGTATGTAAACAAAATTTAATGCTAAGTACTAGCAACTTAAGAGCCTCTTCACACTCCTGCTATTGTTTTACTCTGGTATGCTGAAAGCTCAAAGGGTAGAATGGCCTACTCCTGCTCTTGTTTCTTCTGTTCACTATCCCTGGGTTATAGTCTTTTTCCCCAGACTCCGTTGCCAGCTGGATTGAGACTGGCTGCAGTCCCAACAGTGGCCAGCACTCCCAGCAGCACTGCTGGTACTGAGGGGCTACCATCCCCCTGAATGGCTAGCAGCTCTGCAAGATGATATTCTGCATCAGGGAAGTTGCATGAAAGTTACAAATTATCTGTTTTAGCAATGTCAGAAAAGATTGTGTCCTTCAGGAATGCAAAGGTAGGCTCATTTCTCACTTTCCAGTTAGTGTGAGGCCACTCCTTCCCCATTAAATCCCAGCTTATGTCACCATTTTAATACTTCTAAGCAAATATTAGGTTGAAATTAAAGAAGCAATTGTTACTTGCTATTTGCTACGTGTGAAACAATTTAAATATAACAAAGCGTAAATGTTCAGAGGTCTCTAATAGTGTATTTTCTATCCTATAGTACACCAAGATGCTGGGAGTGAAGCCAATAGTTCATTTTATGGTCTGGTTTCTGGACACTTTCTTTATCCTGATTTTGAGCAGTGCCTTCATCACCATTATTTTGAAAGCCAGCGAAATACTTCCAAACAGTAATGGATTCATCATTTTCCTCTTTCTTTTGGATTTTGGAGTATCTGTCATTGCGCTGAGCTACCTGATTGCCACCTTCTTTAGCCATGCTAATACAGCAGCTCTCAGTGCCTGCCTGATCTACATCATTACCTTCTTTCCCTATATGGTCCTTGTGGCTGTACAGAATCAACTCAACTTCTCCAGCCAGATTCTGATTGTAAGTAGAACAGGCTTATTCTGCAGTGCTATGTTTGTTTTGAAGCAATTGCTCGTGTGATTGAAACAAATTAATATTCTGAGAGAAAATACTTCTGTGTTCTGCGTTTAACAAAGTTAGAAATACAAAAAAAATCTAGGAAAAACAAGCTGGGTCCCCTTTGCTGAATGCAAGGTAAATCATGAGAGATGTGACGGAATCATCAAAATTGTAAAATGATGGGCTAGAGCGGATAGTATTTGTTTTTAGTGATTGAAAGATCTAGAGTGAAGGGTTTTAAATTTAGAAGTATGAGGTATTTTTTACATGATCTTGCTGATGGGAAAGGTGGGTTGGGGGTTGGGTATGGGAGAGGTCTGCAGCATTGGAAGCAGTCTTGATTCTCTTGGTTCAGAATATGTTTAAAATCTGTCATTGTGAAACTCCCCTTCTTCATTACATTTACTGAATGGAGAGGCCACGGCAGATGGCCTGTTACACTGATATCCAAAAATGCCATTTTGGTCCTAAATGTATCACAGAGCCTTGCTGTACAAGTACCAATGACGTTCATGATTGAGTCAGGCAGGTACCTAAATCTCCTAAAAGGGGCTTAGTTCAAATGGGGTGGACAGGAATAGAATAAGGAATTATAAGAGGAATGGATAGTTTTCGGAGGCCGGACAGTGAACAGACAAAATATTTTCGCCCAGTGGGTTTTCAGGCTATCGAAGGTACATTCGTAGTGGTTGAATAGAAACACATGTTATTATTTAAACAGATTATCAGTGGAAATGATCGTGAATGAATTTAGGAAAGTAGTTAAATGATACAGTTATCAGCATTTTAAGATGAATGGCCTGGTTTCACTTTGTAATTCCAATATAATTCTGTGTAAATATTCTGATACATTTACATTATTCGTTTGTCATGCTGGCAGATTGGGCCATAGTAAGTTGAGGAACTGGCAATAATTGTGGTCCCAGTGTTTAAATGAGCCTTATTATTACTTTAAACTCCAACTAATGCTTTTCGAATTCTAAATCCTATCTAGTGCCTCCTGTGTCCAACTGCATTCAGCCAGGGATCATATATTATCACACTTTTTGAAGGTATTGGAACAGGTAAGAAATTCATAAAATATGAAATTCTGATGATAAAAGCCATGGAAAATATAAAATGATAAACTGAGTTTTACTAATATTTGCAGCATATTGTCATTTAGAAAAGGCTGTTGCAGGGAAGAAACTGAATTCTGGGTAAAATATTTAAAACAAATAGAGACCAAATAATGCAATATAGGTATTTACATTTGAAGGTAGTCACTTGACCTGACTGGCCAACATCTTTGTGATTGATATTCATAGTCAGTGGATAGTTTTTGTCTCCTCTGTTCTTCCTTATCACAATCAGAATGTGGTCTTCCCTGGTCTTTGCATTTCTCCCAAAGTTGCCTTGTTACCCATTCTACTTTTTCAAAAAGTCTAAAGAAACCCTTGTCTTTGAATTTGACCACTATCTCCTAAAGTTTCTTCTGCTTGCTGCACCAAGTTAATTTGTATGCCTGGGTAAGCAGTTATTCTGCATTGGGAGTGCTCCATGAATGTGAATTATTGGTGATGAGGGCAAAAGAAATATTGAATGATCAGCACAACTTCATTAATGCACCACCAGAAGATGGGCTGTTTACTTACATCTTGAACACCCTGTGTTTCCTTTGAGATGTTTAACAACTGTGTTCTGAATATTAAAGTGATATTGAGGTAAATATTATGAACAGACCTCACAAGAAATGAACATGTCAATATTTCGTGCAGTTTCGTAGTCTTTGTAATTCCCCACCTTTATTGAAGGAATAAATTTGGATCTCTGAATTTCACACTTAAATAGTCATCTTCCTAAAACAGGTTCTTTTTAATAATAAGCTTCTTTAAATGTCAGTAACGCAATAATATTTTTGGCACTTGTAGGCAGAAAAATGTTTTTAAATAAAACAAAGAACTGCAGTTACTGGAAATCTGAAACAGAAAAAAAAAATTGCTGGAGAAACTCTGCAGGTTTGGCAGCTTCTGTGGAAAGAATTTCAAACTAATACTTCAAATCCTATGTCTTCTCTCCACAGATACTGTCAGACCTGCTGAATCTCTACAGCAATTTCTATTTTTGTTTCAAAAAGTTGAAATATCCTGGCATACGTGTGATGCTCATTTTGAAGTTTTTGAAATTTTATCTGAGTTGATTTCTATTAAACTATGATGGTAGTTTATCCATTACGAACAATACTACTGTCTTTTTAGCACTGACTATTGAATTAGGAGCAATGTAATCAAGAAATAAAAGACTTTCAAACGATAATGATTTTTAGCTAGGCCTTGGTTGGCTTCTGATACATATGGTCTGAAAAAAAAACATGTTTATCAAAAAACATTGTCATTTGTTAAAGCCATCATAAGCTCCAATTAACTCAGCATGCATTGATTTCCTATGTGTGTAAGGAAGTAGCAGTGAAAATTATGCACATCTAGTATCTGATATTCCTATTAACCTTTGCGGTTGAATGTTGGTTGTTTAGCGATGCATTTTCTCTCATTTGTAAGACAAAAGGTAAAGTTTCTATAGTCTTCCCAAATCATAGAACTAGTCTGTCATAAGAGAGAGAGACAACTGATGGTGGTTTAACCGGAGGTCCACTAATGTCTGTCTTTAGTCAGGCATTGACAATGAAACTTGGAAGAATCCCTAAGATTTATTATGGATGCATGATGATAGAAGCAGAAATAAATCTCAGCCATCCTTTCACATTCACTAATACAATGATTTAAATTATATTGCATTGCTAGATCCATAGTTTTCCTTCACACATGGGTATAGGAAAATGCCATGACTTGTGAGCATTGAATATTGTTAAAAAGTAAAGTCCTTTTGTACTGTCCTAATACAGTAGCTAGTAATGTTTCATAATGCTTCCCCTATCATTGTATGTCTTTGGGAAAATGTTGTTGGTTTGTGTGACTAGCAAAATTTTTCTTAATGTTAGTATGGTATTTACAAATTAAACAAAACTTGAAAATTGACAAACAGAATAATTTTTATTCCAAGTGACTGTAACACTGATTTATGTAGTAATGCTCTGTCCACTTACCTAGGTAACAAAGTGTGGGGCTGGATGAACACAGCAGGCCAAGCAGCATCTTAGGAGCACTAAAGCTGACATTTTGGGCCCAGACCCTTCATCAGAAAAGGGGGATGGGGAGAGGATTCTGAAATAAATAGGGAGAGAAGGGGAAGCGGATTTCAGAATCCTCTCCCCATCCCCCTTTTCTGATGAAGGGTCTAGTCCCGAAACGTCAGCTTTTGTGCTCCTAAGATGCTGCTTGGCCTGCTGTGCTCATCCAGCCCAACACTTTGTTACCTTGGATTCTCCAGCATCTGCAGTTCCCATTATCTCTCCACTTACCTAGTTGTTGGGAAATATTTATAAATTATGTTGGGTAATATATTTCTGTTTGTGCATGATTTATCTGAATACCATGAAGAATCTTGCAGGTCAGAGCATTGAAATGTAAATGCTGTTGCTGCAAAAGATTTTAAACAAGTGATTCTGGATTTGCGTTGATTTAGATCAAAATGGATTTGAAGTTGTGTTTCATTGAACTCATATTAACTATTACCGGTTCTAGATGCTGCTGTATTTACATCTTGTTTTATTTACTTTGGATTTCTTTTAGGAATCCAGTGGAATAACATGTATGATGCCCCTGGAGATGGGGACAATGTGTCTTTTGCCTGGATTTGCTGGATGATGGTCATCGATTCAGTGATATACTTTGTACTAGGCTGGTATCTCCACAATGTCTTCCCAGGTATGTAAATCAATTTCTTTTCTCCATGATGATTATTTTTTACTGAATTATTCTTTCAACATTTCTAATTGCCACTGTATAATTAGGGGAAGATATTTTTATTGAGGAATGTGCATTAGAATAAATGAAGATAAGGGCTCCTTGTTATCTGTTAAGATGATCTGGACTATTACTTAAGGAATTTTTAACTTGCAAGTTATTTTCTTCTAACAACTGCAATGAGGAATTTCTATTAAAACTCTGCAGGCAACTTCAATTAAAGGCTATTGTACTATGCACACATTAGTGTTTGCTAAATCTTATTTGTGTTGCAAACAACTGAGTGCAAAATGCTTGCAGAATTGTTTGACAGATCGAACCCATATGTGCCACTGTGAATTCTGCATTGAAACCTGCAACATTAGTACAAAACTATTTTTCTCCACACACATGTTTATATAATTTTTCAAATATTTATTGAGATCCCATTAAGAGAATGCATTCTGCAAGTAAATTTTATGAAATCACACATCCGGTGCACAGCTAGCTTTAAAATTGTGTCGCAGAGACTACAGAATTCTGCAGTATATTCTGTTCATTAAAATTGATGGATAGAAAATCCTACAGGGCTCACTAACTTCCATGCTTGCATTCTTGATGTCCTCCCAACTAGTGAGATTTAAAATTCATAAACAAACACTTCCATATTCTGTCTCAGTAACCAGTTGTAAAGCAACTGGTTAGCAATTCTTGATTAAATGATTATGTATTTTGTGTAAAAAATATCTTTCAATATCTTCGTCAGACTTCATAAAAATGATCTTGAATTGATTCTTTCTTGGTGCAGATTACAACACTGACTATCTTCTGAAAGGCTGAGATAATTTGGCATTTCCAGAATACTGTTTAGCTTCTGATCCTGGTAGCATTCCAAATCAGCTTTATACCATTTCAATGAAACTAATATCTTTCCGAAAATGCCATGATCAGAACTGCATGTAATATTCAAACTATAGCCCAACTATTGACTTATCCAGATATATTCATGTTGTTGTTTGTAGAGATCATTTAATTCCTCTACTCTATTAAAATATTCCTTCTCTAATATTTATTATTTCCCCATTTGTCCCAAAACATGCGATTTCACATTTGTCTGCATTGAGCTGTATCTGCTACTCTATTGTTTCTATAATTTGAAAATAGAAGAGATCCTAGCATATATCTATGTCCACATCCCTCTAGTTTAAAAGCAGCTATTTTTTTGATTCCCTCTAGCCATCTCTCAATTTCTGCAGTTGTATTCTCTTTAATATAATGTGCATTAATTTGCTGCACGTGTATGTGACAATGATTTATGAAAATCCATGTGTGTACCTTAAACACCGTATATTTTACGATATCATTAAAACATCTAATTCAATAATCATTAATTGGACAGTAAAACAAACATTTGTATCAGTTGTATAAAGTAACATAATGGCTGACAATTCCAATATCCATATAGTCATTGGAGCAGGGCGCATTGGTGTTTGTCTCAGGATCATGTGGAATACCAGTCACAGTTGATCCCTTCAAAAGGATCCATTAAAGGTGGAAATTCTGGAGAATTCTCCTTCTGTTTATTTAATAGTTCCCCAGGAAAAGTTAGACAATTAAAACCTAATCTAACTCCTGAATAGTTATTGACCTGACTGACTGAAACACAGCAGTCCCCCATCAACCCTCTCCTTCTGACTTCCACTACACCTCCCAAACTCTTTATACACCAAGACCCTGACAGCCACTCTCCCTACACTGTCCCTAGTCAAGACAATTCCACCCCTTACCTCAAACCTGACCATGGCATCCTACCACTACCACTGTCTTGACTCCTGTTGGTCTTGACCCCTTCCCTCACCATTTGCTGGACCCAGCACATGCAACCTCACTCTGTGCCAGCCCTGGCACCAACAGCTCGCTCTCTGACAGACCTGATACACCAACCAAACCCAACAACCACAGCCCCCCAGTTTCCCCCCCTCCCCAACCAGATCCAATATCGCCACCCTGCCAGACCCACTAGGCCTTCCACTTCCATAGCTGAAAGCTCCCTCTCATGCCGGTGAAGCTGTCACACTCTTCCTCATGGTGTTATTCCTCCCGGTTGGCAATCTCTTTCAACAACGTGCTTCCCTGCTAAACGTGACACCTCTAGAACCCACTACGTGACCTTAGACACAAAATACGTCCCCTGTGACCCCCAAATACCCTAGATCTCCATCAGTTGTCTAGTACTGTAGCCATCTGGTACTTTAGCACTAGCACCCTACCCACACGGCACATTAACCCTTAACCGACTGCCACCGTAACCGATTGCTACTTATCTTGCATGCTTCCACTATCATAGGAGCTTTCTTACTGTCTAGAAACGCTGCTGGACATTTTAAATCACAGAATACAGTACACACTGCTGTAAAAGAGGATATGGTTTGACGTTTCCTGACAATCCTACACCACAAAATAACTACTTGATTTCTGGTGAGTTCTGTATTTCTGGAGGAGGGGATATGAATTCTCTGCTACTGACATAGAATTCAGTCCTAATGGGAAAGTAGGGAACAGCATAGCAATCTGACTGTGCTTCCCATTACTTGAAATCTCTGAGGCAATAGTGACTCATTCTAATGTTCTTTTCTCTCTCCTCTCTGTTTCAAACAGATTTTCATGAGTAAGGTGCTATTTAAGGAATTGGCAATGAATGTATTTATGGATTTGTATCAGTATTTGTACTTTGTAATCTATAAATTATTGCTGCATTACTTTTCACTTTAACAATCAAATTTTAGGTAAATATGGATCTCGGAAGCCTTGGTATTTCCCCTTTACCTGTTTGTATTGGAAAACCTTGTGTGATTGTGCCAAGCGCTTTGACAGAAAGATTGGAGAAGGTTATTGGGCCCAAAATCTTGATTGCTACAATCAGCAAATGAATGTTAAAGGTAAGATTTGAATGCTTTGAGCACTTCATTTTTCTTTTGTTTTGATAATCTATTTAAAGATTTGGAAAAGTTAGTTTTCTGTTGCATCTGCCTTAATTCAAAATCCCCTTCAGCAGAACAATCCTCGAAAAATCTTTCATTTGTCCATATATGTTCCCTTGTGTGCTTACATTCCTTTGCCCACCAAGAACTGCTGGCCAGTCAATGATGCCCACATCCCACAACTGAATAAAAAGAATGTTTTGCACTCTTCTTGTTTTTATTTTCAAGCATATTATCTAAAATCAATGTCATTAGGAGGTGAGTTTGCAATCTGGCAACATACTTATTGGTAGTTTTCCTTTTCAGGAATAGAATGGTAAATTGAACTGAATTACTTGGGCAATGCTAAATTAATAATTTCCAGATGTAATAGATAGATTTGTGTGGTAAGGGATCTTGAACTGTGGATTATAAGCCAGCATCAGAAATCCAGGGCTAAAAATGTATTTTAGGATTCTGACCTGTCATTGTAACAATTTCAAACAAATAAATATGGTGAACGTTGAGAGTAGCTGTAAATTCTAAGGATTGGTGTACTGGCTATTAATCATGTGTATTAACAGTTTTCTTTTCATTGGAATTATTACCAGCTTCTTTTTGAAGCGAGACATTTACACACACTCAGGCCATCTGATTTCTAAACCGTGTCAGATACTGAAATTTGTTCCAGTTATATATTTCATTCTCGGTTTTCATGAGACGATATCAGAAAAATATTTAAAATAAGTTTAGGAGGTAATATTCTTCAAACCCGGCTCTGTCAGTAAGAATGAGATTGCCATCAATAGTTACTAATGTATATTTACCACGCTGGCAGGATGCTGGAAAAGGTAGAAAATAGAATGGTAAATTGAACTGAATTACTTGGGCAATGCTAAATTAATAATTTCCAGATGTAATAGATAGATTTGTGTGGTAAGGGATCTTGAACTGTGGATTATAAGCCAGCATCAGAAATCCAGGGCTAAAAAGGTTTCTGGTGTGAAATTACAGCAGATATTTTATCTGTTCATTCCTTTCAATAGGAGACCCATTCAAATCTATAGATTTGTCTGGGAAAGAAATGACACCTCCCAGTTTGAATATTGGAGTTGCTTTAAGGTCGCTCACCAAAGAGTTTAAACGCAGAGGAAAAGTGGCTGTTAAAGACTTAAACCTTGATTTCTATGAAGGAGAAATTACTGCAATATTAGGACCCAATGGAGCAGGCAAGACAACAACTATGTAAGTGATGCGATGGAATGTATTGATTGAGCTCAGAATAAATGGCAATTAAAAAAATGAATTCTGTCCTGTTTTGAGCTTTGCATTTGACAATAAAGTTTCATCAGTCATTAAATTAACTCATTTATTCAACAAATGCTCATTTTTCAGACAATTCTGTAGTGTTACCTATGAAGCCGAGTGGATAACCAAATTACTCCCTTTTCATTTCTGAGGTTGGTTGCAGTAGAATTTAAAACTTTCAAAAGAGGTTCTTGACTATGTCTCAAGCTATATGAAGAAATAAGCCAGATAGACGTTTTTACTTAACCGAACTGAGGAGTTAATTTTATTGTAAACTGTGATGATATCATGGCTTTAAGAGGCGTATTTTGTCATTTTTGTTTAATGAAGAAAAATTGAGACAGAGGTTTTGGGCAGACTGCTGATGTCCAATAAAGTAAGCAACTTGTGAGGCCTTGGGTTTTTTTAAATTTGGGACAATAGAAGCAGCCTGAATGGGTAGGGTCAATCTTCCACAGAACCAGGAATTTTCATTTTAGCTTTTTGCAGTTGCTGGTTTCTTGATGATAGATGTGGAAGCTCTTATTCCTCTCTCTGTTACAGCTAAAATCTGGGGTTCTGCTCCTGCTGTTAGAATTGCATGTGAGGCAATCTATTTTATTGAATTTGCCTTTGCCAAAGGTATATTTACGGCATGTTACTAAATTGGAACAGTTAATTAGTAGTAGTTAATAATATATATTATTTTGACAGTTACAGTTAAGGCAATTCTTTTTTATTTTTATTTTATCTGCATTTTAACTAAAGTGTAAAAGTAATGTGTTTTGCTTAAAGTCAAAAAGTTTGACCAATCTAATTGCATCAGGAACAAAGCTTACCCTTACCTTTAAGGTAAGAAAATGTTAGGGTCTAGGCAATCTTATTAATATATTTGAGGGGGTTTGGTCTGGTCCTAAACTAAACTCCCCCAAGCAAAATATGAAACTTGTTAAAAACATTAAGCCATCCTAAAGCCTGCAACACATATGTACATTTGTATGCAAAGCAGGTCAGGGAGATTGACCTGGAATAACGTCGAAGTCCATAAATAAAAGGAATTATAGATTCTGATGTTCCGTTGATCATTGTGAAGTCTAGTAGAACTGTGGCTGATGTCAGCTGATTGCTCTTCTAGGGTAAATTGCAATGCACCTTTTTTGGGGGGAATGTATGATGCTTGCAATTCCTTTTATTCTATAATTCTTTACTCAGTGAACTTAGTTGAACTTGTAACAGAGAAGGGCTCCATGTTAAAAGATAAAATTGACAGATGTTACTAATCTACTCAGTGGGCGTTCTTGATGTTGCAGCCCTTTGTATCAAAAACAATTACAGCTTTCAAAAGGGTGAGTTCAGGCATACGATAGCTGACTACTGACATACTCTGAAATGATTAATGTTAAAGAAAGAGATTTGTTCTCCCCTTGTCTAGGCAATCAAGATGCAATTAAGTCAGTTAGGAGAATCCTCTGCGCCCCATTTGGTTGGTTTCTTTAGTGCCCAATAGCTTCTACAAATTAGATTGTTGTTGCTTATTGATCTTGTTTTTTCAGATAATTCAAACAGTGGCAAGTGCGAAATTTTGCAGGAACACTGAACAGAGATCTCTCCTGTTAATGCATATCAAAGGTTTAAAATACTTGGTTGCTCATTTTTGCCAAGTGGCCTCAGCAGCCATTGTAAAATTTAGTGCCCTGGCTCATTTAAAGGTGTTCTTTTCGGCTGTAAATCCTAGCTATTAAATCAGTAAATAGAATTAAAAATCAATAGCCAATATATAACAATTTGGTGAGAATAGTTAAAAATTTAGTTAATAATCCAGGATCTTTTATTTTCCATTTAATTGTGTTCTGTTTCCCTTTGAATCAGTATACGTACTGATGTAGAGGAAGATTGGTTTATGAACCATGTTAGATTCTGAGCTATAGATTTCCTGATATACTGGATGTGAAACTGCATAAAATTTACCAGTAATGGATAAAACCAGTTATGTCAACAAAAACCCATTTAATTTACCATGGGTAAAATTATTATTTATGTTGTCTTTTAAATTAACTGAATTTTATACCAAGCTTGTGTTTACTGTGGAAATCCCAAGTGTGTTGCTGAAGTGAATGCTTTCTTTGGACCATTTGGAAGGTCCAATTGCACATCCAAGAATTTCAATGGAAATATTTATCACTTTTGATGTGATTTGGAATGAATGTTGACTTTAGGGACAACATGAATGCAATCTTTTGGTGGTATTAATCCAGGCTTAAAAAACCTAACGGCATGGTGGCTCAGTAGCTGGCACTGTTGTCTCACAGAACCAAAGACCCAGTTCGAGCCTGACTGTTTGTCTGGAGTTTGCACATTCTATCCAAGTCTGCATGCACTTCCTCTGGATGCTCCGTTTCCTCCCATAGTACAAGATGAGCAGGTTAGGTGGATGGGCCATGCTGAACTGCCTGTAGTGTCTAGGGATGTGCTGGCCAGGTTGGTTCGCCATGGGAAATGCCACAGTTATGGGGGTCAGGTATGGGGCTGGATTTGGATGGTATGCTGTTCAGAGGATCAGTGCTGACCGGAAGAGCCAAATGGCCTCTTTCTGCACTGTAGGGATTCTATGATTCTGCCAGAACTACATACTTAATGTTTGCCTGAATCATTGCACTGTGTCTTTGCTTATTCTGGATTGTCCGAGGGACCTGGTAAGGGACAGAATCTGGCAAATGTTATCTGAAGATTAGCTGCAAGGTTGGCTGCTCAACATTGGCAATTCCTACCTATGTGATATGTTTGGGACCAGCTATAATACAAAAGAAGTGTGATATCACAAATAAGATGAGTCAAGCAGCCAGGATGTTGGAGATTCGACTCTCTGTTGGCAAATTGATGCTGGATTTGTACAATGATAATTAGATGCTCCAAGTACTGCAGATTCCAGTACTGGAGAATTAGGTAAAATCCTGTTGCGGCTATTGTGGTAGCAAGATGCAGATTTTAGGGGACAATAGTTTTTAAATTAATTTGAGGAATTTAACTTTGGTATTAGTGAAGAAGCACCAATCAGGTTATATGTGTTCAAAGTCAAGTGTAAGTTTACTTTCATGCATGGAAAGTTCCTTAATGTTCTTCAAACCATCTGAAAACTGCATAAGTTTTAGGTTAAATAGAACACATGAATTTGTGTTGAAGAAGAACTACATCACGAAAAATTATATGTTACTGAGCTATTGACAAGTAGTTCATTGATGTATTATGGCCTATTAACTTATAATCTATCCCAAGGTAATGTGTTGTGTTTTGCCTACAATATAGGTCGATGCTAACTGGCTTGCACCAGCCCAGCTCTGGGGCTATTTATATTAGAGGGAGAAATATGAATCAAGAAATGTCAGTCATTAGAGAAGAGCTGGGAGTGTGTCTGCAACATGATGTGCTGTTTGAGAGATTAACAGTGCGTGAACATCTCTTGTTATATGGCATAATAAAATCACCACAGTGGACGTACAGACAACTGTTGCAAGAAGTGAAAATGTAAGTCTGAATATGTTGCCTTGCCTGATGAACTAAATGAAAATGTTTAAAAAGGGCTTTGCGCAAGAGATTCCACAATGCTGTACTATTTTCTTTTAGAGTGATTAGGCCAAATTGCAATTGAAATCCTGGAACTACCAGCGCTGTGGGTATACTTTCTGCACATGGATTGTAGCAGGGAAGAAGGCAATTTGCTCAGACCTTCTGAATGAAACTTGGTGGGGTGGGGGGTGGGGTGGCGAGAGGCACAATAAACATTGGTTTTGCTAGTTTAGCCTAAGCTCTATGAATAATTAAAAAAGAATCAATCAAACAAGGTGGAGGAATTTCATGCACAAATTACACGCAATGCAAATGGAGTTGCCATCTTATTTTGCACCAGTTTGATATGTTTTGAAAGTTGGTCACACACAGCACTGCTATTCATTCAAGCTTAATGAATTGAAGACTTTTGCAAATTTGTAATTAATATTTGAGAAGGCTTAATACAGAGACAAAAAAGCTCAGTTTAAAACTTTTACAGTATCTTAAAATAAAATAAGAATTGACTAGTGTGCACAAAGATGATTAATAAATATCTTTTTCAATTATTTACCATTAGATAGCTTGCATGTAATGTCCAAAGTATGATAAACAAACTTTTCTCTGTGATAAACTCATTTTCAACTAATAAATAAAGTTACACCTAGGTACCATTCTTAAATAGTGATAAAAACAGATAAACAGAAAATGCTTTAAAAGTTTGCCAGTCATTAAAGTGGAAATGTCACATGGCCTGAATGGGACATATCCTAGAATGTGGAGAGACATGAGGGGTGAAATTGTAGATACACTGACCATAGATTTTGATCCACCTTTACAAGTGAAGTTGGTGCTAGAAGATTGAAGGATTACGAATGTTGCACTCCTGTTTAAAAAATGGTACAGGGACAAACCTGGCAGGGAAGCCTTGAGGGGAAGTTTTTGCGAACTGAATTTATTGAAGTCAGTGTAGTAAATGGAAGTCAGGAATTAAAATCAAATCTCATTTGACTAGCTTGCTTGAGTTCTTTAATTCAGTAATGGAGAGGGTTGATGAGGTGAGTGTAGTGAAGGTTATGTACACGGATTTTCAAAAAGCATTTGACACAGAATAATTTGCAACATTGAAATTCATGACATTTAAAAGACAAAGGCAGAATAGATTTTTTTTTTAAAAAGGGCATGAATAGAAAAGAGAGAATTGTGGTGAATGTTCCCTTTTTTCATGTTGGAAGGTTTGGCATTAGGATCACTGTTCCTTTTGACCCATATTAAAAGCCTAACTTGGGTATACAGAGCATCATTTCAAAGTCTGCTGTTGACACAAAACCAAGGTGTATACAAAATAACTTCAGAAAGACATAAGGAAACTGGTGACATGAGCAATCTCATCTCATGTTGGTCACAGTTGGACGCTGGTTTTCGAATATATGCTGGTTGAGTGGGCTCATTTCCTTGCTTGTTGCGAATGAAGGGGTGTGCTGTTTGACAAAGCCCATCAGTCTTTGGGGCATGCAATCTACATATCTGGCATTACACTAGCATTGAAATTCATGCACCATCTTCATGGCTTAATACATTTTCCTGTTAGTGGCAAACACCACTTGTGTTTCTATATCATTGTAGAAGCTAGCTTTACCTGTTGATCAATCTTTGGAGGTACCTTTTCTGATGTAGACCAGATGGCTTTCAGGATGAAAAATGATGGCCTTGGGTAGGTCATGAGTGTTTTTTTGATATGCAGTGAGAAATACTCGGATCAAAGTAGGCAATATACAGGCTAATATATGTGTTGAGATTCCTATAGTTTCATGCACTATAAGATTGACCTTATTACCAACCTCATAAATAGGGTCCAAGCTGTTGTTCATGAAGCGAGCTTGATGCTAAAGTTTGTGCATCAAATCCATTCTGCAGGATCCATCAAGTTTAACACATACATTACTTTGAGTCTTGATAATCAATATTTCGTATGTAAAATTATCATAATTATATTCCAATCCCCTCTTGACTTCACTTTTGCCTACCTTCATAACATTGTCTCGTCCTTTACAATTTGTCCAAATCTGCATTTCTCCAATTAAAAAAAATGAAAGAACTGAGAATGCTGGAAATAAGAAACAGAATTAATTCTGAGGAATGGTCATTAGACCTAAAATGTTAACTCTGATTTCTCTCCACAGATGCTGCCAGACCTGCTAAACTCTTCCAGCAAATTTCTGATTTTGTTTCTGCATATCTCCAATTTTGACCTCAAATGTTTCTTCATTCACTTTGGGAGACACTGTTTGAGAATTTCAGATGTAAAGCTATCAATTTTTTTCGTTAAATGAATCATTTTCAATCGTCATCATATTTTTGAAGACTTTGCTTAGGACCCATTTCTTCTAAGACTTTTTCCACTTTCCTAAAATGCCCATTAGTTCTTTGTCTGTTTTATCTCATGACACTTCTGCAAAGTTCCTTGCAACATTTTTGACAATGAAGATTATATTTAAAGTTGCTATTGACAGCTGTGCTTATCAAAGATCAAGCATAGAAATCAGCATAGCTTCCGTGATTTTCAGTTCACTTATGTTAATAAATAGCAAATCGAAAGACATGCAGTAAACCTCTGCAATTTCTTTAATATGCACTCATGTGATATGAAACTCTACAGTAAGACTGCTAAATCGTAATTAATGTTAACTATTTTGCTATGATAAACCATACATTTGTTCTGCCCTACTTTTTTGTGAATGTCACTATTTGATACATCTTGTCAAAAACCCAAAGTTTTGGTGCATGCAATATTTCATCTCTCACAAGTAACTGAAACAAAAACTTTTGAATTGTCCCTTTTAAGTGGAACTTGAAACAAGCTTCTGTCTCCCAATATTGAGCAAATCTGTCATTTCAAATTGTTTACAATATCTGAAATACTCAGGTGCCAGCATTCGTAAGTTCGATGTAATGAGGTTGCTGAAGTGGCACAGTGGCTCAGCAGTTAGCACTGCTGCCTCACAGTGCCAGGGACTGGGGTTCAATTCCACCATCAGGCGACTGTCTGTGTGGAGTTTGCACATTTTCCCTGTGTCTGCAAGGTTTAGAACATAGAACATAGAACAATGCAGCGCAGAACAGGCCCTTCGGCCCTTGAAGTTGGGCCGACCTGTGAACTAATCTAAGCCCTTCCCCCACACTATCCCATCATTATCCATATGCTTATCCAAGGATTGTTTAAATGCCCCTAATGTGGCTGAGTTAACTACATTGGCAGGCAGGGCGTTCCATGCCCTTACCACTCTCTGAATAAACAAACAGAAGTGCTTCTCTTTTCTATTTGATAACATTGAATTCAGAACTTTCAATGTGGACCCTTCAAAAGAGTCATTCAAAACATAAGTATGGGAATACCTCATTTTCATCCAGGTGGTACAGTTTCCTCCCACAGTCCAAAGACATGCAGGCTAAGTGGATTGGCCATGCTAAATTGCCCGTAGTGTTCAGGGATATGTAGAGTAGGTGGGTTATGGGGGATGCTCTGATAGTCGGTGTGGACTTGTTGGGCTGAAGGGCCTGTTTCCACACTGTAGAGATTCTATGATTGAATTGCAGCTCCAGCCAAATTATCTTGCTATTGGTTTTATTGGGTATCGTGCAGGCAAGCTTGTGAAAGATTTTACCCGAAACCCTGAATCAGGGGCCTTGAATCAGCAATATAATAATTTTTGTGATAAAGAAATTATATTTTTTAAAAAACAAACAAAATTACTTCCCTTTTCTATTTGATAACATTGAATTCAGAACTTCCAGTGTGGACTCTTCAAAAGAGTCATTCAGAACATAAGTATGGGAATACCTTCGGAATCCTAAGAATGTCTGAACTCAGCAAGAACATACAAAACCGCTGGATATTCTCAATGTCGTTTGATTGTGAATTCCCTGAACTGTATTTTAACAATTTGTAAGCTGACTTAAGCCATATAAATCCTTTATTTCAGGGCCCTTGAAAATGTAGAAATTAGTCAGCACCAACACAAACAGGTTGGAGCTTTGTCTGGGGGAACAAAGAGAAAGCTGTCGTTGGCAATTTCATTCATTGGAGGCTCCTCTACTATCATTTTGGATGAACCCACCAGTGGCGTCGATCCTTGCTCTCGGCGTAACATCTGGGATGTTATATTAAAATATAGAACAGGTAAGGAAAACAAATAAAGTTGACAATAACAATGAACTATCTGGTTAATTGACACTTTATTGTAATCCTGCCACAATGTGGCTGGCACATTTTGGAAGTAAGAAAGCTATGTCACTCAAGCCTGTTGAAAATTCTGGCTTGTTTTGGATTTATCAATTTTTCCCAAATTTACAGGATTACCAGAAACTGCCTTCATTATTTCTTGCTTATTTTGAAATCCCAAAGGAATAGGCCCTTCTTTGCTGAGTACTGATATCAGTACCCTATAAACTGAAATCTTCTTCCTTCCACAACACCCATTGAGATACATGTTCTGGATTCCCACTCACACCTGGCTCACAGTCATATCCTCCTGATCCTAAGCATTGACCAAATGTGAAGTTGTACTTAAACTAAGGAATGTTACAACCTGCAAGAACAAAGTGTCCAGATAACTAACCTCCTCTCTGAGGCAATGTTTACAGCTCATGAGCTACTCATCTATCTAACTGTAATAATAACTAAAATGTATCTGTATCTTTTTCTCATCTTACTAGGTCGAACAATTATTTTTACTACTCACCATTTGGATGAAGCTGACATCTTGAGTGATCGCATTGCCATCCTTGAAAGTGGCCAATTGAAATGCTGCGGTTCTCCTGCCTACTTGAAGGAACAGTATGGGCAGGGTTACAGCCTCAGTATCTTGAAAAAGGTCTACACATTCTAAGTTGTGATAAAGAGTTTCAATAACGCTAAATGCTTTTAATGCTGCCAGTAGTCATTATCGTCTGTTGAAATAAAAACAGAAAAAGCTAGAGAAACTTGACATGTCTGGCAGCTTCTGTGGAATGAGAAACAAAGTTAATGAGTTTAATAGGATTATTCTTCAGAACTAAAGTTGAGTTTAATTACGGCAGAACATGGTCGGGTAAGTTCTGAATTCCAGACTATAAGGCTTGTGTTTTAATTCAGGTTGAGAATTTAATGAAGAAGTATGAGTGGGATTAAAATGATGATGGAATTTGAATGACATCACCAGGCTTTGGTGACCCTAATGTGTGCATTTCAATAATCTGAAGGCAACCTAGTAACAACACTGCTCCCGGATGAGTCTTCCCCTTAAATATGTGTTCCAAATTGGTACTAAAATATCAGGTGCTGCAGTTGCACCATGGACTAGCTGTCCAGTTAAATTGATGTCTACTTTGAAGAACCTCAGTTGCAGGCACCAACTGTTTTTACTGAGATGTGTGAGCAGTGAATCCAATTTCCTACTAGCAAGGAGTGACCAACAAAACTCTAAAGATGTTTTCAATATAAGGTTAGCAACCCAATATCAGGATGAATTCTGGGTTTGGATCACACCATTTTTAAGCTTAAATGGCTTAACTGGCATGGAATTGAGCTTGGCTCACAAATGGAGATAGCGAATCCTTCCAGAAGGTGGGAGTGTCTGCTTGTTACCATTAGCAAAGAGAGGCAGTGGCCATTGTTGAAGGTTGCCATTGCCTTACTAATTTGAGCAGCCAGGTCCTTGGAAGACATAAATTTTGGGCAGCTCTGTTGATGGCAGCAGTCTCTCATATTTCAACTCTAAGAAACTGCTAAGAAAATGACCAGGCTCCCATGACATATCTGGCAGCTGTGTTCTGATGCACAGTGCATTTGATTGAATTCACCAGGAAAATACGAATAGACTCCAAACCCAAAAGAGCAAACCTGTTAATGAACTCCTTAATGACCATAGGTGGAGCAAGTCTTTCCCCATTTCCTTCCCTTCATCAGCCTTTCAAGACTTCAAAGCTGGTCTTGAAGCATCAGGATTAGGATATGAGCTCCGGGACCATTTCAAATTCTGTCCATACTGGATCCTGGCCCCCAAAAATACCTTTGGAAAATGCCCACCTTAATTCTGTGAATAGCTGCCTACATTAACTAAGGGCAAAGACATGTGACGTTTTGGCTCCAGCAATAGGCTTCTGTAAAACTCAATGCAAATTATTCATAACTTTTCATGAGCTTTTCTTAACAATTTCAAAGTATAAGTTAAATTTCTAACCGATGTATTCCACGTATAGAAGGATTTTACTAGTGGCCATTGAAATTATTATAGTCATATTGGCTTACAAACTGATAGTACAATGTCTGCCCAACTAACCTATGTTGCTTGTATTTTGATAGCCTACTGTAGTAGAAACTGATGAGTCATGTGATGTTGGCCTTGTAACCTCCCTGGTGAAACAGCATGTTCCCCTGGCTTTTCTGAAGCAAGATGCCTTTGGCGAGCTGACATATAGCATTCCAACAATGGAAGATAAGACTGCTTATGAAAGGTTGCTTCAAGATCTGGACAAAGAAATGAAAAATTTACACCTGAGCAGCTACAGTATCTCTGATACCACACTGGAGGAGGTAGGTTTCAAGATAAGTCCAGTATTTTTCTTGCTTCAGATATAAATGTACTTGCACATACCAATTGATCTTAGACTCTTAGAAGTTTACAGCACAAAATGAGGTTATTCTGTCCATCATGTCCATGTCGGTCAATAAATATCTAACCACAATAATCACATTTTCCAGTTTTTGGCCCATAGCCCAGGAGGCCAAGTCAAAACAAGTGAATATCTAAATACTGCTAACATGTTACAAGAGTTTCTGGCTCAACTACTGCCCTTTGAGGCAATGAGTGTCAGACCCCACCATCCTCTGCTTGAAAAGAATACCCCTTAACTCGCCTTTTAGTCATCAACCTCTTACCTGAAATCCATGACACCTGGTTATAAACCCCTCTACTAAGGAAAAAATGCCTTCTGATCTGGCCTATCTATACCCCTCACAATTTTATACAGCTCTGTCAGGTCCCCTCTCAGACTGTACACACCAAGAAAAACAGCTCCAGCCAACTGAATAACAAAGTGTGGAGCTGGATGAACACAGCAGGCCAAGCAGCATCATAGGAACACAAAAGCTGACGTTTCGGGCCTAGGGCCTTCATCAGAAAAAGGTCTAGGCCCGAAACGTCAGCTTTTATGCTCCTAAGATGCTGCTTGGCCTGCTGTGTTCATCCAGCTCCACACTTTGTTATCTCGGATTCTCCAGCACCTGCAGTTCCCATTATCTCTGTCCAGCCAACTGAATCTTTTGTCTTGGACCAACATCCCCCTCACCCAGTCCAGGTAAAGTCCAGGTAAATCTCCTCTGAATCCTCTCTAGTGCAAACACATCCTTTCCACAATGTGATGGCAAGAATGTACTTATGTAATGTATGATTTGTCTGGTTAGCATGCAAAACTGTACTTTTCACTGTTCTTGGTAAATGTGACAATAATAAATCAAATCAAAGCTACATGTACACTCCAGCTCTGGCCGAACCAACATTTTGTGGAGTTCTAACCTCCTTGCTCTTGTATTCCATATCTAAGATAATAAAGGCAAGTATCTAATATGCCTTCTTAACTACCTCATCTATCTGCTCTGTTATCTTCAGAAATCTGTGGATTCCAACTGTACCATTCATTGTGTAATCTCCTGCTTGTCCCCTTCTCTTGTTTTTTACATAGTTTAAAAAGCTGATTTGGATTTTCCTTTTTTCTATTTACTAATGCTTTACCATGCACTATCTTTGCTTTCCAAATCTCTTTGTTAAGACGAAGATGCCCTTCTAACCCCTGGTCCTTTTTGTACTCGCTTAGTGACTCTGCTATATTGATCTCTTGATATTTGCCATGAACTTCATTCTTTTTCTTAGCCCTAACCTTTACGCCTTTTGGCATTTAAGGTTCTTCAGTCTTGGGCCTACCCTTCGTCTTTACAGAAATATATTTTCTCCATATTCTGGATACTTACTCCTTGAATACCTCTCCCTGATCTGACAGTTTTATCTGCAAGTGGCCACTCCCTGTCCATTTGAGCCAAATTGTATCTTATCTTAGGAAAATTAACCTTTTTCCAGCTTAAAACATATATCCCTGATGTGTCCTTATTATTTTTCATAACTACCCTGAATCTAACTGATTTATGATCACGATATGCTGAATGCGCCCCTATTCAAGTCCCTGGTCTCATTTCCAAATATTACATCTAGAACTGCGCCCTCCCTTGTTGGATTTCCTATGTACTGACAACAAATGTTTTCCTGGATATAGTTTAAGAATTTTCTTTCTTTCTTACCTTGTACACTGAAACTATTCTATTTAAAATTTGGGTAGTTAAAATCCCCCACTTCTGCAGCAATATTATTATTACACTTTTCTGAAATTTCATTGCACATTTGATCCTGTACCTCTTTAACTGTCTGGGTACCTTTAGTGTACACCCAACAGCATGCCTGCTCCATTTGTGTAGTGTAATTCTACCTACATGACCAATGTGATATCTTTAGAGCCAGATCTTGTACTTACTTTTCAGAAGTGACATATCGGTACTTTCCACAAGTTCTCTGCTCCTGTCACTCTTTCCAGATCTGGACCTCCCTCTTCGATATCTGTTTGTCTTTCAGGGAGTCAGTACAATTTTACACAACAATGTGGATGAATTCAGGAACCGAGCAATGTATCAGATTCTCTACTTCATTGTGTTCATGTAATGCTGTATCGCCAACCAAATGCGAGATGAATAATTTCGCATTGAGCAATTGTTTTTGTTACATGTAAATTTGATAAAAGCGTGCCCAAAGTTGTGTAGATTTTGTGGAAGGTTTATTAAGAAATATCAAATTAATGTGATTAAGATGAAGTTCAATTTTCATGTTCTCTTTTTCTCTATTTCCTGTTTTATCAGGTGTTTCTGAAGTTGCTTCAGAGTGAGCAAAGCCCAGCGCCACATGGAAGCCAGGATACAGAGTCTCTGAATTCTGAGAGCATCGAATCAACTCACAGTGACAGTGAGTATCTAAATCAAACTGGTATTATACAGGAGTACTAGTTTTCATATACTTTTAAATGTTTAGTATCATTGTTTTGAAATATCACTTCAAGAGGGTAAGAGGGTTCATTTTCAACTGCCTCTTTCAATTTGAAGTCTGGGCAGACAGAGTGAGAGTCTGGGCAGTGAAAGGTTTGAAGCATTTTCACAGTTGGGTTTCATCAGCATTCAATGAGAGGTACTCTCATCTTAATGCTGCTCCTGACCTTACAAAAGCAACTCAAAAATATTTTCCTTAAATGTTTAAAATGGCCTTAAGTGTGCACAGTGCACACTTCATGTAATTGTATGTCAAAATTGCAATGTGGTGTAGGACTGTAAATAGGAACTGTCTCTACCTGTTTCCAGTTAGTGGAAACACATAGGCTAACTCTTGAAATGATCCTACGTAGGTATTATAATTTTTTTTTGTCACACCACGGTCATATTCCCACTCAACAATGTATAATGGACTGTCATGTTTGGAGGTCCAGTCACAGTCAGTAGGCCTTCTAGCAAATGGCTTTGAGCAGTATTAATGCAGATACAGATCAACTTTATTTTCAATCCTAGCTAAGTATGTAGTATATGAAAATGCCAATACATTAAAGTAACAAGTCCAATGGTGATTTTATAAGATTTTGCAGATACAAATTCCAACACTGTTTTGTGCAAATTACACGATCACTACTATTGATAGGTTGGATAAGCCTATCTAGTTCTCTTTTTCCAGTGCTGGTTCTGAGACCACCTTCTTCCATTTATTATTTTTAATATGGTTAAGTTTTAATTGGACTCATTCCTGGGATGAAAGGGTCTCTTGGAGAAAGTTGAGCAGCTTGGGCCTGTATTGAAGTGCTAATGAATGAGAGATGACCTTTTTGGCACGTAGTAGATTCTGAGTGGACTGGATAGGATGGATACCCAACGGATTCTTTTTCTTATGGGGGAGACTTAAATCACAGGATATAGGTTAAGTATATGAGGTCAGCCTTTTATGATATAAATGAGGATAATATTTTCTCTTCAAGTGTCATTAAGGTATGGAATTCTCTTCACTCCCCAACGGTATTAGAGGGTGGGTCTTTAAATTAACTCAAGGTAGCGTTCTATGGACTTTTAGACAAGGGGTGGGTGAGAGTTACGGTGGGCAGACAGGAAAGTGGAGCTGACACCTGAACCCAAGCAGCCATGATCTTTTTGAATTGTGGAATAGGCTAAAAGGGGAAAATTGCCCACTTCAGCCCCCAAGTCGTAGATCTTAAGTCTGTGCCTGAATTGGCACAGTAGGTAGTACATTCTGTAGACTGCTCATGCTCCATGTTAAAAATCATTCTCTTATTCTGTTCTAAATTTTTTGCATTTAATTTAGTGACTACTTCTACTAATTTCTGCGCCCTTCAGAACTAGAGATACCATCATATTTCAAATTCTCTTTACTTCCCCCTTTACTGCTTCTGCCTGAAATTCAGTGTCCCTTGTTTTAAGAAAATCTTCTGCATATGAGAGGTGCTACTGAAATGTAGGGTGCCATTAAATATTTAGCTAAATGGATGAATGGGAGCAGGTTGGGCAATGTGTTAGATTAAATCTGTCCACACTGCAGGAATGAAAGGCTCGCCTATCCTTTGCTCTGCTGTCAGGTAGACATAGTTCCATTGCTCAAATCTATCTGTAACCGAGCATGAATTGGCATTATTCTGACAATTTCGCTGACGTTGAAATTGCAATTAAGGCTTATGAGTCAGAATAGCCTGCAGCCACTGTTCTAGATGGGTAGAGAATGGTTGATACTAAAAATGGTAAAATCTCACACAGAACCTACAGGAATTTTAAAGTCATACCTTGTATCATTTCTCTGAGATTCTGTTGCCTTATCTTTATCTTAATCTTTACAAGTCAGGTGACAACTAAAGAACAAAGTCAGGGCTGGGGACTGCTGACATTTTTCTTCTACGGCTGTACTGGGAAACCCCTATATCAGTGGAGGTTGGCTTGCCATGTGAAGTAATTTTGAAATAAAAGATCATCTGTCAATCTCCCTTCTCATGTGTGAGTGGACCATTGGTGGGCACCAGTGGAGGATGCTGATCAATGATTGGAACCATAGGAACGTGTCCTAAGGAAGGAAAAGAATGAGAATTACTCTCAGTTGTCTAAATGTTCTGATGTATTTTTGGCATGGAAGTCAAGGGAAGCCTGTTGTCACTAACTATTCAGCACTTGCTGCTTTTGTGGTAAAGTTGTGATAGAGAAGGCGTGAAGCCTCCTTTCTCCCGATCCTCTGTGTTGTTGTCACATTGGCTAAACTAATCTCCTTGTACACTTGACACTCTCCAATCCACCCAGGGAAATAATCACTTAAGAAATACATTGAGGCAGCAATGCAGGAAGGAATCGTGAGGAGCTTATTGAAAAGTTTTAAAAATTTGATGATGTTTGTAAGAAAAAATTGTATAAGGAAAGAAGAGTCGTATTAGAGTCAAATGTCAATTCTGTTTCTCTTCTCGTATGTGTCAGAGCTGTTGAGTTTTTCTACCATCTTTGTTTTCATTTCACATTCCAGAATCCACAGTATTTTGATTACAATTTATTGTTTAGGGCAATTTCCTGAGAAATTAATAGCATTCTTTAAACTGGAACTTAATTTCTTTAAAATATATTTTGTCCACCCACCTGGTGGCTTGAAAAATCAAGTGTTCAGTGCAATGTGATGACTGAGAAAATAAAAAGCATAAAAATAAAACTGCGCTGAACTTGTTTGTGTTGATTAAAATGTCTTTATTCTTACACAAGGTGCGGCCCTTGCAGGAATCCAGCGAGAAACTGGATGGCGGCTCATCCTTAAACAGATGGCAGCTCTGATGATTAAACGCTTTCACCATACAAGAAGGGATTGGAAGGGGGCCATTGCCAACATTCTGCTTCCTGTTCTCTTTGTCATTCTAGCAATGGCTCTGTTCAGTGTCAAACCTTTAACTGCTGAATACCCCACCCTCAAGTTATCTCCAGACATATATGAGGATTCAGATGTCACATTCTTCAGGTGAGATGTCCTGATCATGGCCCTCAGCACAGGGAATGGTGGGATAACTGAATGAAATGATCAGTTGCACTCTTGATAAATCGGAAATCCATCTACCTTTTGAGTTAATTTCAGTTTCTCTGCCAATAACCATATATGAGTGAAGTTTTCCACTTAAGAGAAGTCAGCTTTGAAACTGTTCTATCAGAATATAGTACCTCTGATTAACCTTTATTTAGAAATTTCAATCATGGGATGTGGGAGCTGCTTGCTAAGCCAGTATTTGTTGTCCGGCCCATATTGCCTTCTTGAAGTGCTATAGTCCTCGGGTGCAGGTATACTCACAGTACAATCAGGAAGAAATTTTGAGCCAGTGACAGTGAAGGAACATCGATTCAGTTTCAAGTCAGGATGGTATGTGGTTTGGCAAGAAACTTACAGATGATGTTGCAACACATCTGCTGCCCTGGCTTCCAAGATGTTAGTGGTTGTGGGATTGGACGGTGTCGTTGATGGAACCTGAACAAGTTACTGCGATGCATGCTGCAGGTGGTACACACTGCTGTCACTGTGCTGAATGGTGTACGTGGTGGATGGGGCGCTAAGCAAGGCTGATTTGTACTGCATAGTATTGAGCTTCTTACGTGTTAATGACACTGCATCCATTTGGGCAAACCGGAAGTGTCTCATCGCACTTCTGACTTGTGCCTTATCTGTGGGGCACAAGCTTTGAGGAGACAGGAGGTGAGTTACTCATCACAGAACTCCTAGCCTGTGACCTGTTCGTGTAGCCACTGTAATTATATAGTTGGTCAAGTTCAGTTTCTATTCAATGGTGACCTCCCCCACAGGATGTTGATAATGGGGGATTTAATGATAGTAATACCATTGAATGTCAAGGGGTGTTGATTATATCCTCTTGTTTGAATAGACACTGCCTGGCAAATGCATGTTGTGAATGTTACTTGCTACTTACCAGCACAAACCTGGATGTTGTCAGGTCTTGCGACATGTGGACAAGGACTGATTCCATATCTGAGCTGTCATGAGTAGTACTGAACGTGATGTAATCATCAGCCAATGTGCCCATTCTTTTTTCTATTCATTTGTGGGATGTGGGCGTCGCTGGCTGGCCAGCATTTCTTGCCCATTCCTGGTTGCCCTTGAGAAGGTGGTGGTGAGCTGCCTGCTTGAACTGCTGCATTCCTCCTGCTGTGGGTTGACCCACAATGCTATTAGAGAAGAATTTCTGACCTCATGATGCAAAGAAGGTCATTGATGAAGTATTTGAAAATGGTTAGACCCAGAACATTAAACTGAAGAACTTCTGCCAAAATGTTTTGGAGCTGAGATCACTGATCTCCAATGACCACAATCTTTGGGTTTGATATGAGCCCAAATGGATTGTTCTTCCTTAATTCCAATTTATTCCAGTTTTGCAAGGAAAATGTTACTTTGATGTCAGGGGCTTTTACACATATCTCACCTCTGGAGTTCTTGTTCCTATATTTGGTTCAAAGCTGTAAAAAGATCAGGAGCTGAATATTCCTAGCAGAAAACAAACTAAACATCAGAAAACAAAGTATTACTGAGTTAGTACCCCTTGATAATAGTGTTGGTGAACCCTCCTACCATTTTGCCGATGATTGAGAGTAGGCCGAGTGGGTGGAAATTGGTTGGATGAATTCATCTTCCTTTTGGTGCACAGAACATGTCTGGACATTTTTCTACATCCCGGGTAGATGCCAATTTAGTTGATGTTCTGGAATAGCTTAGCTAGGGGCATGGCTAGTTTTTCAACATAACCTTCAGTATTATTTCTGGAATACTGTCCAGATCCACGGCCTTTGCAATGTCCAGTGCACCCAGCCATTTCTTTATATAATGTGCAGGAAATCAAATTGGCTGAAGAGTCACATCTGAGATACTGAGGACCTCAAGAGGTGAACAATGGATAGTCCACACACTTTTGGCTAAAGATATAGAAAATCATAAATAAGACATTTTATTGTAACTTGTTGCAATTAGATTCATGAAGCTGTCTCTGGATTGACAGTGGTATTGATTTAATTTATGTACATATAATTTTGAAAGTGGTAGGATGTGTAGAAATAGGAACTAATAAAACATGAAATCTTGAGCTTAACAATAGAGGCGTATAATATAAAAGAAGGGAAATTATGCTGAGATTATACAAGAGATCTGGTTGGATGGTAAATAAAGTATTGAGTCCAGTTGGGGTCTTTCTGCTCCATGGTAAGGAATGGTCTCGGTGGCTCCCTGTTTCTTCCTAAGGCCTGACATGCTGAGGGAAGCCTACCTAACTCTGTCACTGTGGCATCCTGAGGCACTGGTGTCACTAGCAAAGGACCTGAGGCCATTTCATTCAGTGGTATGCTCACAATACTGAGCTGCACCCCTCAGGAAGTTGGCAGCAGAGCCCACCTTCACGTGGCTGGTCACTGTGAAGCCATTCTGCAGCCCTCCCACCTCTAATTCAATTCAAACATTCCCTCTGATAGGAAGTCCTACTTGAAATAACTGCTGGCCAAATAAATACCACCTTATTGTTGAAGCTAAGCTACCAGGAGAGGTAGCCATAACTGTGTGACTAGAATGGAGCCTCAAGGAACAGATACCATGGACTCAGATAGCAAGTTACTTCTGGGGTTTTGCTGGGGCTAGGCTGACAGACCTGAGGACGTAGGTTCAGATTATCAGTGTTGGAAAGTGATGAAATGGGGAAATTTTGGATGGAGAATTACCTTGGGTAGGCTCTGATGCACACCACGGCCTGAAAAGAAAGCACATTTAATGGTAAGGTCCTGGGGAGTGTTACCGAGCAAACAGACCTTGAGGTCTAGCTTTCTTGTTTCTTAAAAGTGGTTCTCTTGCCTTTATCGGTCAGTGTATTGAGAATAAGAGATAGCACAGTGTGAAGCTGAATGAACATAGCAGGCCAAGCAGCATCAGAGGAGCAGGAAAGCTTAACGTTTCGGGTCGGGACCCTTCTTCAGAGAGTCCCAACCCGAAACGTCAAGCTTTCCTGCTCCTCTGGTGCTGCTTGGGCTGCTGAGTTCATCCAGCTTCACACCGTGTTATCTCAGATTCTCCAGCATCAGCAGTTCCTACTATCTCTATTGAGAATAAGAGTTGGGATGTCATGTTGCCACTGTGCAGGACATTGGTTAGACCATTTTTGGAATACTGTGTTCAATTCCGGTCTCCCTGCTATAGGAAAGATGTTGTGAAACTTGAAAACGTTCAGAAAAGATTTGCAAGAATATTGGGTTGAAATGTTTGAGCTATAGGGAGAAGTCAAATACATTGAGGCTATTTTCTTTGGAGCATCGGAGGCTGAGGGGTGACCTTATAGAGATCTACAAAATCATGACAGACATAGACAGGGTGAACAGCCAAGGTCTTTTCCTCAAGGTAGAGGAGTCCAGAACTAGAGGACAAAGGTTTAAGGTGAGAGAGGAAAGATTTAAAAGGATCCTAAGGGGCAACTTTTTCACACAGAGGGTGGTGCCTGTATGCAACTAGCTGCCGGAGGAAGTGGTGGAGGCTGGTACAATTACAACATTTAAAAGGCATCTGGATGGGTATATGAATAGGAAGGGTTTAGAGGGATATGAGCCAAATGCTGGCAAATGGGTCTAGATTAATTTTGGATATCTGATTGGCATGGATAAGTTGGACTGAAGTGCCTATTTCTGTGCTGTACATCTCTACGACCATTTGACCACATGACTCTATGACACATGTGCCCCTTTTTGCTTTACTACCAGTCTAGCAGATTTCTTTCCCTTAAGACATTACTGAACCGGATGCGATTTTATAACAATCTCTGAGAGTTGTCACGATCACCTTCAGATATTTTTTTCTAAAATTTATTCAGAGATATTATTACAACCCTCTGGAGCAAGTAGCTCTTGCCCCTTGTTTCAGGGGTAGGGGCACAACCACTGTATCACAAGTGGCCTCTCAATTATCTTCACTATTACTAGCTCTATATTCCACACTTATTAATTGAATTTAATGTACCAGCTAACATGGTGCGACTTGAGCGCACATCTCCAGAACATTAATGTGGAAGTTATCCAGTGATGTTACTACTACACCGCTATCTTCCCTTTTATTGTTGACAGCCATACTCCCAAAACTGAGTCAGAAGCTGAAGGGTCCTGCTGAATGGAGATTCAGCCCCCAATTTAGAATTCCAGTGGAAATGCAGGAATCCAGTTGGCATGCATGCTCATCATCTCCTGACCTGCCTTCATTTCATCTCCTTCTTGGGGTCTCTCCCCAGAACCCCCTATCATGTTATTAATGGGAGCCCTTCCACTGCAAAGGACCAAATAATTAATGGCTGGTAGAAAGTTAGTAGCAACATAAGGAGTCCTCATGTAGGACCTGTCAAGCTGTTAATCAGCCTTTGAATCTTCTAATCCATTTTATTCTCTAAGGAAAGAATATGAAAATATGAAAACACAAGCCAAAAGGTGCATTGGCAGCAAGAAATAATCATTGCAATGACCTGAAGCATAATTTCAGTTTCAAGCTCCACCCTCTAACCTGATTTGTATTAGCAAACCTGCACAAAGGCTTTAATTGTGTCATGAGTGTAATTTTGGTCCTGAACTGATCGATATCAAGCTAGATTTGTGAACATTTTATAATTTCTACATCAAAACCATCATTCAAATTCAATTGATCTAATTTATAAGTTTATTTTTACACAATGGCTATTTAACGACTATTAATATGTTTAATGGCTGTTTATCTGAACATAATTATTCCTCCAAGTGAATGCTATCATTCAACATACATTCTATGTGAATCATTTGGATTATTACTTCGTCCATAAATGTACTTAAGCTTATTTGTCTTATTACCATGTTGTTTATCATGTTTCCTCATTGAGAGCTTCATTTAATTGCTTATATTGCCCTGATAGTACTATTGTATGAAGTATCAACTAGAATACTGGTCTGTTATTGCTCATTGATGATTAGAATTATTGCTTTAAAAGGCAGCAGTTTCTGTGAACGTTTTGCTAATTGAATGCTAATTTTCTTGAAATAAGTGATATAATTTTGCTTTATTAATGCCACCTTTGGGAAGTGATGTCAAAACTCCATTTCTAACAGCTCTACAGTTACAAACACTCAGGAAAATTTGCAGAGAGCAGATATGCAAAAAGTTGCATACAAAACAAACACACAGACACACACATGCACAAACACTAAACGCAATCACAGATGGATGTATTTAACTAAAAACGGAAACACAGATGGTTAGAGCTCCCGTGGTTAACAATGAGAAAATTCCTGCTCGTGGCCACTAACTGTTAATCTTGCCACTATTTGCCTGAGTTGTACATCAAGTTGTAAGGGGGGTGGATGTGTCCGAAAAGCCCCCAAGACTGGCTTTTGGAGGTGCCTCCATCGGCTCCTTTGGTTAGAATTGATGATAGTCACAGTCTGAAACTTCATTTTCCTCTCCATAAAGGCTGCCAGCCTTGCTGAGTATCGACAGCGGTTTCTGCTTTTTATTTGAGAGTGCTGCTGTAGCTTTGTGGAAATGTCAGAGGAGGAAGGTATCACACAAAGCATGGTATTGTCTGGGCCTGCGGCAGTAGGCCTGGAGGCAGGAAGTGAACCTGCTCCTGTGAGATAGTAAAGGGCCAGAACCCTGCCACCTTCTGGCCTTTGTCTAAAATCAATTCTGGTGGGAAGGCCTAAGCTCCACCTTCTTGTGCCACCTCAGGCGTGATTGTAACAAGGTCAGGCAGGTGGACCTTATAAAATATGAATTCCCTGCTTGGGGCTATTAAACTGGTCCACTCAGGGAGCTCTGGCTGACAGATAAGAGCAGTGGCGTCAGATAGAAGGGCAGGTAGTGGTAATGTCATTAGGCTAGTAATACAGAACGCCAAGCCAATGTTCTGGGGTCAAGTACTAGGCAGTGGTAAACAGTAAAAGTTAAAATTAAAATAAAATTGAAGAAATTCCAGAGACTGGAGTTAAAGGAATGCAGTGGTAGGTAGAATCCCTATCAGGATTGACATGGTTTAAGGGGTGGCACAACGGCTAGTAGTTAGCACTGCTGCTAAATTGCCCACAGTGTCCAGGGATGTGCAGGCTAGGCAAATTATCCATGGGAAATGCAGAGTTAAAGGGTAGGGGGTGCGTGTGAGTGGGATGCTCTTCAGAGGCCCAGTGTGGACTTGATTAACTGATTGGCCAGCTTCTACATTGTAGGGATTCTTTACTGTTACACTGTTCCCTCTGAGAGCTGGCTCTGAGGGAGCTGGATCAGTGTCAGGGACTCTGTAGGTGTAAATACTGACTTCTGTGGAGTTATTTGAACCTAAAATTAGGGTGCTTCATTGAGTAATTAATGATTACTTCAGGTCTTCAATCCAACAGGGCTGCACTTATCTCAGTTGGGATGTAAAAGGTTACCCCCGTGGGCAAGTTTCCAATATGAGGTTCGGGAGGCGTCCCTTCAATCTGCAATAAGATGGAAGCAATCAAGGGACTGGACATGGGTCAGCGAGGAAGATGCAAATGTATAACCCCATGCCCTGGCCTTGCTTCTGACCACATGGCTCACCTGTGCCCATCACCTCCACCTTGTGAGACTCTCCTAAACAAAACACTCTGCCAGTGGGTGATCTTTTGTCCAGGAAGTCCATGAGTATTGTTCTGGTGACAATCATGGCCTACACTATGGGTCTGCTGATTTCTGGGAATGCCACTCACTGATTGGCTGACAGCTCTTGGTGGCTCTTCCTTGGTCCGGTATCCTGATGCCAGCAGAAAGCCCATTCCCAGCCAATTAACTGTGTGATTTCTGGAAGATCCAGTGGTCTTTTGTAGACTGTGAGTTTCTCTCCTGTTTTCAGATTTACTGTGCAACAGGAAGATTCTGCCCTAAATCTGTAACTGGCATGGGAGCAGCCTTTGTGGCACCACAGAGAGTTGGAAGAGCAACTGGGACAGGGGGAAATTCTGCTCAAAGTGCTCTGCAAAGTTGGAGCCACAGTTTTCCAAATTCCTTAACAAAGACAGGAGGCTGGTCAGTACGACAGCCAGCGCACGCAGCATTTTAGTGTGCATGTCTATCAATCTTTCATGTTCTATCCTGTGTATTTCCAATCAAAGTCCTCATCTGAATCCTCAGTACCAGAACTCCTCTGCTACCTCTGGCAATCAAACCATTCTTTACAACTGGCCTTGCTACATCCAGCTTAGGCCTGTAATGACTCACCACTTGCTTACCTTAACTCTATTCTAGCCTCTGAACTATAGAAAATAGAACAGTACTGCACAGTACAGGCCCTTTGGCCCATGACATTGTGCTAACCCATTACCCTACTAAGATCAAACTACCCTGCATTCCCTACATTTTAATAGACAATAGACCAGTACATGTTTCGTGGTGCTTTCTGGGCTGCTGTCTGTAAGTGTTACTCAAAGTGCAAGTGCCTTTAAGTCAACCATCTTCCTTCTTTAATCTGCTGGCTGGAGAGGCAATAGTGCTTGGGTATCAGAAAGCAGGGCCTCAGAACGTGAAGAATGGTTATAGGTGGAGTGAAGTAGATTGCGATCTTAAGATCCATAGTTACACCTTCAATAGGCTCATGCAAAATCGCAGGTTGAGCTGAGAGCTATCAAGACTCAAATCATAAATATGCTGTTAGCCTTAATGGTCTTGGTGCCTTGGATGGCTCAGGCTCTATGGTTTTTGACTCTGATGCTGACAGGAATCTTATCAATAGGGCTCAAGAGATGGATGTGTCATTTTCTCCACTGAATTCTGCTATGCACCCTTCTATTATGTATTATTGTTTCCTTTCAAAAAAAGGGCAAATTGTTAATGATTATATCACACTGTGGTGATGTTTTTACCATAGCTGAAGCGTTAAAGGAGTTGGAGAGAGACTGATCAATGGTTTGTGAGTGGGCAGATGAGACCAAGTGTTAAGCATGATTCTTGAGTGTCGGGGAGTATATTGGGCAAGTGATGGGTATGGGATACGTTCTCCAGCAGAAGAGATTCGTGTTGTGATCAGTAAGGGATACCATTGTTAAGGTAACCTTGACCACTCAAACAAGATCATTTAGCCTTCTTTGAACAGGTATTGGAACCCAGGGTCCAAAAAACAGTTGAATCCTGAAGGATTTTCTGACACTCCTCCCCAAGAAACTATGTAATCCCCTGCCAGCTCCATCACTACTGCCTCCAATGCCCCAAACTGAATCCCCAAACCCTCACACTGCCTTAGTGTTTAATTCTCCATCATTTTAAGTAACACCGTTTTTCAGTGCAGCCTCACTTTAAACGTAACAGCTGCCTTTAAGAAGAGCGAGCCTGTTATACTGCATGGTATCTGCCTTACAACATTGTTCTTCAACCTGCTGAAAATTGGTTCAGCCAGCAAGTTGGAGGAGAAGGAAGCAGCAAGAGACCAACTTGGCTATTCACTGTATCGTACAGATGCACCAAACCTCAGTGCTCCTGAGATGCTGCTGAGCCTGCTGTCTTCATCCAGCCTCACATTTTATTATCTCAGAGCTGTCCTCTTGGTTCAGAATCGGCAGAGGAAGCTCACAAATTGCAATTTGTTTCTTTAATGTGGGATGTTAGCGTGGCTGGTAAGAAAACATTTCTTGCCAATTCCTAGTTTCTGTTAAGTTGACAGGCTCTCTAAAGGGCAAGTTAGAATCACCCACATTGCTGTTGGTCTAAATTTACATATGAGCTAGGCCTCTAGTAAAGAGGTAATAGGAACTGCAGATGCTGGAGAATCCGAGATAGCAAGGTGTGGAGCTGGATGAACACAGCAGGCCAAGCAGCATCTTAGGAGCAGGAAAGCTGATGTTTCCTGAAAGCTGACCCCTGAAGGTTCTAGGCCCGAAACACCATCTTTCCTGCTCCTAAGATGTTGCTTGGCCTGCCATGTTCATCCAGCTCCACCTCTAGTAACGACTACAGATTTCCTTCCCTCTAAGACTTTTGTAAACCAAAAAGGCTTTTTACAACAATTGACAATGGTTATGTAGATGCTGTTACACAATACTTAAAATTCCAGGTTTTTATTACATTTTAATTTCAGTAAGTCCTTTTACGTGGAATTCAAACCTGTATCCCCAGATTATTAGCATGGAGCTTTGGATTATCTGTCCTGTGACGTTATTATTATCTCACTGACTCCCATCCAAAATGTAGGGCATGTGTGCTAGCCCAATATGCCTCAGTCAAGATTTTCAGTCTGTTTGAAGAGACCCATTGTCACATGCCCAATTAACACAGGTACCAGGATTTATGTTGCTCTGCAAAGGTTCACCAGAAACAAATATGAGCTTGTCTGAGCATAATGAATAGTGAGCACTGTTCTTTTGTCATTGACTACAAAATCTAGGTCATCGTAACTATCCAAATACTTTAATTCCAATTAATAAAATGTGAGGCTGGATGAACACAGCAGGCCAAGCAGCATCTCAGGAGCACAAAAGCTGACGTTTCAGGCCTAGACCCTTCATCAGAGAGGGGGATGGGGGGAGGGAACTGGAATAAATAGGGAGAGAGGGGGAGGCGGACCGAAGATGGAGAGTAAAGAAGATAGGTGGAGAGAGTGTAGGTGGGGAGGTAGGGAGGGGATAGGTCAGTCCAGGGAAGACGGACAGGCCAAGGAGGTGGGATGAGGTTAGTAGGTAGCGGGGGGTGCGGCTTGGGGTGGGAGGAAGGGATGGGTGAGAGGAAGAACCGGTTAGGGAGGCAGAGACAGGTTGGACTGGTTTTGGGATGCAGTGGGTGGGGGGGAAGAGCTGGGCTGGTTGTGTGGTGCAGTGGGGGGAGGGGACGAACTGGGCTGGTTGAGGGATGCAGTAGGGGAAGGGGAGATTTTGAAACTGGTGAAGTCCACATTGATACCATATGGCTGCAGGGTTTAATTTCAATTATTTAGTTAATGTTACAGCCAATGTTTTCAATGTATTAATTTTTACCAATGATAAGGCATCAGTAATAGCAATTATGATAATAACAGTTGTTATGTTATCTTAGTTCTCTGATTTAACAATGAAATGCACCCTCTCTTTTTTGGAGTAATCTTATACAAATCAGTACGGCAGAATGCAAGCTGGTTCTTTCTTCCTAGAATTGTCTGATTAGGTTGCAGTTTGTTATTCCACTTTCATACTTTTCCTGTGGCTAACTCTGATTTTTTACTCTGTACAGTTCTGGTAACAATGATTTTATAAACTTGACCTCCATGATGCTGAAGTTTTTGAAAATAAATGAATCCTGTGTTGGCCAAGCTTCCAATCTGTAAGTAAATGATATGCCTTTCTTTCTTCTCATTAATACTGTGCTCATTAAGGATATTAGTGCTGGGGAATGGAAAGACTTTCATCTGGGGCAACAAAGCATAAAAGGTGTAGTTTAAATCACCCGAAATGAGTGAATTTGGATTGGTTGGAATGAGAAAACTTTAACAGTTAATCACAAACTATCAATCTGCAAAAACAAGTGATCTATCCTTTGCGCTTTGACTAACACAGTCCAAAGCCATACAGACTGGTTAACTCAATTAGGATGTGTTACTAGTTGACCAAAGCCCAGATTGTAGAATACCCGAAGTTGCTTCTGGGTTGTCATTGTTGCACATGGTTGTAGCAGAATCACAGATTACTAATACTTCAGTCAAACCTCAGGGAGGCACCATGAACACAACATATCAGTAAATGTTTTTGAACTCCTTTTCTACACTGTGGAATTCTCAGTTTAATATCTCACCCGAAGTGCAGTACTTCCAATTGTGTAACACTCCTTGACTACAACACTGAAGTATCATTTTCAATTGTACGATCAAATCATTAGAATGAAGCTTTAACCCATTATACTCTGAGTTTGAGATATGACTGCTACTGTTGAGCTGAGATCAAACAAAAGGCGTGGAGAATCAGAACTGTTAGTTTTGGTCCTTTCTAATGACCTATTGTTGGATACACGATTTACTAAGTAAATTATGCAGACAAATCACAAAATTGATTTATATACTGCAAATCATGATTTTCACTGGAAAAATGTTATATTTTTTCTTAGGAACAGTTCTTCATGTGGGTGGAATGGAAATTCAGAACCACAGAATTTTGTGGGGCGCTGTAATTGTGATAATGGCAATCAGGTAAGAATCATGGCCTGTGACATCTCCATTGTTTCTCGGCCCACTGGCCACGTTACGCAACAATTTTAAGTTATTGAATTTAGATAAGTTTATCTATTTGTATATATTGGCAAGGATTAAAGGATCAAGATACCTGCACCCTATTCATCTTCATGCTCTTTCCAAATGTTTCTGGAAATCATTTGAACAGCTAAATCTTTCGCTTCATATTGTCTGACTCAAAGGATGGTGAGTGGCAGTCCATCTGTTGTCTTTGAGATTTAGCCTTGGTAATTTGAAGTCAAGAACCATCCCTCCACACAAAGACAGCCGCAAACAACAGAAGCGATAAGTGGATTACTATTTTTGATAACGTGAATTTTCTGACTATGCTGCAGCTTCAAAGGGAAATGCTGTCTTTTTTATAAAACAATGACCTGTCTTTCTCTGATAATAAAATGTGAGGCTGGATAAACACAGCAGGCCAAGCAGCATCTCAGGAGCACAAAAGCTGACGTTTCGGGCCTAGACCCTTCATCAGAGAGGGGGATGGGGGGAGGGAACTGGAATAAATAGGGAGAGAGGGGGAGGCGGACCGAAGATGGAGAGTAAAGAAGATAGGTGGAGAGAGTATAGGTGGGGAGGTAGGGAGGGGATAGGTCAGCCCAGGGAAGACGGACAGGTCAAGGAGGTGAGATGAGGTTAGTAGGTAGATGGGGGTGCGGCTTGGGGTGGGAGGAAGGGATGGGTGAGAGGAAGAACCGGTTGGGGAGGCAGAGACAGGTTGGACTGGTTTTGGGATGCAGTGGGTGGGAGGGAAGAGCTGGGCTGGTTGTGTGGTGCAGTGGGGGGAGGGGACGAACTGGGCTGGTTTAGGGATGCAGTAGGGGAAGGGGAGATTTTGAAACTGGTGAAGTCCACATTGATACCATATGGCTGCAGGGTTCCCAGGCGGAATATGAGTTGCTGTTCCTGCAACCAGTTCGTTCCCTCCCCCCACTGCACCACACAACCAGCCCAGCTCTTCCCCCCCACCCACTGCATCCCAAAACCAGTCCAACCTGTCTCTGCCTCCCCAACCGGTTCTTCCTCTCACCCATCCCTTCCTCCCACCCCAAGCCGCACCCCCATCTACCTACTAACCTCATCTCACCTCCTTGACCTGTCCGTCTTCCCTGGGCTGACCTATCCCCTCCCTACCTCCCCACCTATGCTCTCTCCACCTATCTTCTTTACTCTCCATCTTCGGTCCGCCTCCCCCTCTCTCCCTATTTATTCCAGTTCCCTCTCCCCATCCCCCTCTCTGATGAAGGGTCTAGGCCCGAAACGTCAGCTTTTGTGCTCCTGAGATGCTGCTTGGCCTGCTGTGTTCATCCAGCCTCACATTTTATTATCTTGGAATTCTCCAGCATCTGCAGTTCCCATTATCTCTGATACTATTTTAACCTGTCTTTCTCTGCTTGGATTCAATAAAATGCTACCACAAGGCACTCTCATGTATAAGAGAACAGCACCAGTAACATGCCGATCAGTTATTTACTTCGTTTAAAAGATAGAGCTGTTTTTATTTCGTTTAGGGAGCCATCAAAATTACAGGTTTCAAATAAAACCTCAGTCACAACCAATAGTTACCTACCTGGAATTAAGTACTCAGAATCACTTAAAATGCAATGCATAGTGTTATGTAACTGATATTGTATATAACCCCATTGCCCCAAAGTATAGTTCTGAATTACTGAGGAAATGTTAGACACTGTAGAAATGTAACACCAAGTCAAGTCAGGCTGATAAAATCTAAAATAGCTGTGAAATTTGAGAGGATTAAAAACGTTGATAGAATATGATCACTTTCTAAATTCTGGAACCTAAGCAGTTAATTTAAAGGAACTTACCAGCTTTATGTATGTATGGTTACATTTTGTTCTGTCTCCCACACCTGCTTGTTACTGGTGGAGCAAATAAGCTGGGAATGGAAAATAAGAATCAACTTATTCACAAAACAATCAACAATAGATAACCAGTTTTGACTTACCATATAGAAAGGGAGAATTTAAATAAGGACTTCTCTGTGATACAGGCCATGGGGTTTGCATCCTGTGCAAACCCCTCTCCCAGGCCCTGTTCCCATGAGCTGTATTACTTGTTACAGTGCTAATCTGCAGAGATGTTTTGAATATTTCAGACTTGAAATGTAATCACGTCCATTATGAAAACCAATGGAATGCAAACAAAACAAAATAAATTCAAAACATTATATGTAACAGATTGGGAACTGAAGGAATTAATGGCAGGATTGCAGACTGACAAGGAGGTCTTGTGATGCAGTGGTAGCATCTTTACCTTTGGGTCTTTAGTTTCTAGTTCAGTTCCACCTCAGGACTTAATGGCCATGGAAGGTGTGTTATATCAAAGCTAAACAGGTTGATTATCAATCCGTCAATCCCTTGCTTTACCTATGACGGCAATAGGAGATTTCTTTAATCAACTGGAACCTTTTGGTAACGGCGGTGTAAACCCATATTGTATTATAAATGTACTTGTGTATATTCTTGTCATGTGCAAGTGTGAACCTTGCTCTAAGGGTCTCCTGTATATTGGTAAACCAAATCCACCAACAGAAATTTATATAGTGCTTTTAACAGAATTAAGTAAAGTAACCTAAAGTGGTTCACAAGATTATTAAATATTAATATATGAAACCCAAGCCACAAGTTACAGACGCTCAGACTTTTGCAGTAATAATGACAACCATCAGAGATCAAAATCTTTTACTCCTTTGAAATGGACAACAGCTTCTGGATTACATGCTCAGAATAACTTGAAAGTCTAGAAGTTGCTGTCAATAACTTTATGCTTTTCCAGAGGATTTACAACCCAGGCAGCCCCCAGAGTGCAACTATTAGAAGTCACTCACAGATATGCTGTTAGTTTCACTGCAAAAACGTTTGAGAAAGATCTTGCCAAATGCAGAGTAACTAGATTTCTAACAGCATGCCAATGTGATAATTAGTTTTAAAACAGATATGTATATGAAGCACAATGTAAATCAGAACAATTCTAATCGTTGTTTCAGTTTAGGTTCAGTATAGGTTTATGGAAGGCTTGCTTAAAATTGCTGTACTGGTTACTGTGAGTGTGATGGAACTTGCTACTCATTGCAATTATGCTAAAATGTAATGAATTGTAGTGATTAAAGAGTCAACTTGAATTAAAGCTTTCTGCCTATTTCTGCTCTAGTGTGGTGTTACAACAGAAGTGTGATAGCTTTATTTCCGTTTTCTTAGTCTCATCACTACCAAGTTTGTGACATGCATAAGATAACTTACATACTTAAAGCAGCTTATGAATCAATAGAAAGGAGAGTTATTGATAGCAATGTAATTTTTCAAGGGCTCATCTTCAGTAAGAACAAGTTAGAGAGCTGGAAATGCAACAGTTAATTTTAGTCATCCATAAAATGCTCATTTCAATTTGAATTGCTTATTTTATCATTAGAATTTCGTGGGATTATATCCAGAAAAATCATATTTAAACGTGTCCCTAACTACCTTGCTTAGCTTTAGCCTCATTGCCGAGGTTGGAACAACTGTCCACGTACTGATAAACTATATCATCTTATGCATAAACTAAACTGACCAGATGCAACTTAAAGCTAAAGCTCAGATCTAGATTTAATGTAAAAGAACATTGATAAATTATTGCATAAAATTATTTATAAGCTGTCACATGCCCACACGGGAGCCAATAAATTTTACCTTAAGATAATTGATCCCTGTTGAGTTTAACTCTACTGTCCAGATCAGGGTTTTTCTTGAGGCATCAGCAGGACTCTCCAGGACAGGCTTTATTGAGGCCTTTTAACGATAAAATGAGTGGAATTCCCTAACTAGCCTTTGAAGTCACCAAGATATGACCACTTCAAGTGGGGTTTGGGGAGGGGCATGCAAGGAAGATTACCTCCTACCTTTCCCTGCTCTGGAAAATGGCAGAACCAAAAGCAGGTGGTGGAAACCAGGTGAAAATTGATTCCAGATCTCTTCCTTGCTCTTATCCAAAATTTTAAAGGTTTTCTGCTGTAAGAAAACATAAAGAACTAAAGTAAACCATTTGGTCTTTTGAACCTTTTCTCATTCAATTAGCTCAGAGCTGATCTACTATCCTCAAATCCACTTTTCTGCACTATTCCCAAACCCCTTAATTCCCTTAATATCTAAAAACCAATTAGCTTCTACCTTGAATGGGGACTGAGAATGCACAGCTCTGTGGTAAGAATTCCAAAACTCCCAACTTTTTGAGTGGAGTTATTTCTCTCGAGTTTGATCCTAAGTGGATGACTCCTTTTCCTGAAATTGTGACCGCTTCTCCAGAGGCACAGAATGACAGAAAGAGGCCAATCACCCCATCATATCTGCATCAACTGTTTGAGTATTTTGACTTAATACAAAACTTCTATCTCTTCCCCATAACTCTGCATGTTTGGATAATTATTTAAATAGTAATGATGCCCTTGTGAATGATATAGTCAAACTTTTTTAAGACCAAATTGCTGCAGATGCTGGAATAGAACATAGAACATAGAACATAGAACAGTACAGCACAGAACAGGCCCTTCAGCCCACAATGTTGTGCCGACCATTGATCCTCATGTATGCACCCTCAAATTTCTGTGACCATATACATGTCCAGCAGTCTCTTAAATGACCCCAATGACCTTGCTTCCACAACTGCCGCTGGCAACGTATTCCATGCTCTCACAACTCTCTGCGTAAAGAACCTGCCTCTGACATCCCCTCTATACTTTCCACCAACCAGCTTAAAACTATGACCCCTCGTGCTAGCCATTTCTGCCCTGGAAAATAGTCTCTGGCTATCAACTCTATCTATGCCTCTCATTATCTTGTATACCTCAATTAGGTCCCCTCTCCTCCTCCTTTTCTCCAATGAAAAGAGACCGAGCTCAGTCAACCTCTCTTCATCAGATAAGCCCTCCAGTCCAGGCAGCATCCTGGTAAACCTCCTCTGAACCCTCTCCAAAGCATCCACATCTTTCCTATAATAGGGCGCCCAGAACTGGACGCAGTATTCCAAGTGCGGTCTAACCAAAGTTTTATAGAGCTGCAACAAGATCTCACGACTAAATCTGAACAGAAAACAAACAAAAAACAACTGGAGATCACAGTGGGTCAGGCAGCATCCATGGAGAGAAAGCAAGCTAACACTTTGATCTGGATGACTTTTCACCAGAGCTAAATTGAAGTTCTGAGTCGGCTTGAAACAGTTGAACCTTTCTCTGCCAAACCTCTAAACAGCGCATTCCAAACCAAGGCCACTACTGTGTGAAGAAGCTTTTTCTCATCTTGTTTTTGCGTCATTTGCAAAACACTCCAAAACTGTGCCTTCTCATTCTTCATTCTTTTGTGATCAGCGACAGTTTTACCGCAACGACTCTGTCCCGATCCTTCATGATTTTGAAAATGTCTATCAAATCTGCCTTCAGCTTTCTCCTTTCTACGGAAGGCAATTCCAGCTTCTCTAGCCTAAGCTTATGACTGAAGCTTCTGATCCCTGGAACCATTCTCATTAACCTCTTTTGCACTCTGTCGAATGTGTTGATAACCTTCCAAAGGTGCCCGGGATTGTACACAACACCACAGCTGAAGTCTAACTAATGTCTTATATAAAGATTAGCATAATCTCCTTGCTCGTGTACTCTCTGCCCCTATTAATGAAGCCTAGAGCACTATGTTTTATTAGCAGCTCTCTGCCAACCCTGCCAGTTTTAAAGGTTTGTACATATTTACACCCCCTTGATTCAATCTCCCATGTTTTTATCCATTCACTGATGTTTCTGAAGCCACTATGCATCCTCCTCAATGCCTACCCTCTCAACTAACTTAGTATTTCCAGCCAATTTAAATGCTTTGCGCTTAGTTCATTTATCTAAGTTATCAACAGGAATTGAAATTAGGTGAGGCGCAAATATTGCTCCTTGCAGTAACCTGCTCACACAAAAATGTGATTAGTAATGTCTTATTTATTCCTAATTCTTATTTTCTGTCAATAAACATCTTCAATCTGCAACAATATATTAACCTCAATTTCACAAATCACAATTTTGTGTAGTCACCTTTTGCATGATATACTATACAGCAAAATGATCTTTGAAAATCCAAATTGGCCTAATTGAAATTTTGAGGTCTCTGTTGAAATCAGAACTCATTGCAATCACAACTCATCATTCATTCATTGGATCTTACAGCTTCTTATCCTTCCCAATTTTCACCAACCTACAATCTTTAAGATATTGAAATCAAATTTCATTTTAATTGATCATCATTCCTTATCTCGTTGAATGTTTCCTCAACTTTTGTGGTATTTTGCACCTCAGCCTTTACTTTTTACTTGGAAGTATCTCCGTAAAGCTGATGCACCTATCTGGTTGTATTTATCTTATAGCAATGCCCAGCAACAAATAACATGACACCCTACTACAGAAATAGTGATGGACAACTGCTATACAACCTCACAGGTTACAATCTGCAAGACTACTTAATATCAACAGAAAACATATTTGGACAAAAAAGGTAAAGTACATTTGCTGAATCAGTGTTATGAGGAATAGTTTTTAAAGATGTTGGGCTCAATCTTACATTTTTTTGGCTAAATCTGAGTTGCTTCAAGATTTTTGGAGTGCTTTTGTCTCAAGACCTCATGAATTTTGTTATTGTATCTTGCCAAACTCACGTCTTCATATATTTACCCCATACCTACAGCATCCCTCATGTCTGATTTCTGCCGCATATTACCATGCACCCTTCCCACTGGCAACATTTGTACCCATGCCTGTTGAGCATCTAGACAAGCACTGTAAGTTCAGAACTACCTGATATTTGCCCCAGAAAGGGCAAACAGGGAAAAATCAAACTCCACTCAGTGGACAAGGTTTGAAAAGTCTTGTTGGGAGATGCAGTGCCAATTAGAGCATTCTTCCTCCCCCAGACCAGCAATAGTGACCATGACACTAGACCATGCCAGCCTGGTCCAATATTGCTACTCTGGTTAATCTCAGACATCAAAAGGAATGCCCAATACTGTAGGTAGAATATCCTTTTCCACTCTGCCAAGAGGAGTGCCGTTGTTGTCTCTCCAATACCTCATACTTGCTGTGTCTGTGCTGTTGTACCCACCTCCAATCAAGGGTCATGCTCTACCAGTCCACTATTGCCTGCAACATCTTCCCTAATTGCTTTCACTCACCTAAAACCCCAACACCACTAGCCTTGCATGTCTCACCCTACCACAAGCACTGTCACTCCAGGACACCTCTCCACCCACGCTGACAGTAATTGCAAAGCCACCCACATCAACACTGGGCTGTGGAGGCCAAGCCATTGAGTGTATTGGACAGGTTCTTGATTGCTAAGGGAATCAATAGTTATGGGGAGAAGGTAGGAGAATGAGTATGAAAAGCAAATTAACCATTATCCAAATTTTGGAGCAGACCTAATGAGCCAAATGGCCTAATTCTACTTCTATATCTTTTGGTCTAAATTTCTAACATTGATACTATGAATTGATGTAATTGATTGATTGATGCCAAAGAAGTAGTAAACTGAGGTTTTTTTTTCCAGGAATGTATTTTAAAGTCATAGAATCATACAGCGTGGAAACATTCAGCCCAACTTGTCCATGCTGACTAAACTGAACAAGTCTCATTTGCCTGTATTTGGCTTATATCCCTCTAAATCTTTCCTATCCACGTACCTGTCCATATGTCTTTTAAATGTTGTGATTGTACTCACCTCTACCACTTCCTCTGGCTGCTCATTCCATACGTGCACCATCCTCTGTGTGAAAAAGTTGCTCATTGGGTCTCTTTTAAATTTTTCACCCCTCACCTTAAATCTATATCCTCTTGTTTAGACTCCCCTTCCTGGGGTAAAAGTCCTCGGCTAATCATCTTATCTATGCTCTTCATGATTTTATGAACCTCTATAAGGTCACCCTTAGCCTTTACACTCTAGGGGAAAAAAAAATGTCCCAGCCTATCCAACCTCTCCTCATCACTCGAACCTTCTCGCCTCCTAACATCTTTGAAAATCTTTTCTGCATCCTTTCCAGTTTAATAACATCCTTTTGAAAGCCTCGACTTGGTCAATTTCAGAATCATGGTAAAGATGTGCAAATGGTTTATTGGTTTATACATAGTACATGCTATGATAGAGGATATTGAGGAGGCATGAAAAGAGCATGAAGGACATGAGGAACATGAAAAGTTTTGGATGCACATTAGAAATAGGAGTATATGGACGGCTACCCAATTCTGTGAAATACACTACCTGATGACTGTTTCTGCCCGATTGTGGGCTGTATTCCTCCTGGAATAAGAATGATGGGGGGAGAATGGTAGATATAAGGCAGCATGGGAAACGTATTGGATTAATGAGATATTGAGTGCAAGTCTTTAAGGGCTGTGTCCCTATACATGAAGGTGGGCATTCCAGTCTACGGGCCCCTCCATCTGTCTATCTCCGTTGCCAGCTTGCAAAGTGGTGGGCCCAACTGTACCTTTTCCCTACCTTCCCTGAATGAAAATATGGTGGATGGGAGCCTCCTGAACGGAAACAAGTTTGCAGAGTCAGGAACATTTCTCCCAACTAACCCTAATTCCTGATCTTTGTCTCTTTCCTGAAAATATGACCCCTCATCATAAATTTAAATAAAACATTGCCCTTGCTATCTACAATCTAGATGTGGGTCAATTCCACTTCCTTTGTGTGCACTGTTCTTCCTGGAATTTAGGCCTGTGTAAGCTGACTAATTCGGTCTGCTGAATTGATGGGGCTTCTTGGGAGATGAATGGTCAAATTGGGATGTGTTATTGTGTCAAGCCTAAGGTGACCATATTTATCATCTGGAATTGTGAGGCATGCGGAGAAGTAAAAGGAGAACGAGGCATTTCACAATACAGGCAAACCTTGACTGAAGATAGAGTTGGAAGGTCATGATGTACAGGACTTTGGTGAGGCCTCTTCTGGAATATTGTGCCCAGTTACAAGTGCTGAAAAATGGGATTAAAATAGTTAGGTGGTTGTTTTTGACTGTTGCAGACTTGATTAACGGAAGGACTGTTTTTCTGAGCTGTGTACCTCAATGACTGTAAACATTGCTGTTCGTTTATATGTGGAACTTTTGATTGCTGCCCAATATCTTCCAATCACCCTTTCTCAACACTTGTATTGTTAATAGATTAGGAGGATGGTCAATTGGACAACAACTGCCTGATGATCTTAAGGAAAACAATTTCACTGAACTGGGACTTAATTCTTTAATGAAGGTAAGAACTATTTACAGTAAAAAGCTTTTATTACAAGCATATTAAGATTATGTATGTTAATTATTATTGGATGAATGATAAAATGGGGTTAGTGAAATAGTGCAGGGAGGCACAATGCTGAATTCACACCTTAAGAATATTATTCTCAATTTTCCTTTCTAGGAACAGATTAATCAATTGTGTACTATGTACTTGTAGGAAATTCATGTCACTGTAATAAAGCAAGAAAACACAACAGTCAATTTATACAGAACATGCGATAATAACCAGATAATCTGTTATTTATGATTTATTTGTTGAAGTATGAAGATTAAACATAGCACCAGGGAATTTTTTTTTCTTTTCACATCGACCTTAAAGGGAAAACAAATGTTCATTTTTGTATTTATTGTGTAAGAAACAAAGAAACAAAGAAACCTACAGTACAGGAACAGGCCCTTTGGCCCTCCAAGCCTGCGCCGATCAAGATCCTCTGTCTAACCTGTCATCTATTTTTTAACAGTCTGTGTCCATTTGCTCCCATGTACCTGTCCAAATATATCTTAAAAGACGCATAATGTGTCTGCGTCTACCACCTCTGCTGGCAACGCGTTCCAGGCACCCACCATCCTCTGTGTAAAGAACTTTCCACGTATATCTCCCTTAAACTTGCCTCCTCTCACTTGGAACTCATGACCCCTAGTAATAGGGTCCCTCACTCTGGGAAAAAGCTTTTTGCTATCCACCCTGTCTATACCCCTCATGATTTTGTAGACCTCAATCAGGTCCCCCCCTCAATCTCCGTCTTTCTAATGAAAATAATCCTAATCTATTCAACCTCTCTTCATAGCTAGCACCCTCCATACCAGGCAACATCCTGGTGAACCTCCTCTGCACCCTCTCCAAAGCATCCACATCCTTTTGGTAATGTGGCGACCAGAACTGTACACAGTACTCCAAATGTGGCCGAACCAAAGTCCTATACAACTGCAACATGACCTGCCAACTCTTGTACTCAATACCCCGCCCAATGAAGGAAAGCATTCCATATGCCTTCTTGACCACCCTATTGACCTGCGTTGTCACCTTCAGAGAACAATGAACCTGAACACCCAGATCTCTCTGTTCATCAACTTTCCCGAGGACATTTCCATTTATGTATAGTTCGCCCTTGAATTTGGTCTTCCAAAATGCATCACCTCGCATTTGCCCGGATTGAACTCCATTTGCCATTTATCTGCCCAACTCTCCAGTCTATCTATATTCTGCTATAATTTCTGATAGTCCCCTTCACTGTTAGCTACTCCACCAATCTTAGTGTCATCAGCAAACTTGCTGATCAGACCACCTACACCTTCCTCCAGATCATTTACATATACCACAAACAACAGTGGTCCCAGCACAGATCCCTGTGGAACACCACTGGTTAAGGGTCTCCAATTTGAGAAACTTCCCTTCTACTACTACCCTCTGTCTTCTGTTGCCCAGCCAGTTTTTTATCCATCTAGCTAGCACACCCTGGACCCCATGTGACTTCACTTCCTCCATCAGCCTGCCATGGGGAACCTTATCAAACACCTTACTGAAGTCCATGTATATGACATCTACAGCCTTTCCCTCATCAATCAACTTTGTCATGCCCTGAAAGAATTCTACTGAGTTGGTAAGACATGACCTTCCCTGTACAAAACCATGTTGCCTATCACTGATAAGCCCATTTTCTTCCAAATGGGAACAGATCCTATCCCTCAGTATCTTCTCCAGTAGCTTCCCTACCACTGACGTCAGGCTCACCGGTCGATAATTACCTGGATTATCCTTGCTGCCCTTTTTAAACAAGGGGACAACATTAGCAAGTCTCCAGTCCTCTGGGACCTCACCCGTGTCTAAGGACACTGCAAAGATATCTGTTAGGGACACTGCAAAGATATCTGTTAGGGCCCCAGCTATTTCCTCGCTCGCTTCCCTCAGCAACCTGGGATAGATCCCATCCGGACCTGGGGACTTGTCCACCTTAATGTCTTTTAGGATACCTAACACTTCCTCCTTCCTTATGTCAACTTGACCTAGACTAAGCAAACATCTATCCCTCACCTCAACATCCGTCATGTCCCTCTCCTTGGTGAATACCGATGCCAAGTACTCATTAAGAATGTCACCCATTTTGTCTGACTCAGCGCATCACTTTCCTTCTTTGTCCTTAAGTAGGCCAATCCTTTCTGTAGTTACCCTCTTGCTCTTTATATATGAATAAAAGGTTTTGGGATTTTCCTTAACCATGTTTGCCCGCAATATCTTATGTCCTCTCTTAGCCCTCTTAATCCCTCGTTTCAGATTCGGTCTATATTCCCGATATTCTTGCAAAGCTTCGTCTGTCTTCAGTCGCCTAGACCTCATGTATGTTTCCTTTTTTCTCTTGGCTAGTCTCACAATTTCACCTGTCATCCATGGCTCCCTAATCTTGCCTTTTCTATCCCTCATTTTCACAGGAACATGTCTCTCCTGCATGCTAATCAACCTCTCCTTAAAAGCCTCCCACATATCAAATGTGGATTTACCTTCAAACAGTTTCTCCCAATCTACATCCCCCAGATCCTGCCGAATCTTGGTATAGTTGTCCTTCCCCCAGTTTAGTACAGTTCCTTTATGACCACTCCTGTCCTTGTCCATGAGTATTGTAAAACTTACGGAATTGTGGTCGCTATTTCCAAAGTAGTCCCCTACTATAATATCAACCACCTGGCTGGGTTCATTCCCCAGCACCCGGTCCAGTATGGCCCCTTCCCGAGTTGGACTACATACATACTGCTCTAGAAAACCCTCCTGGACACGCCTTACAAATTCTGCTCCATCTTGACCCCTAACACTGAGTGAATCCCAGTCAATGTTGGGAAAATTAAAATCTCCCGTCACCACTACCCTGTTTCTCCTACACCTTTCCATTATCTGTTTATATATTTGTACCTCTATCTCACGCTCACTGTTGGGAGGCCTGTAGTACAGCCCCAACATTGTTACTGCATCCTTCCTATTTCTGAGTTCTACCCATATTGCCTCACAACTTGAGTCCTCCATGGGGCTCTCCTTCAGTGCGGCTGTGATATCGTCTTTGACCATTACTGCAACTCCTCCACCCCTTTTACCTCCCTCTCTATCCCGCCTGAAGCAGCAATATCCTGGGACAACTAGTTGCCAGTCATGCCCTTCCCTCAACCAAGTCTCAGTAATAGCAATAACATCATACCTCCAGGTACCGATCCAAGCCCTAAGCTCATCTGCCTTACCTACTACACTTCTCGCATTAAAACACCTCAGACCACCTGTCCCTTTATGTTCATCATCTGCTCCCCGACTACTATTCCCTTTATTCACACTGACTCCATTATCTAGTTCCCGACAGGCTTTCGTTTCTACCTCTTTTCTGTCCAATATTTGATTCCCATCCCCTGCCACATTAGTTTAAACCCTCCCCCACAGCATAAGCAAAAGCACCCCCAAGGACATTGGTTCCAGTCCAGTTCAGGTGTAGACCGTCCAATTTATAATAGTCCCACCTTCTCCAGAACTGGCTCCAATGTCCCAAAAATCTGAACCCCTCCCTCCTGCACCATCTCTCAAGCCACACATTCATCCTGGCTATTCTTTCATTTCTGCACTGACTAGCACGTGGCACTGGTAGCAATCCTGAGATTACTACCTTTGAGGTCCTACTTTTTAACTTGGCTCCTAACTCCCTACATTCTGCTTGTAGGACCTCATCCCGTTTTCTACCTATTATCATTGGGGCCTATATGTACCACGACAACTGGCTGTTCGTCCTCCCCCTTCAGAATGTTCTGCAGCCGATTGGAGACATCCCTGACCCGTGCACCTGGGAGGCAACATACCATTCGGGATTCCCGTTTTCGACCGCAGAACCGCCTATCTACTCCCCTTACAATTGAATCCCCAATGACTATCGCCCTTCCACTCTTTTTCCGCCCTTCTGTACAGCAGAGCCAGCCATGGTGCCGTGAACCTGGCTACTGCTGCCTTCCTCTGGTGAGCCATCTCCCCCAACAGTATTCAAACGGAATACCTGTTTTGGAGGGAGATGACCGCAGGGGACCTGCGCTACCTTCCTGCTCTTCCTTCGCCTTTTGGTCACCCATTCGCTATCTCCCTCAGCAATCCTAATCTGCGGTGTGACTAAATTGCTAAATGTGCTATCCACGACACCCTCAGCATCGCATATGCTCCAAAGTGAGCCCATCCGCAGCTCCAGAGCCGTCATGCGGTCTAACAAGAGCTACAGCTGGACACACTTCCTGCACGTGAAGGAGTCAGGGACATCAGCCTTGTCCCTGAGCTCCCACATTGAGCAAGAGGAGCACAACACGGGTGTGAGATCTCCTGATATTATTAAACTTAACTTAGATAAATGAAAAAGGAACCAAAAGGTTTTTGGCAATCACACGATATATATATAAAGAAACGTGAAACAGAAAAAGCCTTACCTTATCTACACACCACCGAGTCTTTTCCAAGATGCCACTTCCAGCTCTGCAGTCCTCTCAGTGCTGAAGTAGTGCATTAGCCTAAATTTTTTGCTTAACATCTTTAGTGGGCTTTAGTGGGTGGCAAGTTCAGTGGTTAGCACTACTGCTTCACAGAACCTCGGACACAGATTCAATTCCACCCTCAGGCGTCTATCTGTGTGGAGTTTGCGCATTCTCCCCGTGTCTGTGTGGTTTCTTCCCACAGCCCAGAGATGTGCAGGTTAGGTAGCTTGGCCATGCTAAATTGCCTGTAGTGTCCGGTGATGTGTAGATTAAGTGGATTAGCCATGGGAAATGCAGGATTACAGGGAAAGGGTGGGATGTCTGGACCTGGGTCTGGGTGGGATTCTCTTTGGAGGTCTGGTGTGGATACTGGGGTGAATGGCCTGCTTTCAGACTGTAGAGATTCTGTGATCCAGGAGAAGGACTCATACGTACACCAATCATCTGACTCAGAATGAGTGTGTTATCATGAAACCATAGTTGACATGGTAGAGTGGTGTACAGGCAGATGAGTTCAATTTGATGTCACAAAGAAAGGAAACTAAGTCACCTCTCTTTCTTGCACACATGCTGCAGACACTTTGCACCAGCAGTTCAGGGAATAAATGTTTAAGAAGGTGAATGGGCAGTTTAAATATTGCTGGAGTTGCACCCATCCAAGCCAAGTGGGGAATATTACAACATACTCCTGACGTGTGCCTTGTAGGTGGTGGATAGCCTTTGGGGAGTCAGGGCATGAGTTGCTCATCACAAACTTCTCAACCTCTGTCCTACCCTTTTATCTACACCACGTCTGTGGCTGGTCTAACTGCCTTTCTTGCCAATGGATGTAGTTGATGGGATATTCAAAGATGGTGATGCAATTGAATGTTAAGGGGAAACAGTTAGATTCTCTCTTGTCGAAATGATCATTCCCTGACACTTGTGAGGTATGAATGTTGTTTGCTAGTTATCATCATAAACTGGAATGCTGTCCAGGCCATACTGCATATGGACAGGGGCCGTTTTGGAATCAAAGGAGATATAAATGGTATTTAACACCATGTAATTGCTAATAAAGATTTCCTCTTCACGTCATCTCAGTGAAATTCTGGGACTGAGATGATTGACCTGGAACAACCACAACCAATTTCCTTTGAGCCAGGCATGATTCCAACTAATTCAGAGCTGCTACCTGGCTCCCACTGACTTGAATTTTACTATGACCCCCTGACACTGCATTCAGACAAATGTTGCTTTTATGCCAAGGGAACAGGTTTTTGAACAACATACGCAGCTTGATATCATTGTTTATGTCACCTTGCATTACATGGTTGATTATTTTAAATGGTTAATGAGGCGGTAATTGTTTGGATTGGATTTCCCATGCTTTTGTGGATGGGAGATATAAATAACCTTTTACATTTTGCCTCATAAGTTCCTGTCCTGTGTCTGTCTTCATACAACATGGCCGAGGTCCTACCTAGTTCTAAACAGCTAGACCTCGGCTTGTTACCATCTCTGTAGGAACCAAATACTTTCCAACAAGACATTTGAATTTCCATCAACCAACTTCTTAAAGACATTTACTGGAACAAGCCCATAGCACTTCTTAGGTACACAGTTTTAAGCAGCCGTTCTTAATTAACCAGATTTTTTTTTTAAATTGGCAAACCAAAATTAACTAATTAAACTTGAGCCAGGAAAATAAGTTGGTACCATTGTGAGCCTGGGTCTTCATGGAGGAATTGCTATTCTGATCCATTTCTGGTGGTGATGCTATTTTTTTGAAAAGCTTCCTCACATGTATGTTTTGAAGTTCAGTACTATTATTGACTCACACTGGGTTAAACAGCTTGCGGGTGAATATCGATGAGGATTGTATCATTTGCCCACTATTTGCTTAGCTTTAATGGATCATTGCCAAAATTACACTGTGCAAGTAGGGGAACCCCCACAAGAATTTGTCTCCTTTTGATTTGCATTTTTGCATGCCATTGTGAAGTATCAAGAACAAGTGAACATAAAAGCATATGAATTTAGAGCAAGAGTTTACATTTTGCCTCTCAAGACCACACTGTCTTTCCATAACATCATGGTTGTTCTGATGATAGACTTAAATCCACATTGCCTACTCTTGATACCCTTGCTAGTCCATAAATATCTCTATCAGCCTTGAAAATATTCAACGACCCTTCCTCCACTACTGTCTAGGAAAGAGAATTGCAAAGACTCACGACCCTCTGGCAAAAATGATTTCTCCTAGTCTTGGTCCTAAATGGGAGGCCACTTACTTTAAACTGTGATGCTTTTTCAAGTCTCTCCCACATATGGAAACATCCTTTCAGCCTTTAGCTTGTCAAGGGCCCTCAAAATTTTGTATGTTTCAATATGATCGCCTCTATTTCTTCTAAACCCCAATGGATAAAAGCCAAACCTGTCTAAAGATAACAGCTTCATCCCAAGAATGTCAAGTAAACCATCTGTGCTCCGCTTCTAATGCGTGGAATAGAGCTACTAAATCTGAATCTTCCACAGTTCAGCAATTACCTCTCATCTCTCCCAGCATCACTGTCAGAGAAACAAAGCCAAAAATTGCAATTTTCAATTTAAGTGAACTATCTTGGGTATTTTGTAAATTGAAAATTGGCCTCTCTTTTGATAATTTCTGGCTCCTTTTGAGTTTCTTGACTCACTGCTTAGGTTCATCTCATGAGACTTTGGATATAGTGAGACTGATGTTGAACCTTCCTAATGCTACGCATTCAATCTAATCTCAATTACTATTCCAGGCATCACTGATCAGAACTTTTTATTCTCATGTTCAGATGCAGTTTTTCTGACTCTCAGTTCCTGAGGGAAAACTCATCTTTCACCAGCTATCGCTTTATCAATTTTTGTATCTAGTGAGATTGACATAGAAAATTATTTCTGGACTAGTCACAAGGAACATATGACTGAACCCGAAACTTTGTGAGAAATACTAGAATCAGCTCCTGGAGGCTTGTTGTGAGAAATGTGTTTTCGTTAAGCTCTTGCAAGTGTGGAGATGAAGTAGAGTGATTTATTGGCCTAGAAACGGACTTCCAGATGATGTGGAACTGAGTGTGGTGAAGGATTGATCAGAGGACCTGAGAACACTGTAAGACATTTAAAGTTGTAGGAGATGACAAAGATAGTTTCACCCCACCTTTATTGAAGATTTATCAATGATGCTTAGTCAGCTGAATAGTGCTTTTCTTTTGCATATTATCTTTTAACCATGTTGCCTGAAAGTTTGAAATGCAGATTCATCAGCCAGCTGTCAACTGTGAGCTTCAGAGAACAGAGTTGGCTGTTATCAATGACTATCATGATCTTGAGAACAGTAATATCTTAAGGGACATCCCTTGTGCCCACTGGAGTGATTCCCCAGAAGATTATAGCCATTTTTCAACCTTTTAACATTCTCACTGCAGTCTCAGAAACATGAACCCCCATTTCCCTCAGTCCCCTCACTGAAGTCTCAGTCACCCAAATCCTGCAATTACCATGATCTTACCTGAAGCTGGGTTATCATAACCTCCTCTGATTTTAGATTAGCCTGTAGTCCTAGCAGTGGCCATTTCTCAAACCTGACATTGCTGGGTAAATGTGAACTTGTCGTCAGCAAGATGTTGTATCTGATGCAGCAATGCTTGTATTTCGTTCCTGTGAACGAGAATGTGGGCAGGAATATCACGATATTGAAGAACATAGCAGATATAGAACATAGAACTGTACAGCACAGGAACAGGCCGATTGGCCCATGATGTTGTGCCAAACATGACGCCAAATGAAACTAATCCTTTCTACCTGCCCTTGATCTATATCCCTCCAATCCTTGCATATTCATATGCTTATCTGAAAGTCCTTTAAATGTCCTTATCGTATGTGCCTCCACCACTACACCTGGCAGTGTGTTCCAGACTCCTACCACTCTGTTTAAAAAAATTGCCCCACACATCTCCTTTGAACTTTGCCCCTTCACCTTAAATGCATGTCCGCTAGTATTAGACATTTGAACTCTGGGAAAAAGATTCTGACTGTCAACCCTACCTATGCATCTCATACTTTTATAGACTTCTATCAAGTCTCCCCTCAGCTTCTGCTGCTCAAGAGAAAACAACCTGAGGTTTTCTAGCCTCCCCTTAAAACTCATACCCTCCAATCCAGGCAGCATCCTGTTAAACCTCTTCTGCATCCTCTCCAAAAACTCCACATCCTTCCTGTAATGTGGCGTCCAGAACTGAATGCAACTGAACAATTATATATTGCAGCTAATTGTTAACATTAAGCTATTAGATTACAACAGAGGAGCATGATTCCAGAAGAGAGCTATGATTCAAATAATTAGAGGTAAGATGGAATATGAGATAAATATACCCCTAGGCCAAGTGATATGATGCAATAATGACAATGAGCATGTATCTTCAAAATAAATTCACATACTGACCGGGAGACATTGTACAATACTGGGGTTAATCAGATTGGCTAGTTGTTCCCCACGTCAGGCCTTCGTCCCCAGATGGGGGCAGAAATCTTATTCTGAGCCAGTTTATGCCCTGCTAAATGGTAAGTAGTTGCAGGGCATTATATTTAGGCGCAGGGGATGAAGTGGGAGGGCAAGGAAGGAATCATGGCGCCTGTTAAATCTGGCCGATAATCCATGTGACAGAATGACTATGTTCACTGTACTTCCATCAATGGTGAAGAACAGAAGGAAATTACTGCACATGAACCAAGCTCTTCACAGGATTACTGCAGATCACAAAATTGGCATATTGCACCCACCTTTTGATTTTCAAAACATTAATTAGACACACTGCATCTGTGAAATGAGGAAAATTAAAAGCCATATGGTGTGTGGCCGGTTGATGGCAAAATTATTTCTAATTTTGTTTATTAAGCATTTGTTAACCATTTGTTTCTGTTTATAAATAATATAACTTAATATGTGAAAAATATGATTATTATTAATATTTGTTTCTACTCATAGGTATGGTACAATCAAATGAGCTATCACTCAGCACCAGTCCACCTGAACCAACTCAATAACTTCATTCTCTGGGCCAACCTACCACCGGGCACTGACTGGACGCAATATGGTATGATAAAGAAAAGCATGTCTGAAGAAATAATGTTGGAAAAATATATACTTTGTCTCATGAGTCTTCAATGGCACTATGAACCATTGCTGCAATTTAGTAGCTTACTTGTTGGAGCATGACACGTACAGTGCCTTTCACACAGAAAATTATGTGCAAAGTACCACCTCTTTTTTAAAAAAATGGCTGCCAAGCTAAAGCTTAGCTGATTCAAAGCTCGACCAAAGGGGTGAGCTTCCAGGAAGGCCTTAAAAGGCAGGACAGGGTAATGGAACTGTAGACGAATACAGGAAAAATATTCAAGAACCTGCGGTCTAGATAGCTCAGATCTAGCTATCAATGGTAAAGTGAAGGGACGAGAGCAAGTTTCCTCTATGCTTTATGACTGTAACTCAAAGATTCCTAAGCAGACTACATGCGTGTGGATATGCAAAAACATTAAGAATTTCCCCACACTTAAATAAATCAGCATGTGCTACAAACAAACAATTAAAGGGAATGTTGCACACAGTGCAAAGTCAGAGAGATGAACTGATTTCAGAAAGTTGTAAATACTAGGATAAGTATTTGAAACACTGTGGAATTGTAGAATAGAGAGCCAACAAAACTCTGAAAGGACAGATGTGAAGAATGAATGAATAGGATATGAGTTAGGATGTGAACAACAAAAGGTTTGATGAACTACTTCCCAAAGGATGAGAATAGTTCATCAATATGATTCAGTAAACTCACGTTCCAAGTGTGTGGAAATTGTGCTTGTAGGAAGTGAGGATTGGAGATAAACTGACAGTACTTTTGGTTTTGCAAAGTCATAGAATGATGCGTTAAGCAACACCCTTTTTTTGTTCATTGATAAATATACCATTCCTTGGCTACTTTTTTTTTATCCAGATAAGAACATATCTAATTAATTTGACCATAATAATTGTTTCTCAATAAGTAATCATTAATGAGTGACACAGTGGATTCTTTTTAAAGCCCATGTCTTGAGGTGAACTTTTTTCATGCAAATTGTCAACTTTAGGTTGTCTTGAGTAGACAGCTTAAGGGGCAGAGACCTTCTCTTGGCCAGGGTACCTTGATCACTCTTTCAATTGCTGCTGGAATTATGCATATGTCAGTGAATTCAATGTCAGCAGTGGCCTTTATTTAACTGACGAGCTTATCAGAATTACCAGCATTCACTTGGCAGTGAAAACTGACATTTATAATCGTTCTTTGGAGAAGGTAGTAAAAGAATACTTTGAAGTGGCATCCCAGTAAGGAACTAATATCTTAAGCAGAAGGGTGAGAAGAAAATCAAGGAAAAAATAATTATTTTCTATTGTTTTTAAAAATAAGTAATGCTCTCATTTTATCATTTCATTTCTTTTTGTTTTGTTTCACAAAAACTTACTGTTTGGTTAAGAGCCAAAGATTGATCTAATTCACTCCTCCAACATTTCTGCTCGGAAACATGTTCAGGAGCATTTCTGAGCAGCCTTAAAAAAATCTTGCTCAATGGAAATGCCTGACCAGAATTAAACCTTCAACTGATCACTTGAGTACTAACTTTGTTTAAGATGCTGTTGTTTCAATTTGTTCATTCAAGTTTAGATCAGAATGTTTTAATTTTTCATGTCTGCCTCATTTATATTTCACATACATATACTCTTCATTATTAGGAATTTCACTGTACAGTCATCCTTATAGAGGATCCCTTCCAAATGATGATAAAATGTAAGTTGTTTTACATAATTTACAATGCAATCTGCAGGTAAATATCATATGAAAGGAAATTTTGTTCAGTATATTTAAGTAATTCATTAGTCATGGAGTATTTATATTTAATGAGCTGCAATGAATTGCTGATAGTTTTGACAAATATATCACAAGTGCCTGTGTGAAAGCTGCAAATGGGAGTCTTTACTAATGATAGCATCACCTTAAGTCTTTTCAAATCTATCTGTTAATTATGTTCAAACTCCCCATTTCTATTGACCATATCAGCCTCATCATCTGCAAATTGCCTGAACCTCTCCACCCCTGTTCCCACTCCAACCTCTCCCCTGCAGAACATGCAGCCTTCCGCTCCCTCCACTCTAATCCCAAACTCATCATAAAATCCGCAGACAAGGGACGCGTTGTTGTAGTATGGCGCACTGACCTCTACATTGCTGAGGCCAGACGCCAATTCTCCGACACCTCCTCCTACCATCCCCTTGATCATGACCCCATCCCCGACAACCAAACCATCATCTCCCAAACCATCCATAACCTCATCACCTCAGGTGACCTCTCACCCATAGCCTCCAACCTCATTGTTCCCCAAGCTCGCACTGCCTGCTTCTATCTCCTTCCCAAAATCCTCAAACCCACCTGCCATGGTTGACCCATTGTCGCCACCTGCTCCTGCCCTACCGAACTTATTTCCACCTATCTGGACTCCATTTTTTCCCCCTTAGTCCAGGAACTCCCTAACTACATCCATGACACCACCCATACAACCTTAATAGTCTTCCTGTACCTCAGTCTTCTACTACTTAACTCTCTCAATTCCTGCTGCAGAACTTCATTTTTTTTAAGCCCACCAACCCTAGCATGAGGAAGACAACATACCATTCAAGAGTCTCATTTGCTGCCACAGAACTGTCAGTTCCCTTACAATTGAATCCCCATCATTAACGTTTGCCCAGTCTTTTTCCACCGCTGCTGTGCAGCAGAGCCCACTGTAGTGCTGTAAAATTGGTGTTCATACAAAAAAGTAGTAGTGGAAATATCAATGGGAGCTGAAGTTGGTTGATCCCCTGATTTTGATTGTCTGCATTTTCAGGTTTTGAAACAGCTACAGAGCTAGAGGATTCATTGGTTTCAACCATTTGAGGTTCTTCAGATTCTAGAGCAGACCTGATTATATGGATGGTTATAAACCAATCTTTGTGACTCAAGAAAGAAGAGAGGAAAATGGGGAACTATATGCCAATTAATTTGGCATGAATCATGTGATGTTGCTAGATTCTAATATTGGGGACATAAACAGTAGTCAGAAATCAAGAGATCAGAATCAGTATGGATTTTTGGAAGGGAAATCATAACAAACGGAGTTTTGAGATTATGTCTAAGAGACTGGATGAGGCACAACAGTGGAATTAGTGCGTGTGGATTTCAAAGAAAAATCCCATTCAAGAGGCTATTACTCAAAACTATACAAATTTTAGGACACAAGGCCTATATGAATAAATTGGCATAGGCTAGACAAGGAATAAACAGGTCATTTTTGGCTTTACAATATGTAAGCAGTATAATTTCATAAGTTCCAGTTTTTGGGTCTGACCTTGGGCTTTACTGATTCACAATATGTATCAGTAACTTAGAGCTAAGGACCACCTGAGAGGTCTTGTGGCGCAGTGGTAGTGACCTTACCTCTGAGTCAGATGCCTGATTATATTTATTGATAATTTGTCAATGTTAAATAAATTGACATTGATGAAGCTGGTTTAAGATAGTGTTGTATATAATATATGATTTGTTTTCATACTTTTTTTTCCTCAAGCATGGAGAACCTTCGACAGTGTGGAGTGGCATTCTGTATTCTGCTAGGGTTTTCTATTCTGACAGCAAGTATTGGTGGATACGTTGTACAAGATAGAGTTACTGGGCAGAAGAGATTACAACACATCTCTGGTCTGGGCTACAGAGTATACTGGATTACAAACTTCCTGTATGACATGGTATGAACATATGAAACTTTTCTCAAACTATACTAAAGGTCACTTTCTTTGCATTTTAATTTAGCCTTTAATCGGAAATCCGAAAAAAATGCCTTTTAGACTCATTTGCAATTCGCAACAGTAATACTTTGTGCTTAATTAGCAAGAAATGCACTCATTGCAAAATGAAATAAACAGTGTCCTGAGATAAATGCTATTTTTACTGTGTGAGAGCATCTGATTGACAGGCCTTTGATAATGAAATTCATCAGCATGACTGTCTGTTCACATGCCCTGGTAAAGTCTGGCAATAAAAATCAGCAGTACAATGGAGCTGATAATAAATCTTGCACACTTTCACCCTGCTACAATTGGACAGTCTGGCCGTATAGAACAAACTTAGCTATTCTGCATAGTTTTCCATCACTTATGATCTGTTCTTACCAAAGACTGGAAATACCATGGATTGTGGATGAGGTTGTAGACTTGCTCGCTGAGCCAGTATGCTTGGTTGCAGACGTCTCGTCACCCTGCTTGGTAACATCATCAGTGCGCTTCCGATGAAGTGTCAGTGTTCTATTCTGCTTATTATTTATATGCCTCAGTTTGCTGGGGTGGTTGGTATCATTTCCGGTTCTCTTTCTCAATGGTTTGTATATCAGGTCGAGTTCAATGTGTTTGTTGATGGAATTCCAGTTGGAATACCTCCAGGAATTCCTTGGCATGTTTCTGTTTGCCTGTTGTCCCAGTCAAATCTTTGTCCTTCTTTGTCTGTGTGTGCTAAGACCAGTGAGAATTGGCTGTGGCTCTTGGTGGCTAGTTGATGTTTATGTATCTTGTATTATCAGTTTTCTTCCAGTTTGGCCTATGTAATATTTCTCACAGTCTTTGCATGCTTGTTTGTATATTATGTTGGTTTTATTGGTTATGGAGACGGGATCCTTTACATTCGTCAGTAGCTGTTGTAGAGTGGTTGTTGGTTTATGGGCTACCCTGATACCTAGGGGTCTGAGTAGTCTTGTCGTCATCTCTGTTATGTCTCTGATGTAAGATACGGTGACTAGTGCGTGTGGCCTTGTTGTGTTTTCTTCCTGTTGTGGAGGTAACAGTGGCGTTTTGGGAATCTATTCCTTTTAAAAACTCTGTATACGTGTTTCTGCTTGGCTTTGTGAAATTCCGGGTTGCTGCAGTGTGTTGAGGCTCATTTGAATATTGTCCTGATGCAGCTCCGTTTATGGTTGTTGAGGTGGTTGCTGATGTAATGAAGTATCAGGTCTCTATGGGTGGTCTTTCTGTATGCTCTGGTCTGGAGTTCCCTGTTGTTCTTACGTACCACTATTACACCTAGGAAGAGTAGTCAATTATTGTTCTCTTCTTTTGCGAATTTTATTCTGGTGACGATGTTGTTTACATGTCAGTGGGTTTCTTCTAGTCTTGTGCATTTTTGATTGTCACGAAGGTGTGACCTACATAGCAGGACCAGAGATTGGGTTGGATAGTGGGGAGCACTGTCCATTCTAACCTTTGCATTAACGCTTCTGCTATCGGTCCTGATATCAGAGATTCCATTGGTAATCCGTCGATTTGTTTGAATATATGGTCTTTGAAGGTGAAGGGAAAGGCCAAACAAGCCACACCACACTGCAGTAACCTGGAACTGCACAAAGCAGAACAGAAACACTTATATGGCATTTTTAAAAGGAATGGATACCCAAAAGGCACAATTCACCATTACCTCTGTGTAAGACCATAACAAGAAGATGCAACAAGGCCAGACCCGTGAGTCACCCTACTGTAGATCAGAGATATATCAGAGATGTCCAGAAGACTACTTTGTCCCCTAAGTATCAGGGTAGCCCACAAACCAACAACCACCCTGCAACAGCTACTGACGAACATAAAGGATCCCATATCCATAACCAATAAAGCCAACGTAAAATACAAAATACCATATAAGGACTGTGAGCAGCATTACATAGGCCAAACTGGAAGAAATAAAGTATAAAGTATACACGAACACCAACTAGCCACCCAGAGACACGACCAGTTCTCACTGGTCTCAGTACACACTGACAAAGAAGGGCATGAATTTGACTGGGACAAATCAGAAGTGATGCCAACCACGTCAGCAAACTGAGGCATATAAATAACAAGTGGGACAGAACACCAATGCTTCAGTGGAAGCGCACTGACGATCTTACCTAGTAGGATGACGGAACGTCTACAATCAAACACACTGGCTCAGCAACCAAGTCTACAACTGGGAACACCATAGTTGTGATGTCAAGTGCGAGCATCCAGTGGAGAGCTGGTAGATGACTGTTGCGTGCCATGAACTTTCCAAAGATGAGCGCTGAAGTGCAGGACTGTAAGTGGTAATGGTGATGGACACAGAAATGGGAAGAGGTTTATGAGTAGAAATAGGCAAGGGGTCGAAAGAGTACAATACAAATCAATTGGCTGGGGGCAGGTGTGGAATGATGCTAAAGGTACCAAAAAGACCAATGATTAAGTTTGGTTCACATTTTTTTAAGCTAATAACTTGCATGTAAATATTGTGTTTGGTATAATAAGCAAACCAAGGGACTTGACCAATTGGTGACTTAAGAAAGGGATGATTAAGAGGATAGTTGAAAGCACGTCCAAACTAAGGATCTTAAAGAGATCTTAAATGTGCGGGCATGGTTAGAATTTGCGAGGGACTAGGATTCAGATGGTGAATACTGGGGCAAAGGGAAGAAATATATTCAGACAATTTGAATTTGGAGAAATAGAAGGGATTACTAAACAGGAGGGTTGAGCTGGCCCATGGAGGATTTTCTAAAGGAGAACGAACAGCACAAAGGTAAGTGCTGGGAAATTAGGTGTGGTTCAGTGAAGCCACGATATATGAATAATTGCAGTTGCCTCCCAGTCTATCCCCCTACCCATAATTTCCACTTTTGCTTGCCTATCTGTATCAATGGGTAGGGAGGGTGTTAGAGTTTTAACTAGTGGAGTTATATTTTGACAGTTCATAATTGTTTATCCACAGTTAGTATTTATTTATCTGTAATAATAGCCTTCTTGTTCATTACGGCACCTGGCCTATGCTTTTTGTCAATCTTGGTCTAAAAGACAGGCAAATTGGAGAATTGTGCGTGCTGTTACAACATATTTAAGTTTTGTGATAGCTCCGGCAATACAGGAGTTTTGATTTATAGTTTTCCACCCTAGTGACAACTTAACAGCAAAGTCCATGTTTCGACCAGACAGCAAGATTATAAATGATTTGATTCAGCTTGAAAGAGTTGAATGTAATAACTGGAACCACCAGTGGAATAATAAGTAGAACTAAGAAATGGAACTACATCCCAGACCTATGGAAATTTTAGACTAGTCTTTTTTTCCCTTGTCAACTGATCTTTGTGTTTTTTTTCTCTTTGTTTAGCTCCATTATCTGGTTCCGGTAGTTTTGTGCATTTGTGTGTTTGCAGCTTTCCAGTTTTCAGCATTCACTTATAAAGATAACCTAGGAGCTACATCCCTGCTGCTGATCTTATTTGGGTAAGAACCAAGACCTCAAACTGAAGTTGAAAATTGTAAACAAAAACTAAACATGACTTCAAAGTGTGGCTTTGAACGTTATACACCAACAATATGCCTAATTTGACCCCGTTTGCTGAGTGATCTGAGCTTATCTAAGATCGCGGTGAGAACATAACAGCTTTAGTGTTCAAAGGCTAGAAGGGGATATGAAACCAGACAGCGCTGTTTGTGGCATGTTGCATGAAGTGATTAATAGGCTGCACGTTTGGCTATTCAATTAAAAATATGAATTGACCATAGTTTAGTCGCATCAACGAGACCCCAAAGTAAACATGGTTTCAAGCCTCATTCTGAAGGTCTAGGCACTTATTGTAGATATAATTTTACAAAGAAACAAGTATATGGAACACCCTCTGAATTGTTCATGAAGAGCGGATAGTTGAATGTTGAAGCCATTAGAGTCGAGATTACCCGTATTGTTGACTGATAAGTTTCAGAAGCGTAAATGGAAGGGTGCTTCATATTGCTGGTCTTTTTTTTATAAGATGTTAAACGTTGTATCCCCTCAGGACATTGAGGTTCCTATAGCACTTTTTAGAGAGAGCAGAGGAGTCCTACTGGTATCCTGGTCAATATTAAATTTGCAAACCAAATCAAAACTAGTTTACCTAATCATTTAGTTCATTACTGTTTGTGGAATCTGACTATATGTGTACTGTATTGAATTGGCTATAAGAAGTTTTGCAACATCCTAAGGCCACCAGAGCACGATAGAACCTCTCTCTTCTGTAAGTTCTTAAAGACTGCACAACATGTTTGCCTTTAACAGACACTGCTGTTTTTAAAAGAAGTGTTTAACCCCAACATCAGTCCATTTTATGGTCAACTAAATAATACTGGAAAATAAATGATCAACATTATGACTAGATTCCAGCTGAGGTTCCCCAATCTATTACAGTTCCACACGTGATACTCAAAACTGTTAATCCCCCAGGCCAGAGGATGAACTGTCTCCCCTTCTTTATTCATTGACTCCCTTTGTTAGTTGCAGCAGGATTAATTTAGGAAGTCACCCTTTGTTTTGTGTTTACTTTTCTCCCACACCTAAATGAACTTATGATTTTAAATGGAAACAATTTAACCAGGCTTCCTTGAATTAATAAAAAGTGACTTTATTAATTACTACACAAGAGAAGACACATTAACACAACACACATGCACAAAAATTAGAAACAAGAGGTGGGTCCAAAAAGGTACAAGTTTAAAAAAATAACAGGTATGTGGATCAATATCTGAAAATTTCAAAAAGAGTGGCTATTGCAGTGTTACTGCTAACATTGATCTGGGTAGATGAACAATTGGTTTCGCAATCCTTAGGTTTTGCAAGTTGGTTGAAACTCTGCAGTTGTAATGCCTTTTTACTGGAATTTAATTCAATATTCAGGGTGAGATGGTCCTTTTATTGTCCTGTTTCTTTCTGTCTGGTTTGCAGCACTTGGAGTGAGTGAAGGTCTTTTTTACATGCTCCACAGAGGTGGCTAGTGGATAACAAGGTGTAGAGCTGGATGAACACAACAGGCCAAGCAGCATCAAAGGAGCAGAAAGGCTAACACTTCTGTCCTAGACTCTCCTTCAGAAATAGGGAGGGGTAGGGGTTCTGAAATAATTAGGGAGAGAGAGGAAGGCGATTAGAAGTTGGATAGAGGAGAAGATAGGTGGAGAGAGACAGACAGGTCAAAGAGGCAGGGATGGAGCCAGTAAAGGTGAGTGTAGGTGGGGAGTTAGGGAGAAGACAGGCCAGTCCAGGGAGGACGGACAGGTCAAGGGGGTGGGATGAGGTTAGTAGGTAAGAGATGGGGATGGGGCTTGAGGTGGGAGGAGGGGATAGGTGGGAGGAAGGACAGGTTAAGGAGGTGGGGATGAGCTGGGCTGGTTTTGGGATGTAGTAGGGGGAGGGGAGATTTTGAAGCCTGTGAAGCCCACATTGATACTATTGGGTTGAAGGGTTTCCAAGCGGAATATGAGGCATCAACTACCAACTACTTCATATTCCGCTTGGGAACCCTGCAGCCCAATAGTATCAATGTGGGCTTCACAAGCTTCAAAATCTCCCCTCCCCCTACTACATCCCAAAACCAGCCCAGCTCATCCCCGACTCCCTAACCTGTCCTTCCTCCCACCTATTCCCTCCTCTCACCTCAAGCCCCACCTCTATCTTCTACCTACTAATCTCATCTCGTCCCCTTGACCTGTCCGTCCTCCCTGGACTGACCTATCCTACACTCACCTTTACTGGCTCCATCCCTGCCCCTTTGACCTGTCTGTCTCCTCTCCACCTATCTTCTTCTCTATCCATCGTCTATCCGCCTTCCCCCCTCACTAATTATTTCAGAACTCCCTTCCCTTCCCCCATTTCTGAAGAAGGGCCTAGGCTTGAAATGTCAGCCTTCCTGCTCCTCTGATGCTGCTTGGCCGGCTGTATTCATCCAGCTCTACACCCTGTTATCTCAGATTCTCCAGTGTCTGCAGTTCCTACTATCACTGGCTAGTGGATAGTTCTTTGACTGTGACATTACAAACATGCTGATGCTTGAATCTAACTGTTACATATGCGAGTGTTCACTCCAACTTGCACACTTTCCAGTAAAGTTGAAACTGACCTTTTAAACCACTGGCCATGTGTATTCTTTAAATGGAAAACTAATTTGGGACATAATATGCAGGAGGTAGCTCGCTGTTGAGCAAGAGGTCATCAGTCTCTCATTATCTTTGTAGCCTCAAGAAATCACAGCCCAGACAATTTTGTCTCAGCTCTTCCCCTCTTTAAAGGGATGTTGTTTGAAGTTCCTTTCATATCTGTAGGTATGACATTCTGTGGGTCTACCTTACTTGACAGCCACTTAATTTTCATCTGCAGCTACTTCTGTTTGCATTGACCTTCTTTTAAAAGAACACATTGTGGATTGAAAGTTAAAAATATTCTCAATAATTTGGGTTTTTGACAAGTGTTGTAATGCCACAAAAAGATGTGATCAGTTGACCGTCCAATAGTTTTTGTGATATAAAAGAAATTCTATGTGATGAATAAGTTATTAAACATCATTTTTGCTAGTTGATATGTGTATTCTGGCAATACCTCGTTGTTATCTTGCAATTCTTTGAAAGCGTATACACTATGGCCCTTTTGATAAACACTTCTGGTCAGAGTAAGAAAATTTAAATAAAACTCTGATTCAGGGTTGGAGCCTTGATGGGCACCAGCACAGATTGAAAACGAGGTTGAGCAGATTAGGATACGTCCTGCAAGGTGGACTCCCATGTAGCCAGGCATTGCAACAGGAACTGAGCCTTATACGTCAGCCTTACTTTGTGATTTGGAAAGTGCTCTATTATTACAATATCAAGTCACATAGAGGGTTTTCTCTTGCTTTTCTTCTTTAACAGAAAAGATGCAACGGGAAAATGCCACACATTGGCCAACCACAGGATAGAATTGAAACCTTTGTGAACCCAAATATGTTGACAGTTTGCTTTTTTCTAATTTTACAACTGCTTCCCCTTGTAAATTTCTTCTGGCGAAATACCTCATGGTCCCATTCATCAAACTCTCCCAAGCTCACTACCCTTCTGTCAGACTTTTCAGTCTCTTCAGTGGGATCAATAGTGGAGATGTGAACTTGTAAATATCAGCACTTACATCAGAATGCTCTGCTCCTTGGAGTTACAGAGCCATGAGAATTTTGGTACTGTGAACTTCAGGGGTAAGGTAAGGGCTAATCACAGGAACAAATGCAGATGACTAGGAATTTAGCTCAACCTCAGATTTATTTGTTTATTGATCTCACAGGATTTCTCCTATGATTTTTCAAACATTTTACAGGAAACGCCTGTACAAAGTTGACTGAAACTTGCATGACTAACCACAGTTCAAATCTTTCATGATGTGAATGCAATTTAAAATTCTTCTTTTAAAATTGCTCTACAGTTTGAATGAAAGTTGTAATTTTACACACACAGTTGGTTAGTGCTGGTGTTGATTTTAGGCCTGAACCTAGAAATGATCAGCCTCCATCCTCCTTCTCCTGACTGCAGGAACCACACCCTGGTGTTGTTCTCCTTTTGTGATGATTCATGTCACATATACATTTCCTGTTATCATCCTGTTGAGTTGTCCAGTTGTTTAAACACCCTTTTTCCCTTGTTTTGGATATTTTCTAATCTGTTCAGAGATGTTACATACCTCTCAAGCAGCCTACGCCCTGGCCTCAGGAGGACTGAATGGATATAATGTCTTTTCCGTCATAGGTAGACAATACAATCTCAACTTGATAGTGAAGGATATCAGGTTCCAGAATGAAGGATGTGTGAATGCTGCTTCTGTTGAAAACATTGTTTGTCTCTTGATGGCTTTTCTTTATATTTGTCAATGGCAGCTACCTTGTGCCATTGCTTTTCATAATGTTGCTTCAGCTGGCTCAGGTTTCTGCTTGGGATGTAATGAACACCTTCATACCTGTCTGTTAGTCACATAATTTTAAAGTCAAAATCAGGTCCATGGTTTTTGGGTTTATTGACCTGTGATTTTCCAGTCGTGGGGAGGTCATGTCATTCAGTAATTTGGACAGAAAGAGTCAAGGATTAACAGGGTTTCAGATAAAGCTATAATATAAGCAATCTTTGACCGGTAATTGTTATTAATGCATAATCACAAGAATATGGATTTATATTGTTTCCTCTCTGTTCATCTGTGTTTTTCTATCTTTCAGATTTGCCACAATGCCCTGGATGTACCTTCTGTCAAGGCTTTTCTCCAGCTCAGATGTAGCTTTTATCACATATGTGGCAATTAACTTAGTGCTGGGTCTCTGCACAATCCTTGCAGTCTATCTTCCTCGTTTTCTGGCTTTATTATCCAACCAAGAGGTAAGTAAGGAATCCCAAAATAGTCCTGAAGTGTGCTTTGGGAAAAATTGTGTTTGATTAAAATGATTCCCGAAAATTCTTACAAAGAATCAAAGTAAGGAATTATTTGAATCTCAACTTGGAAGAAAATTCTGGGATTGTGGGAAATGCGCTTTTTGAATTCAGACTGTCTTGAACTTCTTTGTAAGGTGCTTAAGACTAAAAAAAACTAATGTCAGCAACCTTAGAGATAAGAAAGCACCGAATTAAATATGACATTTTGTTCGTTAGATCTGCTTCTTCCTCAGGCCATTCACCCTGTCATAATAACCTTATTCTATTGTAGACTTTCTCCTATGCATTTCATTTTTTACAACAAATTATGTATATAGATAACCGCAAATATAATCTGTCTAAATTTCTGCTGCTTTTTTGTGTTGGTTAAGATGAATATCTTTCAAATCTTCTGGCATAACAACCTGAGTTTTACTGTTACAGCTTTTATTTGTTAAATTTGTATTTGTTATTTAAGTCTAGTTTAGCACAGAGCGTACCTTCAAAAGAAGTAGTATCACAAGGAATTAAAATTCCAAGGGCATAAAGATAAGAGGCTCTGTGCCACAATGTACAGCGCATTGGACTTCTAGTCTGAGGCTGTTGAAGGCATTCAAAGGCTGTGGGTTCAAGTCCCACCAGAGATGGATTTTAAGCTGCATTCCTGGGGTTGCGGGGCTATTTTAACTGGCTGGGTCTGTGGAACAATGGAGAGCATGTTGGATTTCTAATGCATGTTGTGACTCAAAGGTTATGCATTCAAGTCCTGCTTGAGTTGAGGTTTTAAGGGTGGCCGTGGCTCTGTGGTTAGCACTGCTGCCTCACAGTGCCCAGGGACCTGGGTTTGATTCCACCGTCAGGTGACTGTCTGTGCAGAGTTTGCACATTCTCCCTGTGTCGACATGGGTTTCCTCTGGGTGCTCCAGTTTCCTTCCACAGTCCGAAGATGTGCAGGCTAGGTGGATTGGCCATGTTAAATTGCCTGTACTGTTCAGGGATGTTGAGGTTAGGTGGGTTAGACATGGGAAAATGGAGGGCACGGTGAATGAGCCAGTGTGGTATGCTTTTTAGAGGGGCAGTGAAGATTTGTTGGGCTGAATGGCCTGTTTCCACACAGTAGGGATTCTATGATTGTATTTCACAAAAGTAAGTAATTCATACAAAATGCATTGAAATGGAGAAGGTGACTATGGTTCAAATAAATTTGGGACAGAGATACCTAATAAACGTGCTATCGATATATACATCAGTTCTATAATTAAAATATTTATGCTTATTTCACTTTTCTTCAGCAACTGTTGAGAGTTTACAGTGTACTTCGCTGGGTCTTCATCATTTTCCCACAATTTTGCCTGTCCTTTGGGCTGATAGAACTATCCTACAATCAGTTAAAATTTGATCTCACCAAGGATTTTGGAGTTGATTCCTACGTGAGTCCATTTGAGATGGAATTCCTGGGCTGGGTCTTCGTTGCAATTACCCTTGAAGGATGTTTATTTTTGTTAATTCGTCTCCTATTCCAAGGCAATTTGCTATATAAACTCTGGTAAGTTGATTTTTTTGGTCCTTTCAGTATTTTTAGCAAGGCACTTGGGAATAAAAAAGAAACTACAAATGCAAGCATTATGGATAAGGAAGCACGGAAATAAACTTGACATTTAGTTTGTCAAACCCTGTCATTCCTCAGTACACTTACCTTAACAAACTGAGCTTTTTTGATCGTGGAATTTCTCTGCCTTTAATCTTTGGTAACAATTTGTTTTTAAATTCAAATAAGGCCGATCCATCGAGCCATAAATTTGTTTCATACTTCGCAAAAAAAAAGCATTTTCCCTTTCTAACTTTACAATATTTGACCTGTTGGGGTAGGAACATGTAAAATTGCATTGTGCAATCAATATATAAAATTGATCAAAGACTCTTATTTTTGAGTTAGGCAGGCAACAAGTGCTTGTCCTAATAATGATTGGCGGCGCACATTAATAAGGGGTTGAGTATCATGTTTTCCTGAAGGTATTCAAAGACTGCCTGCAGCTCCTAAAGACAGCCAAGGTTAGTGAGCCATGAAAAATGCGATCAGTCCTGTGAAATCTGTCTGTGACCAGCATTAAAGGAATCTCTTGTGACACCATTGACAGTTTCACTGAGAGTTCAGGCAGTTTTGCTAGGAACAATAACTGCTGCTCTTAGTGCCCCAGGTTCAAGTATTTCCTCATTCTTACCATCTATGAAGTAAAGCATTTACAGATAGTGACCTTGTTCATTAAGATTTAAGGTGATCATGGAGAAGGGCGAAGGTGGACTGGAAATAAAGGTCCAGAATTGGGGGACGGCCGATTTTAATAAGATAAGATAGAATCTACCTAATGTGGACTGGAAACAGCTACTTGCAGAAAAAATCCACGTCAGAGCAGTGGGGGACAATTCAAAAGGGTAATAGTGAGAGTTCAACACCAACATGTTCCTTTAAAGGTGAAGGATGGGACCAAAAATGCTTGATGTCAGGGGATGAACAGGATGGTAAGATGCGAGGGGAAAGATTTAAAAGACAACCAAGGAACAACTTTTTTATGCAGAGGGCGGTGAGCATATGGAATAAGCTGCCAGAGGAAGTGCGGGAGGCTGCTCCAATTACAACATTTAAAAGACATCTGGATGGGTACATGAATATGAGTAGAAAGAGTCTAGAGGGATATGGGCAAATGCTGGCAAATGGGACTGGATTAATTTAGGATATCTGGTTGCAAGGGCAGGCGAGACCAAAGGGTTTGTTTCCATGCTCTCTATGATGCTATGGTTCTAATAGAAATAGAAGCTTATGGTAGATATCACATATTCAAATTAGCATGTATCCCAAAGGAGTATAAAAAATGCAGACAGTGGCTTGCTTAAAAAAGAAATTAGGAGAACAAGTGGGAGACCTAAAAAACACACTGGCAAGTAACATTTAGAAAAATCCAAAAGCATTTTATAAGTACAATAGGGGCAAAAAAATAGCCAAGGAAAAGGTAGGGCCCATTAGGCTCCAAAGTAGCAAACTATGTATGGAGCCAGAAGACACAGCTGAGATTTTAATTGAATAGTTGCACCTGTATTTACAATAGACAAGGGCAATATAGGTGTGAAAATCAGGGAAGGGGTCTGTGATATATTTGAATAAAATAGCATTGATAGGGATGAAGTAATAATAGTTTCAGCAGGCTTAAAATTAGATAAACCTCCAGGCCCAGATGACATTTATCCAAGGCTGCTGTGAGAAGCAGTGATGAGATTGCAGGGGTTTGGAAATTAATTTTTACATCCTCTGCAACTGCAGGAGAGGTGCCAGAGGACTGGAGGATGGCTAATGTGGTGCTGTTATTCAAGAAGAGTGATAGGGATAAACCAGGTATCTACAGGCTGATGTGTCTAACGTCAGTAGTAGGGTAACTAACAGAAAAAATTCTGAGGGATAGAATTGATCACCACTTAGAGAGACAAGGATGAATCAAGGATTGTCAACATAATTTCATAAGGGGAGATCATGTTGAATAAATTTGATTGCATTTTTTGAGGAGGTGACTGGCTGTGTAGATAAGGGTAATGCAGTTAATGTTGACTACATGGACTTCAGTAAGGGTTTTGATAAAGTCTTGCATGGCAGTCTGGTTAAGAAGCTAAAAGCACGTGAGATACAGGGCAATTTGGCAGATTAGAATCAAAATGACAAGAACTAGAGGGTGATGGTGAAAAGTTGTTTTTTTGTGACTGGAAGTCTGTGTCCACTGGTGCATCACACAGTTTGGTTTTATGTCCCTTGCTGTTTGTTGTGTACCTTAATGATCAGTCAGTTTGCAGATGCTGTGAAAGTTGGTGGTACGGTAAATAACAAGGAGGAAAGCCTCAGAATACAGGAATCTATGGGTAGGCTGATAAAATGGGCTGAACAGTGTTAAATGTAATTTATTTCTGAGGAGTGCAAATTGATGCGTTTTTGGAGGACTGACAAAGCAAGGGAGTACACATTGAACTCTAGGATATACAGAGGATCAGTGGGACCTTATTGTGCATGTCCAAAGATCCTTGGAGACAGTGCAATGGGTAGATAAAGTGATTATGAAGGTTTTAGGGATACTTAGGATATCATAGAATCCCTACAGTGTGTAAACAGGCCATTCAATCCAATAAGTCCACACTGCCCCTCTGAAGTGTATCCCACCCAGACCCATCCCCATCCCCATCCCCCCACCCTTTCCCTGTACCCCTGCATTCCCCATGTCTACTTTATCTAATTTACACACCCCTGGAACACTAGGGACAATTTAGCATGGCTAATTCACCTAGTATGCACATCTTTAGACTGTGGGAGGAAACCGGAGCACCCAGAGGAAACCGACGCAGACATGGGGAGAATATACAAATGCCACACAGACTGTCATCCGAGGGTGGAATCGAATCTGGGCCCCTGGTACTGTGAGGCAGCAGCCTAACCATGGAGCCACCATGCTGCCCCAAATACTTGCCTTTATTAGATAAGGCATTGAATACTAGAGCAAAGAGATTATGATAAAGCTGTATATAATGTTAGTTAGACCACAGCTGGAGTCCAGCATAAATTCTGGTCATCACACTGTTGGAAGGATTTCACTGGGTTGTTTTCAATAGAACAGAGAAGGCTAAGGGCTGATCTGATTGAGGTGTACAAAGTTCTGAGGGACAAACAGAGTGGACAGAGGAAGCCCTTCCTCTTAGCCGGGGAGGGGGGGGGGGTGCAGTCAGTAACTAGTAGGCGCAATATTAATGTAAGGTATAGGAGGCTTTGAGAGGTTTTCATGAAAAATGTTAACTTCCAGAGAGTGGTGGGTATCTGAAACCTACTGCTTGAAAGTGTGGTAGATGTGGGAAACACTTAAAAAAACTATTTAGATAAGCATTTGAATCATTGTCGCAGAAAAAGCTATAGGCCAAGTGTTGGAAATGGGATTAGAATAGATGGATATTTGATGACTGACATGAACATGATGGGCTGAAGGGCCTCTTTCCATGATATGAAAATGTTATGATCTGCTCTCTTGTCAGCTTGTGATCTTTGTTGGTTTCACACAGCTAGTTGGCTCAGATTGCTGTCATCAATGCTGTTATACAACAATCTCCTCTGACTCAGAGTGCTCAATGTTGTCACTCAATGCAATCTCAAATACTCTGAAGGATCAGCTGCCTTCCACATCACAGGCTACAAAAGTGGGAGAATTATCCTGTAAAAGAGCTCAAATACAAAAAAAAATACTGAAGCCAATCACTCATTGTGCTCGGAGGACTTCAAATAAATGTTATGAGAAAAAAGTTGAGCCTACAACATACATAACAGACACAAAATAAATTTTTTTGGAGGTGGAGGAGCACAGCAGGCCAGGCAGCATCAGAGGAGGTAGAAAGCTAATGTTTCAGGTCAGACAGTTTCCCAAGAAGGGTCCTGAACTGAAACATCAACTTTCCTGCTCCTCTGATGCTGCCTGGCCTGCTGTGTTCCTTCAACTCCACACTGTGTTGTCTCTGACCCCAGCATTGGCAGTTCTTACTATCTCGTATTTTCTGGAGGCCGTTTTTTGACAATTTCTCAAGGGCTACTTTTTGATTCTCACGAACTTCTTGACTGCTGCAATCATGTAAACCATTAACTTCTGTCTTGGTGATGTGTTGGGTGTTTGGATTTAAAAAGAAGCAGAATTGGAAAAATTCGGATAATATCCTCAATAATTATGAATCCACCATTAAAATTCATGTCATAACACACAAGGGATTTTTAAAAAATTCTACAGTATCTAAATTGGCTTAAAACAAACATAATTTAACAAGCAACATTTTTTTTCAAATTAACTGATGTACAGTTCTACAAACAAAAATGCATTACTCTATATGATAACAAAATGTGAGGCTGGATGAACACAACAGGCCCAGCAGCATCTCAGGAGCACAAAAGCTTTTGTGCTCCTGAGATGCTGCTTGGCCTGCTGTGTTCATCCTGCCTCACATTTTGTTATCTTGGATTCTCCAGCATCTGCAGTTCCCATTATCACCATTACTCTATGTGCATTCTAAACAGTTAGAGTCACAGCGAATGCATTTACATTGCATATTTACAAAGTTGGAATACGTTAACCAGATAGCTACTACCATTTTTATTGCATCACAGATTTCAATCTCAGATTTAAATTTATCAATTGACACATAATACTCATTATAGGAGCATCCATTATATATTTTTTGACCCATCGAGTAGCTCCTGACTATAAGCAGCCTGGAGATTCACATTCATTTGCAAGCATCATTCCTTAAGTTTCCCAGTGTTCCTTTATTGACAGGTTTGAACCTGTTCTCTGTCCTTTGCAGCCTCCCTCACCTGCCCCATCCAGCCTCTGTCCCTCTCTCTCCTGTTCTTTCAGCCAATTTTCTATCATGTGCCAACTATCCCATTTACCCCATGCAATCAAACTTTGCTCACACGCCTGTTGTGTGGTATTTCACCTAAGTACCTTTTTCAACCATATCTCCCTCGTATATCCTCTTTATTACTTCATCAAAAACTCAGGCGAGTTCTTTAAACACAATTTTTCATTAGAAAATCCATGCTGGTTTTCGTCCATAGACTTGCTTTTGCCCAAGTGATTGTTATTTCGTCCCACATTGTCTTTTCTTAAAGTTTCCCCACCACTGAGGTTAAACTGACTGGCGTACTGCTGAGCTTGACCTTCCACATATTTTTGAGCAAGAGTGTAATATTTACTGTTCAGTGCTGTTCTAAGTTCAAAGTAACTGCGTACATTTAGTTTGGGTTTCATGATGTACAAAATACAAGATGTTTTGGCAATTTCAGCAACAAGGATTCCCTGCATGGTATGGCCAGTGACAATGAAGATGAAGATGTGAAGAAAGAACGTGAACGAGTTCTGAATGGAGAAGCAAACAGTGACATTTTACAGATAGTCAACTTAAAGAAATGTTACCAGACTCTAAAGAAGAAAGTTAATGCTGTGAAAGGAGTCACAGTGGGGGTGTCTTCGGGAGAGGTAAAGATAAATTTTAAATTGTTTGGCTCCATCAATATGGTTAAAAAGCTATAGCAGCAGCAAGAAAAAGTGAGTGGGAAACCAGAATATCTTTTATTCTGGATTGTTGTAATGGTGGGGAGTGGGGATTGTGGCTCCATTTGCCCTACTATATGGGGCAACTTGGGAGAGAGATGCGGTTTAAGTGAATGATTGCCCTTGTCTCTGGTCCCAACATTTTGTCACTGTTGGACTCCATGAAGACTTGGCCTCTGGTAATGATCTCTAAAATCTTGATTCTGCCAGCCTCAATTAGCAGCAATTTGTTTGGTAAGGCACGACTTCAGCACTGAAGCCTACAATTCACCTATCAGCTCGCCTGTCTCTTCTTTACAAATTGTTCAAAGATCAGTCCAATGAGTTTTTGCATTAACAAATGCAGGGAGTCAGTAACCACTGAACACACTGGCCCCCAAACTTAGACTGCTAATTGGAAAATCTAAGCTTAAGTGTGCACAGTGACTACCTGTATCCTAATTTGTGATTCTGTAAATTGTCTTTTCATCTAGATTTCTGACTTTCTGTTTGATTCTTAAAGATGCTTTGAGAAATTGAGCTAATAGAGGTCCATGCATACAGACAATACCTTCCAACTTCTAGTGGAATGCAGTACGAAGAACTTTCCTACTACTTCTGTATCTCTCTTAAATTCCCTTTTCTCGACCTGTTGTTTCATGATTCCAAAAGGAATTACTTTCCTGAAGTCTTCCACTCAGAAATACATTTCAAGTTGAGTGAAGGAAAAACCATAACTGGTGGCAACGAGGTATTATTTCCTAGCCCAATGCAGAAGACAAATGATCTGCATCCTGGATATAGATCCACAAAAGATGAATATATTTTAACCATAATTAGTTTAGTGGAAATGTACTTATGAATCTTCTTTGTTTTTGCAATATGTACATCAGTACTCCTCAGTTTTAAACCTTGTAATTTCTCTTTCTTTTTGTGTAGTGTTTTGGACTCCTCGGTGTGAATGGGGCTGGGAAAACTACCACATTCAAAATGCTGACAGGAGATATAAGACCATCTTCAGGCCATGCAATTATCAGGACTGCTGCAGGGTAATTAAATAGCCTGTCAGTTTTTCATTCTCTGGTCCTGGCATCTTCATGCCTTAAAATTAGATGACTATTGTTCATGCTGATTCACTAAAACTTTTCTGATACAGATGATCAATGTAACTTGAGCTTTCACTCATGATTGAATTTATGAACGCAACACTGAAACCAAGAGACACACTTTTGTTTGCACTTTTCAAATAATGATCTTTTTTGTCACTTTATCCCTTGTAGATTAGTTTTTGATCACCATTTTTGAAGCATTCTATTGTTCCTCCATTTACGAGCTTTAATAAGAACACAGCTAATACCAGGATAATAAAATGTGAGGCTGGATGAACACAGCAGGCCAAGCAGCATCTCAGGAGCACAAAAGCTGACGTTTCGGGCCTAGACCCTTCATCAGAGAGGGGGATGGGGGGAGGGAACTGGAATAAATAGGAAGAGAGGGGGAGGCGGACCGAAGATGGAGAGTAAAGAAGATAGGTGGAGAGAGTATAGGTGGGGAGGTAGGGAGGGGATAGGTCAATCCAGGGAAGACGGACAGGTCAAGGAGGTGGGATGAGGTTAGTAGGTAGCGGGGGGTGCGGCTTGGGGTGGGAGGAAGGGATGGGTGAGAGGAAGAACCGGTTAGGGAGGCAGAGACAGGTTGGACTGGTTTTGGGATGCAGTGGGTGGGGGGGAAGAGCTGGGCTGGTTGTGTGGTGCAGTGGGGGGAGGGGACGAACTGGGCTGGTTGAGGGATGCAGTAGGGGAAGGGGAGATTTTGAAACTGGTGAAGTCCACATTGATAGCATATGGCTGCAGGGTTCCCAGGCGGAATATGAGTTGCTGTTCCTGCAACCTTCGGGTGGCATCATTGTGGCAGTGCAGGAGGCCCATGATGGACATGTCATCAAGAGAATGGGAGGGGGAGTGGAAATGGTTTGCGACTGGGAGGTGCAGTTGTTTTTTGCGAACTGAGCGGAGGTGTTCTGCAAAGCGGTCCCCAAGCCTCCGCTTGGTTTCCCCAATGTAGAGGAAGCCGCACCGGGTACAGTGGATGCAGTATACCACATTGGTAGATGTGCAGGTGAACCTCTGCTTGATGTGGAATGTCATCTTGGGGCCTGGGATGGGGGTGAGGGAGGAGGTGTGGGGACAAGTGTAGCATTTCCTGCGGTTGCAGGGGAAGGTGCCGGGTGTGGTGGGGTTGGAGGGCAGTGTGGAGCGAACAAGGGAGTCACGGAGAGAGTGGTCTCTCCGGAAAGCAGACAGGGGAGGGGATGGAAAAATGTCTTGGGTGGTGGGGTCGGATTGTAAATGGCGGAAGTGTCGGAGGATAATGCGTTGTATCCGGAGGTTGGTAGGGTGGTGTGTGAGAACGAGGTGTGGTGAGAACTTCACCAGTTTCAAAATCTCCCCTTCCCCTACTGCATCCCTCAACCAGCCCAGTTCGTCCCCTCCCCCCACTGCACCACACAACCAGCCCAGCTCTTCCCCCCCACCCACTGCATCCCAAAACCAGTCCAACCTGTCTCTGCCTCCCTAACCGGTTCTTCCTCTCACCCATCCCTTCCTCCCACCCCAAGCCGCACCCCCCGCTACCTACTAACCTCATCCCACCTCCTTGACCTGTCCGTCTTCCCTGGACTGACCTATCCCCTCCCTACTTCCCCACCTACACTCTCTCCACCTATCTTCTTTACTCTCCATCTTCGGTCCGCCTCCCCCTCTCTCCCTATTTATTCCAGTTCCCTCCCCCCATCCCCCTCTCTGATGAAGGGTCTAGGCCCGAAACGTCAGCTTTTGTGCTCCTGAGATGCTGCTGGGCCTGCTGTGTTCATCCAGCCTCACATTTTATTATCTTGGAATTCTCCAGCATCTGCAGTTCCCATTATCTCTCACAGCTAATACCAGATTGGTTGGTGCAGTACATTAGCACATTGACATGCCCATTCTTTACTATTCACGCAATTGTCACAAAAATCTCGTCACCAAGTTACCTCAATGCTTTCCTCCTTCAGCATCTGTATTCAGTGATTTCTTATTGCCTATGATCTTAATTTCCATTTTAACTCATGATATTTACTTTAGTCCAAGCCAACTGTTTACTTATTCGCCCTTGTTCAACCCTCCATGTAAACTCCCTAACTCATGTTCATAACTACCCCTTGGCCTTGCCATTACATCAACCATGAATAAGGCCAATGCTAATTTCTTCCTTGTATCTTTTTATATTGACAGCCCCTTCCATGTCCAAACGCTACCTCAATGTCATCTTTGATTTCACTGACCCCACCAAATCCATTATATTCTCTACCACTCCTGTTATAGCTCCCATCTCTGCACTCTTGAGTACAAGGCATGCAGACTTAAACCGACTTGATGGGCAACAGATTTTTGCATGCACTCCCAGAATTGGCTGGACCACATACAGCACTATTGAATCTTGCTATAGTCTGCTAAAACTGTGGTATTCCACGATCATCTGGAATGAAAAGAATACCTCTAGTGGCTATATAATATGCCATCTATCTTGTTAAATCCCTTTTCCCTCCGTCCTCCAAACTCACCTCCAACAATAAGTTTTAAAACCTCATGAATTTCTTTGTTAATATATTGAGATATCTGATCAAGTTATTCTCCTCTCCTTCCCTCCCTTCCCCAAGTGAGCTAGATTAAATCTCTTTTAGAGCTCGTCTTAGCATGAACTTGCATCTTTCTAAAATCTGTCTCCCATTTCCTATCATAACATCTCTAGGTTAACCTGCGTATAAGACCTATTTGTTAGTCCCTTAAACCTTTTTCCTCAACTTTCTTTTCCGGTCCAGAGCCAAAGAGAGAAATGATGGGTCTTACTATTTCTCCTGTTTCAATGGCCCTTTTTGTCCAAAGCACTCCTGCCACTTCAAATTAACGCTCTCCCTCATATCTCTTGAGTGCCCAGAATTGGGAATCATAGTAACTGTGAAGTTTTAATTAAGTTTTCATTAAATAAGCTTTAATCAATTAAAAGTATATGTTGGTTTCTTCTGTGTAAAATGTATTCAGTGTGGGCATGTTTGCTGTTTTATAACCAGGTCTGAACAAGACATCATAAATACGCATGTTGATGGGTCTCTGATTGGATATTGTCCCCAATATGATGCCCTGGATGGTCTCTTGACCGGCTGGGAACACCTATACTACTATTCCAGAATTCGTGGAATACCTGAAGAGATAATCAAGAAAGTGAGTTATAATAAATCCTTCAATATTCATAGAAATCATGGCCACTTAGTCTGTTTTGACGTTTTTAATGCAAGTATTATCAGTGGAGCTATGTGAACTGACAGTTTTAAGGATGTTCATTCCTTTCATTATGATACCATGACAATGCTAAAAGTAAGCATTAAAATAGCCTTATATTTCCACTTTACCACTTGGATTGAATCTACTGAATTAAATTTGCTGCCATGAATATCTGGGGCTACTGATTGAATTTGCAATAAGTGAGTACGGCTCAGGTCCATATCCACTGACTATATTTACATTTATTCACGTAAAGGAAGGTGGAGAATGTACCTAGAGCTAGATTGTTGAACAACTGACAAGACAACTTTGAAGGAGTGAGGTACACGCCAAAACATTTGTTTCATGACAGCAGTCATTTTACTTTTAGACACGGATCATACTCTTTCCTGGTGAAACCTATTTTCACATATCATGAAATCTTCTGATCATTCTTACCATTGCATTCCCTGCATCTAATTTGTTAACTTCTGGAATACCATGGCCTGCACTGATGATGTTTTTACTTTCATAAGCTTCCCCTGTACTTATTCTTATGATGGACACTAAGTACATAAAACTACTTAATTTTTAAAATTTATTCATGTGGTGTGGATAACAGTCACTAGGCCATATTTATTGCTAACCCTAAATAAATTAAGAGTCAACCACATTGCTCTGGGTCTGAAGTCATGTGTAGGCCAGAGCAGGTAAGCTTGGCAGATTTCCTTCCCTAATGGGCATTAGTGAGTCAGGTATTTTTTTTAATATGTGACAATTGACAGTGATTATGTAGTCACCATTAGGCTAGATTTTTATTAGATTCAAATTTTACCATCTTGCTATGGTGGGATTGGAACGTGTCCTCAGGACATTGGCCTGGGCTTCTGGATTTCTAACCCAGAGACATTACCACGACACCACCACTTCCCACAGTGATTTAAGGGGATAGTGCAGAACCCACTGCTCTTCAAGTATGTCTGTATAAATACTTATGCATTTGTGTGGACATAATATTACTTTTTTTTAAGTTTGTGCACCAAGAATTACAATTGACTCAATCGCACACAAAATCCAACAATCTCACTGAAAATCATAGTTACCCTCCAGTGGTCAGTCTGGCATGCTCACCTTGGAATAATTATTGACCAAGATCTTCCATCAAGATACATATAATCTTTACTATATATGAAGTTAGAAATTAAGATTCCATAAGAGCATTAATCTGATGCAAAGAATACATAAAACATTTTTTACTGACCTACTTATGAAATGCTTTACGAGGCTATCAGAGGATAATAATTAATTGAGACACAGGGCTCCTTTCAGATCCATTGCTATAGTTAAGAGCTAGATGATTTGGATGTGAGTTTGCTCGCTGAGCTGGAAGGTTAGTTTTCAGATGTTTCATCACCATTCTAGGTAACATCATCAGTGAGCCTCCGATGAAGCGCTGGTGTTATGTCCCGCTTTCTATTTATCTGGTTAGGTTTCCTTGGGTTGGTGATGTCATTTCCTGTTGTTGTTGTTGTTCAAAACTCGCTAGCTAGATGATTTGTTCTGAAAAAAGCTTATGTCACCAAATTAAATTTTGCAACATTTGGGAGTTGATGAAACTTGCATACTTAGTTTCTATGGATGTTTAACAACTGCCTTTATTTTATGCTATAGATTGTAAGAAGTCAGTGTTTTGCAGCATTTGTCAAAAAATTGGCATCAGCCTTCATAAATACTTAAGGAGTAAACAACTTGGTCATGGAAAGGAAAGATTTGTTGTGTAGCAAAACAGCATTTTTCGATTGCTCCTATATGATCACACCGTGGATTAAATCTTGATCCAAGCTGTTAGTGTAAAATGCTTTTCACTTTTTCTTAGCCAATTTTAAACATATCTGACTTTTGGACATAGGTAGCAATAGAGGATAAAGATATCTGGAAATTAATTTTTATTCAATTTGCAAAAGTTTCATGTTATTTATGACACCTTCATTTTGCATTGGGAATGAAATTGGATGATTAAAAATATTACCATATTTGGACTTTAAAAGGCAATTATAATTTGGCCATATATGGGTAAAACCTGAGCTCCTCATAGCCTGTTGATCTGAGCCAATCTGTTGAAGTTCTTATTGTCAATAAAAGCTGGGACTTTTCTTTGTGATTCTGGATGTAAGTTTGCTCACTGAGCTGGAAGGTTCGTATTCTTTGTGATTGTTTATTGTTAGTTTCAGCATGAATTACTAGTACGCGCCTGCAAAGTTTTGTTTCATTTACAGAATGCAACCGGGTTGAAACTTGTTAAACTAGTAGAGTTTATGTGGGCCTTATCTTTCAGCCCATTAACATATGTGAGCTGTGACACAGTAAATAAATATATTTGTCTTCGCTATGTCTGTCATGAAGTTCATTAACACAAGGTTTTCTTTTTTTCTGATCATTGCAGTATATTCACGATCTTGCTCATCGCCTGTACCTGACCGCCCATGTCGATAAATTAGTGAAAACCTACAGTGGTGGTACAAAGAGAAAACTGTCAACAGTCTTGGCATTGATTGGTAGACCTCAAGTCCTTTTACTGGTGAGATCTGTGATTTAAAATTTTCTGTGTCTTGATAAGCAATTAATAGATCATCTTTTTTTAATTAGTCTTATTTTTTTCAGCAATATGTTATGCAGACAAGTATTTTCTGTGTTAACCTTTCAATATTACCACTTACAGTATGCATTGTCTTCTTTAACAAATCATATGCATGAACATAACATTATGCAAAGTAACGACATTATGAAAAAGACCATGAGAAAATATAAGGGCCATTTAAAGCCTGAGTTGAATATTGCAGTCTTTCAGTTGCCAGGAACTTATGGAACACAGAGGTTATTTGTTGGCAATGGCCCAAGGGTCAATTTAGGCATGAAGTAGTTAGGAAACTAATTCTTAAAGTGTGGTCCACAGGCTGGCCCAGAATACGGGCCATGTGAACGTACAAATTGGAAACAGAAGTCGACCATTTGGCCATGACATTCAATAATAAATGACGCAGCTCTTTTATCTTCCATGTTCCATGTTCCCATGTATCCCTGAGAAACTTTAATTTGCATAACAAGAATATACATACACATCCCTCTTAAAAATATTTAATGATCCTGCCTCCCTGCTTCCTGAGGCAACATGTTCCAAAGTTACACAGTCCACTGAAAGAACTAAATTCCCCTCACCTGTGTTCTAAAGGGTGCTTCCTAATTTTAAGATTTTGTCCCTTAGTTCTGAATTCACCCACAAGAGGAAGCAATTTTTTGCATCAACCTTATCAACATAATTCAGGATCTTTTAAACTTCAATCAAATCACCCATTGCTCTTCTGAACTGTGACATGTAGTAGAGCTGGCAGTATGATTCGGTCGGGGTGTAGTCGGGTGGGAGGTTGAAATATTCATTTAAGAGGCATCATGACAGGTACACGAATTGGCAAGTAGAGGAATAAGTACCATGTAGAGGCAAAAGGGTTTTAGTTTAGAAAGGTGTCATGTGTCAGCACAGGCTTGGTGGGCTGAAAGGCTTGTTCGTTGCTCTACAGTTCTTTGTTCTTTGAAGTTGTGCAGCCAGTTTGGATGAACAGTTATGTCTAGAGTGGGTTGTTGGGGTGGGTAGATGGATCAGAGGCATTTAGTTGGGTAGTTAGATTAAGTCATTTCGGTAATCAGTTGGGTCAGGGTGTGTGGTCAGTCTTGAAGATTGGCCAGCTGGATCAAGAGTAATCCAACTAGGGCAGGGATTAGGTAGTCAGATCAACTGGATTTAGTTGAGGTTGGATGGTGAATTCAGGAGGGAGGGTAGCCAATTTGAAGAATATGAGTAGTTGGGTTGGGTCAGGTGATGAGTCATCAGGTCAGAGAGGATTGAGGTATGGACAGGGGAGTGAATGTGTGATGGATGGTGGACCAGGTTGCACTGTTAATCACTGAGTTACACCTGGGATCAAACTGTGTAATTAATCTACTGTTAATGACAAGGTAAGTATCACTTATCAAGCCCAGGCCACCAATGCTGCAAGAGTCAACCACTGAGGGTATGGAACAATAAAAGTCTGCCTAATGGAAACGTAAATTTGCTAAGCAATTGCAGTGCATTTTCAGGACCTCCTCAAGTTTCCTACACAGGCAGATCTTGTATTCACTGGAGACCACTTTCAAACCAACATGGTACAGTGCACTGGGAGGTCTACTGCTTAAATGTTGCAACATGAATCTAGTTATGATATAGTACATGCAATTAGGGAACCACATCTGTAAAGAAAAGATCTGCTCTATGTTTCTATAAAAGCTTGATAAAACTAATCTTGACATTAGCCAATGGAAAGTTGGGTAAGAATGATGGTGGAGCTTAAATGTTTCAACAGTCAATCTACGATCAAAGCAAACACGTGTTCTGAGAATAATGTTTTGATGGTTCTTTATATTTAGGATGAGCCGAGTTCAGGAATGGATCCTGAGAGCAAGCGCTATCTCTGGAAGACAGTCATAAATGAAGTAGAAGCTGGGTGTGCTGCAGTCCTGACTTCACACAGGTCTATCAACAAAACATTTTGCATATGTGGGAGTTGCAGAAACTGTAAAACAGCAACAGTATTTTGTTGATTTATGAAGGCAGGCTTTCCAAGCCAGAAACATGGTGCTGGGCTATTTGCAGTATTACAGAAAGAATGCTTTTCACGCACGGCTTAGGTGACTTTTGGGACACAATTTAATTGAACCTGAGAGCGATCAGTGTAAATATCATCAAGCTCACCTCTAGCTTCACAGTTTTCTATCTTTATTTCTCTAGATTTCCTGGATTTATATATTCCATGAGAACAATTTGGTTGGCTCGCACAGTCCAAAAATGTGCAGGTTAGGTGGATTGGCCATGGTAAAGGTGGGGTTGCGGAGATAGGGTGGGTGTAAGGTCTGGGTGGGATGGTCTTTGGAGGGTTGATGCAGACTCAGTGGGCCAAATGGTTTCTATCTGCACTGCAAGGATTCTATAATAATTACTTTCAGTCTATACATACATCAATATCTTAATGATTTGATGTAACAAAGACATTATTGAATAAAGTTGATTTGTGTTATCAGTTTAAATAATCAGAAAATTTTCTAAGAATGACAAGAGGATATACTAATCAGCTTCGCTCAGAGACCAGCAACTTAAGTATGAAGAAAGGACTTATTTGAATTACCTCACTAATATCCACTCATGTGGATGTCCCAGTGATACTGACAGCTAAAAATAAGAATATAACTGTTACAATGAGAGGAAACTATTGATATTGTAGACTGTATTTTTGGCACCATTTGTATGTTGTGATTATGCATCAGAAATTTACAAAAAAATGGACTTGTGGCTTTTAAATACAACGTGAGTTTATATAAGGTATGATAGAATGTGCAAGGACTCAACAGTTCTGTCCTTACAGCTGCAACAAAAGTAGTTATTCTAATTCTCTTTTGTCAGTTGCTAGTTCTGTAATGACTTACATTATGTAAGATAGTGGGTGACTGAATAATTTTGAATGGACTGCAGTTGCACCTTCAATACCTTTGAATAGAATGGCCAGAAATTATGTTGATGTCTGTTACAGCTTAACACTGATTGCAGTAATAAAATTAATGAGTCTTGCCTTGCAAGATGCTGCCAGACTTGCTAAGTTTCTCCAGCACTTCCCACTTGGCTTTCAGACCTCCAGCATCTGTAGAGCTTTGCTTTGTTTCATTGATAAAAATAGAAAAATAGGGTAATCAGAGGCCTGCAATTATAGTATCTGTCATTCACTCTGTTGCTAGTGAGAATCGCAACATTTGTAGTTGAGTCATAATGTACTGATTGCTTCAGCAGTGAATCTTCACAGGTCTAAACTCAACTCTGGGCTAACAAGATGTGGACCTGGATGAACACAGTAGGCCAAGCAGCTTGGCCTGCTGTGTTCATCCAGCTCCACACCTTGTTATCTCAGATTACCATCTGCAGTTCCTATTATCCCCTCTGGGCTGATGACTCTGATTCTTTCCTCCCTCTTAGATGCTTAATGGTTGTGTTACTTACAGGTGCAACAGTTGCTATTTCCTATTGTCCCTAACTACTATCACTATCGATGCATCATCTTTTGAGTCATAGGGCCAACCACCTTTATCTGTTTCATCAATGACTTTTTTCCATTATAACATCAGAGGTAGGAATGTTCATTGATGATTGCAGTGTTCAGCATCAGTCACCATTCCTGATATACTGAAGTAGCCCATGTACATAGAAAGCTGCAGAGCTGGGCTGAGAGGTGGCAAATGGAGTTTAATGCAGACAAGTGTGAGGTGATGCACTTTGGTCGGAGTAACCAGAAGGCAAAGTACAGGGCTAATAGTAAGATTCTTAGCAGTGTAGATGAGCAGAGAGATCTCGGTGTCCATGTACACAGATCCTTGAAAGTTGCCACCCAGGTTGACAGGGCTGTTAAGAAGGCATACAGTGTTTTAGCTTTTATTAATAGAGGGATCGAGTTCCGGAACCAAGAGGTTATGGTGAAGCTGTACAAAACTCTAGTGTGGCCGCACTTTGAGAATTGTGTACAGTTCTGGTCACCGCATTATAAGAAGGATGTGGAAGCTTTGGAAAGGGTGCAGAGGAGATTTACTGGGATGTTGCCTGGTATGGAGGGAAGGTCTTACGAGGAAAGGTCTTACGAGGAAAGGCTGAGGGACTTGAGGCTGTTTTCATTAGAGAGAAGAAGGTTGAGAGGTGACTTAATTGAAACATATAAAATAATCAGAGGGTTAGATAGGGTGGATATGGAGAGCATTTTTCCTCGGATGGTGATGGCGAGCACGAGGGGGTATAACTTTAAATTGAGGGGTGAAAGATATAGGACAGATGTCAGAGGTAGTTTCTTTACTCAGAGAGTAGTAAGGGAATGGAATGCTTTGCCTGCAACTGTAGTAGATTCGCTAACTTTAGGTACATTGAAGTAGTCATTGGACAAGCATATGGATGTACATGGAATAGTGTAGGTTAGATGGGCTTGAGAACGGTATGACAGGTCGGCACAACATCGAGGGCCGAAGGGCCTGTTCTGTGCTGTAATGTTCTATGTTCTATGTCCAAAAGCAGCAAGACCTGGACAATATCCAGACTTGGACCGAAAAGTGATAAGTAACATTTGTGCCACACAAGTACCAAGAAATAACCCGCTCCAAAAAGAGAAAATCTAACCTAACCCTTGACGTTCAATCATATTACCATCACTGAATTCCCTACTATAAGCATCCTTGGAGTTACCATTGACCAGAAACTCATCCGGGCTTGCCACATAAAAACAGTGCTCCCTTGATATTTAACCTCTAAAACTCCAAAACTTCCACTATCAATTAGAAGTTACTATTGACCAGAAACTAAATTGGATTCACCATGTAAGTACTATGACTACAGGAGCAGGTCAGAGGCAGGGCACACTGTAGTAAGTAACTCGCCTCTTGACTCTCCAAAGCCTGTTGCCACCTACAAAGGATGAGTCAGGAATATGATGGAATACTCCCCACGTGCCTGGATGAGGGGAACTCTGAAAACACTTAAGAAGTTTGAAAGCATCCAAGGAAAAGCAGCCTGTTTGATTGGCATCACATTACAAAGAAATCACTCCCTCTGCTGCTAATGCTCAATAGCAAAGTTTGTAATATCTACAAGAGGTACTGCAGAAATTCATCAGGACATTTTAGATAGAACCTTCAAAACTCAGGACTAGTTCCATTTGGAATGTCAAGAACATTGTACATTATGTCATATGTTATGTAAAATCAAGTTGCATTTAAAAGGAAAATGGGAGCATTGCCATCGGCAAGTTCCTTTTCAAGCCACATATCATCCTGACTTGGAAATATTTCACCATTTCATCACTGCCACTGAGTCAAAATCTTGGAACAATTTCCTAACAGTGTTGTGAGTGTAAATATACCCATGGACTGTAGCAGTTCAAGAAAACAACTCACCACCACCATAAGGGCAACTAGGCATAGGTCATAAGTGTTGGATAGCCAGAGAAGTGTGCATTTCTTGAATTAATAACCTGCCTTGCTCACATGAAGATGAATATTCATATACATGATACAGTTTACACAGTAGGTCAAAAATGGCCACCTTTGGTCTTCAACATTTGTGTTGATTGCATTGACATTTTTTATGCTAATTTTTTCATTTTATTTTGTTTCAGCATGGAGGAATGTGAAGCCTTGTGTACAAGACTTGCCATTATGGTAAATGGTAAATTAAAATGTGTTGGCTCTCCCAAGAACATAAAAAACAGGTATGTTTTACAGCCAAGGAAACCCATGAATCTTAAACTGCCTTCCAAGTGTGCCGCATCTATTTATCCTTTATTCATGCCATGATACCTCAAGATTTAGCTGTACCAGTGCACTCCTGGCCAGTCTCCAAACTGTATAAACTTAAGCACATCCGAAAGTTCGTTGCTTTTGCCTTAATGGCCCATTGGCCTAATGGACAAAGTTTAGGTTGATTTTTACTTGAATGAGAGCTATCAGCTCTCTTGATCAATTGGGCGTCAGAAAGATCAGGTTGTTTCAGCTGAAGCATTCACAGCACTGAACAGTTCCAACTTGTCACAGTTATTCCTCCACCTTGCTAATCTTTCTCTGTGACAATCTTGAAGAAGACTTTAAGAATGCTCCACTTTCTTCAAATACTGATTTAAAAGAGCCCTCAACTGGGAGAATCAAATGATGCACTCCTTTCGCAGCTTTCTAGCACTTCAATAATTTCAAAATTATTTTGCTCCCCTAAGCCATTCCTGTACTTGGCACTGTTCTAAATGCAGTACAGCAATAGCAAATGTAGTGCTAAGACATGGATGCAAAGACATTTCTTATTATTTGGGGGTTTGTGGTAGCTACATTTTCATTCATCTACTCAATGTAAGAACTCATGGCAATCGGTTTTGTGTACCACTGTCCCCTTCAGAAAGCTCCAGTAAAGCTTTGTAGCCCTGCACCAAAACAGCATTGGTGGTCCCCTTTCGGAGGATCATGGTACCTGAATTTTAACTAGCCTCATCAACTCAGAAGATCATGATGATCATTTTGGTGTATCATAGTTCACGTCAGAAATTTCCAGTAGGGTTCCATAAAAACAACACACACACACACGCGCGCACACACACACACACACACACACACACACTTTATAATAGTTATGCACCCACACTTACGGTGGCTCCTGGTTAAGAAATGCTTTAATTGTAACAATGTCACTGTTAGTTTTAAACCCCACCATAGCCTTGCCATCTCTTGTCCCTGTAACCTCCTGCACCTCTGCAGCCTATCAAGCTGTCTATGCTCATCTGATTCTGGCTGTTCAGCACCCAACTCAGCCAACATGATATTTGCCATTGATCCAAAAACACAGGCCACATGGTGCATAACAAACAGCCAACAATTTAAATGCCACACATAAAAGTTACAAAAAAGATCATACAGTTGACAGGGTAGCCATGTTATGAAACTAACCAGATCATTGGCTACATTAGACTTTGTATTGTGTAATGAAGCAGGATTAGTTAATGGTCTCAAAGTGAAGATACCTCTAGGAAGCAGCAACCACAATATAATTATATTTTATGTCCAGGTGAAAGTAAGAAGAGCTGGCTCTAAGTAATTAGCTGATCTGATGGAAGTGAGCTAGGATGAAAGACTGGAAGATAAATCACTAGATAAACGGTAGCAGATATTGAAGGAATATTTCAAAATACTCAGGTTAAGTATAGTTTTACATGAGGGAATTTCCAAGGTGAGGAGTACCATTTGCAGTTAATGAAATATGTTCAAGAGTGCATCAAATTTAATGAAAAAGCACATTTCACAAATGTGCATGTCAAATCAGATGATTGGTCAGGATATAACGACCTGTAGAGAATGACTTAAAGGTTAATCAGGAGAAAGAAATTAGTCTGAGAGGAAGCTAGATAGAAATGTAAAATTGGATGTGAGACCTTCTCCAGGAATTTGTAAAGTGAATGTTAGTCCTCTAGAAAGTGAGAATAGCAAGTTAATAGTAAGCAGTAAGGAAATGGCAGATGAAATATTGAAATATTTTTCTTCTGTCTTCACTATGGAGGATATAAAAAAATCTTAGAAAATAACTATAAGTCATAAGACAGGAGGAGGGAAGAGCTTGATGAAATTGCATCAGCAGGGAAACATTACTGAGCAATCTGATATGGCTATACACTGACAAGCCCCTGAGCCCTAATTAACTTCCTCACAGTGTCTTAAAATAGGTTACTTAAAAGGTAGCAAATGCACTGGTGTTGTTTCCAAAATTCGCTAGATTCAGGAAACATTCTATCATAGTGGAAGTAACCAGGATACTTCTCCACCCCATCCCCCATTTCAGCGTAAAGTGCTGCTTGCTATGATCCAGGAAACTGGGCCTTATTAAATGTAAACTCTTCTTTCTTGGTTTATATCGAATGATCCAGTAAAATAATACACATTTATAAATGATTTTATATTTATACCTTACCTTCAGTTTATTATAACCCGTTGCTTTCTTTATCTTTAGGTTTGGTGAGATCTATTCAGTTAAAGTAGGCCTCAGCCGAAAATTAGCTGACTCAATGCAGCTTACAGACCTGTTGGAGGTGCACTTCCCAGGCACAATCTTAAAGGTATTTTATATAACATAAAAACTGACAACTATGCTCTATCAGAAAGTGAAAATTGTGTAAGTTCAAAGGAATGACTTATTTGAGAAAATTCTTTCCTATGCATTTTCCTCCAACTCTTTAGGTGGTGGCAAGGGAAACTCCACAGTCCTAAAAATGCTGGTAATGGCTTTGTACAAATGAAGCAATAATTTACTCAATGTTCCAACTCTCTTGAAATAAAAGTTGGATACAGTTCCATTAACCTATTTGATTACTTTCTTTACCTGTGTCCCAACATTTAGTAATCTATGCAGTTTTGACTCTCACGATGTATACAATCATTGATTAGACTTTCACTGATCGAAAGAAATGAGCTCATGTCCCACACTAAGCCCCATCTGGCCTGGTTTTTGCCAGTCACTTAATTAAAGTCTATTTGTAACTAAAAACCAAAAGAACTGTGGGTGCTGTAAATCTCTGTTTGTAACTACGTTATCCAATATACACAATGTACTATGCTTCAAGTACTTAGTATCATGTGCACATTTGAATATCATCTACATAATTAATACAATTACTTAGAAACTGATACATATACATATACATATTCCCAGTTAGGACTCCATGTAACCTACAAATAGAGAATGTTTTCCTTTACTCTACTATCCAGTCCAACCACAAGGCTGTAAGATTAATTCCAATTCTTTTGCCTACAATCTCTGAGATGGAATCTTAACAAATATTCTGAGGTTAATACAAACAATATCTGGAGCTTCCACTGTGCTAGTGACCTCATTCAAAAAAAAGTTTAATCAGACGTTAAGTATCATTCATGAGTGCACCTTTTGATCATCTCGTACTTGTCCTAACTTGCAGTCTTTTCAAACAGAGTTTTTGGTTCAATATCGTGATTTTGTTAGAACATAGAGCATAGAACATAGAAAAGTACAGCACAGTGCAGGCCCTTTGGCCCACGATGTTGTGTCGTGAAATAATGCTAATCCAAAAATAAGATAACCTAATCTACATTCCCCTCAATTCACTGCTGTCCATGTGCATGTCCGGCAGTTGCTTAAATGCCTCTAAAGATTCCACTTACAGGACTATCACTGGCAAACTATTCCATGCGCTCACAACTCTCTGGGTGAAGAACCTCCCTCTGACGTCTCCTCTATACCTTCCTCCTAACACCTTAAAACTATGACCCCTCGTGGCAGTCAATCCTGCCCTGGGGAAAAGTCTCTGGCTATCGACTCTATCCATGCCTCTCATTACCTTGTTGGGAAATGTCAGAAGAGGGACCCTAACGGAGATTTTGGACGAGGTGATCAGCTACATGACCACTTACCTTCAGCAGTCGAATCCACTTAAGGATGTTGGGTAGGCTGCCGAGGCTGGAAGGCCAGTAGAAGGCCATGCAGCACTTAAAGATCAGCAGGCCTGTGTTGGGTTTTGAAGGTGATGAAGTATCTGAAAGGCATGAGGACATCTCTATTCCCATCACTGGCTACAAATGGTACATAAAGGAAAGCCAAAAGGGTTTGAATCATTGAAGAAAAAGGAGAGAAAATAAAATATAAAGTTTCTAAATTGAATCTGTGGTGATTAATGGGAGAGCTGAGGGCTTTTCTCCTTCTGGTGAATAAAGGACTCGATTTGCAATCTGCAATTCAACTCAATACAATGTTGTCAAGTAAGATTTAGTCTATGCACTTCACCTTCATTACATTCTTTTATCCTAGGAACAACATCAATATTCTCTGGAGTATGAGGTACCACAGAGACAAGGAGATCTAACAAAGATGTTCCAGTTTCTTGAGAACAACAAAGCGGAACTCAATATCAAACACTATTCCATTAGCCAAGCCACTCTAGATCAGGTATTGTACAAATATTTACCATGCAGACAATAAATGCTATCGACTACCAGTTCAAATATCATTTCCTCAGGACTGCCTAATATCTGTGCATTTGTAATTCAACCCAATAAAATCCCAATTGGGAATGGTGTTCACAAAACAAACAAAACTGAGCACGATGAGATCCTTTCTCTCTTTTTCTTAGATTCTTTTACTGTCATATTATTTTATGCTCATTCTTTACGTTTGGCTTATGGATAGCCAGTTTCCTTTGATCAGAGATAATGGGGACTGCAGATGCTGGAGAATCCAAGATAACAAAGCGTGGAGCTGAATGAACACAGCAGGCCAAGCAGCATCTCAGGAGCAAGAAAGCTGACATTTCAGGCTTAGAACATTCATCAGAAAAAAAAATGAAGGGCCTAGGCCTGAAACGTCAGCTTCCCTGCTCCTCTGATGCTACTTGGCCTGCTGTGTTCATCCAGCTCTACACCTTGTTATCTCAATGTTATCATGTTGTTATCATGATACAGCAAGAATCCATCCACAAGATTCTTCTCTGCACTTGGCTCATGCCCCTTAAAACTTACCTCTGGTGTAGTATTTATACCAGTTACTTCTGTATAATTAATTTAATAAAATTTAGTGGGCATGTAGATCTGCTGGAGCACATTAGATTTAAGTTGGTTCAACCTCAATTACTTTTATTTTGACCTTACAACGCTGCCTGCCTTATCTGTTCGACTATCTAAATATCTGCTTTAGACGAAGGGATATTGTGATGGTGTGCAGATAAAAAGCTGGGAATCCATTTGAAGGTCAAAATATAAATTGTGCTTACAACTCTAATGAATTCCGTAAGGTACATTTTCTGATTGAACTGTCTTTCACTGAGTCTTGTCCACTGGAAGAGCCTTTTTAAACATTCACAGATCCATACATAGAATGATAGAAACATAGAAAATTGGTGTAGAAGTAGGCCATTCAGCCCTTTGAGTCTGCACTAACATTCAATTTCATTATAGCTGATTATGCAATTTCAGTATTCCACTCCTGGATTCTCTCCTTATCTGCTGACCCCTTTAGCCACATGGGCCACATCCAGCTCCCTCTCGAGTACAACTAACAAACTGACCCCAATAGCTTTCTGTGGTCAAGAATTCCACGTGTTCACAATTCTCTGAGTGAAGAAATTCTTCCTCTTCTCTGTTCTGAATAACTATTCTTAGACTGTGACCCCTAGTTCTGGACGTTTCCTACATTGTGAACATTCTTCTTTCATCTAGCCTATCAGGGTTTTACTTCTCTATGAGATCTTTCCCTATCCTTCTAAATTCCAGTGAGTGCAAGCCCAGTTGATCTAATTTTTCTTCATATGTCAGTTCTGCCATCTCAGGAATCAGTCTGGTGAACATTCACTGCTGTTCCTCAGTAGGAAGAATGTCCTTCCTCAGACTAAGAGACCAAAACTGCACACAGTACTCAAGGTGTGGCCTCCCCAAGGACCTGTATAACTGCAGCAAGGTATCCCTGCTCCGATACTCAAATCCTCTCGCTATGAAGGCCAGCATGCAATTAGCTTTCCTCACCTCCTGCTGTACCTGCATACCAACCACCAGCGGCTATTCCACCGTGACACCCACGTCCCATTGCACCTTTTCCGAAACTGCCATTATTCTGATAATAAGCTGCCTTTCTGTTTTTGCCACATTTATCCACATCATATTGCATTTCCCAAGTATTTGCCCACTCAGCCAGTCTGTCCAAGCCACCCAGCAGCTTCTTGGCATCGTCCTCATAGCATATACTGCCACCCAGCTTAGTGTCGTCTGCAAATTTGGAGATATTGTATTCAGTTCTTTCATCCAAATCATTAATGTATATTGTGAGCAGCTGAGGTCCCAGCACTGAGCCCTGTGGCACCCCCCTCATCACTCCCTGTCACTCTGAAAAGGACCTATTTATTTCAACTCTTTGCTTCTTGTCTGCCAACTGGTTCACTATCTACGTTAACACTTTAACTCCAATACTGTGAGCTTTAATTTTGCTTACTAATCACTTCTGTGGGACTTTGTCAAAAGCCTTTTGAAAACTCAGATGCACAACATCCACTGATGTACCCTTGCCCACTCTACAAGTCACATCCTCAAAAAATCCCAGAGGATTTGCCAAGCATGATTTCTCTTTAGTGAATCCACGCTAACTTGGATCAATTCTGTCACTGCTGTCCAAATGCTCAGTTATTACATCCTTAATAATTGACCCCAGCATTTTCCCCACCTCTGATGTCAGGCTAACTGACTTGTAATTTCCTGTTTCTCTCTCCCTTTTTTAAAAGTTGGGTTGCATTAGCTACCCTCGAGACAATTGAAACTCTTCTGGACTCTACAGAATGCTGGAAAATTATTTCCAATGCATTCGCTATTTCTTGGGCCACTTCCTTAAGTACTCTTGGGTGCAAAGCATCAGGCCTTGGACATTTACTTAGTTTTAATCCAATCAATTTCCTCTTTACCATTTCCTGATTAATAAGGATTTCCTTCAGTTCCTTCTTCATGCTTGATCCTCGGTCCCCTACTATTTCCAGAAGATTATCTGTGTCCTCCTCAGTGAAGACAGATCCAAAGTATTTGTTCAACTGGTCTGCCACTTTTTGTTGTCCATTACAAATTTATCTGATTATAATTGTAAGAGACCTAAATCTGTCTTCACCAGTCATTTTCTGTTCACACATCTATAGAAGTTTTTGCAGTCAGCTTTTATGTTTTCCACAAGCTTACTCATGTATTCTATTTTCACCTTCTGAATCAAACCCTTTGTAAAATTTTAAATTTCACAAAGTCCTCAGGTTTGCTGCTTTTTCTGGCCATTTTATACGCCTCCTCTTTGGTTTAACACCATCCCTGATTTCCTTTGTTACCCATGGTTGAGCTACCTTCCCTGTTTCGCTCTTTTGCCAGACAGGGACGTATAATTGTTGAAATTCATCCATGTGTTCTTTAGATGTCTGCCATTGTTATCCACCTTCAACCCCTTAAGCATCACTGGTCGTCCATACAGGTCAGGGCTCTCAATCTTTTGAAATTCAATAACCACAGCAGGTTTGGAGATATTCCTGTTAACTGTGTCAGCTGGCTTTCAGCTTATGAACTGCAATATAGAAAATAGGGCTAACATCATGATGTAGGGCTGGATTTTATAGGGAGCTCAGTCCCCAGTTTCCCAGCAAAATAGTCTGCAGTGAGCCCACCCCCATAACCATGCTGCTCCTGAACAGTTTAGTGCCGGGATCAGCGTTAATTGTTTTTGTGAGACTTCCACGCCATCTAAGGAGGAAGCCCCACTTTAGACAGCTGAGAGCCAACCCAAAAGCCGGCAGCACAGCCAGGAACAATGGCTGTAGCTGGGATTGTACCATTCTTAATGAAGAGAAGCCTGGAGCCAGGCTGACAGACCTGGATTAGGGATGTAGGGAGCTAAATTTGACAAGACAGCAGAGAAAGGGGGTAAGATAACATTGAAGGGAGAGCCTGCAACAGGCAAAGCTGAAGCTGTCATGCTTGCTATATGGCTAGGGGTAAAATAGCAGGAGGCACAGGATAAGACCCTTAAATGGCCATTAATTGTCTGCAGTCAGCCAAGGGCAGGTCAACCATCTAAACGCTCCACCAGTCCCTTGTAAAATCTGAGACAAATCGGCAGCAGAACGGCCACACCCTGGATTTTCCATGACAGCGTGCATGCAAACGCATTAGTGATAGAATGTAAAATTCCATGCACAAATTTTTCAGTTCCTAAGTCCCGCTGATAGCTAACATTCTCAAACTTTCATCCTTGTCTTTTTTACATTGCTGCACTTTACTTTCTTGCTCCTTACAATTCTTTAGGAAGTGTAACTTAGGCGACACATTTTTCACATAGAGGACTGAATGTTGCAGGTTAAACCCCTCCCTCTGACCCTCACACCAAACCCAGGACTAAAACGTTCCCTGCCCCACTTGCAACCCTCCATTGCAGGTTCTGCTACAGATAGTGGTGAACCCTGTCAGTACTGCTCTCAGAAATTCAGGTGGCAAGCTACACTCAATCCAGCCCATCAAGTGAGACAGGGGTCTTCTTGAAAGGCAAGTTGGTAGCTGCTAGCCAATGGGATGGGGGTGGTCTAACGGAATGAGAGAGTGAGAGTCCTACCTGGTACATAGGAAGATGGTTGTGTTTGTTAGAGGTCAGTCATCTCCGCTGCAGGACATCTCTGCAGGAGATCCTCAGGGCAGTGTCTTAGGCCAAACCATCTTCATCAATGACCTTATGTCCGCTATAAGGTCAGAAGCGGGGATGTTCATTAAAGATTACCGAATGTTCAGTTCCATTCACAACATCTCAGATACTGCAGCAAAACCTGGAAAATATCCAAGCTTGGCCTGACAAGTGGCAAGTAACTTTCATGCCACACAAATGCCAGGCAATACCAACATCTCCAACAGGAGACAATCTAATCACTGGTCTTTGATCTTCAATATTATTTCCATCATTGACTCCCCCACTGTCAATATCCTAGGATTACCATTGACCAGAAACTGAACTGGACGCATCACATTAGCTACAAGAGCAGGTCAGAGGCCAGGTATACTGCAGCGAGTAACTCACCTCCAGAATCCCTGTCCACCATTTACAGGACACAAGTCAGGAATGCTATCAGATAGGCCCCATTTACCTGGATAAATGAAGTGGGAACAAGAAGCTTGACGTCATCCAGGACAAAGCAGCTAACTTGATTGGCAGCACATTCACAAGCACCCACTCCTTCCAACATGTATGCGCAATAGCAACAGTGTGTACTATCCACAAGGTACACTGCAGAAATTCGTCATTGGTCCTGAGACATCTCCTTCCAAACCCATACCTCTTCCATTTAGAAGGACAAGGGCATCACCTGGGAACACCAACACTGCAAGCTCTTCTCCAAGCCAATCACCATCCTGATTTGGAAATGCATCACTGCCACTGAAAATTTTGGTGTTCTCTCCCTGGGCATTGTTTCAACTTCCAGCATGTTGACTGCAGCGATTCAAGAAGGCAGCACACCAGCAGCTTCTCAATGGCGAGGGATGGACAATGAACATTGGCCAGCCTGCCCACATCTCATGATTTGAATGAAAAAACTCCATTGCACGTGGGTTTCACTGGTTGGGTCAGCCAGCATTTATTATTCATCCCTAGTTGCTCTTAGGATGGTGGTGGGGAGATGCCTTCTTGAGCTGCTGAGTTGTTATGCTCCAGGTAAACCCACAATGCTGTTAGAATGGGAGGCTGTGAAGAAGGGGTAATTAATGCAGGAAACCCTCTAATCAGTTAAGGGTCTTTTAAGGAGGTTGATCCTTTTGGCACAGGAACAGGCCCAAGATTATACACGTGATGTGGGTCTTTCCTGTCCTCAGTTAAATCCACCAGTGGCAGGCTACCTGCTGGAATTCACTTGCACTCTGCCTTCAAACCTTTCAGCAGCCAAGTTTATAATGAATGGAGTTCCATGCAATTAGAGAAACTCGCTAAATTTTAGTGTAGCTTTTGATGCAAAAATCCTATTAAATTTTTTCTCAATGAGCTCTATTTCTGTGTATCCATTAATTCATTATGCAGCTTTCATGTGCACTGTTGATTATGTGGCAAAAATAATTCATAATTTATTTGAGATATAATAAGATTTCTCTTTGTCAAACAGGTGTTTATTAACTTTGCACGACAGCTAGACGAAACTCCTGATCAAACAGCTTCAGAAAACAGCAGAACAAACCCATCTGTATAACTCTTAAATTGTCACAAAAACAGAACTATTTATGGAAGCACATAACATATTGACCCAATGAAGAAATGCAGGCTCAACCATTTTAAAAGAAAAATTATGTGGTCTGAATCTCAGGTTTTGAAGAGAATTATGTACTTCAGACATGCATTTTATTAGAAACACATTAGAAAGATTTTTTTTAACAGAGCACTGGAAATGTGTTAATGGGTTTTGAAGGAACACCCTTTTTTTGTATAATTTCATTTATTTCCTATTACAATGAAATGAAACCGAATTTGAAGCAACTTTGTTTTTAAATGGAAAAACTGAATTTATTAAAGTTATTGTGTATTGACTTTTATCGTAAATTCCCCAATTATAGCCCTTAAAATGTTCCATTCTAATTGAATGCTGATATACAAGAAGTCTACTGTTCCAAAGTTTGGGATAATCACAGTAAAAAAAGGAATGATACTCAGAACAATGAAATATCTGAGAAATAGATCTTTAAAGTACAAGATTTCATGACTTAAATGTATGTTAAATAATGGATTTTAAAATTAATTGTATTTTTCTATAAGATCCATTGCAATTCTTATTAAACTGAAGAAAGAATCAATTTTCACACTTTTCAATTTTAGTTGATCAGCATACAGATAATTAAACAAATAATGGTTGTAAATGTTATTCAATGATATTTTCTGCTGATGAAACTTCAATTTCATGTAGCTTGTTTCTGATTATGTGTAAGATGAATTGGAAGTTGACGCAGTCAGGATTTCAAAAAGGCAAGCATGATGCAAACAATCTTATTTAAAATAGTGTAGGTAAAATAGTCAATTTTTCTCAACTTTCATTCATTACATTGATCATTTTCAGGTACTTTAAAGGTGAAACTAAATTATGATATTTGTCAAATTTATGTTCTCTGTGATCAAGTTGACCATTTCCCATTCTGAAGATATTGCAGATCAAATATACAAGGAAATGCATTACAAGTAGGAATAACCAATGTGGCCCCTCAAGCCTGTTCCACCATTTGATAAGACTATAGCTGATCTCATTGTGGCAACAACACTACTTCCCCATTTATCCTCTATACAACTACATTTAAGAATCTATGTACCTCTGCCTTCAAGATATTCAATGATCCTGCCTTCATCACTCTTTGGGGACGAGGCTTCCACAAACTAACTACACTCAGAGAGGAAAACAATTCTTATGTCCATCATAAAATGGAAGGCCTCTTATTCTTAAAGTCTGTTCCATAGTTCCAAAGGTTCATCAATTCTTTGTTCACTCCGTGACTTGAAATGCAATCCTTTTTACCTCAGCCCATGATCAAAATTAAAGAAATTAAAAAAAGGATATGAACATAACATATTCTTAAATACAGAGACTGAAACCTTACACAGTCCTCTAGATGCAATCCTACTGATGTCCTCTGCAACCGTAACAGAACTGTCTTAATTTTATATTCCATTCGCATCGCACCAATCAACAGTTTATTTGCATTCCTATTATCTGTTGTACTGTCTTCTACTTTTTTTATGAATCAGATTCTAGAACACCAAGATCCCTCCTGGAGTTCGGTAATCTGTTTCCATTTGAATAATATGCTGTTTTTATATTGTCTTGCCAAAGTGTAAAAACTCATGTTTTTTCACATTATATTCCAACTGCAAAATGTTTGCCAACTCAATTTGACCATCTATGTCCTGTGCAGACTTCTCATAACCCCATTGCAACTTACTTTTCTACCTGTCTTTGTATCAACAGCAAATTCAGGAATTATATATTTGGTCCCTTTATTCAAATCATTGAAATATTTGGAAGTTGCACTAAATAGGACTCTTGATAAAGCACTTATATTACTTGGTTCAATATTTTGATATATTGCTCTACTTGCATTAATATTAAACTAAGCTCAATTTTTCACAGCACTTTTACATAAAGAGCTTGAGTACATTAAGTTACATAATGTTGAATGTTCATGAAAAATCTTGATACAACATAGGCATTTTACAGTATAATTGCAATATGGTAATTTAATATAAATGATTAAACCAATCAAGCTAATCTAATTTTTTTTTGCAAATGATCATTTTAAAATCATACAGTTGAACATAAATTGTCTTCCAGTTCCATAGTGCTCCTAACTTTTGAAAATTATAGAGTAGCAGTAGATCATTTAGAATCTAATTTGAAATCACTCACTTTTAGTACTAAACAAATGCTCACTTATTAGTGCCAATCCACTCCAGTTAAAATGTAAGATGCTTTCAGTGAATTCATTGAGAGGTTGGCAAGTGGTCACAATAGTTGAGATCTAACCTGTCTGGCATTGAAGAGAAGATTTAAATGCAAGCATAGGAAGTTATATTCACAAGATACCTCCTTATCAATTTTAAGATATGTCCCGATGGTTGAAGCACTCCTGCAAATTTGATACTTCATTCTACCAAAATATTAAACGTGTACAATATTTTTGGATTAACCTACTGAAATACATTCAAGTAACTTATCAGATTCAGCCAAATATATTAAGTATTTATTTCAAAACAGTCGTAAGAAGACAGATTCAACTTTGTAATTTTTTTTCTGAGCTTCAAGAGCAATTGTTTTGATTTTGAAAAATATTACATATGTCCGAAAATTATTTCTCAATTATTCATTGATTCCTTCTGCAGAACTTACTGGGCCTGTACTGAGTCTTAAACAAAACTTGCACCAGCTGTCAACTGCTGTGGGTACTGTGGAATATTTAGGTAACTGAGGGACTCCTTTATGGGTAGCAAAGTGGGTAAAAGACCCTTGTACCACTCCAAACCACAATTTCCATCATTGTGCTCCTCTGAGCCCACAAATATCTGCTCCAGTTTTCAAACTCAAGGATTACAGCAAATCCAAAGTTTATATTTCCTGAGAATACGTGAAGACTCTGTTCCAACATATTCTTTACTTTTCCTTAGATATGTTGATCTCAATTCACATGTAAGACCTATTTGGTTATATTTTTTTCCACTTTGCTCATCTGTTGTTAATTAATCTCTGAATTCTAATCATTCTATGTAAATAAATTGTTTCTCTATTTTTGCAATCTGTTCTTTAGCTGATTATTTGTGTGTGTGTGTGTGTGTGTGTGTGTGTGTGTGTGTGTGTGTGTGTGTGTTTAAATTTAACAGAATTACTTGATTAATATTGGAATGAAACATTTTCTGATGTATTGTCACTCTTCTGTATTGAACAGTTTACTAGACTTCAATCAGAACAAAGGAACACACAAATATATCGTTCACTGCAACCTAACAAGGTTTTATTCTGTAGATGGGTACTCTAAAAGCAGAAGACAAGTCTGAACAAGCCCATTAACCTGGACGAAGACTCCAATGTGATCTGTCTGTAGGCATATGATTCATATTCTAATGTAAAGGTGTGGAGCTGGATGAACACAGCAGGCCAGGCAGCATCAGAGGAGCAGGAAAACTGACATTTCGGGTCTGGACCCTGAAGAGGAAAATTAATTCAGAAATTTCTGAAGAAGGGTCCAGGCTGGAAACATCAGCTTTCCTACTCTTCTGATGCTGCCTGGTCTGCTGTGTTCATCCAGCTCCACACCTTGTTATCTCACACTCCAGCATCGGCAGTTCCTACTATCTCATATCTTAATGTTATGCTAGGACAGTATCCCATATCTCAATTATAACACATAGTAGTTACAACAAAGGAATCTCAACAGGCTTTGAATGACATAGGCTGTAGGAAGATGAGTAGTAGAATTAGGCAAGATGTTCAGTGAGAGTCATCCCACTGATGACAGCATAGAATCCAAGAGCGATAGAGCATGGAAATAGACCTTATGGTCCAACTTGTTCATGCCGACCGTATTCCCAAACGAAACTAGTCACACTTGTCTGCATTTGGCCCATATCCTTCTAAACCTTTCCTGTTCATGTATCTTCCAAAGGTCTTTTAAATGCTGCTTCTGTGCCTGCATCTACCACTTCCTCTGGCAGCTCATTCCATATACGAACCATGTTCTATGTGAAAAAGTTGTGCCTCAGATCCCTTTAAATCTTTCTCTCACCTTAAAAATATGTCCCTAGTTTTGAAGTCAACCACTTATCGAAACAGCTTTTGCTATTGATTGTCACAATGGCTCAGTGGTTAGCATTGCTGACTCACAGTATGGGGTTCTGGGTTCAATTCTAACTTCAGGTGACTGTCTGGGTGGAGTTTACACATTCTCCCACACTGCAAAGATGTGCTGGTTAGGTGGATTGTCCACACTAAGTTGTGCAGGCTGGGTAGATTAGACATGGGAAATGCAGGGATAGGGTAAAGGAGGAGGGTCTAGGTGAAATGCTATTTGGAGTGGTGATGTGAACTGAATAGCCTGCTTCCACGCTACAAGAATTTTAATGATTTACCTTATAAATGCACCTCGTGATTTTATAAACCTCTATAAGGTCATCCTTCAAATTCTTATGGCCCGGTGTAAAAAGTCACAGCCTATCCAGCTTGTCCTTATGGCTCAAACTCTCCAGTCCCGGCAGCAGCTTGGTAAATGTTGAAATCCTCTCCAATTCAATAATATCCTTCCAATAACAGAGCAACCAGAATGTACACATTATTCCAAAAATGGCCTTGCAAATATCCTGTACAATGTCAACATGATATCCCCATTCCTCTACTCAATGTTATGAGCAATGAAGGCAAGCATGCTAATCACCTTCTGAATGACCCTGTTTACGTGTGGTTCAACTTTCAAAGAATGAAGTACCTTACACCTGGGTCTCTCTGTTCCACAGCACTACCCAGGGCCTTACCATTAACTGTATAAGCCCTGCCCTTGCTTTTACCAAAAAGCAACACCTTACATATATCTAAATTAAACTCCATCTGACACACCTCAGCCCATTGGCCCAATTGATCAGGATTCCTTTGTAATCTTGGATAACCTTCTTCAATGTTGAATATACCGTCAATTTTGGTGTCATCCACAAACTCACAAACCTTGCGTTCTAGATTCTCATCCAAATCATTTCTATAAATTACAAACAGAAACAGACCTAGTACCCATCCCTAAAGGACAACACTGTCCACAGGCCTCCAATAAGAAAACCAACCCTCCACCATCACCCTCTTTCTCCCACCATTAAGCCATCTAGTCACATCTGTTCACTCTTCTCAAGTAGCATGGTGAGCTTCTAGTTGGACAGCAGTGAGATCCTGGTTGACACTCATTATTGCTTCTTAATATTTTGTTAACAGCCTAACTTGCCGTAGGTGGTGACCTTATAAAATTCATCATGAAAATTAACCATTAGGAAACCTCCACTTGGAAGTGAGAGTGTGTTTTTAGCAAGTTCACCTCACCATCTCCTCTTAACTACCTGTATCTTGCCCATGGTCAAAACTACAGGCAGGGACACAGTTCATGAACATTAACCACAGATGCCTTTCCACCACAGGCATTGGCACTCTACTTTCAGGGAACAATTGCCATCATTCTGGAATCCCCCCATTTTACTGGAAGTGGGCTCTGCAAGTGCAGACTTGTTTATCAGGACTCACGGACAACCAGCATTGTACAGCTGCATAAACTTCAGTCACCTCACAGGGACCAGCATTCAGCCCATGGTGCTGATCAGGCTATCTGCCAGAACAGGTCCCTTGCTCTCCCAGTATGCATTCACATTGTACCCACTGGCCTGCCCACAGCATACATGCCTTTCCTGTCCTGTTGTGTTTTGCAGTGTGAGAATTTGCACAATCATACAACTGCGCAGTGGCCAAGTGGTGCATAGTCTTCAGTCAAGGGTGTGTGCATCTTATTTTACATCAAAGTCTTTGAGGGAGTATTCTGTAGCAAAGTCCATTGGGATACTCATTGGAGAGCCAAACATGGCAATCAGGGTCAACCACAGAAACCAGTCCCAGACTTCTTCCAAGGCCAGATATCAGGTTGGGGTGGCATTGGACAGGGGGCCATGCCTCTATTCTGCAGGAATGAATCATGGTTGGTCATACAACCCTACATTATTACAACATGGAAACATGCCTTTTGGCCCATTAAATCAACACCAGAAGTCAAGCACCCATTTACCCTCATTCTAATGTCCAATGCATGGTCCAGAGCTTGATGCTTTGATGTTTCAAGTGTTCATCTAAATACTTCTTAAATGTTGTACTGATTCCACCTCTGTTTTTTCCCCATAGGGGCCAGTCCAGAGGGCTGGTATAGTACTTTCAGAGATATGTGCGTCCACCAGCCAGGGAACTGGGCAGTGCTGGCAGGTCAGGTCTGTCAAAGGAGTTAACTACTATCATCCCACCACTTCCCCTTGCAGAAACAAAAGGGAAAGAGGGCTTTGGGTTAGGAGGGAAGGCCAGTGTGGCAGAGGGTCAGAGAAGTGGTCTGGGGTAAGGAGGAAGGTAGGTGGGCATGTATGCACAAGTACATGCTTTGGTTGATGACGTGTGGGAGTACGAAGCCTGTGAATTTGATGGAATGGGCACCTTGGAAGGAGAGGATGATGTTAGGGCTCTAGGTGCCATATTAAGATTGAAGTTGTAAGCTATTGGATGAGGACTGCTTGAAGTAGTTTCAATTGTGAGAAACATGGTTAGTGCACAATGTTGAAGAGAATGGCAATGGAGGAGCTCGTAAAGAATGGGATAAGTGAGCTGAGATGGGAGTTAGGGTTTCATCTACAATCTGTTACTGTGTGTCAACATTGGCCTCAAACATACGATATGTTGTCTCCACAGACATGCAAGGTACCTACTCCTTGGCTATCCTGCAGTATGACTCTCTCTATGTGTTACACCCCATAGACACCATCCGAGATAGACATGTCCATCTACAAAGCCAACTGACTAGGAAGAAATGTTGACAAGGTACAGGAGTGAGTCATTGCTGTCACTGCATTGCCGTTTGGTTCAGACTTCAGAACATTTTTCAAACTCATTGGTTTCTCATTGTTGTGACAGGGTCAAGCTTGGGAACATTATTGCTGTCCTGAGTGCATCATTTCTTCATTCAATACCTCATTGAGAACAGCTTCACTGCTTCTTATTGGTTTCTGTTTCACGTCACCCATATTAGGATTGTTGAACAGTCCAGATACTCTTGAAACCTGACCTCAGGCCTCTCTGCTTTCTAGAGTGCGGTATCAGTGAGTGAATTTGTATGTGATATAATGGCATCTTAATACCTCCTGAATTCCTTCAGCCTCAATCTTCCATCTGTGATATTAATATGCAACTCCAACTCCTCTGGCATTGTCCACGCACCTTCCCAGTTTGTCAATGTTCATTCCCTAAAAATCTTCCACTTCCTAAGTGACATGGCCATTAATTTCATTCCCAACTTGATAGCACTATTTAGGTGCACTATTGAAGTTTACATTGCAAACCTCCTGTCTGTCCTGGATAACATTCCTGCTTTGACCCAGTCTCTCTACCTACCTTGGCTGTGCACTTTGTCCCAGAGAGACTACCTCCCTTGGATGATAAACCCCCAGAAAATGCCCAGACGAGTTCTCAAATCACCATGCGAGGTGTGACCCCCAGTGATGGCTTGTGATGTCATCATTGGTCTCCGGTAGGAGTTGCAGCCCATTGCCACCCGTGAGAAATAATGTAACAGTTGCCTGGGGGTGAAGTGACTTTTAATTCTTCGATAACAAGGTGTAGAGCTGGATGAACACAGCAGGCCAAGCAGCATCAGAGGAGCAGGAAAGCTGAAGTTTCAGATCTGGAGCCTTCTTCTGGCCTCTCTTTCTGAAGAAGGGTCCAGACCCGAAACGTCAGCTTTCCTGCTCCTCTGATGCTGCTCGGCCTGCTGTGTTCATCCAGCTCTACACCTTGTTATCTCAGATTCTCCAGCATCTGCAGTTCTGACTATCTCTGACTTTTAATTCTTGTTTTTTTTGGCTATTTTTGTTCTTCTTTAGTGTTGGAGTATCCAACATCCATTTAAAAGCTTTCTTTATTAGCAGAATAATTGATAATCAGGAACTGCCTTTGAACAATTAAAGGAAAGAATCTTTAACATACTAAGACTATCATGTGGAGTTAACAAACAACCAAACAAACAAACAAACTAACTATCAATAGCCAATTCAGATATGCAGGTCACTGCTTCGTCTTAACAGTGTGGATGCCTTGTAAGCTACCTGTGTGCTTCCTCTGATGGCCACAATCAATGAGCAGCTTCAGAGTCTGATTAGGAGCTGTGTTACGTGATGTGATCACTTTAATCTTCTGCGAAGGCATCAGCACCTATTAGAACTGGTTTTGGAGACAGTTGATGATTGTTTATGAGGAAGACTTAATCCTTCAGATTGCATTGTGGTGACCTCTAAGAAATCCATTTAGTATGTTGCAGTTCTTCAAAACATTACACTTTGAATACATCAAGCGTAAGGGAGATATGTAAATATAGAAACAAGCCAAAACATGAAACAGGAGTAGCCTCTTGGATAACAAGGTGTAGAGCTGGATGAACACAGCAGGCTAGGCAGCATCAGAGCCTCTTGGACCCATTCTATCACTGCATATGATCATGGCTGATCTGTGACCTAAATGCATAAACATATCTCTTTCCCTGTATCATAAAAAACCTTTAGATTATAAAAATCTATCAATCTTAAATATAAATTTACAATCAAACTCATTATAATTGCTTTTGCAGAAGAACTTTTATGATACTCAATTTTATACCATCCTTTATGCGGAGAGAAATATCCAAATTTAAATCTTGAAAGTGATTACGGTTCAAAGTTTTACGTTCTGCCTCCTAATCTTTGACTCCCTGAACATCAGAAATTGTTTCTTGCTATTCGATTTATATGTTTCCCTTCCTATCTTGAAAATCCCAAACAAATCACTTTTGGACCATTTAAGTTCCAGACAGCACTGCTGTCTCACAGGGCTGGGGGATCGGGTTCGATTCCACCCTCAGGCGACCATCTGTGTGGAGTTTGCACATTCTTTCCATGTCTGCGTAGGTTTCCTCTGGGTGCTCTGGTTTCCTCCCACAGTCCAAAGATGTGCAGGCAAGGTGGATTGTCCAGGTTAAATTGCCCACAGTGTTCAGGGATGAATAGATTAGGTGGGTTGTACAGGGGTGGCCTGGGTGGGATGCTCTGAGGTTCGTTGTGGGTTTGTTGTGTCGAAGGGCCTGTTTCCACACTGTAGGGGTTTTACAAAGAAAATCTAAGAAATAAACTCATACCTTGTGTATAGTCTCCTCATAACTTTTAGATCTAGTATATCAGAGATTTATTCCTTTCAAGACCAATGTATCCTTCCTAAGTTATGGACTAACCAGGTCTTTGTAGAGTTGAAACATGATTTCTACCTCATTGATTCTAGTCTTGTAAATATAAAGACCAACATTCCATTAATATTTCTGATTATTTTCTGCACCTGCTTGTAGCATTTTAATGAAATATGTTCCTGAACTCCAGATCTCTTTGAATTTCCATTGATTTTAGTGGTGCTTTTGCCAATTAAAAAGTGCCTAATTTTTTTCATTTCCAGGTCTTAAGTGTACGACTTCACATTTCCCTAAATTGAAGTCTATTTCCCACAATCATAGAGGCTTATGAAATCATGAGGAGCTTGGATAGCATGAACAACCAGGATATTTTTCCTAGGGCAGGGAAGTACAAAACTTAGAAGGCATATGATTAAGGTAAGTGGGTAAGATTTAAAAGGGGCTTTAAGAGCAACTTTTTTACACAGAGAGTGGAGCATGTATGGAATGAGCTGCCAAAGGAGGTGATGGAGGTGGGTACAATTACAACATTTAAAATGTATCTGGAGAGTACATGAATAGAAAGGGTTTAGAGGGATATATACCAAATTAGCAAGTGGAACTCGAACAGTTTAGGATATCTAGTCAGTGCGGATGAGTTAGACTGTAGGGTCTATTTCTGTGCTGTACAACAGTATAATTTTGCATATGCATTTAACAGTTTAATCTTTGTAACTCTTGACTTTAATTCACACTGGTAACAATATCACTTAACTTTATGGCATCCACTTGTTTGGATCTGTGGCTTTCATCTAAATCAATAGTAAATATGATGAATAGTTGGAGCACTAATATAGATTATTGTGAGACACTGCTAATCATATCCTGCACAATAGTGTGCTGACCCATTGCCAATACTATCTCCTGCCACACAGCCAATTTCCTAACTAGATCAATAATTTGCCTTCAATTCAGTCAGCTACAATCTTCCAAACAGTTTCTGACGAAGATATTTGGAAGTTCGTATAGCTAACGTCAAGAGAGATCCAAATAGAAGCAAAATACTACAGATGCTGAGAATCTGAAACGAACACAGAAACTGCAGGAGAAACATAATAGGTCTGGCAGCATCTGTGGAAAGAGAAATAGAATTAACATTTCATTTTCGTTATGACTCTTCTCCGGAACTGGAGCAAGTTCCATAATTAGGGTAGCTGTAATCATCTCCCATACTTCTTTTAAAGAGCTTGATTTTTTAAAATTTGATTTATTACTGTAGCATCTACTGAGATATAGTGAAAAGTGTTGTATTACATGTTAACCAGGCAAATTGTACCTTACATAAGTTCTTTAGGATAATAGAACAGAATGCAGAATACAGAGTTACAGTTACAGAGAAGATGCAGAGAATGATCAACTCTAATATCTGAGAGGTCCGTTCATAAGCCTAATAACAGTGGGGAAGAAACTGTTCTTAAATCTGTTAGCACAAGTTTTCAAACCTTTGTATCTTCTGCCTGATGGAAGAAGGTGGAAGAGAGTATAACTGGGGTGAGAGGGGTTTTTGCTTATGTTGGCTGTTTTCTTGAGGCTGTGGGAAGTAAATGGAGGAATGAAATGCCAATGGAAGGAAGGCTGTTTTTTGTGATGGTTTGGGCTGCATTCATAACTCACCGTTATTGCTTGTGGTCTTGGTCAGAGCAGTTGCCATACTAAGCTGTGATACATCCAAAAAGGTTACATTCCAAGGTGCATCTATAAAAAGTGGTAAGAATCATTGTGGACATGTCAAATTTCCTTAGCCTTCTGAGGAAGTAGAGGCTTTATTGTGCTTTCTTGTCTGTAGCGTTGACAGATGGATCATGGTAAGTCAATGGTGATATTTACTCCTAGGAACTTGAAGCTCTTGATCACCTCCACTTCATCACCATTGATACAGACAGAGACATGTTGTCCACTCCACTTCCTGACACCAATGACCAGCTCCTTCATTTTGCTGACATTGAGGGAGAGATTGTTGTCTTTATACCATGTGACTAAGTTGCCCATCTCTTTCCTGTACTTTGCAGCATTGTTGTTTCAGACCCGATCCACTAAGGGGATGTCATCAGCAAACTTGCAAACGGGCTTAGAACTGAATTTGACCATACAGCTTCGAGTGTATAAGGAGTATAGTAAGGGATTGAGTACTTAGCCTTACAGGGCGCCTGTGTTGAGGATTATTGTAGAGGAGGTATTGTCACCCATTGTCACTGTTTGTAATCTGTGGGTGAGAAAGTTATTATCCAGTAACAGAGGGGGCAGCAGAGTCCTAGGTCTCAGAGGTTGGAGATAAAACCATCTTGCGTGGAAATCATCTGCGCCTAGGGGTTTGACATTGTTTAGTGCCATTTTCTCATTGTCAATTTGTTAATGTTCTTTCCTATCCATGATTTAATATTAATATCCTTGAAATTTCTGACATGCTGACATTGTCACTTACCGAAGCATTTTGGCAAGTACCACTAGTATTCCACATTTTTTAAAACTACCTTTTTTTAAAAAAAGTCCTTACTGGAGGTTTGAGATTTGGACTTCATTTTGTGGAGTGGATAAAATATGTAGAGAGGTAGCAAAAGGGCTTTCCACTGGGAATACCTCTACACATGCTACATGTGCTGAAGAGAAAAGAGACAAAAGAGGAAGCACAGAAAAAGGCCAATGTATACGCAGCATTAGTGTTAGTGCAGTCCCAATTGTTATTCCTGTTCCCCCACTATGACTTAAGCTGCTGCCTATCTGGTAAAATATGGTGGCTGCAATAATTTTCACTGGGTCAATATTGGGGTGCCTCAGGCACTGCTATCCTTTTCTCCCATACCCTTCCATTGCATTTCCAATGGAAAATTGTGATGCTTGCAAGAACGTTTGGGATTAGGTTTTCTATGTAAGAATTGCTTACTACAGCTGGATTATTTTGGGCAATAATATTCTCGTCACAGTGGAATCCTATCACCTTTTGTTCTAGGATTCAGGTGAAAAAAACTGTCCATGAATCAATTCTGTACCACACAGCCATGAAATTGAGACTCTTGAGCCTTCAATTCTTGAATTAAAATACAAGTCAAAGAACTGAGTAGAAAATTAGATTAGAGACAATGGAACATTCACTTATTTGAGAGCTGGTTGAAAAGAGTTGCATACTGAATGAAAGATTGAACATTGGAGGAATTTTTGTGTTGTTCAAGAGATAATTAGATTGAAGATACCAGAGCTACCTATTAGAGGATGAACCAAACCATTAAAACAACCTCTGTGGTGAGGATAATGTTAACAATGAGCATGATCAAGGGAGATGTGAAGTTCAAGGTCATCCATTAGTCCTTGTTTAAATTTTGTGCCCTGTGTTTTCACTGACATAAACCCTTAATTTCCTGCTTTTATCTTTCTATGCACCAGCTAAGATACAACAACTCAGGATGGTAGACATTGTCAGTGATAATGAGTCATGAGGTGATTCAGAACACCTTAATGATCTGAAAGCAGTCTGGAGTGGGTGAGGTTGTGTTGCCTTTGCAATGGGCGCTCAGGAGAATCCTGCCTATTTCTTTAGAGTTATGGAACCCAGATCTCTCAGGCAGCTGAGGAATGGAGACAAACCTAAAGGATGGAGTGAGATAGTGAGCCTGAGAGTCCCTCTGCATGAAGCTGTCACCACTCAAGGAAAGCAACAACGTCCCAGGCATCCATCAAAGCATTATTTCAGTGGCACTCAGCTAGTGGCATCTTGAAGATGAAGCAGGGATTCACAGTCTCACAGTCACAGTCTGTCCATGACTTCTTCCTCACAAAATTATATGTTGCTGACATAGAGGCTCATAATAAGGGGTTGACTAGCTCACTTGGCTGGATGACTATGCAATGCAGAGTAATACCAACAGCATGAGTTAAATCTCTGCACTGGCTAATGTTACCATGATGGTCTCATCTTCTCAAACTCACCCATGATGTGGTGGCCCTCAGTTTAAACAGCTCCCAATTGTCTCACTCTGATGAGAGATCATCCCTCTGGAGCTGTAGTATCTTCATCTGTTTGTGATATCACTGTCAGAAATAGCAACTGCAAAGCTCACTTCCTTGATAGAATCAAGCTGGCATAAAAATCTTTTTTGTTTAATTCATCCATGGAATTTGACATTGCTGGGCCACAGTTATTGCCCATCCCTAATAGAACTGAGGAAAGTGGTGGTGAGCTGATTTCCAGTCCGCGCTGTTAGGGAGGTAATTTTGACCCAGAATTTTCAGCCAACAACACTGAAGGAATGCTGATATATTTCATGGTGAGGATGTTTTTTTTTTGAAAGAAACATTCAGGTAATGGTATCTTCATGCATATGCTGCCTCCATCTCTCTTGAGGTCAGTGGCTTGGAAGGTACTTTCTAAGGAATTGTCATAAGTTGTTGCTTTGCATTTTGCAGGTAGTACACTTTGGTGCCTCTGCATTAATGGTGAACATTGAAACTATTGAATGTGAAGCCAATCAAGTGGGATCCTCTGCCCTGGATGGTGTCATGTTTGTTGAATGATGTCGCAGCCGTACCAAGTCAGGAAAGTGGAGAACATTCCATTGCAGTCCTGAATTGTGCCTGGTGAAGGGTGTTGTTGTAGTCACAGTGTTTATATGGCTGGTTGTGTTCAATGTTTTGTCAACAGTAGACACCAGGATGTCAATAGTATCAGGATCAGCATTGAGGAATAGAGTCAGAGAGTAATGCAGCTCAGAAACAAGCCCTTTGGCCCAACTCATCCATGCCAATCATGTTTCCTAAACTGAACTAGTCCCTTTTGCCTGCATTTCGTTCATATCCCTCCAAACCTTTCCTATGCATGTACTTGTCCAAATAAATGCTGTAATTTTAACCATATCTACCACTTCCTCTAGTAGCTTGTTCCAAGCACACACCACCCTTTATGTGAAAAAGTTGCCCCTCAGGTGCCCTTTAAATCTTTCCCCTCTCAGCTTAAACCTATGCCCTCTAATTCTGGACTCCCATACTCAGAGGAAGAGAACTTGGCTACTCACCTCATTTGTGCCCCTCATGGTTTTGTAAATCTCTACAAGGTGACCTCTCAGCCTCTAGGGAAAGAAGCCCCAGTCTATCCAGCCTCTCCTTATCACTCAAACTTTCTAGTCTCAGTAACATCCTTGCAAATCCTTTCTAATTTAATAGCATCCTTCATATCACAGGGCGATCAGAATTGTATGCAGTATGCCTAATGTGGAATGCTATTGAACATCAAGAAGCGGTGGTTAGATTTTGTGCTCCTGAGATGCTGCTTGGCCTGCTGCGTTCATCCAGCCTCACATTTTATTATCTTGGAATTCTCCAGCATCTGCAGTTCCCATTATCTCTGTGGTTAGATTCTTCTGTTTTTAGACATGATCATTGCCTGGCACTTACATAGTGCAAATGTTATCTTTATGATGGCAGTATGTCTTTAAGAGCTGTGTTCTGTCCTGTTGCTCTTGTAGAGGGGTTTTGCCTCAATGACGCTGAAATATCTCCTTCAGACATGCAGTTGGTAAACAACTCTGCATCTTCTCAGGGTTTTTTTTAATAGTACAAAAGAATCATGAGTGGGCAGGGTCAGGCTCACACAGACTGATCGTTGGTTTTCATTTAGTTGAATAGGTATTTGCTGGCTGCTGGAGCTGAAAGCTCGAGTTCTCTGCTGCTAGAGTAGACTCTTAGACAGAAGGGCTTCTGCTTAAAATTCAAAAGGGCAGATTATTCTTTTCAGTGTTTCTTTTTACTACTCTGGAGAGAGATAACAAGTGACAATAATAACTATGTTGCTGAATTGCGTTTTCCAATGATGTGTTAATGGAATGCTGCCTATAATGGAACAGTTGATGTTTAGTGGTTAAATAGTATGTTATCTTGTTAAATATTTTAATAGAGTAAAGGTATACCAATTCTTCCTTTTGTTGTATTTTAACTGTGCTGTAAGAATAAAGTGTGTTTTGATTAAAGTGTAATGGTGGACCAATCAAATCGCAAATGAAAAACAGTACTTTACATCTGTTGTTTCAAAAAAGTATTAAAAGTTAGGGTCTGGGCTATCTCAACAATATAACTTGGGGGAATCTGGTCTGGTACCTAACACTTTCTAGTTATCAGTCCTAGCTTGGATTTTGTCCAGTCTTTGTCGTATTTGGACATGGACTGCTCCAGTATTTGAAAAGTCACGAATGGTGCTGTATATTATGCAATCATCTCCAAACATCCCCACGCTTGATCTCATGATGGAGGGAAGGTCATTGATGAAGCAGCTGAAGATGGTTTAACCAATGATGTCACCCTGTGGAACTCCTGCAAAAATGCCCTGGAGCTGAGCTGACTGACTTCCAATAATCAGAACCGTCTTCCTATGTACACAGTATGACTCCAACCAGCAGAGAGTGTTCCCCTGATACACATTGACTCCATTTTTTACAAGGCTGCTTGATGCCACTCTCAGTCAAATGCAAGATAATAAAGTGTGGAGCTGGATGAACACAGCAGACCAAGCAGCATCTCAGGAGCACAAAAGCTGACGTTTCGGGCCTAGGCCCTTCATCAGAGAGGGGGATGGGGTGAGGGTTCTGGAATAAATAGGGAGAGAGGGGGAGGCGGACCTAAGATGGAGAGAAAAGAAGATAGGTGAGGAGGAGAGTATAGGTGGGGAGGTAGGGAGGGGATAGGTCAGTCCAGGGAAGATAGACAGTTCAAGGAGGCGGGATGAGGTTAGTATGTAGGAAATGGAGGTGCGGCTTGAGGTGGGAGGAAGGGATAGGTGAGAGGAAGAACAGGCTAGGGAGGCAGAGACAGGTTGTGCTGGTTTTGAGATGCAGTGGGGGGGAGGGGAAGAGCTGGGCTGGTTGTGTGGTGCAGTGGTGGGAGGGGACGAACTGGGCTGGTTTTGGGATGCGGTGGGGGAAGGGGAGATTTTGAAGCTGGTGAAGTCCACATTGATACCTGGAAAGGATAGGCCAGGACTATTTAGGTTTCACCAGGGTCAGATCTCGATGGCGGTGTGGGGATTGGAATCTTCAAGGACATTGGAGATCCTATGAATACTGCATCCCTAGCAGGTGCTCTGGATGTGGCTGTCAGCAGTGAACACTTTGAAGATTAAAGTAATTCTTTGTTTCAGCATCTGCAGTCCTCCAATGAAGCTTGTGTGTGTTTGAAAGCAATAACCGAAAATGGAAACATTGTGGGGAAAGAATTGAGGAAGGGGAGGGTGCCAAGTAGCAAAAGGCTCAAGGCATCGCCATTAACAGCTTTCACATTATGCCAGGCAGAAGACTGAAGGTGAAGATATGGGTGAGATAGGGGTTGCAGGCATCAATATATTATCACCGTCAATGTTCACCCCAATGTCATCCTAATGATACAGGCTCAGTTGATGCTGAGTGCCATTCTGTCTGCAGGGTGCAGGAGGTGTGGGCATTCCTGTGCTGCTCTGTTTCTACCCTTCCCCATCAGTTGTGTTGCACTTATTTCTGCAAGAGAGAGCGAAGTATTTCTTTGGGTGCATTGCATTGTATTTAGATAGTGTACCAGCCATAGCTAAACAGATACCAAGAATGAGAAGTAAGCATTGACTTGAGAGGCTTTGTTGAGCAGTGGCTCAGCAAAAAGTACAGGTAAGCTCAGGTAAACTCCTTTTAACTTTCCTTTTTATTCTTACAGCGTTTGAGATGGTGGTTAGGGCAGTGGTATGCTCCTCCTGCAGGAATTGGGAGCCCAGAAAGACTTCCATCGTCCCTGATCACTACACCTGTGGGAAGTTCATCCAGCTGCAGCTCCTGGGAGACCATGTAAGGGAACCAGAGCTGGATGCACTCAGGATCATCCAACATGATGAATGCATCATAGATGAGTTTCAGCGAGGTGGTCACACCAAAGGTGCAGGTAGAGTGTAGCTGGGTCACCGACAGGGAAGGCAAAGGATATAGGCAGAGAGTGCGGGAATCCCCTATGGCCATTACCCTCAAAAACTACTATACCGTTTGGATATTGTTGGGAGGGATGGCTGATCGGGGGAAAGCACCAGTAGCCAGGTCAGTGGCCCTACAACTGGCTCTGGGGTACAGCGAGAAAGGGTAAAGGTAAGCAGAAACTTAGTGATAGGAGATTTGATAGTTAGGGGCATAGACAGGAGATTCTATGGCTGCAGACAGGAATCCAGGATGGATTCCCAGGTGCCTGTCTCACAAAGCAGCTGCAATACTTTCTCAAAGCGGGAGGGTGAGCAGTCAGAAGTTATTGTGCACGTGGGCAAAAATGACATAGATAGAAATAGGGATGAGGTCCCTCAAACAGATTATAGAGATCTAGGAAAAATGTTAAAAACTAAGACCTCGATGGTGGTAATCTCCAGATTACTTCCAGTGGCACATGTTGATGAAGCTAAGAACAGAAGGATATGACAGATGGATACGTGGATAAAGAATTGGTGCAAGGGGCAGGGATTCAGATTTTTGGATCATTGGGATCATTCCTGGGACAGAGGTGACCTGTTCAAGAGGGATGAGTTGCAACTGAACTGAAGGGGGAACCAATTTCCTGGCATACAGTTTTGCTAGAGCTGCAAGGGAAGGTTTAAACTAGATTGGCAGGAATTGGAATCCTCAACAGCAGGGAGGAAAGTGTGAAGCTGGAAGGAGATACAGTAATTAGAAAAAGCAAGTTGAAGAGAAAAGTCAGGCTGGAACAGGACGGAAAGCAAGGAATGCCTGTTGGATTAAATTGCATCTATTTCAATGCAAGAGGGCTGAAAGGTAAGGCTGATGAACTAAGGGTGTGAATAGGTACATGGGACTGGGATATTATAGCCATTACAGAAACATGGCTAAGGGAAGGACAGGGTTGATAGCTTAGTGTGCCACGATACAGGTGTTTTAGGTGAGACAGTCGTGAGGAAAGAGGGGAGAGGTAGTTGTAATTTTGATTAAGGAGAGTATTATAGCAGTAGTCAGAGATGAAATAACTGAGGGATCATCTAGTGAGGCTTTGTAAGTGGAGCTAAGAAATAAGAAAGGAAAGATTATGTAATTGGGTTTGTGCTATAGACCCCCAAACAGTCAATAGGAATTACAGGAACAAATATGCAGGAATATTGTGGAGACTTGCAGGAGAAATGGGGTTGTCATAGTGGGGGATTTTAATTTACCTAACATTGACTGGGACTGCCATAGTGTTAAGCTTAGATGGGGTGGAATTTGTTAAATGTGTTCACGAAGGTTTCCTCAAGCAGTATGTAGAGAGTCCTACTCGGGATGCGGCAAAACTCAGCCTACTCTTGGGAAATAGGGCAGGGAAGGATAGGTGGCTGAGGTGACAGTTGGGAGCACTTTGGGACCAGTGATCATAGTTCCATTAATTTTAACATAGCTATGGAGAAGGACAAAACTGGTCCACAGATTCAAGTTCTGAACTGGGGCAAGGCGAATTTTGATGGAATTAGACAGGAACTTGCAGGGGTTGATTGGAGTAGGTTTTTTTTGCAGGCAAAGGGATCTCTGGCAAGTGGAAGGTCTTTCAAAGTGTGATAGATAGAGTTCAAGGTCTATATGTTCCTGTGAGGGTGAAGGGCAAGATTGGCAGGAGTAGGAACCCTAGACGACAAAAGATATTGAAGCTCTGACCAGAAAAAAGGAGTCATGGCTCAGGAACAGACAGATGGGATCAAGGGAATCCCTGGAGGTATATTGGAAATACCAGAGATTACTGAAGAGGGAAATCAGGAAGGTGAAAAAGGGGTACAAGATAGCTTTGGCTGAGAAGATTAGGGTGAATCCAAAGAGATTTGTCAGGTATATTAAAAGAAAAAGAATAACTAGAGAGAGAATAGGATACCTCAAAGACGAAAGTGGAAATGTATGTGTGGAACCATAGGAGATGAACGAGGTCCTCTATGAATATTTCTCCTCCGTGTTTACCATGGAGAAAGATATAAAGACTTGGGAACTTGGGGGAGTTAGTGGAAATATCTTGAGGACAGTCTATATCACAATGGAGGAGGTGTTGGAAGTATTAGAATGTATGAAGGCGGATAAATTTCCTGGTCTTGATCAGGTATATCCAAGAAGCTTGCAAGAGGCTAGAGAAGAAATTGTGGGGGCCCTCGCTGAGATATTTGTATCATTGTTAGTCACAGTGAGGTCCCGGAAGATTGGAGTGTAGTGACTGTTGTGTCCTTATTTAAGGAGTGCAAAGAAAAGCCTGGGAACTATAGACCAGTAAACCTAACATCAGCAGTAGGTAACAAAATGTGAGGCTGGATGAACACAGCAGGTCAAGCAGCATCTCAGGAGCACAAAAGCTGACGTTTCGGGCCTAGACCCTTCATCAGAGAGCTTTTTTTTGTGAAACAATGTGAATTTATTCCCAAGTTTGTTTGGATAAACAGTGTGATTGAATATTCTTACAGAATGTTAAATTAAATGTTCTTTTTGCGACTAAATCAGCATTGAGTTACATTCTTACAAGGCCTACGCACTTGGATTGTTTAAGGTACTTACACATAATGATAGGGCTCAAAAGATATCAGCAGCATAACGTGCGAGAGAACAAAGTAAGCATTCTCCTAGACTTAACTATCAACACAATATATATTCAAATCGCAACAAAATTATGGTATATGTGAAAGTTTTTAGGCAATAGAATAGAATTTGACTAACCTATGATCAGAGATAATGGGAACTGCAGATGCTGGAGAATCCAAGATAACAAAGTGTGATAACAAAGTGTGGAGCTGGATGAACACAGCAGGCCAAGCAGCATCTCAGGAGCACAAAAGCTGACGTTTCGGGCCTAGACCCTTCATCAGAGAGGGGGATGGGGAGAGGGAACTGGAATAAATAGGGAGAAAGGGGGAGGCGGACCGAAGATGGAGAGAAAAGAAGATAGGTGGAGAGGAGAGTATAGGTGGGGAGGTAGGGAGGGGATAGGTCAGTCCAGGGAAGATGGACCAGTTGGGAAAGTGGGCCGAAAATGTCAAATGGAGTTTAATAAACATTAGTGTGAGTGATGCATTTTGGAAAGTCAAATCAAGGTAGTTTCATGGTGAATGGTAAGGCCTCAAGGACTAGTATAACTGAAGGACCTTGAAATTCAGGTGCACAGTTGTCTGAAAGTACAGTCACAGGTTGACAGGACGGTGACTAGCCTTTATCAGTCAGGGCTTTGAGTATAGAAGTTGGGAAGTTATGTTGCAGTTGTACAGGACATTTGTGAGGCCACACTTGGGGTATTATGTTCAGTTTTTGTCACCTTGCTGCAGGAAGGATGTTGTTAAAATTAGAAAGAGTGCAGAAGAAATTTACAAGGATGTTGCCAGAATTCAAGGGACTGAGTTATAGGGAAAGGTTCGACATGCTAGGCCTTTTTCTTTCAAGTATATGAGACTGAGGAGGGATCTTATAGAAGTATGTAAGATCATGAGAGGCGTGGATACAGTGAATGCACTCAGTCTTTTTCCCAGGGTTGGGGAATTGAGGTCTAGAGGGCATCAGTTTAAGGTAAGAGGGCAAAGAATACAAAGGAGTCTGAGGGGCAACTTTTTTAACATGCGGAATGAGCTGCCAGCAGAGGTGGTTGAGGTGGGTACATTAACAACATTTAAGAGGCATTTGGATGAATACATGGATAGAAAAGGTTAAAAAGGGTATGTGCAGGGAAATGGGGTGAGCGTGGATGGACATTTTGCTTGACATGGACCCATTTGGGCCAAATGGCCTGTTTCTGTGCTGTAGGACTCAATGACTCTAATAGGCAGCGAGAGCATTGCTCTATGATTGGCTGGTGCAAAAGCTGATGTTAGGTGTTAGCCTGAAGTGTCAGGGACTGGTCTTTGGTTTGTTATGGCATTGTGAAGATTTGAGAGGTTAGTGGTCTGGTGGGTGGGAGATGTTCTACTTCAAGGTGTTTGATTTGATCTCGATCACCCATGTCATTGGAATTCATAATATACTGCTATCAGGCTGTTATGTCCAGACTTCATGAATTGACCTCTTTGATCATCTACTCCCATTTCCTTTAGAGGATGGTCCTTGAAGGCCTCTTGATTCACGTGGAACCATGGTGTTTCTCTCTCTCTCTCTCTCCACCCCCTCTCCCCGGCTACCTACCCTGATCACAAATACCCCTGTGCCACAAATTCATCCAGGAATTCTCTCCCTGCCTTGCTTTCTATTAATTAACTTTTCCCAATATTATGCAGCACAAATGTCCTTCAATAGGAGCAGCCTGCCATTAAGAAGACCAGACAAGTTACATCATGTGGTATCTGGGCAGGATTGCTTATTCCCCCTGTTGAATACAGAGGCTGTCAGCTATGCAAATTTGCTCAGTGGCCATTCAGGTAAGGTGTTAATACCACATTTAAATCCCAGCCACTTCAAATAGAACTGCCAACAGGTTGCATCATGCAACCTCCACATGCAAATAAGGCATTCAAATTACTCATCCATTATCCAGCCATTGTTGTCATTATTTTGGGAACTTTGCATTGCAATAGTGTTAGGTTCTACTCATTGCAGTTGTATCGGTCCATGAATTCTCACTCGAACTACGCTTCAAAACTTGAAAACGTTTTCGGCTGCCATATGAGATGCTACAAAAATGCTAAATATGTATCAATAACAACTTTAAAAAATGGTGGCTGTGACAATCACTGGAAGTTGTTTGCTCTGGGTATTTGTCTGCTACCAGGACATACCTGTCCCCCTGTTCTACCAGATTTACTTACCATTGGAGGATGCCTGTCCTAAGGTTTTGATTGCAGCTAAGGTCTATTTGCTATGAGATAATCTAGTTTTGCCTTTTGTTGGAGACTGTCTGCTCCAGTCATGTTTACCACTGAAGTGCGGCTCCCTCAAGTTTTTGTTTACAGTTGGAGGCTGTTTGCACCATGTTTGCCATTTCTTCATCATGATCAATCAGTCTTCCCCTGAAAGTGTTTGTTGCAGGCTCTTTTGTTGACCTCATTCTTCCTCTGCTGATTCTTCCTGCTATTTTGCTGCCCTGTTCTGACATGGTTGCCAGTGGTATTTCCTTTTGTTTCAACACTGGATGCTGTAGTGCTGTTACTATTGCTCCATGGAGAATTTCTTTTGGTTTTACCATCGCCACCATATTGCAAGGGTGCTGAGAGGTGTGTCTCGAGTGATCTTTGTGATCAGAATGTATTGAGCAATAATAAGTTCTGCCCGGAACAGGCAGCGATATCTGTGTGACTCAGCTTGAGCAAGCACTTCCACACTTTTGTGACCTGGTGTCACTTTCTGTGATAGCAACAGCTTATTGATGTTGTTCTATATTGCTCAGTCTGTTCCTTTTTATAAAATATCAGTACTATGATCCTTTATTTTTACTAGATTTTTCACTTTCAGGAAAATGCTTCATTGGATCCTTCTGACAATTACAAAATAGATTGAGGCTTTTTTCTTTCCTAGAAATGCCATAAATATTTAACCTTTGTCATCTAAAACACAACTTACCATTAGAGACATACTGCCATTTTTCAACAATACTTTTTGATGCCATGCAATAAAAATGGAAAAGGAAACAGTAAACTTTCTTATATTTTATCAAGCCCATATCAGTATAATATTAAGGTACTGAGTTTCTATTGAAATGAATGCATAGTGTGTGAAAGCCCCATGTATATTCTTGCAGAAGATGTGTCTTGGCAAAACATCTTCGAAATGCAGAGGGCACATATTTGCATACTGCCTGAGGCTGTGAATATTTGACCAGAGAAGAGTCTTGGCTAATCAGAAGATAGATATTTCACATTGTAACAATACACTCAGGCCATTAGCAAACTCTGTTCACAAAGATTGCACTTGCTTTACTTTTCAGCTTTAGGTGCAGGTGATCTGGCCCATTCATATTCAATTCAACATGCATTCAATGAAAATGCAATAAAAATTGAAATTAAAGTATATCATTGGTCAACACACTGAAGAAAAAACTCATAGTTATCTCTTCAGTTTCAAGACTATGAAGGAGGGAATTCATTTCTATCATGTAGCTAACAGTAAAAGGAAACAGAAGTTAAAATTTATCATATTTGTATTCAGCATCAAAATTAAATTTCCACGCTAGATGTGTGACTCAGTGCTGAATAAAGTTGCATAGGCAGTCATGTTGGTGAAAATTAAAAGGAACCAGGGAAACGTAGTGTGTTCTTGTGTTTTTTTTAAATTAAAAAATACTTTATTTGTAGAATATACAAAATAAAACATCTTTACATACCTACCCGGTCATGCTAGCCACTCTGGGTTACCTGGGGAGGTTATGTACACCAACTAAAAGAAAAAAGCAAAAAACAAAGAAAAATTTCGGCGGTCGTCTCCCCGCACAGTCCCCGTTGGCCCCCTGACCAGTTGGGGAAGGCGCCAGCTGGGCCCAGTTACCAGAACGGGCCCTTTTTACCATTCTGGACAAGGGGTTTCATATGGTGGTCTTTCCCCACTGCGCCTTGGCAGTGGCTGAGTGTGTTCTTGTGATTTTTTTTATTTGAAAAAATATACTTTATTCATAGAATGTACAAAATAATAAAACATTTACACACCTACCCAGTCATGCAAGCCGCTCCTGGTTGCCCAGGGGGTACGTACACCAACTAAAGGAGAAAGCAAAACAAAGAAAAATACCCTGGCAGTCGTCTCCCCGCACAGTCCCTGTTGGCCCCCTGACCAGTTGGGGAAGGCGCCAGCTGGGCCCAGTTACCAGATAGGGCCCTATTTTCTATTCTGGATGAGGGGTTTCATATGGTGGCCTTTCCCCACCGAGCCTTGGCGGCAGCCGAGTGCATTCTTGCGATATGTTTTTTCAAAACAATACTTTTCTCTATTACATTACAGAGGTGCAAAACAATCAGAACAAATGTCAGTATTCCTCCTGCACTTTACACAAAATGTAATGTTTTACCTTACTGCAGGAATGTTTGCCAAATTGCTTATGACTGACTCAATTTATACTTTTTTTCATTCACACTATGTTGATTTTTTTTTATTTCCCAAGGGTTGTATGCAACCTTATATTTAAATAAGGATTAAGGTTTATGGTCCTGATTGGCGGAACACCTGATGTGATTATAGCAACATAAATCTATGGGACAAATCAAGAGGACAGGATCATTGAATTTCACTGAAATCCTTTTGTCTGGCTGTCAGTACCATTCTGGAATATCCTTATAATGCTTTGTTTGTTCCAAGTAAGTAGCAGAAAGACTATTCCAAACACAACACTTTTTTGATAGAAAAAAGTATGCAAGTGGCAGGGTTGTGGAAGGGGTGGGGGTAAAGAATTGGCTCTGTGATGTTACAGCTTCAGTTCCTCTTATGAAACTACCCTCTATAATTCATACGTAATATTAAATACTACATCTGTTCACACCTGGTTACTACATTGCAAAACAAAATGTTTACAATTTCCTTTGCACTAATTTAAAGCTATACGAATAATTTCTTCAGGATTTTCTGGCTCATTCTGTGTAATTTTGGAAATGTCACAGAGAAACACCAAAAATAAATTATCATCAAAGGTTTGGCTGATGAATAGTTTCAAACCTTCATGAAAAATCATCTGTGTCTCCAGCCCTACCACGAGTGGAGTTCCAGTAGAAGCTGGTGATAGTGATGGGGAGCTCTGAGCAAGGAGAGCTGATCTGTTCTCCAGGTCCTCCACCAGTAGATAGCAATGGTGAGGGAAGGCAGCTGGGGCAATTGAACAGGCTCTTGTTGAAAAGAAAGAGTGACTTTGGTGCAGAGCAGACTGATGGGAAGAGAGAGCAAAAAGACAAAGGGATTTCTCAGCCCAGTGTAATCCATGTAGGCATTGCCCACACATCAGTTAAATAGTATTTTGCTTATCATTAGCTTCCCTTCGTGTTTGTAATAGCCTGACGCCAATGAAATAATTAATCTTTACATCATGACATTTAGGCTGTCCAGTTCTGAGGAAGGGTCACCGGGCCTGAAACATTATCTCTTTTTTCCTTCACAGATTCTGCCAGACCTTAGATTTCCTACAGTGTGGAAACAGGCCATTTGGCCCAACAAGTCCATACCGCCCCTTAAAGCATCCCACCCAGACCCATCCCGGTATAACCCACACACTCCTGAACACTACAGGCAATTTAGCATGGCCAATCCAACTAGCCTGCACATCTTTGGACTGTGGGAGGAAACCAGAGCACCCGGAGGAAACCCATGCTGACACAGGGAGAATGTGCAAACTCCACACAGACAGTTGGCAGAGGCTGAAATCGAACCCGGGTCCCGGGCGCTGTGAGGCTGAGGTGCTAACCACTTAGCCACCATGCCGCCTGCTGAGCTTTTCCAGCAACTTTGTTTTTGTTCCTGATTTACAGCATCTACAGTTCTTTCAGTTTTTATTTTGTCCAAATGTCATTTTACTTTAGCAATGAAATTCATTGATCATGCGATTCTGAAAAAAAATCTTCAAGTAAGCTATTGAATATTTTCAACAGTTTCTTATTACTATTTCAATTTGTTTATCCCATTTCCCTATTTCTCCCTGTAATGCTTTCACATGACAGAGTTCCGGGCTGGACACTCTTTGCCTAAGGTAGGGAATGCCGATCCCTCAAGGACAGCAGCTATGCTGAGACAAGAGTCAACTCAATCTCTAAGCAATCAGGGAAAGAATCACAATTCAAATTCGTAGATTCATAGATTTATACAGTGTAGATAAGGCTCTTCAACCCATCCCAAGTCTGCACCGATAGAGCTATCTCTAAAGGTGCGCTAGTCCCAATTTCCTGTACTTGTTCCATACCCTTGATTGTTATGATATTTGAAGTGTTCATCCAAATAGCTTTTACAGCTTGTAAGGCTTCCAGCTTCCACTACCTTCCCAGACAGTGCATTCTAGATTTACACCAGCCCCTGAGTGAATACGTTTTTTCCCAAATCTCTTCTGAATCTCTTGCCCCTTAACCTGAAACAATGCTCTCTTGTGACTGACCCCTCAACTAAGGATAACAGCTGCTTTCTATTCACCCTGTCCTTACCCCACCTAATCCTATACACCTCAACATTGCCCTCTCTTAGTGTTCTCTGATCTAAACAAAGGAATTCAAGCCTATTTAGCCTTTCATTATAATTCAAATTCTCCGTCCCGGACAGCATCCTCTATTCCCTCTCGCACTATCACATCCTTCCTGTAATAACGTGACCAGAAATGCACACTGTACTCCAGTTGTGGCCTAATCAATGCTCTATACAACTCCAGTGTTACTTCTTTACTCTAATTCTCTATGCCACAATTGATGAAAGCAAATGTCCCACATGATTTCTTAACTATACGATTCATGTGCCCTGCCAACTTCAGGTAATAACTACCCCAAGATTCCTCCAACCCTCGAAGCTACTCAATGTCCGGCTATTCATCAAATACTGCCCCATCTTGTTTTTTCTTCCGAAGTGTATCACCTCACACTTATCAGGGGTAAATACTATCTGTCACTGCTCTGTCCATCTGATCAAGCCATCTATGTCTCCTTGACTATTAACCACTTTACCAATCTTGGTGTTGTCTGAAAATTTGCTCAATAGTCACCCCACATTTTCATCCATATCATTTAGGTAAATAACAAACAATAAGGGTCACTGGACTGATCCTTATGGTAAACAGATGGACACTGGTGGCCAGTCATTCGAATAGCCTCTTACCGTTACCTTTGTGCCCTATTACTAGGCCAGTTTCTAATCCAGCTCACAAAGTTTCCCTCAATTCCATGCGCTGTAACCTTCTCAATCAGTTCTCCATGTGGGACCTTGTCAGAAGCTTTTCTAAAACCCACACAAACTACATCAACTGAACTTCCCTCATCCATACAATTAATCACATTCCCAAACATTCTCATAAATTTGTGAAGCGCAACATCCATCTGACAAAGCCATGCTGACTATCCCTAACTAACCACTGCCTTTCCAAGTGGGTATAAATTTGTCCCTTCAGAATTCCTCCAATAGCTTCCATACTACTAACTTGATTCTCACTGGTCTGTAATTTTCTGGTTCATTTCTACCACCCTTCTTGAAAAGTGATACTACATTAACCATCTACCAGTCCTCTGGCACTTCCCCTGTGGCCAGAGGAGAATTTTTAAAAATTATGTCAGAGCCCCTGCACACTTCCCACAGCAGCCTGGGATCAATTTATCCAGGCCTGGAGATTTGTCTGTTTCTAAGCCTGATAGAGCCTCCAATACCTCCCCAATTCCTATGTCAATCTGTGCAAGATCCTCACAATTCCTCTTCTTGAATTTCATACCTACATTCCCCTTTGCAAAAGTGAAGATCAAAGAATGATACTCATTTAACACCCTTCCGATATCCTATGGTTTCACACACAGGTTTCCCACCTGGCCACATATGGGCCATACTTCTTTTCTGGTTAATCCTTTCCCTTTATATATTTATAAAATATCTTAAGATTCTCCCCAATCCTATTTCCAATTCATTATTCATCCCCCTTTTTTGCTCTAATTGCTTTCTTAAATGCCCTCCTCTACTTTCAGTATTCCTCGAGGGCCGCAGTTGAATTGCTGTCTTTGGCCTTGCTAAAATCCCTTCACTTCTTCCTCATCCACTCCTGAAATATCCCAGATATCCAGGGTTCTCTGTACTTATTGATCCTACACTTCCCTCTAAGGAGTGCCCGTTGAACCTGTACTCTCCCCAGCTCCTTTTTGAGTGCCCCCCTAATTGCTCTGTTGTAGAATTACACACAAGGAGCTGGACCAGGTCAACCATGGCCAGATCTTGCTTTATTTTAATAAGATTTGCCTCCGTCCAATTAAAAGGCAGTTTTTGCAAGCCTTATTTCTCCTTATTCAGAACAAATTTGAACCATACCATGCCGTGGTTGCTATCACTTAAATGCTTCTTCACTGTCCCATCGAACACTGGTCCAGTGGTCTTTCCCCAGAACCAGATCCAGAACTGCTCTGTCCCTTTTTGGGCCTTTTACAAATTGACATTGAACTAAGGAACAATTGTAGGAATAATAGAATTGGATTTGAAATTCAAAATTGGACTTGAAATGAGCAAATGAACTTTGTTAATTGTGAGATAGTATGTTTTCAGAACAGAAAATAAAGATACCACATACTCCTTGGAAAGCAAATGTTTTTAAATGTCAGCCAGGAACAGAATGGTAAGACTAAGGAGCAGGATTACACCAATCAGCTCCTGGCATTCAACAACATTATGGTTGACCTGGCTGTGGTCTTGACCGCACTTTACTGTTGATATCCATAGTCCTTGACCCCCTGATTCATTAAAAATCTGTTCAATCTGTTCAACTCTTCCTTGACTAGATTCCACAATTTGACCTCTACTTTATGGGGAGAGAATTCAACAGGCTAACAATCCTTCTACATAAGAGGAAGGTCTTCCTAGAATCTATGCATTCCTCTCAATATGTTGCTTACTTCAATAAGATCATTCTTATTCTTCTGAGCTCCAATGGATGCATCTTCAACATTTCCTTATAAAATAAACCTTAGTTTCTGGAATAGATTGCATGAATTATCTTTGAACAGATTATAACACAATTATGCCTTTGCAAAACAAGGAAACCAAAACTGTATACAGTATTCCAGATATATTCTCATTAAGGCTCGAGACAAGATCATTAAATCTTTAAAGCTTTCCAAATTTTATATTCCACTGCCATTGCAATAAATGCTATAAATCTTCTAAGTAACTTGCTGCGCTTGCACACTAAGTTTTTGTGGTATGTGTACCAATACACCTAAATCCCTCTGTATGTCGGAAAACTAAGTGAAGCATGTCCCTCCATTTAAATAGTATACTGTTTTTTCTAGCCTTTCTGCCAAATTGGGCGAGTTTACATTTCCCCACAATATAAATTACAGCTTTCAGTTTTTTTTGCCTATTTACACAAACCATCCAAATCCCTTTACATTCTCTTTACCTTCTCCCCACAGTTTGGTTCTCTAATTATCCTGGTGTCAATGCCAAATTTAGATACCAAACATTCATCCCTACATGCACATCATTGGTATGGATTGTAAATATTGGGATGGGCCCCAATATTGATTCCTATAACACTACAATAGATACTGCTTGCCAAACTGAAAAGAATCCCAATTTTCTCTTTCCTGTTTGCTCAACAATCCTTTATTCATATTGATATGCTTCCTCCCTTTTCTGTGAATTTTTATCTTGCGTGGAAAACTTTGAAGGGGCATCTTAATGGAATTTTTCTTTGGAAATCCGAGTACATTATATCTACTAATTCCCCTTTATCCATTTTGCATGTTACTTCTTCGAAAAAAAGTATTATATTAATTTTAAAAATTACAGGAATCTATGATATGATATTTTGATAATTAGAAAAATAATGATTTACAAAGATCATATCAACATGGCTTCATGAAAGTGATATCATTATTGAAAAACTTTTTACAGTTATTTTGAGGATACTACTAGTCAAGTGGGTAAGGGGAAACTAGTGGATATGGTGCATTTGGATTGCCCAAATACTTTCATTAAGGTCCCATATTGGAAATAAATGAACAAAATTAGGCCACATGGATTGGGGGGAATATACTGACACGTATTGAAGATTAATTTAGATAAAGCAAATAGAGACTAGGATAAATCAATCATTCTCAGATTATTGGTAGGACCAGAGCTTAGGCTCCATTTTATTAGCGATTTGTATGAATGATTGAAAATGGGAAACAAATGTAATATTTTCTAGTTTGTGCCTGACACAGACCGAGGTGAAAATGCATGTTTTGTTTATGTTATTAAAGAGTTCCAAGTAGACATTGTTACAAGGATAGTAGGAACTGCTGATGCTGGAGAATCTGAGATAACAACTTCCCTGCTCCTCTGATGCTACTTGGCCTGTTGTGTTCATCCAGCTTCACACTGTGTCATTCAAGTAGAAATTGACTGGCTGAGTGCAGGAGCAAGAACATTAAGGGCGTTCAACATATTAATTCCTTTAAGGAGAGATTGAAAAAGTTGCTTCTCTATCCTCTAGATTTCAGAAGATGACAGGATCTCATGGAAACTGACAACATTCTTAGCAGACAGCCAAGATTGATGCAGAAAGGAGATTTTCCTTGGCTGTGTGTGGAGCCAAGGGATGCAGCTTGAGAGTAAGTGGCGTAACATTTAGGATTGAGATGAGGAAAAATTTCTTGACTCAGAGGGTAGTGCATATTTCGAATTCCATATCTCAGAAGGGCTCAATTATTAAGTATGTTGAAGGCAGAAATCAATAGATTTCTAGTTACAACTGATATCAAGGGATACCTAGTCTTTGATATTCTCACTCTTTCTCTCTCTACAACCTCTCTGCAGCTGCAACACTGAATTCTGCACTCTGTTCTTCTACCCTCATGCACTTTGTATGTAGAGCACATAAAACAACACTTTTCACTGTATCTCGGTATATGTGTCAACAGTAAATCAATCAATTTGGGGATTTGTGGGAAAGTGGCATTGAGGTAGAATAACCAGCCACAGTCTGGAATGATGGAGCAAGCTTGGGAGTATTGAATAGCCTACTCCTGCTCTTTCATTCTTACATTTCTTACCTTTAGCAAGTTTTGAGAAGATTTGCAGCTCAGGTGGAGGTTCTGGATATGTTTGCTCACTGAGCTGGAAGGTTCTTTTTCAGACGTTTCGTCACCTTTTTTTATTTAAAAAATATACTTTATTCACAGAATGTACAAAAAATAAAACATTTATACACCTACCCAGTCATGCAAGCCGCTCTGGGTTACCCAGGGGGTACGTACACCAACTAAAAGAAAAAAAAACAAAGCAAAGCAAAGAAAATACCCTGGCAGTCGTCTCCCCGCACAGTCCCCGTTGGCCCCCTGACCAGTTGGGGAAGGCGCCAGCTGGGCCCAGTTACCAGATAGGGCCCTTTTTGCTATTCTGGATGAGGGGTTTCATACAGTTGTCTTTCCCCACCGCGCCTTGGTGGCAGCTGCTCCAAGCTTTAGCATGTCCCTCAGCACGTAGCCAGTCTGCAACATTCGGTCAGGGTCACTTCTTTCAGCTGGCAGACCAGCAAGTTGCGGGCAGACCAAAGAGCATCTTTCACCGCATTGATGGTCCTCCAGGCACAGTTGGCCTCGGTGTGCGTCCCGGGAAACAGCCCATAGAACACGGAGTCCCGTATCACGGAGCTGCTCGGGACGAACCTCAACAAATACCACTGCATCCCCCTCCAGACCTCCAGTGCATAGGCACACTCCAGAAGGAGGTGATCGACAGTCTCGTTCTCCCCACAGCCGTCTCGAGGGCAGCATGCGGTGGCGCAGAGATTCTGGGCGTGCATAAAGGATCTCACTGGTACAGCGCCTCTCACCGCCAGCCAAGCAATGTCCTTGTGCTTGTTTGAAAGTTCTGCCGATGAGGCGTTCTGCCAAACAACTTTGGCAGTCTGCGTGGGGAACCACATGATGGGATTCACCCTCTCCTTTTCACGAATGGTCTCGAGGATACTACGCACTGACCACTGCCTGATGGCCTTGTGGTCAAAGGTGTTTCCTTTCAAAAATTTCTCCATGAAGGACAGGTGGTACGGGACGGTCCAACTACTCGGAGTGTTCCGCGGCAACGAGGCCAGGCCCATCCTTCACAACACCGGGGACAGGTAGAACCTCAGTAAGTAGTGACACTTGGTGTTTGCGTACTGAGGATCTACGCACAGCTTGATGCAGCCGCACACAAAGGTAGCCGTCAGCGCGAGGGTGGCGTTCGGTACGCCCTTTCCCCCATTTCCCAGGTCTTTGTACATGGTGTCCCTGCGGACCCGGTCCATCCTTGACCCCCAAATGAAGTGGAAGATGGCCCGGGTGACCGCAGCGGCGCAGGTCCAGGGAATAGGCCAGGCCTGCGCCACATACAACAGTACCGAAAGCCCCTCGCCCCTGACTACCAGGTTCTTACCTGCGATGGAGAGGGATTGGAGCGTCCACCTGCCCAGATTTTACTTCAGATTGGTGATACGCTCCTCCCAAGTCTTAGTGCACGCCCCAGCTCCACCGAACCAAACACCCAGCACCTTCAGGTAGTCTGTCCTGATGGTGAAGGGGATGAAGGAGCGGTCGTCCCAGTTCCCAAAGAACATGGCCTCACTCTTAGCCCTATTGACTTTGGCACCCGAGGCTAGTTCAAACTGGCTGCAGATGTCCAACAGCCGACGATCGGTGCAGAAGACGGCAACGTCGTCCATGTACAGGGAGGTCTTGACCTGAAGGCCTCCGCTGTCTGGGATAGTCACGTCCTTCAGGCCCACGTCCTTCCTGATGGATGTGGCGAAGGGCTCCACACAGCACACAAACAAGGCAGGAGAGAGCGGGCAGCCCTGCCTGACTTCAGATATGACGTGAAAACTGTCCGATTCCCACCCGTTGATTGAGAATGCCCTACCGATGTTGGCGTAGAGCAGCCAGATCCAATTGCGGATGCCCTCCCTGAACCCCAATTTGGAGAGGACGTCCCTCATGTAAGCATGAGAGACCCTGTCGAAGGCCTTCTCCTGCTCCAGGCTGATGAGGCAGGTGTCCACGCGCCTGTCCTGCACGTAGGCGATCGTATCCCTGATGAGCGCAAGGCTCTCAGCGATCTTCCTGCCCGGCACAGCACAGGTTTGGTCAGGGTGAATCACCGACTCCAGGACGGACCTGACCCGGTTGGCTATGACCTTGGCCAGGATTTTGTAGTCCACATTCAATAGTGAAATGGGACGCCAATTCTTAATTTCTTCCCTCTCCCCCTTCCTCTTGTAAATGAGGGTGATGATGCCCTTCCTCATGGACTTGCACATTTCCCCTGCCTGAAGCGCACTATCATACACCTCCAGCAGGTCCTGGCTGTCCAGGTCCCACAGAGCGGAATACATCTCGACCGGTAAGCCGTCACTCCTGGGAGTCTTATTCCTCTCCAAGGACTTGAGGGCTCTGGTCAGCTCATCCCGGGATATCAGCCGGTCCAGCCACTTCCTTGTGCCATCGTCTAAGACCTCCATGATAGACGACAGGAACGACTCGGAGGCCGTGCTGTTCGTGGGCTTCGTGTCGTACAGTCCGGCTAGAAGGATCTGCTGATCCTCAAAATGTCAGGCCGAGACGACGTCACCGAGCCGTCGTCCTCCTTCAGCCGGCTAAGCACAGAGCTCTCTTTGCGCACCTTCTGAAAGAAGAAACGCGAGCACGTCTCGTCCTGCTCCACTGAGCGGACCCTGGCCTGGAAGATTATCCTGGAGGCCTCCGCGGCGAAGAGCGAGGCTGGTCGTCCTGTGACAGTCGGCCAGCAGGAGGCAGTGGTCAGAGAAGAACACTGGCTTGACGCCGGTGGATCTGACCGAGAGCGCCCGTGACACAAACAGCAAGTCTATTCTTGAGCGAATAAACCCACCTGGCTGCGACCAGGTGTACCTCCGCTGCACTCCGTCTGCAGGGGTGCTGAAGACGTCGAGCAGCTTGGCGTCCTTCACCGGGCCCATCAGAAATCTGGACGTGACGTCCAGTTGACTCCCCCCACCCGCTGTCCCCACACCAGATCTTCCATCCGCATCGATGATGTAGTTGAACTTTCCGCCTAGGATGACCGGCCTGGACGTAGCCAGCAGGGGTGGAAGCCGCTGCAGGACGGCCAACCGCTCACTCCGTACCGCTGGGGCGTACACGTTGATCAGCCTCAGGGGAGCGTTCCTGTAGGTGACATCAACCACTAGGAGGCGCCCCCCCACCACCTCCTGAACTTGCGAGATGGTGAAGTTGTGCCCCCGCAGCAGAACAGCCAGGCCCGAGGACCGACAGTCGTTACCCCCGGACCAGATTGAAGGCCCACAGGTCCAGGCGCCCGACCATTTCCCGTACCTGCTGAGGCGCGGTATCCCGCACTTCTGCAGAAACAGGAGGTCCGCCTTGACGGTGGTCAGGTAGGCCAACGTGGACACACATCTCGCGGTTGACTTGACGCTGCGCACATTAACGCTCGCAACTCGTACCCCCATTGTGAGCACTGACCGCAGTACCCTCCCCGAGTCCAAGGTCCAGCCCCTCCATCTGTCCCTTCATGCCCATTGCCCGGGCTAACTGCTGGACGTTCTCCGGGCTCAGGAAACCATCCGTGCTGCCTTCCGGGTGGCATCCCCCCGTTGGGGGTACAAAGGCAGGAGAGTCCGGCTCTGTGTCAGGTTGGGGGCACGTTGTTTCCTGCTTCCCGCCTGCAGGTTCCAGGTGGCCCTCCAGGGCCCCAGCGGTGCGTGGCTGGGTGTCGGAGGGAGCCTCAGGACGCCACCCGTCCCCTGGAAGCGGGGTGCTGCTTTCCTTCTCAGTGGAAGTCTTCAGCTTCTGCTTTCGGCGGGCCTCCTATGAATCCCCCTTGTCCGAAGAGCTCTTATACCCCCCCTGTAGCTGCCTATTCCCAACTGAAGTTTGCGGAGCTGGGGCCCTCCGATGCGCCTTCTTCCTTGACTTCTGGACCGTCGTCCACTCTCCTGGGTCACCTGTCGCCTCCTCCATCGACTCCGGGTTGTCGGGAGGGGAGTGGAGCCTGGAGGGGCGCTTTGCTGGCTTTGGGTCCATCCTGTGGGGCTGGGCCCTCCTGCACAACCTGGCCCTCCTGCACACTAGGGGGTCCTTGCGGGGGCCTGGTGCCTTCCTCTCCTCCGGGAGGGGGGGTTGCCCCGCATTGTCCCTGCCAGCGACCTGGGCGTAGGTGGTCCCCCGCCGCGGGCATGCCCTGTAGATGTGGCCTGCTTCCCCGCAAAGGTTGCAGCTTTTTCCCTTTGGGCAATCCTTTGCAAGGTTTCCATCCTCCCTGCAGATGGTGGCTTTACAGTCGGCCGCCATGTGACCTGACCTACCACAGACATGGCAGGCTTTGGGTTGCCCTGCGTAGGTCAGGTAGCCCTTGCTCCCGCCGATCGCGAAGCTGGACAGTGGGTGTATGATGTTCCCGTCCGCGCCCATCCTCAGCGTCACCCTGACCTCCCTTTCACTTGTCCAGATCCCGAAAGGGTCCATTATGTTGGTTAGGTCCACTTCCACCTTCACGTACCTTCCAAGGAAGGTCAGGACATCAACTACTGGCACATGCGCATTGTACATGTGTACAGTCACCATACGGCTCCTCTGCGCTGGCATCACGAGCAGCGGGACGGCGGTCAGAAAAGAGAGGGGGCCCTCACCTCCTTTTTCCTTGAAAACCTCCAGGAAGTGCTCGCAAAGCAGGCAGTAAATGTCCGCAGCAGTGAACCCACAACAGTCCAATAGGACCCTCTTCATGAAGAAGGTGCGGTCCACAGGTGCACCTTCATCCACCTTCTTGACGGAAACACGGATGGTGTTCCGGACCCCCTGACCCGGTGCATGGGCACTTGCCGCAGCCATCGTTGCAGGTAGGTTGCTCCCCTGAACCAGCGTTAGGCTGAAGCCAGCATTAAGATCCACCGGTTGCAAGGGTGCACAGCCAACCCGACGTCTTCCTTCCACCTCCAACACAGTCGCACTGTCCTCTTCTCGGTCCATAAAAGAGTGGGTCTTTATTTTGTTCCAGATATAAGCTGGTTCACTGAGATGGAAGGTTTGTTCCCAGACAATCCATCACATTTTTTTTATTTGAAAAAGTATACTTTATTCATAAGATGTACCAAAAATAAAACAAATTTGAACACCTACCCAGTCATGCAAGCCGCTCCGGGTTACCCAGGGGGTACGTACACCAACTAAAGGAAAGCAAAACAAAGAAAATACCCCGGCAGTCGTCTCCCCGCACAGTCCCAGTTGGCCCCCTGGCCAGTTGGGGAAGGCGGCAGCTGGGCCCAGTTACCAGATAGGGCCCTTTTTTCTATTCTGGATGAGGGGTTTCATACAGTTGTCTTTCCCCACCGCGCCTTGGCAGCGGCTGCCCCAAGCTTTAGCGCGTCCCTTAGCACGTAGTCCTGGACCTGGGAGTGCGCCAGTCTGCAACATTCGGTCGGGGTCAGTTCTTTCAGCTGGCAGACCAGCAAGTTGCGGGCAGACCAAAAAGCGTCTTTCACCGCATTGATGGTCCTCCAGGCACAGTTGATGTTGGTCTCGGTGTGCATCCCGGGAAACAGCCCGTAGAGCACAGAGTCCCGTGTCACGGAGCTGCTCGGGACGAACCTCGACAAATACCACTGCATCCCCCTCCAGACCTCCCGAGCATAGGCACACTCCAGAAGGAGGTGATTGACAGTCTCGTCCTCCCCACAGCCGTCTCGAGGGCAGCGTGCGGTGGCGCAGAGATTCTGGGCGTGCATAAAGGATCTCACTGGTACAGCCCCTCTCACCGCCAGCCAAGCAATGTCCTTGTGCTTGTTTGAAAGTTCTGCCGATGAGGCGTTCTGCCAAACGACTTTGGCAGTCTGCGTGGGGAACCACACGACGGGATCCACCCTCTCCTTTCCCCGAAGGGTCTCGAGGATACTACGCACTGACCACTGCCTGACGGCCTTGTGGTCAAAAGTGTTTCCCTTCAAAAATTTCTCCACGAAGGACAGGTGTTACGGGACGGTCCAACTACTCGGAGCGTTCCGCAGCAACGAGGCCAGGCCCATCCTTCGCAACACCGGGGACAGGTAGAACCTCAGTAAGTAGTGACACTTGGTGTTTGCGTACTGAGGATCTACGCACAGTTTGATGCAGCCACACACAAAGGTAGCCGTCAGGGCGAGGGTGGCGTTCGGTACGCCCTTTCCCCCATTTTCCAGGTCTTTGTACATGGTGTCCCTGCGGACCCGGTCCATCGTCGACCCCCAAATGAAGTGGAAGATGGCCCGGGTGACCGCAGCGACGCAGGTCCAGGGAATAGGCCAGGCCTGCGCCACATACAACAGTACCGAAAGCCCCTCGCCCCTGACAACCAGGTTCTTACCTGCGATGGAGAGAGACCGGAGCGTCCACCTGCCCAGATTCTGCTTCAGTTTGGTGATACACTCCTCCCAAGTCTTAGTGCACACCCCAGCTCCACCGAACCAAACACCCAGCACCTTCAGGTAGTCTGTCCTGACGGTGAAGGGGATGAAGGTGCGGTCGTCCCAGTTCCCGAAGAACATGGCCTCGCTCTTAGCCCTATTGACTTTGGCACACGAGGCCAGTTCAAACTGGCTGCAGATGTCCAACAGCCGACGATCGGTGCAGAAGACGGCAACGTCGTCCATGTACAGGGAGGTCTTGACCTGAAGGCCTCCGCTGCCTGGGATAGTCACGCCCTTCAGGCTCACGTCCTTCCTGATGGATGCGGCGAAGGGCTCCACACAGCACACAAACAAGGCAGGAGAGAGCAGGCAGCCCTGCCTGACTCCAGATCTGACGGGAAAACTGTCCGATTCCCACCCGTTGATCGAGACTGCGCTCACGATGTTGGTGTAGAGCCACCGGATTCAATTGCGGATGCCCTCCCTGAACCCCAATTTGGAGAGGACGTCCCTCATGTAAGCATGAGAGACCCTGTCGAAGGCCTTCTCCTGCTCCAGGCTGATGAGGCAGGTGTCCACGCGCCTGTCCTGCATGTAGGCGATCGTATCCCTGATGAGCGCAAGGCTCTCAGCGATCTTCCTGCCCGGCACAGCACAGGTTTGGTCAGGGTGAATCACCGACTCCAGGACAGACCTGACCCGGTTGGCTATGACCTTGGCCAGGATTTTGTGGTCCACGTTCAATAGTGAAATGGGACGCCAATTCTTAATTTCTTCCCTCTCCCCGTTCCTCTTGTAAATGAGGGTGACGATGCCCTTCCTCATGGACTTGCACATTTCCCCTGCCCGAAGCGCACTATCGTACACCTCCAGCAGGTCCTGGCTGTCCAGGTCCCACAGAGCGGAATACAGCTCGACCGGTAAGCCGTCACTCCTGGGAGTCTTATTCCTCTCCAAGGACTTGAGGGCTCTGGTCAGCTCGTCCTGGGATATCAGCCGGTCCAGCCACTTCCTTGTGCCGTCGTCTAAGACCTCCGTGATAGATGACAGGAACAACTCGGAGGTCGTGCTGTTCGTGGGCTTCGTGTCGTACAGTCCAGCTAGAAGGATCTGCTGATCCTCAAAATGTCAGGCCGAGACGACGTCACCGAGCCGTCGTCCTCCTTCAGCCGGCTAAGCACAGAGCTCTCTTTGTGCACCTTCTGAAAGAAGGTTCACGAGCACGTCTCGTCCTGCTCCACTGAGCAGACCCTGGACTGGAAGATTATCCTGGAGGCCTCCGTGGCGAAGAGCGAGGCTTACTGGCCCCTCACCTCGCGGAGGTCCTTCGTGACATCGACCCCCATCAACTGCAGAAGGAGCAGGTTCTGCACCGTTTTCTGGAGTCGCGACAGCTTTCCCCGCCTCTCCCTCGCCTTCCGAACATCCTTGAGGACAAAGAACCTCTTGATGTTCTCCTTCACCGTCTCCCACCATTCGCCCGGTGACTCAAAGAGGGGTTTCACGGTTCTCCAACCGGCGTACTCCCTCTTAAGCTCCTCGACGTTCTCTGGGGTCAACAGAGTCGTGTTGAGCTTACACGTCCCCTTGCTGGCCTGCTGGTCGTCCTGTGACAGTCGGCCAGCAGGAGGCAGTGGTCAGAGAAGAACACCGGCTTGACGCCGGTGGGTCTGACCGAGAGCGCCCGTGACACAAACAGGAAGTCTATCCTTGAGCGAATAGACCCATCTGGCCGCGACCAGGTGTATCTCCGCTGCACTCCGTCTGCAGGGGTGCTGAAGACGTCGAGCAGCTTGGCGTCCTTCACCGTGCCCATCAGGAATCTGGACGTGACGTCCAGTTGACTCCCCCCACCCGCTGTCCCCACGCCGGATCTTCCATCCGCATCGATGATGCAGTTGAAGTTTCCGCCTAGGAGGACCGGCCTGGACGTAGCCAGCAGGGGTGGAAACCGCTGCAGGACGGCCAACCGCTCACTCTGTACCGCTGGGGCGTACACGTTGATCAGCCTCGGGGGAGCGTTCCTGTAGGTGTCGTCAGCCACTAGGAGGCGCCCCCCCACCACCTCCTGAACTTGAGAGATGGTGAAGTCACGCCCCCGCAGCAGAACAGCCAGGCCCGACGTGCGACAGTCGTTACCCCCCGACCAGATTGAAGGCCCACAGATCCAGGCGCCCGACCATTTCCCGTACCTGCTGAGGTGCGGTATCCCGCACTCCTGCAGAAACAAGAGGTCTGCCTTGACGGTGGTCAGGTAGGCCAACATGGACACACATCGTGCAGTGGATTTGACGCTGCGCACATTAATGCTCGCAACTCGTACCCCCATTGTGGGCAGTGACCGCAGTACCCTCCCCAAGTCCAAGGTCCAGCCCCTCCATCTGTCCCTTCTTGCCCATTGCCCGGGCTAACTGCTGGATATTCTCTGGGCTCAGGAAACTGTCCGTGCTGTCTTCCGGGTGGCATCCCCCCGTCGGGGGTATGGAGTCAGGAGAGTCCGGCTCTGTGTCAGGCTGGGGAAGTGCTGTTTCCTCCTTCCCGCCTGGAAGCTCCGGGGGGGCCTCCAGGGACCCAGGGGCACGTGACCGGGTGTCAGAGGGAGCCTCAGGACGCCTCCCGTCACCTGGAAGTGGGGTGCTGCTTTCCTTCTCCCTTGAGATCTTTAGCTTCTGCTTTGGGCTGGCCCTCTCCGAATCTCCGTCATCAGAGGAGCTCTTATAGCCCCCCCTGTGGCTGCCCCTTCCCGCCTGATGGTTGCGGTTCCTGGGCCCACCGATGCACCTTTCTCCTCGCTTTCCGGACCGTCGTCCACTCCCCTAGGTCGCCTGTCGCTGCCTCCATTGACTCCGGGTTGTCGAGGCGGAGCGGAGCCTGGATGGGCGCTTTGCTGGCCTCGGGCCTGTCCTGCGGGGCTGGGTCCTCCTGCACGACCTGGCCCTCCTGCACATTAGTGGGGTCCTTAGAGGGCCCTGGTGCCTTCCTCTCCTCCAGGGGTCTGGCCCCGCATTGCCCCTGCCGGCAACCTGGGCGTAGGTGGTCCCCTGCCGCGGGCATGCCCTATAGAGGTGGCCCGCTTCCCCGCGAAGGTTGCAGCTTTTTTCTTGTGGACAATCCTTTGCAAGGTGTCCCTCCTCCCTGCAGTTCCTGCAGATGGTGGCTTTGCAGTCGGCTGCCACGTGACCTGACCTACCACAGGCATGGCAGACTTTAGGCTGCCCTGCGTAGGTCAGGTAGCCCTTGCACCCGCCGATCGAGAAGCTGGACGGTGGGTGTACGATGTTCCCGTCCGTGCCCATCCTCAGCGTCACCTTGACCTGCCTCTTACTGGTCCAGATGCCAAAGGGGTCCATTATGTTGGTTAGGTCCCCTTCCACCTTCACGTACCTTCCAAGGAAGGTCAGGACATCAACTGCTGGCACATGCGGGTTGTACATGTGTACAGTCACCATATGGCTCCTCTGTGCTGGCATCACGAACAGCGGGACAGCGGTCAATATAGAGAGGGGGCCTTCACCTTCTTTCTCCTGGCACTCCTGAAGGTTACATCGTAAAAACCTCCTCCGGGGAAATCCTGCAGGCAGTAAATGTCCGCAGCAGCGAATCCACAACAGTCCAACAGGACCCTCTTCACGAAGAAGGTGCGGTCCACAGGTGCACCTTCATCCACCTTCTTCACGGAAACACGGATGGTGTTCCGGACCCCCTCAGCTGGGGCACGAGCACTTGCCGCAGCCATCGTTGCAGGTTGGCTGCTCCCCTGAACCAGCGTTAGGCCGAAGCCAGCATTAAGATCCACCAGTTGCAAGGGTGCACAGCCAACCCGACGTCTTCCTTCCACCTCCAACACAGTCACGCTCTCCTCCTCTTAGTCCACAAGAGAGTGGGTCTTTATTTTGTTCCAGATGAAAGCTGATTCACTGAGCTGGAAGGTTTGTTCCCAGGCAATCCGTCACCGTTCTAGGTAACATCATCAGTGAGCCTCCAGTGAAGCACTGGTGACATTTTCTGCCTTCTAGTTATGTGTTTAGGTTTCCTTAGGTTGATGACTTCATTTCCTGTGGTGATGTCATTTCTTGTGTGGTGATGTTATTTCCTCTTCTTTTTTATTAGAGGGTGGTAGATGGGCTCCAAATCAATGTGTTTGTTGATGGAGTTCTGGTTGGAATGCCATGCTTCTGGAAATTCTCGTGCGTGTCTCGGTTTGGCTTGTCCTTGGATGGATGTGTTGTCCCAATCAAAGTGGTGTCCTTCCTCATCTGTGTGTAAAGATACAAGTGATAGTGGATCATGTCTTTTTGTGGCTAGCTGATGTTCATGTATCCTGGTGGCTAGCTTTCTGCCTGTTTGTCCAATGTCGTGTTTGTCACAGTTCTTGCAAGGTATTTTGTAAATGACGTTCGTTTTGTTTGTTGTCTGTATAGGGTCGTTTAAGCTCATTAGCTGCTGTTTTAGTGTGTTGGTGGGTTTGTGGGCTACCCTGATGCCAAGAGGTCTGAGTAGTCTGGCAGTCATTTCCGAAATGTCTTTAATGTAGGGGAGAGTGGTTATGGCTTCTGGGCACATCTTGTCTGTTTGTTTGGGTTTGTTGCTGAGAAATCGGCGGACTGTGTTCATTGGGTACCCGTTCTTTTTGGATACGCTGTATAGGTGATTTTCTTCTGCTCTTCATAGTTTGTGCTTCAGTGTGTGGTGGCTCGTTGAAATAATGTTCTAATGCAGCTTTGTTTGTGGGTGTTGGGATGGTTGCTCCTGTAGTTCAGTATTTGGTCCGTATGTGTTGTTTTCCTGTAGACGCTGGTTGGAAGTTCCCCATTGGCTGTTCACTCTACTGTGACATCTAGGAATGGCAGTTTGTTGTTGTTTTCCTCCTCTTTTGTGAATGTTATGCCAGTAAAGGGTATTATTGATGGTCTTGAAGGTTTCCTCTAATTTGTTTTGTTTAGTGATGACAAAGGTGTCATCCACATAGCGGACCCAAAGTTTGGGTTGGACGGTTGGCAGAGCTGTTTGTTCGAGTCTCTGCATTACTGCCTCTGCTACGAACCCCGATATCGGAGATCCCATGGGTGTACCGTTGGTTTGTCTGTAGGTTTTGTTATTGAAAGTGAAGTGGGTGGTGAGGCATAGGTCCACTAGCTTGATGATGTTGTCCTTGCTGATGAGGTTGGTGGTGTCTGGTGTATGTGTCTTCGGTTCTTCTAATAGTGTAGTCAGTGTTTCTTTGGCCAGGTTGATGTTGATGGATGTGAACAGGGCTGTTACGTCAAAGGAGACCATTATTTCATCCTCTTCTACCTTGGTGTTTTTGATGGTGTTCAGCAATTCTTGGGTGGAGTGAATGGAGTGGCGGGAGTCTTCTACTAGGTGTTTTAGTCTTTGGTGTAGTTCCTTGGCTAATCTGTAGGTTGGTGTTCCAGGTAGCGACACTGTGGGTCTGAGGGGGGCACCTGGTTTGTGAATTTTCGGTAGTCCGTAGAAGCGTGGTGTGTTGGATCCATCTGGTTTCATTTTTTGGAAGTCTCTCTTGTTTAATTCTCCAGATTTTTGAAGTTTTTGAGTAAGGCTGTGATTCGGTTCTCTAGTTGTGGGGGTCGGGTCTATCGCCACCTGTTGGTAAGTGTCGGTATCTGCAAGCAGTGCGTTTGCTTTCTCAATGTGGTCTGTTCGGTTTAAAATGACTGTCAAGCGTCCGTTGTCTGCAGGTAGGATAAGAATGTTTTTATCTTTTTTGAGTCCTTTTAGTGCTTTCCTTTCTTGTGTATTGAGTGTGTTTCCTTCCTTTTTCCTGCTTAATGTTGGTGCGACTGTCTGATGGTTTGCTGGGTTTCTTCTGTGAGTTCCTTGTCTTTCAGTGTTGTTTCTAACGCTGCTAAGAAATCTTTCTTGTCCGCATCCCGGAAGTTGTAATTTAATCCCCTTACTAAGATGGCATTTTCAGTGCCTGTTAATGCTCGGTCAGATAAGTTTTTTATCCATGCTTCTGTGCTGTCTGTGTTGTTATTTTGTGTGAGTTTGTCTAGTTTTTCCTGCAGGTCTAGTTTTCTCGTTTTCTGTGTTTGCCGCTGTCTGATGTCTATGGCTCGTTGTACTGTGTCTGTCCATTCATGGTCTGTCGCGTTAGTGAGTAAAGTTTTTTGGCGGGAAATTTCCCGGTTGTCACGATAAGGCTATCCTTCTATTTTTACTGAATTGAAATTTCACCAACTTCTCCCCCCCCGCAGTGGTTGAGACCCCTCTCGACCATGCCTCCTGCATTTCCCGCACCTCATCCCTTGCACCCACCCCCGCAATAACCACCAAAAGAGAATCCCCCTAGTCCTCACATACCACCCCACCAACCTCCGGATACAACGCATCATCTTCCAACACTTCCGCCATCTACAATCCGACCCACCACCAAAGACATTTTTCCAACCCCACTCTTGTCTGCCTTCCGCAGAGACCACTCTCTCCGTGACTCCCTTGTCCGCTCCACACTCCCCTCCAACCCCACCACACCCGGCACCTTCCCCTGCAACCGCAGGAAGTGCTACATCCGCCCCCCCGCCCATCTCCTCCCCCCCATCTCCTCCCCCCATCTCCTCCCTCATCCCCATCCCAGGCCCCAAGATGACTTTCCACATTAAGCAGATGTTCACCTGCAAATCTGCCAATGTGGTATACTGCATCCGCTGTACCCGGTGTGGCTTCTCTACACTTGGGAATCCAAGCAGAGGCTTGGGAACCGTTTTGCAGAACTCCGACGCTCAGTTCACAATAAACAACTGCACCTCCCAGTCGTGACCCATTTCAACTCCCCCTCCCATCCCTTAGACGACATGTCCATCATGGGCCTCCTGCAGTGCTATAATGATACCACCCATAGGTTGCAGGAACAGCAACTCATATTCCGCTTGGGAACCCTGCAGCCTAATGGTATCAATGTGGATTTCACCAGCTTCAAAATCACCCCTCCCCCCTCTGCATCCCAAAACCAGCCCAGCTCATCCCCGCCTCCCTAACCTGTTCTTCTTCTCACCTATCCCCTCCTCCCATCTCAAGCCACTCCTCCATTTCCTACCTACTAACCTCATCCCGCCTCCTTGACGTGTCCATCCTCCCCGTTCTGGCCTATCTCCTCCCTACCTCCCCAACCATACTCTCCTCTCCACCTATCTTCTCCTCTTTCCATCTTCAGTCTGCCTCCCCCTCTCTCCCTATTTATTTCAGAATCCTCTCCCCATCCCCCTTTTCTGATGAAGAGTCTAGGCCCAAAACATCAGCTTTTGTGCTCCTAAGATGCTGGTTGGCCTGCTGTGTTCATCCAGCTTCACACTTTGTTATCTCGGATTCTCCAGCATCTCCAGTTCCCATTATGTCTCTTCAACACTATAGCTGGGTTTTATCAGCAGCAATGGCATTTGCTGCCTGTGCACTCAGTTATTTCTTGATCTATCATGATCTAGTTGATTGCTGGAATCTGCAATAGGGGTACTTCAGTAGGAGGCCTAGATATCCACTTGGCACTTCTGGCTGAAGCTAGTTGCAAATGTTTTAACCTTGTCTTTACCCGCAATGTGCTGCTATCTGCCATCATTGAAAGTAAAATTGCTTGTGCAGACTCTTTCTCTAGTTTATTGTCTAATTGTTCAGGACTGCCATGACTGAAAGTAACAGGGCTGTACTCCTTTGATCAACTCCATTTGTGTGGGATTGCTCAGCTCTGCCTGTAGCATGCTGTCTTTCAGGAAGGAACAAATCTTAAAGGAGCCTATAATTGAAAGATTTATTTTGTTTTATGTCTCAAGCTACAATCAGAACTATGTTAGATCCAGTCGTTCTAACTCAGAGGCATTTTAGCTATAATAATCCTACTGCTTCCCATATAATGCCGACTAACTGACTTGATATTGAGCCTGTCAATAAGGTTAGGTTGTTTCAACAACTAACATTATGAGCTAGCTCAGCCTCCGGGGGGAAGATATATATATAGTAACACGTGAATGTCTTAATTAAAATAAAATCTATAGTGCATTTGATCTGTGCAATGATCTATTCAATGAATACACAAAATCTTGTGAAACTAAAGAAGGCAATTTCATTTTATGAACTCATCACTTCCTTTCTCTTTTTATTGAGCAATAGCTCGCTGCCTGCTCAAGTGCATCGTTGGGAACATCTGTCAACACTGGTCTAATCACTTTCCAATCTACGCTGACAATAGTCTCCATGACACTAATTGTAGGAGTGCAATAAAAGAGGGAAGATAACAGTGCCCTGTGCAGTGCTGACACCTGTTAAGAGAATAATGTTTTTTGGGCAATAATGTTGAATTAAAATTTGAACAATTCATCATTTTGCTTTAGTGATATATTAGAAAGAAGATGATGAAGATGAAGCACAAAGAACAATAGGAAAAGACAGAACGCCACAAAGTCATGGTACTCAAGTGGAGGGCTGAACGGTCTTGTTCTGCAACATAACAACTGTGTGAAAAAAGTAATAGCAGGTAATTTCAAGATTTTATTTTCTATCTGATGTAACAATGTGTGTGAACTTTTCTTTTAGGCTCAAGTCGAGTGATGATGGTGTGAACGTGCACACAAACTGGTTATTAAATTGGCAAACCACCATGCATTGCCCTTTGTGCTGTCTCTTGTTTATCTTTTTAATATTCAGAGACAGGATAAGCAGTGGGTGTCAGAGAGGTGGAAACTGAAATAGCATAAACTGCCACATTCTCTTTCCTTTCATATCATGCTCATGTTCACTTTGCTCCACCAACATCTCTACAACAACACCAGTCCCAATATCTTCCTCTCACCTCCGGTCTCGATCTTCCCCTACCCCAGTCATGATCTCTTTGCCCCCTGTCAGTCTCGGTTCTCCACCTTCCCCAGCCTCGTTCGTGCCCCCTCACAGTCCTGATACTTCCTACTCCCCAGTCCCTATTCTCCCCCCTCCTCAGTCCCGATCTCTTCTTCCCTTCCAATCCCAATTCGTCTCCCCCACAACAGTCACAACCTCTTCCACCCTCCCAGTCTCAATTCTTCCCCACTTCCAGTCGTCACTCTTCGACAACCCAGCCCCCATGACGCATAGATCCAGAATAGTTGCCAATGCAGAATAATGATTAGCCCTGTTTGAAAGTGAAGTCATAAGCATATATGGACACTGTGTGGGGGAGATGGTAGTGAACGTGGGTAAAATAACAAATTGCAGGGCAAGGTTCATGGTGGGAGGTTGTTGAACTCTATATTGCGTCCAAAGACTGTGACGTGCTGAATGGAAAAGAAGATGCTGTTTTTCCAAGCTTGCACTGAGCTTCACTGGAATAGTGCCGCAGGTCCAGAGCTGTAGTGTGATCATGAGAACAGGACAATGTTTTAAAATGGCAAGTTATGGAAGCTGAGGGACATGCCTGTGGGGTGAGTAGTGCTGTTCTGCAATATGGCCTCACTATATTTGGTCTCCATAGCGGATGAGAGAATACATTTTGAGCAGCAGATACATGAAGCTAAATTGAAGAAAGTCTAAATAAACCAAATTGAAAATAAATTAATGTTTCACTTGCAAGCAATGTTCGGGGACTTTAAAAGTGAGGAATGAGAAAAGAAAGGGGCAAGCATTGCCCCTTCTGAGATTACATCATAAGATGCTATCGTGGGGTGAAGAGGAGTTAAGAATGATCGAGGAATGGGTGCCTCTCTTGCAGGGAATTGTCTCTATGGAATTATATCAGAGGAGGTAATGAGAAGATGTGTTTGGTAGTGGCAGAAATGGTTGAGGGGATCCTTTGAAGGCTGAAGGGGTGCGTAGTAAGACCAAGGAGAATCTTTCTTGGTCCTGGGAAGACTCGAGAGGAGTAAGGGTGTATATACAGGAAATAAGTCAAGCAGGCCAAAGTAGGAAATGCTTAACTGAGTGAAAAGAAAGACAATTCAGAAATGCTATTGTGGAAGATAGCATAAAGCAGGCATAGACAATAACACCAAAAGATATCAGTGCAGAATTAAGATATTCGACCCATTGAGTATGCTCCACCTTTTGATTAGTGCTGAGATGTTTCTCAACCCGATTCTCCTGGCTTCTCCCCATCAACCTTGACCCCTTTAGCAATCAAGAGCCTATCTATCTCTGTCTTAAAAATGTTCAATGACTTGGCTTTCACAGTCTTCTGCAGCAATGAGTCCCATTGATTCACCACCCTCTGGCTGAAGGAATTCCTCCACATCTCAGTTCAAAAGAGTCATTCCTTCATTGTGAGGCTTCATTTTGGTGGGCAGACCCCCAGGGTTGACCATGTTCCACCTTCCAGACCAATCTAGATAGAGCGTCCTGACTGATGTTTTACCAGAATCCTGACTGATCTTTGTGTAGATCATTGAATGACATGCAATGCCTGGATTTATGGTCCTGGTCCCACAGGGCTGACAATGGCGCACTCAGACTACTGAGACGCAGACCCTTGACCATGGATGTCATACAACAGCGGGTCCACCCTCATAATTGATCACTGGCTTTGTGTCTAGGCTAAAGAGCATCGCAAGACAGAAGTATTGTGGGCCTTTAAGCTCTGCTTGAGGGTTAGAGTACAAAAAGGCAAGTAAAGACGTGGCAGAGATACTGTGAGCTTCGAAATGGGTGTGAAGTAAGTGAGCACTGAGAAAGCAACTGAGGAGCTGTGAGTTGCAACCTAGTCCATTCCATGAGGTGGATGGCTACCCCCATCCCTGTAAAGTATCCTGGCAGTGGTATTCCAATAAAATGTGCTGGCACGTTTCAAAGTGCAGCATTGAAATGGAGAACTGTGCTGTAAGCGGATCAGAGATATGCCATGATGCTGTAGCGAGGCTGGTATATGACCAATGTCAATGCCCCTGGATGGAGGGAGTGCACGCAGTCGCTGGCCACGGAATGGGCCCTGAAATGTTGGTGGCTGCTTTCCAAGATGGAGCAAGCAGTGAGCTAGAGGTAACTGGTCTGGCTCTTAGGTCAGGAATGTTGGTGGGTGGGAAAATGGAAACATGCATATTCATGAGATGAGCAAAGAATGACATTCTAATTCATGCCAATAGATACAAGTAGGCTTCTCACCACACCAAAGCAAAATTCTCATCTTACAGTTCAATACTTGTTTGGAGAATCAGATATTATGTTCTCAACATTGAGAATCTCTTTATTGCGGATTTCATGTTATTTTACCAACATTCTTGACAATGTCAACATCATTTGGGGCTGGGACGATTTTGAGTCCTAAATATAATTGATATTGCACTACTAGTGCAAGGCTTTAAGTTTCCTTTGACACTTACTTGCATAATCACAAATGTAAAATGAACTTAATCAATGTGCAGTAATGTAAAATATAATGCAGTGGTGTAGTGGTAATGTTCTGGGGAGCTAAGTTCAAATCCCACCATGGCAGATGGTAGAATTTGATTTCAGACAAAATCTGCAATGAGCAGTTTAATAATGGCCTTCAAACAACTGTTTTACCACCCATCTGTTTCACTAATATCCATTAGGGAGAAAGATTTTCTATTCCTACATGGTCTGGCCTATGTGCAACCAGCATTCACTCAAATTTTTTTCTATTGCTTGGACCTCTGAAATTATAGATGGCAGCAGCTTGTCGAAATGTAGTACAATGCATTCACACACCAATTAACATAAACATGGGCAGCACCATGGCTCAGTGGTCAGCAGTTCCAATGACCCAGGTTCAATTCCACCCTCGGGTGGCTGTATGGAGTTTTCACGTTCTCCGCTGTAGGTGTGGATTTCTGCCGGTTGCTCCCGTTACCTGCCACTGTCCGAAAATGTGTAGGGCCATGCTAAATTGCCCACTGTGTCCAGGGATGTGCAGGCTAAGTGGATTAGCCATGGGAAATGCAGGGTTATGTGGATAGGGTGGGGGAGTGGGTCTTGGTGGGATGCTCTTTGCAGGGTTGATATAGACTCAATGGACAAAATGTCCTCTTTTTGCACTGTAGGAATTCTATGATTCTAAATGCCTCTCATAAGTTATGCAGCCTCGCAGCTTAGAATGAATGTGGCATGTAATTCTAGACCCAATATAATGTGGTTGACTAAAAACTGCCCGCTGAAATGGCCACGCAGTTGTATAATTGTGGGACTGTCTTAATAAAGGAATGCAACTGGATGGACCAGCTGGCATTGACCTGAGCACCAGTAACTACATGGCAACCTCAGTCCCGTTGACTCTGCAAAGTCTACCTTATCAACATCTGGGTGCTCGTAATTAAGAAATCTGTCTCACAGATTAGTCAAGCAAATTTTAAGATTAGCTGTCATATTTTTATCTGGAACAAAAACAGAAATTGCTGGAAAAGCTCAGTAGGTCTGGCAGCATCTGTGAAGAAAAAACAAAGCGAATGTTACAGTTCGGGTGACCCTCCTCAGAATTGTTTTGCCTGGAATGTTGCATTTCAGACTTTGAACAGAATAAAAGAAGTGAATTTCTGTCAAAACTTATCTGACCTACAATGAAATAAAGGAGAGAAATCATTTTTTCAGCAAAGGTGAAAGGGATCATGCAAACTCAGCCCATTAACTAAATTACTTGAGCATATAGAAAGGGATGCATCATCATGAGGTATGCATTCGTTCCAGCAATCTTGGAGAAAGAATGGAAAAATGGTTATAATGGGATTGAAATGGTATTATGCAAGTCTGAAATTAATGCATTTCAAAATTCTGAATGAGATAATTAAGGTGCATCATTCAGCCATAAATTACCATTCATGCAGTCATAAAGGCACAAGAAATAGAAGCAGGAGTAGGCCACTTGAGCCTTTCAATAACTTTCATATGAAAAAGGAGCAGGGATAAGATGTTTAGTCCTTCAAACCTGTCCTGCCATTTAATAAGATCATGTTTGAACAGACTGCAACCTCAAATCTACATTGCCTCCCATTCCTGAAAAAGCTTTTGTTTAACAAGAATATATTCACTTCTGCCTTAAACATTTTCAACGAGTTTGCTTCCACCATCTTTTCAGGAAGAGTGTTCCAAAGTGTTGCCAGAGGAAGTTGTAGAGGCTGGTTCTCAATTACAACATTTAAAAAGCATTTGGACAGGCACGTGAGTAGGAAAGGGTTAGATGAATATCAAGCAAACACAGGCAAATGGGACTATTTCAGTTTGGGATACCTGGTCAGCATGGACGAATTGGACCAACAGGTCTATTTTTATTGCTTGATTCTATGATTCTGTAACAGCCCAACATAGCCTTCCCTATGGAATCATTTACAGACATGTTGTAGACAAAACTGCCACTATCCCTATTGGAGTGACAGGACATACCCAGCAGAGTTGGCGGCACAGTGATATATAAGTTGAACTGGCAGATGTCAATGCTGATTTCAGACTCCATGCATCAGATCAAACAAGGAAGGAGAATCCTGTTGCTTATTACTATAGATTTCAATGTCCACCATCAAAAGTGGTTGAACAGCACCACAACTGATCAAGCTGGTTAAGTCCTTGACAGGGTCTGTAGCATCTGTTGGGGGAGCCAACAAAAAGGAAAAACATATTTGATCCTCACTAATCTGCCTGCCTCGTATACATCTGTCCACAGCAGTATAGATAAGAGTGATCATTGCACAGCCATTGTAGCGGTGAAGTCCCACCTTCACGTTGAGAATAACCTCCATCGGGCTGTGTGATCCTATCCATATGCAAAATAGGATAGACTTCGAACAGATCTAGCAATCAAGATGGGCCTTTGCGAGGCATGATGAACAAACTGTAGCAACAGAATTCTCGTCAAACATTATCTGCAAACTCAGGGGCCTACATACCCCTGTCCTCATCAAAGGGTGAGCCCAGCACATCAATGTAAAAGATAAGGCTGAATCATTTGCAACAATTGCTTGGCAGGTGTTTAGGTGATGCTAACCAAAGTGAGACAGGAAATCACACACTGTACAAACATAACAAAACAGCAGCAAATGTGTTGAAGTGTGTAAACGTGGAAAAAATGTAAAATTATTGACACTTTATTAAAAGCACACAGTACTTGTAATAAAATAAATAAATTAAATCCGCAAATAGGAATTAATGAATGTGATCATATAGGCAAGTTTAATAAATGATATCAGAGTAAAAGAGCCCCGAAGAAACAATGACCATAACATAGTCAATTCAATGTTTAGGTTGAGAGAGAGAACATTGGGTCAGAAACAACTGTGTAAACTACTATGGAGACGTGGTGCAAAAAGGTTCACTGCTGGGAACTAAATGCTCAGGGGTTGTGACTCTTTGAAAGATTAGGACAACAGGAAGGAAAGGATAATGAGTTAGCCTGGTTAGTATGAGGTGGAATAATTACATTCGCAAGGAATGATCTTGGATTGGAAGATTTAAAATCCATATGGGAAGAATTAAGAAATAACAAGGAGAAAAAACTCTGGTGAGAGTGGTCTGTAGGCTCCTTAACAGCAGCAAAACTGTGGGCCAAAGAATAAATCATGAAATAATGAAAACATGTGGTAAAGGCACATAACCAAGGGTGATTCTAATCTTCATTTAGGCTAGGAAAGTCAAATTGGCAGAAACTGCCACAAGGAAGAATTCATTGAGTATATTTGGGGGAGGTTCTCAGAAATATATGGTATGAATTTGACCTGGGATCAGGCTATTTTTGATTTGGAATTGTGTAATGAGGCAAGTTTAATAAAAGATGTCAGTGTAAAAAAAGCCCCAAAGAAACAATGGTCATTACATAGTGAAATTCAGCATTTAGTTTGAAAGTGAGACATTGGGTCAGAAGCAACAGTGTTTAACTTAAATAGGTTAATTACAAAGGAATGAGGACAGAGTTGGCTGGTGTGGACTGGGAAAGGGGTTTAGCAGAACAGAAAGTGCTGAACAGTAGCAGTGAACCATGAGTCATAGGAAAAGTAAATCATACTATGAAATAATGATTCTAGGAAGGTAAATCAACTCTAGTTAATTACAGAAAGTATCAAATTCAATAGAAACATACATTATGACAAAGATTAGTGCAATTCAATGGATTGCAAAGAATACTGAAAAATTAATAAAGAGAGAGTAAACTTTGAGAAAAACTAGTAAACAATATTTAAAAAGTTATAAGTTCTTCTTTTAATATATAAAAAGGAGTGCAGAGAGAGAGAGAGAGACTAAAATAATCATAGGTGCCTTAGAGATTGAAACTGGTAAAAAGGTTGAATAAATACTTTGCATCAGTCTTCATACTTAAAGACATTAATAGCATACTAACATCCTAAATAATCAAAGGGACAAAAGCAGGTGAGGGCGTAAGTACAATAGCAGAGAAAAAATCCTAGGTACGCTAATAGGGTTCAAGGCCAATAAGTCCTCTAGACCTGCTATGTTGAAAGAAATAACTGCAAAGATAGTGGATGCACTGTCAATAATCTTTTAACAAACTCCTAACATTCTGCAGAAGTCCAAGACAATTGGAAAACTCTCAACTTTATTCAGAAAGAATGGAAACAAAAATAGGTAGGTATTCACCTGTTTACTTAACATCTATCGTAGGGAAAATGTTAGAACCTATTATAAAGAAAATAATCACAGGGTATGCAGTGAATAAACATGCTGAGTCAGCAAGGCTTCAAGAAGAGAAAATCATGCTTGTAAAATTTATTAGCATTCATTGAGGAGATGCTAAGAAAGATAACTAAAGGAGCACCAGTAGACGTAATAAAACAATATGGTGTTGGAGCAGTATATTAGTATGAATAGAGGGTGGTGTACAAATAGAAGAAAGAAAATTGAGTTAGGGGCATGCTTTCAGGGTGTCAACCAGGAACATGTGGGGTTTCTCAGGGGTCAGTGCTGATGCCACATCTGTGAATGAGGAAAATGATTGTACCATAGCCAAGTTTCTGAGTGACACAAAAATAGATAAGAAAGCAAGTGATCAAGATGACACAAAGAGTCTGCAGTGGGATATAGACAGGTTAAGTGAATGGGCATAAACTTGCCAGATGGAATATAATATAGGAAAATGTAAGGTTATGCATTTTAACAGAAAGGACAGAGAAGCTGAATGTTACTTGAATGGAAAAAAAGGCTGCAGAAAGCTGAGGCATAGACAGATTTGTGGGTCCTCGTGCATAAATCCTCAAAAAGCTAGCATCCATGTTAAGAATGTAATAGTGAAGGCCTTTATTGCAAAGGGAACAAAGTGTAAAAATAGGTAAGTCTTACTAAAACTGTGCAAGGCACTAGTTAGACTACACCTAGAAAACTGTGTACTGTTTCGGGCCACTTATCTAAGGAAAGATACACTGGCATTGGGGGCAGTCCGGAGAAGGTTCATTAGATTGAGCTGGGCACGGAGGGATTTAATTAGCTGGAGAGGGTGATTCAGTTGGATCTGTATTTATTGGACTTTAGAAGAATGAGAGGTAATATTATTGAAAGAAATACAATTCTTAAAGGCAACACAGTATGGAGTTGGAGGAAAGCAGTAGGCCAGGCAGCATTAGAGGAGCAGGAAAGTTGATGTTTCAGGTTGGAACCCTTCTTCAGAAATGCCAGAATCAACTTTCCTGCTCTTCTGATGCTGCCTGGCCTGCAATGATCCTCCAGTTCCAAACTGTCTTGTCTCTGACTCCAGCACCTGCAGTTCTTGCTATCTCTACACCTCTTAAAGGACTTGATAGGTGGATTCAGAGACATTGCTTCTTCTTGTGGGAGAATCTAACACCAAAGCCCATAATCTCAGATTTGTACTTTGCAGATAGAGGTGAAAAGAAGGAATTCCTTCTTGCAGTGTGTAGTGAATCAGTGGAAATCCATACTGCAAGGAGCTATAGAGGCTGAATTATCGAATATATTCAAGACTGAGATAGACAGATTTTTTAAACAGTAAGAGAATAAAAGGTAAAGGAACAAAATTGAATATAGGGATTATCAGGTCCATCATGATTACATTAAATGGCTGAGCAGATTCAGTAGACCAAATGGCCTATTTCTGCTCACACGTCTTCTCGTTTTTAAGTTCTAACAACCTTCAGCCAAATTCCATATCCTGGGTATTGATCAGAAATTGTTGCATTTGAACAAAAACTGCTTCAGTACCTGAGGAGTCAAGAATCATGCTGCACATCATGTAGCCATCATCAAACATCCCTGCTTCTGATTTTATGATGGAGGGAAGATCGTTGATGAAGCATACGAAGATGGTTTGGCCTAGGATACTACCCTGAGGAACTCTTGATGAGATGTTCTGAAGCTGAGATGATCACTCTTCACCATCCACAACCATCATTTTTATGTTAGTATGACTCCAAGTAGGTACAGAGAGAGTTAGTACTATGACAGGAAGCAAAGAGCCAAGAGATGTCGTCTGGTGCAGCCCATGAGCTGGGTGCATGTTCCTGAATGCACAGTGTCCTTACTGCAGTTTTGCAATGATCGTTGCTGGTACAGTTTTGATGTGTTTAAATGTCCTGCAAGTGGATAGAAGAAGCACTACGTGGGCTTTCAGACCCACATGTCAGATGTCAATGTCCTTGGACATGGAGAGTGTGTGGAGCTTATTGCCCTGAGCAAAATGTTGGCATCTGGTTTCAAACACAGTGACTTTTGGACCAGATCGCGAGTTGAACCCACCAACAATCCAGTCTGTTTTCCATGTCAAGTTTTCTGGTATAGCTAGTTTGTATGGTGAGTTTGGCCAGTTTTTATCACTTTGGCCTATTGATGAGACATTCAACAAACAATGATGAATGTCAGTTATGAATATGCCAATGTCTAGCAAGAAACTCATGTGGAAGAAACGGTGAGATAAATTTGACATTGAGATGAGGCTCACTGACCATCCCACCTTATTCTACCAATGAATCTACCATTCACCACACCAATCAGATTCTGATAAAGTTCCACTGCCAGTTAGTCAGCAGAAGCAATGTGCACCATCAACAAAATGCTGTGCTGAAATTCATGACGGCATTTCAGATGGCACCTTCCAAACCCACACCCACTAGCAACTAGAAGGACAAGGGATCACCACCATTTCTAAGTTCCCCTACAAAGCACTCAGTGTCCTGACATGGAAATATTGTCACCATTCCTTTTGCTTTGCTGGATCAAAAAGCTAGAGCTACCTCTCTAATGCTACTGTGGATCTGGTTCACCAAATGGATTGCAGCAGTTCAAGAAAGTAGCTCATAAAATGCTGGCCTCAGCCAGTGCCACCAATATCCATGAATGAATGAAAAAAAAGCTTTTCATTGAAAAATACTGTTTGATCTATTTAAAAGTATTAATTTGTGTGGATTTATTAGTACAGCTAAAAATGTGCCCAACAACAAAAAACAGGAATTCTTCATTTGAATTTCAGTCCTCCACTTATGAATTGTTCACTTTGAGAAGAACAATAAAATTACTTTAGTGGAGAATGACTGAGATGCAGAGAGATCTAGCTTATCAGCCATAAAACGTTAGTAAGCAACTACAGCAAGTAATTAAAAGGGCTGATGGAATGCAAACCTTTATTACAAGAGGATTTGCACATAAAAGAAAGTTTATTATGCTTCAGTTATAAAAAGCATTGGTGAAATTCCATCAAGGACCCTGTGTGCAGTTTTTATCTCCTTACTTTAGACAGAATTAACTGTGTTGGAGACAATCAGAGGAGGTTTATTAGATTCTGTTCTGAAGAAGGGTCGCTGGACCCAAAAATTAACTTCAATTTCTGTCCACAGATGCTGCCAGGCCCACTGTGATTTTCCAGCAATTTCTGTTTTCCAGCATCTGCAGTTGTTTTGCTTTTTAAAATCAGATACCTGAATGAAGGGGTTATCTTATGATGAATGGTTGGATTGACTGAGTTTGTTTCCATCATAGTTTAGAAAACAAGCGATGACTTGATTGAAGTTTATAATATCCTCAGTATTACTGAGGTGTGAACATTGAAAGGATATTTACTCCCTTCCAGAGAGCAGAGCAGGAGTGCATGGCTTTATATTAGGGGTCACCCTTCTAGAACAGAGATGAGGGGACTGTTGTGTGACTATGGATCTCTGTACCTCAGAAAGCAGAGGAAGTAGAGCAAAAATATTTAATGACAGAGGTAGATAAATTCTTGTTAGGCAAGGAAACCAAAGGTCATCATGGATAGGTGGGAATGTAGAATTTGGAACATAAAGAGGTCTCATATGATTTTATTGAATTGCAGTACAGGCTTCCAAGGTTGAATGGCTCACTTCTGCCTCTATTTCATTTGTCTGTAAGTATTAACCTATGCTATGGCATAGAGGCAGCAAGCCAGCCTAAATCAGCTATCACTGCTATCACTGGATTCATAACATGTGAAATTAAAACATTATATGATTCTCAAAATTGCTCAGTTGAACCTAACTAGACTTTACAAGTAAGTGATCTTGGACACCAAGTTTATAACTTAAACTAACGTTAGTGAGTGTTACTAGCTTTAGTTAATAACTAACTGAACGGATGCAGTCGACCACATTAGCGGATGTACAGGTGAACATCTGTCTGATGTGGAAGGTTTTTTTTGGTTCCTTGGGTGGAGGTGAGGAGGGAGTATAGGGCAGGTGTAGCACTTCCTGCGTTTGCAGGGAAAGGTACCGGGGCGGTTGGGGCTAGTGGAGAGTGTGAAGCCAACGAGGGAGTCGCGGAGAGAGTGGTCCCTACAGAAGGCAGATCGGGGTGGGGAGGGAAAAAAATCTTTGGTTGTGGGGTCAGATCTCATGTGGTGGAAGTGGTGGAAATGATATGTTGAATCTGGAGGTTAGTGGGATGATATGTAAGGAAACAGGAATGCTGTCTTTGTTTTTATTGCAGGGAGGGGATGTGAGGGCAGAGGGAGTAAGTTGTGGCCCTTGAAATAACAGGACATCTGGGATGTCCGGGAGTGGAATGCCCCATCTTGGGAGCAGATGTGGTGGAAGCGGTGGAATCGGGAGTAGGAGATCGCATTCTTGCAGGAAGGTGGGTGAGAGGAGGTATAGTCTAGCTCTACCACTCCCAGAACTTTTTCCTGTAACCGCAGGAAGTGCTACGCCTGCCCCTATACTTCCCTCCCCCTCACCTCCATCCAAGAAACCAAAAAAACCTTACACATCAACCTGCACATCCGCTAATGTGGTTGACTGTATCCGCTGCTCCCGATGGGGCCTCCTCGACATCGGTGAGACCAAGTGGAGGATTGGAAAGCGCTTTGTCGAGCACCTGCACTCAGTTCGTGACAAATGACAAAACCTTTCAGTCGTGAACCACTTCAACTCCCCCTCCCACTCACTGGGCGACATGTCCATCCTGGGCCTCCTCCAGTGTCACAATGAAGCCACCCGGAAACTGGAGAAGCAGCACCTCATATTTCCACCTTGGGATCCTACAAACCAATGGTCTCAAAGTGGACTTTACTGGCTTCAAAATCTCTCCACCTTCTCATCCCATGACCAGCCTTTCATCTCATCTCAGCCTCCTTGACCTGACACAACCCGCCCATCTTCTTTCCCACCTATCCGCTCCTGCCACCTCCCTACCTGCACTCACCTATCACAATGCCACTGACTTTCCTCAGCCCTATCCCTCCTCTCTATTTACTTCTGAGCTCGCTTCTTCCTCCCCCATTTCTGAAGGAGTGTTCCAAACTGTAATGCCAGCTTTCCTGCTGCTCTGATACTGCCTGGCCTGCTGTGTCCCTCCAGCTCCATACAGTTATGTCTTGTTAAATATATTACACTGGTCTACTGAAAAGACTCATTTCAGTCAACTTTCTTATAGCTCATTCAATAATTTTTGACATTAAGAAAAGTTTAAAAGATTTTGACTTGTGGCTATGTAACTTAGAGAAAGGGTCTGATTGAAAGAGCTATGACAGAGAACCATGTCAGTAGATGAAATGTTTGAATATTGTCTAAAAGGGATGGCTAGTTATGCAGCAGAGCCTTTCTTGAGCAAAACAAATCCTGAGATTTTTAAAGGTTGTATAAATCCTGAACGTAAGTTGCATAAATTGAGAATAATTAATACGTATAAAGTCCAAATTTTTTGCACTAGTTTATGAAGAATGGTCTAATGTGACAATCAGCAACAGGCAGAATATCAGCCTCTTAATATCTCTGATAATGAAATGTGAGGCTGGATGAACACAGCAGGCCCAGCAGCATCTCAGGAGCACAAAAGCTGACGTTTCGGGCCTAGACCCTTCTAGGCCTGAAACGTCAGCTTTTGTGCTCCTGAGATGCTGCTGGGCCTGCTGTGTTCATCCAGCCTCACATTTCATTATCTTGGATTCTCCAGCATCTGCAGTTCCCATTATCACTGATCTTAATATCTCTGCTTCATTTTTATCCAGCATTGTTAGAGCCATTCTATTCTTAGCTTAATTGTCACTTTTACTTTTCATATGCTTACAGATGGTCCATCTTTTAGCAAATTCTTCTAATCTCCCCTTTTGCTTATCCACGATATTTGCTATATTCTTCATGCTTTGCTTTTTTATTCTTTCATGAGGTGTGAGAATGCACGTGTGAACATTTGTTACCTCTCCCTTAATGCATCTTTTGGAGGGCAGTTAAGTGTTAATATTGTTACAGATCTGAAGTCACATTTAATGCAACTGCTTCCCTTCCCCAGCGGGGATCAGTGAACAAGATGAAGTTTTACTACCAATGACTTCATCTTTTCATTAGACTTAATTCGAGATATTCTTCGATCTGCCATGATAGGATACAAATCCAAGTCCCCAGAATATTAGGAAAGAGCTGCTGCAGATGTTAGATGAAGAGCCATTTAGACTTGAAACATTTACTTGCTCTTTCTCCATGGAATGCTGCCTGACCCTCTGTGATTTCCAGAATTTCTTGTTTCCCCAGAATATTATATAGGCCTGTGGATCATTAGTCTAACAACAACCCCTGTGCTGTCACATGTCCCATTTAGAGGGAAGTTTCTTACTTTTGAACTTTATGATATTTTCAACCTGAAACATTTGATGTCAAGATTTCCTTCTCTGAATGACAATAATGAGCCAAATGGGTTTGTTTTTAATAATTGCTGACTGTTGCCATGGTCACCATTACTGAGGCTAGCTTCATAACTGCAGATTTATTCATTGCATTTTAACTCCAACTATAGTAGGATTTGAACCCATGTCCCACGAATTTGGCTTCTAGGTTATTAGTTCAGTGATATCCCCACCATTTTGCTGTCTTTCCCTGCTTGTCTTTAACACAAATCTTAATCATGGCATTCTTCCAGAATTCAATTTTGTTTTATTTTCCATTGACTCTTCAGAAAAGGGTAAGAGTTTTTCAATATCGTTGGTGGTCATTTTAATTGAATGCAGCACGGATTACTTTTGGCAATCATGTTCTCCTCTAGATTTTTGATTCCTTATGGCAAAATGGCAGGTAACCCATAAAAACAATTGGCAATAATAGGTAGTATCTTCTACAATTCCTTTAAGATAACTGAACAATATTCTACAATGCTTGTTGGCAACTTGTACAAAACTATACAGAGCCTACAATTAGATAATTCTTCTTTGCTTGTAGCATTGATATTGTTAATGACTTCCATATCCAGCACGTCTGAGACAAAAAGTTTGTGTTTCAAGGTAATTAAACCCTGTTCGACAATAGCTTAATTAATGGATGTGATTTAGTGTTCAAGAATGAAAGTAAAATCATCCACTGATTTAGTTGGCCTTTTCCTCTAAATAATTGAGTTCATTGTTGATTTTCTACATGGATGGTTATGTTTAATAATTACAATTAATTTGGATCACAGAATGTAATTGAGTGGTAATGACAGTAAAAGCAAGTTTAATGACCAAAAGAATTGTTCAGAATGCCAGTAATACAAAACGCATTCCACAAATTCAGCAATTTTACCCACGTCACAAGAGTGTATTTGCATTCTTTCAGTTCTTAATTGATGCTGCTATGGCGTATTCTTACAAGTAGTATTTTGTTAATACAGTACTGATAGGCTTCCCTGTCTTGTGATTTTTCATTATAGGAATAAATGCCACTTCATACATTTCTGTGGAAATTAGGTTCTTAATCTGAATAGTGTATTTCCTGATACTGCTCTTTAAATCAAGTAGATCACACAGTTATAATGCAGATCTGAATAAAGCTCAGATTGTTTTATTGACTGTCTACCCATGTGGATTCTAAATTCAGAGCCTTCACACGAAATCTAATCTGAACGTGGGGATATGGATGGGAGAAGAAGGTCCTGGAATAAAACTCACTCACCTACCAGCAACATGACATGAACACACCAAGTTTGAGGTTTAACTGCTGTGCATGTCACCCCAGTGGAATATACATGTCTGCAATTTAGATAGGTAAAAAGACAGCTGAATGAGAATTTAGCCTCCATTTCAGCCTTGGCTGCCAGTGCTTATGTGTCCTGCCAGGTGAGAGCAGAATGGTGATTGATAGGGCTGTGAAATTGAGATGCTGAAAGACTTTCAAATGTTGATAGCTGCTCCTTTGCAGAACTGAAAGGTCATTACTCAGAGGATGTGTTCTGAGACTGTGGGAAGAACTTTCCAATGAATTTCAGAACCTTGTGATTGCAGTCAAAATCGGCTCACAATTGCACAGTCTTTTGGGGGCCGGGGTCGGTTCAGTCACCTAGCTATGATAGTTCAAATCTAGTTTATGATTTGTGTAATTAACATATAAGTTTTAGTTTTTCTTTTAATTGAAGTTTAATGTTTAAGTTGGAATAAGTGCAATTGAAGCCCTTTGAAGTCATGTATACTTACAAGTTTGGGGTCCTATTACTTTAAGAGCTTAGCAGTTAGAAAGGTAGAATCTTAAAACTGCACGTAAAAATAGAAAAATGCCTGGAAAAACTCAACAGGTCCAATAGCAGCAGTGGAGAGAAAGCAGCATTAGTCTTTTGGACAGAAATGTATTAACTTGTTCTATTTTTAGTTTCGAAACTACTCTGCACCTTATGAATTGTTTCAGCAAGAAGTCTGACAGTGTTCTATTTGGCTGCATTCTGGAGTGAAGTTTTCCAGGTAACATCATTTCTGTTTTGATATCTTTGTGATGCAGTTATTTTTTCTTTCACTTAAGAGATTTTTAATTTTACAGTAATAGCTGTGCTGCAGTATGGTTCTGTTTCACAGACAATTTCTCACATTTATGAGCTTAACCTGGAGGAATTTTGCAGCTGAAATTCTACATCTAAAATGGAAGATTCCCACCATTTACAGATAAAATGGAAGATTTCCAACCTTTATGAGTAAAATGGAGGATTCCCACATTTTTTGTGGCATCCCCAGATGAAACTCATTATTTGATAAATTATTTCTGTTTTCTTAATTGCACCAATGAATAAATTGCAATGCCTGAGGCTTCAACAATGATGCTAATTTTGATGATTTCCTTTCCTGAATGATCCCCATTTTCTGTTGTTCTAATGATGCTTTGTATTTACTTCACAGTTACTTGCTGAATTATTCCCACTGTTTGGTTCAATAAATGCTTCCTGATTGACTGTAGTTTTAATATTGGATCTCCTGCCTTTTCTGTGAGCTTAACAAAGTCTTCAAACTTCCTTCTTCTGTCGAGCTAGTGCTACTTAAGCTTTGAATATGCTCCTTTGTTGCTTTAACTTTGATTTCACATTGTCTCTGTGTTTCTGACTTTGGTTTGAAATACTTCTGTTATCCTTGATTTCTCTGACTGTAGCCATGTCTTATGATGCCAGCTTGCTGTGGCACAATGTTTAATCAAAGTTGGAAGTGCACCTTATTTCTAGCTTTCCTAGCTTTAATTCTTCATCATTAAAAAAAATCCCTCAAGCTTTGTTCATTATTAATGTTATACATTTGCATGAATAATTAGATTTATCATTATCCCGTCTTCCCCTAAGTCTCTGATTTTACAATTTAATTTTGTCCTGTCTCTCAATCATAGCATCCATCCTCCCCACCCCCATCAATCTCTCAGTGCCCTTACTGTTGCGCCAGTTAGCCAGACTGTGGCAGCCCATGGTGAAATAATGCAGTCTATAACCTGACTGTCCAAGCTGTGAGATGTTTCAGGGAGTCCTGCGAGTTTTTTTGCAGTCTCCCCAGTGAAATGTAGCAGCGTCTCACCTGATATGCCGCAGCCACTGTGGTACCATCACCTAAGTGCTCCAGGCCAAGTAAAGACACCAGAAAGCGGGCGTTAGAGGAATTCACAAGAGTGATTAGTTGACCTTCATGCAGAATACCGGATGATTTTAAGTTTGGAATGAGTGTCTTGTGGTGACTAATATTTCAGGTTTTCAATGATCAGCAAGGGCACTGTGATAATCAATGAGACCACGGGATGATAAATTTTGACTTGCTGTAAGATAGAAAGTGCATTGAGTGAAGTGATTATTGACATGCCGATTTGTAAAAGGACATGTTAGTAGCCAATCTCCCTTTATCCTCCTCCTTTCTCTCCTCCACCACCACATTTTTGCTTCTCCTCCTTTTCTTCTTCCTTCCGCTCCCTCTCTTTCTCTTCTTCCTTCTTATTCTTCACATTTTTCCATTCCATTTTTGAAGGCACTATCTTGGCCAACCACAGCCAATCTGCCAGGTTTACATTTAAACAAAGTGGTAAATATTTACGTTAATATCATTTTTGAATTTGGATTTTAAAGTAAAGTTAAAATAGATTTTGGTTTTGGTTTTGTGAAGGTGATTTATTTGTGCTTGTTAAGAAGCCATAAAGCCATTTGGAACAGTGAACTCAAGGCATCATTTCCAAGAAGACATTTGATTTAAGTTAAATGCCTCAATCAGATACTTGGGAGTTTGAATGTTGAATGCTGAATTTTATGATCTGCAGTGAAACAATTTGTCAGATGCCAGAATCAGGTTTTTGTTGGGAAGAGCAGTTTCATATCAGCAGAAGGCCAGGTTAGTTTGAAGAAATCTCAAATCTGTGAGTTTAACTCCACGTTCTGGGAATTTTGGATAAGCATCCTTGTTTTGAAAACTGAGAAGGAGTCCAGGCTGTCAAGACTGGAAAGAAGGCATTAGTGCTAGCAATAAAGAGGTCCCCACTTAAAAACCTTTAATTTTCCTTGACCATTCTTCTATTAGTTTCTTCCACTAGATTTCTTTAACTTCACCTGTTTTCAACTTAAATAAAATCTAAGTCTTTCTGATTCTGTAGCTCAGGTCTAAATTTCCTTTCCATTTCACTGTAACTTGCAGCTGAGCTTAATGTCAATGGGAGTAAAGCTTGTTATGACAGCGAGAACTCTATTTTACATTACCTTGTTCTCCCTTTCTATTTTTTGTACAGGTTTTTTTCACAAAGCAATTTACTTTTATCCATAGGGATCTCTAATGCGACACCCTGGAGCCTTAAATTGCTCCTTTCTGAGCCTCCTTTGCCAATGCTTTGCATTTTCTCTGTAGCTTTTCTTAACCCAAACACTTGCCCCAGTGATCCTAATGAGCTCTAAATAAAGCTCTACCTATGGATTGATGAACGAGCATTTTATACAGTTTCCAAGACTGCTTCTGTATCTCTGTTGTTAATCAGGCTTCAGTGCCAACTGTGCCTTAAAGTGGTAACGGCCCTGTTGATTTCACTTGATGGAAATCAATATCTGCTTCCCACAATACCCTTCTTATCTGATGGAGTTTTGAAAACATATGTGACATTGTTTCATTCTCTGTCGATGCTGCCTGACCTACGAGTTTCTCCAGTTCTTTCTTTTTTTAATTTCAGATTTGCAGCATCTGTAGTATTTTGCTTTTCATTATAATGGTGGTACTTAAACTGATGAGTTGCGGGCTGTGCATCCAGTGCCAAACATTGTGCTGTCACACCGAGTAAATTTTAGCAAAATCTTCCCTTGTTGTCACTTACTGCCCAGCTGTGACATACCTGAAATTACCAGTGACCTCTGGCATTGTTTCAAGTTTCATATCCAGATTACAGTTATGTTGATATATCTGCAAAGATTTTAATCGGCTTTCTATCTGCAGCTTGGAAATTTTGCTGACGGAATGATCAGTGAATCTTTTACAAGTGCTGCCTGTCTTAAGATGTAAGTAAAACAATAACATTGTCCGAAGTAAGAAGCTAAACTCTAACTTTCTATTTGGCTCCCCTCTAAAATTCCTCATTATTAGGCAAAAATTAATATTCGGCAAATACTATTTACAATTTAAGGATTTCAGTTACACTAATCCCAATACATAAAAGCATAGCTGGAAAATAGCTGCACAATTCCCTTAATTTATGAAACCTCAATTATTATGATAACCTGACTAATATGATGAATAGGATAGGAGCTAATGGTATTTGTCACACATCTACTCCTCCATTAACTCCAAGGCAGCAGTATTTGCCTACAGTGTCTGTTTTCCAAATGACATCAGTAAACTTACAAACATGTAGGTGCTTTATTCAGATTCATACTTAACTAGGATGCATTTACATTAGCAATTGGAGTCATAAAATCTTTGAGCAGTAACATCAATAAATACTAAAATACTGGTAAAATAATAAATGGCAGCTCTGATATATATTTGAGAAGATACCAAGATGTTGACATTGTGGTTATTTTTCCTTTCTGTGATATTCTTAATTAGTGCAGTAGCTGTCTTTGCATCTGAACCCCTCTGCTGACAAGTATAATTGCACTTCCATCTCACAGAATTTTAATTAGTTCCACATTAGATGATTAGAAATCCATTGAACAGTCTGTATCAATAACTTCCCAGCAGTATAAAACATATTCGCCTGAGAATCACCATGGTTCAACTGTGGAGCAGGTCTTTCTGCAATATGGTTTCAAATGAGATTGAATGCTGCTCTCTTCTGTTCCATTGTTCTTGTATGGATCAAATTCTAATACAATATTTCCTTTTGTCAATTTTCTCACACTGAATTTATAATGGCAGAAATTAGCCGATTAAGGATTTTATGCTATTGAATTGTAGTGTTAATAGAGCCAGAATAAAAAAAATCCCATCTTTCATCTTCATGCCTTGCTTTTGTGCAATTGTCTTGATTTCACAGCATTTATACATATCCTATATAGTTGAACTCTGTGGCCTGTACAATAACATACACACTATGGATTTGCAGCTGACCTCCAAGTACCTGAAATATCGTGCAAAAGATGCCAAAACAAATGATCAACCAGAGCATAAACTTTACAAAATCATGAGGGGTATAGACAGGGTGGATAGCAAAAAGCTTTTTCTCAGAGTGGGGGACTCAATTACTAGGGGTCATGAGTTCAAAGTGAGAGGAGGAAAGTTTAAGGGAGATATGCGTGGAAAGTTCTTTACACAGAGGGTGGTGGGTGCCTGGAACGCGTTGCCAGCAGAGGTGGTAGACGCCGACACGTTAGCGTCTTTTAAGATATATTTGGACAGGTACATGGATGGGCAGGGAGCAAATGGACACAGACCGTTAGAAAATAGATGACAGGTTAGACAGAGGATCTTGATCGGCGCAGGCTTGGAGGGCCAAAGGGCCTGTTCCTGTGCTGTAGGTTTCTTTGTTTCTTTGAGTTTCTTTGTAAACATACTGTGCACAAAAATGCATTTTGTGCAGGGGTTAAAATTGTTTCAGAGATAGTAGGAACAGCAGATGCTGAAGAATCTGAGATAACAAGTGTAGAGCTGGATGAACACAGAAGACCGAGCCGCATCAGAGGAGCAGGAACGCTGTTGTTTCGGACCTAGACCCTTCTTCAGAAATCATTTTTGAGGAACGGTCTAGGCCTGAAACGTCAGGGTTCCTGCTCCTCTGCTGCTGCTCGGCCAGCTGTGTTCATCCAGCTCTACACCTAGTATCTCTTTTTGTGAAGGACTGTTTTTACCATCTAAGTTATTTACTTATTTATTTTGCTTTTTGTTTCAAACTGACTTGAAAGTTCAAATGATTTCCCTAAATTGCTCGATTATTAAACCACCAGTTTGCAATGTGTTCAATTAATACTTATTGCTCTCTAATCAAATCACAGATTTCACGAAGGTAATAAAGATTTTTTAGCGAACGGTGTATAACTCTTAATTCAAAATAACTTCGTTCTGTAAGACTTGGGGAGTTGCATTGAAGGAAGGAACAAGCTTTACAGCAAAGCTTTTCTGTGAATCAATTTATTGGGACAAAGTCAGGATAAGATTATTATATTCTAATAAGTTATGTCAATAAACTTGGTGGTAATTGCTGTATGCGTGGAAAAACCTGAATCTAACTAGCATGGATGGGAATAGCCGCCTTTCTGATCTAGCTTGAAGAGTCTTGTTGAGTGAACAATGTGATGATTATTGCATTTCTGCAACTATTCATAATCAACAGCATGGGTTCAGTCCCTGCATTGGCTCTAATAGTTCACAGAGACCTGCCTCCTCACCTGTCCCCATGTATGCAGAGTGCTCACACGCATATGCATGCACTCACGCGCACACACACACACACTCATGAATAGAGACTGTAGATCACCCCACAATGCACAATCCTGACACCATGACCAATGACTTCTACAGTCTATGGTGGTCTGTTGCACATAGCTCTTATTGGGAATTGAGTGACATTCATATTCTGTCTACTTTGCAGTGCCCATTTCAGCTTACAACTGTCCTCTTGGCCCTGAATCCCAACTTCACATCTTAATGATCCCTAACAGGTCCTGTACACTCCCCCTGAGGAGGCCATGGTCGTGGCTACTGTCAATACCTTTCCCATCCTGTTGAAACATGCCCTCTAATGCTTCTACCTTGCCCTCATTCACTTTGCGATTTCCTTTGGCATTGTCCTTGTCCCCACATCTTCACATGTCTCTGCTTTCCCTTCCCCAGGCTTGGCTATCCCACCCCTATTGTCAGTTATTCCCTCGTTATCCATATAGACACCCCACCTTGGCCCTTCTTCTCAAAGATCAACAATGGAACCATTAGGACTGTATTCACCCCAGACCTCTGACTAACTTTGAAGATTGGCCTGCGGATAGGGCTGCCCAGACCCTGCCCACTGTGTCTGCAACTTTCCGACAGACGATGCACAACTTTCTTGACTGATTGTGATGATCCTACAAGACTGACTGTTGCACTCCCTAACAATAGTTAGCCGTAGACCCCCGCCTGCACCCTGCCCATTTGGATATCTGACCATAACCAAGCTCCTGGACTGTCACAGTAATTGGTGGTTTCAGGACCCTCTATCTAACTGAGCTACTCCTCTACTGGACTGAGGATTCTGTCCCACCTAATTTCAGATGTGGCTATTTGGTTGCACGCCAGCGGAGTTTGTTTGTTGCATAGGTATCTTCCACATGTTGTATATCAGATTGACAACTCGCTGTTCTGTACCTAAGATGTCCCTCTGCCCAGACAGATCCTTATTGATAAGCAGACTGACTGTATGGCCTGCACAAAGGAACACCTTATTCCAGCAGTATTGTTGGCCTTTAGCTCTGGCTGAAGCACCAATGGTCTTACATGCACACTGTGGATTCTGTGAATGTGCAGGTAAGGCACAAAGTGGGCAGGCACTAAGAAGCAAGCCTTGAGATGCAGCCTGGTCCAATCTGTGAGCTGGGGAGCTGTCCCTGTGTACAAGGTATCCTTGCAGCAGTTTTCAAGGTTAGTTTCTGGACTGCGTTCTGTGTTTCCTAAGAATCCTGCAGGTGGATAAGAAAGGTGCCATGAGGAAATTGAGAGGTTGGCAAATGTCCATGGACACAATGTGCATACACCTGGTGGCCATGGATTATCCTCTGAGATGTTATTTGGTGCTGAGCAACATGGAGGCCATTTATAGGTATTCACTCTGACTTCTATGTCAAAACTTCCTGATGTCTAGCTTGTTGGGGCATTTAGTAATATAGGAAGCTGAATATTAATTATCCCTTATTGGCAATTTGCTGCTGTCAGTGAAAAACATGCCTTATCTCTCGGAAAATGCATAAATGATACATCAAAAGATTCTCCTTTCATCAAGATAGGCCTTGCCTTTTTTTATGTGATTCTGCCACAATTCTCATCACAATCCACATATTCTTTCTTTTGGAGAATTGTGAATCTTTGTAATTTCTTTCTTGAAAAGGCAGTGGATGCAGAATCTTTAAGTATTTTTAAGGCAGGATTAATAGATTCTTGATTAGCAAAAGGATGAAAGATTATCAGAGGTATGCAGGAATATAGAGTTGAAGTTAAAATCAGATTAGCCATTATCTTCCTGAAGGTCAGAATAAGCTCAAAGGGCTGAGTGGCCTAATCTTGTCTGTCTTTGTATGTTTGTTCAGAGTCCTATGCAATTCTAATGGAAGGAGTTGGAGCTTTAAGGACACTGTTCCTCTTATCACATCTATTTACAGATTACATGAATAAAATCTACATTACTCAGAGACTGGCTCTTTCTTTACTCTTGTTAAGTCTCTATCCCCATGCTATTCAAGTCTTTAATTTTACAGCTTCAGATATTCTGAAAATTTCACTGTTCTCCCTGAATATATTCTCATCAAACTTGAAAGAACAGTAGTTTCTTGTGTAGATGGTGGTTGATTTGTACTGTCTTCCTGATGGTCTGAGACCTTTACATTAACATAGAATAACAGTGTGGAAACAGACCCTTTGGCCTAACAAGTCCACACCTAACCTCAGAGTATCCCACTCAGACCTGCCCCCATATAACCCACCTAATCGATGCATCTCTGAACACTATAGGCACTTTAGTATAGCCAATCCACCTAACCTGCGCATCTTTGGACTGAGACCCAAAGGGAACCCATGCAGACACAGGGAGAATGTGCAAACTCCTCGCAGACAGTTGCCTGAGGATGGAATTGAACCCAAGCCCCGGGCATTGTGAGGCTGCAGTGCTAACCACTGAGCCACCATGTCACCTCTTGTATTTTTTTCCACAGGACTTCACTGATAAAAGTCAAATCTTTTTTGTTGTCAATGTTGTCCATGCTATAGGAGACAATTTTATCCCAATATTTTATATCTTTGCAGTTCTATTTTTCTTATTTTGTTGGTGTCTTTTGTGAAGCTATACATAATCAATTTGTGTCAGTAAAATTTACCGCTCATTCCACTCATAGATCTGTGCTGAAATAGGTAAACTTATTACTTCAACCTCTTGGCTATATTGGGTATCCTCCTTCCTTCTTAGTGATTGAATTATTGGTATGGCCAGCTAGTTCACTTCCTAAACTGTATCATCTGACGATTCATTCGTGCTTGATGTGATACTCTTTCTTGCTGATGAGGATTTTTGTCCTTCCTAATCACCTCAGCCCCGATGTTAGACTTGAATTTGGAGCAGATAATTATTCACTGTGATGTGTAACAATTTGACTCCATTCTATTGCAGCTGTTTCCATTGTCTATCACCATGTGTCCTCTCTCTAGTGGTGGAGTCAGTTCAGTTACTGCCTCTTTGCTTGCTCTTATTCTTGAGTCTCTTCAGGTTTCTAATACCGGCAGAGAAGAAATCAAACAAATTGATATGGAATCATCTTTCCATCTCACTGGAATTATTTTTTCTTATTCCACTGTAACCGTAAAGTTGTGGAGCCTGGATAAATTTTCTACCAGCTTTTCCCCTGACATTTTGGTATTTAACCTCCTCCGTCTTCTGAATAAGATTGAGGACAATACTTACCCTCCTACTCTGGAGAGATCTTTTGTTTGTGTTTTTAGGTTTCTGACAGTAGGTGCCCATAGTGCAAAAGAGTGACACACCTTTAACAGTGTGTGCAATGTCCTCTTTATCATATAGTTGAACCTCTGTCAGCAGCCAACCAATGTTCACTATCTGAATGTTATTTGTGAGATGCCCATTGACATAAATGTTTACATTTCAGAATGCTTGGTCTTGCTCACTGATTTTCCTTGGAACTTAGAATATGTCAGCTATGGAGACTGTGCTATTCCATTTATCTCTTGACGTTGGCCTTTTATTTTACTGTGGCTGTGTCCTGTAGTGACACACTTTCCAGAAGTGACCTTTATTCTTAGAATAAAAACATTCAATTTTAAAACCTGGGCACTGTTGGCACTGTGAGGTTTCTTTGTTCCATTGTGTTGGTAAGAACTTTTAGGGTCTCGTGTTTGTCTCACCCACTGCATTGGCTTATCTGGTGTGCCTCTTGTACCTTATTTTGTAGATCCCCTCTGCCAGGTTTTATTTTCTCTTTTTAGGATTAATCTGTTGCTGGACTTCTGCTTCACTCATAATCTAGAAGGTTTTCTTGAGAGTTAGTTCTACTTTGAACTGTAATAAGTCACACAAAGGTTCAACGACAATGCCCACAGTAATGCAGTCTCTTCTGAATTCTGACTTGAAGTCACTGTTATTCATTCTCTCCAACTGTGGGGATAATAAATGAAATTTTTTATGGATTCACCTGTCAACTGTTAAATCTCCCCTTAAAGATTTTTATTTATTCTGAGATTGAAATAATCGTTAAAGACTTCCACCAACTTTTTGAGCCCTGATTAGCAGCAAAACCATCTGTAATCCACCTAATTGTGTATAGAAGTTTATTTACTTGTTCAGCTTCAGTCTTAGTCTCCAGTTTGGAAGATATTCTATACCTCAAGAATTGTTTTCTCCAAAAATGTCCAGTTTTGTGTTCTATTAGGCTCATCTCTGAAATTAAGTCTTCCTGACCATTCTATTTCTGATGCCATTGCTTAATGCAATTAAGTATTTTATCTTCCGCAGCAATAGTGGTTCTGTCAGATTATTTTTCTATAATGGAGCATTCGCATGTCCTTGATGGTTGTTCTAGAGGTGTTCTCATCCTTTTGAGTTTTCCTATGATGCTCACTGCATGGTGATTGAAAAAAATTCTGTTAGATCACAATTGTGTATTTCTTTAAATGTCCAATGCTTCTCTGCTTAATGCATTTTGTTTAACAATTCCCCGACTCTGTTTATAGAATACTTGAATTAACTCTCATGGCTCTTTTCATTTTATTATTTTCCAACCCTGCCTTACGGCATCCAGAGTTATGGCAGCAACACCCCAGCAGAGCTGAACCATTGTTTTATATTACTGCCCTTTCAACCTGAATTACTGAACCATTTAAGGTGTCCCATTTTGTTTACTTTTAACTCATGCAATCTTCAATGTCTAGTTGGATCATCTGCTCAACTCAGACTCATGGATGCACTGATGGACCATCACCTTGGGATGTAGCCTGTGTCTTAGCCTGGGGTAAAAAACAGATTTCTTCCATTCGTGTGCACTTTCTGTCAGATCTGAAAGTTTCTCTGTGTTTTTGCTTGTTGTATTCTTATGAATTGAACAAGGCCTTGAGTTATATGGGATTCTCCGTTTCCATCAATTAGCTGTATATGTTTCTCTGGAAGATTTTGTGTTACTAGCAAGTTCCTTTTGTTTTTCCCTTTTTGGTTGTTGAAGGTCTGGAGACTAACCTTCCTGAATCGTCGCTATTTAGAAATAGTGCTGATCACTGCGATTCACGAAGTTGTGACAAGGCCCACTCTTACCATCACACCACTACTCACCGTGTTGTGTCGTAGTTTGCTTCAAGCCTGAAGTGTTATGGTTTAGGTGCGGACAGCCACTATCCAGTATAGCTAAAAAGGTCCTGCTGAGAAAACAAAAGAAATTCTGGTTTTTTTGCATTAGTACAATTATATACAATACCTGAATAAGACCTATATTAGTATAGGGATCATTATGAGCCACAGGTCTGTCTCTGACTAGCTCCTTCTTTACTCTGACCAAGTCTCCATGAGATCATCAGAGTGGGTGTACGAACTGCAGTCATCAAGTACTAACTTTTTTACACACTTTCAGACACATCTATAATAGTGATTTACAGGTTTCTGTGAATTCTACTGCCAAGATCTCGACGGCAACTCACCCAAATCCTTTCACTCATAGCTTTGGCTTTCATTCTTCAAACCTTCTTCCCTCTCTCTTTTGTATCTTAGTTTGTTTCTGGATAATCAATTTCTGCCGTATACCGGCAAAGTGAAGTCATCTTTTATTCTGGTATTCAATTAAACCCTCCCTTACACCAAACACTTTCCTTCCCAAGTGAGAGGATATATTCCTTGTCCAACTTGGAATAGTTTATGGGACTATTGCTAACATAAATATGTATGTAATTATATTGTTACAACTGAGATTGAAGGGGTGTATCGTTTACTTTTCTAGTTCCACTCATCCAATAGTTTACTGTAAACACGTTGGTGATATGGCCAGCTATATAGGTCAGCAAAGACATATTGTTGCCACAGCTGCAGGTTGCAAGTTTTGGGAATGGTCAACCAGCTTTCCCCCCTCTGGGGAGAGCAATTTTAGTTGCTGAAGTACTTGTTGCAAGCGTTGGGCTTTGGGCTCCCCTCTACACCCTTTCCTCCCTCCCTAACTGTTCTAACTGACCGGGTCTGACTCTGAGTCTAAAGCTGCTCACCCCTCTCTCATTGCTCTAGCATTTCCCACACACAGACACATACAGACACACAGTCACAGGCACACACACATACACACAAATACACACATGCACACAGACACAAACAGGCACACAGTCAAGTGTGTTGTGTTGACACACAGTCAAGCCTGAAGAGAAACAAAAAAAGCCGTGTGATGCCAACTTTAAAGTACTTAAGCTAATAACGGTTAAACTCAAAAAAAGCAAAGTCACAGATTAAAATGATTGTGTTCTGATTCTGAAGTTATTCTGCAAACACACAAAGTGCTCGAACTGAGATAATGGGAACTGCAGATGCTGGAGATTCCAAGATAATAAAATGTGAGGCTGGATGAACACAGCAGGCCAAGCAGCATCTCAGGAGCACAGTGCTCGAACTGGGTGCCTCCCCAGAACTGTCATAGTTGGCTTCAATCCATCTGCTCCAGACAGTGGGGTCGATTCCAACAAATCCTATTTTGTTGATCAGCATAGAATGAATGAATGATTTTATTGTGGTATTTATCTTGAAGGTACAGTGAAAAGTGTTTTGTCACCACAATCCAGGATCATTTTGAGGTACAATAGCATAAAAAAATTACTTAAATAAGAGTTCATCTTCGGTTCAAATCAAATCAAACTGGGGTCTCAAGCATGGATTCAGGCCTTCTGTGAGGGCCTCTGCAAGGTGTTCCACTCCTCAAGGAGCTCTGTTCCATGAACAGCAATGAAGACCCCGATGCCTCCGGAGGCCCCAGCTCTGCTGTCATTGCTGTCTTGCCGACACCACCAAGAACCCAGGCTCTGGGCCTACCCCTGCCAGGAGTCCAAGCTCCAGGCCTACTGCCACCAGGAGTTCAAGCTCCAGGCCTACTGTTGCCACGCCAAGAGTCCTGGTTCATGCCGCCATCGCTATCTCACCAACACCATACAGGTCTCGAAGATGAAGGTGAAGAAGGAAAGAAAAAAGATGAAAGGTACGTAGGGAAAATGATGCCATTGGCCTGGAGCGGATGGGGTCTGATGAGCCTGAACACTACCTATTTCACCTGTGCCATCTTAGAATAGGCATTGTGGGCTAAAGGGCCTGTTTCTCTGCTGCATTGCTAGTTTGGGAGTAATTTAGACAGACAGATGAGCGGGCAAGGAATAGAGGAAAGAGAGCCATGTCCCTCCCCAACACCTTCTTTTCGCCATGGATGTCCAGTCCCTATACACCTGCATTCCTCATGCATATGGCCTTAAGGCCCTCCGCTTCTTCCTGTCCCGCAGGCCCGACCAGTCCTCCTCCACCGACACCCTCATCTGCCTAGCCGAACTCGTCCTCACCCTCAACAACTTCTCTTTCAATTCCTCCCGCTTCCTACAGACAAAGGGGGTGGCCATGGGTACCTGCATGGGCCCAAGCTATGCCTGCCTCTTTGTAGGTTATGTGGAACAGTCCCTCTTGCGCACCTACACTGGCCCCAAACCCCACCTCTTCCTCCGTTACATTGATGAATGTATCGGCGCCGCCTCTTGCTCCCAAGAGGAGCTCGAACAGGTTATCCACTTCACCAACACCTTTGACCACAACCTCAAGTTCACCTGGGCCATCTCCAATACATCCCTCACCTTCCTGGACCTCTCTGTCTCCATCTAAGGCAACCAACTAGAAACTGATGTCAATTTCAAGCCCACCGACTCCCACAGCGACCTAGAATACACCTTCTCGCACCCACCCTCCTGCAAAAATTCCATCCCTTATTCCCAAATCCTTCGCCTCTGCCGTATCTGCTCCCAGGATGAGGTATTCCACTCCCGCACATCCCAGATATCCAAGTTCTTCGAGGACCGCGACATCCCTCCCACAGTGGTCGAGAATGCCCTTGCCCATGTCTCCCTCATTTCCTGCAACACATCCCTCACACCCTGCCCCTGCAATAACTGCCCTAGGAGAATCCCCCTCGTCCTCACATACCACCTCCGGATACAACGCATCATCCTCTGACACTTCCGCCATCTACAATCCGACCCCACCACCCAAGAGATTTTTCCATCCCCACCCCTGTCTGCCTTCCGGAGAGACCACTCTCTCCGTGACTCCCTTGTTCGCTCCACACTCTCCTCCAACCCCACCACACCCAGCACCTTCACCTGCAACCGCAGGAAGTGCTACACTTGCCCCACACCACCTCCCTCACCCCTATCCCAGGCCCCAAGATGACTTTCCATATTAAGCAGATGTTCACCTCACATCTGCCAATGTAGTACACTGTATCCACTGTACCCGGTGTGGCTTCTTCTACACTGGGGAAACCAAGCGGAGGCTTGGGGACTGCTTTGCAGATCACCTCCGCTCGGTTCACAATAAACAACTGCACCTCCCAGCCGCGAACCATTTTAACTCCCCCTCCCATTCCTCAGACGACATACCCATCATGGTCCTCCTGCAGTGCCACAATGATGCCACCTGAAGGTTGCAGGAACAGAAACTCATATTCCGCTTGGGAACCCTGCAGCCCAATGGTATCAATGTGGACTTCACAAGCTTCAATATCTCCCCTTCCCCCACTGCATCCCAAAACCAGCCCAGCTCGTCCCCTCCCCACACAGCACCACACAACCAGCCCAGCTCTTCCCCTCCCCCCACTGCATCACAAAACCAGTCCAACTCGTCCCCGCCTCCCTAACCTGTTCTGTCTCTCACCTATCCCCTTCTCCCACCTCAAGCTGCACTTCCATTTCCCACCTACCAACCTCATCCCGCCTCCTTGACCTGTCCGTCCTCCCTGGACTGACTTATCCCCTCCCCACCTATACTCTCCTCTCCACCTATCTTCTCCTCTATCCATCTTTGGCCCGCCTCCCCCTCTCTCCCTATTTATTTCAGAACCCTCTCCCCATCCCCCGCTCTGATGAAGGGTCTAGGCCCGAAACGTCAGCTTTTGTGCTCCTGAGATGCTGCTTGGCCTGTTGTGTTCATCCAGCTCCACACTTTATTATCTTGGATTCTCCAGCATCTGCAGTTCCCATTATCTCCAGGCAGATGGGATTAGTTTAGAATAGCATCGTGATTGACACAGACATGATGGGTATGTTCTATGGTCTATGACTCTACATCTTCTTCAGATGTGCTGCCCAAATAGTAAAGATGGTTTAAGTCTAGAATATAGAATAGCTTATTAAAGGAACTAGACCTTCAGTTCGCCATGTTTGTACTGACCATGATGTTATTGTAAAGAAATGACATCTGCCTGCACATGGTCTCTATCCTTCTACTCCCTGCCTCTTTATGGCTAAATGCCTCTTAACAACACTCATGATTTAAGAACTACCTAGATAGAATTTGAAATGCTGTAACCTACCAAGCTATAGACCAAAAGCTTGAATGCAGTATATGAAGACAGTTGACCTCTTTGCCAATTGCCACATATACAAGGGAATGAACATCCTCCTTCTGTGCTCTAAATAAGGAGAGATAGTGGGGTTATTGACAATATCACTGGACTAATGAAAATGCCAGGGCTAATGCTGGTGGAATTTAAATTCAATTAATAAAGCTGGAATATAAATTATTGCCTGTAGAGATGATCAGTACAGCTACCATTAATAGTTAAATCCCATCTGTTTCACCAAAACTCTTTCGGGTAAAGAATCTGTCCTTCTATCCCAGTTTGGCATACATGTAACTCCAAATCCACAGCAATGTGCTTGACTCTTGAGAATTTGAATTCAACGTTAAATATATGGTAATAAAGTGCTAGTATCAGTAAAATTTACTGCAGAAGTGTTGAATTGTCATTAAAAATGCAAACCAAAATGCAGAAGCATCAAGCTCAAGAGGGGGATTGTGGACAAGATTAATCTTCCACTCCAGATAGCAGGATGTAGTTATTTTGCATAAACAAAAAGCATCATTATAAAACTCCTTTATTTAAATTATGGTCATTTTGTGAAGTACACACACTGCAATTGTGTATAACCAAAAGAATTTCTGGTGCATTGCTGTTTGTGGCTGAATGCCAGTTTTATGACTTCATCACCCATCTGTGGGACATATGGTGACCTGCGTGGTACAGTATATGGGATTCACTTTGCTGTTGCATTTCTTCTCTGGCAGCCTTAAACCTTAAAGTGATAGGCAGCAATAAGAAGAATCTCCATCAAAATAGTTTGAGGTAGTAGAAACTGCAGATGCTGGAGAAACTGAAATAACAAAGTGTAGAGCTTTTCTGAAGAAGGGTCTAGACCTGAAATGTCAGCTTTCCTGCTCCTCTGATGCTGCTTAGCCTGCTGTGTTCATCCAACTCTAAACCTTGTTATCTCCAACAAAATAGTGTGGCATTTTGATTTTTGTTGTGAACCACTTCACAAACGACATCTCCTCCCAGTTGCGAGGCCCTCAACTCCCCCTCATACTCCCTGGATGGCATGTCCATCCTGGGCCTCATCCAGTGTCACAACCATTCCACCCAGAAACTGGAGGAACAGCATCTCATATTCCACCTTGGAACCCTACAACCCAATGGTCTCAATGTGGACTTTACTAGCTTCAAAATCTTCCCACGCTCCCCCCCCCCCCCCCGACCTCATCCCAAGACCAGACTCCCCATCATCCCTGCCTCCTTAACCTGTCCGCCTTCTCTCCCACATATCTGCTCCAATATTCACCTTCTATAACCGTCCCCCTCTCTATTTATTTCAGAGCTGGCTTCCCCTCCCCATTTCTGAAGAACGGTCCTGACCCTGCTCCTCTGATGCTGCCTATGTTCCTTCAGCCCCGCACCCTGTTATCTCAGATTCCAGCATCGGCAGTTCCTACTATGTCATACAGATCAAAGGGTGCTTAGACAGAGCGAAGCATACAGGTTACACTGCACAGGAAGTGAGCAAAGAAGGTCAACATTAAGTCTGAAATTACAGAGGTCCACTCAGCAGTTTAATGACAGCAGAGAAGAAGCTATTCTTGAACGTGTTGGTGCATATTTCAAGGTTCTGTATCTTCTGACTGATAGAAGCAGTTGTAGGAGAGCATTACCAGGGTGGGAGGGAACTGGAAATGTAGATGACGTCCTTGGATGGGAGATTAGCTTCCATGATACGTCTGGACTATGCATAAAACTTTCTGTAGTTTTTTACGGTTCTGGGCAGTACAGTTGCTGTAACAGGCTGTTGTGCACCTGGATAATATGCTTTCCATGGTGTATCTGTAAAAGTTGGTGAGGGTCTTCGTGGGCATGTTGAATTTCCTAAGCCTCCTGAGGAAGAAGAGGTGTCTATCTGAATCTGTGGCAGGCATATTCATCAAAGCATTTAATGGCCAATAATCGTCACAGGAAAGACTCCTTCCATACTAGACCGTATTTTCAGGTGCTAATTTAACGTTTTGGGGAAATACCTATATAATAAGCCATTTAAAGAAGATGCAGTTTAAGAAATACCATCACTATGCCTAAACATCATCTTGAAGGAGGGCCATGCCTACCCCTAGATCACTGACTTCACTTGACGAAAATGACACTTAGCCAAAAAGAAGTAAATGTAGAGATCTGAACATAAAGTCCATAATTTTACATTAAAGGCTAAAAATGCTCACTAATCCTACTCATCAATTAGAAGTTTTATATACACAAAAGCAACCAAACACTTTCTTGGTTCCAATGTTTGTTTCCATGAGATGTTCAACTCAGGCATGCTATTCCAAGTCATGCTCAAGTGCTAAGTTAGGTACTTATATTTGCTCACAACCAAAAGGGCCTAACTGAGTCACTGACTGAGGTTGCAGTTGCAGATGGTTCTTAATCAATCTTCTCTTTCACTGAAAAGCCAATGTTCCCTCTAAGCTGTCTAGACTTACTTCCGAAGTTTACTGCAAAACATGGACCATGAGGCCTATGTATCCAGAAAGAAAATTAGTGATTTACTGTTCAATGCATGAAAAAATAATCCCTTCTTGTGCTGGCATCTACAGAATTTTAAATTGTAGATTTCAGTTTAATGGCATTTACAAATTACAAGATAAAGTAAGTTAAATTAGGTTTGCACAAATTAAAAACTTAAGCTTTATCCAGCAAAGACACTCAATCCTAGCTTGAACAAAGTTTGCTCGATGAATTTATATGTACCCACCACTAATGGCCTCACCCAGGCATTAATTAATTAATCCTGTCACATTACTTGATACTAAGTCTAATACAACCTGCTCTTTGGTCAATTCTAAAACATGCTGCTTGGCGATATTATCTTGAAAACATTCTGTCAACACCACATCCAGTCCACTATTGCCAGTCAGATTTCTCCTGTTGATAAGTAAATTAAAATCATTTATGATATGCTATTCCTCTATCACAGAGCCCAACAATCCTTGTATACTTTGTCCTACATTGTGTTACTGTTTGAAGGCCTGGAGACTGCCACTAGCAACTTCATTCCCCTATATTCGTCATCTCCATCCAAACTGATTCTATATCTTGATCTCCTGAACCCAGGTTGTGTGTAGCTATTGCACAAATGCTGTCCTTAATTACTTTACCTCGCTTCTCATCCTTCTTGAATGTCATATTCAATATTCAGTGTCCACCATGAGCCCATGTCCCTGTAATGGCTGTCAGATCATATTCATTTACTTCACTGTGCATGACCAATCATTTTATTTGTTAAAAATACTGCACACATTGAAATAAAGTTTTGCCTTTTCGTTATGTTTAAAATATCCAAATTTGACTGTTGCTGCATACTTATGTTTTTTTTTCCCTGTCCCTCTGGCTAATCTGTGATCCTCATTTCTCACATTATTACATTCCTCTTTTATCTTGACTCTACTTTTGATTTGTCATTTCACTCCAATTTGATTCTTTGCCCACACTATTTAGTTTAATACCCTTTATTTTCCTTGATTTACAGTTCACAGAAAAACAGGTACCAGCACACTTTAGGTGTAGACCATCCCAATGTTACATACCGCGACTATCTCAGTGTGCTACGAACTAGAATCCACTTAGACAAAATGCTAATTTTCACATGGCTCAGGTGATAATCAAGAGATTATAACTTTTGATGTTCTGCTTTTTAATGTAGTCCCAAGCTCCTCATTTCCGCTATGAACAACTTCTTTTTTAGCTTTACCTGCGCTGCTGTTACCGAGATGAGCCAAGACAACTGGACCCTGCCTTACCTATTGCAAGCTCCTCTCCAGCCCTGAGAAATGCCCCCAACCCTAGCACTTTGTGGCCGGCACAACTATCTGAACTTACACTCTTTACTACAGAGAATGAGATCAATCTCCCACCTAATTCCTTTTTCCTCCTCCCTTGTGAACGATGTCCTGTACCATGGGATTATGGTCAATTTTCTTATTCACATTCCAGCCCCTGCTTTTGACCAAACAAGACAGGAGAACGTCAACACTATTAAACAATTCCAGAGGCTGATATCCTGCACCCCTGCCTTCTGTATCCCATCACTCACAATCATCCCCATTGGCTAAATCAGAAGGCCCCGCCCTAAGTGAGGGTTGACTGTCACCTGGTACAAAGGTAATGTTCCCCCTCCCTGATACATGGCAGTCTCTGTAATTCAGCATCCAGCTTATAAATTCTGACCCAAAGCTGTTGAAAATCTCAACATATACTGCAGACACGTTTGCCCTGGACATAAATCATATCGAGCTGTCCCCATATGCTACATATCACCTGTCCTGGCATCTTTAATGGGTTATTTATTTATCTCTGTTATTCAACAATTTTTAAAAATATATTTTAATGATTTCATCACCAATTTTTTTCCTGTTTTAAGACTTAAGAACAGAGTGGAACTTAACCACTTATCAGATCCTCACCAAATATCTAGCTCTCTCTCTTACCTATAGCACAGCAAGAACTGGGCAGGTCTACATGTGCCTTTGACCCAGAACAATATGGTTAACTCTGAGCTGCCTTCTGAATTGGCCTAGCAAACCATGGTTAGGTCAAAACCACAGTTGTATAACAAGTCTAAAAAAAAATAACAAGAACTGCAGATGTTGGAGTTAGAGTCAATATGGTATGGAGCTGGAGGAAGGTCAGGCAGCATCAAAAGAGCAGGTAAGTCAATGTTTCACATTTATACCCTTCATCAGACCAATATCAATAGACTTGTCAAGCGACAGCCTGACATAAGCATACTCTGGAATTATATCTTTCAGACAATACTTGGGGCACATCCTGTTTCACTTGCACAGCAAACCTACTGGAGGTGACAGTGATATACAGTTGGGGGGAGTTGTCTTGGGAGTGCTAATCAATGTGCCCAGAGTCCATGAAGTCTCCTGGTATCGGGTCAAACTTGGACAAGGAAACCTCCTACCACACCATACTATCCTCTTCCTTGGCTGATGTATCAGTCCTACATGTTGAACACATTTGAGAAGTGCTGAGGGTGCCAAGGGTACAGGCTGATCTCTGGGAGGAGATCCATCACAAAGAGTGGCTCAGCAGCAATAGTATGAACATAACTGTTACACTGGGTCTACAAGGTGGTGGAATAACTAACAGGAGGGAAAAACCTATTTGATCTCATTCTCGTCAACTGACTTTTTACAAATGTATCAATCCATGACCACATTGGTTGGAGTGACCACCGCACGACCATTGTGGAGAAAAAGTCCCATCCTTACATCAAGATAATGAAATGTGAGGCTGGATGAACACAGGAGGCCCAGCAGCATCTCAGGAGCTCAAAAGCTGACGTTTCGGGCCTAGACCCTTCATCAGAGAGGGGGATGGGGTGAACCCGGTGTGGCTTCCTCTACATTGGGGAAACCAAGCGGAGGCTTGGGGACCGCTTTGCAGAACACCTCCGCTCGGTTCGCAATAAACAACTGCACCTCCCGGTCGCAAACCATTTCCACTCCCCCTCCCATTCTTTAGATGACATGTCCATCATGGGCCTCCTGCAGTGCCACAATGATGCCACCCGAAGGTTGCAGGAACAGCAACTCATATTCCGCTTGGGAACCCTGCAGCCCAATGGTATCAATGTGGACTTCACCAGCTTCAAAATCTCCCCTTCCCCCACCGCATCCCAAAACCAGCCCAGTTCGTCCCCTCCCCCTACTGCACCACACAACCAGCCCAGCTCTTCCCCTCCACCCACTGCATCCCAAAACCAGTCCAACCTCTCTGCCTCCCTAACCTGTTCTTCCTCTCACCCATCCCTTCCTCCCACCCCAAGCCGCACCTCCATCTCCTACCTACTAACCTCATCCCACCTGCTTGACCTGTCCGTCTTCCCTGGACTGACCTATCCCCTCCCTACCTCCCCACCTATACTGTCCACTCCATCTATCTTCTTTTCTCTCCATCTTCAGTCCGCCTCCCCATCTCTCCCTATTTATTCCAGAACCCTCACCCCATTCCCCTCTCTGATGAAGGGTCTAGGCCCAAAACGTCAGCTTTTGTGCTCCTGAGATGCTGCTGGGCCTGCTGTGTTCATCCAGCCTCACGTTTCATTATCTTGGATTCTCCAGCATCTGCAGTCCCCATTATCACATCCTTACATCAAGTATATCCTTCCTTGTGTTTTGTGGCAGTACCATTGTATGAATTGGGTCAGAATTTTAGAAAAAGCTTGCATCTGAAGACTGGGTTTCCAAGGGGCACTGTGGGCAGCAGCAGAACTATATTCAACTACAGTCTGTAACCTTGTGATCCAGCATCCTGCCAAACAGTAGAAGCAGCATGCAATAGACAGGCTCAAGTGATCCTGCAACTAACCAATCAAATCCAAGCACTGCAGTTCTGCCACATCAAGTTATAATTGCTGCTTGAAAATTTAGCTGCTAACTAGAGGAGGAGGCTTCACAAGTAGCCCCATGTTAGATGATACGGGAGACCAGTGGATGAGCGCAAAGGGAATGGCTGAAACACTTGCAACCATCTTTTGCTCGAAATAACATTCTCATGGTGGCATGAAGACTCTTTCTTGAGAATCAAACAAACTAGAATGCTAACTCATACTCATCCATGTTTGTAATTCAGTTTGTCCTTTAAAATTCAACACAGAATATTGCAATGCCACATCTTGGTTATGAAGTGTATAATTTCTAAGACAGTTTGATTGTTTCCATATGAAATTATAACAATGAGCTCTGCATGGACAGTTGAGAAGCTGCTCAGTTCGGAAAATACTGTGATAAAAGGATAGGCATTAGACATTTTTTATGTAATTAAATATTTCAAAGAAATTAAATACAATCCAAGAAGAGAAAGACACTGCCATTGCATTTTAAATTAAATAATTGGAAATAAATCTCTCTTGAGACAATAATGAAGAATGTAGTACCTCCAGGCTGTCAGATGTGTATTAAATCTCCTGTATTTATTGGATTGGATTTTCTTGCAGTGTTATTGCTTCAGTAAGTCATATATTATTGAACTGGAAGGAAAGAAACTGCCAGAAATGATAAGCTAACAAAACTCAAGATGAGCTTAAGTCACAAAGAATGAAGGTCTTACAGGAAAAATAAATTGGAATGAAAGCACAGAAGTGTTCTTGAGTTCTGTAAAGTAAAAACAAAATCAAGGTTATAAAGCAATAATAGTGCTATGAAAGATAGTAAAGTGTGAGGCTGGATGAACACAGCAGGCCAAGCAACATCTCAGGAGCACAAAAGCTGACGTTTCGGGCCTAGGCCCTTCATCAGAGAGAAGTTGGAACAATGGAAGACTTTTGTATCAGCAGCTTGTTTAATAACTTAGAATAAGATTTCTGGGACAATTGACCAATACTCCAAGCTGACCATGCTACATGATGTTATGTATCTATTTAATAGCTGTGAAATTCTAATGGACATTTTCTGGTTTCAAAAGAGAGTTTGCTTGGGTTTTAGAGGCTGGATTCTCTAACAATGGAAGTTTAAATTGCTCAGAGGGGATTTGGAAATCGAAAGTGCTCACCAAAGGTAGATTTTCTGGATTATGAGTATTTTCTGTTGTTTTAATTAATTTTTTTTATTGGGGCACATTATTTTAACTGTACTGCTATAAAGTGACTTCTTCAACTACAGAGCTTCAGAGTGTTCAAAAGGATGATGGAGGCTTAGTAGCATGTCCTAATTATAATCGAGATCAATACTTTGAACAGTCAGCAAATTACTTTCAGCACCATAACAAATTGTATGAGAAGGAGGATATTTTTAATACACTTGACACAGTGGAGAACGTTTCAAATCCAAGAAATTGCGGTGAACAGCATCTTACTGCCTGTACCAGTCGGCTGTGTGCTCTACTGACCGACTTTACTCATCAGGCTAGTTGGGTTCCATGAGAAAGACCTAAAGAACCTGAGGCTCCCTTTTTAGATTTACAAGGCGAAAGAGTTTTAATATTGCCTTTGCTATTTCAATTTACTTCCTCATCTCTTGGGCTCCCTCCCTAGTGGCTTTTCCTACTTATGATAGAAGGTCAGTTTTGCCTTTGTACTTTTTACTCACATGATGAGAAAGCCTTTAGGAATCTCCTTGAATATAACACTTATGTTGAGTGCAGCTCAGTGCATATTATGAACTGCGATCAATATCAGTCCTTTAATTGCTAATAACTTATTCTGTGCTCATGAGAATACACTCTGAAGCTAAACTAAAATACTACCAAATTTAATCATTTTGAAGCAGTCTGTGTACATTTGCATTTTGCTTTGGCATTTGCCCCATTGGTGATAGTGTATATTCTAACACATCCTTATTTTAATTTTGCACAAAATTTCTGCGATAGTTAAGTGACCAGTGGAAGAGATGACTGGGAGGTGGCTGTGAGGGGGACCCTCTTGTTGAGAGTGAGGACGATTTCGGCCATGTGGAGGAGGGTGGGGATTGTTCAGGCCTTTGTTCCAGGAAGAAGTGGAGAGCCCTGAGGCCATCCTGGGTGGGTTGGGCGTGTAAAGGGATTGCATGTCCGTGGTAAAGAGGAAACAGCTGGAAATTTTGAAACTGTTGTAAAGCTTCAGAGGAGTCACAGATATATGTGGGTAGGTACCGGAGCAGGGGAGAGGAGACAGAGTCAAGGTAGGAAGAGATGACTTTTGAGGCAGGAGCAGGCTGTGCCCAGACAGACCTGTTTGTGGATTTTTGGAAGGAGGTAGAAGCAACTTGTGCCAGTGCTGGGGGACTATCAGCTTGGAGGCAGTTGGGGTTGGCAGGGGGGGCGCGAGGTGGAGATCACAAGATGAAATGAGGTAAGTTACCGTAGTTGATACAATGGCCTGATGTATCATGGTGGGATCATGGTCCAGGGAAGGTAGGATAGCACTGAGCCAGTTCTGAGGAAGGGTCACCAGAACCGAAACGTTAACTCTGATGTTTTCTTCACCGATGCTGCTAGACCTGCTGAGCTTTTCAAGCAACTTCTGTTTTCCTTCCTGATTTACAGCATCTGCAGTTCTTTTGGTTTTTATTTAATGGCTAGCTAGGCCATTTAAGAGAGCAATAATGGGTAAACCACATTGTTATGTATCTGGAATTATATGTTGAACAGACCAGATAAGGACAGCAAATTTCCATGGCTAACCTTTTATTCCAGATTTTATAGAATCCAGATTTTACAATCTGCATTGGTGGGATTCAAATATAACAGCATCACCCTGGACAGTGGTTTTCTGAACTATACTGCAGACTAGGTATCAAGATATGGGCTGCAATGGTTCAAGAAGGCAGTTCACCACTCACTTCTTGTGCAGGCCAATTTTAAAAAAATTAAAAAAACATATTCACGCCTCAACTATTCAACCACACACCCCACTTAGAGCATTCCTCTCCGCAAACATGACATTTTAACTCCACATTCACCATTAAAGCACTCACAGAATCTCGCCCTCACAGCCATTCAAACTCCCAGATTTTCAGTCCTGAAAGGTGTGTGTTCCCGTATGTTCTGTGTGTCCTGCACAAGTCCAATACATGTTACACTTCTCTCATTGCTGCCAGGATCACTTCACTCTGTGTCCTTAGTGCCCAAAATTCCTTCTTTACAAACACTGACCCATCAAGCCAACTTTAATCTCTTCATTTTTCTAATTTATTTCTGTGATTTTGCACTTCTAAAGCTCTGTAATGCTGGATTTTTAAAAATTACTTTTCTAATTTTTTTACCCTAAGAATTTGTACTCAAGAATATGTACATATGTACCTTTGTACCTAAGATGGTGCTATAAGTGGTGACTTGTGAACTTTTCATTGCACTTATGTGAGTAGATGTGACAATAAAGAGAATTCCAATAGAGCTAATTCGATTTCAAATAAGAAGTCAGAGCAGAAGTAGACCATTCAGCCCAATGAGTCTGGTCTGTCATTCAATGAGATTGTGGCTGAGTTGATAATCCTCAACTCCCCTTTTCTGCTTTTTCCCCATAACCCTTGACTCCCTTACTGATTAAATATATGTCCATCACAGCTTTAAATATACTTAATGACCCAACCTCAAAAACCAGGTCTCTATGATGCAATATGGCTTGTCCGATTTTTTTGTCCTTTCCCCATAGCCCTACAGTTTCTTTTTCCTCAGGCTGTAAACTAGTGGTTTCCATTAGTTCTCATGGCTTCCATCAATTGGAACAGCTTCCCTCCATTTACTCTGCCTAGATCCCTCACAATTTTGAACATTTCTGTCAAATCACCTCTTAACCTTCTTGAGAGAAAATAAATCTAATCAACCTCTCTAATCTAACTGTTTAAGTAAAGACTCTCATCCTTTGAGTGTTTTTCATAATTTGTTTCTTCATCCTCCCTCAAGCTTTTGAAATATCCCTGAAGTGTAATCTCTAAAACATTCTGGGTGAGGCTGAATCAGTGTTTATAAACTTGTGAAATCTGTGAATTTATAACTGTGAAATCACTCTTCAACTCAGCTCATGTGCTCTGACCAAATCTCTACCATTACATCCCACTCAGCCTGTTGACAGTTATATGTGATCAGGTCTATGAACATTTAGTCACAATAACTCTTTTTATCTGATTCCTCAGGCTGTTGGAGTTGGTAAGGCAACATGCGGATTGAGATGCAGTTGCTACTTTGCAACAATCGAAATATCAATACTGCTGATAAAGAAAGCCCTCAATTGTAAAATTAAGTGATTCAGACTACATGGTGATAGGGTTTGAAGACATTTATTGGTTTTCATGAAAATAAATATACAAGCGATCATACATTTGAGACATGTATGGTAAAAACAGAAATATCAGGAATTGACCAGGTTACAGATTTTGAACCTAGGTAGAATGGCTACGCAGACTTTATTGTTCATTGAACCACCTATTCCAACATTGATCAAACTTTTTTTCAATTTGCTTATTTACAGCATCGCCTCATCTTGTTGCCTGGACTAGAAGTTTAAAAAGATTGGGCCGGATTTTCCAAGGAGTGGCAATCTCATATAAAATCCCACTCAAGTCATTCATTTATTGCAAAAGAGGGGAGCTCCGCATTTCTGAGAACTGAGTCTGAAAAGCATCCCCTCAGAAATGTAGAGCTGTATCTTCATTCTGACAGACTATTCATAGCTTAGGACTATGAGGGAATGACAAAACACCTCCCCATCTCTTCCACAACTACTGCATTCTGATATTTAAAGTTCCTGACAGCCACTTTGACAACTGCTATTAAACCTTACCTATGTAACATAATCAGAATGTTCAGATTCTGGGAGGACAGGGTCTCAGATTAGTAGTCTTCAATGCTCAAAAGTAGGATAACGGGTGGGTAGTGCATCACAGTGTCAGGTAGGTAAGGTTCAGCTGGGCAGGGGATAGGGTACCAGATGAATAGGTAGCAAAGTGCCATGTGGGTAGGACGCCAAGTGAGAAAGGGTTGGGGTGCCAAGTGTATAGGATACCAGAGCAGCAAGGAAACTGATATTGTGTATGTTAGGTTGGGGTGCATGTGGAAATCAGGTCTGGTGGGGGCTGCGAAGTGTGAGTGTCAGGTCTGGGCAGTTCATGTGTAGTGATAAAGTTGGGGAGGGCGTGATAGGTTGGGTGTGGAGGTGAGGTGGGTCAGGATCAGGGGTGCAAGTTGTCTAAGGACTATGTACTTAATAAGTCTACCATTTCTTGAGTAACGATTTACTGAATTACTTTGGAATCCTTCAAGGTATCTGATGTCAATGGAGATATTTGAGGCTTCTAAGCATAAACAAATTGCTCAGTGGAAATTTTAATTTCCCAGAAAATTCTTCCAGAGCATGTTGCATAGGGGATTCCACAGGGTTCTCATGCACAAATCTCATCAATGCTGGAATAACAACAGTCCAGCCAGCAGAAAATCCAGGCAACTCTCATAATTTAACATACTCCATGAATTTCAAAATCTATGACACGTACAATTACATAGTTAGAGTCATCAAAGTTAGTTTTATGTCTTTTCCTTTTTAGCAATAACTTATATGTCTAGAATACCTTCTATGAATTAAACATTTCCAACAAAAATTAACTCTTTCTTACTGCCAAAACGTGTAGTCACTAACAGCTGCTGCTATCAAACCAAAATGATGTTTTTCCTATTTTACAAATTAGTAATATAGTTTATGAAATCAGTGAGGGTGCAATGGTAGGTATGTAGGGAGTACATCCCAGAAACTGGCAGATTGTATAAAACAACATGTACCTCCACATGTTTTCAACATGCAAGGTATTGCGCATAACCGGCCCTCGCTTGTGAAACTTGTAATATGGCCTCTAACATTACATGTGATTCTGCAGTTGGATAGCATTTTCTGGATAATTCTGAATGTGTGAAGTTTATCAGTCGTGATTTCAATGTGGTATAATTTTGTGTACTGGAGGATACATGCATTAATACAGCCGGGCTGTTAAAAATTTTGATCCAGGTTTTTATTGACTCTTACCAATAAAAACCTGGATCAAGATTTTTAATAGCCCGGCTGTTCGTTGTCAACCAGCATTTTTCACTGCAATTGATCAATAAGAGCCCAGTTACCAACCAGCCAACATTCACCTGACATGCAGTATAACTACTGGCTTTCCTCTGGATTTCGTATTCTTATGAAATACCCTGAGGAATGAAAGATGGGAGCTATAACAACATGTATCTTTTTTCAGCAGGACGTAATTTCCATACTGCCAAATGACAAATAGAAACTCCCTTAACTTCTAAAGTTAATTTTAGAAATTAGCTATTTCCTTTCCAGGACACACTGAGATTAACACAACTATTACTACACAAACAAGTACAAATACCCCGGTGTTACAACACATCCAAAGATAGAAAAGTATGAATATTAGAAACAAGAGTTGGCCACTTAACCTTTTTAACTTGCTCCATTGTACAATCGGTCATGGCTAATTTTCAACTTTTTATTTATCCATTCTATCCCATCTCCCTAGATAGATTTTCCCGGCAAAAAATTGATTATCTTGATAGTCTTCAAACTTCCAATGAAACAAATGTACACAACCTTTTGTCGAGAATTCCTGGCTTATGTGCAATGAAGCATTTTCTCCTGAGTGGTCCAGTTCCAAATGTAACATTATTGGGGAGAATGATAATGAGAATCTGTATGAGGTCCAATATCATGTGCAAAATTGTAAGGAGTGATTCTCTTGCGCTTGAAAGGAATGATGTAAACATTAGATTTACATTTAGATTTATTTAATATTGTCACTTGTACCCAAGTTCAGTGAAAAGTGTGCAATGTCAGCACATTTCAGCACCATCTTGGAATATAGAATAAATTACTGAATAAATTGCACATATAGCAAAATATTGAATAAATTAATATTAAATTGATATTACGAAAACTGAAACAGCTTCAAATGTTCATCTTTCCCTCTCAATAGCCTTTACCCCCTCTGTTCCCCTATCTGCTGCCATCCAACATTATCCCAAGGGTCCGAGCAATGTGATCCATTCCTGCCTCCACTGGCACCATTGTTTCCATGTCTGTTCCCTCCAAGCTGGAGACAATCACATTGTGCGAGACCCGCACTTCCTCTGAAGCTTGACATCAACTGAGTGGTCCTGGCTCCGAGTTGACCAATGGGTACCGGCACATCTTCCGATGATGCCGCCCGAGATGGAGGGTGAATGGGGATTGACAGGGCCCTGGCCTTCTGCAGGAGGAATTCAGGAGGAGGCCCCAGGGAAACCAAAACCAAAAAAAAAAGTGGCCAAGCTACTGGGCTTGTGAGACAGCAACGAAGCTGTGCAAATGCAGCCAGACCTGGTGCATGAGCAGATGATCACTGTGTTCAGGAGCTGAATGCTGCCATCCCTGGTGCCGCCATCTTGAAATGTGGGATCTTGGAATTTTCGGCTGCCTGTTCACTGTGGTGTGTAACCTGACATGAAAGAGCTTCTGGGCGGTCGCAAGCAGTCAGCGTAAGGGTAAGGCTACCATCAATTAAGCTACATTGCATTTCCTGAAGGCAGTTTTCCCCTCTTAAATGATAGACGTACTCTGACTGCAACAAGTGCTGGAAGTGACTGAGATAGATGTTCTGAGCAGGAAGAAACTGGAGCAATGGGGCAGTACACCAGAGAAAAAGACCCTAGATTTTCAGATGAAGTACTGAGGCTTGGATACTCTCCAGACATATTTATCAAAGGCAACGAGAGCAGAGGTCAGTGCCAGGAGCATGTCCAGAGATCCTGCATAGCATTGGAAAATGTTCAAACACTTTACAAAAGTGAATGCAAAGTCAGTAAAATCACCTTCAAATACCATAACCTATTAAAACCTATTAAAGCTATAAAAGCATGACCAATCTCACACTGCTACCAAAAACACAAACAGATTCTAAACAAGGCCTTACACCTAACATGCAATGTCTGACCTTAAATGTCACCTCTTCTTTACACTGATAAAACCTTTGGTTCTCTCAGAATAGTGACTTGAAAGAAATTTGGAGATTTATATATACATATGAATCAAATAAAAACTTCTAACTGATGAAAGATTTAACAGCATCTTAGGTTTATTTAATACATTCTCATCAGTGGTGTGACCCTTTGATCTTTTACTTATAAATTCTGTGTCTGACACCACCTGTTTCACTAACAACTAAAGAAGGATTGAGACTCTGAAAACTTGCGTTTTCAAATAAACCAGTTGGATTATAATTTGGTGTCATGTCATTTCTGTCCATGTCACCCGCAGTCCAACACCAGCAGCTCCACATCACTGCTGAATGCAGCGCATCCCCATCCCTCACTCGTTTAGCATTTACTTGCATGCCATGACTGATGCCAAACATTCATATTATCATGGCCACCATGTCTATCACAATGTAGTCAATGAACTGAATATGTACAGCTCATTCAATCTCCTTTTTAATTTACAATGATTCAAGTTAGAGTAGACCAGCAGTTAAGATTTTTGTTCAAACAGGTTAAAGATTAGTGTATTATAAGCAATTGCAAAAAGTCCTTTAACAATGAAAAACTAAAATTATTGTCTAAAAATTACAGACACTAAGAGTAAAAGCAGTATGGATAAGACAAAGATCAAACAACAAACTCCGGATGCTGAAAGTGTGAAACAGAAACAGAAGTTGCCGGAGAAAATCTATATGTTTGCCACTGTGTGTGGAGAGAAACAGAGATAACATTTTGAGTCCAGTGGCCCTTTACAACTCTGTTTGTCTCTACTCGTGCTGCCAGACCTGCAGGATTTCCCCAGCAATTTCTGTGTTTGTTTCAGATCAATTAAAATTTATAAGAAGAAAGTCCAAATAAGTCTGTGTGGAATGAACAATTTTTGGAAAGAAGTTAACATTTGGAGTCAGAGATAGTAAGAACTGCCAATGCTGGAGTCAGAGATAACACAGTGTGGAGCTGGATGAACACAGCAGGCCAGGCAGTATCGGGGGAGCAGGAAAGCTGACGTGTCAGGTTGGGATTCTGCTTCAGAAAACAGATCAGAAAACAGATTGATGTCAGATCTTAAGGCTGCAGTGGTTTCAGTAGTTAAATAGTTGGTGTTAGCTTGTGCGGGTAGATTTAACAGGTAGAAGATTTTGGGAGAACTGGAAGATTCCTGGCTTCTGTTTCAGTACACATGGTTGTTTTCATTGCCTGGTTATTCTCTACAGTAGACCATTAGCAGTTTTGAAATGTCTTGCTTTCATGGAAAGGGATACATTCCAGATGATTCAAGATGGAATCACCCATTCTGTGGGCAGTTAACTTTTAACATCATTCCTAACTGGAGTGCTGAGAAGACAGCTAGCGCCAGGTAGCCAGGTAGCATTTTCAAAAAAAGTCAAGTAACACTCCATGTGCCATTGACTTTCTGGAAACAACATATTATTATATAATTGTGTCAGATCTCCTGCTTTATCACAAAAAACAAAAATATTATTAATTTTTACAGGATTACGTGGTCGTGCAAAACATAAGAACTGTGCTCATTTTTTCTCCTTTCACAAATGTATACTGTATGTAATACTGTAAAACTTGCACTCTTTTTTTTTCAGTTTATCAGGAAATTCTTCTCCTTTTCTTTTTCCAGGTATTCACAGTTTGAGCTGATCTTAACACTGGAGCTTAGCTAGACTTGTCACCCGTGGCTTCCTTACTACTCTAAAATAAATTTACCAGAGAGATCTCAATCTAAATCAATGGTTGGAATTGCTGATGCTGGAGAATCTGAGGTAACAAGGTGTGGAGCTGGATGAACACAGCAGGCCAAGCAGCTTCAGAGGAGCAGGAAAGCTGACGTTTTGGGTCTGGACGCTTCTTCAGAAATGGGGGAGTGGAAGGGGGTTCTGAAATAAATAGCGAGAGAGGGGGAGACAATGATATAAGGTGGATAGAGGAGCAGATAGGTGGAGAGAAGATGGACAGATAGACTGCAGTCCATTGAGGATGATCCGGTTCCATGGGCAGGTACTGAAAAAGGCAATGTGGCTGCAGTACCTGGTTTGCTTCCATATGTGGTCGCGCACTTTCAGGGCTGAAGAGATTACCAGAGGGTTGCAGTGGGAAAGAGATCCACTGAGGTCTTTCTGGAGGGAGGAGGGTAACTTCTTCAAGGTAGGCATCCTTAGGAGAGGCTTTGCAGTGGGGTCAAAACTCACTCAGAGATAGTAGGAACTGCCGATGCTGGAGCCTGAGATAACAAGGTGTAGAGCTGGATGAAATGCTTGACCATGTCCTGAAGCAAACCAGGTGCTATGGGCCACATTGCCTTTCTCAATACCAGCCCATGGAACTGGATCATCCCCAGTGGACTGCAATCTACCTGTATATCTTCTCTACATCTATCTGCTCCTCTGTCCACTTTCCATCATTGCCTCCCCCTCCGTCCATTTATTTCAGGCTCCCTTCCCCTCCCCATTTCTGAAGAAAGGTCCAGAACCAAAATGTCAGCTTTCTTGATACTGCCTGGCCTGCTGTGTTCATCCACCTCTACACATTGTTATTTAAGTCAACTGTTATTTCTTTACTTGCAAGCATTTCTTTTTCTCCAACATTTACATCTTTCCAATTCTCTGTTTTGAGATAGAAAGTCAACTATAACTTCTCTCTGGACTGTAGTTCATCCTTTCTTCAGTTGAAACCATTTTTGGTTATTACAAGAATAACATGAAGATGATTGCTGAGTTGCCTCCTTCAATAACAACACTGGGACTTGATCTAATGTCAACTACTGTTAACTCTTTAAAATCACTCTATAATCCCAACGCTTTCTCTGAAGAATCTGAATTTGGGAATTTCAACTCGCACAGATTAATTTCAGCTCCATGATCTGCCAAGTGACATCTGTCAGGTTCTTCAATTATGAAGGGTACCTTTCTCAAAGTCTCCATGCCTGCAGTGTTTCCCTGGTTACTGTTCATGGCTGTGAGCTCTGGCTGAGCCATTTCAACCTCCCTGCTGTGTCGTCCCCTTGAGAGTTCTATGCCTTTCTTCAACCCTTCTGTGCACTGTTAAGACTGTTCAATTTGTTCAGCTTTTCTGGGCTTCTCCTAGGTTTTAAGGTGGGAGGTGTAATATTTCCTAGTCCACAAAGCTATTTCTGAGTGGAAGGTTTTGCATTAGCAGGCTAGAGATGACATCAAACCTGTATAAATTCAGTCTTTGAGTGAGTTCTCATCCATGGTTCCTTAACACCTTTCTTAGCTCCTTCCCATTCTTTAGCCTTTACTTGTGCATTCTTTGTCACTATGTCCTCTCTCCACTAACACCTCCACCATCGCCCCACCACCTCTTCCAATGGGACTATCTGTCCTTTCTTGTTTGGAAGTTATAAACAATATTGTTCTGCCATTCTCACATTCCAATCACTTAATTCACGCTATCAGCAACCCCTCTCTCCCAACACTCTACCACCCCTCACCCACCATCTCCCCACTTTTGCATAAATGCTGCCCCCTCCATAGCTCACATCAGCTCTGATGAAGAGACATGTAGAGCCAAAGTGTTAGCTTGCTCTCTCTGTACCGATACTGCCTGTCCCATTGTGATTTCCAGTATTTTTCACTTTCTAATCACACTGGAGTTCATCCTAGTGCTGCAGGGCAATCTTTAATTCTCTTTGTAAACATACAGTATTTTGGATGATGCTAATCTACTTTACTAGCTTCTGAGAATCATTATGACCCACCTCTCCATTAGTCATGAAATCCTGGTAGGTTTCTATGCCCTCCATGGCTTTTGCATGAAGGAATGACGGAATTGGTTTTGATAGTGGAGCTCATGAATTGTCCTGCCTGCAATATAAAAATGTACATTGAGAAACAGATAGTTATGTCAGCACAAATAGTGACTGTGAAGGTCAAGAGCTATCAATAACTCAGAGGCTGCTGAATTGCAACAGGCAAAGATGAACTAATCTGTATCAGGAGGGGAGGGAGAAAAAGGAGATAAAGGAAAAGGAATTAGATTCTAACAGAACTTAAAATGGGCAATGTTAGCAAAGACTTTACCCAACGTTTAGAGCAGAGAAATGTGAAGATCTGAAAGACATACAGCTTTTTTTAATCAAGGCAAACAAGGCCATGTTAAAGAAAATTGCTGGGATTGAGGAAAGCCTGTAATAGTATTCTTATGCAGCCCATGTCTGTGGTCAAAAAATGTCACACTTCGTGCAAGTGCAAAGGAATCCAGAAATGTGCAATGAAACATGATGTGTGCATCCGGGCCCATCTATCAGTCTTACCCCAAGGTCGCAGTTAACAGGAAACCTCAGATCATGATGTTCTGTTGTCTGGTCAACAACACACACTTGATGAAGAAAGAGTGAATTTTCACTGTTTCTTCTTCTTTATTTGATCCTTCTTCATTCTGGAGGTGGTCTGTTTGATTCACTCTTAAGAGGTGATTTATTTAAATGTTGCTGCGAGACCAAATCTGCTACAATGAGGCATTGGAGATTCCCTGTTGGATAACTTTGTCACCCATGTTGCCTCTGCTGCACAATTCAAAAGCAAATATGAAATAAAACAACATTTCAAAATGTCAGTTCCTCCCTTTCCGCAATTTTAGCAAGTACTAGTTGGGTAGGGTAGTCATCTTTGGGCCGAGCTAAATGATATGCTTAGACTGAGTTTCACAGTTCTGCTGAGTCACATCCCAGTTAAGTGCTTGTCATTTGGCATGCATGGTTTACTGGGCCACTTGCTCTAATGTTAAGTGTTCTTCAGGCTGCAAAAAATCAGTGAGTTGTTGAAATGTCTGATCATTAATCTAGGCTGAATAATCTCATTTTTGAATGTGCCATTGAGGTATTTCACTCCTGTACATCTCAGATGTCCTCGTTTTTCAAGGGCTACAACTTCCCCCTCGCAGTGGTCGAGAACACCCTCGACCGTGCCTCCTGCATTTCTCGCAACTCATCCCTCATACCCCGTCCCCACAATAACAACCAAAAAAGAATCCCCCTCATCCTCACATACCACCCCACCAACCTCTGGATCCAACACATCATCCTCCGAAGTTTCCGCCATCTACAATCCGACCCCACCACCAGAGATATTTTACCCTCCCCACCCTTGTCTGCTTTCCTGAGGGATCACTCTCTCCGTGACTCCTTTGTCCGCTCCACACTCCCCTCTAGCGCCACCACACCCAACACTTTTCCCTGCAACCGCAGCTAGTGCTACACCTGCCCCTACACCAAACCCCTCACCCCCATCCCAGGTCCCCAGAAGACTTTCCAAATCAAGCAGAGGTTCACCTGCACCTCTGCCAATGTGGTATACTGTATCCACTGTACCCGTCGGGGAAACCAAGCGGAGGCTTGGGGACCACTTTGCAGAACACCTATGCTCGGCTCGCAATTAACAGCTGCACTTTCCATTCATGAACCATTTCAACTCTCCCTACCATTCCTCAGATGACATATCCATCCTGGGCCTCCTGCAGTGCCACAACGATGCCAGCCGAAGGTTGCAGGAACAGCAACTCATATTCCGCTTGGGAACCCTGCAGCCCAATCGTATCAATGTGGATTTCACAAGCTTCAAAATCTCGCCTCCTGCTACCGCATCCCAAAACCAGCCCAATTCGTCCCTGCCTCCCTAACCTTTCTTCCTCTCACCTATCCCCTCCTCCCACCTCAGGTCCCACCCCCATCTCCTACGTACTAACCTCATCACGCCCCCATGACTTGTCCGTCCTCCCTGGGCTGACCTATCTCCTCCCTACCTCCCCGCCTACACTCACCTTTACTGGCTTCATCCCCACCTCTTTAACTTGTCTGTCCCCTCTCCATTTATCTTCTCCTCTATCCATCTTTGATCCGCCTCCCCTTCTCTCCCTATTTATTTCAGAATCCCCTTCCCCTTCTCCATTTCTGATGAAGGGTCTAGGCCTGAAACGTCAGCTTTCCTGCTCCTAAGATGTCACTTGGCCTGCTGTGTTCATCCAGCTTTACACCTTGCTGTCTCGAATTTGTAAGGGAGTCTGCTGATACCCTTGGACTGTATTTGAGTGGGGCAGTTCAGTAATGAGATTCTTGGAACTAAAATAATATTACTCGCACTGTCTGAAAATCTACCCAGTCTTTATCAACAATTTGCTGCATTTGAATGTTTCTGACAGTGGAGCCATTTGCACTTAATAAAGTAGTGACATGGAGCTGTTGCTGCTTTGAATAGAAAACAGCAGCTGTTCTATACCTGTGGAGATGCAACTTCTCCAGCCCATCTATATGCCTGCATCAGTCCTTTGGTGGCAATAAGGCATTGCAGATAAGTTACGTTGGCTTAGATGGCAAGGATATGGCTGGCACTTTGAACTACAATTCTTCACCTGACTTTAGATATAAGTCTGCAATTATTTTAGCTGAATTTGGATAAGTTTCAAGTCACTGAATTCAGGAAGATTTCTCAAGAATTTTGCTTCATGCTTCCTCAAACTTGCCTTCTGATTTTTCAGGTCCCACTGAAATAAACACAATCTACTTTAGCATTGTGTCATGCTGCTATCATGTTTTAATGCTGGTACTAAGCACAGGTGGGCATCGAGTTTCTCTGAAACCACACTTATCAACAACATGTCCATAATATCTGAGCTGTACAAATCCCAGCCTACCAACAGAAAGCCCTATCACTAATTGCTGAGGTCACAGTTACATTACCACATAGCTCAGAGGTTCATCTGAATGGTGATTAACCCAATGTTTACATAAAGCTCTCTAGACATTATCTGGTGAGGCACAGTGCTCCAACTTAGCCTAACAAAAGGTGCTGTCGATTGAATCTTGGTGAGTTGTTTCAATATATTTTGTAGATGGTACACACTGATGCCGTTGTGATGTAATAATACAGGAGGTAAATGTTGAACATTGCTAATTTAATGAATGTTAAACTTTGAACATGCAAAGACCCTAATCTGATGATCAGTATGCGATCCTGTGTGAATTGCTTGGAATTGCTGATTGTAAAGCCTGCTTCAATTTGGCTGTTGGCCATGATAAAAGTTGATTTTTAAATAAATAATTCTTTGAATTGTGAGGCCAAGTGAGGCACTATCAGGGTTTGATATGTGTTAATCTCCAATCAGTTTGCCACATTACAGCCTTTTTGGCAGTAAACCAATACCGTCTTTGTAACTGGTTGGACTTGCACCTTGGCATGAACCTGGACTAATGAGTTCTTCAAATTTTCTAGTCATTACTGAAGCTTTCTGCTTGATCCCAGGGATCATGTGGCACAATGCTAATGTCCCTCCCTCTGGTCCAGCAGGAATAGGTACAAATCCCGCCTGCTCCAGATGCTTATAATCGCACCTCTGCAAAGGTGAGTTTAAAAATGTCTGGTTGATCCCACCTCTTTGGACTCGGTCAATGTGGTTACAAATCCAGCATCATTGCTCTGTTAGCTAGACAAACAGAAAGCTGGAAGATCACAGGGAACCAGGCAGCATGTGGAGGAAAGCAGTAGTCACTGTTTCAGGTATAGTCCTTCTTCAGGACAGAACATTTCTCTGTTCCCTGGTAACACAATGAAGATTTAACCTTTTTTCCTAAACCGTCTTGAAATATTCTTCACCAAACTGCAATGTTAAATTCATGATATAAGGTTCCAGAACAATACCATGGGGATATTATTCCAGTTTTTAAAAACATCTCTGCAAATAATATTTTGTCCTTCTGCTTATTTTGTTTATTTTTCTTTCATTCCTTATTTAGACAGACTAAACTCAGTGTCAGCTATTGGTCAAGCTCCTGCCACGGTAATTGTATTTGAGTGGGGCAATTCAGTAATGAGATTCTTGGAACTAAAACAATATTACTCACACTGTCTGAAAATCTACCCAGTCTTTATCAACAATTTGCTGCATTTGGATGTTTCTGACAGTGGAGCCATTTCCCAGTGACAATGGAGCTAACGTCTAATTGTGCATCTGCTAGGAACAACATTACGAAGTGGCTCAAATCCTTCCTACTTGGGATATTACACATTTCTAAACCAATCCCAGATAATGAGACTGCAGACTGGGAGCAAAGCCTCCCAAAATTACCCTTCACAGATTTTCTACACAGTCCTTCAAATGTAAGATTCTATAATTTGAAAGAGTCATGTTCATCTCTTGTGTTATACAATGAAATTTCCCCTCTGTTTATATCAGGTGATCTGACTGCTACATTGGCAGTGAGAGTTGATTTGAGACAATCTGGTTGGAACAGGTCAATGGCGCTGCTAGATCCTAGAGATTCTGAAACCAGCCTATTCCCTGAAATAGAATGGGGAATCATAAATATTACCACTGCCACCAGCTGGCCGTATTTTAATGTGGGTGATTCACTGCCGCCAACCTTTTATTCTCAATGTTGTGTCAGAGGCCTTTCTAATTATTGGTGATAAAGGATAGACCACTGTGAGTCTAAGTAGGCAAGGCATTTGTCTAACATAACGAGGTAGCTTACTACATGATAACAAAAGGTATAATTTACATGAACTTATTAGGCATAATGGATACAGACTGTCAGAGTTGTATACAATACATCTAGTCCGTTGGATACTCGTGCAGAAATCAACCACCTTTACCCAAAGATTACATAACACCATCAGATTGAGTGGAGCTCAATGTAACAGGAACATTATATTCTTCAGAACAATGACTTTATACAACCTGTTCCCCTGAATATTTCCCCAGAGTTAACCAATGATCATCAAATATACATAAACATGGGTGGAATTTTCCCATTTGTAGTCAAACTGTTTGGTGAATGAGTTTCATGGCATTCATTTGCCATGGCCTAAAGCAGCTTCTCTTACATAATCTTCCACTTGTCACCCTCATCAAATACACACCTGGGTTCGTGAATGGCCATTCAGAGAATTGCACAAACAGAGAGCTGGCCGTACAGGTGAGCCCAATTGAGGTATATACCTCCTACATCATATCTAATGTCCAGCTGCACACCCATTCAGAAGCTGCAAGCCAATACTGGTGGTGCCCAATGTTTTAAAGTGAACACACAGCCCAGAGAACAGGCAAACTACCTCTGTACATCACTGCTGGACACTTGGCGCTGTTGGTGATTGTGAAGGTGGAGAGAAGGACAGGTCTCTTCCTGACAAGTTGCCATTAGATTCAGCCATCAGACTGTAGCCTGTGTCAATGAGCTTCTGAGCCGTGCATGAGTCATCTTATCTCTGCTCTCTCACACTCATATAGTCACCTCTCACTTTAAATCCATCTCACCATGGCTTATGGACCACAACTCAGATGCCCGTGATTATGTCTAATCAACAAATATCATCCACACCACCTTCCCAAAAGATGAACCCTTTCTGCCCTCTCTGGTTCCTACTTACTCAATGGGGATAGTCCACCCCCTCTCCTGCTCACGCATCATGACTAAGTACTCTGGCACCCACTTTTATTTTATACAATCCTTTCCATTGTTTCACTGCTGAAATAACTAGCCCATAAGCAGGCTGAGGGGTTCATGTCCAGCAAAAGGCTGGAAGTCTTTCTCTCTCTATGAGCAGAAAATAGTGGAGCCGGTCAGTGTAGAGTACAACCACTCATGTGAAAATGGAGAGACTTCAATGAGCAACTAATCCAGTCAGTTTCATTATGTTCTGCTGCTCTCCCACTAACACCACTGCTCACTTACTCTTAATCTTCACATGCTTTTACACATCTTCTTCAAATAATTCCCTCTCCTCTCTTTTGAATGAACTCAACAGCCTCCACAAAGAGTTCAGCACAAGAGACCCTCTGTTCAACTTCCAGCTTTTGGAAGGAGCCCACTAAACCCTCCAAGGATGCACCAGCAAGGCTTTGACTTGCACCTTCAACAACTCAGAGACTTCCATCTCAGTGGGTGCTCTTCCCAGATTAGCGTCAGGAGCACAAACTGTGAGTACATCACAGGCACATAGAACATAGAACAATACAGAACAGAACAGGCCCTTCGGCCCTCAATATTGCGCCGACCTGTGAACTAATCTAAGGCCCTCCCCCTACACTATCCCATCATCATCCATATGCTTATCTAAGGACTGTTTAAATGCCCCTAATTGGCTGAGTTAACTACATTGGCAGGCAGGGCGTTCCACGCCCTTACCACTCTCTGAGTAAAGAACCTGCTTCCGACTTTTGTCTTAAATCTATCACCCCTCAATTTGTAGCTATGCCCCCTTGTACAAGCTGAAGTCATTATCTTCAGAAAACGGCTCTCACTGTCCACTCTATCTAATTCTCTGATCATCTTGTACGTCTCTATTAAATCCCCTCTTAGCTTCCTTCTCTCCAATGAGAACAGACCCAAGTCCCTCAGCCTTTCTTCATAGGGCCTGCGCTCCAGACCAGACAACATCCTGGTAAATCTCCTCTGCACCTTTTCCAATGCTTCCACATCCCTCCTGTAATGGGGCGACCAGGACTGCACGCAATATTCCAAATGAGGCCGCACCAGAGTTTTGTACAGTTGCAGCATGACATCACGGCTCTGGAACTCAATTCCTCTACCAATAAAACCTAACACACCGTAAGCCTTCTTAACAGCACTATCAATCAGCGTGGTAAGTTTCAGGGATCTAGGTACATGGACACCAAGATCCCTCCGCACATCCACACTACCAAGAATCTTTCCATTGACCCGGAATTCTGCCTTCCTATTATTCTTCCCAAAGTGAATCACCTCACATTTATCTGTATTAAACTCCATTTGCCATCTTTCAGCCCAATTCTGCAGTTTATCCAAGTCTCCCTGCAACCTGCGACATTCTTCCACACTGTCCACCACTCCACCGACTTTAGTGTCATCTGCAAACTTACTAACCCATCCACCTATTCCTGCGTCCAAGTCATTTATAAAAATGACAAACAGCAGTGATCCCAAAACAGATCCTTGAGGCACACCACTAGTGACCTGACTCCAGGCTGAGTATTTTCCATGAACCACCACTCGTTGCCTTCTTACAGAAAGCCAGTTTCTAATCCAAACTGCTAAATCTCCCTCAATCCCATGCCTTTGTAATTTCTCCAATAGCCTACTATGTGGAACCTTATCAAAGGCTTTACTGAAGTCCATGTACGCCACGTTAACTGCCCTTCCCTCATCCACATTATTGGTCACCTTCTCAAAAAACTCAATGAGGTTTGTGAGACACGACCTGCCCTGGAAGAATCCATGCTGACTATCTCCAGTCAGATTGTTGCTGGCTAGATGATTATAAATCCTATCTCTTATAATCCTTTCCAAAACTTTTCCTACAGCAGACTTAAGGCTCACAGGTCTATAATTACCTGAGTCATCTCTACTGCCCTTCTTGAACAAGGGCACAACATTTGCAATCCTCCAGTCCTTTGGTACTAAACCTGTAGACAATGAGGACTCAAAGATCAAGGCTAAAGGCTCCGCCACCTCCTCCCTAGCTTCCCAGACAACCCTCAGAAAAATCCCATCCAGCCCAGGGCGTTCATCTACCTTCATACGTTCTAGAATTGATAACGCCTCCTCCTTACTATCCTTAATCCTTTCAATTCTAATATCCCATAACACAATCATCTCCTCTACAGTATTCTTCTGTTCGTCAGTGAAAACAGATGAGAAATAATCATTTAGCACCCCTCCAATCTCCACAGGGTCCACACACAATTTCATACTTCTGTCTTTGACTGGCCCTATTCCTACCCAAGTCATCCTCTTATTCCTCACATATCGATAGAAAGCTTTCAGGTTCTCCTCTATTCTACATGCTAAAGTCTGCTCATGTCCCCTCCTTGCTCTTCTTAACTCTCTCTTTAAATCCTTCCTAGGTAATCTGTAACTCTCCATCGCCTCATCTGAACCATCTCGTCTCACTGTCACATAAGCCTCCCACTTCCGCTTAACAAGAGATACAATTTCTTTAGTAAATCACGGTTCCCTTACCTTATCGCTTCCTCCCTGCCTGACCGGGACATACCTATCAAGGACACGCAATATCTGTTCCTTAAACCAGCTCCATATTTCAATTGCCCCCACCTAGGAAGGATTTTGCTAACCCATTCTATGCCTCCTACGTCTTGCTTAATCGCATTATAATTGTCCTTCCCCCATCTATAACTCTTGCCCTGTGGCATGTTCCTATCCCTTTCCATTGCTAAACTAAACATAACCAAATTATGGTCCCTCTCTCCAAAGTGCTCACCTATCACTAAATCAAACCCCTGGCCTCGTTCATTACCACGTACCAGATCCAGTGTGGCCTCCCCTCTTGTCGGCCCTTCGACATACTGTGTCAGGCAACTGTCCAGCACACATTGGACAAAAACTGATCCATCCGATGTACTAGGGTTGTAGCATTTCCAGTCAATGTTAGGGAAGTTAAAGTTTCCCATTATGACCAACCACTTCCTTTCACTCCTGTCCAGAATAGTTTTGCCAAGCCTCTCCTCCACATCCCTGGAACTTTGCGGCAGGCTATAAAAAACTCCCAGCAGTGTGACCTCTCCTCTCCTGTTTCTGATCTCAGCCCATACCACCTCAGTAGACGAGTCCTCATCAAAACTTCTTTCAGCCACCGTTATACTGTCCCTGACTAACAAAGCCACACCTCCCCCTCTTATACCACCTTCCCTGATCTTAATGAAAGATCTAAACCCTGGAACCTGCAATATCCATTCCTGACCCTGCTCTATCCATGTCTCCGAAATGGCCACAACATCAAAGTCCCAGGTATCTATCCATGCTGCAAGCTCACCCACCTTATTCTGGATACTCCTGGCATTAAAGTAGACACACTTCAATCCAGCTTGCTGTCTGCCAGCACACTCCTGTGACAGTGAGGTCCTATCCATGTCTTCTCTACGCTCATCCTCCTGTGTACTGGAACTACACCTCAGTTTCCCATCCCCCTTCTGAGCTAGTTTAAATCCACCCGAATAGAACTAGTAAATTTCCCACCCAGGATATTAGTGCCCCTCTGGTTCAAGTGGAGACCGTCCTGTTCGTAGAGGTCCTACCTTCCCCAGGACGAGCCCCAATTGTCCATGTACCTGAAGCCCTCCCTCCTGCACCATCCCTGCAGCCACGTGTTCAGCTGAAATCTCTCCCTGTTCTTTGCCTCGCTATCACGTGGCATGGGACACAAACCAGAGATAACCACTCTGCTTGTTCTAGCTCTCAGCTTCCACCCTAGCTCCCTGAAATCCTGCCTGGCATCCCTATCCCTCTTTCTACCTCTGTCGTTGGTGCCTATGTGGACCATGACTTGGGGCTGGTCACCTTGTCCCTTCAGGACCCCAAAGACAGGATCCGAGACATCATGGATCCTGGCACCTGGGGGGCGACACACCAACTGTGAGTCTCTTACGTTGCCGCAAACTTTCTATCAATCTCTCTAACTATTGAGTCCCCAGTGACTAACACTCTCTTCCTATCTCCCCTTCCCTTCTGTGCAAAAGGAACAGACTCTGTGCCAGGGGTGCACCCCAGTGCATGCTCCTGGTAAGTACCCCCCCCTAACAGTATCCAAAACGGTATAAGTGATAATGGGAACTGCAGATGCTGGAGAATCCAAGATAACAAAGTGTGAAGCTGGATGAACACAGCAGGCCAAGCAGCATCTCAGGAGCTCAAAAGCACGCTGTCGGAACCCCGCCCACAGCCGACGGCGACGGTACCCCGCCCACAGCCGACGACCTCGTCACTCCGCCCACAGCCAGCAACCCCAGAGAAGACAGCCACACTGAGCCCTGCCGCATCTTCAACATCCCCCCAGACCTCCCACTGACTGAGGACGAACGGTCAGTCCTAAGCAAGGGGCTCACATTTGTCCCCTTCTACCCACACATCCACAAATACCAGTCACATTTGGATCGAGCAGTTTTTCCGCTGCCTTCGCCTCCACGCTTATTTCTTTAACTGGGAGCCTAACCCTCCCTCCACTGACCCCTTCACCTGCCTCCAACACAAGTCCTCTTCCTGGACACCACCCCCAGGCCTCCTACCCTCCCTTGACCTCTTCATCTCCAACTGCCGTAGCTCTCTGATGAAGGGTCTAGGCCAGAAACGTCAGCTTTTGTGCTCCTGGGATGCTGCTTGGCCTGCTGTGTTCATCCAGCCCCACACTTTGTTATCCAAAACGGTATACTTGTTTTTCAGGGGAATGGCCACGAGGGATCCCTGCACTGACTGTTTTTCCCCCCTTCTAACAGTTACCCAGCTTTCTTCACACTTAGGAGTAACTACTTCCCTGTAACTCTTGTCTATCACTGACTCTGCCTCCCTAATGATCCGAAGGTCATCCAGGTCCCGCTCCAGTTCCAGCCTTGGAGGAGCAAGAGTTGGGTGCACTTCCTGCAGATGTATTTGGATGGGACACTATTAATGGCGTCCCTCGCCTTATACATCATGCAGGAGGAGCATTCCTCTCCCTGCACTGCCATCCCTGCTAATCTCCTAATCAGAAAGTTTAAAAAAAGAGAAGCTACAGTTGGGTGGCGAAGCACCTGCTCACTCCGAGGAAGAGCCAAATAGGTATTTATGCTGATCAACAATTGCTAATAGACCATCTTTTAGTTCCATATTCTTTTGGAATGGGATTTAGAACATAGAACTTAGAACATTACAGCACAGTACAGGCCCTTTGGCCCTCGATGTTGTGCCAACCTGTCATACCGATCTGAAGCCCATCTAACCTACTCAATTCCATGTACATCCATATGCTTGTCCAACGATGACTTCAATGTACTTAAAGTTGGCGAATCTACTACCGTTAGAGGCAAAGCATTCCATTCCCTTACTACTCTCTGAGTAAAGAAACTACCTCTGACATCGGTCCTATATCTTTCACCCCTCAATTTAAAGCTATGCCCCCTCGTGCTCGCCATCACCATCCTAGGAAAAAGGCTCTCCCTATCCACCCTATCTAACCCTCTGATTATTTTATATGTTTCAATTAAATCACCTCTCAACCTTCTTCTCTCTAACGAAAACAGCCTCAAGTCCCTCAGTCTTTCCTCGTAAGACCGTCCCTCCATAGCAGGCAACATCCTAGTAAATCTCCTCTGCACCCTTTCCAAAGCTTCCACATCCTTCTTATAATGCGGTGACCAGAACTGTATGCAATATTCCAAGTGCGGCCGCACCAGAGTTTTGTACAGCTGCAGCATAAAATTTTGAAATTTGAAATTTGTCATCCACTAACATGGAATTTGAAGCCATAATTTGCTAATGTTACTTGTGACAGGGTTAAGGTTATCCTGATGAAGTATCCTCAGGACATTACATTGAGACTCTGGATAACTGGTGACATTACCTCTTGTGCCATCATTTTCTCCGGAAGAACTTGTTTTGCACATATCAGTCTTACACTTACACTGGCATTATGAGTGACAGTACTGTCTCAGTGATGATTCCACCCATCTCTGGAAGGAAGGTTCATTCTCTGTAACAGGTTTTCAAGGCAGTGTACAGTCATTCAAGGCTGGGAAATAAACGCTGGGCAACTTACGTGCCCACTCTTGCTCATCCCATATTGAGCTGCTGAGAAAAATATTGCATAAAGTACAGACTCCTGCAGGTTCAATGCTGTCCCAGAGGTTGCTCAAGAATTTCAGTGCAATCTAGTAGATTATGCGCATGCTACAACATCGAAAGCTAGATTTTTATGACTCACGGCAACAACTCCAAAATCTCTCTGTTCTGTATGAATGGCAACAATGATTCTTCTGAGCCCTGGAACTGTCCCTGTATTTGTGGCTGTTTCTTTGCCCTGCTTGTGGTCTTTGCTAATTGTTGTCCAGCCTCCAGTTTTCTGCCACTGCTCCTGTGATGTTCCTATATGTTGATTAGTCTTCAAATTTTTAGTTTTTCTCTGTAATCTTGAGGCTTTCTCCAACTGTGTGTAACATAGCTTCATTTTTTCTCACTTTTGCACATCTTTTGTTCTGTATTCTGAATTTAGGGGGTTATTTGGGGTTGTCTAGTGTCTCCGAAGAATACTACACGAGTCTGTAGTTTCTTTTGACGGAACTCTTTCTTTACAGCTGAAATTATAGATACACTGGGCCTTCACATAGTTAGCACTCTTGTCAATCAGCTCAGTTTCCCTTTAGATCTGTTCAACTGATTGTGTGACTCTGACATCATTGTTCCTTCATCATTTGGTATCCTTCTGATATTAATCCATTATTCTGCCATAAAATATAAATCAGGAGAGCAACAGAACAATTGATCACATCATGCAGACTCACTGAATAAAAATAATGTGATTTCCAAGATGTGGTACATTTATCAAAATAATCTGAACATTTGTCATCACTAGTTTTGGAAGACATATTGAGGATTATAAATTATACAACATTCCAAAACTCAAAAGAACTTCAAAGAAATAAACTTGAGGCAGTCAAGGAGCAATAAGAGATGAATGTTGGTATGAACGAATATCACTTCAGTGGAAGCTAGGGGCAGTTGCATGCTCCTCTTACAGGATGTGGGAGGTAAGGGTCACTGTTGACATCCCCTCTGACTTCACCTGCAAGAAGTGCACCCAACTCCAGCTCCTCAAAAACCACATTAGAGAAGTGGAGCTGGAGCTGGATGAACTCTGGATCATTCGGGAGGCTGAGGGAGTGATAGAGAGGAGATACAGGGAGGTGGTCACATCCAAGGTACAGAAAAAAGATAGCTAGGTGATTGTCAGGAAAGGGAAAGCGAATAAGCAGACAGTGCAGGGATCCCCTGGGGCCGTTCTCCTCAGCCATAAGTATACAATTTTCGATATTGTTGGGGCAATGACCTGCCGGGAAAGGCCATAGCAGACAGGTCTCTGGCACTGAGCCTGGGCCTGTGGCACAGAAGGGAAGGGCGAAGAATAGGAGAGCAATTGTAGTGGGGGATTCAATAGTAGAGGCACAGACAGGCGGTTCTGTGGACGCGAACGAAATGAAAGGATGGCACGTTGTCTCCCGGGTCCCAGGGTCTGTGATGTCTCAGATCGTGTCTTCAAGATCCTTACGGGGGAGGGTGAGCAGCCAGCAGTCATGATACACATCGGTACCAGTGACATAGGTAGAAAAAGGACTGAGAATGTGAAAAACGAGTACAGGGAGATAGGTTGGAAGCTGAAGTCAAGGACAAACTGTAGTTATCTCTGGATTACTACCGGTGCCACGTGATAAAGAGGTAAGAAATAGGGAGAGAGTGCACCTAAACACGTGGCTACAGAGCTCATGTAGGAGGGAGGGCTTCCATTATGTCAATAATTAGAGCACATTCTAGGGAAGGTGGGACCTATATAGTAAGGATGGGTTACACCTGAACCAGAAGGGCACAAATATCCTGAGTTTGCTAGAGCTGTACGGGGTGGTTTACACTAGTTTGGCAGGGGGTGGGGAACCAGATTTATAATTCAGAGGGTGAGGCATTCAGCCTTCTGACAGACACAACAGGGAATGAGGTGGTTTATAAAGAAATGTGGTCAATGGAGCGTACTTGCGGACTCCGAGATGGTTTGAGGAGTGTATACTTCAATGTTAGAAGTATCGGAAATAAAGTGAATGAACTTAGAGAATGGGTTCGTACTTGAAACTGCGATGTTGTGGCCATTACAGAAACTTGGGTAACTCAGGGATAGGAATGGTGTTGGAAGTCCTGGGATTTAGATTCTTTATAAGAAATAGGGCGGGTGGAAAAAAAGGTGGGGAAGCGGCATTGCTAGTCAGGGCAAGTATAGCAGCTACTGAAAGGCACTTCGAGAATGATATGTCTACAGAGTCAGTTTGGGTTGATGTCAGGAAAAAGAAAGGAGCAGTCACTTTGTTGGGGTTTTTTTACAGACCCCCTAATAGTTGCAGAGAAGTACAGGAGTGGATTGGGAGGCAGATACTGGAAAGGCACAGAAGTCACAGGGTTGTAGATAGGGTGACTGCAACTTTCCAAATATTGATTGGAAACATTTTAGTTGTAACAGTTTAGATGGAACGGATTTTGTCCAGTGCGTTCAGGAAGGATTCCTGACACAGTATGTAGATAGACCAACACAAGGAGAGGCCACTTTGGATTTGCTGCTCAGCAACAAACCGGGCCAAGTGTTAGACCGGTTGGTAGGAGAGCATTTTGGCAGGGTAAAGTTTACAATTGGGGGAAGGGTAATTACAGTTCCCTTAGGCAAAAGAACTGGGTAACACAAATTGGGAACAGATGCTGTCAGGGAAGAGCACAATTGAAATGTAGACATTGTTTAAGGAATCCATACTGTGTGTGCTCGATATGTTTGTCTCCAGCAGACAAAGAAGATGCGGTCAAGTGAGGGAGCCATAGTTCTTGAGAGAGGTCGAATGACTGGTTAAGAGGAAGAAGGAGGCTTATGTAAGGTTTAGGAAAACAGGAACAGAAAAGGCTCTAGAGGGATACAGGTTAGCCAGGAAGGAGCTGAAGAAAGGGCTTAGGAGAGCTATAAGGGAGCATGAGAAAACCTTGACGGATAGGATCAAGGAAAACTCCAAGGCATTTTACACTTATGTGCAGAACAAGAGAATGACCGGAGAAGGGGGAGGGCCAATCAGGGATTGTAAAGGGAATTTGCACACAGAGTCTAAAGAGATTGGAGAGGTCCTTAATGAATACTTTTCTCTGGTATTCACAACTGAGAGGGACCTAGTTGAAGAAGAGGACGTTGTGAAGCAGGCAGGTAGGCTAAAGGAGGTGGATGTTAGTAAAAAAGATGTGCTACAAATGCTGAGGAAGTTGAAGATAGATGAGTCCCCCAGGCTGATGGGATTTATTCAAGAATTCTATGGGAAGTGAGGGAAGAGAATGCAGGGCCTTTGGCGACGATCTTTTCATCCTTACTGTCCACAGGTATAGTGCAGGAAGATTGGAGAGAGGCAAAAGTCATTCCCTTGTTCAAAAAAGGGAACAGGGATAACCCCAGAAATTACAGGCCAGTTAGTCTTATGTGAATGGTGGGGTAATTATTGGAAAGGGCTCTGAGCGACAGGATTTATGGTCACTTGGAAAGGCACAGTTTGATTCTTTATAGTCACCGTGGATGTGTGAGGGGTAGATCGTGCCTCACAAACCTTACTGAATTCTTTGAAGAGGTGACTAAACACGTGGGTGAAGGTAGAGCAGTGGATGTGGTATATATGGATTTAAGTAAGGTGTTTGGTAAGGTTCCCCATGGTAGGCTCATGCAGAAGGTAAGGAGGCATGGGATAGGGGAAAATGTGGCAGACTGGATTCAGAATTGGCTGACCCTTGGAAGACAAAGAGTGTTAGTGGATGGAAAATATTCAACATGGTGCTCAGTTGTAGGTGGTGTACCACAAGGATCTGTTCTGGGTCCTCTTTTATTTGTGACTTTTGTAAATGATTTGGATGAAGGAGTGGAAGGGTGGATTAGCAAGTTCACAGATGATACAAAGGTGGGTTGCATTGTGGCCAGTGCGAAGGGCTGTTCTAGGTTACAGAGGGACATTGATAGGATGCAGAGCTGGGCTGAGAAGTGGTAGATGGAGTTTAACCCTGAAAAGTGTAAGGTGATTCATTTTGGAAGGACAAACTTGAAAGCAGAATACAGAGTTAACAGAAAAATTCTTGGCAGTGTGGGGGAGCAGAGGGATCTTGGCGTTCATGTTCGCAGTTCCCTGAGAGCTGCCACCCAGATGTATAGAGTTGTTAAGAAAATGTATGGTGTGTTAGCTTTCATTAACAGAGGGACTCAGTTCAAGAGCTGTGAAGTTATGCTCCAGCTATACAAAAGCCTGATTCGGCCACATCTGGAATATTGTGTCCAGTTCTGGTCACCTCATTGCAGGAAAGATGTGGAAGCAGTAGAAAAGGTGCAGAGGATATTTACCAGGATGTTGCCTAGAATGGAGGGAAGGTCTTACGAGGAAAGGCTGAGACAGCTAGGGCTTTTCTCTTCAGAACGACGAAGGATGAGTTGTGAATTGATAGAGGTGTACAAAATGATCAGAGGTATAGATAGAGTGGACAGCCAGAGACTTTTTCCTATGGTGGAGGTAGCTATTACAAGGGGGCACAGTTTTAAAGTGAGTGGAGGTAGCTATAGGGGAGACGTCAGAGGTAGGTTCTTTACTCAGAGAATGGTAATGGCGTGGAATGCATTGCCGGAGAGGGTAGTGGAGTTGGCCTCATGAGGGCCATTTAAGCAGCTATTAGATAGGCATATGGATGATAGCATAAGGTAGGGGTGAAGGTTTGATGGATTTTAGGGTAAAAGTTCGGCACAACATCGTGGGCCGAAGGGCCTGTACTGTGCTCTACTGTTCTATCAATGTTCTTTGTATCTGTTGCTTTAGCTGGCAAGTTTGTTAACAATCTGATTTGTTAACTGTGCTATGTCTTGTTCACAATCACGCTCATTTTCTAGTTGCAGCAGCAGCGCGAGCGGGAGCTTGGAGCAGGAACCTGTTGGGAAGCCGGTGAGTCACTGTTTTTGAATCTTTAAAAAGCTTACCTCATGAATAGGCGGAGGTATGCTGAGCAGGAGCCGTCACGGGACTGGTGAGTGAGTGAGGTAATATATTTGTGTGGTTGCGTTACCCGACCCACTACTCGGGTAGTGTCTCCCAGCCATCCTCCTCCTCCTCTGACCAAAAAAAAAGGTTCTGTGTGCCTGATTGGTAAGGTAACAAGTTTATTTTTTATTCTTTATTTTTTAAGTCTTGGGAATTTAGAATAATGGGAATGGAGGTCAGGGCAGTTGAATGTTCCTCCTGCAGAATGTGGGAGGTAAGGGTCACCACTAGTGTCCCTGCTGACTACATCTGTGGGAAGTGCACCCAACTCCAGCTCCTTGAAAACCGCGTTAGGGAACTGGAGCTGGAGCTGGATGAACTTCGGATCATTCGGGAGGCAGAGGGGGTAATTGAGAGGAGTTACAGAGAGGTAGTCACACCTCAAGTACAAGAAAAAGGCAGATGGGTTACGGTCAGCGGACGGAAAGGGAACCGGCAGGCAGTGCAGGGATCCCCTGTGGCCATTCCCCTCAACAATAAGTATACCGTTTTGAATACTGTTGGGGGGGATGACTTACCAGGGGAAAGCAGTGGGGCACAAGTCTCTGGCACAGAGTCTGTCCCTGCTGCTCAGAAGGGAAGGGGGAAGACGAGCAGAGCATTAGTCATTGGGGACTCCATAGTTAGGGGGACAGATAGGAGGTTCTGTGGGGACGAGAGAGACTCACCATTGGTGTGTTACCTCCCAGGTGCCAGGGTGTGTGATGTCTCTGATCGTATTTTTGGGATCCTTAAGGGGGAGGGGGAGCAACCCCAAGTCGTGGTCCACATTGGCACCAACGACATAGGTAGGAAGAGAGATGGGGATTTAAGGCAGAAATTCAGGGAGCTAGGATGGAAGCTGAGAGCTTGGACGAACAGAGTTGTTGTCTCTGGTTTGTTGCCTGTGCCACGTGCTTGTGAGGCGAGGAATAGGGAGAGAGAGGAGTTGAACACGTGGCTACAGGGATGGTGCAGGAGGGAGGATTTTGGATTCTTGGATAATTGGGGCTCTTTCTGGGGTAGGTGGGACCTCTACAAGCAAGATGGTCTTCACCTGAACCAGAGGGGTACCGATATCCTGGGGGGAAATTTGCTAAGGCTATTCAGGTGGGTTTAAACTAATTCAGCAGGGGGATGGGCACCAAAATTGTAGTTCAACTATAGAAAAGGTTGAGAGTAGAGTGGTCCGAAATAAAGTTTCAGGGAAGCAAGATGGCACTGGCAAGCAAGAAGTTGGTTTGAAGTGTGTCCACTTCAATGCCAGGAGCGTCCGGAATAAGGTGGGTGAACTTGCAGCATGGATTGGTACCTGGGACTCCGATGTTGTGGCCATTTTGGAGACATGGATAGAGCAGGGACAGGAATGGTTGTTGCAGGTTCCGGGATTTAGATGTTTCAGTAAGAACAGAGAAGATGGTGAAAGGGGCGGAGGTGTGGCATTGTTGGTCAAGGACAGTATTACAATTGCAGAAAGGATGTTTGGGGACTCGTCAGCTGAGGTAGTATGGGCTGAGGTTAGAAACTGGAAAGGAGAGGTCACCCTGTTGGGAGTTTTCTATCGGCCTCTGAATAGCTCCAGAGATATGGAGGAAAAGATAGCAAAGATGATTCTTGATAGAAGTGAGAGAGACAGGGTAGTTGTCATGGGGGACTTCAACTTTCCAAATATTGACTGGGAACATTATAGTTCGAGTACTATAGATGGGTCAGTTTTTGTCCAGTGTGTGCAGGAGGGCTTCCTGACACAGTATGTAGATAGGCCAACAAGGGGCGAAACCACATTAGATTTGGTACTGGGTAATGGGCCCGGCCAGGTGTTAGATTTGGAAGTAGGTGAGCACTTTGGTGATAGTGATCACAATTCTGAAAGGGGTAAGTGTATACCACTGGGCAAGGGTTATAGCTGGGGGAAAGGCAACTACGATGAGAATAGGCAAGATTTAGGGATCATAGGATGGGGAAGGAAGCTGCAGGCGATGGGCACATTAGAAATGTGGAGCTTATTCAAGGAAAAGCTCCTGTGTGTCCTAGATAAGTATGTACCTGTCAGGCAGGGAGGAAGCTGTAGAGTGTGGGAGCTGTGGTTTACGAAGGAGGTGGAATCTCTGGTCAAGGGGAAGAAAAAGGCTTATGTTAGGATGAGATGTGAAGACTCAGTTAGGGCACTTGAGGGCTACGAGGGAGCCAGGAAAGACCTAAAGAGAGAGCTCAGAAGAGCCAGGAGGAGACATGAGAAGTTGTTGGCAGATAGGATCAGGGTAAACCCTAAGGCTTTCTATAGGTATTTAAGGAATAAAAGAATGACAAAAGTAAGATTAGGCCCAACCAAGGATAGGAGTGGTAAGTTGTGTGTGGAGTCAGAGGAGATGGGGGAAGCGCTAAATGAATATTTTTCAACAGTATTCACTCTAGAAAACGACAATGTTGTCGAGGAGAATACTGAGATACAGGCTACTAGACTAGGTGTGATTGAGGTTCACAAGTAAGAGGTATTAGAAATCCTACAGAGGGTGAAGATAGATAGGTCCCCTGGGCCGGATGGGATTTATCCTCAGATCCTCTGGGAAGCCAGGGAGGAGATTGCTGAGGCTTTAGCATTGATCTTTAACTCATCATTGTCTACAGGAATAGTGCCAGATGACTGGAGGATAGCAAATGTGGTTCCCCTGTTCAAGAAGGGGAGTAAAGACAACCCTGGTAATTATAGACCAGTGAGCCTTACCTCAGTTATTGGTAAAGTGTTGGAAAAGGTTATAAGGGATAGGATTTATAATCATCTAGAAGAGAATAAATTGATTAGGGATAGTCAGCACGGTTTTGTGAAGGGGGTCATGCCTCACAAACCTTATTGAGTTCTTTGAGAAGGTGACCAAACAGGTAGATGAGAGTAAACTGGTTTATGTGATGTATGTGGATTTCAGCAAGGCTTTCGATAAGGCTCCCCACAATAGGCTATTGTACAAACTGCGGAGGAATGGAATTGTGGGAGATATAGCAGTTTGGATCGGAAATTGGCTTGCTGAAAGAAGACAGAGGGTGGTAGTTGATGAAAAATGTTCACCCTGGAGACCAGTTACTAGTGGTGTACCACAAGGTTCGGTGTTGGGTCCACTGCCGTTTGTCATTTTTATAAATGACCTGGATGAGGACGTAGAAGAATGGGTTAGTAAATTTGCAGACGCCACTAAGGTCGGTGGAGTTGTGGGTAGTGACGAAGGATGCTGTAGGTTGCAGAGAGACATAGATAAGCTGCAGAGCTGGGCTGAGAGGTGGCAAATGGAGTTTAATGCAGACAAGTGTGAGGTAATGCACTTTGGTAGGAGTAACCAGAAGGCAAAGTACAGGGCTAATAGTAAGATTCTTAGCAGTGTAGATGAGCAGAGAGATCTCGGTGTCCATGTACACAGACCCTTGAAAGTTGCCACCCAGGTTGACAGGGCTGTTAAGAAGGCATACAGTGTTTTAGCTTTTATTAATAGAGGGATCGAGTTCCGGAACCAAGAGGTTATGGTGAAGCTGTACAAAACTCTGGTGCGGCCGCACTTGGAGTATTGTGTACAGTTCTGGTCATCGCATTATAAGAAGGATGTGGGAGCTTTGGAAAGGGTGCAGAGGAGATTTACTAGGATGTTGCCTGGTATGGAGGGAAGGTCTTACGAGGAAAGGCTGAGGGACTTGAGGCTGTTTTCATTAGAGAGAAGAAGGTTGAGAGGTGACTTAATTGAAACATATAAAATAATCGAGGGTTAGATAGGGTGGATAGGGAGAGCCTTTTTCCTAGGATGGTGACGGCGAGCACGAGGGGGCATAGCTTTAAATTGAGGGGTGAAAGATATAGGACAGATGTCAGAGGTAGTTTCTTTACTCAGAGAGGAGTAAGGGAATGGAACGCTTTGCCTGCAACGGTAGTAGATTCGCCAACTTTAGGTACATTTAAGTCGTCATTGGATGAGCATATGGACGTACATGGAATAGAGTGGGTTAGATGGGCTTGAGATTGGTATGACAGGTCGGCACAACATCGAGGGCTGAAGGGCCTGTACTGTACTGTAATATTCTATGTTCTATGTTCTAATTACCACATCAATTTTACTATAGCTTCTTCCTGAATGCCTCACTAATTCACAAGTCAGCTAGGATAAGGCTGTACGGTAGGTTACAAATTTCAGAAATGGGGTCAAGTGATCAAATTTGACTGATTGGGCTTGGAGAATGTTGGAAAGGGCCAAGGTCCTCTCATAGGGTAAAGTGACCAGGAAAATGATGAAAGCATTTGGCAAAAAGCTTTCCGGAATAGTGAAGAAAGAGGTACATATTCCCATAATGACACTCAGAGAAAGAATGGCAGGAAAATTTTGAGAAAATAACGTAGTAAGTAGGAAACTAAATGTCAAGCCAGCCAGGTAGGAATTGGTACATGTTTCGTACAGAAAAATTCAAAGAGCTGAAAGAGAGTGAAGAAAGGCACAACTTACAGTAAAAAAGAGTTGCACTAGACTAGAAGAGAAGCCACAAATTGAGATGTGATATGTTGCAAGTTACAGTGACAGAATGCATTAAAACTTGGGTCACTGTACCTGAGCTGAAAGGTCAAAGATAGAACATTGCCTCCTTTCGTGCCAGTGCAGAATTTAGCCATCTGAGGATCACACTATATGTAAATAAAGACTTCAAACCTAGCACCAAACTTGTGGTCTGCGACACAGTTATGCTTCTTGCCTTTCTGTGTGTGTTAGTGACATGGGCAACACACAATAGACATCGAAAATACATGCAGAAATATAATCAGTGATGCCTGAACCACATCCTGCAAATCTACTAACAGGATAGATACTCCAATATCAGTGTTCTCTCTCAGGCCAACATCCCAACACTGAGGCACATGCTACAGTCAATCAACTGCAATGGGACACACTTTATGTGAAAAAGTATGTTTGACTGGAAATGTTCAACAATTAGTTTTAGTCCATTGCTGAGACATTTGAAATTTATTGAAAACTTTCAGCGGTGTTCTGGCACAGTTGCTCCAAGAATTATGTCTTAATTGAGTGTCCTGCCTTCTCTTATACATTATAATTTCCTGGGACTTTACCTGTTACTGAGAACAGCTTTACAATAATTATAATAGCTCCACCCTCATTAAAGCAAATAACAATCACAATTCTTCACACTGTTGCCACTTAAAATGAAAATGATGGCATTGGAGACCTAACAGCAGCATGATTTATGTGTTTATTCTGATACTTTATGATTCAGATTGGGCACACAAGATCAGTTTGAAGAGAATCTCCTGACTGATTATCATTGTGTTTAAATTACAACTTCTGTTTACAGTTATAAAGTTCAATTTAGCAGTTGATAAATCACTAAGCAAAGCAGTTTAGTTCAAATATTTCTTTAGTGTTACTCTAAGTCACCATTTTACATTGTTTTGGTTTATCAGTCAAGGAGCCCCATGCTCGTCTTTAGCATTAGGGGTTTCGTTTTGACATGATTTCATGACGGATTTGACGTAGGAACGTGTGACCCAGATGGTACTATTTTAAAGTGACCTCTTCTGCACCCTGACCCTTGTCAAGCTTCCATCTCACTGAACATCCCCTCCTCCCTTGCCACCTCTCCAACTTGTGGCTTAACTCTGCAGCTAGAAGCTGCTCCTGACCGCTCGTATTGCAAACAGTCTCTCACAGTGAAGGCTTGAGAGAGGAAGATTCAGTAAGAAGCAGATTGGTGACAGGGTGGGTCAGCTAGAGGTAGTTCAGCGAGCAGGATTAGCTGGAGCTGGGGGTACGTGCCAAAGACGAGTGAGGTGACTGACCACACAGTCAAGGAACAGGAGAGGCAGCGAGCCAGGTAGTCTGGCGTCTTGGCAGATCAGCGGCAGGGATCAGGTGAGAAAATTCACGGAATTGGTAAAGCAGGCACTTGCTAGATTAGACTGGAAATCAGTTCAAGGCTGCCAGCCTAATAATAGTGTTTAAATTACCAGCCCACATCCTGGAAGCAGTTGTGGTCCAGCTGCCAACTCCTTTCACACCTCCGTCAAATTTGGAAGCGCTGCACAGCTGCTCAGTCATCTGGCAAACCACATGCATTCTCAGGATTCTGAAGAAGGGGCACTGGAGCCAAAACGTTAACTCTGCTTTCTCTCCACAGATGCTGCCGGACCTGCTGAGTTTTTCCAGCAATGTCTGCTCGTGTTTCTGATTTCTAGCACCTGCTGTTCTTTAGATTATTTTCATTTCCTGAGTCATAAGACCATAAGACCATAGGATATAGGAGTGGAAGTAAGGCCATTCAGCCCATCGAGTCCACTCCGCCATTTAAATCATGGCTGATGGGCATTTCAACTCCAGTTCCCTGCACTCTCCCTGTAGCCCTTGATTCCTTGTGAGATCAAGAATTTATCGATCTCTGCCCAGAAGGCATCTAACGTCCCAGCCTCCACTGCACTCCATGGCAATGAATTCCAGAGGCCCACCACTGTCTGGCTGAAGAAATGTCTCATCATTTCCGTTTTAAATTTACCCCCTCTAGTTCTAAGGGTGTGCCCACAGGTCCTAGTCTTCCCACCTAATGGAAACAACTTCCCAGTGTCCACCCCTTCTAGGCCATACATTATGTTGTAAGTTTCTTTAGATCTCCCCTCAACCTTCTAAACTCTAATGAATTATTTCCCAGGATCCTCAGACGTTCATCAAATGTTAAACCTACCATTCCAGGGATCATCCGTGTGAATCTCCACTGGACATGCTCCAGTGCCAGCATGTCCTTCCTGAGGTGTGGGACCCAAAATTGGGCACAGTATTCTAAATGGGGCCTAACTAGTTCTTTATAAAGTCTCAGAAGCACATCACTGCTTTTGCAGAACATAGAACATAGAACATTATAGCGCAGTACAGGCCCTTCGATCCTTGATATTGCGCCGGCCTGTGAAATCAATCTGAAGCCCATCTAACCTACACTATTCCATTATCATCCAATGTTTATCCAATGTCCATTTAAATGCCCTTAAAGTTGGCGAGTCTACTACTGTTTCCGGCAGGGCATTCCACACCCTTGCTACTCTCTGAGTAAAGAACCTACCTCTGACATCTGTCCTATTTCTATCACCCCTCAGTTTAAAGCTTTGTCCACCCGTGCTAGCCATCACCATCTGAGGAAAAAGGCTCTCACTGTCCACCCTATCTAATCCTCTGATCATCTTGTACGTCTCTATTAAGTTGCCTCTTAACCTTCTTGTCTCTAACGAAAACAGCCTCAAGTCCCTCACCCTTTCCTCATAACACCTTCCCTCCATATCAGACAACATCCTGGTAAATCCCCTCTGCACCCATTCCAATGCTTCCACATCCTACCTATAATGCGGCGACCAGAACTGTATGCAATACTCCAAGTGTGGCCGCAACTGAGTTTTGTACAGCTGCAACATGACCTCATGGTTCCGAAACTCAACCCCACTACCAATAAAACTTAACACACTGTATGCCTTCTTAACAACCCTATCAACCTGGGTGGCCACTTTCAGGGATTTATGCACATGGACACTGAGATCTCTCTGCTCATTCACACGACTAAGAATCTTACCGTTTGCCTAGTGTTCTGTATTCCTGTTACTCCTTCCAAAGTGACGCACTTCATACTTTTCCGCATTAAACTCCATTTGCCACCTCTCAGCCCAGCTGAAAAATTTGCCCGAGAGATTCCAAGCATAAATTTGTATCACACAGGTAGAATTGTGCTGTATTGATTAAATATGTGTGAGATCAAGGAATACAGGAGAATGGCTTTTATTCATATCCTACCACATTCAGAGGTAAGACCTAATTACTATCTGTCATCTTCAATCCATGATTTCAGGAAGCTAGAATGAGAGCCTGGATGACTGTCAAGCAGAAAAATTCCAAAACCTCGCATTTGCTCACATTGAAGTTCATCAACTATTTCCTGGACCACTCTCGTAAACTGTCTAAATCTTTCTGCAGCTCCCCCCCCCACCTCCTCAGTACTACCTGCCTGTCCACCTAAATTCATATCTTTGGCAAAATTCACCAGAATGCCCCCATTCCCTTCATCCAGATCATTAATATATAAAGCGAACAGCTGCGGCCCCAACACAGAACCCTGCCGGACACCACTCGTCACCGGTTGCCATTCCAAAAAAGAGCTTTTTATCCCAACTCTCTGCCTTCTGTCAGACAGCCAATCCTCAATCCAAGCCAGTAGCTCACTTCGAACACCATGAGCCCTCACCTTAATCAGCAGCCTCCTGTGAGGCACCTTATCAAAGGCCTTTTGGAATTCTAGATAGATAACATCCACTGGGTTTCCCTGGTCTAACATACTTGTTACCTCTTCAAAGAATTCTAACAGGTTTGTCAGGAATGACCTCCCCTTACTGAATCCATGCTGACTTGTTCTAACCCGACCCTGCACTTCCAAGAATTTAGAAATCTCATCCTTAACAATGGATTCTAGAATTTTACCAACAACCGAGGTTGGGCTAATCGACCTATAATTTTCCATCTTTTGTCTTGATCCTTTCTTAAACAAGAGGGCTACAACAGTGATTTTCCAATCATCTGTGACTTTCCCTGACTCCAGTGACTTTTGAAAGATCAGAACCAACGCCTCCACTATTTCCTCAGCCACCTCCCTCAGAACTCGAGCATGTAGCCTATCGGGGCCAGGAGACTTATCAATTTTTAGACCTTTTAGCTTTTCTAACACTCTCTCTTTTGTAATACCTACCATACTCAACCCTGCCCCCTGACTCTCCTTAATTGTTGGGATACTACTCGTGTCTTCCACTGCGAAGACTGACGCAAAGTACTTATTAAGTTCTTCAGCTATTTCCTTATCTCCCATCACTAGCCTTCCAGCATCAATTTGGAGCAGCCCAATGTCGACTTTTACCTCTCGTTTGTTTCTTATGTATTAAAAGAAATTTTTACTATCATTTTTAATATTACTAACTAGCCTACCTTCATATTTGATCCTCTCCTTTCTTATTTTTCTCTTTGTTATACTTTGTGTTTTGTTTGTAGCGTTCCCAATCTTCTGATTTCCTGGGGTTCGTGGCCACTTTATGGGCTGTCTCTTTCTCTTTGATACATTTTCTGACGTACTTTGTCAGCAATGGCTGTTGAATCCCACACACAACCCCCACCCCACCCCGGCAGATAATCTTTCTTTTTTGGGATGAACCTCTGTACTGTGTCCCCAGTTACACCCAGAAACTCCTGCCATTGTTGCTCTACTGTCTTCCCCGCTAAGCTCTACTTCCATGTTACAACTTTCACTTCTATTCGAACAGTGCATGCTCAAAATGCAGAAGTCCTGCAGGAAGAATGAACAACAAAAAGGTGAACACTGGTTGTGAGAGATGCATTTGCAGGGGGATTCAGATTTCAAATATTTTAGCCTCCAAACTCGACTGTGCATTTTGTTTAATGCTCCCCAATAAATTAATGATCATAAATATAGATTGAAAGATTTTCTGAATCGCTTTAGCGTGATAAATTTCTACAGAAAAGGATCATACAGAATTGGACTTATCGTAACTTCAGGTCTAATTCTAATGCAGGTGCCCTTGATATGGGATTTATCTTCAATAATTAAATCGACTTCAGCAATCTTTGTGATGAATTGGTTAATGAAATTCGAGAGCAGTAAATACTACATTCTGTTACCCTTTCTGAATCTCCATCACCTATGGTACAGAAATAAAGAAATGAATTTGAAATCCAGGTTATTTACAAATTGCAGAAGAAGCCTTTGTCTGTGTTACCTCTGAATCACTAATGCATTATAAGGTCAGTATTGGAGAACTGGGAAGCACCACAGGCCAAGTAATATGTTTATCTTCAATATTGTAGTTGTAATGAATTTCAGGCTATTATACTTGCATATGATATGGTATGTTCTCTATGATGGAGTTGCAGACTGAAATCTTTATCTTCTGTGTATTTTGAATTTTTCCAGAGTTTCTTCCACTCAGACATCACGACCTCAACAAAAGAGCTCAACTGCCACAGAGCAAATAAATAAATGTCATTTCCTTAACTCTTCTTCTGAAGTTATGATAAGTCCCATTCTGTATGAACCTTTTCTGTAGAAATTTATCACCCTTTCTAAAATAGCTGACCATGAAGTGGAGAGAAATTGCTGTTTATTTTGTTGTCTAAGGAACAACAGCTGACAGACAGTATATGGGAAGCACAAAAGCTAGATTGATTTGAAAAGCAAGCAGAATAAAAAGGCTTGGCTCTATTTGCAAGACAGCTTGTGTATCACTGAAGAATTCAGCTTGCAGACAATCCAAATGGTATGTGATGAATTACTCATTAACATATTAAGTAACAGGCCAATTGTAAAACACTTTCATTTATGAGTGATTGACATTGTTGTTTAAAAATCGGTGTGAGTTTGGGATACTTTGCAGCTTTTTGTTGTGATGTGAGAATCAATGTTTCACAGAATCGCTAGGGCACCTATGATGACCGTTTGGCTCATCACACCTGTACCTGTTCTATTCCCCAGTGCCAATCTCCTGCCTTTTCCTGCCTCCCATTTCTGTGCAAACAATGATGCAATGCCTTCTTGAATGTCTCAATTGAACCTGCCTCTACCACATTTCTAGGCAGTATATTCATTACCCTATCTAGCAACCATGCAAAGAAGTTTTATTTCTCACATCACCTTTGCTTCATTTGCACATCAATTTAAGTCTATTCCTGTCTGTTCATTTCTCTTTGCATGATCTGGGCTGTTTACAAATTACAGAAACCATTGCTGATATCCAAGTGCTTGTATTGGGATTTCTAACTCAAATTCTCTGCCCAATGGACAGTTTTGGTTCATCTCTACTTGTTCGTTCTTTGTGTATTTGCTTCATTCTCCTCTGTCTTTGTATCTAGGAATAACCAACTGATTAGTTGTTGAGTAAGACCGTTCACCTTTTAGTTTTGAGCACAAATTGTGCTGGGAATGGTTATCCCTTCTTCATTGGTGTTGCATGAAATTGTCATAATACAACATGGAAATCTTGTTTTGTTGTACAACGGTAAATAATCATTTATTTGTTAATGCATACAATATGTTCATCTAGACAGTTTGCTTGTGAATAATAAGGATAATGGTGTGATATAGGTCATGGTCCACTTGTACATGTTTTGGAAATGTTTGTCTGTTATATGGTATGATGTCAAATCTAGGATGCTGAAGAAAGTGAAAATAGCGCTCATTATGTCAGCACCAGTGGAGAGAAAGCAGAGTTAAGTTTTTGGTCCAATGACTCTTCTTCTGAAAAGTTAACTTGGCTTTCTCTCCAGAGATACTGCCAGATCTGCTGAGTTTTTCCAGTAATCTCTGTTTTTGCTTTTGTTTCTATGTTTACAAACAATGGGACATTTAAACAAGTGATCCATTATAGAGATATAATTTTCCTACACACTGTGAATATGCCTGTTCCTACTCTCATCCACGTCATGAATATAATAATTCCATCCATTGTTGAGGTTGACTCATATGACATGCCTCATATGCATCTATGAATCATTGGATGTTTTTGTTCACTTCTAACCAGTACACAGATTTATGTGCCACCTATCTTCTGCATTTGATAATCACGTGCCCCTCATAAAACATGGACATGATATTTTGTGATAAAGTTTTTGGTGTTTGGGCTTTTCTATCCTTGAAAATTTGCCCTGTAAAAATTTTCTCTCTCGAGCCAACATGTATATTTTCTCAAGTACTTCTTTAAAATACTCATGCCATCCCTGGGTAGTCTTCGTAACTCTTGTAGTTGCTTGTCTTTGACAGTTCCAGTGTGTAACTGTTCAGACTGGTTCTGGCCAAAGTGGAGCCGATCAACCTTGAGAAATCTTCAACTTTGCAGTCTTGAGTATCAATACGTTTTTAAGGAATGACATTTTTTTTCTTTTTTGGATTATAAGCTGAAGTGGAAGTCAGGCACTGCTATACAGCTGAAATACTAAGAAATATTTTGCAACTTGAGAAAATCAAGTGGTATATCATTTTAGCTTTGCAAGACAATGTTGCTTTTTGAAGCAGTGAGACAGAGTGGCACTGAATGTTTGATTTTTGGAAAAACTGCTTGATGACACCCTTCCAACTGGTCGAGTTGCGGCTTGTTACCAAGCATTAAGTGCAGGACAACCAGAGGCATCTGTAGCTTGTGAACTGGACACATTGCTCTGTCCCCCACATTCTCTGAAGTTGAAAAAACAGAAAAAAAACAAGAAAGATGAAAATATGTAATTCGAACAAAAGAGGCCTAGGTTCACAAGATCAACTGTAAAAGTGACGAATAATCTTGTTTTACAGATAAGCTTGTATCATTGATGCTAAAAATCAAAAGGAACTATGTTACACGGTTCTAATCCACTATGTCCATGTGATCTGCATCTCCAAGTTTAAGAATTTTGATCTTCAGCTATATCTTTTTCCAAACACAATATCTCTATCAGACAATTTGCCTTTTGTCAGTCTTAATTCGTGAATGAGAGTGTGTGTATCCGTAGTTTTTAAATGAGTATAGTTGAGCTGCATAATAATTGAAGTGTGCTACAATAAATGGCATCATTTTCTGTTAATTGCAAGAGTGAGAGAGAAATACTTTTGTTCTGAAAAGCAGTCAGTCAGGAATATTGGATACCTTGGTCATCTAATTGGGATTTTGTACATTTTGAGATGGCTTGTAGAACAATGGGATGTGAGTCAATGCACTTTTGCCTGTTAGGTCATGACGGTGTTGAGAAATATCTTGGCCTTTGTGTGGGTTGAAAAATCTACACAGCATTTTTGACAAAATTGTCCTCAAGCCTGATTTATAACTCTCCTCAACGTGTTGCCCTTGTATTTTATTGATGAATAGAATTGTATCACATGTAGGCTGTTTTACCACAGTGGGTGCTATTTGAATGTTAGCAATTATTGCTGGGCTGAAATCTATGTATGATGGTACTCCTGCCATTGCTGTCGATATCCAACATGTAGGAGATGTCAGGATACTTGAAACAGCCCTGCGAATCTTCCAATGTTTGTCATTTGTAACCTGCAGTGATACAGATTCTTGCAGTTTATATCATGGAACAGCACTTGCTAAACTACATGTATTTCAGGATGGATAATGATAAGAGATTATCACTATCTTCATATTGATTTTAGCTTTAAATGTGCGTTAAGATTTTTTCAGACAAGAGATATTAATGGATGTAAAAACTTCCAATTGTCTTGTACCATTGACATATTGTATGAGGATAACAATGTGGAAAGCTTAGTCATCTTCTGAAGTTTACCTTTTGTTTGGTTGATTCCGAACTTTATTGATGATTTTGCACTTGTATATCTCCTTACAGTCTCCCTTGCTACCAGTGCTGTGGTTTTGTACAATCTTGCCAATTACCTATGTTTTGTTCAAGAGCCTTGCTTTGCCTTTGAAATCAGATGTCCTGCATGTGCATGCCCAACATCCCATAGTGCCATGGGGCTTTTCACACATGAAGGAAAACTGGACAGGTTAGAAGAGGCACGACCTTCCACCTTTGTTCCAGATTTTGATGGTTTGCTGCAATTTGCTGACATCAGGAATAGTGTAGTTATGTCTAGAGTTTGTAATTGTTACTTCCCTGGCACTATGGGTGCATAATTATATCCATCCTCAAGTAATATATCAATGGTATAGCCCTCTTCTTTGCCCTAAAAATCCTTCTAAAAGAATTATTTGGTATAAAGGCAGTGACTCACTAAATGAGCCTCTGTGACAGTTCCACTATGGGAAAATCATATTCAAGCCCTTTGTTTCAGCATCTTCAGACAATTGTGCCAATGGACTCTTGGGTTAGCTCTCTGTATGATATGGGCAACAATCTGTTAGACTTAAAATTAACTGTTACCTTGAGCAGGTCTTGTGGACTTTCCAGGTCTTTTTGAAATGTTATGACCATCCATAGAAAGATTGCTTGTATTATTCCTGAGAATTCCCCCCTTGCTAATGTCTAACAAGAATTTCAGAACTTTCTTCTCAAGATCATAGAGTTATAGAGGCACAAAAATGGCCCTTCAGCCCGTAAAGTATGCACCGGTGAAAACTAAGCATCTAACCATTTTAACCCCATTTTCCAACACTTGGCTCATAGTCTTGTATACTTTGGCATCACAAATGTAGATCTAAATACATCTTACATTGCTTGATCTGTAAGAAAGAACTGTATTCAATGCTTGAATAGCTGTCATTTAATAAAGGTTTCACAGCATGCCCAATTAGTGAGTAAGTATTCACCTTCCATTTTCCTTTATAGGTCTTTGTTGCGTTTTTAAAAGTGCAGTGATATTTTTGTTTATTTCTTTTAGAAATTTTGCTTATCATTCCTTTTATTTGTCCTTCTTTTTTGCAATGGTCACTTTATTTTCTCCCTGTTGTTCGTCCCTTTCCAGCCTTGGGCCCTTTTAAACTTTGTTGTCAGAAGTACAGGTTTGTAAATTGGAATCACAGGCATGGAGTACCATGCTTCTTCCTTTCCTCTAGGTGACATTTGTATCAAATAAAGAGTGATACCTCATGTAAGATTCCCTTCACTTTCTCACTGATTTGGTGGAACTAATTTAGGTCTGTACCCAGGTAAACCTCTTTAATGTAGAAAATCATTTTGTAAAATGTTTTTAAAGCTGCATTTTCCTCTTGGGACTACTTTGGAGTTGTGCTATCAGGACCATTTAACCGTTATATTTCTTCAATGGAAATGTGAGGATGCCATTTTTTAAAACGAGAAAGAAACATGTACAGTGCTAATTGCACAGCCTTTAGTTTGGTTGTATTTATACCTTCAGCCTTTAATTTTAAAGTAAAGGCACTCTTAGAAATTCCTTACTTCTTGAAGGAACTTACACTATAGCTTTTTTTAAAAAATGGCTCTGTCATCTGGCTTGATAGCAATTGCTTATACTATAGAAACTGGTGCTGCTGATTGTCAAATTCTGTGATGTCTAGGTAGACAAACATTTTAACCCCATCATCACATGTCACCTGATGGCATAAATTCACAAACTAATGTGGAATCACTTGAAGCATGAAGCTGCTAAAAGTATGCTGTGCAGTTATAATCTAATAGTTTGATGTTAGTCCAGGCACTGATGCACCTGTGAATGCAATATATTAGCTAGATGACGGTAGAAGAACATATTAAGCCAGGCAGCATCTTCCAGATGCTATGTTCTTCCAACCTCCTGTTTGTCTCCCTTGGATTCCAGCATCTGCAGTGTTTTTTGTCTCTCTGATGTCTAGATCTGTTGTTTGTTTGATCTTCAATCAGATTTTCAAATATCGACCATTGAGACGTCATAGTTTGTGGGGTCCTTTTAAATTGATTTCTAATAATTAAATCATTGAGCAATTAATGACAATAATATGATTTTGCAACTCAGCAGGGCATTTTACCAGATACAGCAAAGATTTTGTTGCCCCTTAGGAGAAACTGGGTGTGAATATTATGTTGCCAAAGGATAAATGAGACCCTGTCTCCTCCATTAAATATTGTAGTCTGTGCCAATGTGTATACAGTATAATTCCATTTGTTTTTTAAAATATAGACAGTCAGGACTCATTTTCTTCTAGTCACAATTTTTGTACATTGTTGCAACTAGCTAATACATTGCATTCACAGGTGCATCAGTGCCTGGACTAACATCAAACTATTAGATTATAACTACGCAGCATACTTTTAGCAGCTTCATGCTTCAAGTGATTCCACTTTAGTATGTGAATTTATGCCATCAGGTGACATGTGATGATGTTAGAACATGTCTCTTATAGGTATACCGGTGTACTGATTGTCAGACAGAGTATAATAGGTCCCAAAACATGCTTCCCACCATCTATTCAGTGTAGCCTAAGATCCAGCAATGGATGAGTGTCATTACCAGGTGTTGAGGCCTCCCTGATGGTGCTGTCATTCAAATGGGCTGTTGACCTCTGATAAGATCGTAGATCTTGGTGGGAGGAATATTGCCCCAGGAAGTCATGCGGCTGAATGGTATTTGATTTGGTGTGAGTCTGCCTTAATGAGGTGACTCAGATCTTTCACTGGCAGTCCATCCGCCAAATGAGACCCCTGTCTCCTCCATTAAATATTGCAGTCTGTGCCAATGTTTATACAGTATAATTCCATTTGCTTTTTAAAATATAGACAGTCAGGACTCATTTACTTCTGGTCACAATTTTTGTGCAATGTAACCTTTCCTCTGAATCATCCTTTAAAAAAAAACTAGTTACTGAAATGTTTTACAATTTCTCAACTATTGTTTCAAGTAAATGTCACTGCTTACAATGGACTGACCTTGTCAATACGGCATATAATTGTAAGGTAAACTGCTGCAGTTAAGACTAATGACTACTTTTGTGGTAAAGAATAATAAGAAAAAGGAAAATTGATTTTAAAATGCCGAACTTTTGAAGGGCAAATTATTACAAGTTAATTATAAAACATAAAGCATCCGATTATTAAAGGTCTCCTGGGACTTCAGTTTTGCTCGGTTTTTTTTTAAACTTGATTTTAGAATATATAAGTGATCCTAAATTGATGTGATAAGCCATCCTCAACAAAGAACCCATTAAGAATATTGGGAACATACCCTGAGATGATTAATGACTAAGGAAAGAACACAGCCTGTGCAAAGCTGTAAGTATCAAAGCTAATGAAGTGCTGATAAACATCCAAGAAATATGTGATTATAAGCAAGCAACTTATCAAAGTAATTGGTAAGGCCATATTTAAATTATTAGAAAGTGTAATAATGTGTGATTGCTTAAATAGTCTGAAAACAGGAATATCAAGCGCTAATCCTTTGCTTCATTTAAGCGTTTGAATTGCATTAGCCCCGAATTTCTTTTCATAAACCTCACTCTGGAGCAGATGCAGCAAGCCAAGTTATGGTAGTCGCTGGCTCTCTGCAGTGTTGCCTCGTCTCCTCTGCATGTGAGTGACAGCCCTATTTGTGTAAGTGACATTGATGGAGCACACTATCAGGATGTGTGTATTACATCAGTGCCTGGTTTCCAAACGTGTGTTGAAAAACAAACCTTCTCTAAAGGATATTCATGAACCAGATTATTTTTGTGACTATCTGTTTACCAATAATATTGGAGGATCCCAGAGGGGTCTGAATGATGTGGACTGTAGCAAGATGCACAGCAGAATTAGGTGAAAAGTTTGACTAACCTTTACCATAACCATGTCGACAGTGAGATTATCTTGCTCCAACTTGTATGCTTTTCACAAGTGGTGAGATGGGATGCTCGCTAAGCAGTGGTGAGTTGCCAATTAACAGTATTTATTGGTTATTAAATATGTTGTTAATGGTTCAACTCAGCTTATTGATATTCGGTTTCCCACCACACCAAACTTCCCAAGTAAACGTGATGCCAGGAAATCCCAGGAAAGAAACTAGAGCTAGCTCTTGGAAAATTTAACTCACTGCTTGCTTTGAATGACCTCAATGTTGAACATCAGGCACCAACATTTCAGGAGTGGACCATGGGCACCAACCATATAAACCCAGCAGACATAGAAATTGGCATCCAATATGTGCCCCTCAGAATCCTCAGGGCACATCTTCAATCCACTCACATCTTGTTTTAGGACTTCAATGCAACTGTCTGGGATGCACCAGTGACCATCATTGTAATGTTGCTTCAAGGTCCATTGTGCATTACACCAGCTCAGGGACCAGATAGGAATTGGACATGAGAAACAACACAAGGGCATGGTATGTAAATATTGAGGTGAGATTGGTAAGATAGGGCAATAAAATGTCCTCAGCCTCATGGTAAGAAATCCTCCAAAACTCTTGATACAACTTGGACTTAGCCATAATAACGCAAGATTCAGCCCTAGCTTTTTATTTCTAGATTTTTTAAATTGTTGAATTTAAAGTCATTGTGATGAGATTTGAGCTCATGTATTCTACATCATTAATCCAGGCCTCTGAATTTCCATATCCAGTAGCACAATCATCATGCCACCATCACTATATATATTTGTTCAGATGGATATGGGAATGGATTTCAAGCAAAGGCAGCTAATTGTATTGATAACTGCTTCAACAAAATGCTGGGTAGCTAGTCAAGAATGGGACTGAAGTTGAGAGTTGAATCTGGATAAATATAACTGAATGCTGTATGAAACATAGCTTGGTGTGATGCTGAGATGACAGTCAGGAAGAACATGTCATTGGCTAGGGTCACAGAGAACATGTTTGCCTTGAATTCGGAGATCATGAATTCAAATCCCATTCCAGGACGTCAGAATCTGATCTAGGCTGTTCTTTCTGTGCAAAATTGACATAATCTTGAGAAATAAATATGGAGAAGAAGCATTTCTTGGTCCCAATTCTGGATCTGCCACCAAAGGCAATCAGTGCGGCGCCCTTATGAGCCATTTTATATTGGTTGGACCTTGACGCTGACTGCCCGATGAAAGGCCTTGTGGCCTTGGAACAATAAAGACAGCCCTTCAGAATTCTGCAGGATGGGGACCGCAAGGGCATCTCTACCTTCAACCTCCCTCTGAAGTATTTGAATTTTTGCAAAATAAACTCTGGTCAGAGCTGCCAAGTCATGTCCCTCTTCGAGATGCCCAGCAGTTGCAAATGTGACTAAATGGTCAAGGCTGCTCCAAGGGGTGTGGTGTAAAAACGGATGATCTGTAGGTGGCCTCTGCGGGGGGTCCTATCTGCTCCTAGGAAGATCCTTATTCAGCCCTCAACAGAGCAACTAATTATTCAATTGTCTGCACGCTACCAAATATATCCATGTATGTGTGAATTTCCTCAATGTCCCGTGGTCAAACCCAACGGTTGGCAAGATTGTACACTTTGAAAGATTGGCTGGATAGGAGCTAAGGAACTGGTCCCCCTGGATGTAGAGTCGAGGATGAGAGGCAACAGTACCCCAACATGATTTTGATTTGATTTTTGAAGTAATTTTTTAATTGTCTCATGTTTTACAGTAAGAATACAAGAAAGTACAATGGAAAGCTTTCATTTGTCACCACAAAATGGATGATTTTGACTAACTTAAGAATGAAGTTATGGAAGTGACTATTTAGAACCAAAATCAGTAGAAATTTCTTCATTCACAGGCTTGTAAATCTCTGGAAAGCTGCAAGTGCTCTTTTGATGGGTATATTCAAGATTGTGATTAACAGATTTTTTGGCATATAATATCAAAGGATATAGGCACAGGGCTGAGAAGGGAAGTTGATGTAGAACTTGTTGATTGGTTGACCAGGTCTAAAGAGCCCTTAAGGCCCATCCCTGTTTTTCTTTTTCTCATTCCTATGCAGCATTTTAAAGATACCAGAATTATCATTAATGCCCACTTCTATTCTTGGATTGTTGTCAGTCTCATCCTACAGCCACATACTTCATTTGTTTAGTGACACCATATTGGCCGTATCATGTTAGTAACTGAGGTAACCACATTGATAATATTCACTAAAATGAGTAAATGGTTGTTTCCCCACAATGGAACTTCAAAACGAAAGTCCTTGTGAGTTTTGATTCGTAGTGCCCAAAAACAAATGCTGAGCACTGAAGGCCCCAGTATTCACAAGGAAGAAGGCATGCAGGGGACTCTGTGACAGTGGTCTATGTTTCAACACCCTGCAGGATCTAACAGAGAAAGGACCTGTATGATTTTGAGAAGGCACAGACCATAACCACAATCTCATAGAAACACTGATAACATGGGCATGATCCTTGTGAGACACATTAGAGTTTAAAGAAATCAACTCCCATGAAAGCACTTTTGGCTCTGAGAGGAGATTTTAAGTTTCAATCTAATTATGGGCATCATCAATTCTTGAAAAATAACAAAATCAAAAGGGATCTGTTTGATTTAAGTGGAGTGACATTTGACTCAGTTGAAATTTATGTCAAGGTAAAGTGGCCATAGCCAAACCAGACCATGGGACTGCTCTCTCATTAGAGAGAGACACACACCAACTGTGGTGGTTTAAACAGAGGCTCACTGTCCCTCTCACAAAGGGAGAAGTAGAGAAGAATGTACTTTCATGACACATTCAGTGAGTGAGGAATTAAACCCACGCTATGGCATTACACTGCATTGCAAATCAGCTGTCTTGCCAACTAAGCTGACTGACGCTTTAATTCATGCGACCCGTCATTGGTTTGCACCATATAACTCTGCTCAGGTAATAGAAGGTGTTGTTTCTGAACAGAAGATTTCAGCGCAACACCATGAATGAATACACCTCCCTCAGGTGAAAATGCAGTAAGATGATTTGCAAATCTTGTATCTTATTTTCCTTTCAGGCTTTGTGTCAATTGGGGTGGTCTTCCTTCATTTTTAAGTCATGGGTTTGTGTAACTTTGATGAAATCTAATGAACTCACACAGAACAACATTGCCAAGAGCCCTCAGTTTCCTGGATCCTGTGGTATTAGGGATTAAGTCTGGAGGATTTTGCTGCTCGAGGCCGAACCAGTTGTGAGTGATGTACTGCCTGTGCCGTTGGCTGTCACACTAGTCTTTACTGTTCCTGTTTTACCTCAATACATCTGCTGACACATTATGCTGTCATCTACATTATTCATTTCTCTGAAAGTTTCCATTGTTAAACTTACAAATACCAATGATTGCTGAGGAGCACACGGAATTGTGCAGTTTCTTCTCATGCTTGAGCTTGCTCTGTACCAGTGTCAATTTAAGGGTCTGCACTAAATTGTCGATTCTTTGTTTCCAGGTAGTAATTACAGGAGTGAGTGTGATATTCCTTGTATGTTCATCATTGTGTCTGTTAGGGATAGCTTCTCTTCTTTGTCAACAGAGTGAGTTGTTGCAACTTTAGCAAAAACTGATGCGTACACGCAGATCAAAATGATCACGTAAGCTTCAGAATGAAATATGGATTAGGTCTGATTGTGTGAAGTGCTAATGAGACAAAGTACAGCTCATCACAAGAACTGAAGCAACATGGCATGATCCTGTTCTCTTTTACAGCTTCTTGACAAGATAAAGCCTCACTAAAATGGTTCTTAAATAAAGTTAAATAAAGTCCTTTTCCTGAGTGAACTCTGTAAATACTGTTTAGTAACACAATGAGGCCAAGAGTATCAGAGATAATGGGAACTGCAGATGCTGGAGATTCCAAGATAATAAAATGTGAGGCTGGATGAACACAGCAGGCCAAGCAGCATCTCAGGAGCACAAAAGCTGACGTTTCGGGCCTAGACCCTTCATCAGAGAGGGGGATGGGGGGAGGGAACTGGAATAAATAGGGAGAGAGGGGGAGGCGGACCGAAGATGGAGAGTAAAGAAGATAGGTGGAGAGGGTGTAGGTGGGGAGGTAGGGAGGGGATAGGTCAGTCCAGGGAAGACGGACAGGTCAAGGAGGTGGGATGAGGTTAGTGGGTAGCTGGGGGTGCGGCTTGGGGTGGGAGGAAGGGATGGGTGAGAGGAAGAACCGGTTAGGGAGGCAGAGACAGGTTGGACTGGTTTTGGGATGCAGTGGGTGGGGGGGAAGAGCTGGGCTGGTTGTGTGGTGCAGTGGGGGGAGGGGATGAACTGGGCTGGTTTAGGGATGCAGTAGGGGAAGGGGAGATTTTGAAACTGGTGAAGTCCACATTGATAACATATGGCTGCAGGGTTCCCAGGCGGAATATGAGTTGCTGTTCCTGCAACCTTCGGGTGGCATCATTGTGGCAGTGCAGGAGGCCCATGATGGACATGTCATTCCATCCCCTATTCCCAATTCCTCCGCCTCCGCCGCATCTGCTCCCACGATAAGACATTCCACTCCCGCACATCCCAGATGTCCAAGTTCTTTAAGGACCGCAACTTTCCCCCCACGGTGATTGAGAACGCCCTTGACCGCGTCTCCCGCATTTCCCGCGACACATCCCTCACACCCCGCCCCCGCCACAACCGCCCCAAGAGGATCCCCCTCGTTCTCACACACCACCCTACCAACCTCCGGATACAACGCATTATCCTCCGACACTTCCGCCATTTACAATCCGACCCCACCACCCAAGACATTTTTCCATCCCCTCCCCTGTCTGCTTTCCGGAGAGACCACTCTTTCCGTGACTCCCTTGTTCGCTCCACACTGCCCTCCAACCCCACCACACCCAGCACCTTCCCCTGCAACCGCAGGAAATGCTACACTTGTCCCCACACCTCCTCCCTCACCCCCATCCCAGGCCCCAAGATGACATTCACATTAAGCAGAGGTTCACCTGCACATCTGCCAATGTGGTATACTGCATCCACTGTACCCGGTGCGGCTTCCTCTACATTGGGGAAACCAAGCGGAGGCTTGGGGACCGCTTTGCAGAACACCTCCGCTCAGTTCGCAACAAACAACTGCACCTCCCAGTCGCAAACCATTTCCACTCCCCCTCCCATTCTCTTGATGACATGTCCATCATGGGCCTCCTGCACTGCCACAATGATGCCACCCGAAGGTTGCAGGAACAGCAACTCATATTCCGCCTGGGAACCCTGCAGCCATATGGTATCAATGTGGACTTCACCAGTTTCAAAATCTCCCCTTCCCCTACTGCATCCCTAAACCAGCCCAGTTCATCCCCTCCCCCCACTGCACCACACAACCAGCCCAGCTCTTCCCCCCCACCCACTGCATCCCAAAACCAGTCCAACCTGTCTCTGCCTCCCTAACCGGTTCTTCCTCTCACCCATCCCTTCCTCCCACCCCAAGCCGCACCCCCAGCTACCCACTAACCTCATCCCACCTCCTTGACCTGTCCGTCTTCCCTGGACTGACCTATCCCCTCCCTACCTCCCCACCTACACCCTCTCCACCTATCTTCTTTACTCTCCATCTTCGGTCCGCCTCCCCCTCTCTCCCTATTTATTCCAGTTCCCTCCCCCCATCCCCCTCTCTGATGAAGGGTCTAGGCCCGAAACGTCAGCTTTTGTGCTCCTGAGATGCTGCTTGGCCTGCTGTGTTCAACCAGCCTCACATTTTATTATCGAGGCCAAGAGTATTATATGTTGACAATGAATGAAAGAGCAAATATGGAAAAGTCTCTAAAATAACCTAAAAGTTTCAAGCAGGTCTCAGGCCCCAGTTAAGCAAAGAGTGACTGAATTGGTGTTGAAGATTTACAAGTTATTGTACTGCATCTGGCCTTGCTGCAAACTCAAACAGGGAATAAGTCAGTCACTATTGTAAGCAATGATGGACAGCCAGGAAAAGGATTGTAAGTAAAATGTTACGTACCATGATGTTATGAAAACACTTGATCCTCTTTTAGTGTATGAAAAATACCATTATTGAGTAGACTAAAATTTAAAAGTGTACTATTGTAATTAGTGAATTCATGGTCCATGTGTTTTAGTGTGCAAAGTTTAGTTTTAGGAGATCAAGTTTTACTGTAGAAAGTGGGATAAATGTAAATGAAGCACATTGAAATCTCATGCACTTAAAACATTGGGCTTTAATGGATTAACGGCTAGGAAGATAGGCCTTTCTGCCTGCTAGAAGCCTGAAAACAAATGATAGTTCAGATGATTGCTTTGTTTGATAACATCACGACAGAAAAGATGGATCTATGAAAACAGCAGGTGATTTACTAAGCTGGATATGGCTGCAAAACCTGCACCATTGGTAGACAGATGGGAGTTGGAGCTAAATTTAAAAATACATCTGGTAAATCCAGAGAACCCCAGAGCTGGCTACGTCATTAGGGGGAGAGTCAATCTTAAGAACATTCTCTCATTTCAGTTTAACAGCGTTTGTGTTTTCTGGGAGAAGCGTTGTAATTTGGAGCAGGGAAAGAATGCTGAAGCAACAAAGTCACTTTAGTTACGATGAATGTTGCTGTAGCAGATTTCATACAGTTAGGACAGAAACAGTTCTTGGAAGCTATTGATGGATTAATGTGATTGAGAGTGGGTAGGGGTGGGGCGGGTGGAAAGAAGCCCAGAAACAGGATATGTATGATACAGCTGAGGAAAATTAGAACTTGGGACACATTCAGGAGCAACTTAAAGAAGCTGTTTGATTAAAAACTAAAATTGTACCAGTATGTTGATGCTTGGGAGCAGCCTTATGAATCCTGGAGTTCTCAGGAGAAGAGCTTGACCAAGCAAGATAAGAGCAACCATTGGAGTAGTAGAAATCAGAGAGGTTTTAAAGGCATTCCAAAGTGATTGTTTGAAAAATGGACTCCCTTGCAAAGTAGTTACAGAGACAGTAGAAACTGCCGATACTGGAGAATCTGAGATAACATGGTGTGAAGCTGGATGAACACAGCAGGCCAAGCAGCATCAGAGGAGCAGGAAAACTTGACTTTTTGGGTTGAACCCTTCTTCAGAAATTTACAATAACTTATAAATCTTCAACACCAATTCAGTCACTCTTTGCTTAACTGGGGCCTGCTTAACTTCTTCAGAAAGAGGAAGGGTCCTGACCCAAAACGTCAAGCTTTCCTGCTCCTCTGATGCTGCTTGGCCTGCTGTGTTCATCCAGCTTCACACTGTGTTATCTCTTGCAAAGTAGATGGTTTAGTGAGTTTGGTGATCTAGAGCGTCACTAGCATGGGATCTGACGACCACATTGGCCACTCAAAGTGCAGTCTATGGAGTGTTCCACCATGCATCATTTTGTCTGTTAACTTGTGAGCTTGGTAAATGAAATTATAAATGGAGTTATATCTACAGATGAATGTGATGGGGACAATTTAACAATAGACTTGATTGATATATTCTTTGTAGATTTTGTAGATGAAAAGGTTGTTATCATGGAGGCCTTTTAGGATCAAAGGCTGAAATCTGCACAGAGTATTCTGAAGAATTAGCTTGAAATTTACCTGTCTGTAAAAGTGAGGAATTTTCTTTTGGGTCTTTCTCACAGATGCAAATGACCTTATGTTTTAAAAACAGCAGGCACATGGGAAGAACATCATTTGTAAGTTCCCCTCAAAGCCACTCATCATCCTGACTTAGAAATATATAGCCATTGCTTCAGTGTCTGTCAGTCAAAATCCTGGAACTTCTTCCCTCATGATATTGTGGGTTTAAGCAAACCAAGTGGATTTTTAGCAGTTCAAGAACGCAGTTCACCGTTGTCTTATAAAGAGTGGGCAGTAAATGCTGCCGCAGTCAGTAAAGTCCAAATCACATGAATGGGTAAAATAAAAGTGCATTTGGTTAAATGATTGAAACTGCCATATAGGCTGCCCCTGAATGAAAGAATTTGCAGAGACTTGGGAACCAATAAAGGTGGAATTAGAGGCTTGCGGGAAGACATATTATTATTAGTTGTGAAATGATTAGTGCATCACTCATTATGACAGTGTACAACAGCAGAGGAAGTGGATCAATGTCACATGACCTTGCTCTTTTTTGCAACCTTGTGGTAAGTTAAAGCCACAGTAAGACGTTTCTTTACAGTTTTCAGTATCTCAGCAGACTCTGTAAAATTTTTTAATTGAATGTTTATAAGTCCTACACTGGAATCCACTCTCTTGAGCATCTCTGACTCTTCAAAATCTTAGTTTTCCTTTTAAAAATCTCCTCAAAACTATGCTTTTCAATAAGCTTTCAGTCACCCTCCAACTGTCCCCTTTGCTTGGCCACTATGTTTTCTGCCTATTGTGATGGTTTGGGAAGTATTTTACATTAAATATTTACTAAGAATGCACGTTGTCGAACTATAAAAAGACGGAAACACCAAATCAGGGGTGTGGAAGTGCTAGTAACAAGTCCCAGCACCTTGTAAATGTATGTGTGATATAAAACTGTGTGTGTAGGGGTAGAGATTAAAAAAACACATAAGGCAAGACAAACATTTGGGACTGAAGATATTATGTTTGGTTCATACCCTGGAATCAGTAAAATTTGGCAGATCTCAATTCCATGGCTGGCACACAGGGTTCAATAGAAATACAGGGGTAAAAGGATAGATCCAAAAGTGTTCACAACGATAAAAACAAGCTTATCTGTAGATGCAGACATTAAGATATTGCCAAGAGTTACTATTCTTGCCAATGTAAACTCCAGATGGATAGGAGATTGCCAAAATCATTTCCACCATAGTGTTTCAGTAATTGCTGTTTTACTGTGCTATAAAATATATTAACTGGTGAGCAGTCAGATTGTGGTTGCAAATTTAGTAATAACTTGGGAAAATGTTCTCAGGCAGTTTTGTGCTGTGGACTGTTTCACACTAGGGACTGCATTAAGATTGCCCAAATGCATTTCATGCGTTATCCTCACAGCCAAAAGTCAGAAATGGCTCTCATCCCATTAAAGCAGGCCGAGATTGAAAATCAAACTGCTAGCAGGAGAATAATTGTAAAAGATAAAAAAAAATCAAAAATAATGAGAAGGCATCATAAAAAAGTCCACTGAGCTTAAGTGAAATACAGAAGGAGCAAGAATGCAATTGGAAACATGATGGCAATGATAGTATCAATGTATTTTCTAAGTTAAATTAAAGGGGGATAGAATTAAAGTTATTGAGGTGAGTGTTTTGTGTTTTTCTTTTTCACCTGAAAGGCCAAATTGCACATTTCAAGCTCATATCATACAAAAATTGCAGTGTTCAATTCTACTAATCTTACTCTATATGGATTTATGCAATACAGATCCTTTAACAGCAACAAGAGAGGAATAGCTAAGCATAAGATACCAAAAATAATTCTATTACCCATCCCATCTAATGAGCCGCTTAACATTTATAAAAGATGAACTAGTTAATTCAGACAGTGAAGTTAAGTGGTCTAGATTTTCCTCTTTGATCTCATCTAGTCTTAGGCTGGATGACAGTGGGAAATTAGGTTAAATCAATTGGTGAGGCTGACGACTGCCTTCCCAACTCCCGGCTGATTCACAACTGACAGGCAAAGGTACTGGGCAATTATTGTGGTACTAAGGAACTCACACCAAACCGAAGGCAAGATGCTTGATGAGGGCAGGAGGTAGGCTCTGAAGTTGGTCCTGGTTACTGACTTTAAGATTCCCACCCCCTCAACCTCTCCTTAATCATTCTGTCGGTGTGTAGAACCTGAACAGATCATGTATATTAACAGTCAGACATTGTTATATTCAACAGCAGACTCTCGTGCCACTATATAGCTGTGGACACCTTTGCAGGCCGGTTCAGGTTCCAGTGTGCCTCCTGCTGTACATACTTCAGATTCAACATTTTCTACATGCATCTCCCTTACAATGAAGTGGACCATGAAAATTTGTAGTCTATTAGGTTTTGGTGTTACAGATCATACTTAATAGTTTGAAAGCAGGTCAGCTTCTGACTTTGGAAGCCACTAGCCTCCTGTATTTTTGCGGGCTCATGTGATGTGGTCAGATTTCTGATTTAATATCATCATGTCATAACGTACGTAAGCGGTGAGAGGGCAAATGTTCAGGTTGCCTCCACAACATGCAATCCCAAATTTTTGACTGCTGCAGCAGAAATTCAGTGCCGCACGCCCCAATTCTCCTCGTCTAGATGGCTCTGGTGGTATGAAGCAAGGCTGGCCAGCAGGAGTGCTGGTCAGTTAACATGGGGCAGGGGGGTCTCTGTCAAATCAAGCTACGAGGATGGAGTATTCCATGAGGGTCCTGGTCCTGTATGCTAGCTGATTGCTAACTGAGGACAATGTGCCAGGAATACAGCAGAACGGCAGGGAAAACAAATGTTACCTTTCGCCACTACTTCACACCCAAAGAGGAAAATCCAGCTTGGACTATGCAAAATATTTACAGCATTTTTAATCTACCAAGAGGAGTTTTCTACTATTGGCTTCATTACTGAAAGGTGCAAATAACATTTTGGGACAGAAAGAAACATCCTTTTCAGCAACATTTGTGGGGAATAATGGAGATGAGTCTGGAGCTGGCTTTGATCTGTCAGCAATTACGAGGCATCTCCTGTCCTCCATCTGCCCATCCAAGCTGACCAGCCTTGCCTAGTTTTATATTCACTTCCCAACCAAGCTTGACCATACCATTGTTACATTAGTCAAGGTTTACAGAATCAGAAAAGAATTGATAAATCACAAGCCCCGAACTATGTTTGAATTGCTGCAAACTCTGGAGCCAGGAGACACTGGCTGAAGTTCAGAAAAGGGAAGTTGCATGTACAGTTGAGAATTAGCCATGTTAAAAAAGGTGATTGATGGTGGTTATTACATAAAATAAACAACTTTGCTGTGATCTAATCTTCTGCCAGACTGGAGCTAATCTTTCATGTGGATATAAGCTAATTCCTCACTACAAAATAATCTAATAATTTTATTGGGCAGGATCTGAGTACTGTAGCTCACTGGCTTTTGTTTGGAATACTATTCAACCATGTATTTGATAGTCAAGTAACATTTGGGGAAATATATTGAGAGAGTACTAGGAAGGGAGTTGAAAGTCAGGGAGTGGCAGCAGCTCAAGTTTTCATGTGGAGTTCTTTCATATTGATGCTTCCCATCTTGCATTGAAAAGAATGTCTCTCTTTAGAATCTGTTAAAATGGGTTTCAATGCTCACCATAGCATGCCTTTGGACATGAGTTGGACAACTCTGACCAGTATAAATATCGATTGCATGAATACAGAGTGGTATACTCTTGTAGTAGAGAGGGCATTAATTGGCCCTATTAATCACTTAAGGTTAACTTCTCACCCAGCCTTAGAGTCTCGGGCACAGGGGAGGCTTGCCAATTCAACTTCCTTAAGCTTCATTCAAGAAGGAAAGATGATTCCCCCAAGGACTTTCTTTCTGCAAGGATTTCTGACTCCTCCTCTCAGGTTCTGCCCTTTGCAGTACTCAGTCCATCTCTTGAGGTCTCCCTCAAGACCTGCAGCCCCTTCTTCCAAATCCCCAGGACGCAACTCTCTTCATTTTCGTGAGACCCCTCACAGTTGTTCACATATTCCAGTCTTCAGCTTGTCATGCCAGTCCTGGCGACTGCTGCTACTAACACGGCTGGGGCATTTCAGCAATATTAGAATAAGCAGTAATACTGCTGCAATACAATACAATTGCCGGTAAATCAGATTGGGTGTGAACACAACCAGATATGTTGTGGCATAACCAGACATGAAGGTTCAGTTTAACATTCCTGCTTTTGAATTTAATAACTGGATAGTTTACTCAACTAACTCAATAACTCAACTTGATAAAATTTCAAGAAGATATGGAGTATGTGTCAGCAGGTAGGGTGCCAGGTGGAGGTTGTCAGGATCAGGTGCCAGGTGGTTACGTATGCCAAGTTGGTGAGGAATCATTTGGGTAGGATGCCACCTAAGTGTGGGTAGGCTGTTAAGTGGGAGGTTGCCAAGAGTGTAGGATATTAGGCGAGTTGTGATTAGGGTGCAAAGTGGATAGGATGCTAGGGTATAAGGTGGCAATGGGCGGAGATGTGGGTGGGGTGGGAAGGAATTGATGCAGTGTCCAGGGGCGATTAGAGGATCCGGGGGTTCAGGTCTGATGACAGATCAGGTATAGAGAGTGGGAAGGATGGGCCAGTGTTGAAAGGGTCGATGTGTCTGGAGTGGGGGAAAGGGATGGGTCACAGGGATGAAACTTTCAGATCCCAGAAATTGGGAGGGTGCTGTTGGGTGTGGGAGGGATAGACTTGGGGAGGTGCAGTTGTGTGTGTGTGAAGTATAAATTGGGTCAGATGAATAGTTACTTGGGAGTTAGGCTGGGTTGTGAAAATTCTCACCTTTCCTGAGTATTTATTTATACATTTCACCTGAACTCTCCAAATTCTTTGATTTAAATGAATGATTCCAGAGGGTTCCAGGCCTATGGAAATTGCCCAGCAGAGACTTCAATTTCCTGGGCACTTGTTTCAGAGTCTGTTATAGTGGGAATTACACAGGACCTTAATCTGGAAATCCCATCTACGCTGGAATAACAGATAACGAAGTGTGGAGCGGGATGAACACAGCTGACCAAGCAGCATCTTCGGAGCACAAAAGCTGACGTTTCGGGCCTAGGCCCTTCATCAGAAAAAGCATGGAATAATGACTGTTTAGTAATTGGGAAATGGTTTGTTTGTCTTTGTATTAATACAGATAGCTGAAGCTTCAAACACTGATTGGAACTCCATTAATTACAGTCTGCCAACTTCAATTTATGCTGTTTATCTTTACTTATCTGATTCTTGTCCATTAGCCAATCTCCTATTCATGTTCTTACCCCAAATTCCGTAAGAGTTTATCTTGTGTTTTATTTTGTGTGACACCTTACTGAATGTATATTGGAAACACAAGTATTTTGAATTAATTGATTTGTGTCTGTTGGTCATTTAGTCAAAACCCACAGAGTAGGTTTCGGCATTGTATAAAATGCATTTAATAAAACAGGAGTCTCACTTTCATAAAGTCAAACAAATGGATAAAATGAAAATAATAAGAGCACGAACTCAAGGATGAGGCATTAGATGGAAGATGTGTGATGCACAGTTGTACATCTTGTATCTTCCCTTTAAAGCTGAGACATTGGAGATAAAATTCATTGCATTACAGTTGTTCAGAAATAGGAGGTTTTGACTGTGAAGGGACAGTGATCTATCTCGAGGTCAAGATGGTGAGTGACTTTGAGGGGAACTTGCGGGTGGTGGTGTTCCTGTGTATCTGCTGCCCTTGTCTTTCGAGATTGGAGTGATTCTGAGTTTGGAAGTTGCTGTTTCAGGATCATTGATAAATTTCTGTAATTCATTTTGTCGATGGTACACACTGCTGCTTGTGAACATTGGTCATGGAGGGAATGGATATTTTTGGATGTGGTGCCTGTTGTGTCCACAAGTGTAATGATGATGTAATTTGCCACCAATGTCTGAGGTGAATAGGATAGAAATTGTAGATGAATGCGTAGCTGTTGACTGGTCATATCAGATAATTAAATTGTTTTTGGCTCCCTACTCAGTTCCTTGTACTTGGCTCTTTTTCCTTGGCCTTTTCCTTGGGTGGGGGTGTCTAAAATTAGAGGCTATAGGTTTAAGGTAAGTGGGGAAAGATTTAAAAGAGTGGCAATTTTTTCATGCAGTGGGTGGAATGTGAACAACAAGAGATGCTGGAGGAAGTGGTGGAGGCTGGTACAATTATGACATTTAAAAGGCATCTGGATGGATATATGAATAGGAAGACTTTAGAGGTATACAGGCAAAATGCTGAAAAATGAGACTGGGCCTGACTGGAATGTCTGGTCAGTGTCGATGAGTTGGACTGAAGGGTCTGTTTCCATGCTGCATGAGTCTCAGACTTTATGAATCTATATCTCCTTCTTCCCATCTCCTCTATCCACAGCCTCCAATACATTATACAAAAGTCTTAGAGCCCAATCTTTCCACAGGTTGCCTATTCTATCATCACTCAATTATGTAAAGGTAACTTATGAACTGCTGTATGCTTTTATATTCCCCTATCACAGGAAATAAAGCACATCTTATGCCTTTGTGCAACTGAATTCTAAGTGTCAGGCTTGCAAGAAGAAGTTCCTTCATATGGAGACATCAAAGCATATAAGAGGCTGATTATTTCATTTTACAACAAAAGATATGCTTCCACAAGCAATAGTGCTTTCATCCTTAATAGCTGGTGAATCACAACTGCAGTCTCAAGGCAGTTTAATTTTTGTGGCCACGTTATTTGTTGACAGTTCATTATTGACCAGTTGTTTTTCTGGCAACAAGCAATTTCTGGGACTAGGTTGAGTGTCTTGCAGGCTTTTTGTAAGCTCCATAGTGCGGCTGATGTCTTGTTGAAATGAAATTGTTGAAAGAATGCTGAATGGCAGCAGCACTCTGGATTAATGTTAACCACAAAAATGCAAAAGAACAGAGGACCTTCAAGTCTGACCTTTTAAAAGTTGCTCTGCTGAGTGGCAAGTGATTGTAGTTAAATTATAGCAGCACAACAATAATGATTGTTGCAGCCCTACTTCCACATGCATTAGCACATCAATATCAAAGTGTAGTATTACTCATGCTACATCGTCATGTACTCAACAGGCTTTTATAAAGAATAGGATTATGTGAAGCTAGTTAAAACTGTAATAATTTGCAATGAATCATAATTCTTCCAGCTTCCTACTTGGAATTACATTTTATTAAGATGCTATGCTGAGTAGCAGTGCTCTGGATCTGAATTGGATTACTTGAGTGAAAATAAAAAAAAAACAAGAGTTGGAGTCAGAAAACAACTAATTTATTTATTTCTAATGAAACATTTTATGAACAAGTTTTACTTAGCTTTCCTGATGGAAACTATTGCACGAGCAATCCATAATGCTGCTCAGCATTTCATATGAGCTTACTCTACAATTTTTCAATATAAGGTAAATTTGCTCCCATCATCCACTTTCGTTGGAGTGGCTGCTTGGTCTGGTGTGGCATTGACAACTGCATAGTAGTTCAACAAGAAGACACTTTTAAACATGGTGTAGTTTAGTGCATGATAGTCATTAGCAACTCTGATTTTGTTCCAAATTTCCAGCATCTGCAGTTTTTATTTGTTTTTTTGCTTTTTATAGCAGCTGGGGTATTGATTATACCTCACTCCATTAATGCTGACAGTGACTATTAATACTTGGTGCCTGCCATGTTCACTGCACTGGTTTCTCACAAGCCTCTGTAAGGATTTCATACCTTTAAGAACAGAATGGATTCTGCTGGTCTCTTGTGACAAGTTTGATCTTTTCTTGGGATTGATACATGATGCTTCCGACTTCTGTTTTATTCACCACTTGTATGATTTTCAGTAGAGACAAATATTCTTCAGACTGTAATAACTATGACAAAACCTCTTGAGAATGTCAGCAGTAATACAACCTCTGATTAACTTTGACATTAAATCAGCATAGTCCCACTTTTGCTCTTTTAGAGATCATTAGTCATCTATAGATTCTTGTACATGTAGAAATCTTGTGGTAAAAATTTTGCTTTTTCAGGAATTGAATTTGACCTGAAGTTATGGTAAGCGTTGATGGCTTTTACTACTTCTTCAAGCCACTGCTGTTTATTTTGCTCCTTGGCAAGCTACAGGACTACCTGCTATACTCCCAATCATATAGAGAAGTATATTAACTTGTCCAGCTTCTGCTTTATTCCAATTTAGAAGCTATTCTGTATCATTTTTTTTCTCTAGTTTGATTCGCCTCTGAAAATAAATCTCCTGGGCAATATTATTTCTAATTCTATGTCACCTTATTGACTTGCCTTGCCTAAAAGACTTGCAATTTTGCTGTAGACCAGCGCTGCCGTGTCCTGCTGTACAGGTGGGTTTTCACACATAACTGCAGCCAAAGTAGAGGATTCCTGCCTTCTGTAAGTAAAATTGTGAATCCATACCATTTTTTTACAGTTTGTCTGGATGAATTCTTTCAGTCAGGTTTTTAAGAAATATTTCTAGTTTCCTTAACAGCTTTACTAAATTGCTTGTCGTTTTATTACATGATTCTTGTATCCTTAATGGCTTCACTGAATGGATTGTGATACCTTAATGGCTTTTTTAGATGATTCCTGCTGTCTGTGGTTTGAAAAAAATCTTCTGACCATTACCACGGTTTTGATAATGGATTCCCTACATTTTGTACAGACCCAATAATCTCATAACTTTTATCCTCTATTAGATATTGTCTGCTTAGGTGTCTGAAACCCTACTTTTTATTTTAACCCTGCTTCAGAAACATTCCTAGGTCTGAGAGTTCATTTTAATTTTTTTTGTGGCTCTTGATTTTTTTTTACTGTAGCTGTGCCTCATAGCTCACTATGGTGGAGATACTGTATTTGTCTTAGCCATAACTGTCTAACTTATCACTTATCTGACCACTTTTTACGTTCTCCCCTTCTCAGTGGGAATTTTAACTTTACTCATAAAGTCTCTGATGTCCATTTGCTCTCCGGCTGAACCCTGACTCTGAACCAATCTTACAGACCATCAGCACCGGATATAATCAGCCTTGAAGAGTTCCGAACACTTTCCCATTGCTGCACATCTGTAATCATCTCTGAGATGCTTTTTCCATCCTGTAGATTCTACCCTGTTTATGTTGTTGGAAAGTCCTCCTCTTTGGGGTTCTTGATCATTCATCTCTTCCTTTTGCTAATTGTCTGCATGAGTAGTGTTCTTGAAGATGTTTTTGAAGAAACGTTAAGAGCTCAACATCTGCCAACATTGGAGGAAGCAGATAAATGGAACCAAGCTACTTACCACCACTTTGTATAAGCAATCAATAACATTTTCATCAGCTTTCTGTCTTACTGCCCTTTATAAGATAGATTTGCTGCTACTATCCACTCCAGTGCAGTAATCTCAAATGCCTGCTTTGTCTGATGTGATAGGTGAAGAAATATTTAGTAGTCTAGTAAGAAAAGGTTTTTTTCTTAGACAAGATATACTTTTATTTTGCTTGAGAGTAGCAAGTTACACTAATATGATAGACATGGTTACAGAGACAATGGGGAAGACTCAGATGGGAGATCTCACTCCTCCAAGATCCTCAATTGCCCCCATCAAGCCCACACAACAGCAGCATGGTGGTGGGGCTTAAAGCATTCCTCCACATTAAACCTTTCAGGTTACAATAGAAACTGGGACAAAAAGGAACCATTTTAGTTCTTTGCTAAGGAGGCTTAGATCTCCCCTGCACCAGCTACACTATCTGTTCTCCCTATCTCTCAGTTGTGAGATTATCTCAAATCACCCACCATCTTAAATGCCTCAGAGCTGGAAACAAATTCTTTAGGTCCAAGCAGCTGCCTCCTGACACCTAGCATTCCTCTTCCATCCACTCACCGATCGCCTCTGGCCAGTGTTTTTACTCAGGAACAGACTCCAGCCTAGAAGGTGTATCCTGTGGATTTCCTGTAGCTCTTGTTTCCAGTTCTTCAGTGAACCCACTTAATTCCTGGAACAAAAACAAAGTTGCTGGAGAAGATCAGCAGGTCTGGCAGCATCCGTGAAAGAAAAGCAGAGTTAACGTTTCAGAGTTCTGAGGAAGGGTCACTGGACCTGAAACGTTAACTCTGTTTTCTCCTTCACAGATGCTACCAGTCCTGCTGAGCTTTTCCAGCAACTTTGCTTTTGTTCCTGATTTACAGCATCTGGAGTTCTTTCGATATCCACTTAATTCCTGCACTGAATTAAAATTGATATCTGTTTCTTGAGGTATATAGATATAATTTGAGCAGTTTTCAATGTCCTATATTATATGGTACTTCCCTCAGTGCTAGGCCACATAACCATCTTTCATTTGAGATTGATAATCCTGCTCCACTAAAGATACCGTGGCCACTGGTAATGAGGTTCATCTCAAAACACTGATAGATTTTGCAAGTAGAAGCTCTGTTTCTTTCTCCAGATACTTGTACATTCCTCTACAGGTAACTCTCATCTCTTCAAGTACTCCAAGCATGAAATACAATAAATTAAATCAAGAGCTCTCAGGAATGAAAGAGAACTGCTTGCAAATCGAAAAGCATTAGTAAACCTTCCAGCCCTGTGCGAAGTAAAGAGCTATACAATAATTTGTTCTGCAGCAGCATAGTTGCTTTACTGTTAAACAAATCTTTTTCTTAGCACAACTGTATCTTTCTGAGCAGCCACCCTCAACAACAACATTCGCCAGTCTTGGGAATGGAGACGATTTTGCACAAATCACATCTCCCTTGGGCAACATTAAGTTTGCAGGCAGCCCACCATTGGGAACTTATTGAACTTCCAAACTCGTTCTGTGAATAACTGTTCTAAGAGTTCCCGGACTGCCTGTTGCTCCACACACTGAGCCAAGCTCTATTCACAGTGTACCCAGACACGTGGCCATGGAGCATTGCTGTGACTTTATAGAGCAGGATCCTCCCAGTCAAACAAATCTTCCGGCACTATCTAGTGTGGTTTAGAAAACAGCCAGCACCCTGTTTGGACTCCATCACCCAAACCAGTTGACATAATATAGAAGTGGGTGTACCATGCCCTGGTGAACGTGACCTATTTTAGAGCTAGGATGGGTTCCCTTGAATAATTGCAGAAATTGAAAACCAGGACATTTCAACCGTTTTGTGGAAATTGCCAAGATTTTGGCGCATTAAAAGAAAATGTGAACTAGCCGGAACCAGCAAAATCAGGATATCTGGTCAGCCTAAATATGGAACAAGCAATCAGATTTGACAATTCTCTCTAGAACCAGGGGACATAGTTACAAGAACTGGGTGGACAATTTAGAACTGAGATGAGGAAATATTCCTTCAATCGAAAGGTAGTGAGCCTTTTGAAATCCCTACAACAAAAGGCTGTAAAGGCCAAATTTTGAATATATTCAAGAAAGAGATAACTTTTTTCAAAATTTTAATGGGATCAAGGCATATGTGGAGAAAGCAGGAATTTGGTTTCAGGTAGAGAATTGGGTATAGTGGCATTTGAGCAGACTCAAGGGCCGATTGAACAACTCCTGCTTCTAGTTTCAATAGTTACTCACTGTAAATGTAGAAAATAGGAAGATAAAACAGAGGAATGAGTGGTTGGAAAGTTGATGCAGCAAGGAAGGCTTCAAATTCTTTGGACATTAGGATCACCCCATGGATGATGGGAGCTGCACAGGCTAGACGATCAGGACCTGAGAAGGGTCTAGGCCTGAAACGTCAGCTATTGTGCTCCTAAGATGCTGCTTGGCCTACTGTGTTCATCCAGCCCCACACTTTTTTTTATCTCTCCCCTCTCAGCACGTGTATAGGAACTAAGTGAGAGCATCAGAAGAAATACCAAGGTGCGCAAAATAATGGCAGAGTGAGATAGCATTGGAGTGGAGAACGGTAACTTTGTAGGTCGTGTGAAAGCAAGAGAGAATATAATAACATCTATATCATGGTTACTGAGCACATGTGTAAGTGTGCAAAGTGTCATAAATAAGATGGTAAATTGTAGACATAGATTGTCAAGTGGAAAAATAATGTTGTGGTTGTAACAGAGACCTGGCTCAAGGAAGGAAAGGACTGGCTATTAAGTATTCATGTAGGTAAGGTGTTCAGGGAAAGCTAGGAAAGGATAGAAAAGAATGAGCCACAATGGTTTTGGATAATTAAAGCACTGAAGTGATGGAGAAAAGGATGTCCCACAGGGACTATGGACAGAATCAATTTTGCCTGCAGCAATGAAGATTTGACTACATTGTTTAATGTTGTCAGTAGGTCACCAACTAGTGGGAAGGATGCAGAGGAACAAATTTATAAAGAAATTGCAGAGATCTACAAAAACAGTAGAGTGTTTATAATGAGGGCTTCAATTATCCGAACATAGACTGGGCAATTATTCACATAAAGAAGAAAGAGGAACACGGGTTACTTAAAAGTATTAGGATCTGACAGCAGCATGTCTCCGATCCGATGAGAAAGGAAACAGAAGACCTCTTTTGTGTGAATGAGGTAAACCGAATAGATAAAGTATCCTTGGGAGATCATTTCTGGGGTTGTGATCACTGTATTTATATAAAGTTTAGGTGGATGTTGTGATTGGAAACAGGTGGGTCTTGTTGACCAAGAGAGTCTTGATTGAGGTTGGGCCAATCAAGGAGCCCTGGCTGACCAATATAAACAGGGGATCCAGAATGTTCGCAGTTCAGATAACTGACTCCGAGCTGGCTAGTTGACTTAGTGACTGGATATCAGCCTCTGTGCTGTTATTTCAGGGGACAATGGAAAAGGGTAATGAATAATCCAAAGTAATTAACTGGGGGAAACCAATTTCAACAGAATGGGAAAGGATCTGTGTTCATTAGCTGGGGTTGGCAGAAAACATAGTAGCTGAACAATGGGCTACCTTCAAAATTGAAATGCCTTAAAATAGAAAGGTAGACAAAGCAAATCCAGAATACCCACACTATAAAAGAGGTAGAAATTATGAACAAAATTATGATAGGTGTCAAAAATAAAATGTAATTAGGAACGAGGTTGAATACAAAAGACTCAGGGGGCCTTGAAAAGTAAATCAGGGAACCAAGTAGGACGTATGAAACGAAATTGGAAACTAACGTAAGAGGCAATGTCAAAGCCTCCTATAACTATATAAATAGCCCAAAAAAGTGAGAAACGGACTAAGGCCAATGGGGATTTACACATGAAGGCAGAGGGCGCAGGTGAGGTTTGTTTTTATAATTTGTTCACAGGATGAGGCCAGCACTTATTGCTCCTCCATTATTGCCCAGTTAAAGTCAATCACATTGCTGTGGGTCTGGAGTCACATGTAGGCCAGAATGGGTTTTTTTTCCCAACAAACAGCGATGGATTTATGGCAATCATTAGACTCTTCATTCCAGATATTTATTGAATTCAAATTCCACCATCTTCTGTGGCTGGATTCAAACCTGGGTCCCCAGGATATGTGGATTAACAGCCAACAATAACGCTACTAGGCCATTGCCTCCCCAGTCAGTGATTGAAGAATTTGCATCTGCCTTTGTCATGTAAACAGTTGTTACCCTGTCATGGTTATCGAGGAGGAAATACAGTCATGCAATGATATTAAAATGGATAAGGAGGTGGTGTTGGATTGGTTGTTTATGCTTACATTTGACAAAGCACTGGGAATAATTAGATGCAATCAGGGTTACTGTGAAAATTGGGAATGGAAATTGCAGAGGCATAGGCAATAATTTTTCAGTCTTCCTTAGATTCATGATGGTGCCAGAGCACTAGAGAATTGTAAATACTTGGTTCTTGTGCAACAAAGGGTGTAAAATAACCCAAACAATGGTCAACCAGTCTGTTTCAATTTGGTGGTTTGGAAACTTGTACAAAACATAACTTGGCACAAAATCAACAATCACATTTTTAAAAATTCATTCATGGGACGTGGCTGTTGCTGACTGGGCCAGCACTGATTGCTCACGTCTACTTTCCCTTGACAAGATGATAGTGTGAGCTGCCTTATTGAACCGTTGCAGTCCACTGTGAGTCAGTGCACCCACAGTGCCATTAGAAAAGGAATTTCAGGATTTTGACCCAATGGCTGTGAAGGAACAGCAAGATATTTCAAAGTCTGAATGGTCTGTGGCTTGGAAGGGAATTTTGCAGGGAGTAGCATCATGGGTTTGAAAGGCATTGCCTAAGAAGCAAAGGTGGATTTTGTAGATGGCATAAATAGCTGCGATAATGCGTTAGTAAAGGGACTGATTGTTGAAGGTGTTAGATAAGGTGCCCATCAAACAGGTTTCTTTTTCCCGGATGGTGTTGAGTGCCTTGTGTGTTGTTGGAGCTGTATACATCCAGGCAAATAGAGAGTATTCCATCACACTGCTGACTAGTACCATGTAGACAGTGGGGAAGCTTTGGGGAGTCAGGACGTGAGTTGCTTACTGCAGTATGCCCAAAATCCCTTCCTCTTGTAGTCACAGTATTGATATGGGCTGATCCAGTTCACTTTTTGGTCAATGATATCACAGAATCACGGAATTGATATTCAACTCACCAAAGTAACTTTCAGTAGAAGATTCAGCAATAGTAATACCATGAATAACAAGGGTGTTGATTGGGTTTTCTCTTGCTGAAGATAGTCATTACCAGGCATAAGTGACACATGAATGTTACTTGCAAATGTTACATGTATAGATTTTTATTTAAAAAAAGGAATGTTGTGCAGAGTTCCTGGGAGAAGAAGGAGAATGACACTGAGTGAGATGTTCAATTGGAGACCTGGTTCAGGCAAAATGGGGCTGAATGGCCTTCTGCACAGAGATAATTCTGACCTTCAGATTTACTGTTGGCATGAAGAAGATGCGATTGGATAATCCTTAAACCATTAGCAATAGAAGCATTGAGCCAAACTCCAGAGAACAGTGCAGGAAGAACATGAATGATATAAGCAAAGCAGGAAATTTGAAAATGATAGCAAATTGCTGAGCATCTGATCCGTTGACTCTCCGTGCATATTCTTAAGCCTACTCTAGCGCATGCCCCTTACACCAACTTGCCTTGCAGCTCCACAGAACCATCTCTGTCTTTGCACTTACTTGCATTCTTTTCTATATATCTGGCATTGAATGACACTTATCCTCTCCATGAAGCAATGTTGTGCTTCTCCTTCATAGTTACCCGAGCAAATGATTTCCATCTATTGTGTAAACAGCTGCCACTTTCACTCATTGATCTATTTTATTTCTTCATGTATGAGAATAGAGAGCTACATCTGGTAGAGAGAAGGTGGCATAGTGGTAATGTTACTAAACCAACAGGGGTAATGGATGATATAGTGTAATAGGTTCAATTCCCACTTTGGTATGGGGTTCTCACTTTGATGATATATAAATTCAATTAATTAATAAGCACGTGAAATTAAAATCATGTTTCAGTATTAGTGATGGTGGGATTGAATTTTACATATTTTTGGCCAAGAGTCAGTTTCATAGAATTTTGCTTATGGAGATTGTTTCCATGGGTCTAAATGATTTTCTTGCATTATCTTGCAAATGTGATTTATTAACAACCTACCTAATGGTTTCACTTGCCTGTAGCCCCATTCTGCCACTCAACATTCAACCTGTAACTCACTGAGTGATATACCCTGGAAGACCAGCATTCCTGCTGGCTCCCTCCATTTATCAAGGACCTCTGTGCCTCCTGATGAGAAATGGCATTCTGAGGCTGCCCTGTTCAATGACGTGCACAGTTTCTGAAGATTTTAAACACAGGGAAGGTTGTGGTGGTTCTCCAACAGGCACCTGGAGCTCTTGATGGATGAGGTAATGCATAGGAATGACGTCTGCTTCCTGAAGGTCCAGCAGAGGAGGCCATACCATCAGACGGTGTTGGCCTGGGCCAAGGTTGCCATTGAGTCAATGCTGTTTCCTTTGCAATGCCCAGCAGTCTAGCCTGTACCAGAGCAAGCGTTGCACTCTTCCCTCTGACATCATTCACCCACTCCATCTATGTTATTGCAATTCTACCACACTCACTATTGCACGCAACATCTACCCTCACTTGCTCTCGCTGCCCCCCAGTACCCCCACAACACTCACCTTGCTTGGAACCTATGCCACCACTTGGTTGGGTACCTCCCCACCTTTTACCCACCCAAACCATCACAAACTACTGTTCTACATCATGCAATTCCTCCTTTTCATTCATTCCAGAAGGAAACAGCTCATAACAGGACAGAAAGAGGTCAGATAGGGTGGAGGATTGCCTGACATTATGGTTCTCAGCCTCTGTTCTATAAGGAGAGAATCCTGGCCCTCACAAGAGAAGACCAAGACAACTCCTGCAGGAATTCTGAAACATCTATGTTGCGGCAACTGAAAAAGTACTATTGCTCATTCCCATGCAGCTCTTGCAGTAATCACACTCTCACAGTTATTCGTCATACATCACTTCTAACTAATGTTCCCTTATCGTCCTCCTGTGTGAAGCTCTGAGTTTTGTGCATTGGCAGTGGCTTCTGGAAATGGGTCTTCATGCAGCGGCCTGATGGTTAACATGCACAAAGCTTCACAGTGTCCGCATGGCTGTGCAACTGAGAGGAAAGCATCACCCACAACCCCATCTCTTTTGAATCCTGCAGATGGCGAGTGGGATGCTCAAGGCCTTGACCAAGAGACAGCCTCCTCCACTGGAAGAAACTTCCTTGATTCTTCCTCAAAGAGATCCAGGGTTTCAGAGAAAGCATCGGAAAGGCTGCCTACGGTACACCCTATCAGCTCAGGAACTGGCACCAAGGTGGGAGCATCAGGTATATAGTGGGAATACAGGCCGATGAACACATCACTGTGACAACGCCACACCAGGCTGAGGATGAAATGCTCCAGGCCGCTGAGACCAGGAACCTGCTTAGGCCCAGATAGGAAAGGGGTCATGGGTCTATATACTGCACTGTACATGGGTCTGTGCATCAGTGGGCCCTGTAGTACTGTCCTTCACAAATCAAGCCACTTACTCCACCAACTCTGCATGTGCTCACAACCATTTTCTTTCCCATTGCACTTTTCCAATTTCCAGCACAATAGAAGTTTACAGAAAGTGCTCCTTGGGCAGGGACTTACAGCTTCCACCTTAATGTGTCAGTGAAGCCCCAAACATCCAGAGTCCCTTCCTGACAGCCCATCTCATGAACCCCCTCAGTTTGCATTTCCCCAGGTCTTTAGCAAACCCGTATAATATGAGCCTGTAACTGTCCACCCTTCCCCTACCCACTCAGAACTCTAGCCCCTGACTGGTGTGTTCATACACTACCCAGTCCACATAGCCCCTCTCCTAACCCTTTGAAGCTAGAGAGCTCCTGACCAGGGTCAAATACTCCCACCCCTCATGCATTCTCCTTGTCCTAGTCATGCTTTTCTGTATCCCCCTTACAAATATTGCTACCCCCTTCACAACTGCCATCCACTCAGCCTGCTGCCTGCAATCTCCTTGAGTAGATTCCCAATTCTCATTCCCATAGCAGTGCTCCCCTCTTTGTCCCCCCACCCTCTTTCCCTTAGTTTTTCTGGAAAGACCTGATGGGCTAACTATGGCTTACCCCTGTGAGTATCCCTTGATAACTGCGGATCATAGCCTGAGAGGATGTTGGGTGCTGAAAAACATGGTGTCTCTTCACAGCTGGGTGACAGTTTACTGCCCTGGTTTCCATGGTGAGAATTCTCATCATCTATTTTGCTTGGGTACAATAATCGGATAGAAAGCTGCATGTTAACGAGGCAAAGTTTGCTATTAATAAGGTTGTTAATAAACAATAATCACTGTTAACAGGAAGATCACCATTGGCAAGTGAGACACTGAACTTAATTAAATAATGCAGCAAGCTGTCCAGGCATCGGGAGAGGCATCGCTGGAATCTTCGTGTATATCTGTCTCATTTCTCACCATAACCCACTTCATAAAGGTCCCTTTTAGGTCTCTACTTCATTAAACTAGCATCAAGTGTTACAGAAATTTATCACTAATGTGGGATGGAAATCTCCTGCTCTTACCCCTTCTGGCCTACATGTTTTTAATGGCCTAGAAGCCACAGAGCTGAATGGCAATTAGGGCCTCGCAATAAATACTGCTCAGGCCACTAATCCCCATTAAAGAATGGAAATAAGAAGCAGAAGATGACATCTACAGAGCTTTCAATTAATAGCTGTAGTGTAGAGGTTGTAGCTGTTAGAGATCAGTGACAATGAGGATGGCAGCCAGAAGAGTCTGTTGGCATGTGACATTCAACTATTTTTACTCCATGTCAACAGTGACAGAAATATGATCATGTACAGCACAATAACTGCAAGCATTCTTGTTGTGACAGTCCTCATTCTTTAAACTCTCAGACGACACACGTCCATGAGGTGTTTGAGATCATAGTGATGACTCCTCAGGGTAGCTCAAACCCCCTGAGGATGCTCAGTACTGAGGTTTATTAATAAAGACTGCAAACGTATATGAAGATAAGTAGACAAAAAGCACAGAGCTTTTATCAACTGTTCTTAAAGGACGAAATTAGTCAGAGTAATGATCCAGACAGAAACAGAATTAATTAAAAAGGGAAATAAGAAAGTGATGGAGACAATAAACAGACCTTTTTGTCCCCCTTTAGAGTTGAGCAAAAAAGCATGCACAGGAAATATTAGGGAGCCAGAGATCTAATAGAAATGAAGATCTAAAGTAATTAACTTTGGCAAGGAAAAAGTATTTTAAATAATTAATGGGACCAACAGTGGATAAACCTTCTTGACTTGATGGTCTACTCCACAACTTTGTGAAAATAGCTGCCATGATAACGGATGCATTGGTTTTATTTATCTCCAATTACTTAGATTCTAGGACAGTCACAGTGTCGTGAAACATTCAAGTATAACCATGCCGTTCAGAAAAGATGAGTGAGAGAACAGCAATGAACCAGTAAGTCTGACTTGAATGGCACCAAGACTGATAATGTTAAGGACGTGGTATCAAGGCAATTGGAAAATCACAAAACAAGAGTCAGCGCCACTTAATTAAAGGAAGATTGTGTTTAAAAAATCTATTCAGAGATTTTCAAGGGTGTAGCTAGCAGGTTAAACAGGTGGCAAATAATGTCTGTTGTTTCCACATTTCAGAAGGCATGCAATTAGGTGTGAGACCAAAGATTAGGGCTTATGGAATTTAGAGCAATATGTTTGCATAGCCTGAAGTTTGAATGGATGGATTGGAGAAGCAGGGGCTGTTTTCCTAGGAGAAGGTTGGAAGGAAATTTGATAGACACGTTGAAAATCATTAAGGGACTAGACAGGGTAAATTTGGACAAATTGTTCCCTTTGGCAGAAAATAACAATTAAAGGTGTTAACAAAAGAAGCAACAGTACCTCACTACAGAGAGTGCTACAGGACTAGAATGCATTGCCTGAGAGTTGGGGGAGCTTTCAAATGCAGCATTTAAAGTGGGGTTTAACAAGTATATTAAAAGAAAAAGAACTGGGAAAGTGCAGTGGATTGGGACTAGCTGAGTTGCTATTGTACACAGGTAATCATTTCAACTCCCCTTCCCATTCCTCAGATGACATGTCCATCCTGGGCCTCCTGCAGTGCCGCAACGATGCCACCCGAAGCTTGCAGGAACAGCAACTCATATTTTGCTTGGGGACCCTACAGCCCAATGGTATCAATGTGGGCTTCACAAGGTTCAAAATCTCCCCTCCCCCAATCATATCCCAAAACCAGCCCAGCTCGTCCCTGCCTCCCTACTCTGTCCTCCCTCCCACCTCAAGCCCCACCCCCATCTCCTACCTACTAGCCTCATCTCACCCCCTTGACCTGTCCGTCCTCCCTGGACTGACATATCCTGGAAACTCAGATATTAAACTTTTGTTGTTCTATAAATCAATAAAGTGAATAGCAGAAATTGTGGGTGCATTGATGGTTGTCTACTGAGATTGTATGAACTCTGCAACAGCTTCTGTGGAATGGAGGGCAGCTAGTTGGATGCATAGGCAAAGGCATTGCTGATGAAGCATAATGTGGATAACTGTGAGGCTAAAGGGAAAACAGAAAGGCAGATTATAACCTGAATGGTGATAGTTTGGAAGAAAAGGAGGTGAGATCCAGGTGTCCTTGAACACCAGTTGCTAAAAGCAATAATACAGGTGCAGCAGGCAGAGAAGAAAGAGAGTAGCTTTGCATGGTGAGGGAATTTGAGTACAGGGGCAGAGAAGTCTTGCTTTAGTTATACAGGGCCTTGATGGGATCACCTCTGATGTATAGTGTGCAGTTTTGGTCCCATTATCTGAATAAGGGTGTCATGGCTATAGATGGAATGCAATGGAGATTTATCAGACTGATTCTTGAGATGGCAAGACTGGCAAATGAAGAGAGATTAGATCGGATTGGACTGTATTTCATCTTAGTTGGTGACTTCAACCAGGCCAACCTTAAGTGTGTGCCAGCAAAATACCATCAGCACATTTCCTGTCCCACCAGATGCCCATCACCCTTGATCTTTACCACACAACCATCAAGTCACCTAATGATGACATGTCCATCATGGGCCTCCTGCACTACCGCAATGATGCCACCCGGAGGTTGCAGGAACAGCAACTCATATTCCGCCTGGGAACCCTGCAGCCTAATGGTATCAATGTGGACTTCACCAGTTTCAAAATCTCCCCTTCCCCTACTGCATCCCTAAACCAGCCCAGTTCGTCCCCTCCCCCCACTGCACCACACAACCAGCCCAGCTCTTCCCCTCCACCCACTGCATCCCAAAACCAGTCCAACCTGTCTCTGCCTCCCTAACCGGTTCTTCCTCTCACCCATCCCTTCCTCCCACCCCAAGCCGCACCCCCATCTACCTACTAACCTCATCCCACCTCCTTGACCTGTCCGTCTTCCCTGGACTGACCTATCCCCTCCCTACCTCCCCACCTATACTCTCCTCTCCACCTATCTTCTTTTCTCTCCATCTTCGGTTCGCCTCCCCCTCTCTCCCTATTTATTCCAGTTCCCTCTCCCCATACCCCTCTCTGATGAAGGGTCTAGGCCCGAAACATCAGCTTTTGTGCTCCTGAGATGCTGCTTGGCCTGCTGTGTTCATCCAGCCTCACATTTTATTATCTTGGAATTCTCCAGCATCTGCAGTTCCCATTATCTCTAATGCTCCATCCCCTGCCTGCATTTTGAAAAATCAAGCCTTTTCCTGGCTTATAAACTGAAACCGAAGTGTGAGGATCTGGTACAGAAAGTCATACGGTGCTGGTCTAAGGTAATGGTTAGCTCCAACATGACCACTTGGAGTTGGTGGAATGGTCCATTTCAAGAACTCAACAGCCAAACTAAATGAGCATGCCACCACCATCACAGACTTCATCAGTAAGTAGGTAGAGGACTGGATGCCAAAGAAGTTAATCCAGATGTTCCACACTGGAAACCACCTTCTTCTGTTGGGCAGAGGTACACAAGTTTGAAAATGCTTACAAACAGATTTAAGAACAACTTTTTTTCCTGCCGTTATCAGACTTTTGAATAGAACTCTCATAAATTAGAGTTAACCTTCCTCTGTATCTTCTCTGTAGCATTATATTCTGCATTCTGTTCTATTACCCTGATGTGGTTGCACATTCTCTCCATGTCAGTTTGAGCTTCCTCCTTTAGTACAAAGGTGTGTAGTCATGACTATTGTGTGGCACTTTATAAATACTTTTTGGAAGCCTATGTACACCACAGAAAACAATTGTCCTCAAGACCAAGATAATAAAATGTGAGGCTGGATGAACACAGCAGCATCTCAGGAGCACAAAAGCTGACGTTTCGGGCCTAGACCCTTCATCAGAGAGGGGGATGGGGAGAGGGTTCTGGAATAAATAGGGAGAGAGGGGGAGGCGGACCGAAGATGGAGAGTAAAGAAGATAGGTGGAGAGAGTATAGGTGGGGAGGTAGGGAGGGGATAGGTCAGTCCAGGGAAGACGGACAGGTCAAGGAGGTGGGATGAGGTTAGAAGGTAGGAGATGGAGGTGCGGCTTGGGGTGGGAGGAAGGGATGGGTGAGAGGAAGAACAGGTTAGGGAGGCAGAGACAGGTTGGACTGGTTTTGGGATGCAGTGGGTGGAGGGGAAGAGCTGGGCTGGTTGTGTGGTGCAGTGGGGGGAGGGGACAAACTGGGCTGGTTTTGGGATGCGGTGGAGGAAGGGGAGATTTTGAAGCTGGTGAAGTCCACATTGATACCATTGGGCTGCAGGGTTCCCAAGCGGAATATGAGTTGCTGTTCCTGCAACCTTCGGGTGGCATCATTGTGGCACTGCAGGAGGCCCATGATGGACATGTCATCTAAAGAATGGGAGGGGGAGTGGAAATGGTTTGGGACTGGGAGGTGCAGTTGTTTGTTGCGAACCGAGCGGAGGTGTTCTGCAAAGCGGTCCCCAAGCCTCCGCTTGGTTTCCCCAATGTAGAGGAAGCCACACCGGGTACAGTGGATGCGGTATACGACATTGGCAGATGTGCAGGTGAACCTCTGCTTAATGTGGAAAGTCATCTTGGGGCCTGGCATAGGGGTGAGGGAGGAGGTGTGGGGGCAAGTGTAGAATTTCCTGCAGTTGCAGGGGAAGGTGCCGGGTGTAGTGGGGTTGGAGGGCAGTGTGGAGTGAACAAGGGAGTCACGGAGAGAGTGGTCTCTCCGGAAAGCAGACAGGGGTGGGGATGGAATAATGTCTTGGGTGGTGGGGTCGGATTGTAGATAGCGGAAGTCTCGGAGGATGATGCGTTGTATCCGGAGGTTGGTGGGGTGGTGTGTGAGAATGAGGGGGATCCTCTTTGGGCGATAGTGGTGGGGGCGGGGTGTGAGGGATGTGTTGCGGGAAATGCGGGAGACGCTCCACACTGCCTTCCAAACCCACCACACCCGGCACCTTCCCCTGCAACTGCAGGAAATTCTACACTTGCCCCCACACCTCCTCCCTCACCCCTATCCCAGGCCACAAGATGACTTTCCACATTAAGCAGATGTTCACCTGCACATCTGCCAATGTGGTATACTGCATCCACTGTACCCGGTGTGGCTTCCTCTATATTGGGGAAACCAAGCGGAGTCTTGGGGACCGCTTTACAGATCACCTCTGCTCGGTTCGCAACAAACAACTACACCTCCCAGTCGCAAACCATTTCCACTCCCCCTCCCATTCTATAGATGACATGTCCATCATGGGCCTCCTGCAGTGCCACAATGATGCCACCCGAAGGTTGCAGGAACAGCAACTCATATTCCGCTTGGGAACCCTGCAGCCCAATGGTATCAATGTGGACTTCACCAGCTTCAAAATCTCCCCTTCCCCACCACATCCCAAAACCAGCCCAGCTCTTCCCCTCCACCCACTGCATCCCAAAACCAGTCCAACCTGTCTCTGCCTCCCTAACCTGTTCTTCCTCTCACCCATCCCTTCCTCCCACCCCAAGCCGCACCTCCATCTCCTACCTACTAACCTCATCCCACCTCCTTGACCTGTCCGTCTTCCCTGGACTGACCTATCCCCTCCCTACTTCCCCAGCTATACTCACCTCTCCACCTATCTTCTTTTCTCTCCATCTTCGGTCCGCCTCCCCCTCTCTCCCTATTTATTCCAGTTCCCTCTCCCCATCCCCCTCTCTGATGAAGGGTCTAGGCCCGAAACGTCAGCTTTTGTGCTCCTGAGATGCTGCTGGACCTGCTGTGTTCATCCAGCCTCACATTTTATTATCTTGGATTCTCCAGCATCTGCAGTTCCCATTATCACTGTCCTCAAGACCAGTTACTTCCACAAAAAATCAACTGCTTAGTTAAAAACAAATTGCTGTAAACAAATCCATGCTTCAATTTAGGGCAGAAATGAGGAGAAATGTTTTCTCCTAAATGATAATGTGTCTTTCAAACATTCTTCCCTAAAAGACAGTGGAAGTAGAGTCTTTGAATATTTTGAATGCAGAGGTAAATAGACTTTTGATGAGTAAGTGTGTGATAACCTCTACAAGGCCCTTGGAAAATTACAAATTAGTTTCCTTGGGGAGCTTGTTGGGTATGAGTTCTCTTGGAATCAGGCGATAGCGTGCCCAGCAGGGATTCATCGCCTACGTTCTTTGTATAGCTCAGAGATAGACTATTTGACTGCAGATCAAATGTCCCTGGTTTGAATCCACATGCTCCCTGACCATAAAATATAGATTTAGAAGGAGCCTTCATGTAGTGCAGTGATAATGTTTCTACCACTGAATCTGGTAAGGCCTGGGTTCTAATCCCACCTGCTCCAGGGATATGTCAATCATCACTGAACTGGTTGATTAGGTGAAATAGGTTAAGTAAAAATAAAAAGCAAACCCTAGGATAGGCCTGTCCTAAGCTGTGACTAGACTTTGTACACCACTGTTGTCACTCGATTTGACGTTACTTTCCAATCAGACTTTCTGAATTATTACAAATGAGGTGAAAGGTTTTTGACAGTAGGCAGGAATATGGCGTAATCAGATCAATCATGATCATACAGAATGGCAGCACAGGCTTAAATGACCTTTTGGCCTCTCATGCTCCTTGTTTGTTACTCAAATGTTAACTCTTCATTTCTATTCCTCAGTGATTTTTTTAAAATCTCCACTTGTGGAAACATGCTGTCACATAATATTGACTATAAGCCTGCCAACTCCAACAGCTGTTAATGACACTTCCTCACATTCAGCTTCTAAAAAGAAGTGGACAACTATCTGAGGAGAAAGACGTTGCAGGCCTTCGGCAATAAGGCTTTGTAGTGGGCCTTGGTGAGTTGCTTTTGCTAAGAACCGACAAGCGCAGAATGATCCACTTCTATACTGTAACCAATTTATGATTCAGTGATTTTATGTCTTCATTTTCCTTCGAATGAGATTCCCCGCTACGATGATTGACAAGCCCTTGACTAACTGTAACACATTTCTTATTTTTCTGCAGAGTTTCATGTCACTATCAGAGCCATAATGATCACAGTGCACTCTTCCGTATTCTGAGGAAAGCAAAAAATCATTAGGATTTTTTTGCTGAGCAGTTCCATTCAGTCTGTAAGAATGTAACCCATGATTTGAATTCTCAGCTCTGCTCTAACTCTGACCTCTGTGTCATTTGCCGCCTACATGCTTATATTGCTGCTCATTAGAAGCTCAAGAATCTAGATACTTTACCCCTTCAGAGTTAACATTGAGCTCAAAAATATTACAATCTCAATTTCCATTCCTCCTATTAATGCATTCACCAAAATGATGCTTTGTTCTTTAATTGTCCCATTACCATCTCCTTCGTCTTATTCCAACTTAACTTTTACCTTCGAGAAATAAAGATTTATCTAGACTTCTTTTCATGCATGGTGATCACAATTTATGATCTGTCCTTTCCCAGTCCCACTATGGTAGGCAGCACATAAAATTCATTCTCCCTCCTCATTTGTCTTGTTGTAACCTTCAGTTAAATGAGACTTGTGCTTCTGGCTGGCTAAGTATTGATCAGGGACTTTGAAATGTGCATTCCTGCTACCTCAAGCTCCTATTGTCACTTAATGGGTAGCTGCAGTGGTAGGAATCTGTTTCTGACTGTCAGTCCTGTAAATGGCTGCAACTGGAAATTACAAAAAAAACTTGGGCATATGGACAGACAGAGGACATTTGTTTGTGGATGTACTTTTTAGAAAGCCTCAATCATGGTGGTAGGCAGGAAGATAGAGGTCACCTTTTTTGCGGGCGATGGGCAGGCTGTCCAGAAATTCCCTCCATAGGGAATAGAATCCTGTAGAAAGGGGTGTCAATAAAAGCATCTCACCTGGCAGCAGTGCTGGGAAAAGTTCAGGGATCGCAGACAGGTGATCAACTGCAGCAAAGGCATCTTCAGGTGCCATCTCTTAACCAGTGCACAATCAACTCTCCTGCTATGTAATGCTTCACACTCTCATAATTCATGAGTCAACATGTCCTGGCAGTGAAGAACCAGAGTATTACACGTATATTCCGCCCCTCACACACCTTCCAAAATAATCAGTAGTACAACCACCTCTCACTAAATCTACATGCTTCCAGATATTCAGCTGTTGCTGCCCAATCAACTAAATACACTGCAACACAGTTAGTAACATTATTCCCTTTCTCTTGCATGAGAACATCACATGAAGAAGAAAGGAACACCACAACGCATTATCCTCCGACACTTCCGCCATTTACAATCCGACCCCACCACCCAAGACATTTTTCCATCCCCTCCCCTGTCTGCTTTCCGGAGAGACCACTCTCTCCGTGACTCCCTTGTTCGCTCCACACTGCCCTCCAACCCCACCACACCCGGCACCTTCCCCTGCAACCGCAGGAAATGCTACACTTGTCCCCACACCTCCTCCCTCACCCCCATCCCAGGCCCCAAGATGACATTCCACATTAAGCAGAGGTTCACCTGCACATCTGCCAATGTGGTATACTGCATCCACTGTACCCGGTGCGGCTTCCTCTACATTGGGGAAACCAAGCGGAGGCTTGGGGACCGCTTTGCAGAACACCTCCGCTCAGTTTGCAACAAACAACTGCACCTCCCAGTCGCAAACCATTTCCACTCCCCCTCCCATTCTCTTGATGACATGTCCATCATGGGCCTCCTGCACTGCCACAATGATGCCACCCGAAGGTTGCAGGAACAGCAACTCATATTCCGCCTGGGAACCCTGCAGCCATATGGTATCAATGTGGACTTCACCAGTTTCAAAATCTCCCCTTCCCCTACTGCATCCCTAAACCAGCCCAGTTCATCCCCTCCCCCCACTGCACCACACAACCAGCACAGCTCTTCCCCCCCACCCACTGCATCCCAAAACCAGTCCAACCTGTCTCTGCCTCCCTAACCGGCTCTTCCTCTCACCCATCCCTTCCTCCCACCCCAAGCCGCACCCCCAGCTACCTACTAACCTCATCCCACCTCCTTGATCTGTCCGTCTTCCCTGGACTGACCTATCCCCTCCCTACCTCCCCACCTATACTCTCTCCACCTATCTTCTTTACTCTCCATCTTCGGTCCGCCTCCCCCTCTCTCCCTATTTATTCCAGTTCCTTCCCCCCATCCCCCTCTCTGATGAAGGGTCTAGGCCCGAAACGTCAGCTTTTGTGCTCCTGAGATGCTGCTTGGCCTGCTGTGTTCATCCAGCTTCACAGTTTATTACCATATAATGGGTGGCAGATAGACAGTCTGAATCCCCCATCTCTACAAAGGAGATGAAGCTCCATATCACGGGTCCAACTTTGACAAAGCCTGTTCTGTTGAGTATCATTGAGGATTGAGGACATTGGGGAAGAAGATATGTTGCTGTATTTTGCTCCTTCTCAATTTCTATCCATCCTCATCCTACTATTTGGCATGATATGCAAATTTGACCACGAATGTATTGATTTTCACCTCACTTCCATTTTGAAACTTTGGAATATTAACAAACACCTTTTGTGCAGTGAGAGAGAGAAAGAGAGAGGTCGATAGATAGATAGAAAGAGAGGGAGAGGAGCAGCATAATGTATAAACATGTGGATTAGAGACAGAAGTAGGTCATTCATCCCCTCAAGCCCGTTCTCCATTTCAGCAATACTATAGCTAATATAATAGTGTTTCGAATTCCACATTTCCATCTAGCCCTGATAGTCTCCGATTCCCCTGCCTAGCAAAAATCTATACACCTCCTGCTTAAATATATTCAATGATCTGCATCACCACCAACTACTCAGACAGATATTTCCAAAATCACTAATAAGAGACAATCTAACCATCACCCCTTGACATTCATAGATGTTACCATCACTGAATCCCCCACTATCAATAACCTGGGAGTTACCATTGAGCGGAAACTCAACTAGACTCACCATATTAACACAGTGGCTACAAGGACAAATCAGAAGCTAGGAGTATTGCAGCGACTAACTCACCTACTGACACCTAGAGCCTGTCCACGATCTACAAGGGACAAGTCAGGAATGTTTGGGAGCACTCTCCACTTACTTGGGTGAGTACAGATCCAACAACACTCAAGACCTTGGCACCATCCAGGACAATGCAGCCCTGTTGATTGAATTATAAGCTTCCATTCCCTTCATCAATCACTATTTCTGGACTCACAAGAGGAAACATGCTTTCCACATCCACCTTGTCAAGATAACTTGGGACTTATACACTTCAATCAAGGCATCCTCACATATTTCTAACTTCACTGAAAACAAGCCAGGCCTGTCCAACCTTTCCTCAGAGGGCACTCCATTCATTTTGATTAATTTCCTCTGAACAGGCTCCAACACATTTAAATTTTGCAATAAGTAACTGGGTGGCATGGTGGCACAGTGTTTGCACGGCTGCCTGACAGTGCCAGGGACTTGGGGTTTGATCCCACCTTTGGGAGAATGTCTGTATGAAGTTTACATGTTCTCCCTGTGCCTGCGTGGTGCCCTGGTTTCCTCCCACCACACAAAGATGTACAGGTTAAGTGATTTAGCCACGCTGCAGTGTGCAGGCGAGGTGGGTTAACTATGATAAATGTGGGGTTACAGGAATATGTTGGGATGCTCTTCTGAGGGTCAGTGAGGGTGGGCCAAATAGTGTCTATGTGCACTGAAAGGATTCTACGAACTAAATCAAGATTGCACACGGTATTCAAGATGTGGCCTCTCCCATGGTCTGTAAAAAGAAAACATAATGCCTTGGCTTCTACTCAAATTCTCCTCTAATGATGGACAGTACTGATTTTTTGACTCATGAACTAGAACACCAAGATTCATCTGCGCTGGCTTTGTCCTCCTTATAAGTGTAATAAACTGTCTTTTTATACTTGCTGCTAAAGTGAATAACTTCACATTTTGCCACATTATGCGGCACTTGTCAGATTTTTGGCTATTCACCTGACCAATTTCTATCTGTCTTCATCCTCTTTATGTCCTCTTCACAACATACTTTCTACTCGTCTTTGCATCATCTATAAACTTCACTATCATGCCTTCTCATGCGTGTAGAGACAGTAGTGGGAACAATGAAATTGCTGAGGAACTGAATAATTACTTCAGGAGGACTTCAATTATTTACTTCAATAATTTGCAGGAAAGATGCGGAAGCATTGCAAAAGGTGCAGAGGAGATTTACCAGGATGTTGCCTGGAATGGAGAGAAGGTCTTACAAGGAAAGGTTGAGAGAGCTCGGGCTTTTCTCTTTAGAATGATGAGAGACGAGAGGTGACTTGATAGAGGTGTACAAAATGATCAGAGGTATAGAAAGAGTGGACAGCCAGAGACTTTTTCTAGGGTGGAAGTAAGTGGGCATAGCTTTAAAATGAGTGGAGGTAGATGCAGGGGAGGTGTCAGAGGTAGGTTCTTTACTCAGAGAATGGTAGGGGCGTGGAATGTATTGCTGAAGAGGGTAGTGGAGTCAGCCTCATTGGGGCATTTAAGTGGCTATTAGATAGGCATATGGATGATAGAATAAAGTAAGGGTGGAGGTTAGATAGATTGTAGGATTAGGGCAAAAGTTTGGCACAACATCATGGGCCAAAGGGCCTGTACTGTGCTGCACGGTTTTATATTCTATGTTTCACGTCAGCCTTCATGTTGGAAGACATGAGTAATATCCTAAAACTTCAAGCGACAAGGTGCAGAGCTGAGCGTGGTGGCCATCACCAAGAAGAAGGTGCCAGAAAAACTGAATGGCCGGAAGGTGGGTAAACCACCAGTACCAGATGAACTGTAGCCCAGCGTTCTAAAGGAGATAGCTGAAGAGTTAGTGGAGATCTTTCAGGAATTGCTAGAGTCAGGGAGGATTCCAGAGCACTGGAAAATTGCTAACGTGGCACCCTGTTTAAAAAGGAAGTAAGGCAAAAGATGGAAAATTTCGGGCCAATTAGCCTAACCTTAGTTGTGGGTAAGATTTTGGAGTCCATTGTGAAGGATGAGATTTGTGAATATTCAAAAGTACATCGTAAAATAGGGCAAAGTCAGCATTGCTTCACCAAGGGGAGGCCAGGCCTGAAAGATTTGTCAGAATTCTTTGAGGAAATGACAAGCAGGTAGACCAAAGAGAGTCAATGGATGTTATCTACCTGGACTTCATGAAGGCCTTTGACAAGGTGCCATACAGGACGCTGCTGAATAAGAGATGGGCCCATGGTGTTAGAAGATTGCCTGTCTGACAGAAAGCAGAGAGTGGGAATAAAAGGGCCTTTTTCAGGATGGCAGCCAATGAGAATTGGTGTTCCACAAGGGTCAGCGCTGTAACCACAACATTTTACTTAATGCATTAATGATTGAAATAAAGGAACTGAAGGTACTCTGGCTAAATTTACAGATGATACAAAGATAGATGGAGGGACAGGTAATATTGAGGAGGCAGGGAAGCTGCAGAAGGATTTTGATAGGTTAGGAGAGTGGGCAAAGAAGTGGCATGTCGAGTACAACATGGGAAAGTGTGAGGCCTTGTACTTTGATAGGACAATAGACAATAGACAATAGGTGCAGGAGTAGGCCATTCGGCCTTCGAGCCAGAACCACCATTCATTATGATCATGGCTGATCATCCACAATCAGTATCCTGTTCCTGCCTTATCCCCACAACCCTTGATTCCACTATCTTTAAGAGCTCTATCCATCTCTTTCTTGAAAATATCCAGAGACTTGGCCTCCACTGCCTTCTGAGACAGGGCATTCCATATGTCCACCACTCTCTGGGTGAAGAAGCTTTTCCTGAACTCTGTTTTAAATGGCCTACCCCTTATTTTTAAACTGCGTCCTCTGGTTCTGGACTCACCCATCAGCAGAAACATGTTTCCTGCCTCCAGAGTGTCCAACCCCTTAATAATTTTATACGCCTCAATCAGATCCACTCTCATCCTTCTAAACTCAAGTGTATACAAGCCCAGTCGCTCCAATCTTTCAACATATGATAATCCCGCCCTTCCAGGAATTGACCTCGTGAAACTATGCTGCATCCCCTCAATAGCCAGAATGTCCTTCCTCAAATTTGGAGACCAAAACTGCGCACAATACTCCAGGTGTGGTCTCACCAGGGCCCTGTACAGCTGCAGAAGGACCACTGTGCTCCTATACTCAATTCCTCTTGTTATGAAGGCCAGCATGCTATGAGCTTTCTTCACCGCCTGCTGTACCTGCATGCTTGCTTTCATTGACTGATGTGCAAGAACACCTAGATCTCGTTGTACTTCCCCTTTACCTAACTTGGCTCGATTTAGATAGTAATCTGCCTTCTTGTTCTTGCCACCAAAGTGGATAACCACACATTTATCCACATTAAACTGCATAGGCCATGCATCCGTCCACTCACCTAGCCTGTCCAAGTCACCCTGTATTCTCATAACATCCTCCTCACATTTCACACTGCCACCCAGCTTTGTGTCATCAGCAAATTTGCTAATATTACTTTTAATGCCTTCGTCTATATCATTAATGTATATTGTAAACAGCTGCGGTCCCAGCACCAAATGTTGTGGTACCTCACTTGTCACCGCCTGCCGTTCCGAAAGGGACCCGTTTATCACTACTCTTTGCTTCCTGCCAGGCTGCCAATTTTCAATCCAAGTCAGTATTTTTCCCCCAATACCATGTGCCCTAATTTTGCTCACCAATCTCCTATGCGGGACTTTATCAAAGGCTTTCTGAAAGTCTAGGTGCACTGTATCTACTGGCTCTCCCTTGTCCATCTTCATAGTTACATCCTTAAAAAATTCCAGAAGATTAGTCAAACACGATTTCCTCTTCGTAAATCCATGCAGACCCTGTTACTGCTGTCCAAGTGAGTCATACTTTCATCTTTTATAATTGACTCCAGCATCTTTCCCACCACTAACGTCAGGCTAACCGGTCTATAATTCCCTGTTTTCTCTCTCCCTCCTTTCTTGAAAAGTCGGACAACATTAGCCACCCTCCAATCCGCAGGCACTGATCCTGAATCTATAGAACATTGGAAAATGATTACCAATGCATTCACAATTTCTAAGGCCACCTCCTTAAGTACCCTGGGATGCAGGCCATCAGGTCCCGAGGACCTATCAGCCTTCAGACCTAACAGTCTATCCAACACTATTTCCTGTCTAATATAAATTCCCTTCAGTTCGCCCATTAACCTAGGTCCTTCAGCCACTATTGCATCTGGGAGATTGCTTGTGTCTTCCCTAGTGAAGACAGATCCAAAGTACCTATTCAACTCTTCTGCCATTTCCTTGTTCCCCATAATAAATTCACCTGTTTCTGACTTCAAGGGCCCACTTTTAGTCTTAACCATTTGTTTTCTTTTCACATACCTAAAAAAGCTTTTACTATCCTCCTTTATATTTTTGGCCAGATTTCCTTCGTACCTCATTTTTTCTCTGAGTATTGCCTTTTTAGTTAGCCGCTGTTGCTCTTTAAAAGTTTCCCAGTCCTCCGGCTTCCCGCTCATCTTTGCTATGTTATACTTCTTCTCTTTTATCTTTATACAGTCCTTAACTTCCTTCGCCAGCCACGGCCGCCCCTGCCTCCCCGTAGGATCTTTCTTCCTCTTTGGTATGAACTGATCCTGCACCTTCTGCATTATATCCAGAAATACCTGCCATTGTTGTTCCACTGCCATCCCTGCTAGGGTCTTGTACCATTGAACTTTGGCCAGCTCCTCCCTCATAGCTCCATAGTTCCCTTTATTCAACTGCAATACTGCCACTTCCAATTCTCCCTTCTCCTTCTCAAACTGCAGATTAAACTTATCATATTATGGTCACTACCTCCTAATGGCTCCTTCACTTCGAGGTCCCTGATCAAATCCAGTTCGTTGCACCATTGCACTCTGAGGCAGTGACTATTTTCTAAATGGGGAGAAAATTCAGAAGTCTGAAGTGCAAAGAGACCTAGGAGTTCTAGTCCAAGATTCTCTCAAGGGGAACTTGCATGTTGAGTCAGAAGTTAGGAAGGCAAATGCAATGTTGGCATTTATTTTGAGAGAACTTGCATATAAAAGCAAGGATGCACTTCTGAGCCTCCATAAGGCTCTGGTCAGGCCAGGTTTGGAGTATTGTATGCAGTTTTGGGCCCCATGTCCCAGGAGTTATGTACTGGACCTGGAGTGAGTTCAGAAGAGGTTCACAAAAATGGTCACAGGAATGAAAAACTTAACATATGAGGAGCATTTTCAAACTTTGGGTCTATATGTAACGGAGTTTAGAAGGATGAAGTGGGGGGGGGGGGTTCTAATTGAAATTTACAGAATACTGAATGGCCTGGACAGAGTAGGTGTTGGGAAGATGTTTCCATTGGTAGGAAAGACTAGGAAATGAGGGCACAGCCTTAGAGTAAAGGGAAGATCTTTTAGAATGGAGATAAGGAGAAACTTGTTCAGCCAGAGAGTGGTGAATCTATGGAACTCACTGCCTCAGACATCTGTGGAGGCCAGGTCATTGAGAATATTTAAGAAATAGGTAGGTAGATTCTTGATTGTCAAGGGATCAAGAGTTATGGGTCGAAAGTAGGAGAATGGGGTTGAGAAATTTATCAACCATGATTGAATGGCAGAGCAGACTTGAACGGCCGATTTGGCCTAATTTCTGCTCCTATATCTAGTGGTCTTATGATCTCACTAGGATAACACTAATTATGAGCACTAGTTCAGGAAACAGCGTGGCAAGGCACTGAACAAAGATGAATAGTTCATTTTTGTTTGTGATAAATCAATGAGTTTTTAAATGTAAATGTTAGGGAGTTTAAACAAAATTGGCAGCAAGATGAGTTCCAGGAACAAGGGCTTGGGAAATTGGAGTTCTGAGGCAGATCAGATTGTTTGGGTCTAGGCCTGAAATGTCAGTTTTTGTGCTCCTGAGATGCTGCTTGGCCTGCTGTGTTCATCCAGCCTCACACTTTGTTATCTTGGATTCTCCGGCGTCTGCAGTTCCCATTATTTCAGATTGTTTTTGTTGCTTTCATATCCATTGTTACAACTGAGCTTGGAGAAGAGCCTTGTTGCTCGAGTCCCATCACAGCATGGATGTCAACGAGGAATAAAATTACTCCTTCCAGTTACTAAGATGACCAATTAAATACATTCTCTATATCAGGTTTTTAAACAAAAAAAATTAACCAGATTTCTTAATACTTCATGGGCTTATTATCAAATCAAAATGTACTCAATAAAAATGTAAAAATAAATTCCATACACAGTGAATAAATAGAAGTCAAAATGCTTGCCCATCTAAGTATCCCCAAAATGAGCAGGTAAACCCACACTTGTCAGGAAAAGAGGGGGGAAAGAACAGTTTCTCTGCAGAGATTGGCTTTCTTAAAATAAAGAATACTTTGGATGGAATAGTCTCGGGCTGAAGGCATTGTTTCAGAATAAACAAGTTACAATTTAAGACTGATGTGTGGAGGAATTTCTACTCTCTGAGGGCTGAGTATCTTTGGAACTCTTTGCTAATAGGAGAATCAATGGTTACATGGAAAGGCAGGAAAGTAGATGTGAGCAATATCAGATAAGCCATGGAATTATTGAATGGCAGAACAGGCCTATGGGCTGACTGGCCTACTCCTGTTCTTATTTCTTACAGTCTTAATGACAAAGAGTTATTTTTGAAGTTAAAAGGATAAAACTTAGGGTGTTGCAAAGTCTTCTGCTTGGAGATGTGTTAAGTAATTAATCATGCATTACTGTCTCTAACGACTTTTAGGCACAGCTTTGCTCAAAAATGACAGCCTTGGGCTGTTTTGTCATCACCTTTTCCAAAGAAGAATCGGATTTCACCCTGAGGTGGCATGGAGTATTTTCTTTTCAGAAATAGGAGAGATTATCTGGGCAGTTAGTTCATTGTATATTTCCCTCAACTCCGCTTGATCTTAGCAGACATTCTCCAACACAACTAGACAAAACAAAAACCTCTAAGAAAGTCACCGTCTGAACGTAGCCCGAGCACGCTCTACAGCAAAACAAACAGTTTTCACTGATCATGGTGATTTCATGGGACCCCAGCTAAAAAAATTGTCAATATCCGCAGTGAACTTCCAATTACTTCTTTTCAATAAACTACTCCAGGCATGCCCTCAGAACTTGAAATAAAATGTGATTTTTTGCAATTTTTCAATACTTAAATCCTCCTTATATTAAATGAAAGTATCTTTGTAACAGCAATACACAGACTTCCATGATTCTTTGTGTGAGTTATTATTGAATGTGCTCCACATTCACTTTCTTCAGCCCATATTAAAAAGCAGGAGGTGCTGGATGTCTTAAATGCACAAAACGTGGATAAATCCCCAGGACTGGATTGGGTGTACCCTAGAACTTTGTGGGAAGCTAAGAGATTGCTGGGCCCCTTGCTGAGATATTTGTATCATCCATAGCCACAGGGAGGTGCCAGAAGACTGGAGGCTGGCTAATGCGGTGCTATTGCTTTAGCAAGGTGCTAAGGAAAAGCGAGGAAACTATGGACTGGTGAGCCTGACATCAGTGGGGGGCATGTTGTTGGAGGGGATTCTGAGAGATAGGATTTACATGTAGTTGAAAAGGCAAGGAGTGATACGGATAGTCATCATAGTTTGGAATGTAGGAAATCATGTCTCAATAACTTGACTGAGTGTTTTGAAGAGGTGATGAAGACAACTGATGAAGGCAGAGCAGGTAACATTGTCTATATGTACTTCAGTAAGGCGTTCAACAAGGTTCCACATGGTAGACTGATTAACAAGTTTAGGTCACATGGAATACAAGGAGAACCAGCAATTTGGATACAAAATTGGCCAGAAGGTAGGAGACACAGGGTAGTGGTGGAGGGTTGCTTTTCGGATTGGAGCACTGTTACCAGCGGTGTGCCACAAGGATCGGTGCTGGGCCCATTGCTGTTTGTCATTTATATACATGATTGGAACATGAATAGAGGAGGTATAGTAAATAAATTTGTCGATAACACCAAAATTGGAGGTGTAGTGGACAGCAAAGAAGGCTACCTCAGAGTACAACAGGACTTTGATCCAATTGGCTGAGGGCTGGCAGCTAGAGTTTAATTTAGATATAAATGCAAGGTGCTACTTTTTGGTAGGGGAAATCAGGACCTTGGTGCACAGATTCATCGTTCCTTGAAGGTGGAGTTTCAGGTAGACAGGAAAATGACATGTTTGGCATGCTTACTTTTCTTGATCAGTGCATTAGTATAGGAATTGGGAGGTCATGCTGCAGCTGTACAGGGCATTGGTTTGGCCTCTTTTGGTATGCTGTGTTCGATTCTGGTCTCCATGTTATAGGAAGAATGTTGTGAAACTTAAAAGGATTCAGAAGAGATTTACAAGAATGTTGCCAGGGTTGGAGGGTTTGAGCTAAAGGGAGAGGCTGACTAGGCTACAGCTATTTTCCCTGGAGTGTTGGAGACTGAGGGATAATGGTATAAAGGTTTATGAAATCATGAGGAGCTTGGCTAGGAAGAATAGTCAAGGTCTTCTCTTCAGAGTAGGGGGGTCCAAAACTAGACGGTATAGTTTTACGGTGAGATGGAAACGATTTAACAGGGATCTAAGGGGCAGCTTTTTCATACAGAGTGTGGTATATGTATGGAATGAGCTGCCAAAGGAAGTGGTGGAGGCTAGTACAATTACAACATTTAAAAGGTGTCTGAATGGGCACATGAAGAGGAAGGGTCTAGAGGGATATGGTTCAAATGCAGGCACATGGGATTAGATTAATTTAGGATATCTGGTCGGCGTGGACAAGGTGGACCAAAAGGTCTGTTTCTGTGCCGTACATATCTATGACCCTGTGACGATGATATACTGAGTCTGTGTTTTTGCGGGAAATGTGAATTGACATACTGCAGGCCGAACTGCCAAGGAAATGGTATGCTCTTCAGCAAGGGGGAGCTAAATCTGAGCCTTTCAATCTTAATAAAATAATGAAATTGCCAAACAGGCCTGGCAACAAGTCGACTGTCCATCATTGTCAATCCTACGTTAAACCTGGAGGTGAAATGCCTGGAGGCAGTTTGGTGTCAGGTTTGAAATTTCTGCAGTTTCTGCGTTTCACCTGACTCGCAACCCATTCATTTCAAGCAGTTAAAATCCAGCTCCCCCGCAGCCCCACACCCCTGCATCCCCACCAACCCTCCCAAACACAGCCACCCCTGTTGATTCGGCATTATGCCCGCTGCTGTTGCACAAAATCTGCGTGCAGATTTCTCTAATGTTTATGTGAATTTCTTTTATATTGTTGCCCGACCTTTATTTGCAGACACTAAACAAGCAGTGGAAGATATTTGAGCATAGTGCTTTCCGGGATCATAAAGGAACAGAAGGTTGAATGAATTCCCCTTTTCATCTGAACTGAACCAGTTTTTCAGGTGATATTGAGAGTAAGAGAAAAAGAAACCTGCCCACCTAATCTGCTGATGTACAATAAGTATCCTATTTCACCATCTGCTAAAAAATGTATTTGAAATAATCTTTGCAGACAGTTCTGGGATTTACAAATCCGAACGTTAAAGACATGATCATTTGGCCAGTTTTAATAGCTTAGTTTATTTACAGGATTGGCTATATCTGCCCAGATCTAGAATAAATTGCTCCACAATATCAGAACTGGAGATGCTAATTTCATGGAATGTTGGTAAACCTATATTATTAGCATTTATATCTAGATTTCCCAAGCAATGGGCATAAACTGACTTATCTAATAACATTTGCCTTTGGTAGAAAGGCTGCCTAGTTTCATATATCAATTTAAATGACTTTCACATTTGTAGATTGATTTTAGTTGCTAGGTTCTCGGATTAGGCAGAGCTCAATTGCAAAACCAAATCAGTGCACATTTCAATAAGGTAATGGATGTCAGCATTATCTTGTTTTAATTAAATTTTAAATGTGGTGAGGTTCAACAAATGTGGGACTAGACTCAAAAATAAAATTGCAACCTTGATATATTATTGAATTGACAACATTTCCAAAGTCCTGTCAGTAAGTATTAGAAGCTTTTACCAAGCTACAATTTAGTAGCCTTTTCCTTTCAAGATAGAAGGAAATGCTCCAAACACCGAACAGGTCAAAACACATTACGCAAGGAGCAACAGTGTTACTGGGCAGAGTCTTATCACCTTAAACATGACTCTGCCCACTGTCAAATGCGTTACATGTAGCATCCACTGTATTAAATGCATTCATCTTGGTGGGGTCTCAGTGACAGGTATGTTGAGTGGCACAAGGTGAGAAGCATTTCATAAGTGAGCAGGAGCAGGTGATGAAGACATTCAGTGAGCTTTGGGGGAAGATATGCATTTGTTTCTGGAGCAACAAAGGAAGATTTCCAAAATGTCCAAAGTCATTACATAATCTTACACAGAAGATGAGGCTGTCCATCTGTGCCATTACTGATGATGTGCTTCCGCAGATATATAAGTATATGATCTTGTCTATTGAAACAGAGGTCCTCCTCACAGACAGTCACAGCAGGACAGCATGTTGATACAGGTACAGTACACAGGCCTCAATTCATTGGCAACCTTAATCAACATTGATTGGTCTATTGTATTAATAGCTTTGAACTGTATGGCCTCCCATTCATGATTATCAGATACAAACAGGATGCAAGAATAAAGTCAATAGAGAATCCTCTCAAGGTGCTTTCCAATCTTGACTGTTCTCCTTGGTCACTCTGACACAGATATAAATGTTACATCCTGTCCCGCTGCTGGAGATTGTCCATGTACAAATGCAGGTGGGGCAGTCTGTGGTGGGGCAGTGAGAGGCACTGCAATCCAGACAGTATGTTTCACAAATATGTCTTTCACCAGAGCAGAGAATTGAGCCTGTCTGCTCTCCTGCTCCAACCACATGGCTAACTCTGGTAAAAATATGCGGAAGAAAAAACAGAATGGGATTCACTTATACCTTCATTAATGTCCGTGACATGATGAATAACCTCATTGCAATTAAACTGTTTGTCTCGGCTGCTTGCTAAGTGTGACATTGTTCTTAGTGTTTCATTGCACATGGAGCATGAGGAGCTGAATTGACCAAGAGTTTGAAGCAGAAGTGGTAATAGCAAGGGAATCTACTTTTTGGGACAGGGTTTGTCTGAAGTGCAACCTGCTACCACAGATTAATGCTCTGTACCTTGTAGTTCATGTGCCTGGATGAATGTGTCGTGTGCCCCCTGCCTGGCCTGCAGGTCGATGGGCACTTACATTAACTGGATCTCTGAATGGGAGTATTCTGCTGGTTGATCTCCTCTTCTGAAGATGGTGGGTGATCAGCATCAACCTCCAGTGCCAGTTTCACTCCACTATCGTGCCAGCTTGTACAGTATACAGAATGCCACCACTCTGCTTGATACCTTTGAGAAGCTGTAGGGACAATAGTACCACATTTGTGAAAATCAGTGCTCAATGGTTCCCCTACTTATTAAATGGCCTCATCTGACTCCATATTGGGATTTTTACTTGTGTCTTCAGCCTTGTGTTCAGCCAAGGCTTTTTGTCACTCAGAAGCCAACCTGGGACATTGGCAACTGTCTCCTGGAGCATCAGACTGAGCCCCTGGATTACTAGTCCAATGACATTACTATATCAGTCTCCCTGTGCCTATGCAGCATCAGAAAATCATAGTTATTTAGTTTCCTCAAGGTTGCAAGTTATGCTGGAGGAATTTTCAGCTCTCTTGTTGCCCTGAAAACTGTTAGTAACAGCAATTTCAATGAGTTATTCCTATAAAGGCAAGCTCTACTTATCGATGACTTCAGGCTTCCTGCTTCATCCCTTTACAATTCGAAGTACTTGACAATCTTCTGCCAACCATTGAATTGATAAAATATATTTTAATTGACTCCTTCATTGTTAAATTGCCTTTCTATCATTGCCCACAGTTTGTTGCCAACATATTTAATCTATCACTGGGAAATATAAAATGAGCTGAGGGGACATTGGAATACCAGCTCAATGTCTTTATGCCTGGACTTTCCAACACTATTTCCTACAAAACCCACTTCTGATATTTTGGTAAGGTTTCCTACAAGACCTGTATTGCACAAAGAAAGTAACATTTGTTTTCTATTTAACTCAGATCTTGGTGTATTCACTTAGATCTTGAACAGTTGGGGACATGTTCAATTTCCCAGAGGTTGCAAGATCAGTTTATAGAAATGATAGATTACATCAGGCTTAAGGAGATAAGGATAGATAGTATTATAAAGTACAGTGTCATCTACCACTTCTGTCAATTGACTGCAACCATTGGGAAACAGAATATATCTCCAATTGCCCAAGATCTAAGGAGAATATTGATCTAAATCCCACCATGTGTGTCAGTATTGTATTGTTTACTTTGTAGCAAAAGGACAGAAATACAAGCATTAATCAACATCATTTCTCAGAAGGAACGCTCATTGGAGTCAAGCTTCCATGACCATTCTGTTAACAGGAGCAATCAGAACATCTGCTGGGACCTGGATGAAACCAGTCTCTGCCTGCAGGGTCTCCTTTCTGTAACCTCTGATCCCCAAAATGCTTCGAAGAGATTATTTACAAGATGAATGTGATTTCCTTCCACATGCAGTAGCCTTAAATCAATGTTACCAAGGATCACAATATCCACTTTAGCAGCTGATTGCCCTATTTCTCAGCAGCTTGCAGTCATTCTGTGCCCCGATCTCATTTTAGTTAAGTGCTGCCCCACCCACAGCATCGTCCACTGTAGCAATGGTCAGGGTGATGTGGTACTCACAATCCTGGTGTCAGTTGTACAACCACAGAGCTTGGAATTTTAAGTTCTTGCTTCTGGGTGGTAGCTACAGCGATGTTAACTGACAGATTTTCAATCTGTCCTGTATTAGCCAGCTGGTATATAATATCACTTGGTAGAAAAGTAGTGATGACTATAGTGTGCACAAGGTAATTGCGCAGAATTTGCAGTGGAACCTAAATTATTGTCTACATTAAAGCTTTTACTACGCTTGCATGAATGGTTTAATGACGCCTTAAACCTATGTCAGAATTTGTAAACTACTGTAGACATTACAAAATTTAGCTTAATGCCAGTATTCCACTTTCACATGGTGGTAAGTCAGCATAAAAATTAGATATATAGTCTCAATATCCTGTTTTTATGCTGCAGAAAAGGTTTCTTTAACAGCTAGACATTAGGTGTAATGTTGTTCATTTGAAACCACGCCTACAGAATTGTTAATGCAGCCATACACCGAAAGTCGTAATTTATGTAGCTTGTTTGAGAATTTTCTCGTATTTTTGTTACTGCAAAGTGAAACTTTGCATTTGCAATTTCAGGCTATGCTGTCTGAAATGAAGAGTGGATCCTTGATGTGAGGAGTTGCATACAATGAGAGTAAACAAAGGAGATGGGCATGGGCTTGCTCTGAAGAATAGCTTATCATCTCAGCCACAGAATCTGTGTGCGTTTTGACTTTGAAACAAATGTAAATGACATTTCCATTGAAGGCATCAAAAATAGCAATAAAAATTATTGCTTCATTGTAAATTAGTACCAGTATTTTTCTAAACAGCCGCAATAGTTGTTTTGAACTGAGAGTCTAATTAAAATTCACATGGTCCTAATTCTTAACAGAATTTCTCTGCACAATTATAATGGTTTCATTTATAGTCACTGTTCACTTTCTTATATTCATTCAGGAATAAACTTCCTTTAGCATACAAAATATAAACATGCCTGCTTTGTTGTTTTCAAGCTTTATCTTGCCCCATGTCACTCATTTTAATCTGTGCTCAGTTCTCTGAAGATCTGTTTTCCATTTTTCCCTGAAACCTTTCATTCCATTTAAAAAGATTTGACATATCATCTTGCCAGATGGCTCTAGATAATCACTTCACTGATAATTGTGTCTGACATTGTGTATGTCTCAGCAGTTCACTCGTGTACTGGCTCATGGTATGAAAGCACAAAGTTATCTCAGGCCAACTCAGCCTTGGCATACTTTACTTACAGAATAAATCTAATCCTTGAAGCTTTTCTTTTAGAAATCACACAGTATAAATTAATTAAGCAGATTTAAAATATGAAAATCAATTTTACAAAAGACCAATGTTTCAATGCAACTGCTATCACCAGTGTGAATTTAGCACATGACGAGGTACTAAAAAGCAATTTGACCCCTCTGCCACTGCCAGTGGCTACAGAATGGTTACTATACCATCTGATGATCTCTCTGGCATCTTGATCCTAGAGCTGGATGTTATCAAAACTAAAGTAATTTTATTCATACCTGTAATCCAAACGCTGTCCTTTTTTTGCTTAGTTGGACTGAGACTTGACGTTTGTGTTACAGTTTGATACTTACAGCTGAAGTTGAATGGTCTGCCTATTCATGCAGTATCAGGTGTTCGTATTATTTCCCCACATAATTTTGCTTTAAGTTGGAAATGAGGTCATATCTGTGAGCTGAATTTAACAAGGAACATCACATCTCTGAGGTTGGGGTAAAAAGCCAATCTCACATTTGCAGAAGCAGTGTGTCAATATACCTTTAAAGGCCATGCTTATGAAACTATCACTGTCTTGTATCTTGTGACCTGAAGGGATAAAGATCTCAAATTCCATCTTATCTCAGGTCATTTGAAGCATGACATGCCATTGAAATAATGCTGTTCTGTTTTAATCCAATAATTTAACATTAGTCCAAACTCTATGAGCCTGTGATTGTAATTTTTGTATATTATAGTTAGCTGTGATACTTTGTTGGATACTTCAATACCATGATATACAGGCCTAGTATATTGTGTTACAGAAAATAATAAAACCATTGCTGCAACAGGTAAGATGTTGGAGGCAAATTCATATCATGTTCTCAGTGGTGGCTATCTAGTTGAAGACTAACTGGACTACAACTCCAGGCTACAGACAATTCAGCCAAAAGAATCTTTTTTGCAGCAACAGTTGATGTGAATACAGACAACAATACAGAGCTGTAGCTTTGGCATTATCTGCCAACAAGATGAAGCAACATTCTTTTGATTAGAATACAAGTTATTTTAAGATAAAATAAATTTCCCAGATTGATTAAGTGAAAATTTAAATGGTTACAGTCCACTACAACATAGAACACTACAGAGAGCTTGTAGCCAAGAATGCCTTGTTCCTGAAACCTGAATTAAGAGTAAGCCTCTTATGCCAGCTGCAGAGTCTAGTTTTTAAAGAAAGAACACTTTTAATGTCTGCTGATACAAAATCAAGGAGCTTTTGTTTTACAATGACTTAAATGTACAGGACAACATTTCAAAAGCCAAACAATGGATAATAAGAACCTTATTATGGATTGGGCATCCAGTGATACCTTGACTAAATTAAAAAATATGCAGTTCTGTTTTATAGACCAAGCAATCGATCATCGACTACAAGCATAGGAGGTGTGAGTTAGCATTGATATATTGGGGCGAGTTACTTAAAGAGATGACAGAGGATAGACAATGGCAAACATTCAAGGAATGCATAGGAGAACTGCAGCAACTGTTTATTCCTGTCTGTTGCCAAAGCAAAATGGGTAAGAGGACCAATTCACAGCTTACTAAGGAAATAAAAGATAGTATCTGATGTGAGGAAGAAACATATAGATTGGCCAAGAAAAATAGTAAATCTGAGGATTGGGAACAGTTTAGAATTCAGCATAAAAGAACCAAGGGATTGATTAAAAAGGGGAAAATAGAGCACAAAAGTAAACTTGGAGGGAACATAAAGACTGACGCTAAGACATTCTATAGGTCTTTGAAGAAAAAGAGAGTGATAAAGAAAAATGTAGGTCCCCTATAGGCAAAAACAGGGGAATGATAACAGCAAACAAAGAAATGGTTGAGGAACTGAATACACACTTTGTTTCTGATCAACAGTTGATGTGAATACAGACAACAATACAGAGCTGTAAGAGGACTCAAATCAGATACCAGAATTGTTGCAGGAGGCAAGATTTAATGAGAGGAAAGAGTTGAAGGAGATCAATATTAGTAGAGAAATGGTGTTTGGAAAATTGTTGGGATTGAAGGCGAATAACTCCCCAGGTCCTGATAATCTATACCCCAGTGTACTTAAGGGAATAGCTTTCGAAATAATGGATGCACTGGTGGTCATCTTCCAGGATTCTATAAACTCTGGAACACTCCTGCTGTTTGGAGGGTGGCTAATGTCACTCCAATATTCAAAAAGGGAGGTAGAGCCAAAACAGGGAATTATAGACCAGTGAGCCTAAAATCAGTGGTGGGGAAAATTCTCAAATCCATTGTGAAGGATTTTATAGCAGATCACCTAGAAAGCAGAGGCAGGATCAGTCAGAGTGAGATAACAAGGTGTAGAACTGGATGAACATTTCAGACCAAGCAGCATCAGAGGAGCAGGAACGCTGATGTTTCAGGCCTAGACCCTTCTTCTGAAAATTTTCTGGAGAAAGGTCTAGTTCCGAAACTTTGACTTTCCTGATGCTGCTTGGTCTGCTGTGTTCATCCAGCTCTGCACCTTGTTATCTCAGATTCTCCAGCATCTGCAGTTCCTACTATCTCAGTCAGAGTGAGCATGGATTTATGAAGGTGAAATCATGCTTGATAAATCTGTTGGAATTCTATGAAGATGTAACGAGTAGAGTTGACAAGGTGGAGCCAGTCGATGTAGCATATTTCGAATTTCAGAAAGCATCTGACTAAATCCCACATGAGAGATTAATATGCAGGATTAACATACATAGGATTGGAAAAACTGTATTGAGGTAGATAGGAAACTGGTTGGCAGACAGGAGACAAAGAGAAGGAATTAATGAGTTCTTTTCACATTGGTAGGCAGTAACTAGTGGGGTTCTACAGGGATTAGTGCTGGGATCTGAGCTATGCACAATATATATATTAATGATTTGGATGACGGAAAAAAATGTAACATCTCCAAGTTTGCAGATGATGCCAAGTTGCATGGGAGGGTGAACTGTGACAACTTTGCACAGATCCTTCAACATGAGCTTGACAGGTTGGGTGAGTGGGCAAAGCAATGGCAGGTGCAGTATAATTTGGATAAATGTGAGGTTATTCACTTTGGAAACAAAAACAAGAAGGGAGATTACTACCCGAACGGCTATAAATTAGGAGAGGGGAGTGCGCAGCGGGACCTGGGAATCCTTGTGCAACAGTCGCTGAAGGTAAGTATGCAGTTGCAGCAGGCGGTAAAAAAGACAAAGAGTATGTTGGCCTTCATTATGAGAGGTTTCGAGTACAGGAGCAGAGATGTATTGTTGCAATTATACAAGGCTTCAGTGTGACCATGCCTGGAATATTGTGTGCAGTTTTGGTCTCCTTTTCTCAGGAAGGATGCTCTTGCTCTTACTTACAAGATAATGTATGGTTTAGAAGAGATGGACGCTACGAAGTTGTTTTCGTTAGGCAGGGAGACTAGGACCCGTGGGTACAGCCTTAAAATTAGAGCCGGTAAATTTAAAACTGAAATGAGACGACATTTCTTCAGCCAGAGAGTGGTGGGCTTGTGGAATTCATTGCCAAGGAGTGCAGTGGAGGCCAGGACGTTGGATGCCTTGAAGGCAGAGATCGACAATTTCTTGATCTCAGAAGGAATCAAGGGCTACGGCGAGAGTGCAGGGAAGTGGAGTTGAAATGCCCATCAGCCGTGATTTAAATGGCGGCGTGGACTTGATGGGCTGAATGGCGTTACTTCCACCCCTATGTCTTATGGTCTTATGTTCTTATGCTTTCAAAGGAGTGCAACGAAGGTTTACCAAAATGATTCCAGGGATGGAGACACTGACGTATGAGGAAAGATTGACCAGATTAGGATTGTTTTCACTGGAGTTCAGATGAATGGGGAGAATCTTATAGAGACTTACAAAATTCTAACAGGGCTATGCAGGATAGACACAGAGAGGATGTTCCCAGTTACGCGTGCGTCCAGAACCAAGGATTACAGTATCATGATTCGGAGTAGACGATTTAAGACGGAGATGAAGAAAAATTTCTTCACCCAATGAGTGGTGGGCCTGTGGAATTCATTACCACAGAAAGTATTTGATGCCAAAACATTGAATGTATTCAAGAGGGTGAATGGGATCAAAGGTTATCGGGAGAAAGTAGGATTAGGCTTTTGAGTTGGATGATTAGCCATGATTGTGAAAAATGGCAGAGCAGGCTCAAAAGGCCGAATGGCTCCCTCCTGCTCCTATCTTCTATGTTTCTATCGGGGAATAAAACTCTAAAATTCTTAATTTCCATTGGTAGGGAGAAGCTTCATAGAAGTAACATCCATTTTTCTGTGAACAATCAGAAAACTCGGGAAAAAATCTGGAAATTTCTCAAAAAGTAGCTCAAGGTGAAACTAACTTCAAAATTAATAGACTCCAGCTCATGTCATATAGAGACGAATCCCAGGAATCAATTCATTAGTTTGTCAGACGATGTTGCAGAAAGCAGCATGAGTGAAGCTTTTCTGAAGTACAGTGTCAAAGAAGCTTGTAAAATAAGTTATCTCCTAGACACCAATTCAAGCCTTTCAGGAAGGATCCAGTGCAAAAGAAAGAGCCAGACAATTGACATGTTATTTGAGAATAGATTTAAAAACGATGTCACAGTGGTAAGCCTACAATAATTACATGGTTAGGTACAGCCAATGCTATTTCTACAATCAGCAAAGTGCACTAAATGAACAAAACCTGTTACAGTTGCAGCTTGTATATCTATTCTATTTCTGTCCAGCCTTTCATGATATCTGTAAAGCATCTGGCACCAAGGGACATTGATCATGCATGTGCAGGAAATCTGGGTTCTAAATGCCAAACCAGACTATGAAACAAAACATAATCAACCAACACGATGGCACAACACCATGACTTTGGCAGGAAGGAAAGAGTAAATAAAGTGAAAAATGCACACTCATCAACAAAGATCAGCATCAACTGAGCAAAAAGCAAATTTCAGAAGGTGATCTAACTTTTCTTATTGATAACCTTAAACAATTTTGGCATTAATACACAATAAGAAGTTTTTATAAGCGTTTTTATTATGTTCTGAAAAGGCAAAGCAACGCAGTTCAAATTAAAATTGATACAAATCCCAGTGCAATGTATTATCGGTTTTCTCCTAACAGGAGAATCAAGTTTTATTTCAGATACACCAGTCACCGTCACCTAAATATTGTTAGTTCCTGAATCTTCCAAGATGGGAGAGCTTGTATTGATGTCTTAAAATTGGTAGAACTGAGAAACTTTAGGCCCTGATAATGGAGAAAGATTCATGCCAGCAGGCATGGAAGGGAATGACCAAACTATCTTAACAGATCCAGGAAATGAAACTGGGAAGAGTCCATTAAATAAACAACCAAAGAGTTGAGATAAGAGTGAGATTTACGTAGGAATTAATCATTTATGAAAGGATAATGCTATGAAACATATTGAATTTTTTTTGGTGTGTGTGTTCAGATCTTCCTCACTATACTATATATAGATTTCTGAGTATTTTGTGTCATAAATTTATCTTCTGTTATTAAAGAACCTTTGCAACCTCATCTGGAAATACTTCCAGGACTGACCACCATGGTAACTAACTGCATAAGATAAACATTGATTTATCAGGTTCTAGACTCTGATGTTGAAGACATTCTCACAATTAAGCCATCACACTTTGACAAACACCAAAGTGAAAGTTGCAGTCGGCAAATTCTAACAATGAGCAATTAAAGACTTTCAAAAGATCATTATCCTAGTATGACCTGTCAGTGTTAAAGAAGTATCTGAGAAGATTTGTTCTTTTTTCTTCTGTGCAGGGACAAACCCGGTACTTCACAAAAAGTCATTTTCAATGGCAAACAAGTTCTGATGCCAAAAGCATCACACCAAAGTACTGTGTACAGTTACTCCAGGAACATATGGATATCAAATGTACACCATGGCTAGCACATGAATCCATGCACTGGTCAGCGATATATTAGAATTCATAAATTCAAGTGATGTATGTCACTTGTCAACCCCAGCATTACAGGGAGCCTCCATATGATGTTCCATCCGCTGTTTGGATAAAAATAATAACAGAGCTACTCACACATTCACATATGCACAGAAAAGATAATGAATTACCTCTCTATATTACCTATTGTTCAATGTCTTAGCAACACAAAAAATGTGAATGCTCCTTATACCATGAGCATTATTTCCATTTATTTGGACTCCCTAATAAGATATTGTCTGACAATGCACTATTACGAGATGTGTAGTAAATGGGAAGTGACTGATAATTAAATTGTTATAGGGTTCTGGTTTGTGATCAGTAATTTGCTGATTCTTTGTCGAATCACCTCCAGATCTCTGGTTTGACACTGCACTTATTTAGGGAATGTGAAATGAAGAAGGCAGTAGACAAATGTTTCAGGGACAAAAAAACTCTGCATTTATTAAATACAAAACGTAAGTACGTTACAAGAAATAAAAGGCAATTACAAAACAATGAAATAGACACTATCAATTAAACGGAGGATAGTTCTTAAATACACTATTAAATTAAACACAGGTTAAATAGAAGCTAAACAGTAGCTTTAATTGCAGAAACTTTAATCAAGGTTTCTAATCTTGGGTTTCTCTGCATTGTCACCACCCACCTTTCCCTCCCTGCTGGCTAGGTTGGATACTTTGGGGTCTCGATGAATAGACACGATATTGAAATGTGCCTGGCCATTCCCACTTGCCGTAGCCAGTGCTTCAAAGAAGGCTTTCTTTGTCGGGCTGAGTCTACTGATATGGTGGGATGCTTTGGACGTAATGGGTAACTACTTGGTTTTTCCTCACTCTGTGGTGGTTTTGCAAGCTGGTGTTCAGTGTCAGCAGCCTTGTCAGTCAGGTTGGTGGGTTTTGGAGGCAGGTGGTTGTCAGGTGTGCTGGTGTGCTTGGTTGGCATTGGTTCCCCTGGTGCAGAACGTGGCTGTGTTGGTTGGTTTCAGGATTGCCGTCAGGATCCTCTGGCAATAGCTGTGCAGGTTGCTCTTCAGCTGTAGCTGTCTGAGATCCCTCTTCTTGAGATGGCAGTGGGGATGGCTCTCAGGGTGGAAGCTCATTTGGATCCCTCCCTCTACAATGCATCATCCTCCGACACTTCCGCCATCTACAATCCGACACCACCACCCAAGTCATTTTTCCATCCCCACCCTTGTCCTCCTTCCAGAGAGACCACTCTCTCCGTGACTCCCTTGTCCGCTCCACACTCCCCTCCAACCCCACCACACCCAGCATTTTCCCCTGCAACCGCAGGAAGTGCTACACTTGCCCCCACACCTCCTCCCTCACCCCCAGCCAAGGCACCAAGATGACTTTCCATATTAAGCAGATGTTCACCTGCACATCTGCCAATGTAGTATACGTATCCACTGTACCCAGTGTGGCTACCTCTACATTGAGCAAACCAAGCGAAGGCTTGGGGACCGCTTTGCAGAACACCTCCACTTGGTTTGCAATAAACATCTGCACCTCCCAGTCACGAACCACTATAACTCCCCCTCCCATTCCTCAGACGACATGTCCATCATGGGTCTCCTGCAGTGCCACAATGATGCCACCCAAAGGTTGCAGGAACGGCAACTCATATTTCGCTTGGGAACCCGGCAGCCCAATGGTATCAATATGGACTTCACAAGCTTCAAAATCTCCGCCTCCCCCACTGCATCCCAAAACCAGCCCAGCTCATCCCCGCCTCCATAACCTGTTGTTCCTCTCACCTATCCCCTGTTCGCACCTCAAGCCGCACCTCCATTTCCCACCTCCCTTCCTCATCCCGCATCCTTGACCTGCCCGTCCTCCCTGAACTGACCTATCCCCTCCCTACCTCCCCACTTATACTCTCCTCTCCACCTATCTTCTGTTCTATCCATCTTCGGTCTGCCTCCCCCTCTCTCCCTATTTATTTCAGAACCCTCTCCCCATTCCCCTCTCTGATGAAGGGTCTCGGCCCAAAACGTCAGCTTTTGTGCTCCTGAGATGCTGTTTGGCCTGCTGTGTTCATCCAGCTCCACACTTTGTTATATTGGATTCTCCAGCATCTGCAGTTCCCATTATCTCCAAAGAGATTGGTAACTCTTTGCAAGCTGTCCCCAATAGACTGTCTCCTTATGTTGATTACAATTGTTCTACTCTTTTAAAGCGCAATTTTAAGTTGGTCAGAATTAGTAACCATGCTTTCTTACATATATTAAAGTAGAACTTTTTCTGCACCTCCTCTGTCACTATAACACTATATTCTGCATTCTGTTCTATTACCCTGATGTACTTATGTAAGGTAAGGTTTGTCTGGAAAGCACGCAAAACAATACTTTTCACTGTATCTTGGCACTTGTGACAATAATTAATCAAACCAAATTTAATCAAATTAGTCAGTACTAGCGGAAAACCACTCATTTTTTAAAAAAGTAAAGAGCATGAAATGCCTACCACCAGCTCTAAGGGAGAACAGCAAGTCAATTGTCACAAAAAAGAGGCTGATTACCCTAATCGCAAAACAAATTTGACCCCTTAAGGCAAAAAACAAGTAGAAAAGAAATGATTTCTACTCAAAATTCTAGGCTGAGTTGAACACTTCTGGCTTCCAGCACTGAGTTAACAATATTTGAACTGTGTACTCAATGAACAAAATTAACAAGAATATATTAGATAATTCTTTCGGTACAGAAAATGGATTGTAAACAAAAAGAAAAATTAGGAATCAAAATTTGTTTTTTAAATCAAACTATCAGATCCTTACAATATTTATTATTTCCATGGCTTTGTAATCAATTAAAAGGTGCTTTATCAATTTTATTCATTAGAATATGAAAATTTGTATGACACAAGTGTGAATTAGATCACGTGGAGTTGAATTTGATGCAAAAATACCTCAAATACAGAAAATCAACTGTGTGTGAAGTGATGGCAGCCATGTTTAATGGTCAAAAAGTAATTGAATGGTCTGAAGATTCTGAAGAAGAGTTACACTGGACATGAAACCTTAATCCTTAATTCTCTTTCCATAGATGCTGCCAGACTTGTTGAGTTCCTCCAGCACTTTCTGTGTCATTGAATCTTATCAAGCAAAGTCATTTTGAAAAAAAATTCTACCAACAGATCTTTGGGAACACCCTCAACTATCTTGGGAAAGGAAAACTTCAGTTTGTTCTACGAAGGCGCCATGTTGGTAAAGGGAAACCTAACTTTACATTGAAAACAGCATTTAAAAAAAAGCAGAAACTTCAAATACTTTTTGTTTTATGACCATAATAGTAATTTCAAAAGTCAACTACTTTAATTGACTGACAATGCTACAAGACAACAGAATAAGGTACAGGAGGACAACAAGTATCAGCAGGTCCAGAATTGCATAGAAAGTCATCTGTTGCTGTACTTCCAAATAATGGGCTTGTAACCTCTTAAAGAGAATTGGTCTGTTATAGAGGCTGGGTGTGGTCAAAAGCTTTCCAACTGACTATCCATATCCTGAAATGTTGTGGGCCATACACTATCTTCGGAATCAGGAAATCTTGGACCATCTTCGTTTTCCAAGGATCCAAATATTCTTCCAAATCAAGAAAACAATTAACAACTTCATGATCCAATTAACAATAAAACAGTTCAACAAAAAACCTCCCATCTCTATGGTATATTGCATGCGATAACATCAATATGAAATGCTACCCAATCTAATACAATTGTATCCTGTCATAGTTGTGGTTGCAATATCCAACATCAGCCAAGGGAATATTGTGCAGCAGTCCCCATATAATGAACTCTGTAACAAAAGAGGTAATTTCTTGATGATGTGCTACAGTCTGAAGAAGATACCATGCAAAAATTCAAAATGTTTCCGATCCAGCAAGTACATTCATGTCTTGGAACAGAACATTGAAAAACATGTCAATACTGCATGGGGACAAGATTCACAACAAGAACAGCTGTTTAGGAAAATCCTTTGCATTTCTCTCACAGAATAGTCACTCAAAGTCTATTTGACAGAGGTCACTTTTACAAGTGTTATCCAACTAACTTGAAGCTAGCTACTGGTGTCAGTGTAAATTATCTCAGATGATACCCCATGGTTATGGTAGAGATGGAAATTTTATGATCTGATTTGAAACCGTGTATAGCCAGAGGCACTGAACCTACAGAAAAGGGATATAGGATATTGTATTTGCATTCAAAGAAAACATATACACAGAAAGCATACATTGTCAGTAACCAACAATCTCCCCCATTGAGTAAGAAGGCATGCTTTAACCTTAACCAACTCCGCAGAGTGCAGGCACTCCCATACCTGCAGAAAGTGTCATTCAGCACCAGTGTTGCAAATTATTTTCTGATCTGGGACAGCTGGAAATTCCTCATAACACCAGCTTGAAAGCTGATGCCAAACCAGTCTGATTCTTTATTCCTGGGAAATCCCTCACCGACTGGCAGAAATAATAAAGACACAATTGGAGGCACGGTCAATATGTACAGTATTTCCCGTATGTCTGAGCATACAGAATAGTATTCAGGGATGGTCACAGTTCCCAAACCCAATGGCTCCATACAAATTTGAATGGACCTCAACTAAACCATGCATTGATGCAGAAATTCATCCTAATATCTGAATGTTGCTAAACTTTCCATGAGTAGAATATTTATGAAGCTGGATGCCAATTTTGGTTTTTGACAAGTCCATCTGCATAAGCAGTCATCCTGACCCCTCTTCGTTGATGCTGTTTTGTTAGACTAGCCTTTAGTATTGCTTCTGCACCAAGATTTTCCAACACACGATGTCTAACATTTCACAAGGGCTAAATGGCATGACAGCCACAAGGCTGATGTCTTCATACATAACGAAACAATTCCACTCCATGATAAGACAGTACATGATATGCTGAATGTTTCCAGGCTTTACGCCGCCTGGCAAATGTGAATTTTCTAGGGATTCCAGTTGTTTCCAAGATCACAAAATCTGCAAGTCAAGCTACAACCCAATCCCTGGAAATTAAAGGTGGTCAAAGATTTTCTGACTCCAAAGCTGGTATATGATCTGCAAAAGTTTCAGGATCTGGTGACTCAATTGATTAGCTTTGGACCATACCTTGTCTCTATTACAGATCAATTCTCTTCAAGAAGTCACAAGCCTGGAATGAAAAACACATCAACAGTTGACCTTCTATAAAGTTATGGACCAGCTGACCGCTACTGATACTTTTAGCACGTTACAACCCATCATACTTCATGATTATTGCTATCGATGCCTCAGCCACAGGAATAGGGACAGTTTATTTTTGAGAAAATCCAGAAATCTCATACATTATGCTCAGGGTCATTATGTGGTTTGGCAACCTGGTAGATGCCCATCGATCAACTGCCTTTAGTAGTTACTTCGGCCACTGAAACATTTTGTGATTACACTCTGGTTCTCAATGTCACTGTTGTGTCTAATCGTAAATGCCTAGTCTCCATGCTTGATAAGAAAACATTACCAAACTGTGTCTTCATGCACAATGCTTCTGACTGAGACTTATGATATTCTCATGAGATTCAGTTTGCCCAAGGCAACTATCTGATGTTGGCAGCTGCTTTTTCCAGAGTCACAATGAATGAACCCAAATATGGCAGTACTACTTTGGGGGTTAAAGTACATTCTTGCATTTAGTAAAACATATTTTCTTGCCAGCCTCAGCAAACAAGCTTAACCTTATTAAGAAGGATCTTGTCTGCATCATTGTGTGCAAGTATTACAACTAAGGATAGTCTGGGTTTTTCTTTCACTTGTGGGAAATGGCTGGCGGCAGGGACCAGGGTTTGATTCCAGCCTCAGCGATAACGGAAACTTTAGATGCTAGAGAATCCAAGATAACAAAGTGTGGAGCTGGATGAACACAGCAGGCCAAGCAGCATCTCAGGAGCACAAAAGCTGACGTTTCGGGCCGAGACCCTTCATCAGAGACGGGAATGGGGTGAGGGTTCTGGAATAAATAGGGAGAGAGGGGGAGGCGGACTGAAGATGGAGAGAAAAGAAGATAGGTGGAGAGGAGAGTATAGGTGGGGAGGTAGGGAGGGGATAGGTCAGTCCAGGGAAGACGGGCAGGTCAAGGAGGTGGGATGAGGTTAGTAGGTAGGAGATGGAGATGCGGCTTGGGGTGGGAGGAAGGGATGGGTGAGAGGAAGAACATGTTAGGGAGGCAGAGACAGGCTGGGCTGGTTTTGGGATGCAGTGGGTGGAGGAGACGAACTGGGCTGGTTTTGGGATGCAGTGGGGGAAGGGGAGATTTTGAAGCTGGTGAAGTCCACATTGATAACATTGGGCTGCAGGGTTCCCAAGTGGAATATGAATTGCTGTTCCTGAAAACTTTGGGTGGCATCATTGTGGCACTGCAGGAGGCCCATGATGGACATGTCATCTAAAGAATGGGAGGGGGAGTTAAATTGGTTTGCGACTGGGAGCTGCAGTTGTTTGTTGCGAACCGAGCGGAGGTGTTCTGCAAAGCGGTCCCCAAGCCTCTGCTTTGTTTCCCCAATGTAGACGAAGCCACACTGGGTACAATGGATACAGTACACCACATTGGCAGATGTGCAGGTGAACCTCTGCTTAATATGGAAAGTCATCTTGGGGCCTGGGATAGGGGTGAGGGAGGAGATGTGGGGGCACGTGTAGCATTTCCTGCTGTTGCAGGGGAAGGTGCTGGGTGTGGTGGGTTTGGAGGGCAGTGTGGAGCGAACAAGGGAGTCACGGAGAGAGTGGTCTGTCCGGAAAGCAGACGAGGGTGGGGATGGAAAAATGTCTTGGGTGGTGGGGTCAGATTGTAGATGGCGTAAGTGTCGGAGGATGATGCGTTGTACCCGGAGGTTGGTGGGGTGGTGTGTGAGAACGAGGGGGGTCCTCTTAGGGCGGTTATGTCGGGGGCGGCGTGTGAGGGATATGTTGCGGGAAATGCAGGAGACGCAGTCAAGGGAGTTCTCGACCACTGTGGGGGGCAAGTTGCGGTCCTTGAAGAACTTGGACATCTGGGATGTGCGGGAGTGGAGTGCCTCATCGTGGGAGCAGATGCGGCGGAGGCGTAGGATTTGGGAATAGGGGATGGAATTTTTGCAGGAGGTTGGGTGGGAGGAGGTGTATTCTAGGCAGCTGTGGGAGTCGGTGGGCTTGAAATGGACATCAGTTACAAGCTGGTTGCCTGAAATGGAGACTGAGAGGTCCAGGAAGGTGAGGGATGTACTGGAGATGGCCCAGGTGAACTGAAGGTTGGGGTGGAAGGTGTTGGTGAAGTGGATGAACTGTTCGAGCTCCTCTGGGGAGCAAGAGGCGGCGCCGATATAGTCATCAATGTACCGGAGGAAGAGGTGGGGTTTGGGGCCTGTGTAGGTACGGAAGAGGGACTGTTCCACATAACCTACAAAGAGGCAGGCATAGCTGGGGCCCATGCGGGTGCCCATGGCCACCCCCTTAGTCTGTAGGAAGTGGGAGGAATCGAAAGAGAAGTTGTTGAGGGTGAGGATGAGTTCGGCTAGGCGAATGAGGGTGTCAGTGGAGGGGGACTGATTGGGCCTGCAGGACAGGAAGAAGCGGAGGGCCTTGAGGCCATCTGCATGCGGAATACAGGTGTATAGGGACTGGACGTCCATGGTGAAAATGAGGTGTTGGGGGCCAGGGAATTGGAAGTTCTGGAAGAGGTGGAGGGCGTGGGTGGTGTCACGGACGTAGGTAGGGAGTTCATGGACCAAAGGGGAGAAAATGGAGTCCAGATAGGTGGAGATGAGTTCAGTGGGGCAGGAACAGGCTGAGCCAATGGCTCGATCAGGGCAGGCAGGTTTGTGGATTTTGGGAAGGAGATAGAAATGGGCCGTGCGGGGTTGGGGAACAATGAGGTTGGAGACTGTGGGTGGGAGGTCCCCTGAGGTGATGAGGTCATGAATGGTATTGGAGATGATGGCTTGGTGTTCGGGTGTGGGGTCATGATCGAGGGGGCTGTAGGAGGAGGTGTCGGAGAGTTGACGTTTGGCCTTGGCGATGTAGAGGTCAGTGCGCCATACTACCACTGCGCCTCCCTTGTCTGCGGGTTTGATGGTGAGGTTGGGGTTGGAGCGGAGGGAGCGGATCGTCCCCTCCCCCCACTGCACCACACAACCAGCCCAGCTCTTCCCCCCCGCCACTGCATCCCAAAACCAGCCCAGCCTGTCTCTGCCTCCCTAACCTGTTCTTCCCCTCACCCATCCCTTCCTCCCACCCCAAGCCGCACCTCATTTCCTACCTACTAACCTCATCCCACCTCCTTGACCTGTCCGTCTTCCCTGGACTGACCTATCCCCTCCCCACCTCCCCACCTATACTCTCCTCTCCACCTATCTTCTTTTCTCTCCATCTTCAGTCCGCCTCCCCCTCTCTCCCTATTTATTCCAGAACCTTCTCCCCATCCCCCTCTCTTTTGTGCTCCTGAGATGCTGCTTGGCCTGCTGTGTTCATCCAGCCTCACACTTTATTATCTTTGATTCCAGCCTCGGTGAGTTTGTCTGTGTGGAGTTTGCACATTCTCCCCATGTCTGCGTAGGTTTTTGCCAGATGCCCTGGCTTCCTCCCACAGTCCAAAGATGTGCAGGTTAGATGGATTGGCCATCTTAAATTCCTCTTAGTGTACAGGGTGGGAAATGCAGTGATAGGGTGGGTATAGTCTGGCTGAGATGCTCCTCTGATTGTCAGTGTAGACTCAATGGGCCAAATGGCCTGCTTCCATGCTGTAGGAATTCTATGTATGTTGCTGACTGGCCAGCATTTATTGCCATCCTCAGTTGTCCTTGAGTTCAGTTTGCAAATCCTGTCATTAGACTTACTTTAATTACAGGCAGTAATTCTCGATTGTTAAAGATTCATTGGTCCTCAGTAAACAACTTGTAATTCCCATCTTCTTTGTGGAACAGAATTCTTCATAAGATTCACCAAAGATCCTGTGAAATAATCAAACAGTTAATCATAACCACAACAGCTCATGAGGCTGTTTGGTAGCCAAGGAGTTCAAAACTCTGAGAGGAGCTCATCAATAGCAATACAAATGCTGTACACAACAATAGTCAATGGGAATGTCTCATAAGCACAAAATTTCCTGGTATACCCTGAGTCAGGTTGGCCATGCACAAAGGTCATCCTTACCTCATCAGCATCAATTACTACTCATGATGGTTTGAGGTTCGAAAGACTGACTTAAATGTCCACTGGAACAGTTGTAAGAGGTCTATACAAGATCTTTACCACTCATTTGCAATGACACTAGACTTTTAAACTTTCACATGTTTGCTGAGGTACCCTTAACACAAGGACAACTAATTCTGGAACAGAAAGGTGCAGAACTATAACATACATGGCATTACTTTGCTTACATTTGGTCAAACTGATCTGGATAATGTATCCTCACAGGAAGGATCATGTGAAAGAGTAACTATCTATAATTTTTAGAAACAACTAAAGGCCTTTGTTAGCACAACCATGCCACCATTACATTGTTCTTGCCTATCCAGTTATCGTCCTTCCTGCCTGAACTAAACACTCCTCTGGAAAAGAATCGGACACTACATTGTGTCACAAAGATCCAGTATCTCCAAACGATTCCTTGCTTTGTACTACCTGGTTAAGACATATGATCAGACCACCGGATTGATTGAATTTCTGATGTATCAGAAGGCTGCAAAGGAAATGCAAGATCACTACCTTTATTTCTAACACTTTTACACCTGCTCATAGATTTTACTTACCTACTTATCAAAGAACATCAATCAAGTCAAAGACTTCATAGAATCCCTACAATATGGAAACCGGCCATTTAGCCCAACAAGTCCACTCTGCCCCTCTGAAGAGCATCCCACCCAGACCCATTCCCCTCCTCCTGAATTTCCATATGTCTAACCTACCTCACCTAAACATCCCTGGGCACTATGGGCAATTTAGCATGGCCAGTCCACCTACCCTGCACATCTTTGGAATTTAGGAAGAAACCAGAGCACCCAGAGGAAACCCACGCAGACACAGGAAGAATGTGCAAACTCCACACAGACAGTCATTGGAGGCTGGAATCAAACCTGGGTTCCTGGCACTGTGAGGCAGCAGTATTAATCACTGGGCCACTGTGCCACTCTGACTTGAGGAAGACTAGGAGTGATAAGGAAGAAATGTACAGTAAATGTAAACAAAAGTAATCTAGGTGATTCATTTAAAAATGAATATGATTGTTAATCAATGTTTATGAGGTGCGGAATACAGCCCGGGAAAGTGTGTTGGGCAAAGCCTTTAGGCCCCTGACTTCTGTATGTTCCTGGAGGACATCAATGGGAAGGAAACGTGGGCTGCTCACTCAATGGTGTTGAGAGTTGGGAAGTCTGGAATCAGGGAGCTGTCCCGGAGTTATCAGTGTTAGTTAAAACATCCCTTAACCTGGTCTGTGATAAATGCATTGACCAGTCTCAGAGCTGAGAAGGAGGACAGTTATTGTGCAGATATTCACCTAAAATTTAAATGTGATTTTTATCTGGAATCAAAGAGAGTTATATGAAAAAATTCCCAAGAAAGGCAGAGGTATAAGGAAAACCATTGCTGTAAATTGAAAAAGAAGCTGCAACACCATAATAAATATATATGTGTCACTATGGATGGCAGGAAGACATCATAATGCTTGTAGATTAAGCAGAGGAAACCAGGCGATCCCACAGTTTGACAATGATAGCCCTCCTCTCAGTTGCCAGCAATGGGCAAGAGATTCTCATGCCAACTGATGGCAAAGCAATACCTCTCTGCCTGACAATAGCTGCCAGGATGGAGGTCATGGAGGATATTTGCAGCTTAGGCACTGTCGCATGGACTTGGATCCAGTGTTGTGACTGATTAAGTGATTTCCTGAGATCAACACAAGTGAGTAAGGCTAGATAATAGAGATGGGCACAGATGAAATGTAATGGCCCCACTTTCTGGGCACTCTGTAAAGTTGATTGGTTGCATCATACCTATTGGCATGCCTCTGATGGTCAACAATCCTGCTTTCTGGTACTCCTTTTCATCCCGTGCCACTAGATTTACATCCACCCTTCAGATGGATCATAAACTTGAGCTTCTGCCATTCTTCCTTATCCACTCATTCTAATACTTCTCCTCCTCATTTTCTTTTCCACTTTATTGGAGGTTGTGTCATCCACAGAAACCACTGCCTTAATTTTAGACAAAACACACAAAGTGAAGTTTAAATGGGACTGCGCTCAACCCAAATATACCTACAACTTCTAAGTATCCAGAACTTTAGTAGCTGAGCGTATGTAGGTCCTAACAAAGTAATTATTAAAAATAAAGTTTATCACCTGGTCATCTTATACACAGTCTGTGTTATAACTGACTGCACATATGGTCTCCTAATGAGCTTAGAAGTTTTGTAACTGAAAATTTATTCACAATGGGTGGGTCCTTGATTTCATGGACCAGTGCCCACCATAATATAGTATTCCAGCATGATAATATTGGGAACATGACCCAACGCCACTGTGCCTGACACTTTGTAAGCACGATAATAAAATGTGAGGCTGGATGAACACAGCAGGCCAAGCAGCATCTCGGGAGCACAAAAGCTGACGTTTCGGGCCTAGACCCTTCATCAGAGAGGGGGATGGGGAGAGGGAACTGGAATAAATAGGGAGAGGGGGGAGGCGGTTCGAAGACGGAGAGTAAAGAAGATAGGTGGAGGGAGTGTAGGTGGGGAGGTAGGGAGGGGATAGGTCAGTCCAGGGAAGACGGACAGGTCAAGGAGGTGGGATGAGGTTAGTAGGTAGCTGGGGGTGCGGCTTGGGGTGGGAGGAAGGGATGGCTGAGAGGAAGAACCGGTTAGGGAGGCAGAGACAGGTTGGACTGGTTTTGGGATGCAGTGGGTGGGGGGGAAGAGATGGGCTGGTTGTGTGGTGCAGTGGGGGGAGGGGACGAACTGGGCTGGTTTAGGGATGCAGTTGGGGAAGGGGAGATTTTGAAACTGGTGAAGTCCTCATTGCTACCATATGGCTGCAGGGTTCCCAGGCGGAATATGAGTTGCTGTTCCTGCAACCTTCGGGTGGCATCATTGTGGCAGTGCAGGAGGCCCATGATGGACATGTCATCTAGAGAATGGGAGGGGGAGTGGAAATGGTTTGCGACTGGGAGGTGCAGTTGTTTATTGCGAACTGAGCGGAGGTGTTCTGCAAAGCGGTCCCCAAGCCTCCGCTTGGTTTCCCCAACGTAGAGGAAGCCGTACCGGGTACAGTGGATGCAGTATACCACATTGGCAGATGTGCAGGTGAACCTCTGCTTAATGTGGAATGTCATCTTGGGGCCTGGGATGGGGGTGAGGGAGGAGGTGTGGGGACAAGTGTAGCATTTCCTGCGGTTGTCCCCTCCCCCCACTGCACCACACAACCAGCCCAGCTCTTCCCCCCCACCCACTGCATCCCAAAACCAGTCCAACCTGTCTCTGCCTCCCTAACCGGTTCTTCCTCTCACCCATCCCTTCCTCCCACCCCAAGCCGCACCCCCAGCTACCTACTAACCTCATCCCACCTCCTTGACCTGTCCGTCTTCCCTGGACTGACCTATCCCCTCCCTACCTCCCCACCTACACTCTCTCCACCTATCTTCTTTACTCTCCATCTTCGGTCCGCCTCCCCCTCTCTCCCTATTTATTCCAGTTCCCTCTCCCCATCCCCCTCTCTGATGAAGGGTCTAGGCCCGAAACGTCAGCTTTTGTGCTCCTGAGATGCTGCTTGGCCTGCTGTGTTCATCCAGCCTCGCATTTTATTATCTTGGAATTCTCCAGCATCTGCAGTTCCCATTATCTCTGATACAACTTTGTAAGCACAGCTGGGTAACAGTTGTGACCAGGAATTATTCTGCCCTACTTCTGGAGTAGTGTGCACAGTTTTGGTCTCCTTACTTAAGAAAAGATATTTAAGCATTGAACTTATTTCAGGAAAGGTTTGCTTGATGATTCCTGGGATGAAGGTGTTATCTTCTGGGGAGAGAATGGACAGGTTGGACCTGCATCCATCGGAATTTCAAAGAATGAGAGGTGATCTTGTTGAAACATTAAGGATTTTTAATGAATTTGAGGGGCGAGGTGCTGAGAGGATATTCCCCTTGTGGGAGAGTATAGGACAAGGTGACACATTTTAGCATCCTGGATTGCCCAATTAAGCCAGAGGTGAGGAGAAGCCTTATTTTTCTTTTGGTGATTTCTTCTTTCGTCTGTGAAATTTTCATTTTTAGAGACCAATGGAGGCAGAATTATTGAATATTTTTAAGGCTGAGCGAGATAGAACATAGAACATTACAGCACAGTACAGGCCCTTCAGCCTTCGATGTTGTGCCAACCTGTCATACCAATCTGAAGCTCATTTAACCTACACTATTCCATGTACATCCATATGCTTGTCAAATGACATCACAGTCATAAGGTACAATAGGTTGTTGAATTCAAAGGAATGGAAGGTGAAATAAATAAACTTAACAGTGTGTAAATTACAAAAAACCTACATGCAAGTTCTGCGGGCAACAGGGAAGGCAAATGAAATGTTGGTCTTTACTTTAAAGGGAATGGAGTATAAATATGTGAATATTTTGCTAAGTCTACAAGTTATTTGTCAAACCTCAAGAAGAACATTGTGAAAAACTTTGGTCCTTTATCGAAGGAAAGATATACTGGCATTGGAGGCAGTCCAGAGAAGGTTAACGAGGATGATCCCAGATATGGAAGGACTGTTTTATGAGAAGAGGTTGAGTAACTTGGGCCTGCACTCATTAAAAGCTAGGAAAACTTGAAGCAACTGGATGGAGCCTTCAAAATTCTTAGGAGACTGGATTGGGTCAATGCGAAGAGGTTGTTTCCCCTTGGACTATAAGGCATGGTCTTAGAATAATTTGTTGCACATTTAAGACAGAAATGAGGAGGAATTTCTTTTCCCAAATGGTTGACAATCTGTTAAATTCTTTACCGCAAAGGACTGTCAAAGCTGATGCATTATGGATATTCAAGGCTGAAATGGACAGATTTTTAATCAATAAGGAAATCAATAAGGAACTAAGGCACGAAATCAGCCAAGATCATCTTGAATAGTAGCACAGACTTGATGGGCTAAATAACCTATTTCTGCTCCTACATCTTGGACTGTGATGTACTCAAATTTCAATGACTGTGTCAGAGACAACCATGCAACCATTTAGCTGTGACCTTACCAATCCATCAACACCATGTTTATGGTGATGGGTATTTTTTGATGTTGCCATGTTTCAATCTTTCTCATTTAAAAGTGTGAAGGTTTGCTAATGTCATTCAGGAGAGTTTTTATCTAAAACAGCAAGGAGGTGGGAATTGGAGCAGCAAGAGGAAAAGATAGAAGATGGATAAACAGAGCCAGTTTAATGTGCAAGGTGGAACAATGAAAAGTGCATTGAGTAAGACATGGGTGAGAAATAATAAAAAAATGCTGAAGGGCAGGATGGAGTGGGCAGCGAAAATTAAAGTTCCATATAGAAATGCATGGAATGTAATGAACAAATTAAATGACCTGCAGGCACAGATTCAAATTGGAAACAATGACATAGTAGCCATTATAGAGACATGGTTGTAGCATGGTCAGGACTAGGAATTAAGCGCCCCAGGTCATAAGGTTTAGAGAAGGGATAGAGAAAACAGCAGAGGCGGTGGAGTAGCATTACTGATTTGAAACAGAATCACTGTTATGATGAGGTAGGTTGTAATGGCTGGAAAACACCCTGTGAAAACTTCACAGGTGGAACTAAGGAACTGTAAAGGAATTAAAACCACAATGTGTCATATATAGGCCGCCTGGTAGTAGCTCAAAAGTGCTGGATTGCATAAACTCTGCAATTAGGCAACTATGTAGCAAAGGCAGAGTAACATTTTAATCTTAACATGGGCAAGGAAGTTTGTGAACTTCTAGAGTGTGTCTGTAATAGTTTCCTGCAGCAGTGTGTCTTGGATGCAACAAGGGGACAGGCAATATTGGATCAATAATGAGCGTTGAGGCTGGTTTAATTATCGACTGTTCATTGTGAGCATTTGTTAAATAGTGATCAGGTAATAGATGTAGCAGATCACAGACTAGAATATTGGATTTAAGTGGGGCAGATTTCAATGGGATAAGGTAGCGACTGTTCACAGTAAACTGGGAAACTCTGCTAATTTGTAAAATAACCAAGGAACAGTGAACATCATGAATAGGAGCTGTTGTACCAATGAGAAGGAAAAGTCCCGAAAATAGACCAATGCTGATGCAACCTGTGAATTCCCATAGACGCTCACTTTGTCTTAAAGAAATGGATATACCCAGAAGAATTCATAATGAGAATTCATTCAGCAAGGTGAGCAAGGAAAAACCTTGAGTTACCCTGCTTGATCTATTCTTCCCATTAAAACTTGAGCCGGAGATCTCATGGGTGAGCAGCTAAGATGCAGAAAAGCTTACGAAATTAAGGTCCTAAAGGCCTAAGATTAAACAAAATGTATTTCCTTGCCGACGTGGACTCATCTGCCGTGTATTTTCAGCATTTTCACTTATAAATTTGAGATTTATGGTGCTTTGAAACACAGGGACGTAAAACCAGGAGTAGGCTACTTATCTGGTTTTAACTGTTCCATCATTCTGTGCAATCATGCTTGATTGTTCCCTCTTTTCCTTTATCCCCAAATTATCCCATTATTTAGTGTTTAAAAATTTGTCAATCTTTAAGTATTCTCAATGGTGAAGTTCCCACAGCCAACTGGAAAAAGAATCCAAAAGCATCACAACTTGCCAAATAAAACAAATTCCTCGTCTTGGTCTTAATTGGCTTCTGCCCATTTTTGTTATGTTCACTAGTTCTAGACTTGCCACCAGAGAGAGTATCTCATCAAAATTCTAGAGGATACAGGTCAAGTTTGTTCAATCTCTCTTCATAGAAGTCCCACCATCCCAGGAACAAGTCTGTTGAACCTTTGTTGCATTCCCTCTTTGGCGTTATTATCCTTTTTAAGTTTAGGGGACTAAACTGCACAGAATACTTCAGGGAATGTCTGACCAAGGTTTGACACATTGGAAACAAGTCGTACACAAATCCTTTTGCGATAAAGACTAACATAGAACATAGAACGATACAGCACAGAACAGGCCCTTCGGCCCTTGATGTTGCACCGACCTGTGAACTAATCTAAGCCCCACC